>NW_027361707.1:52460000-53730000 GCF_039654945.1 Dendrobates tinctorius
ATATTCGCCATCCCATAGTCCTGTGCCCATATACCCGTCATACATATCCTCCATCCCATAGTCCCGTGCCCATATACCATCATACATATCCTCCATCCCATAGTCCCATGCCCATATACCCATCATATATATCCTCCATCCCATAGTCCCGTGCCCATATACCCAAACAAACAAACATACACACACACACACACACACACATACACACTTTGAGCTTTAGATATTGATACACAAGCCATGAAAAAATTTTTTGTTTTAAATGAAAATAAATGCAAAAAAGCAACAAACATCGAAAAAAACAACCATGAAAATTTTAAAAAAAAACTTTAAAAATACCAAAAATAAAAATAAAAAAATAAACCAGACTAGAAAATAAGTAAAAAAAAAAAACAGTCCGTCTGTACTTACATCACGTCTTCCCGCCCGCACTTGGCCTTGCTGCTCCTGCCGTTCCTCCGGTGGTGGTGGCGTGATGGAGGATGAGGTCTGAAAATTAAACCAAAAAAATTAACCACATGTGTTTATTTTTTCCAATCCATACGGAAGCATGGTACTCACTTCTTCTGCCTCTTGCCCTGTCCCGGGGACATATTCCTCACCAGATGAAGACATGCTGCAATAAAAAAAAAAAGAGACATAAGTACATAGAAATGTATTGAAATTTCAGCCAGACATTAGGTTTTTCATACTTACATTGGTGCAGCTTGTGCTGTGTGTCCACTCGTGAGCAATCCTTAAAGTATTGTGGAATCCCAGTGCCCACACCATTTTATCACCTTGGTTTAATTTTTTTTTTTTACTGTCTAGACCACATTTCAGTCGTGTTTATTTTAAAAACGCATGCGCATAAAAACGCAAGCGTGCGCAAGACCATGCGCACGTATGCGCTCCCATAGGCTCCAATGTGGTGTTTTTGCGCATTCCGTGCGCAAGCGTGCGCATGCGTTTTTTTGACGAGACAGGGCGGAACCAAAAATGCAACATGTTGCGTCTGACGCGCCTGGCGCGAAAGACAAAAAAACGCATGCGCACGAAAGCGCAAGTATGCGCAAGACCATGCGCACATCATGTTAAATATAGGTGCGCAGTGCGCATGCGCACTGGTGCGCACGATGCGCTGCGCACAAAAGCGCAAATGTGAAACCAGCCTTACATGTATACGATACGCTTTATTGCAATTAACTAACCACTGATAGTTACTATGCCCAGGCAACACTGGGTTCTTCAGCTAGTAGGGAATAAAGGAAAGTTCTGTCAAATATGCCCAAAGACAGAGAGAGTGTT
Source organism: Dendrobates tinctorius (assembly GCF_039654945.1). Taxonomy (NCBI): domain Eukaryota; kingdom Metazoa; phylum Chordata; class Amphibia; order Anura; family Dendrobatidae; genus Dendrobates; species Dendrobates tinctorius. Next base: position 52,461,285 of record NW_027361707.1, read on the forward strand.
GGTTGGGAGTTTGGTTGAACTGTAACGGGCAGCAGAATGGTAGTCATAGTTGAGGGGCACATTATCTAATACTACTTCACCTCTGCAGAAGTAGGGGATTCTGCCAATCCCTGGGTATGTCTGTCTCGCCATCCTGGTCGCCATTTCTCGAGGTCTTCAGAAGAAGGAAACCACACCAGCTTTAAAAGATAAAAACTTCTTTACCAATGGTAACAGTCAAACACAGAGAATAGCATGGGACAGAGTTTTATTTCTCTTCATTCACATTAGTGATGAGTGAGTATACTCGTTGATCGGGTTTCCCCAAGCATGCTCAGGTGGTCTCCGAGTATTTGGAAGTACTCGGAGATTTAGTTTCTGTTGCCGCAGCTGCATGATTTATGGCTACTTGACAGCCTGAATACATGTGGGGATTGCCTGTTTGTTAGGGAATTCCCACGTGTATTCAGGCTGTCAAGTAGCCGCAAATCATGCAGCTGCGGTAACAGAAACTAAATCTCCGAGCACTTCCAATTACTCGGAGATCACCCGAGAATGCTCGGGGAAACCTGAGCAGCGAATATACTCGCTCATCACTAATTCACATACAATGGCACTTTACCAGTGATGATGGACATAGACACAGTTCTTGAAATGAAGAATAATGCAGAATTCTTCAGCCCTAAGGGAAACTCCATTTTCTCTCTGGAACCTGAAGTAAGGGAGCTCCTGTTACTAGCTTAGTGTTCCCACTACCTGACTTTCTTGCATCCACCTTGCAGATAAGGCAGTCTCGACACATTTGTGGAGTCCCCATATTTGCCTCTTCAGATAAGTCTGCTCTGTTTGTCCCCTTTGCTCCAATTTTGCTGTATGCACCACACACACCCTTCTCTTCTTGTCTAGTTCATCTCTCTCTTTACTCCTGTCTTCTCTGAGACTCTCTCATTAACTGAATAAAATGGAACCCAAAAATCTCCCAGTCATCCCTTCAGTTTAACTTCCATTTAAGGTGCCGGCCTATTGGGTTAACTACATCCTGTACTAACAGGACAGGACATATTACCTGTAACACATTACTGCCATCTAACGTCCATATCATCAATAACACATTTTATAACGAAATACAGTTAAACTCTTTCAGAGGGGAGTGGGAACACTGGACCACACCAAGAATGAGGAGGTGGACCAGCTGCTATGTTCCCCCCGAAGACATCAGTGCTACTGTGGTATAGATTATGTAAAATGTGAATAACATTTTGTTCCTGATATCTTTTCTTGATGTAACAACTGTTAATTTATCTGTTGGCTGCAGTACTAACCAACGACCACAAGTTGGCACAGTCTTTTTCACTCTTCTATAGAATGTCGAAAGGTAACACAGACAGCAGGCTCATAGACAGTATGGGGGTTAACTTGAAGTATGGCCCGTAGTGAGTTCTGTGGATTCTTGGAAAATGAACTTAATTTTAGTCTGTCATGAAGAGGACGATAAAGAGGCAAGACAGGTATTTTCCTAGTGTGGAACTACAAGACTCATGAGGAAAAGGATCTAGTTACCAAGGCAAGTGAGGGACCCTGCAAGAGAGAGGCTTACAAGTCCAGGAAGTGTACTGTCCAGCAAGATGGAGACCTTAGGGTATGTGCACACACTGCAGATTCTGCTTCGGATCCGCAGCAGAATTAGCTGTGTTGTACAGTACCATTATATCCTATGGAAAATGGAAACCGCAGTGCAGATGGTGCAGATTTTTCTGCGCGGTTTTTGCTGCGGTTTCCAATCCGCAGAAAGAATTGACATGTTATTCTTTTCTGCGGATTCCGCAGCGGTTTGCCATCTCCTCCATTGTAGAGATGATAAACCGCAGGGCAAAACCACAGGCTAATCCGCATATAAACCGCAGGTCTTTTGACCTGCGGATTTACCTGCGGATTTTGTAAAATCCGAGCTGAAAAATCCGCAGACCAACCCGCAGCGTGTGCATGGGTCGCCCTCGCTCGCCCAGGGCAGTGGGGTACTCAGTACAGGGCCGGTGTCAGGGGGGAAAGCTTCAAGGCAGCAGTGACCCGGTCCGTGGCCCTGGGCGCCCAATATCAATGGCAGTGATATTAATGATGTTAAAGTTTATATGGATAGTTTGTGACGCCACCCGTGGTGTTTGGCAAGGGAGATGGTAAGCCAACGCTGCATACAGATCCGCTGGGACTGATGGTGTGGTGCAGCAGAGATGGTATAGCTCCCCACAGGTGGAGCTGTAGTCCCAGGGCAGTGTAGGTGCAATGGATGAGGGGAGGCGCAGAATGGTATAGATGCTGGTACCCAGGTGTAATGGTGCCGGAATAACTGGAGGACACCAGAGTATGCAGTTCCAAAGCTTTACTCACTGTTTGCAGTTCACACAACTGCCTGCCTCCGCACTGTGTTCTTCGGGTCAGGGCTCCAGCCAACCTCCAGGCAGGATAGGATTCTCCCTTCCACACTCCGCCAACATGTACCTTACTGAACGACTCCTCCAATGCGCCTTTAGGTGCGAAGCACTCCAGTACTTAGTTACCCTGGAATGCCTCTCTCTAGGTGTTCCTAGTCTTTACTTGTATGACAGACAGCTGTAGCCTGCTTCGGGGACTCCTCTCTGCGTCCCGGCTCTCTATTCAGTTGCTGTTGTGTCCCAAGTCTATGATGGGAGCAAAGCGTTAGTGGCTCACTACTCCTACGGTGTCTGTTGCCGGACATAAAGATCCAATCAACCTTGGGGACCGGGTCCCGGCCTTTGCGCTCTCTGGACTGGAAGGGTTCTCTATCTTTCTTCAACCAGCTTCCCACCATCCTTCTATTCTCCTTCGTTCCGATCTGTTCTATCTCTCTTATGGAAGGTCAGGTTATCAATCTTATCAGTATCTTTCTATGTCTTTCCCGTGCCAGCGGCCCTGATCACTGGGACCTGCTGCAGCACGTCCTTTAGACATCCATCTTCTCTCTCCTCTCGCCAACTACTGACCAACTGACCTCTAACTCTCACTCTTCCCACTCTTTTGTATCATCTTACTCCACCCGCCTCCCAGCACATCTCGTGTTACGAAGCAGGGTTCCACGAGGGGTGCTCTGCTAACCCCCAGCCTGAAGCTGTTAGGTGGCCCCACTGAACTATCCTGTGTGTGGAATGCAGGTGTGGAGCATGGTCAGGAGTTCCCACCTTACCTTGATGGTGGGGCACTACACCTTAGGAGAAGGTGCAGTACCTCTGTGGCGACTGAAGCCTCAGGGGCGCTTCATACCCCCCCATTAAACACAGCACGTCCGTGGGCTGCAAGACAACAAAGGTACAATACAGGAACACACAAAAAATTTTTAAATGCTGTTTAACAATACTTATCTAATCTTCCTAATGTAGGAGGCACATTTCTTAAACGTTACAAACAGGCTAACTTCCTCTCTCAGTATCAAAAATTTACTTAAGTGCAATTAACACATCTTTCTATCGACTATTCTCTTTTTCTTTCTTTCTCTCTACTTGACGCAAGACACTGACCATCTACACTTGGCCTGTCACCTGTCACTTTCAATTCTTTATTCTTTATTCAATTTTCACATTCTATCTCAAAACTTTTCTAATTCTCTGTATCAAACATTCTATAAAAGACATTTCTTTCCATAATGGGTCACCCTCGCACACCCAGGGCAGCGGGGGTACTCGGTACCGGGCTGGTGTCAAGGCGGGAATGAGTCACAGCAGCAGTGACCCGGTCCATGGCCCTGGGCGCCCAATATCAATGGCGGTGATGTTAATGGTGTTAAAGTTTATATGAATAGTTCGTGACACCACCCGTGGTGTTTGGCAAGTAAGATGGTAAGCTAACGCTGCATACAGGTCCGCTGGGACTGATGGTGTGGTGCAGCAGAGATGGTATAGCTCCCCACAGGTGGAGCTGTAGTCCCAGGGCAGTGTAGGTGCAATGGATGAGGAGAGGCGCAGAATGGTATAGATGTTGCTACTCAGGTGTAGCGGTGCTGGAATAACTGGAGGATACCAGGGTGTGTGGTTCCAAAGCTTTAGTCACTGTTTACAGTCCACACAACTACCTGGCTCCGTACTGTGTTCTCCAGGTCAGGGCTCCAGCCAACCTCCAGGCAGGATAGGATTCTCCCTTCCACACTCCGCCAACATGTACCTTACTGAACGACTCCTCCAATGCGCCTTTAGGTGCGAATCACTCCAGTACTTAGTTACCCTGGAATGACTCTCTATAGGTGTTCCTAGTCTTTACTAGTATGACAGACAGCTGTAGCCTGCTTCGGGGACTCCTCACTGCGTCCCGGCTCTCTATTCAGTTGCTGTTGTGTCCCAAGTCTATGATGGGAGCAAGGCGTTAGCGGCTCACTACTCCTCCGGTGTCTGTTGCCGGACATAAAGATCCAATCAACCTCGGGGACCGAGCCCCGGCCTTTGCTCTCTCTGGACTGGAAGGGTTCTCTCTCTTTCTCAACCTGCTTCCCACCGTCCTTCTATTCTCCTTCGTTCCGATCGGTTCTCTCTCTCATGGAAGGTTAGGTTATCAATCTTATCAGTCTCGTTCTCTGGTCTTTCTCGTGCCAGCAGCCCAGATCACTGGGACCTGCTGCAGCACGTCCATCAGACACCCATCTTCTCTCTTCTCTCTCCTCTAACCAACTAACTACTAATTTTCACTCTTCCCACTCTTTTGTATCATCTCTCTCCACCCGCCTCCCAGCACATCTCGTGTTACGAAGCAGGGTTCCACGAGGGGTGCTCTGCTGACCCCCAGCATGAAGCTGTTAGGTGGCCCCACTGAACTATCCTGTGTCTGGAATGCAGGTGTGGAGCGTGGTCAGGAGTTCCCAGCCTACCTGGATGGTGGGGCACTACACCTTAGGAGAAGGTGCAGTACCTCTGTGGCGACTGAAGCCTCATGGACGCCACATACCCCCCCGTTAAACACAGCACGTCCGCGGGCTGCAAGACAACAAAAGGTACAATATAGGAACGCACAAAAATTTTTAAATGCTATTCAACAATACTTATCTAGTCTTCCTAATGTAGGAGGTACATTTCTTAAACGTTACAAACAGGTTAACTTCCTATCTTAGTATCAAAAATTTACTTAAGTGCAATTCCTAGTTCAAAGTGCTATACTCAACACATTTTCTTTATTACATTTTCTATCAATTATTCTCTTGTTCTTTCTTTCTTCTACTGGACGCAAGACACTGACCATCTACTCTTGGCCTGTCACCTGTCACTTTTAATTCTGTATTCTTTATTCAATTCTCACATTCTATATCAAAACTTTTCTAATTCTCTGTATCAAATATTCTATAAAAGACATTTAGTTGTCACAAGACACAACATTATCAAATACGTTATCATAAAACATTCAAAGATTCTTGCAAAGGCACTGAACACTGCTCCCAGCCGGGATTTCTTTCAGTGTCCCTTGAGGTAGACATCATTCTTTGAAAAGTGTCCATGCAAAAACATTATCTTCGCAAAGAGTCTCTTTATATGTAAAACCAAGAAAGGGCAGCTAAAGAGGTGCAAACTATTTACAATAAAAGTTTTTGGATCAATCAGCGTCTTTGATCTCCACAGTTCCATTTGTAGAAACAGGCAACAAAAGTGCTACCGGAAAAACATGATAGCAAAAGCAACAAAGCACAACCGGTGCAACAAACCCTCCTGGGTAACGAGATTTAGTAAATGTAAATTTCAATTGCGGCTACCAGATTCAAAGTAGTCATTGGCAATCCGTAGGTACTCCTCTTCCCACGGGGTCAAACCAGGGATCTTTGGTTTGGGCTGCCGAACTGGAGGTGTTGCAGGAGCAGCCTGGTTCCTAGGATCAGGTACCGCAGTAGTCTGAGTGGTACCGGTGGATGGAGGGGCATTAACTGGTTTCGATGGCAGGTACCTCTCGACGAACTCTGCAGGGATACGTCGTACGCTCAGGACGTACCACCCCCGGAGTCCATCATGCCGGGTAAAGGTCACATACTCCCCAGGCTGCAGGTCTCTATCTGGATGCCCTCTCCTCAGATGGGACTCCACATCCCGCCGATTGAAGAACAGGTCACCAATGCGCTTGGGGTCCGCGATGAATCCGCTTAAACAGAGATTTACTTCAGCTCCAGCAACCTGATGTCTCATTTCCATTTCAAGTGGAGGTGGACGCTTCTGAGATTGGTGCAGGAGCTGTGTTGTCCCAAAAAGACCCTGTGACTTCTAAGATGAATCCCTGTGCCTTCTTTTCTTGGAAGTTTTCCCCATCTGAACGCAAATATGATGTGGGGAATCGGGAATTGTTGGCCATGAAATGGGCATTTGAGGAGTGGAGACATTGGTTGGAGGGAGCTAGACATCAATTTGTGGTCCTCACCGATCACAAGAATCTGATTTATCTGAAGTCGGCCAAACGCTTGAATCCTAGACAGGCTAGATGGGCCTTGTTTTTCACACGTTTTAATTTTGTGGTCTCTTTTCTTCCGGGCACTAAGAATGTTAAGGCAGACGCCCTTCCTAGGAGTTTCTTTGCTGATTCTCTTAATGTGACCGAGCCTACTACTATCCTAGGTGAGGGGGTAGTTAGTTCTGCCATTTCACCCGATTTGAGACACGCCCTGGAGGAATTTCAGGAGGATAAACCTGAGCGTTGCCCTATGGGAAGATTGTATGTTCCTGACCAGTGGAGAAAGAGAGTGATGTCTGAAGTCCATTGCTCCGCATTGGCTGATCATCCGCGTATTTTTGGTACCAGAGATTTGATGAGTCGGTCGTTTTGGTGGCCTGCCTTATCTAGTGATGTCAGGAATTTTGTACAGTCCTGTGGGACTTGTTCTCGGTCTAGGACTTGTTCTCGGTCTAAACCCTGTTCTCGTTCTAGTGGATTGCTGATGCCCCTGCCGGTGCCCAAGAGGCCATGGACCCATATCTCAATGGATTGTATTTCTGATCTTCCTGTCTCTCAGAGAATGACTGTTATCTGGGTGATTTGTGATAGATTTTCGAAGATGGTCCATCTTGTACCACTCTCAAAGTTGCCATCTTCAGCTGAGTTGGTGCCCTTGTTTTTACAACAGGTGGTTCGGTTACACGGGATTCCTGAGAACATTGTGTCCGATAGAGGGGTCCAGTTTGTTTCCTGATTCTGGAAAGCTTTTTGTTCCAATCTGGGAATTCAGTTATCCTTCTCCTCCGCGTTTCATCCCCAGACTAATGGGCAGACTGAGAGAACAAACCAGACCCTGGAATTTTATTTAAGATGTTTTATGTCTGCTGATCAAGATGATTGGGTCTCATTTTTGCCCTTGGCCGAATTTGCGCTGAACAATAGAGCTAGTTCTGCCACTCTGATGTCACCCTTTTTCTGTAATTTTGGGTTTCATCCTCGATTCTCATCAGGGCAAGTGGAATCTTCGTCCTGCCCAGGTGTGGACACTGTGGTTGTGAGAATGCAGCAGATATGGGACCAAGTGGTGGATAAGTTGTCACTCTCTCAGGAAAAGGCCCAGCGTTTTTCCAACCAGCATAGGACCATTGGTCCCCGGTTTAAAGTGGGTGATATGGTTTGGTTGTCGTCTAAGAATATTCCTATGAAGGTTGCATCTCCAAAATTTAAGCCAAGATTTATTGGACCTTTTAAGATTTTGGAGATTCTTAATCTTGTTTCTTTTCGATTGGCTCTTCCAGTTACGTTCAAAATCCATAACGTATTTCACAAGTCACTGTTGAAGAGGTTTGTTGAGCCAGTAGTTCCTGTGGCGGCACCTCCTGATCCTGTATTGGTTAAAGGCAATGTGGAATATGAGGTAGAGAAAATATTGGATTCTCCTTTGGTTAGACGGAGTGTTGTGAGTTCATTTTCCCCTTCGTCACTGGGGTCTGGTGAACTCCCTATTCTGGTAAAGGAAGGTAATGAGCCTGATTATCAGGCACCTGAGTCTAATGAGGATGACTGGCTGAGTGGAGTCACGGACTGGATATAAGGCTGCCGACGCCCTTCTGCCCTGCGGGTGATTTCTCTGTGGACTTCTAGGACACCAGTCTGATTCCTGCTCCTCTAAAGCTAAGTTGTCTGTTTTGCCTGTTAGCTTTTTTGTTTTGTTTTTCATTTTCCTTGCTTTTCAGTATTCTGCCATTCCCTGCTGGGGTGAGCTGAATCTCCTTTTGCCTGTAGCTCTGTCTTCAGTATATTCCTGAGTGCTGACATAGCTTTTTTGAAGCCTAGCGTCTTCAGGGCCTTTTTCACTGTCAGTCTGTTGGCTCTTATTTTCTTAGGGTTTTTCACGGATTGCAGACAGCAGCCCTCCTTTCCTTTTCTATCTAGCTAGCTTGGGACCCATCTTTGCTCAGTCTATCTTTCTGTCTGTTAGTATTTTCATCTTGCTTCACCATCATTATATGTTGGGGGCTGCCTATTGCTTTGGGGTCTGCTCTGGGGCAGTTTAGATTTCCCCTTTCTTTCTGTAGGCCTATTTAATTCTCCGGCTGTGATCGAGGGGTCTAGGGCATCGTAGGAACCCCCCACGGCTACGGCTAGTTGGGTTGATAGGTTCAGGGGTCTGCAATCCGATAGCTGCCAACTTCTCTGGTTTTCTGGACTTAGCTAGCATTTCTGTTTTTGCCTCCGACGGTGACTCAATCATAACAGAATCACCCGCCACACCGCAGATCCTAGGGTACTCAATAGCAGGAAAGAATTGTGTTTCAAAAAAAAAAAAAAGGTGTGTGTATATTCTTTCCTCTATATCTCTGAGGCCGTAGGGGGAATTTTTTTTTTTCTCTCTCAATGGAGATAAAGCAATTGTCTGATCATGTGGAGCAGCTCGCTGCGGAAGTGCGGGGAATTTCCGCCTACCTTGCTCGTTCGCATGCTGTTGAACCAAAGATCCCTACACCTGATGTATTTTTTGGGGATCGATCTAAATTTTTGAGTTTCAAAAATAATTGTAAATTATTTTTTGCCTTGAAGCCTAACTCGTCAGGGAGCTCCGCGCAGCAGGTTAAAATTGTCATCTCTTTGCTGCGTGGCGATCCCCAGGATTGGGCATTTTCTTTGAAACCAAATGATCCTATTCTGACTAATGTGAACGCATTCTTTCAAGCTTTGGGGTTGTTGTATGACGAACCTAATGCTATTGATCAGGCTGAAAAGACCCTGTTGGCATTGAACCAGGGTCGAGATTCTGCAGAGTTGTACTGTCAAAAGTTCCGAAAGTGGGCGGTCCTTACTACCTGGAATGATAATGCCTTGGCTGCTCTCTTTCGGAAGGGTTTGTCAGAAGCCGTAAAAGATACTATGTTGGGATTTCCTGTTCCCTCTGGTCTGGACGATTCTATGTCATTAGCCATTCAGGTTGATCGGCGTTTACGTGAACGCAGGATTGCACGAGAGGTGTTGCCACCGGTTGAACAGACGTCTGAACCTATGCAATGTGATAGAGTTTTGTCTAAGGCGCAACGTCAGGAGTTCAGAAGCCGTAATAAGCTGTGTTTTTTCTGTGGAGATGCCTCGCATATTATTTCTGTTTGTCCTAAACGAGAGAAACGCTTTGCACACACGTTTTCTGTTGGTGGTGTTCAACCTAAGTTTCTTCTGGCAATTACTCTGATCTGCTCTCTGTCCACATTTTCCGCCAAGGCTTTTGTGGATTCGGGAGCAGCGCTAAACCTAATGGACTTGGATTTTGCTAAACGTTGTGGATTTCCGATGACACCTCTGCAGACGCCTATCCCTTTGAGGGGGATTGATGCTACTCCTTTGGCTAAAAATAAACCTCAGTTTTGGACCCAGGTGGTCATGCGGGTTGCCCCAGACCATCAAGAAAATTGCAGATTTTTGGTATTGCATGGTCTGCATGATGCCGTTGTTCTGGGGTTTCCCTGGTTGCAAATTCATAATCCAGTTTTGGATTGGAAATCTGTGTCTGTGGTGAGTTGGGGTTGTCGGTGTGCCTTTAGTGAGGCTCCAGTTTTTTCCACCTCTTCTCAGTCGCATGATGTTCCTGACTATTTGGCGGACTTTTATGATGTATTTAGTGAGAATGAGTCTGCGTCCTAGCCTCCTCATAGGAGTTATGACTGTGCAATTGAACTAAGCCCGGGGTGTAAATTTCCCAAGGGTCGGCTCTTCAATTTATCTGTACCCGAGCACGAGGTTATGCGGTCCTATATTAAGGAGGCGTTGGAGAAGGGTCATATTAGACCATCCTCTTCACCCTTAGGTGCTGGTTTTTTTTTTGTGGCCAAAAAGGATGGTTCTTTAAGGCCTTTTATTGATTATCGTGCCCTCAATAAAATTACTATTAAATATCAGTATCCGTTACCCCTGATTTCGGATCTATTCTCTAGAGTTAGAGGTGCTTGCTGGTTTACCAAGCTTGACCTCAGGGGGGCATATAATCTTATCCGCATTAAGCAGGGGGCTGAATGGAAGACGGCGTTTAATACTCTGGAGGGACATTTTGAGTACCTGGTGATGCCTTTTGGGCTCACTAATGCCCCTTCTGTCTTCCAGTGCTTCATGAACGATATTTTCCAAGACTTTGTCGATAAATTTTTGATTATCTATCTGGATGATATTTTGATCTTCTCCAAGGATTGGGATTCTCATGTGGAACATATTCGGACTGTGTTCCGGATCTTGAGGGAGAATTCCCTGTATGTCAAAGGATCGAAATGCCTTTTTGGAGTACAGAGGATTTCATTTTTGGGATTTATTTTGTCTCTGTCAACTATTGAAATGGACCCGGCCAAGGTACAGGCCATTTATGATTGGGTTCAGCCCACTTCTTTGAAGGCCCTCCAGAAGTTTTTGGGTTTTGCTAATTTTTATCGGAAATTTATAGCAAAATTATCTAGTATTGCCAAGCCATTGACTGATCTGACTAAGAAGGGTGCTGATGTGTTGAATTGGTCTCCTGAGGCTGTTGCTTCCTTTCAGGAGCTGAAGCAAAGATTTACCTCCGCCCCGGTTTTGCGGCAACCTGATGTCTCACTCCCGTTCCAGGTAGAGGTGGATGCTTCTGAGATTGGTGCAGGAGCTGTTTTGTCCCAAAAGGATCCTGTAACATCTAAAATGAATCCCTGTGCTTTCTTTTCCCGAAAGTTCTCTCCATCCGAACGTAACTATGATGTGGGGAATCGGGAACTGTTGGCCATGAAATGGGCATTTGAGGAGTGGAGACATTGGTTGGAGGGAGCTAAACATCAAGTTGTGGTCCTCACTGACCTCAAGAATTTGATTTACCTAGAGTCGGCTAAACGCTTGAACCTTAGACAGACTAGGTGGGCCTTGTTTTTTACACGTTTTGATTTTGTGGTCTCTTTTCTTCCTGGAACTAAGAATGTCAAGGCAGACGCCCTCTCTAGGAGTTTCTTTGCTGATTCTCCTGTGGTGACCAAGCCTGCTACCATCTTAGGCGAAGGGGTAGTTCTTTCTGCCATCTCGCCCGATTTGAGACTTGCTCTGCAAGAGTTCAAGGAGGACAAACCTGAGCGTTGTCCCAGTGGAAAGTTGTATGCTCCTGACCAGTGGAAGAAGAGAGTGATGTCTGAAGTTCATTGCTCTGCATTGGCTGGTCATCCAGGTATTTTTGGTACTAGAGATCTGGTGAGTCGCTCTTTTTGGTGGCCCACCTTGTCTCATGATGTCAGGAATTTTGTGCAGTCCTGTGGGACTTGCTCCCGGTCTAAATCTTGTTCTTGCTCTAGTGGGTTGTTGATGCCTTTGCCGGTCCCCAGGAGGCCATGGACCCATATTTCAATGGATTTCATCTCTGATATGCCGGTCTCTCAAAGAATGACTGTTATTTGGGTGATTTGTGATAGGTTCTCTAAGATGGTTCATCTTGTACCACTCCCTAAGTTGCCATCTTCCTCTGAGTTGGTGCCCCTGTTTTTGCAACAGGTGGTTCGCTTACACGGGATTCCTGAGAACATTGTATCTGACAGTGGAGTTCAGTTGGTGTCTAGATTTTGGAGGACTTTCTGTTCCAAGCTGGGAATTCAGTTGTCCTTCTCCTCTGCTTTTCACCCTCAGACCAATGGGCAGACAGAGAGAACAAACCAGACCTTGGAGTCGTATTTGAGATGTTTTATTTCCGCTGATCAGGATGACTAGGTTTCATTTTTGCCCTTGGCCGAATTTGCTTTAAATAATAGAGCTAGTTCTGCCACTTTGATGTCACCTTTTTTTTGTAACTTTGGGTTTCATCCTCGATTTTCTTCAGGGCAGGTGGAGCCTTCTGCCTGCCCAGGTGTTGACACTGTGGTGGAGAGAATGCACCAGATCTGGGACCAAGTTGTGGATGTTATCTCTTTCCCAGGAAAAGGCCCAGTGGTTTTCCAATCGACATAGGACCATTGGTCCCCAGTTTAAGATTGGTGATATGGTGTGGTTATCATCAAAAAATATTGCTATGAAGGTGGCTTCTCCTAAGTTTAAGCCTAGATTTATTGGACCTTACAAGATTTTGGAGATTATTAATCCGGTCTCTTTTCGTTTGGCTCTTCCTGTCACATTTAAAATCCATAATGTGTTCCATAAGTCCTTGTTGAAGAGGTTTGTTGAACCAGTTGTTCCTGGGGTGGCACCTCCAGACCCTGTATTGGTTGAAGGTAACATGGAATATGAGGTAGAGAAAATACTGGATTCCCGCTAAGTTGTCTGTTTGCCTGTTAGCTTTTTTGCTTTGTTTTTCGTTTTCCTTGCTTTTCAGTATTCTGCCCTTCCCTGCTGGGGTGAGCTGAATCTCCTTTTGCCTGTAGCTCTGTCTTCAGTATATTCCTGAGTGCTGACATAGCTTTTTTGAAGCCTAGCGTCTTCAGGGCCTTTTTCACTGTCAGTCTGTTGGCTCTTATTTTCTTAGGGTTTTTCACGGATTGCAGACAGCAGCCTTCCTGTCCTTTTCTATCTAGCTAGCTTGGGCCCCGTCTTTGCTCAGTCTATCTTTCTGTCTGTGTTAGTATTTTCATCTTGCTTCACCGTCATTATATGTTGGGGGCTGCCTATTGCTTTGGGGTCTGCTCTGGGGCAGTTTAGATTTCCCCTTTCTTTCTTTAGGCCTATTTAATTCTCCGGCTGTGATCGAGGGGTCTAGGGCATCGTAGGAACCCCCCACGGCTACTTATAGTTGTGTTGATAGGTTCAGGGGTCTGCAATCCGATAGCTGCCAACTTCTCTGGTTTTCTGGACTTAGCTAGCATTTCTGTTTTTGCCTCCTACGGCGACTCAATCATAACAATGGAGACTCTAGTATTTGGTCAAATGGAAGGGTTATGGCCAGGAGGATAATTCTTGGGTCTCTGCCTCTGATATTCATGCCAATACATTGGTTCGTGCTTTTCACCAGGCCCATCCTGATCGGCCTGGTGGCATGGATGAGGGTTCGGTGACCCCTCCTCAAGGGGGGGTACTGTCATGAACTCATTTTCTGCTCCACCAGTTGAGAGTTCCCCTTCCGTTCTCCCTCTGGTGGTGACAGGCGGTAGTGAGGTTGGTTTAAGTGGTAGTGATCTGCCACCTGATGAGGAAGATAACAATAGGATCTCTGGAGTATCAGACTGGATATAAGACAGCCGACGCCCTATCCTGGTGCTGGTGATTCAGTCTGCTTCTCAGGTCCGGGACTTCAGCTCTCTTCCAGTCTTCTCAAGTTAAGTTTGTTTTTTGCTTTTGTTCACTCTTGCGCTTGTTGGTCAATTCAGTTTTTTGTGTAATCAGCCTGCCCCTGCTGGGGCTATGCTGAATTCCCACTCCTATTTATCAGTATTTGCCAATCTGCTTTTTGGCCCTTATTAGATTGGCCTCTTTTTTGCTCTGTCTCAGAATATTTCAGAGTGCTGATATAGGTTTAGAAGTCTAGTGACTTCAGGGTTAATTTTGCTATCAGAAGTGCTGGACAATATTTTTGTAGGTTTTTTTGGCAGATTGCAGACAGTGTCTTTCCTTTCCTGTCCTTTTTAGTTAGCCGGGCCCCATTGTTTGCTCAGCCTATTTTCCTGCCTTTGTTTGTATTTTCATCTTGTTTCACTGTCAATACATGTGGGGGGCTGTCTTTCCTTTGGGGTCTGCTCTGGGGCAGTTAGTTTTCCTCTTTTCCTGCTTTAGGCTTATGTAGCTCTCCGGTTGTGATGAGGTGTCTAGGACCATCGTAGCAACGCTCCACGACTGCTGCTAGTTGTGTGGTTAAGATCAGGGATCTGCAATCTGCATAGTTACCAACTTCTCTGGTTTTCTGAGACTTAGCTTGCTGTCTTTTTTTTCCCTCCTCGGTTACCCATTCATAACACTGCCCCCTCCTGGTCATGTGGAGGAAGGCAACCAGGGAGTGTATTTTTCCTCCATATCCCAGGCCCCTCCCTCTTCGGTGTGAGCAGCAGGTGTGCTGCGGGGGAGTAGGGGCAAGTCTCTACCCTCGCCACTAGCCAACCCTTGAGGCGCAGCCCTAATGGTGGAAAGGGTTGGGGGGTGTACCCCTTGGTGGAGTACGGGGGTGTGAGTGTGGTGACACAGGGGGATGCCTCTGTTGTCAATCCCAGAGAGAGTTCACCGAATATTGACAAACGAATGTGTGGCAATAAATGTTCAGGTCCGGACCTGTGTATGGGTCCCACCAAAAAACATCTAGTGGAAGTGTGTTGTGGAGTCTTACCAGCTCATATCAAACATACACATATATAACTCATTCCCCAGGACGGCGCTTTGGAGATGTGTGGTGCTTCCAGAACTTATATTGCCAATACCAGAGGTGTGTTTGTCATAAACCTGAGGTGCAGGTGGTTGCTGGGGTGAACTCTGGGTCTGGGCATCCCCGCTGTAGGTGGTTCCCTGATGAGGAGTGGTCTTGAGGGTCCAGAGGCCCCTCATTAAGGGGAGGGTACTGTCATGATCCATGCTGGATCATGTCAGATAAGAGCACTGGTAACCTTTTTTTTTTCTCTCTCTAAGGCCTGTTTCACACTTGCTTTTTTTTGCAGCGCGTTTTTCCCGCAAAAAAACGCATTGAAAAACGCATACAAAAGCATACAACTGCTGCGTTTTTTTCAAGCATTTTTATGAGCATGCATGAAAAAAACGCAGCGTTTTTAAGCGTTTGTATGCGTTTTTAGTGCGTTTTTACCTCGTTTGCGTTTTTTTCCAACATTAGGTGGCCACTCACACTAACCCAAACCATGACTTTACTAACCCTAACCCTGACCCTAACCCTAACCCTGACCCTAACCCTAACCCTAACCCTTAACCAAACCATACTTAACCCTAACCCTGACCCTAACCCTAACCCTAACCCTGACCCTAACCCTGACCCTAACCCTAACCCTGACCCTAACCCTAACCCTAACCCTGACCCTAACCCTGACCCTAACCCTAACCCTGACCCTAACCCTGACCCTAACCCTAACCCTTAACCAAACCATACTTAACCCTAACCCTGACCCTAACCCTAACCCTAACCCTGACCCTAACCCTTAACCAAACCATACTTAACCCTAACCCTGACCCTAACCCTAACCCTAACCCTAACCCTGACCCTAACCCTTAACCAAACCATACTTAACCCTAACCCTGACCCTAACCCTAACCCTAACCCTAACCCTGACCCTAACCCTTAACCAAACCATACTTAACCCTAACCCTGACCCTAACCCTAACCCTAACCCTGACCCTAACCCTAACCCTGACCCTAACCCTAACCCTAACCCTGACCCTAACCCTGACCCTAACCCTAACCCTGACCCTAACCCTGACCCTAACCCTAACCCTAACCCTTAACCAAACCATACTTAACCCTAACCCTGACCCTAACCCTAACCCTAACCCTAACCCTGACCCTAACCCTTAACCAAACCATACTTAACCCTAACCCTGACCCTAACCCTAACCCTAACCCTGACCCTAACCCTTAACCAAACCATACTTAACCCTAACCCTGACCCTAACCCTGACCCTAACCCTAACCCTAACCCTGACCCTAACCCTTAACCAAACCATACTTAACCCTAACCCTGACCCTAACCCTAACCCTGACCCTGACCCTAACCCTAAACCCCCTTAACTAACCCTAACTTTACCCAAACCCCTAAATTCCATTGTCTAAACTAATGGTAAAAAAAAAACGCATGTGCAAAAAAACGCATACATAAGCATGCCAATGCGCACATATGCTCACCATAGACTTATAATGGGTGTCTTGCTGTAAAAAAACGCATTGCGCGCGCATGCGTTTTTTTGAGGCAAATCGGACGCACAAAAAATGCAACAAGTTGCATTTTGTGCGCCCGAGCGCATACCGCAAAAAAACGCATGCGCGGTAAAACGCGTACAAACGCATGTGTATGCGCACATAAGCGCATCCCATGCAAAGTATAGGGAAAAAAAACGCATGCGCTATTTAGCTCTAAATTACCGCGAAAAAAAAACGCAAATGTGAAACCAGCCTAAGCTTTGTGCTTAGAGATATTTTTGCCCCCGGTGGCCAGTATGGTCATTGCACTGGTGTTTTTAGAGATAGTTTTGCCCCCGGTGGTGGTTAGTGTAATTGCACGGGAATCACTAACAGGTGTGTTTATTCAATAAAGGTGTGTCAGTTGTGCTCACTGATTGTGGTGATATTGTTGGGCTTTTCCAACCATCCTGGGTGAAGGAAGGAGCTAGGAGAGTCCTGGAGTGGCTGCTATGGTGTCAGCAAGGAGTTCGTGTAAAACATGGTGGAGTGGCAGCTATGGTGTCAGTGAGGAGTTCATGTAAAGCATGGTGGAGTGGCAGCTATGGTGTCAGTGAAGAATCCTTGAAAAGCTTGGTGGAGTGGCAGCTATGGTGTAGAGCTGCATTCAGTTGCTGGACTCTGTTGCTGGAAGCTGCACTCAGGTACTGGACTCCGTTGCTGGACAGTTGCACTCAGTTGCTGGACTCTGTTGCTGGAAGCTGCACTCAGGTGCTGGACTCTGTTGCTGGACAGTTGCACTCAGGTGCTGGATACTGTTGCTGGACAGCTGCACTCAGTTGCTGGACTCTGTTGCTCCAAAGCGGCACTCGGGTGCTGGATACTGTTGCTGTGGAGCTGCACCCAGGTGTTGGACACGGTGGGAGGAAGATGCACTCAGGTGTTGGACTCTGTTGCCAGGAGCAAGTGTATCAGAGCAAAGCTAAGTGTTTCCCTGTTTGTCATTTTTCCTCATGTTGGTGTTAGTGCAGCGGTGGGGCCAGTGCCTGCTCCACCCAGATCCCTAGTAATGGATAGGTGTAGGGTGTGCCAGGGCTACAGGTTCCTGAGCGGCGCCTGGTGCGGAACCGGTATAGGGAACGTTAGGAGTGTTAGGGTCACTGACTCAGGGGAGTGCAGGAGGTCTCCACGTTTCCCATTCCCTATCGCAGGGCCCACTGTTGTAAATGTTTCCCTATCCCCTGTGTCTTGCTGTATTAGTTACCGGCCTGCGGGCCACGTCACACTGGCCAATTAACCGTGCCGTGTCCTGTTTTATTAGTTACAGGCCTGCTGGCTGTGTCACACAGGACGGGGCACATGACACCAGCACTTGACGACTCAGTGCTTGCATTTTTTGAAACTTCAGAAGAGGAGGGCATATTAGCTGGAGTCTGTTTCGGCAATGTAAGCCAAAACCAGTTCCTGATGCTCCAGCTTTAAAAGCGGTTAACTTACTCCCAGAAAAGGTAGCCTTCCAGGCCTTCCGGAGCCAGACCATGACGCAGGCTCAAAACCTCCTGCCTTAGTGGCTATTGTGCTTTTGCCACTACCAGCAGATGCACCACCACCATCAGTACCAGCTGGCCCCCCCACGCCCATGTCCGCGGCCTCTTCCACCATACTTCCAAATTTTGGAAAAAATGTACCCAAAATAACATCAGATATATGGTACTGTATCAGAAGTGTAAAGCTGTATACAGTCAAAGGATAATTGTAAATCTCCGTATATATTTCATGAGTCACACAGAGACGCTCAGTATGGATTAGACCAGAATATAAAAAGCAGTAAATGGGTAACGTATCACAAGCGTAGAGCTGTATACAGTATTGGGGTAATTTTTAAATCTACATATAAATTGCAGGAGTAACCCACAGACTCACACACTCAGGATGGATCACACCACAATATAAAAAGATCCGCAAGAAATAATCACACATGTGGGCCAATGTTCCAGGTGTCAATGATACACTTAGAGTGGTGGGTGGAGGAGGACTTTCTGGCAGAAAGGGTACAGTATCACCAGATACCAGGTATATATAGCATAGTTTAAACATTAAAAAATGTACGTCTATATGTGGTGCCCCTGAGGGTTCAGTCACCACAGAGGTACTGCACCTCCTCCTGAGGTGTGGTGCTCCACTATCCAGGTAAGGTGGAGACACCTGATCACACTCCAACACCTGCATCCCACACAGCATAGTAGTGTAGCAAAGCACCCTTTGGTGGCTCCCTGCTTGGAACACGAAGCGTGCTGGGAGGCGGGTGGAGTTTAGTTTGCACTAAAAGAGCGGGAAGAGGATAGGATTTAGTCAGTTAGTCACAGGAGTCTGACGAGGTCTGTCTGTGATAGAAGATCCCATGAGTGGGATGGATGAAGGAAGTGCTGCAGCCGACCTCAGTGATCTGGGTCCGGTGGCACAAGAAAGGAACATTGATAGAAAGCCTGACTCTCCATAAGAAAGTGATACGGAAATATTGATACGGAACTTGAGGAGAATAACAGAACAAGGAGAAGGGTTAGAGGAGAACCCTTCCCAAGTTCTAAGCGCAAGGCCGGGGTCCGGTCCCCGAGGTTGTATGGATATTAATGGTCCTGCAGCAGACACCGGAGGAATAGAAGTAGTGACCACTTTATTCCCACACCAGACTTGGGGGCACAACAGCAACGTGTGTGAGCCAGGACTAGGTAGAAGCAGTCCCCGAAGCAGGCTACAGCTGTCTGCCGTACAAGTAGAATTCTTAGGAACATCTGACAGGAGGAACTCGAGTGTAACTCAGTACTGTGAGTACTTCACTAAAAGGCGCTAAGAGGGAGAAGTTCAGAAAAGGCACATATGTTGGCAGAGTGTTGGAAAGGAGTACTTCATCTTGCCTGGAAGTTGGCTGAGCTCCTGACCCGGAGGACATGGCACGGATGCGGGTTGTACCACAACAGACTGTGAGTAAAGCTTTGGAACTACATACCCTAGTGTCCTCCACTTATTCCTGCGCCAACCTGCTCAACACTGCTACATCCCTCCTGTGCCCGACACTACACCATCTAAGTGTCACTTCACCTACACTGCCCTGGGACTACAGCCCTGCCTATGGAGGGCTATAACATCATTGCTGCACCACACCATCTGTCCCAGAGGATCTGTCTGCAGCGTCGGCTTAACATCTTCCTTGCCGAACACCACAGGTGGCGTCACGAATCACTTATAAATTTTCACCACCATAAGCACACTGAAACAACCCCTTTTGCAATGGAGCCCCAGGGCCACGGACCGAGTCACTGCTGCCGTGACAACTGTCGTTGAGAAGATAAACCGGCCCGGTACCGAGTACCCCATGGCCCTGGCGAGTGAGGGCGCTCCATATATATCAAGAGTAGTGTTGAGCCACCCTGCTAGTGTTCGAGTTCGGTTCGATTCGTCGAACAGGAGGCAAGTTCGTCGAATATTCGTCGAACGTTTGACGAACACCGTCGAACCCCATTGAAAACAAAGGCAAGCAAACACAAACACATACAAACACATAGAAAACACGTACAAAACACCTTAAAAGGTGTCCCAAAGCAGACAAAATGCTCAGAAGACACGAATAACATATGAAAAAGGGCAACTACATATAGAAAAGAGGTGGAGGAGTAAAAGGAGGAGGAGGAGACACAGATATAAGCATGTCATGCCCTTATAAAGTCAAGAAAGGCTGGAATAAAAATCTAAAATAAAAAAAATTCTAAAATCGAAGATGATCATATACCGTCGGACTTCCCATCATAAATTATGCCAACTGCCGATCGGGCGGCGTTATTCCCATGACCCTCCGAACAGCGTTCATGAAGGCAAAGTGGTTGATTTCCGGGGGCAGTATGGTTGCAAAGCTGAACCTTAAAGGAATGTCCAGAAGGGCACCACCAGGAGTGGAGCCTGTGACTTAATTGGACTCCACACGGGCAACCTCAACCATGCCAGCCACAGAAAGGATGGACAGATTGCAAGCTTTCTCAATTCTGTGGGTGGTGGTGCATGGTCGTTTTTAGTTGTGCTAGCGATTTGTCAGCTTAATTCCGTTAGTGAACGAGACTCCGGCATGCCCCCGCGGTCTGCGTCCAGCTTACTAGAGGGACACGCGAGGCTCTGGCACGCGAGATCGAGCAATAACTGGACTGTCGTGCCCTTACATGTCCGGGGCTGCACACGCGCTACACTGAAAGGACCAGCGTGTGTCGCTTACAGGTGCGGATAACCCGCTGAACCCCGTTACAGATGGGGATCTGGGATTCCAATTCTTCTCCACGACTGAGGATTTCCCAGTAAGTGCAGGTCAACCGGAATTCCGGAATTAGGCCTAACTGGAATTCCAGAAAGTATGTGCAAAAATTAAGTGTCCAAACCACAGGTGCTGTAGCTTGCTTAACAGCTGGGCTCCTCTGCTGAGTAGCACACAGTTCTTACATAAGCAGGTGGCATAGCTTGGTTCATGGGTGGGCAACTCCGCTGAATATCAGACAGTGCTTACATAAACAGGCGGCATAGCTAGGATCACGGGTGGGCTCCTCTGCTGAGTAGTAGACACAGGTACTAGGACCAAGGTATTCACCGGGCTAAATGGAGTCAAAAAATGGTTCTTACATAAACAGGCGGCACAGCTTGGTTCACGGGTGGGCTCCTCTGATGAGCAGCAGACACAGTTACTAGGCCCAAAGTATTAACTGGGCTAAATGCAGTCAAAAACTGGTTCTTTCCTAAACAGGCGGTGTCGGGGTAGCTATTTAGGGAGGGCTAAATTAACCCTTCACGGTTGATCCAGTGATTTCCAAATTAATCCACAGAGTGTTGCTAGCAACTCAAATGACCACACGGAGACGGGGGTCTCTGTACGGGAGGATCGAGACAGATCACTAAGCCCCTTTATTTTAGTCACTTTTATAACATTTTGCTTAATTATGCAAAGTTCTCAACTACCAATAACATCATTTCACTTTATAAGCCAATAATATTGCAAGAAAACTGGAAACTTCATATATGTCCATATCCAAATGGCATATTCTTCAGAGTTTTACACCCCCGCCTCCCTTATCTTGCACCTGATGGGAACAGTCTGGTTTCATGACAGTTTGAAATTTTACCTAATTACAAAATTTATCTTACAGCAACAAAAACGTAGAACCGAAACCTTCAGGAAAAATAGAGAAGTGAAACTTCAGCTCTGATTTTAGTATTAACCCTTCACATTCCCCCTAGATAAATTTTTTTAACACATATGCAGCATCACAGGTGCTATCCCAAGCTAACAGCTTGAGGGGTACTGGGCTTCACATGACTGATGCCGTGATACCAGTCATGGCTGTCGCGGCGCACCCGTCCCCCCTGTATACTGCAATTCACGAATAACAATTTTTGATGATGGTGGTGGAGATCTTTTCTAGGTAGCCATGTGCTTGGTTTCAACATCTTCATCAAATAGCCTTTTGAGATTGGTGCAGAGAAGAGCAGGGGCAACAACACCTTTCGTATCATCATTAGCTGGCTTAGTGTAGAATTTCCTAATACATACAGAAATACACCAAAGAACAAGTTTTAGTATCACATATACCACAAGGATACAGGCAGCAATGTGTAACAAGCTCTGGAAGATCCCAGCTATCCAGCCCCCAATTCCCTTAAATCAATTGGCTGGATTGAGAAAAGAGAAGGTGTCTGACCACCAACTGTCCTTATTACAATCATTATCTTTATCGTATTGATCTCTGAGTCTTTGAATATCTTCTAACTTTAACTTCTACCAATAATAATATGGAAAATGCGAAAAACCAAAACATTTTGCCCCTTTATTTGCTATTGGCTTGTTTAACCAGCTTGCAGTGCGATGCGTGAATCCAAGTCGGTCTTCCTTCTAGTTTCACTGATATAGGGGTGATAAAGAGAACTTGATAGGGACCGTCATACAAGGGTTCTAGTCCGTGCTTCCTGACATGCCTCTTCACGACTACCAAATCACCAGGCTTCAGGTTATGACATGTGTCGGTTTCTGCTGAATCTGGAAAAGAAAAGAAAACTAGAACATAGGTGTTTTTACTAAGCTGAATAACATATTGAACAGCACGGTCAGTTTCTTCTGATAACTGCTGAGGCTGGAAATTTGCAACCGGGGGCCTAGCACCAAACAATATCTCATATGGGGACAGGCCATAATTTACAATAGGGGTAGTACGAATGTGGTATAGTACAGTGGGTAGGAGCTCTGGCCATGGAGTCTCCTGCATCATTTTGGTCAATTGTCCCTTCAGTGTGCCGTTCAGCCTCTCAACTTCCCCACTGGATTGTGGATGGTACGGAGTATGGAGGGCCACAGTGGATTCAAGCATTGTCAGAACTTTTTGGTAAACACGAGAAGAAAAGGCCAGATCTTGATCACTTTCAACAACTTCTGGAACCTGATATCTGCATATAACTTCCATCACCAGTTTCTTCGCTGTGGTCTTTACAGTCATGTTGGTAACAGGGAATGCTTCCGGCCAACTGGAGAACCGGGGCCCAGAAGAATTTTTGCACCAGTGCGAGGGCCTGATTCTTTCCTCGATGTGTAGGCCCATGCGGCAATAGCAGGGTACATCCGCTTAGGGAGACACACGAGTTGGTCCTTTTTCCAGAGACCATTATCCATACGTGCCCCATTAGTCTTCCATTGCTTCACCTCTTCCTTTGGAGACATTCTCTGCATCATCATTAAGCGGTCTCGCGGGGTCCGACAGAAAACTTCAGTCTGTTGTAGATCATCAGGTTCTTGTAGGGTCAGTGATTCTTGTAACTGTTTACGCTGAGAGCGTGTGGTCACCATAGTTGGTATGGTTGGTTCAACGGGTAAAAGAGCGGCGGCTTTTGCTTGAATATCCGCAAATGTGTTGCCAACAGTCTGTGGACTGGTCCTAGGACCGTGCGCCTTAACTTTGATAATAGCCACCTGAGTAGGTAATTTAATGAGTCCATGAGGGTTTTAACAGCTTCAGCATTTTTCACTGGGGTTCCGGCAGTAGTAATAAACCCTCAATTGGCCCATAGAGCCCCAAAATCGTGAGCAATGCCAAATGCATACCGTGAGTCCGTGTATATATTAGCCCATCTGTTCTTGGCCAAAGTACATGCAGTAGACAGAGCCTGGAGTTGTGCTTCTCGTGCTGTGAGGGCGGGAGCGCAGCTGCGTGCACTTCAGTGTCCTCTGTGGTAACAGCGTATCCCGTGTGGAATCTACCAAACTCATCAGCATATCTTGAACCATCCGTGTATAACACCAGGTCAGGATTTAGGAGTGAATTCTCACTGACATTTGGTGGAGTAGCTGTTTCTTCAGTCAGAAGTTGGGAACAATCATGTTGGAGGTAATCCTCATCACTGCCCTCTTTCCTTATAGTTCATTATACCTTCTTTCAAGGCATTATAAAGGGGTTGCATTATGCGGGATGCATCCGGTATCCACTGACAACAATAAGTGCATAGTCCAAGAAAACGCTGGAGTTCAGCTTCATCTAGTTTCATCTTTTGGGAAAGCGAGGGAGCTGGCAACTATTTTTCTTTCTTCTGTGAGGTGTCTGACACCCTGAAGGAGACAGTGACCCAAGAATATCACTTGACCAAGGCAGAACTGAAGTCTCGAGGCCGAAACCCGACAGTTCAGTGCTGCCAGACACTTAAGGAGGCTAACAGTGGCAACAATGGCAAAAGACACCTGCTCATATTTTTTGCAAACTGGTTGGGACTGTTTTGGGCCCCTTGTGGCATCTGTGGGAAAGGCATGAAAAATACAGATTTCCTCACTGTCTTCATCTACATAGGGATTATATAACGTAAGAACCATCTGACCATCATCTTGGAATTGTATTTCGGAGCGGAACTGTGATAATAAATCTGCTCCTAGTAAATTTACAGGACATGTGGGAGAGATTACAAACTGAATAGTAACCTCGAGGAAGGGTTTTATGGGGTTTATAAAAGTATATTAATTGGGTCTGCCATCTACCCCGATTAAAACAGCGGCCTGTATGACAATCTCTCTGAAAGTGTCCGAATCGGGCACAGCGCCAGAATTGCTGATGAGAATTAACAGGGAGGGGCTGAGGAGTAAGGTTCTCAGTCATAGGATTAGGAGCTGAAGTCTGAGGGGGGGCCAGAGTTTGCTGTGTGCTTGCAGCCGCACTTGGCGCAATGGTGGGGGCTGCTCTTAGAGCAGGGGCTGTCACAGCTGCCGCTGTTGATTTAGTTTTCTGTTTCCTTGCTGCTGCAGAACAGGTTAAATTCTTCTGAAAACTTTTTATCACTTTCAATACATTGTCCGGAGTGGAATTCTCAACGTCAGGTCTAACTGAAATTATTGCCTCTTGTAATTCGGGTTTAAGGCCGGACATCAAAGCTGCCACAAAAAGATGTGTATGGGCTTCATTATACAGTGAGAATCCCAGATCTCTAAATACTACCATAAGATGCCCATAGAACTTCTCAGCAGTCTCCCCTTTGGCCTGTGTGATATCTGTGAGACAAATAGCTTGGTCCGCTAATTTATCTTGTGCCCAAACCTTTAAAGCATTGCAGAAATCAGCACCACTCTCATAGGTTCCCCATCCAGATTCATATATATTATGCCACCCTCAATAATTGGAAAATACCCTTCCCCAACTTTTACTCGAAGTATGTGTAATAGATCTCTTAGGGGAGTGGAATAAATCTCTAGATTTGCTGCCATTTACCTGTAGAAAGCCATGGGAGAAGTCTCTGGATTGGGTAATTTATTGCAAAGGGTGTCTATTGGGGATGGGGTGAAGGGAGAATACTCATAACCACTAGCAATATTAGACATAGCGGGGACTGAGGCTAGCGGTGGATGATAATAGGTACCGTCTCCCGGTCTCCTTGTATAATTATCATCTAGCAGGGAGACCTCTTTTTTCAAATTATCACTTTTAACTATTTGCCTGCCTGACACATTAGTCTCGATATCCGTTTCTTCTTTAATCACTTCCTCAATTCTCACACCACAGTCACTTTCTTGAACCACAAAACATCCAGTCCCTGTCATAATAATAGACAATTTTTCCTTCTTCAACATAACAGTAACAGAATTCACTTCCTCTGTTCTTCCTAACACCTTCGTCACACAATTCATGTGCCAAGCCACAAAATTCTTCTTTTCCTTCCACGGATTCTCTCATTTAGAGCTAAATATCCTTACTTCAGTTGTGCACAGATCTGGAGCGGCCGTATCAGTCTGTTCCGCAGGGTCAATAATCCCCCTCTGGGATACCCAAAATTCAACGCGGTACTCAGTGAAAGGAGGAGGGCGTCTCAGACTATCCCTCCGGACACCTCTGGTTATATATATCTATCTATATATACCTGAGTTACGTATCCTACCCAGTCTTCGATCACTTCACCACGCCCAATTACTAACAATGATCAGGACTTCAGGATATTTTGACTATAAAGAGAGCCACAATCACTGGTCAATCCGGGGTGTCCGTCCCTTATGAGGTACGGTTCGAGCACTGGGCCCCCAATGGGACTGCACCTCTATATGATTCCACCCATGAATCACCCCGCCACGGGGACAAACCTCAGATCCTCTTTGCAGCAACAAGCACAGGAAAACCACACCAACAGTCAGTCTGAACAGTATAACTGCCAACTTACCGTGGTTGTCATGGGGGATGATCAGTCCCAATTTTCCTGCACCTGTGTCCTCTCCGTGGATTCGTTGTCTTGTTGTCCTCTGGGGGCAGAGCCGTCCCTATTCGGGGGCCCCACATTGGGCAGCCAGCTGTTGGGGTAGCTATTTAGGGAGGGCTAAATTAACCCTTCACGGTTGATCCAGTGATTTCCAAATTAATCCACAGAGTGTTGCTAGCAACTCAAATGACCACACGGAGATGGGGGCTCTGTATGGGAGGATCGAGAC
The DNA here is from genome assembly GCF_039654945.1 of Dendrobates tinctorius. NCBI lineage: Eukaryota > Metazoa > Chordata > Amphibia > Anura > Dendrobatidae > Dendrobates > Dendrobates tinctorius. The sequence continues at coordinate 52,487,414 of NW_027361707.1, forward strand.
AGATCACTAAGCCCCTTTATTTTAGTCACTTCTTTTATAACATTTTGCTTAATTATGCAAAGTTCTCAACTACCAATAACATCATTTCAATTTATAAACCAATAATATTGCAAGAAAACCGGAAACTGCATATATGTCCATATCCAAATGGCATATTCTTCAGAGTTTTACACCTCCGCCTCCCTTATCTTGCACCTGATGGGTGCATGACAGTTTGAACTTTTACCTAATTACAAAATTTATCTTACAGCAACAAAAACGTAGAAACGAAACCTTCAGGAAAAATGGAGAAGTGAAACTTCAGCTCTGATTTTAGTATTAACCCTTCACAGCGGCATAGCTAGGTTCACAGGTGGGCTCCTCTGCAGAGTAGCAGACAGTGCTACAAGGCCCAAAAGGATTTTCTGGACAAGATGCGGTAAAAAATTATTAGAAACACACGGTGTAGCTCCTTGACAGGTGTACTACACCGCTGGCTACCAGACACCGCTACTATGCCATGAAACTATTAACATTGAAATTCATTATTAATGTGAAAATAAAGTTATGCTTTTGGTGAACGAACCGTTCTCAAACGGAACCTCGAACAGACGAATTTTAAGCAGTGATAGAGTTCGACGAACAGCCCGAACACCGCCCAAAACAGCTCAAATTTGAACTTGGCGAACAGTTCGACTCGAACACTGCTCATCTGTAATCAGGAGGCAGACTCAGACGGTCTCAGGCACAGTATGGATTCGACAAGATTGTAGAAAGTTGAGAAAGGGTACAGTATCACTGGATAGCAGGTATATATATATAGCATAGTTTGAAAATTAAAAATCTGCGTGTATATTTCTGGAGTCCGACAAAGACACTCACAGCCTCAGTATGGATTAGACAAGAATCTAAAAAGTAGAAAAAGGGTAATGTTTTCGAAGCGTACACCAGTATACACTTTTGGGGTATTTTTAAATCTTCATATATAATTCAGTCTCAGTAAGACAGTCCAGACTCTCTGCAAGAGGAAACGAGATGGATTCAAGTACAGACGGAAAGTCGAGTGATTGCAGAAATTTTGGAATTACTAATCACGGGAAAAACTCCCGGGAGAATTCTCAGAGGCAATGCTGACCCTCAATTACTTTGTCTGTGAAGACAGCAAAAACAGTTCTTTGTGAAGAAAGGGTTGCTGTATCGCAGTACCGTGGATCCCATCACCGTTACTTATCTCCATCAAACTGTGATCACAGGGAGAGATGTAGACATGGTCCTCACTGCCTATCATGATCTGTCAGGTAACTTTGGAGTGCAAAAGACAGAAGCCACAGGCCATAGGCGATTCTATTGGATTGACATGATAGTAACATAGTAACATAGTTTTGAAGGCTGAAGGAAGACCTTATGTCAATCTAGTTCAGCCTATTTTTAGTGCAGCTGTTCTGCATTGTTGATCATGAGGAAGGCAAAAAACCCACAAAGTAGAATCCAATTTTCTCCATAGGGAAAAAAATTCCTTCCCCTAAGCTGGGTCAACCATCTACATATAATATTCTGTTATTCGTACCCTTCTATACTGTTACTCACAAAAAAAGCATCCATGAGGGACCCTGTGCCAGTGCCGTCGCCCAAGAGTGGGCCCACCCACCTGTCCAGGGCATCGGCACTCGCACGGGTGCGTGCGCCAGGTGGTGACCCCGGCCCTGGGGGGGGAGGCAGCCCAGTTAGGGAGGTTGAAAAAATGGCATATGTTGATGTTGGATATTCAGCTGCTGCAAATGGAGGAATTGGAGAAGTCCGAGGAAGAGGAGGACAAAAGCGAGCCATTTTTCTGGCAACCTACGTGTCAGCAGGGGAAGGTGGGACAAAGTCCTTTGAGACCCATGCATGGTTCACTTTAATGAAGGTTAGATCATCAAAATATTGGGTCGACAGACGGGTCCTTTTTTCTGTCAGGATTGATCCAGCAGCACTGAAGACTCTTTTGGATAGCACACTAGCAGCAGGGCAAGCGAGCTCCTGTAAGGCATATTGTGCCAAGTCAGGCCAGGTGTCCAGTTTACAGGCCCAATGGTCAAAGGGGAATGACCTGTGAGGGAGACCATTGATATGGGAGAAGTACCGTATTTTTCCGACCATAAGACGCACTTTTTTCCCCCGAAATTTTGGGGGAAAGTGGGGGGTGCGTCTTATGGTCGCAATATACTAACCTCTGGTGTGGTGGTGGCAGCGGGCGGGGCTCTGCGGTGTGGTGGTGGCAGCAGGCTGTGCTCCGGTGCAGGGGCGGCAGCTCCGCTGGTATTTCCTCGCAGCCCGGAGGCCCCCGCACACCCCTTGCTGGCGGCCGCCATGTTGCGGTGGCCTCCGGGAACATGGACGCCGGAAAGATGGCCACCGGTCCGGGGACGGGGCATGCGCGGGTTCAGATCTCTTGGTCGAGATCTCTGTTGTGACTCCAAATGAGGATGCGCAGAGGGGGTCGCAGTGGGCGATGTTATTATTTATCTCAGGATGCGTTCTGCCGGGATCACAGCTGTGATCCTAATGGAAGACGCCCAGGAGAGGTCGCAGGTGTGGTGGAATTGGAGACTGAGATGCATTCTGAGACTTTGCAGTGTCACCGCTTATAACGCAGCTGCGATCTCGCGTCTCTGCTGATAAAGAGCGCCAACTCTAGGCAGAGTTATGGCTCTCCAGAAAGTCTATATAAGCTAAGGGGAGGAGGTCGGGGCGATCTGTCGTGTAATACAGCCCCTACGATCTCCCGTGGTGAGCTTCTTTTTACAGGCTGCAGCGTCTGGACCGGGGTCTCAAGGGAGACGCAGCTGCATCCCTGATTATGGAACCAGAGGGGATGGCTGGGTAAGCCTTACAATAAAATGCTGACCCCCACTTGCAGGTTGAGGGTCCTGACTAGCGTCGCTAGTGTGGGTGAGCTGGGAGCAGGTCCTGAAGGGTTGAGGAGTGTTGACTGAGGCTCTGGAAGCAGGGAGGCTGCAGCCCTGGAAGTCCGGGTGGCTGCACAGTGGTAATTTAGTCCGAGGCTTTGCGGCCCAGGGGTGTGGAAGGCCTCAGATGGTTTCTATGCTCCAGGAGGTCCAAAAACGTCGGTTTTGGTGTCAAAATGTTCCTTATAGGGTCAGGGGTCCTTCCTAAAAGGTATCCAGGCAGAATGGCATGGAATAGTCGAGTTGAGAGTCGGGTTGGGAGGTTTTTCTCAGGAGCTCCCTATTCCTAAGTCTCACATGCTAGTGAGCTAGGCCACGCCCCTCATGAAGATAATATTCTAAGCAAATGGATACAGGCCATCTGGCCCTCTGTTTCTAATCTGCCATCTTATAGGATGATATAGGAGATTAGGGATAGCCATCGCATTAGCGGGGGGGCGCCATTCTCGTATTTCTTAGGGTGCCAACCTCTGCACCTAGGTAGGTGTTCAGATAGTCATTTTGTATAGGGCCAGGTCACTATTTTCTTCACATCGGCTGAGTGAAATTGTTATCAGAGGATAGCACATATTATCAATTTTTATACATCTTCTTTATGTCCATTTCCCCTTTTTTCCGTTTTTTGAGGTTTTTGGGCTATAATAGTATTGTGCAGTTTTTAACTGCTATGATTCAGGTTTTTCTGACCACATGATTGGATTGGCAGATTCAGCTGATTAGATTTGGTTTGACTGTTATACCTTATCTCTTTCCAGCAATACAATAGCCCGTTTTTTACTAGGCTTTATAATAGGGGACATCTTTGCAACTTTATATTGTTATTTTTGTACTTAATAAAAGTTATATTTTAATAGGGTTTTTTTCAGTTAGTCGGTTATAGGTAACCCTTGTTCACATTATACTTGTTAGTTGGTGGCTGGGATTGCCTCAAACAAACGGTTTACCAGAGTTGCTTGTTTGTTGGCCAATATTAGCTCTAGGTTCTCCTGTGGCACTATGTTTTGGAATTTGCCTTTATAGCGTGGATCCAGGATGCTGGCCAACCAGTAGTCGTCATCGTTCATCATTTTGGCAATGCGGGGGTCCCTTTTTAGGATCTGCAAGGCATAATCACACATGTGGGCCAATGTTCCAGGTGTCAAAGATGCACTGCGAGTGCTGGGTGCAGGAGCACTTTCTGGCAAATCCACAGTCCCTGTACCTGACCTTGCCACGCCAACATTTTGTCTTGCCCCCAGAGAAGCATCCTCCTCCCCTAAATAATCATCCCCATCATCCTCCTCCTCCTCCTCCTCTTCCTCTTCTTCCTCCACCTCGTCCAGGAGAGTTCCCTGAGCAGACAATGGCTGACTGTCATCAAGGCTTCCCTCCTCCTCTTCCTCCTCGGCTGCAGACATCTGCTCCTTAATGTGCGTCAAAGTTTGCATGAGCAGACGCATAAGCAGCCGTGTGCATTCCTCAAAACACTGTTCGTCACTGCAAGTAGTCGGCCAGTACCTCCGCGGTGTGTCTGTTGTCGCCCAAACACATCATCTTCAACACAGCCTGCTGACGCTTACCACTAGCTGTTCGATAGTGGGACACCTCTTGTGCAACACTGGCAGCTGTGGATGGAGTGCTCGTGCGACTGCGCTCTGTGGAAGAGCTTTCGCTTCTGGAGGAGCAGGAGGAGGAGGGTCGAACACCTACAGCCAACTGTTTCCTATACCGTGGGCTAGGCAGCACTGTCCCACCGCCGCTGTCCCCTGTGGACCCTGCATCCACATTAACGCAGTGCACAGTGATGGACACGTAACGGCCCTGACCATGCTTACTGGACCATGCATCTGTTGTGAGGTGCACCTTTCCACTCACTGATTGCTTGAGTGCATGGACAATGCGGTCTTTCACATGCAGGTGGGGGGCTGGGATGGCTTTTCAAGAAAAGAAGTGCCGACTGGGTGGTCATAGCATGATACTGTGTCAGCCATGAGCTCGCGGAAAGCTTCGCTTTCAATCAATCGGTAGGGCATCATCTCTAACGAGATTAGTTTGGCAATGTGGGCGTTCAAACACAGTGTACGCGGATGAGAGGATGAGTACTTTCTTGTCCTACTCAGAGTCTCTGGTAGGGTGAGCTGGACTTGAGAGCTGCATATGGTGGAACTAGCGGTGGACATGGTGGACTGAGAGAGGGTTGGTGATGGTGTTGGTGGTCTGGATGATGGCCTAGATTCAGTCTTTCATAACAATAACATTGTGATTCCTTGACTACTTTGGCCTTGCGATGACACCTCAACAATTGCTGCTGGTGGTGTGCTAACCGGTGGGCTTACAGTGGGGGAAGCGATGTAGCGTTGCTGACTACCTTCATTCAGAGCAGGTGCTCATGTGGTACGTGAGGTTTGGTAGTCCGTCCACGCTTGCAAGTGCCTGGTGATTAAATGTCTAAGCATGCAACTGGTATTCAAATTTCTCAGATTTTTCCCTTGGCTAAAGGTCTTTGTGCACTTCTTACAGATAAACTTTGCCTGATCATGAGGATTTTGTTCAAAAAAGTGCCACACTGCACTCTTCATACTATGGAAAACATTTTGAGGCCTTGCACGCTGTGCTAATTTGACGGTCTGGCCAAGCTGTCCTGCAAATGTTTTGGTTTTTGTAACCCGTTTTTGGACTGCTATGGGCCTGCCAGATAACAGCTGTTGCGATGTCGATGCGGATCCTCCTCTTCCTCTTCTGAGCTATTGGCAGCGGCACCCTCTGCCCCCAATGGATGCCAATCTGGGTCAACAACTGGGTCATCATCACCTCCTCTTCAATTTCATGTGCACCTTCCTCTGTGTCACGGTGTAAGGTGGTATAGTATGCGGGAAGGGGCACCTGAGTTTCATCAGGGTCAGATTCTGGCTCAGTACACTGTGAGGACAATGTAATGCTCTGAGTAAATGTACCAGCAGAAAAATCTAGCAGTGGCTGTGCATCAGTGCACTCCATGTCCGATTCATCTTGGACTGGGGAATTCACGATTTGACTTGATAACCCAGGCATGGTATGTGAAAAGAGCTAAATGGAGTAATCTGTAGTGTGGCCTGCCGCATCCTTCGCTTTTGGTAGGGGTGAAGGACACAAGGAAAGATGTTGTTCCTGACCAGGAGCCTCCACTGACAACTCAGTGCTTTTATTTTTTGAAACTTCAGAAGAGGAGGCGATAGAGCTGGAGGCTGTGTCAGCAATGTAAGCCAAAACTTATTCCTGAAGCTCCGGCTTTAAAAGCGGTTTACCTACTCCCAGAAAAGGGAGCCTTCAAGGCCTTGTGGAGCCAGACGATGACGCAGGCTCAACACCTCCTGCCTAAGGTGTTATTGTGCTTTTGCCACTACCAGCAGGGTCGTGGGCTGGGCTGGGGGGTGGTCCCTCTGTATACCGCACAAAGACGTCACAGACAAAAGATGGAGGCAGGTTTCGGGTACAACAGGTCCAAGTTTATTCCTCACCGTCCGACTGACGGCCTCAGCAGTACACCATAATACCTTCACGGCCTTCCGTTTCCAGGCCTCGCTACACACACCATACTTTTTTCACCAGGGACGTAAACACATGCACCGTCCCTTTTTCCCTTAGTAACGATCCTGTCAGTGCAGTCACTGTGGCCGCCTTAGGCCCGTACACCATCAGCACTTTTACTGATCAGTTATCGTCTTCAATACAGTATGCTTTTCCCCAGGGCCTCGTCTGTACTGCGGTACTTCATGTCAGGACCACCCCCCTGACTTCCTCTCTCCTCAATCTCCTGGTTTGGCTCTCCTCACAGTCCACAAACTGTCACATACTTCTGGTCTCTTGAGCACCTCCCGGGGACTGGAACTTTCTGGAACCCTCCTGTCAAATTTATATCTTTCCTGGTTCCCTGTAACTCCACCCCCATGACCAACGGTTTCTAAATCCCTAAGCTGCTGTTAAGTCCTGAACTTACACTCCTCCGTGCCATCTAGTGGTCAACCCAAGGTACTGCACGTCATCTACACTTTCCTAGCTGTTTCCCCACTGTCATAACTGCTATCTGCCTAAACTGTGCAAACCCTCCTTTTTTCTTACTAATAAGTCCGTCCGTCAGGTTACCTTCCCTACACTCTCCCTTCCTTTGTTTATTGTCGTCCTCGACAATCGTCGTCCCTGCCTTAGTCGTTCTGAAACTTCCCCTACTTTCTGTTGTTGGACCCCTGGTTGGGCCATACCCACCATCCGCGGGGGCCGAACCAAACTGGGAGCACCATGCTCCGAGCAGCCTACCGCCACTCACCAGCGTGCACGCCACATGACGTCTCTCAAAGTGGGCTAGGTACACCCAAATTCTCTCTACGGCGTGTACCTTCCCCTCCTCTCCCCTTCTGTCACCTTTCACTATCCGGTACGCCATGATCGAGGTCTTACACCTACCAGATCATTGCCAGCATCCGCTTCCTTCTTCGGGAATGTTCGTGGTGTTAGGGACCTGACTTGGGACTTCTATCCATCTCACATCTTCCATCTCTTTACCTTTCCTTCAATAACAAGTCATGGTCGGCATCCCGGTCACACAGAACCTCTTATCTCGTAGACCCCTTTGGTCTCACATTCCTTCTGGTCACACATTTCCTTTGGTCACACAGACCCCCATACTCGGACCTGTTGTAATCTTCTTACGCATATTATACATTTACCCAAACTTTATAATATGACACAAGTACCCCTTTTTTTTCTTTGCTGCTTCTTTTTTTTTTTCTTTTTTTTTTTTAACCAACCAAAAAAAAATGTAACAGGCTTTCTCCCCCTTCCTTTAACATTGGCACTCCCTTTTTTTATTATATGCACCCCCGCCATGTCAGGCAAACCAACTTCAACAATTTTAACAAAACAAAAAAAAACATTTTTTTTTTCTTAACACAAACAGTCCCAATGACCTGCCAAACGTTACAACAAATTCCTGACAGTCCACGCCATCTCCTAGTGGCCGATAACAAGGGACCCTACAGCCGTGGAGCTCCCGGGATGCAGGGAGTGTCCTTAAAGTCCTTTCTACGGGGCTCGTGATCTTCGAGTTCAGCGAGCATGGCTACCGTGTAGTAGCCGCGGGGACAATATTCTTTATAGTATGACACCAAGTCCCCCTCTTGCAAGGCGCGACCATGGCAGATCGATGCCACATTGAGGTAAACTTTCTGACCAGTCACAAGGTCTCGGATAAACCCGTACCCTTGGTATATTAGTGTATACAAGCCGTCCCAAGGATCGTGCAGCCGCCATGCCAGCCTCTCCCCTCTCATGGAGCAGGTTCCAAATTTCCTGAACCCTGGCCTTTTTCTTTTTGATGTCCTCCGCGACCCAAACAGAGGGTCCGGAGTAGGCCCTTGAGTACGGTGGGCGGGGCTCAGCTGGGGTTGAGAGCGGGGCTGAGGCTGCTGCTGATGTCATCAGCCCAGCAGCCGCTGGGGCTGGGCAGCGGGGAGGAGCAGCCGTAAATTCCTGCTGCATCGGCCACAGAGCCTGACAAATAGGCTGCTGTCGACTGTGGTGATGACACAGATGCAGCCGCGGGGTAGGCTGCACCCGTAGTTGCAACCGGGGTTGGAGCAGCGGCCGGTTTCATGGACGAGGTCGCTGCTGGCAGGGGGAACGCATCAGCGCCTTCCGTGGACAGACTCCGCACCGGCACCACCGGGCGTGGCGCCACCTGGCGGGGTGGTTCGAGGACAGGAGCGAGGGCCTTGCTCAGCTCAGCATAAACCATAGGGCCCTCCGCGGCCAGGCTTTCAGGAACGGAGGAGGCCACGTGCTGCAGCCGAGTGGTGGGGCCCGCCTGTGGAACCGCCATCTGAGCTGGGGGAATTCTCACCTTCCCCGATGTGGCAGCCTCCGACATAACATCCTGCGGCTCCTCCTGCAGTCTCCGTCCTTCACCCCGCCATCCGGCAAGGCTAGCCTCCAGGCTCAGGGGTTCCGCGGGGAGGGACTCTGCTGTCAACGTTGGTGGCCGCTTCTGCGGGAACAGCAATTGCTCTGCTTCTCCACCTGCGATCCGGATGTCTGACCGTGACTCTGAGGAATAAGTCTTCCAGTGAGGCGCGATCTCCCGATGCCATCGCCACTCCAGGCGCCCGATGCCTTGACAACCACAGCGTTCCATCCCGTCCGGTGGACAGCAATCAAATGGCGCCAAGCAGCCACAGCCAATCTTTCCCTTGGTGCCACTCCCTCTGCTGGGTGGGGCAATGGCAGGCTTGTCCACCCAGCGCCTGGGGTCCAGTATGTGGGAGCGTCGGCCTCTGGGTTCATATCGTTTCCCCCTGGGGTACGTTGGAGGGTGTCCCAGACCATCCAGAACGGCTGCAAACACCCGGACCTCTCTCCTGCGTTGGAGCAACACCGCCATCTTGCACAGAACCTGGCACCGCCCCGGATCCTCCACCAACACCGCAGATCCGCCACAGCGCTCCCAATTTGTAATCCACAGGTAAGCAATTTGTAATTAACAGGTGTTTTCAATCCAAACAGAGCAGTCCAAGTCCTTCTCTGTTCTTCAGAGGCAGGTCTGCCGCAGAAGATATCGTATTAGCGGCGGCTATCCTGCCGACTACGCCAAGTGTAGGGTCGTGGACCGGGCTGGGGGATGGTCCCTCTGTATACTGCACAAAGACGTCACAGACAAAAGATGTCCCTGGTCTGTCCGTCAGGTCACCTTCCCTACAGATGCACCACCACCACCATCAGAACCAGCTGGCAACCCCCGACCACTTCCATGGCCTCTTCCACCATACTTCCTCATTTTTGGGAAAATGTACTCAAAATACCACCAGCTATATGGTACTTTTAAACAAGGTACAAGGTGTATATAGTATTGGGGAGAATTTGAATCTCCCTAGAGATTTTAGGAGGCTGAACTATTCTCTCAGGCCCACTATAGATTACACCTCAATTTAACAGGCAGAAAGAGGCAGGTGTATGACAAGGTACAAGGTGTATATATTATTGGGGAGAATTTGAATCTCCCTAGAGATTTTAGGAGGCTGAACTATTATCTCAGGCCCACTATAGATTACACCTCAATTTAACAGGCTGAAATTGGCAGGTGTATGACAAGGTACAAGGTGTATATAGTATTAGGGAGAATTTGAATCTCCCTAGAGATTTTAGGAGGCTGAACTATTATCTTAGGCCCACTATAGATTACACCTCAATTTAACAGGCTGAATGGCAGGCACTGTACTGTCTAAGGAAAGGTGCCACTGACTGTTGTGCCTCTCTCCCCCTCCCCTTCCCTCATAAAGGATGGTTTTGCCCACCCTGTGTCTTGGTGGGGCGGGGGTTAATTCTAGGGATCCAATGGGATCAGAAAGGGGTTAGCACCTGCGTCTCAGGGTGAGCGGCGGTTTCTGCACGTGGCAGCAGAGCTCGACGGGGAGCAACAGAGCCGCTGCATTGCCCGATGGTGCCAGGGGGTTGTGAGGGAGTACCCGCATTAGCGGCGGTAGTGGGGAGTGGGTTGGTTTGGCCGCATAGTGGTGTGATGCCATCGGGTGCACAGAGGACCAGGATGGGAGGGAGGCACAGTGCATCCTTCTGCAGAGGAGCAGGGCATTAGTCAACCCTCTGTGCCAAGGGGGTGGGGAGCAGGATATGGCCATAGGGGCTCATGCATCAGCTTCAGGGGGCATGCAGCCGCAATCACCCGACACAGGTTTAACCCTGCCTAGCACTACAGTGCTTGGCTCTGCACCACAGGGTGGTGGCATGCAAGGGGTGATGTTACAGGGCACGGCTCTGGCTCCAGCCATTGTCGGGGGTGGGGGGAAGCTCTTTTGGCAGGGGCTATGAGCTCTTTACCCCGGGGGGAGACGGGACAGGCGTAGACGCCGGAGATCCTCCTCTTCTTCCCTTGATTCCTCATCCCCGCAGTCACGTCATCACAGCAGGCATGTTTCGCGGAGGCGAAAGAAATCCAGGCACTCTGACCACAATGCATCCTTTCGGGGTCACCGTTGCACTCGGTCCTCGAGGCGTGGCTCTCCATTTTCAGAGTCTGAGGTGTCCAGCACGTCTGTGAGTCCCGAACATTGTCTTAATCCTCCTCCCGCGCGGCGGGAGTCGAGGGTTCCGTCAAGGACTTTCAGCCTGGTAGAGATGAGCGTACCTCCCGAGGCTACAAGTTGTCACATCAGCACCCATGCGAGTTATCCGGGAGCCGGAGTTCCACCATCTTTGGGAGTCCCTCCTCCGACGGTGAATCCGGGTGAGTGTTCCCGGTTGGGTTCTTCAAGTGTGGAAAATGCAGCGGTGTTATCTGTGTTGAGAGCGTTGATTGGGCTGTCAAGGTAGCTATTTTGGGAGGGCTAAATTAACCCTTCACGGTTGATCCAGTGATTTCCAAATTATTCCAGTGTTGCTAGCAACTCAAATGACCACACGGAGACTGGGGTCTCTGTACGGGAGGATCGAGGCAGATCACTAAGCCCCTTTATTTTAGTCACATCTTTTATAATCTTTTGCTTAATTATGCAAGGTTCTCAAGTACCAATAGCATCATTTCACTTTATAAGCCAATAATATTGCAAGAAAACTGGAAACTACATATATGTCCGTACCTAAATAGCGTAGAAAGTAGTATAATGGCATATTCTTCAGAGTTTTACACCCCCGCCTCCCTTATCTTATACAGATGGAAACAGTTTGGTTTCATGACAGCCCATGCCAATTATAAAAATTTATCTTACAGCTACAAAAACGGAGAAACGAAACCTTACAGAGAAATGGAGAAGTGAAACTTAAGCTCTGATTTTAGTATAAACCCTTCACATTCCCCCCTAGATAAATTTTTTTAACACATATGCAGCATCAGAGGTGCTATCCCAAGCTAACAGCTTGAGGGGTACTGGTCTTCACATGACTGATGCCGTGTTACCAGTCATGGCTGTCGCGGCGCACCCGTCCCCCCTGTATACTGCAGTTCACGAATAACAATTTTTTGATGACGGTGGTGGGGATCTTTTGTAGGTAGGCATGTGCTTGGCTTCAACATCTTCATCAAGTAGCCTTTTGAGATCGGTGCAGAGAAGAACAGGGGCAACGACACCTTTGGTATCATCATTAGCTGTCTTAGTGCAGAATTTCCTAATACATACAGGAATACACCAAAGAACAAGTTTTAGTATCACATATATAACAAGGATACAGGCAGCAATGTGTAACAAGCTCTGTAAGATCCCAGCTATCCAGCCCCCAGTTTCCTTAAATCAATTGGCTGGATTGAGAAAGGAGAAGGTGTCTGACCACCAACTGTCCCTATTACAATCATTGTCTTTATCGTATTGATCTCTGAGTCTTTGAATATCTTGTAACTTTAACTTTAACTTCTACCAATAATATGGAAAATGCGAAAAACCAAAACATTATGTCCCTTTTATTTGCTATTGGCTTGTTGGGTGATGAGGAGAACTTCATAGGGACCGTCATACAAGGGTTCTAGTCCGTGCTTCCTGACATGCCTCTTCACGACTACCAAATCACCAGGCTTCAGGTTATAACAGGTGTCGGTTTCTGCTGAATCTGGAAAAAAAAAGAAAACTAGAACATAGGTGTTAGCAAGATTTTTACTAAGCAGAATAACATATTGAACAACACGGTCAGTCTCTTCTGATAACTGCTGGGGCTGGAAATTTGCAACTGGGGGCCTAGCACCAAAAAATATCTCATATGGGGAAAGGCCATATTTTACAATAGGGGTAGTACGAATGTGGTATAGTACAGTGGGTAGGAGCTCTGGCCATGGAGCCGTAGTCTCCTGCATCATTTTGGTCAATTGTCCCTTCAGTGTGCCATTCAGCCTCTCAACTTTCCCACTGGATTGTGGGTGGTACGGAGTATGGAGGGCTACAGTGGATTCAAGCATTGTCAGAACTTCTTGGTACACATAAGAAAAGGCTGGACCTTGATCACTTTCAACAACTTCTAGAACCCCATATCTGCATATAACTTCCATCACCAGTTTCTTCCCTGTGGTTTTTGCAGTCATGTTGGTAACAGTTAATGCTTCCAACTGGAGAACCGGGGCCCAGTAGAATTTTTGCACCAGTGCAAGGGCCTGATTTTTTCCTCGATGTGTAGGCCCATATGGCAATAGCAGGGTACATCCGCTTAGGGAGACACACAAGTTGGTCCTTTTTCCAGAGACCATTATCCATACGTGCCCCATCAGTCTTCCATTGCTTCACCTCTTCCTTTGGAGACATTCTCTACATTGTCATTAAGCAGTTTCGCGGGGTCCGACAGAAAACTTCAGTTTGTTGTAGATCCTCAGGTTCTTGCAGGGTCAGTGCTTCTTGTAACTGTTTACACTGAGAGCATGTGGTCACCATAGTTGGTATGGTTGGTTCAACGGGTAAGAGAGCGGCGGCTTTTGCTTGCATATCCGCAAATATGTTGCCAACAGTCTATGGACTGTTCCTAGGACCGTGCGCCTTAACTTTGATAATGGCCACCTGAGTAGGTAGTTTGATCGAGCCCATGAGGGTTTTAACAGCTTCAGCATTTTTCACTGGGGTTCCGGCAGTAGTAATAAACCCTCGATTGGCCCATAGAGCCCCAAAATCGTGAGCAATACCAAATGCATACCGTGAGTCCGTGTATATATTAGCCCGTCTGTTCTTGGCCAAAGTACATGCAGTAGACAGAGCCTGGAGTTCTGCTTCTTGTGCTGACTGTGAGGGCGGGAGCGCAGCTGCGTGCACTACAGTGTCCTCTGTGGTAACAGCATATCCCGTGTGGAATCTACCAAACTCATCAGCATATCTTGAACCATCCATGTATACCAGATCAGGATTTGGGAGTTGATTCTCACTGACATTTGGTGGAGTAGCTGTTTCTTCAGTCAGAAGTTGGGAACAATCATGTTGGAGGCAATCCTCATCACTGCCATCTTTCCTTATAGTTCATTATACCGTCTTTCAAGGCGTTGTAAAGGGGTTGCATTATGTGGGATGCATCCGGTATCCACTGACAACAATAAGTGCATAAGAAAACGCTGGAGTTCAGTTTCATCTAGTTTCATCTTTTGGGAAAGGTAGGGAGCTGACAGCTATTTTTCTTTCTTCTGCGAGGTGTCTGGCACCCTGAAGGAGACAGTGACCCAAGAATATCACTTGACCAAGGCAGAACCAAAGTTTCGAGGCCGAAACCTGACAATTCAGTGCTGCCAGATACTTAAGGAGGCTAACAGTGGCAGAAATGGCAAAAGACACCTGCTCATATTTTTTTTTGCAAACTGGTTGGGACTGTTTTGGGCCCCTTGTGACATAACCGTCCATATTAACTGTCGTCCCTGATAAGTGAATGCAAATAGAAACTGTCAGTCTGGGTGTAACGGAATGCTAAAGAAGGCATTGGTAAGATCAATAACTGTAAACCAAGCAGCATCCTGGGGTATTTGGGACAAAAGAGTACATGAGGATTAGGCACCAGGTTTGAGAAACACTTTTACTGGTTCTACAGGCATTTTCCCTATATCATTTGACCCTTTAGACCAGAGTTTAGATGGTATCTCTGAGAGGTATGGGGTGAGTCATTGATCCTCAGGCAATATTGGGGGTGGATCTGAGCCTATCAGGGCCATCATAACTGTAGGAAGGGCATGCAAAATACAGATTTCCTCACTGTCTTCATCTACATAGGGATTTTATAACAAAAAAAAAAACCATCTGACCATCATCTTGGAATTGTATTCTGGAGCGGAACTGTGATAATGAATCTGCCCCTACTAAATTTACTGGACATGTGGGAGAGATTACAAACTGAGCAGTAACGAGAATTAGCAGGGAGGGGCTGAGGAGCAAGATTCCCACTAGCTGAAGTCTGAAGAAGGGGGGCGAGAGTTTGCTGTGTGCTCCAATGATACTCAGTGATACTGATAAGAGACTGGCTGTGTGCTCGCAGCTGCGGTGGGGGCAAAGGGGGATATGGTGTGGGCTAAGATGGGAGGGGGCACTGAAGCAGTTGCAGCTGCTAGCTTGCTTTTTTCTCTCTCTCTCTCCTGAAAAGAGCAGGTTAAAGTCTTATGAAAACTTTTTTTTTTTTTTTCCCTCTGGAGCTGGTAAATGGAAGGGGTGGATACTCAACCACTAGCAATAACATAATAGGTACCGTCAGCAAAGGTGGGGGCTGCAACTCTCGGTCTTCTTGTGCCACAATTGTAACAGACCTCTCTCCACTGAGGATCAGTAACTACACATACAGCACAGATCCACCCGGCAGGATCATAGGGTGGGGGCATACCGAGTTTCGGTAGTCCAGGATACATCGGTGCCTTAGGGTTAAAGGGCACAGAGCTTACAGTCGGGAAGAGAGGCTTGATTTCCTGGGGAGGGACCTTATCATTTAGCAGGGAAACTTCTTGTTTCAAATCATCACTTTTAACTATTCGACTGCCTGACACATTGGTATTAATCTTAATTCCTTCTTTAATCAATCACATTCTCATACCACAGTCACTTTCTTGAACCACAATACATTCCATCCCTGTCATAATAGACAATTTTTCCTTCGTCAACATAGCAGTAACAGAAACAATCAGAATTCACTTGCTGTTCAATTTCCACATAACCTTCATTATACAATTCATGTGCCAAGCCACAGAATTCCTCAGCTCCTTTAAGTAATCCATCATCAGTCAACCTTTTAACTCCTTCATCCCATAGCGTAGGCTGCAACCTCCCACCCTTAGGAAATCCCAGAATCAAAAATATTTTTCCTGCATTCCTGACATTTCTTTCCTCATCTTTGAATCATAAGACTAACAGTATCTGATCCTTCACACAATTCCAAACTTTTCTTTTTCTTCACCTGAAACATAATTCTCTCCTTTAGAGCTAAATATCCTGACAAATTGTGCACAATACTGGAGCAGCCGTCTCCGTTTGTTCCACAGGGTCAACCCCCTCTGGGAAGCCCAAAATTTGCGGTACTCAGTGAAAGGAGGAGGGCATCTCAGACTATCCCTCCGGACACCTCTGGTTATATATATCTATCTATATATACCTGATTTACGTATCCTACCCATCTTCAATCACATGACCACGCCCAATTACTAATAATGATCGGGAATTTCAGGATATTTTGACTATAAAGAGAGTCACAATCACTGGTCAATCCGGGGTGTCCGTCCCTTATGAGGTACGGTTCAAGCACTGGGCCCCCAATGGGACTGCACATCTATATGATTCCACCCATGAATCACCCCACCAGGGGACAAACCTCAGATCCTCTTTGCAGCAACAAGCACAGGAAAACCACACCAACGGTCAGTCTGAACAGTATAACTGCCAACTTACCGTGGTTGTGGGGGGTGATCAGTCCCAATTTTCCAGCACCCGTGTCTGCTCCGAGGGTCCTTTGTCTTGTTGTCTTCCGGGGGCAGAGGCGTCCCTGTTCAGGGAGCCCCACGTTGCGCGCCACTGTCAAGGTAGCTATTTTGGGAGGGCTAAATTAACCCTTCACGGTTGATCCAGTGATTTCCAAATTATTCCAGTGTTGCTAGCAACTCAAATGACCACACGGAGACTGGGGTCTCTGTACGGGAGGATCGAGGCAGATCACTAAGCCCCTTTATTTTAGTCACATCTTTTATAATCTTTTGCTTAATTATGCAAGGTTCTCAAGTACCAATAGCATCATTTCACTTTATAAGCCAATAATATTGCAAGAAAACCGGAAACTACATATATGTCCGTACCTAAATAGCGTAGAAAGTAGTATAATGGCATATTCTTCAGAGTTTTACACCCCCGCCTCCCTTATCTTATACAGATGGGAACAGTCTGGTTTCATGACAGCCCATGCCAATTATAAAAATTTATCTTACAGCTACAAAAACGGAGAAACGAAACCTTACAGAGAAATGGAGAAGTGAAACTTAAGCTCTGATTTTAGTATTAACCCTTCACAGGGCAATTGCCCTCCACAACGGGTACGGGAAAGGAGTGTAATAAGGTTGATTCTCCGCTTGCCGGGGTGTACAAAGATACCATGTTCTGTGGGATCAGTGCTCTGTTTTCGCACGTCGATGACGAAACGAAAAAGAAGATTTGGAGCAATGATTATGTAGATATTTGGTCACTGATTTTGGTGGATCAACACACCGTCGACAGGGAAAGACCGGTTGATAGGTTTTCGGAAAGAGTGCGCCAGAAGGTGGCGAAAACTATGAATAATTGGTTGCAAGCTTTTGCGGTATTGGGTTGCATTATGGGTCAGAAGCACCCGGGCCGCTGTTCAGAGTTGTTCATCTATCAGGATATGATTTCCAACTCGTATAAGGCTCACGGTGGTTCGGCATGGTGGCGGTATGATGAGGAATTTAGGAGGCGGTTAGCCCTCCACCCGGAGATTGGTTCGGGGGTTAAGGCGACTGAGGTTTGGTTGCACCTCATGATGATGCAGAAACAACATCCCTTTCCATCAGCGGCCGCTGGACAGGGTTCAACAGGTTCCAGTTCAGTGGTCATGCGGAGACCCGGGGTCTGTTGGTTGTTTAATGAGGGACACTGTCGATTTTACAGTCTCTGCAAATTCAGGCATGAGTGTTCCTCCTGTGGAGGTTCCCACCCGGCGTCTAGGTGTTCCCGCCCCGCGGGAAAGCTGCCAGCCAAGCTGCAGCAAAATGAGAGGAAGGACACCGGTGAACGTAGTCACGATGGAGCCATGGTTAGACCAGTATCCTAACAAGGAGGCGGCAGGTCAGCTGCGTTTTGTTTTCTCGGAAGGTTTTTTTTTCATTCCGTTTAAATTGCACAGGTCCCCCGGTTTTTCGTCAAATTTGAAGTCTGCTCATGAACATCCGGATGTTTTGTTGGCAAAAGTGCAGAAGGAGGTAGCACTGGGTAGGATGGCTGGTCCGTTTTTGTCTCCGCCTTTTCAGGATTTTAGAGTATCACCTTTGGGAGTGGTTCCAAAGAAAGATCCGGGTTCCTTTCGTTTAATCCACCATCTCTCGCACCCAAAGGGTGTTTCGGTGAACAATGGGATTTCTCCAGATGATGCGTCAGTATCATATGCGTCTTTCGACAGGGCTGTGTCTTTGATCAGGCGCGCGGGCGAAGGAGCGTGGTTAGCGAAGTCGGATATCGATTCTGCTTTTCGTCTGTTGTCGGTGCATCCGGATTGTTTTCACTTGTTGGGCTGTCAAGTCGAGGGAGAGTTGTATTTTGACATGTGTCTTCCCATGGGGTGTTCTATTTCGTGCTATTATTTTGAACTTTTTAGTTCCTTTTTGGAGTGGGTGGGGAGATGGGAATCGGGAGATAGGTCAGTTACTCACTACCTGGATGACTTCCTTTTTGTAGGCCCAAACGATTCGGATGTGTGTAACGGGTTGCTTTCGACGTTTACGTCAATCGCGCAGAAATTTGGTGTTCCTTTGTCTCCGGAGAAGACTATTGGTCCGGTAAAAATTTTGTCATTCCTTGGCATCGAAATTGACACGGTAGCTATGGTTTTTCGGTTACCCATCGAAAAGATTCAAAAACTGGTTGATTTGATCGAAGGTTTCATGGCAGTTAGGAACGTTACCCTGTTGCAAATACAAGCATTGCTTGGTTTGTTGGTTTTCGCGAGCAGAGTCATGCCGGTAGGCAGGGTGTTCTCGCGACAGCTGTCGCTGGCTACGAAAGGAGCCTCCAGCCCCCACCACAGGGTGCGGGATACCATGACAGGACCCTATGCGAGATTTTTCCAATCATGGTCTTGAGTTGTGTGGTGAGTTGCTGTGCGATCAGGAAATTCAGTTGGGGACTGTTAACCCAGGGGTGTCATGCTGTATCAATCACATGTCGTCCAGGTCCTTGCCGGTTTTGGGCCTTCTGCGTCGGTTGGCTCTGCTATGTTTGAGGTTCAACATTTGGCTTTGGGTTCAACTTGTGCAGGACCATGATGGTTTTTCTTTTAACCTCTCTGATTTTTCTGCCTTTCAGGTTTTCACGGCTCATGGCCACAATGCACTTCCGGTGGATTTCAGTTGGCCGTCAGTCCTATGGGATGTGGTCGGGAACAGTTGATGTCACTTGCTCGTTCCTCTGTGTCCCAATCGACATGGCGAGTGTATGGTAAGTCATGGAGGGAATGGTGTCAGTTGGCGGGCAGGAGACCGGTTCAGGCGTGCGAGAATTCCAGATTGCAGGTTATGATTGAATACTTGTGTCAGCTAAGGGTACTTTCACACATCAGGTTTTCGGCGTCAGGCGCGATCCGGCGTCGTGCCGGAATGCCGGATCCGGCAAATGTTTTGTAAAACCTGATGTGCCGGATCCGGTTTTCTGCCGGATCCGTCTTGTTCTTGACAGACAAAACCGGATCCGTCTCATCCGGTTCATCCGTTTTTCTATCCGTTTTTCGACGGATTACGCCGGATCCGGTTTTTAAAATTGACCCTTGTGGCCCCTCAAGGCAGAGTACACTGGCAGGATGACAGAGTGTGAAAGATTTGTGCCCTAACCAAACTTGTGTACCTTCTGGACCAACAGTATATACCTTTGCCAACAAAAGTTGGCTATCTTGTCATGGTCTACTATTTTTAGCTTTAGGCCACAGGTGTGTACCTGGTTGTGTTTTATGCAAAGTATTTCACCTTTTAACAAAAGTTGTGTACATTGTTAGGAAATCACCAACAATAAACACAACTTTTTAGGTGAAATACTTTGCTTCAAACACAACCAGGAACACAACTGTGGCAAAAAGCTAAAATTTACCCACAGTTATATACCTGGTTTTGAATACCTTTTTACCTTTGAAATACCCTGTATTTAACCTTTTTTTAAACATAGTTCGCCGCAGAAAGAAAAGACAGACAACCATTGTGAAACGATAATTTAACTTTTATTTAAAATTTTTTTTTTTTTGTAAAATGTTTTTAAAGTGCAAAAAATGCCAATGGGCATTTTTATTAAAAAACACACATTACAAATCTGTGTAGTGTGGGGTGGAAATACTGCTGGAGGGGCTGCGGGACACTTCGACACTGGGTGTGTGGAGAGAGGACTGGGATCGTGGTGGGGAAGGAACAGTTTGAGGTGAAGGTGTGGAAAAAGCTACAGAATGGGTGGACATGTTGGAGGCAGAAGAGGTGGTGGGCGGTGGAGTGGAGGGTTGGGCAGGGACTGTAGGAGCAGATGATGTTGATGGAAAGTTGTATGGGGAAGGAGTTTGGTACGGGGAAGGAGTTTGGTACGGGGAAGGAGTTTGGTACGGGGCAGGTTGCTGGAAGTGGGGAGATGTCTGGTACTGGGGAGGTTGCTGGTACTGGTGAGGTTGCTGGTATGTAATAGGAGGGGGAGGATGGAAAGTGGCTGGAGGGGGTGCAGATGTAATAGGAGGGGGAGGATGGAAAGTGGCTGGAGGGGGTGCAGATGTAATAGGAGGGGGAGGATGGAAAGTGGCTGGAGGGGGTGCAGATGTAATAGGAGGGGGAGGATGGAAAGTGGCTGGAGGGGGTGCAGGTGGAGGAACTACAGTGGTGGGAGGTGGAGGTTGGGAGGTAACCTGCTGTAGAGCACCATGGTACGAATGCATTACATGCATCTGCTGGGTAGGAGATAGTGTTGCCATGCGCTCCACAACACACCTGAAAAAGGTGTGGTTTGGCGAAGATCTTGCTTCTGAATGCATGGTTTGCAGAAGTGTCTTCACCTCCAGAATGCTGGAGTTGATCTGCTGAAAGCCTGCGGAGATTTGCTCTGACAAGACTTTTAGACAGTTCTGGAAAGATGCATTCAGATGCATAACTCTTTTCCTGACCCCTCTGCCGCTGCCGCCGCCGCCCAGTACCCGCAGGTGTACTAGAGGTGGCAGGGGCAGAAGGGTGGGGTAAAGGGAAAGCGATCTCCTCACCAGCAGCTTCATGTAATGTAGGCGGCCACGATGCTCCTGTGCTGGTGGATGGGACAGATGGGTCGAATGTGTGGGAAGGCTGGGAAGGTGCAGATGTACCGGGGCGGTCGAAGTGTCCCTCGGTGCCGGTCTCCTCAGGGATCGCCTCAGAAGGGTCCAATCGTGCAGGCTCCCGAGTGCTGCTCACCGTGCTGTGGAATAAAGAGAAAACAAAACAATTAAAATACTGACATGGTATGGCCCTGGCTGAAAAAAAAAAGTTACATCTAACATTTTTTTTCACATGTGGTGTGTAATATTTACCTTCTGGTGAGCATTGTTTCCCGGAGGAACGACAGGGCTTGTGCGTACTTGTACTTGCTCCTGCGTCCTCCAGATCCACTCGGGGCCCGCATCTCTTTATTGAACTCCTTCTTGAAACGATCCCTCACAGACCGCCACCGATTCACAATTCTGTTCCCTGAAACGAGAAAGGAGTGGTTAGTATACAACATCAGTGTTTCACAAACTCCAGTCCTCATGGTCCCCAGGGGTCATGTTTTCAGGATTTCCATAGTAAATAGAAATCCTGAACACATGATCCGTGGGGACCACGAGGACTGGAGTTCGGGAAACACTGGTTTACATCAAGCAACCGGTACTGTATATACTTACGCTCTTTAATCTGGGCCCGAACATCGAGGTCCTCCCAGCGGCCCACAAGGAGCGAACAGATTTCCTCCCAGAGTCGTCAGGTAACGATAAGGTCAGCGTGGCGGCGGTCAGCCATATTCCAGAGCGGCTCCCTTTGTCTGACGAGATCGATGAGGTGGTCCACATCGAGTCCTCCATCCTCACCGTCAGAGTCGGGAGCACGCTGTGAAGGCTGTTAAAGAAAAAGACAAAAATAACATTAGCCTCCACAAAAGAAATGAAATAAAAAGTGCAAAAAAACAAAGCAAAAATATTTATACTTACACGCTGGTGACCGCCGCGTTGCTGTCGCCGACGACCCTGGGAGGCACTGCGAGGACCTCTTGGCCGAGCACCAGATTGGGAAGACTAGAGAAGAAAACAAAAAATGTTATGTCTTTGGATGTAGGCATTTGTTTGCTGTGTGTGGTCTGCAGAACATTGTTTTCTATGTGTTGTGTGTAGTGTGATGTTGTGTTTCTGCGTTTGATGCAAAAAACTTACCAATTGTGAGCCCACTCCAGGTGTCTGTCCACCCCTTCCTTCTTCTTCTGGGAGCTCCTCTTCATCTTGTGATTCCTGTTTTGAAATAAAAGGCAATGAATACACATATATTACAGAGATGATGGATTTTGGAAATAAAAACTTACCGTCAAACGCTGACGATGCGAGGGAGGGCTCCCAGAAGAGGATGTGCTGTCCTGTTGATGGCCAGACTCCATGGCTGTGGGTATTGCTGCTGCTGTTGCTGCTGCCAGTGATGCCATTTCTGCTGCTGCTGCTGCTGCTGCATCTCTTTGGCGGCTGTTGAATAAAGAGAAACAAAGGGCCAATGAATATCTTGATATTCCATGGCCCTAGTTTGGAGGAATGGGGGATTTGATAATTACCGTCTCTCATCTGCTGCTGGACTCCCCTCCCGTTGTTCAGCATGCTGCTCCATTTGGGGTGGTGCTGCTGCTGCAGATGTCTGCTGCCTTCTCCTGCTCCTGGTTCTTGGCTTGGGTGGCATGTTGGGTGTGGCTGAGGGTCCCATTGTCTTGCTTTTATATATCTCCTGTGGGCAGAGCTACTGAGCATGCTCAGACCAAAAAACCGGATCCGGTTGCGGCGCTCATAGGCTTTCATTGTGTGAAAAAGCCGGACGCGCCGGATCCGGCGTGTCCGGCTTTTTCGCCGGAGACAAAAAACGTTACAGTAGCCGTTTTTTCCAGACGCCGGATCGCGACACATTGCCGGATCCGGCGAAAACCGGATGAAACGCATGGCCATCCGGCGCGATCCGGCGCAAATGCAAGTCAACGGGGGGGAAACCGGATCCGGAATTGCATTTCGCCGGATCCGGTTTCTGTCAAAAGCGCCGGATCGCGCCTGACGGCGAAAACCTGATGTGTGAAAGAGGCCTAACTAAGATGGGTCTATCGGGCATGTCAGCGCAGCAGCGTTTGTCGGGGGTTGCTTTACAATTTCAGCTATTAGGATGGTCTGACATTATGAAATGTTTCATTGTTAGGCAGGCTATGAAGGGTGGGAGGAGGGTTCAACATAGTGGTGAGTGTCGGCGCCCTGTGTCGTTAGCCCTTCTTAGTCAACTCATAGCTATGACAGATGAGGTGTGCAGTTCTGTTTTTGAAGCAGCTCTGTTGGCATCTGCTTTTGGTTTAGCATTTTTTGGGGCCCTAAGGGTTGGGGAATTGGTTCCTCGTTCGAAGCTCGATTTAGGGTGCGGTTTGAGGACGTGGTTTTTTCGGAAGGATCGGTTCGCGTGAGAATTCGTAAGTCAAAGACTGATCCATTGGGTCGGGGGTTCTTGGGTTTTGCTACATGCTGCCATATCCTCGAGGTGTCCGGTCGCTTTACTTAAGGCATATGTGGCTATGAGAAAAGGGGGTAGTTTCTTCTTTACGCATTTTGATTTGTCACCTTTAACCAGGTATCAATTTCAGTCCGTGTTTAATAAATGTTTGAAGGGGTTAGGAGTTCCAGCAGGTGAGTATGGGACTCATTCCTTCAGGATTGGGGCTGCTACGGAAGCGGCCAGGGAAGGTCTTCTTGATATGGAAGTCCAAACGATTGGGAGGTGGTGTTCAGCATGCTTTGCCCATTATATTCGTCCGATTTGTTATACTAACGTTTTTTCTTCTCTGCAGGTTCCGTCAGACCGACTGTCTGGTTATTGGGACATTCCTATATTTTCTGGGCTGCGCAACGGGCCGAGTGTCGCCCAGGTGGTCATCACCTTGGATTTCATGACGTGGATTTCATGTGGAGAGGCGTCAGGGGCTTGCAATGGCCGCAAGTTCTGCCGGAGGTTGTTTCAGTTGCAAGAGGAGCATGTGGGCTGGTCATTTTGGTCCTGCACGCGGGGGGAACGATTTGTGCTCGTACAAGGTGGCTGAGCTGTTAACCATGATGCGGAATGATATGGAACGCTTTCATGGGTTTTTCCAGGAACTCGTTTTGGTGTAGTCTGAGATTGTCTGGAGGGCAGTGTGGCAAGGGGCGGGAGAATGCACGAGGAGGTCAATTAATGCCCGCATCTCTAAGTTTGTGCGCGACAGGTTCGGCGTGGTCGTTCGGCACAGACAACTAGAAGGGGATAATAGTGCCCTGTTAAGGCCTGACGGGGTGCATTTGAACGATATCGGGCTCAATATCTTCCTATCCAGTTTGCAAGATGGTATAGAGCAAGCTCTGTTGTTGATGGGTGGAGGTCGGAGTCCTGTTCAAAAGCAGGATCCTCCGTGGCGATGAAAGAAGGAATGGCACGAAGGTACGGCTTGCCAGCTGACTTGCCTGCGAATACAAAGCAGGGCATTTGGCGGCGAGCGCGTTTTAAGAGAAGTTATGTGCCTTCAAAATGGTTGTGTTACAAAACGTTCAATAAAGCTGTGACTGACCTTCACCCATCATTTGGTTTGCTGAGTTTGATTTATTATGGTTACGGGGGGGGCAGTGGAAATGGTGTGTGGGGTTAACCCTGGGTCACAACAGTCTGGCAGGCACTGTACTGTCTAAGGAAAGATGCCACTGACTGTTGTGCCTCTCTCCCCCTCCCCTTCCCTCATAAAGGATGGTTTTGCCCACCCTGTGTCTTGGTGGGGCGGGGGTTAATTCTAGGGGTCCAATGGGATCAGGAAGGGGTTAGCACAGCCCCTTCCTGTGGGTATATATCAGTGGGGTCCGAGGCTGCCCTCCCTCTTTCCTCCTGGGTTCACATCCTGGAAGTGCTTGTCCCTCCCTCCCTCCCTTTTGTTATGTGTGTTACTAATGTTCATTTTGTTCTGTTTATTGTAGTTTGCAAGACACAGCAGTGAAAGAAGGAATGGCACGAAGTTACGGCTTGCCGGCTGACTTGCCTGTGAATACAGAGCAGGGCATTTGGCGGCGAGCGCGTTTTAAGAGAAGTTATGTGTCTTCAAAATGGTTGTGTTACAAAATGTTCAATAAAGCTGTGACTGAACTTCACTCATCATTTGGTTTGCTGAGTCTGATTTATTATGGTTACGGGGGGGGGGGGCAGTGGAAATGGTGTGTGGGGTTAACCCTGGGTCACAACAGTCATAGGCAGGTGTATGACAAGGTACCAGGTGTATATAGTATTGGGGAGAATTTGAATCTCCCTAGAGATTTTAGGAGGCTGACAATGATGCTCTCAGTCCAAGTATGGCAGCAGGCAGCCTAATAAGCAGGACTGCTGCACTCAAAAGTGTGGAAAAATGAACGCTTGGTAACTGTGCAGAAAAGAGGAAGAAAAGTATTTTTGCTTTTAAAAAAGCAGTTTGCACAGCAGTGTGCAAACAGCAATGCAGCTATCAGGGAGCCTTATAAGGCAGCCTAATAACCAACAGAGCTGATGCACAAAAATATATCCTCCCCTGTCACTGCACACAAACTGTTGTGTTGTACAATGGAAATCGCTACCAGCAGAAGCAGTTTTTTTGTTCTTCTTCCCTGCCTAACGCTCTCCCTTATTCAGAAACATCAGCAGCTGCAACCTCTCCCTAATGCTAAGATCGGCAGAAGTAAGATGGTGGTCGGTGTGCACGCCCTTTTATAGCCCCTGTGACGCCACACAAAGCAAACCAATCACTTGCATGCCCTTCTCTAAGATGGTGGTGACCACTGCCCATGTCATCACGTTGCCCACAGCGTGCGTCCTCCATCATTGGCTGAAAAAGGGCGCTGGAAGCATCATTTGAAACGCGACTTTGGCGATCTGGTCGCCGACATCATGGCCGACCTCACGCTATGGTCGGGTTTAGTTTCATGAAACCCGACTTCAGCGAAAGTCGGCGACTTATGAATTTGACCGACCCGTTTCGCTCAACGTACAAGAAACACAGACTGAGTTTCATCAGTGAGTTTCATCAGTGTGTCAATCGAGTTTTATCTGAGTTTGTTCCGATACTAGTCATTTTTTCTAGCATGTGAAAATGGGACTGCACTTGGATGGCATTCAAGTTGCTGTCCGATTTTTTTCAGGGACCCTGAGACTTACATTGACGATTTTAATCCGAAACTCTGATCACTCTGGTCATGTCTCCACAACTTAGTGCTCAGTCTGCAGGAAATATACAGGTATGTGAATTCCTATTATAGGTAAGAGAGCTGTCTGTTTTTTAACCCCTTATTGGCAGTGCCAATTTGGTAGTTAATGACCAGGCCAATTTTTACAATTCTGACCATTGTCACTTTATGAGGTTACACCTCTGGAACGCTTCAACGTATACCACTGATTCTGAGAATTTTTTTTCGTGACATATTGTACTTCCTGTAAGAGGTAAAATTTCTTCATTATGACTTGCATTTATTTATGAAAAAAATGGAAACCCTAACCAAAACACCACCCTAACCCCAACACTACAACCCTAAAACCACAACATAACCCTAAACCCAATCCTAGATCAAACCCTAACCCTAGCTCTAGCCCCAACCCTAACTCTAGCACAACCCTAACCCTAACCCTAACCATAACCCTAACCCAACTCTAACCCTAGCCCCAACCCTAACCCTAGCTATAACCCCAACTATAACCCCAACCATAACCCTAACCCTAGCTATAATCCCAACCCTACCCTAGCTCCAAACCCAACCCCAACCCTAACAATAGCTCCATCCCTAACCCTACTGGAAATATAGAAATAAATACATTTTTTTGTAATTTTATTATTTTTACCTAACTAAAAGGATGATAAGGGGAGGGGTTGATTTACTTTTTTTTTTATTTTGATCACTGCATTAGGGTCTATCACAGTGATCAAAATGAACCAATAGGAAAAATTTCCTTTTGTTGCTGGGTGCCGGCTGGCATATCTCAGCGGGTGCACTGCGAATGCACTCACCATTTTCTTCCAGGAAGATGCTGATGGCCGGAGGAAATGCAGGAGGGTCCATGGACACCGGAAGTACTGGGGGGCTCAGGGGACCCAATTTATCTCTCCTCTGATGTGCTAGAAAAATCATTCATTTTTTTCTTGTGCTCACCGTTATTCTGTGAATAATGCGGTATGGCCGACTACGGGTCCGTAAATATATAGTCAACTTAGCCGTCCAGATGTCCCTCGCCATTCGGGATGGTGGTCTTTTGGCGTAGTAGTCGCTGGGCCCAGTTGCTGAGGCATTGGCGAAGTCTTTGCGTGCTCCAGCGCGCTGATGACACTGGAGCCCCACAGGCCCCGGCGGAGTCCCCGGACTGGGACAAGCGGCAGCGATGTAGGGTTGCGAATCACAGACCACCTGTGCAACTAACTGCTGCAACGGGGAGTCCGCGGCCAGCAGAGGCTCGCCCCTGCTGCGGACCGGAGCAGGACAGTGGTGGCCGCCGGCGGCACTGTACTTGTGGTGAGAGCAGGGTGGCTGCGGGTGGCAGGGAACAGGCTGCAGCTGCGGGCCGGAACAAGATGGCAGTGGCTGAGGGCGACCGTGGGTAGGCCGCAGCCGCGGGCTGGAGCGAGATGGCAGCGGCCGCGTGCGACCGCGGGTAGCCCGCAGCCGTGGGCTGAGGTGAGGCGGCAGTGGCCGCGGGTCGAACTGGGGCCACAGTGGCCGCGGGCTGGAGCGGGGCAGCAAATCTAGGATGATTGCCCTGGCGCCGTCCCTCTCGAGTCCAGTCAGCGTCTTCCCTGGCACTGGTAGGTCGCTTTATCTTGCAGTCGCTCCCACGGTCTCCTGCTTCCTCTGTCCCGGTCTGCTGACTCATCGTCCCGGGGATTCCCCGCCTCCTTTATACTGGTCCCTCCCCCAGCCCATCTGTCTGTCACAATGGTCCGTCCTCAAACTCTGTCCCCGGGGACAGTTTCCCCCGGAACCCAGATGACGGCTCCCTTGGTTCCGGCCTGGACACTTGACGGGGGCCGTTCCTCCCACACTCCCCCGCCCTGTATGCTCGCCAGTTCTCGGACGAGGGTTTTCGTAGACTCGGGTTAGTTTTTTGGGACAACAGTCCTTGTCGCCATACGGACTGGTCCTGTTCGTAATGTTCAGGGGGTTTGCCAGCTGTTGACCGCTCGGAGCATCGAAGCTCGGGTGTAGTGGAGTCTTCTGGGGTGGAGGAGGGTGGTGGCATAGTTGGTTCTGGTGGAATTCCCGGGTCTATTGTCGTGCCACTACTGGGGTGACCCGCAGCTGCGACGGGGAAGTCCTCTTCATCATCCAGGTCCCAGACCGTGGGCGGGGGGTCGGGGACCTGGAGGGTCGGTTTGAGCCGTGGGGGATTGGTAGATGTACAAAGCCGTAACATGTTACGGTGCACAACCCGAGTGAGGGGCGTGTTGCTTCCTTCAGATTATATTTCATACACAGGCCCATCGGGGCTTATTCGGCGCAACACTCGGTATGGGTTCACCTCACACCATGGTTCTAACTTGTTTTGGGGACGTTGATCATGTACGAGTACCGTATCCCCAGTCTGAAAGTCAATGGGCGGGGGCAGTGCTCCCCCTTGGTGCTCTAGATCCTGAAGCTTCGTATGGACGATACAGTGGAGGATCTGCAGCCGGTGCTGGTGGTTGCGGACCCACAAGGATACCCCGGTCAAGGGTTGGGGCTCCTCCGGGTTCAATTCCACTTCCGTAATTCCTTTGCCTTCCCGGCCGAACAGCAATGAGTAGGGGGTGTAACCAGTCACTCGATGCACCCGATTGTTATATATCCACACCAGCTCGGGGTCATATTCAGGCTAGCGGGCCTTGCGGTTGCTCTCCAGGGTGCGCAGCAATTGGATTAGCGTGCGATTGAATCGTTCGCAGGCTAAGTTTCCCTGCGGGTGGTACGGCGTAGTCCGCGATTTATCGATAACGTAAAGATGGTGTAGCTCTTCCATGACTTTTTCTAGGAAGCAGGCTCCTTGGTCTAAATGTATTTGTTATGGACAGCCATGCACTTGAATAAAGTTCTTACAAATCGAATAGGCGGACGACTCCGCTGTTTGGTCTCGAGTGGGGGTGACCACGGCGAACTTGGTGAAATGGTCCACCATAACAAGACAATGTTCATATCCCTGATAGGCAGGACCTATGGTCAGATAGTCCACCATAAGAAACTCCAGAGGGGCTGAAGTTACGGGGTTTAGCGAGCTCGCACGAGCGGCAGGTTCGGCAAACTTCTACAGCAGCTTGCAAGCGTGGGTGGTATTCTATCTGCTGCAACCATTGTAAAGTCTTTTGAGCCCCAAAATGAGCCCCATTCTCATGGGCTTCCCGGGCCAGTTGGTTGAGATTGGCTCCTGGCACGATCACCTGCCATATCGTAGCTGACGTGGTTCGTGACATGGCTTTTCGATATAAAAGTCACTTTTTGATGATTAGTTTTTCCCATTGGCACAACATTAGCAACATATCTTGGGTCAAAGCCTGTCTCTGTGAGCCTGAGGACAATTTACCGGTGGCCACCCATCGGCGCAGGAGTCCAACTTCTGTATCTTCCTTTTGCTGCTGAATCCATTTGTCACGGGGCTGTTCCAGCATCCCTCCTAGGAGCCCCGGATGAGGCACTTCCTGCGTGTTTACTGTAGGTGCGGCGGTGGTAAGGGCGAACGGCGTCTCATCTGCTTCTAATTCGTCGTCTCGACTTCTTCCTGGGGTGGTGTGTCGGTTTCTGGAGAGCGCGTCGGCTTGCACGTTTTCAGCACCCCATTTGTAGATGATCTTATACTTGAATTTGGCCATCCGAGCCACCCACCGCTGCTCTAGGGCCCCCAGTTTGGCATTCTCCAAATGGGCTAATGGGTTGTTATCGGTCCGCACTACTACTTCGGAGCCCACCAGGTACTCTGCGAATTGCTCCGTCATTTCCCACACTACCGCGAGTAGCTCGAGCATAAAGAAGCTGTAATTGTCCGGGTTACGTTCTGAGTCGTGCAGTGACTGGCTACCGTAGGCGATCACTTTCTCCCGGCCGTCCTGCACCTGTGACAACACAGCTCCTAAAGTAGTCCCTGGAGGCTCCCATCGGTATGCAGGATGAACGGTTGCGAGAAATCTGCATACGCCAATACCGGGGCGTCCGAGAGAGCAGCTTTGAGATCTTGAAACGCATCCTCTTGCGGTTGCTGCCACTGGATCTTCCGTCCATTCGCCCCGGTGGGAGCCCCATTCAGCAGGTCTTGCAGGGCTCGGCATGCAAAATTCTTCACGAATCGACGGTAGTAGCCAGCCAACCCCAAGAAGGCCCACACGTCCTTTACTGTTTCGGGGGTAGGCCACCCCCGGATAGCAGCGACCTTTTCCAGGGATGGTCGGATGCCCTCTGCCGAGACGGTGTGCCCCAGGTATTCGATCTGGGTGCGGAACAGGTGGCATTTCTGGGGCTTTACCTTTAACCTGTTCTTCTGCAGCAGGCCGAGCACCTGCCCCTACGCTTCAGGTGGTCCTCGAACGTGGCGGAATAGATGATAATATCGTCCAGGTATATCAACGTGACTTCAAATTTGAGGTCTCCTAGACACCACTCCATCAACCGCTGAAAAGTTCCTGGGGCGTTGGCCAGCCCAAACGGCATCCAATTGAACTCGAACAGTCCCATGGGAAGGATGAATGCCGTCTTGGCTCTGTCTTCCTCCGACATCGGCACCTGCCAGTACCCACTGGCCAGGTCTAGGGTTGAGAAGTACGTTGAGTTCCCCAGGGCAGACAAACTCTTATGTGCGAGGCAATGGATACGAATCCTTGATAGTGCAGGCGTTCACCTTCCGATAATCCACGCAAAAACGCAGAGTGCCATTTTTTTTCCGAACCAGGACAATAGGGGCCGCCCAAGGGCTCTGGCTTTCTCGTATGACCCCGTTCCGGAGCATTTGGACTAATAGAGTCTTCACTTCCTAGTATAGCTGCGGTGGTATTTGCCGATATCGCTCCTGGATGGGGGCCGCTCCTGCCGTGGGGATCCCATGCATGATGGCCGTGGTACATCTGAAGTCGTCCTCATGGCTGGCGAAGACACTGTATAATTGTCCAAGAAGTGTCTCTACCTGGAGAAGTTGGGCTGGCGCTAGGCCGGAAAGTTTGGCCCGCATTCTCTCCAGGATGGCTCGACCTTTCTCCTGGGTCGAGGATACGCAGTCTGTTGGGTTCGTTACTGCCCAAGGATCTCCGGACTGCACCTTCAACTGGACCGCGGGGTCCGCCAGCATCTCCACCAAAGGCCTCACTAGTTTGGCCATTTCGGCTTCAGGGCGATATCTTGGTCTTCCAGGTTGACACAACGCACCAGGACGGTCCCCTCCTGCACCGAGGCCAGGGAGCGAGCTACCAGTATGGTCGTGGGGACCGACTTGGGTGCCAAGTCTTCCACGGTCCCCACGCCGACTCCATCCTTCCTTTCAATGGCTAAAAACAGTTCCTGCAAAACATTCATATACTGGATCACTGTTTCCCCCCTCTTTCTGCATGCGTCTAAACATCTGGGTTCTCAGTTCCCCCACATCGGTCGGGTCCCCATAGGCCTCTTCTAAGACCTGTTATTACCCTGACGAAGGTGTTTCGCTGCCCCCGGGGCTTCAACATTATGGTATCCTGGGCTTCCCCGTCCAACGCCATCAGGGCCACTTCTGCCTCTAGGTCAGGAGTAAGCGGATGCATCCTGAATAACCCACGCATTCGCTCCGTCCAATTCTACAGCATAGTATTGCTGCCGGAGAACCTGGGTAGATTGCTTAGCATGGCCCCCAAAGAAATGCTGGGCCGGGGGCCCTCGTTGTCCGCGCTTGGAGACTGCATCCTGCCGACTACGTCAAATGTGGTAATTGCAGGTTCGCAGGATGCAGTGACGAGTCGCGAGACAATTTGGTGCTTTCTATAATAACGTTTATAAGACTAGAGGGAACTTTCCTCAGTCACGGCTTGATCACCAAAAGGGTTAACACGGTTTGCCCTCGCAGGGGCTCTAAAACAAGCAAACACAAACGGGTAGAACACGACTACTTCCGGCAATAGCCGGTCACTATAGGGCTGCGGTATGGCCGACTACGGGTCCGTAAATATATAGTCAACTTAGCCGTCCAGATGTCCCTCGCCATTCGGGAAGGTGGTCTTTCGGTGTAGTAGTCGCTGGGCCCAGTTTCTGAGGCGGTGGCGAAGTCTTTGCGCGCTCCGGCGCGCTGATGACACTGGAGCCCCACAGGCCCCGGCGGAGTCCCTAAATGGATGAGCCACAGTCCCCGGACCGGGGCAAGCGGCAGCGATGTAGGGTGGCGAATCACAGACCTCCTGTGCAGCTAACAGCTGTGACGGGGAGTCCGCGGCCAGCAGAGGCTCGGCCCCTGCTGCGGACCGGAGTGAGACAGTGGTGGCCGCCGGCGGCACTGTACTTGCTGCGGCCACTGGTGAGAGCAGGGCAGCTGCGGGTGGCGGGGAACAGGCCGCAGCCGCGGGCCGGAGCGAGATGGCAGCGGCCGCAGGAGACCACGGGTAGGCCGCAGCCGCGGGCTGGAGTGAGATGGCAGTGGCCGCGGGCGACGGCGGGTAGGCCGCAGCCGTGGGCTGAGGTGAGGCGGCAGCGGCCGCGGGTCGAATTGGGGCCGCGGGCTGGAGTGGGGCAGCAAATCTCAGACCCTGGCACCGTCCCTCTGGAGTCCTCAGTCGGCATCTTCCCTGGCACTGGTAGGTCACTCTATCTTGCAGTTGCTCCCATGGTCTCCTGCTGCCTCTGTCCCGGTCTGCTGACTCATCGACCCGGGGATTCCCCGCCTCCTTTATACTGGTCCCTCCCCCAGCCCATCTGTCTGTCACAACGGTCCATCCTCGAACTCTGTCTCCCGGGGACAGTTTCCCCCGGAACCCAGATGACGGTTCCCTTGGTTTCGGCCCGGACACTCGACGGGGGCCGTT
Organism: Dendrobates tinctorius; assembly: GCF_039654945.1. Taxonomy (NCBI): domain Eukaryota; kingdom Metazoa; phylum Chordata; class Amphibia; order Anura; family Dendrobatidae; genus Dendrobates; species Dendrobates tinctorius. The sequence continues at coordinate 52,520,226 of NW_027361707.1, forward strand.
CCTCCCACACAGGCATACCAGTATGGGAATGAGGGGACCATATATACCCGGATAGGGGACATTAAGTACAGAATTTACCACATTTTTTGCTTCAATTTTTTTCATTTCCTCCTCTGAAACCTAGGTAAGTCTTATGGTACGGTGAGTCTTATAGTCCGAAAAATACGATAGTTAATATAATAACAACCCTAAGGTTCAGCAAATACATAGTAACTGGATCGTAAAAAAGGAAAGAAGTTATATACTAATTAAAGAAAAAAAGAGTTAAAAAGCAGAAACAGGCAAACAGCGTACTTGGGTGCCATGCCTCCAAGGCAACCACCAAACCTCAATATAGAAGATAAAAAATGGAGGCAGTACAAAGCTCACATCCCTGAGCTGAAACGTCACTACTTGCGCTATTAAATAGCACTTTTTTCACCTTTAACTGGTGGGCTGCCTTCATTTTTTATCTTCTATATACTAATTATAGATGAGGAAACCTTTCAAGGTTCGGTTCGGCGAACGTCCCGATGTTCACTGAACAATCCGCCAAACATAGCCGAACCCCATTGAATTCAATCAGAGGCAAAACTACAACACCGTAAGGGGTACACAAAGCTTCCCAAACAGCTCAAATTAGGGGCAGACACCAGGAAAAGTGGCATGAATTGACCAGAGTACAAATCGTATAATTGCACAGCATGGATGCATGGGTCAGGGCCTGGGACAGGGCTTTGGACATGGCTTTAACCAGTGTTTCTAGCTGAAACATTGATCAGTAGAAGGTGGATGAGTGACTGGCGTAGGCTTGGTGCTCTGAGAGGTCTGCCAAATTCAAGCAACACACATGAAGGAGACCCAACTTGAAGACCAAACATTTACAAAAATTAGGGACAGACACTAGAAAAAGTAGCATTAATTGACCCACAGTGTAAATATGATAATGGCACAGCAGCAGTCTGCCATGGGTCATGCATGAGGTATCAGGGTCTGGGCCATCTTTTATTTGAAGTTTCAATTAAGACGAGGTGAACGAGGGACCGGTGTAAGCCTGCTTTGCTGGAAGCCCTGATACCTCATGCAACAGCTCAATAGAATTTTCCTCAACCACACTCAGGTGGCCCAAATATCAACTTAGAAGAGCACTAATGTTAGAAAATTGCAAGGATAGTAAAACAGGTGGTTGACTGATCAATTGACCCACAGTAAAACATTCGTTGAGAGCGCAGGTGGAGGTGCTAGAGGAGGTGGAGGAGCAAGAAGCAGTGGAGGAAGTGTTAGATGCAGAGGTCTGCCCCCACAGCCGCCAGTCACCCAGTGCCCAGTTACTGAGATGTAACGCCTCTGCCCATGTTTGCTCTTCCAGGTGACAGTGGTGAAATGCACCCTGGCAGATATAGATTGCTAGGGTAGCACAGGTACAGCTTTCTTAGAGAAATAATGGTGACTGGGCAACTGATGCTGAGGAACTATGATGGCCATCAACTTTCTGAAACGGTCTGTATCCACCAGGTGGAAAGGCAGCATTTCTGTGGCCAACAGATTGGAGATTGGGGAGTTCAAGCTCTTAGCTTTGTCATGTGTAGGAGAAAACATTATTTTACTTGATCCCAACTGCGGGACCGAGGACTGGCTTCTGTGCTGAGAGAGGGTGGAATAGGGTGAACATGACAAATTGCTGGACTGTGAGTGAAGTGCAGGTGGAGATGTTGTGTTGGATTGAGAAAGACGTGTGCACGGTGAAACAAAAACAGTGGGCATCTCCACTTCCATATCAGCTGATGAGCTCTCACTCACCCCAGCTGTAAGAGGTAAACAAGTGGAGGTTCCGCGGATGGAGACCTGTGTGAGAACACTTGGCACAGTGACGGAGGACGAAGAAGCAGCAGATGCAGTTGACGGGACGGCCGGTGATTGGCGTAGCCTGCATTTTAGGGCAGTGTGACTCACAGACAAAGGCATGCTGATTGCGCATGTGCCTGTTCATGCATATAGTAGTCAAATTATTGCAATTTTTGCCTATACTGATGTCGGGGTAGCTATTGAGGGAGAGCTAAATTAACCCTTCACGGTTGAGCCAGTGATGTCCAAATTATTCCACAGAGTGTTGCTAGCACCTCAAATGACCACACGGAGACGGGGGTCTCGGTACGGGGGGATCATGACAGATCACCAAGCCCCTTTATTTTAGTCACTTCTTTTATAACATTTTGCTTAATTATGCAAAGTTCTCAACTACCAATAACATCATTTCACTTTATAAGCCAATAATATTGCAAGAAAACCAGAAACTACATATATGTCCGTATCCAAATAGAAAGTAGTATAATGGCATATTCTTCAGAGTTTTACACCCCTGCCTCCCTTATCTTGCACCTGATGGGAACAGTCTGGTTTCATGACAGTTTGAACTTTTACCTAATTACAAAATTTATCTTACAGCAACAAAAACGGAGAAACGAAACCTTCAGGAAAAATGGAGAAGTGAAACTTCAGCTCTGGTTTTAGCATTAACCCTTCACAATGAGTCTTCTTTTTTGCAGAGTCAGCAGATAACGTGAGTTGGGTCATCCCAGGCTAGGCAACCTTTGTTGCCTCTGCGAACTGCAGACTCGCGACCGTTGCTGGCCACAGCCACAGTTGAAGATGCAGTGCTTGTCATGCTTGCATCACTCCATGTCTGTGCGGGAAACCGCAACGTAACCTCCTCGTCTTCCTTCTCCTCCATCTCCTCTGCTGAGCTATACAGCTGTGTGCCTCTGGGTTCACACCAAGTGGGATCTACAATGTCATCGTCATCCTCTCTGTTCTCCCACTCCTTACCATGAGAGTCACCCTCCTCCTCTTTCTGCCTTGACTGCACAGTACCTCCACTACCTCCAAACCAGGGAGATAACTTCGGGTGATGAGGGTCTGGATTCTGCTTGTACCCTACTACGTCCGGCCCCGGATCCAACACTAAAAAAATTGGGACATCAGTTCAGATGATTTCCTCATCTGAATTCTGTGAATCTTTGGAGCAGACCTTTGATGCCCATGGAATAGAATGTGTGAACAGTTCTGCAGAATGGCCCATCTCTAGTTCCCCAGAATCAGTTGGCCGTTGGAAAGTTGGAAGCGAGGGGGGAAACAAGGGTGATTCGGGTGCCACCTCTGAGGATTGTACTATCTGTGATGTTAAGATGGAGAAAGAGGAGAGGCCCAATTGATGCAGCTCTAGCCATCCACTCGTGCACATGGTCTTTCTGATTCTCATCTGCAAGGCGTACCGCTGTGCAGCTGCCAAAGAAAGGGAGTCGAGTAGCCCATCCATTAAAAGGAGTCAGTTGTCTTTGGATAGGACAAGGTGGTGTTTGTTCAGTTGAGCTTTCATTAACATTCTCATCTAACCCACGTGCACGTTGAACACCAAGCCTATTCTCCCTTTCACAACAACCTCGCTTTTTCCCACTCGTGTTGTATGTACCCTTCCTCAGTTTTATCCAGCTGTTTCACAACCTTAGGCCCAAACCTGTCAGTCACCTGTCACTAAGTGAACAATCACTATTTTATTATTAGTGTGTCTGAACAACACTATTAGCCCTAACGATTTTGATTAGCAAATTGGGTCCCCTGGCTTAACCCCAATATTAGCAAATAGGGCCTGGCTGACCCCAATATTAGGCCTAACGAATTTGATTAGCAAATCGGGCCTCATGATTCCTGACTGCAACACAGTTTTAGCTCATACGATTTGGATTAGTAAATGGGGCCTCCTGGTTGAACCCCATTATTAGGCCTAACGATTTTGATTAGCAAATGGGACCTCCTGAGTCCTGACCAAAACACAGTTTTAAGTCAAACGAGTTTTGATTAGCAAATTCGGCCTGGCTGACCGCAACATTAGGCCTAACGAATTTGATTAGCAAATGGGGCCTCATGACTGCAACACAGTTTTAGCCCAAACTATTTGGATTAGCAAATAGGGCCTCCTGGCTGAACCACAATATTAGGCCTAGTGATTTTGATTAGCAAATGGGGCCTCCTGATTCTTGACTGCAACACAGTTTTAGCACATATGATTTTGAGTAGGAAATATGGACTCCTGCTTGCATAACGCTATTAGCACAAACTAGTTAGATGCTGGAAGATCGATTGCAGGCCCCTATGGAACTGATACCTGAGAGATGTATCATTCCACAGAACGTCAGTGGATCATTGCTGGAACTCGGTACTATAGTCCTCACTGGTGCGGCCCTCTGTGTCAGTCTCATGTTCCTTTCCTCTGCGACCTGGATCAGGTTCGCTCTAAGGCGTCAAAAAATGCGTCAACAGAAGACCATTCTGGGACCTATTGGGACAAAGAAAATGCCCAAGTTTGCGGCCCCTCTTGCAGTAGGGACATAATTATACCCACCTGCTGGGACTCATTCCCTTAAGATTGGGGTCACAGGGTAACAAATAGCCTGCAGCTCTCCCTGAGCACCCTAAACTGGTTTTTCTCCCCTGAAAGGAAGGGCAACAACTATTTCAGGAAACACCAACTGTTCATCAATAGGTACAGAAGTCATAGCTACTGCCGGCAGCAGAAGTCCCTGGGAAGCACTCATCATACTAGAAAACTGACCCTGCAGCTGGGACAGGGACTATTCTAGATTCTGGTGCTCCTTGTCCAGATGCTGAGAGGAAGACAGAGGTATTACTCATGCATAGCTGATATTGAAATATCGGTGAAATTAAAACATTTATTTTGACAGGTTTAAAAGTCAACATGTTTCGAGGTCACGCAGGACCTCTCCATCAGGGCAAAACCTGGACAACCTGGTTTTGTCCTAATAAAGAGTTGCTGCGTGACCTTGAAACACGTTGACTTTTAAACCTGCCTAAATAAATGTTTTAATTTCACCAATATTTTGATGTCAGTAGTGGATGAGTGATACCTCCGTCTTCCTCAGGCATCTGTGCAGCAGCTGTTTTATATGCCCATTATGTCTTGCCATTTAGCAACCTATCAAGGTGAGTGTATCTCCACTTTTCCTGACACCCCACTGTCATCTGATAAGACCCTATTGCGTTTTTTCTTTCCCAGTTTTTTCCTTCTGTAATTTGTCTAGATCAGGGCCAGTTTTAGGCAAAGTGGGGCCCTAGGCAAAGTTTTAAAATGGGGCCCCAAATGCTAACATATTGCACATCACACAGAAGGATTTCAATTGTATTTACATGCGCTGAGTTCAGGCCGCTAAATGAGTGTGATCGACAATATTGAAGTCGTTCAGTACTTGTTTCCCGGGCTCTTTCCACCATCTGAGAAAGAATGATGGAAACAGAACAATCACTAATGGATCAATATGTCCCCATACAGTATCATGTTATCAGCAGCACATCTACAATTTACACCACATAGTCCTCCATATAATATAATGTGCCCCATAGTCCTCCATATAGTATAATACACTCCCTATAGTCCTCCATATTATATAATGTGTCCCATATTAATATAGTATAATACACTCCTCAGTCTTCCATATAGTATAATACACTCCCCATAGTCCTCCATATAGTATAATACACTCCTCATAGTCCTCCATATAGTATAATAGACTCCCCATAGCACTCCATATACTAAAATACACTCAGTCCTCCATATAATATAATACACTCCACATAGAACTCCATATATTAACCCCTTAACCCCCAAGGGTGGTTTGCATGTTCATGACTGGGTCAATTTTTACAATTTTGACCACTGTCCCTTTATGAGGTAATAACTCTGAAACGCTTCCTTGGATCCCAGTGATTCTGACAATGTTTTCTCGTGACATATTGTACTTCATGTTAGTGGTAAAATTTCATTCAAATAACTTGCACTTATTTGTGAAAAAAACTGAAATTTGGCAAAAATTTTGAAAATTTTGCAATTTTCCAACTTTGAATTTTTATGCCCTTAAATCACAGAGATATGGCACACAAAAAACTTAATAAGTAACATTTCACATATGTTTACTTTACTTTTTAAACCAAAATTTTTTTTGTTCGGAAGTTATAAGGGTTAAAAGTTCACCAGCGATTTCTCATTTTTGCAACACCATTTTATTTTTATGGACCACATCACATTTGAAGTCACTTTGAGGGGTCTATATGAGAGAAAATACCCAAAAGTGACACCATTCTAAAAACTGCACCCCTCAAAGTGCTCAAAGCCACATTCAAGAAGTTTATTAACCCTTTCAGGTGCTTCACAGGAATTTAACTTTTTTTCACAAAAAAATAACTTCAGGTCCAATGTTTTTTATTTTACCAAGGGTAACAGGAGAAATTGGACTGCAAAAGTTATTGTGCAATTTGTCCTGAGTACGCTGATACCTGATATGTGGGGGGGAACCACTGTTTCGGTGTGGCAGAGCTCAGAAGGGAAGGAGCGCCGTTTGACTTTTTCAATGCAAAATTGGCTGGAATTCAGATCGGACGCCATGTCACATTTGGAGAGCCCCTGATTTACCTAAACAGTGGAAACCCCCCACAAATGACCCCATTTTGGAAACTAGCGCCCCCAAGGAACTTATCTAGATAAGTTCATAATGTACAGCCGTACAATTAAAAAATCATATTTTTTCCACAAAAATGATCTTTTCACCCCCAATTTTTATTTTCCCAAGGGTAACAGGACCATAAAAGTTATTGTGCAATTTGTCCTGAGTACGCTGATACCCCATATGTGGGTGTAAACCACTATTTGGGCGCATGGCAGAGCTTGGAAGGGAAGCAGCGCCATCTGACTTTTTTGGCTGGAATTGGGATTGGACGCCATGCCGCGTTTGGAAAGCCCCTGATGTGCCTAAACAGTGGAAACCCCCCACAAATGACACCATTTTGGAAACGAGACCCCCCAAGGAACTTATCTAGATGGGTGGTGAGCACTTTGAACCCCCAAGGGCTTCACAGAAGTTTATAATGCCCGGGCGGGAAAATAAAAAAATCATATTTTTTCCACAAACATGATCTTTAGTCCCCAACTTTTTTACTTTCCCAAGGGTAACAGGAGAAATTGGACCCCAAAAGTTGTTGTCCAATTTGTCCTGAGTACGCTGATACCCCATATGTGGGAGAAAACTACTGTATGAGCACACGTTGGGGATCGGAAGGGAAGTAGTGATGTTTTGGAATGCAGACTTTGATGGAATGGTCTGCGGGTGTCATGTCGCGTTTGGAGAGCCTCTGATGTGCCTAAACTGTTGAAATTCCCCACAAGTGACCACATTTTGGAAACTAGACCCCCCACGGAACTTATCTAGATGTGTAGTGAGCGCTTTGAACCCCCAAGTGCTTCACAGAAGTTTATAACGCCCGGGCGTGAAAATAAAAAAATCATATTTTTTTCCACAAAAATGATATTTTTCCCCCAATTTTTTATTTTCCTAAGGGTAACAGGAGAAATTGGACCCCAAAAGTTGTTTTGCAATTTGTCCTGAATAGGCTGATACCCCATATGTGGGGGTAAAACACTGTTTGGGCGCATGGCAGAGCTTGGAAGAGAAGGAGCACCATTTGACTTTTTCAATGCAGAATTGGCTGGAATTGAGATCAGACACCATGTTGCGTTTGGAGAGCACCTGATGTGCCCAAACAGTGGAAACCCCCCAATCCTAACTCCAACCCTAACCCCAAAACACCCCTAACCCTAATCTCAGCCCTAATCCTAACCCTAACCCTAGCCCTAACCCTAACCTTAGCCCTAACCCTAACCCTAACCCTAGCCCTAACCCTACCCATTACCTTAACCCTAATGGGAAAATGGAAATAAACACATTTTTATAATTTTATTATTTTTCCCTAACTAAGGGGGTGATAAAGGGGGGTTTGATTTACTATTTATGGCGGGTTTTTTGTTTGGCAGCTGTTATACGCTAAAAGATGCTTTTTATTGTAAAAATAGTTTTTTCATCACCAAATTTTGAGAGATATAATTTTTCCATATTTTGACCCACCGAGTCATGTGAGGTCTTATTTTTTGCGGGATGAGTTGACGTTTTTTTGGTACCATTTTTGGGCACGTGACTTTTTTTATCGCATTTTATTCTGATTTTTGGGATGCAGAATGAACAAAAACCAGCATTTCAAGAATTTCTTTTGGGAGGTGTGTTTACATCGTTCCACGTGCGGTAAAATCGATAAGGCGGTTTTATTCTTCGGGTCAGTACGACTACAGCGATACCTCATTTATGTCTTTTTTTATGTTTTGGCGCTTTTATGCAATGATAACAATTTTATATAAAAAATAATTATTTTTGCATCACTTTATTCTGTGAGCTATAACTTTTTTATTTTTTTGCTGATGATGCTGTGTAGTGGCTCGTTTTTTGCGTGACAAGATATCGTTTTCAGTGGTACCATGGTTATTTATATCCATCTTTTTGATCGCGCGTTATGGCACTTTTTTTTCGGCAGTATGATAATAAAGCATTATTTTTTGCTTTGTATTTTATTTTTATAATTTATTATTTTTTAGGGAAGGAGGCCCCCGGAGCAGCGCAGTACATCGCGCTGCTACGGGGGTCTCAGGAAAGCACGGAGGGAGCCCCCTCCCTGCCGATGCTTCCCTAAACCCCCGGTACACTGCGATCGTGTTTGATCGCAGTGTGCCAGGGGTTAACGTTTCGTGGGCAGTCAGTGACCGCCCCTGACACATAGTGCCGAGTGTCAGCTGTGATAATCAGCTGACACCTGGCAGCGATCAGCGGTGCATACCCCGTGAGCGCCGCTGATCGATATGACGTACTATCCTGTCCTTGGGAATTAAGTCCCAGGGCACATGGACGAGATAGTATGTCATATGGCAGAAAGCGGTTAAAATACACTGCTCAGTCCTCCATATAGTATAATACACTCCTCATAGTGCTCCATATAGTATAATACACCACCAGTCATCCATGTAGTACAATTCACTTCCCATAGTATAATCCACCACATAGTTCTTCACATAGTATAATGTATTCCCCATAGTCCTCGATACAGTATAATGCAGCCCACATATAGTATAATGCAGCCACCCCATAGAGCATAATGCAGCCACCCTACAGAGTGTAATGCAGCCTCACCATACAGTATAATGTAACCCCCATAGAATATAATGCAGCCTCCTTCTTATAGTATAATGCAGCCACCCCTAATAGTATAATGCAGCCACCTCACAGAATATAATGTAACCTCCATAAAATATAATGCCGCCCCTCCACAGACTATATCGCAGCCCCCCATAGAGTATAATACAGCTCCCCATAGAATATAATGGAGCCCCTGATATAGTATAATTAAGCCCCTCCATAGAATACAATGTAGCCCTCCTCATATAGTATAATGCAGCCCCAATAGAATATAATGTAGCCCCCTCATAAAGTATAATGAAGCCCCCATACAACATAATCTAGCCCCCCATAGAATATAATGCAGCCCCCCATAGAATACAATGTAGCCTCCTCACATACTATAATGTAGTCCCATCATAGAGTATGATGCAATCATCACCTATAGAATATAATAAATATAATACAGCCCCCCATAGAATATAATGTAGCCCCGAATATAATATAATACAGCCCTCCTCCCCATAGAATATAATGTAGCCCCCCATATCATATAACACAGCCTCCCCCCATAGAATATAATGTACCCCCCATGGTATATAACACAGCCGCATAGTATATAACACAGCCCACATAGTATATAACACAGCTCACATAGTATATAACACAGCCCACAAAGTATATAGCACAGCCCACATAGTATATAACACAGCCCACATAGTATATAACACAGTCCCACATGGTATATAGCACATCACAACATGGTATATAGCACAGCCCCACATGGTATATAGCACAGCCCCACATGGTATATAGCACAGCACCACATGGTATATAGCACAGCACCACATGGTATACAGCACAGCACCACATGGTATACAGCACAGCCCCACATGGTATACAGCAGAGCACCATGGTGTACAGCACAGCCCCACATGGTATATAGCACAGCACCACAGTATACAGCACAGCACCACATGGTATATAGCACAGCACCATGGTATATAACACATCACCACATGGTATACATCACAGCACCACAGTATACAGCACAGCACCACATGGTATATAGCACAGCACCATGGTATATAACACATCACCACATGGTATAAATCACATCACCACATGGTATATAGCACAGCCCCGTATGGTATACAGCACAGCCCCACATGGTATACAGCATAGCACCATGGTATATAGCAAATATACCACAGCACCACATGGTATACAGCACAACACCACATGGTTTATAGTACAGCCCCACATGGTATACAGCACAGCCCCACATGGTATACAGCCCAGCCCCACATGGTTTATAGAACAGAACCACATGGTATATAGCACAGCACCATGGTATATAGCACAGCTCCACATGGTATATAGCACAGCCCCACATGGTATACAGCACAGCACCACATGGTATATTGCACAGCCCCACATGGTATATAGCACAGCCCCACATGTAATACAGCACAGCACCATGGTGTATAGTACAGCCCCACATGGTATACAGCACAGCCCCACATGGTATACAGCACAGAGCCACATGGTATACAGCACAGCCCCCCCGAGAATGGCCCCACAGTCCAGTACTCACTGTTACATTAAAAAAAAGAAAACACTATCCTCACCTCTCCTTGTGCCCACGCTGCTCCCGGCTCCTGTCTCAGCGGCTGCTTTGCCTGGCACACAGTGAGTGCGCGATGACGTCATCATGCACCCCCAGTGTCAGAGGAAAGCGGGGAATGATGGAAGAGGGAGAGTCAGCTCAATGCAGCGGCGGGGGGGAGTCAACACTGGGGGAAGGCGGACCCCCCTGCCTCACGGGCCCCATAGCGGCTGCATGATGTCGCTAGCTGGTGGCCCCTGGGGGAATGGGGGCCCTAGGCAGCTGCCTGGGCTGCCTGCCCCTAACGCCGGCCCAGATCCAGATCCTGAATAATCTCAAACAGATTCACCACCTGATCGCAAAGTGTATGAATTTGATCCATACTCATGGGGAAAAAATGTATAAGGCCAGTCGTAATGTGACACTGATACATAAATGTGACGCCGAGTTATTACTCATGGACAAGCCATGAGATAGGGTAGTAGTTACGACCGACAATTAATCAGAAGCTGACAGCTAAATATCCAGTTAATCACCCAGAACAGGAGACACCTGGAAGAAACCCGTCACGCCCCTGCCCTGACTGGTGGTTGATCTGTCACTCACAATACTGACAGCTCAGCATGCTCTAGCCTCAGATTGGATGTCTGAGCTGTCCCTCACATTACTGATTGCCCTGATTGTATAGGGTGGCTGAGCTGTCATTAACTGCGTTCCGGACACATTGAGCTGTGGAATCGTGACACTTCATCTGTATGTAGTGTAGCTCTACGATCCTTCACGTGTCTATAGTGTAGCTTTATAATCCTACATCGGTATATAGGGTATCTTTATGATCCTACATTTTTATCCCAACTTTAGTAACTGTAGTTAGCTGGGGATATAAGATAAGGTATAGTTAATGTTTGGGACTTGTCACAATTGGAAGGGCTAATGCCAGTAGAAAGCAGACACTTCCTGATAGTTAGTCAGATAGGGAAGTACAGTAACCAAGGTCATGTTCAAGTACAGTGGGCTGCTAGTGTTAGCAAGTGTCTATTGTTTATGGAAGTGGGAGGCCCTACTAGAATCCCTTGCGGACATTCCTGCAATGTCCGAAGGTCAGGGCTCAGTACCACCTTAATGGAGAGTACCTTATCCTCTGGCATACAAGGGACGGTGGACGTAGAACCGCGAGAAGAGAAGGTAAAAGATTCCAAGTGGACTGCAGAACTGGAAGGGAAATCCCAAGGGCCTAAAGAACCAGTGAATGAGGGGATAGTACAGAAGGAACATATAGCATGAGGGCATGCAAGAAAAGAAGGAACGGTGTTGCAATCTGATGAACTTGAACTGTTCAGAAAAATTTTGGTTGTTAAAATGAACCGGGTGTTCCTTGATCTAAGTGTGGCGGCTCCTGAAAATGGGGCCTGGAGACGGCGAAGGTTTGCGGCCTACAAGTCAGTATAATCCACCCCGAACATGATAGCACATTGGGACTTGGACATGATTTTACAGTAACATGCCATGCGTTATGAAGCAGCAGATCGGTAACGGCTACTGCTCTCGGTCACTTTACATTTGATGTAGTCTGCAGGATCGAATCATGCATTAAGAAGACTTGACGGATGTGGGGAAGGTTACTGTGAAAAACAAGATGCCAGCCCCAGGCAGAACAAAGATGGCAGATGGTGGCACATGAAGCCAAGGGTGTCCACAGATTGGAAGCACACCAAAATCCACTTGGCCCAGGAAGGGTCCTGTCTGGAGAAGGCAGCCCATAGTGAGTGGTGCCTGCCCCTGCTGAGCACAGCAAAAGAGAAGTAAACCATGCTTGTTGCAACAAACAATGCAAGAACGGATGGAGCCTTACAAGAAAAGGACAAATGAGTCAGAAGTAACCCCACCCCATAACGAGCAAAGTGAAGGAAGAGTTACACCCATAGCAGAGAGAACCAGCACCATTGTTGGTGAGCATGAAGAACAGCGAAAAGCGATAGAGCATTATGGATATCCGGTAGAAAGGGACAGCCAGAACTATGACATCGCGCTCTGCGAATGCTCAGGGTGGTCAGTATGGAAGTGGAGGATTGCCCAGCTTGAGGAAGAGATGCGGCTGGGAGGATTGGGGAGGACTTTAGACATCTTGGGGACTACTGTAAAATTACAGGATATTGTAAAATTATTACTTATCTATTACTACAAAACCCAGCTGCAACCTAGCCTTCATAATTGTGTAATCATTGCTAATGAGAAGGTCCTTCAGTCATGGCCATCAATAGGTATGAGAAGGGACAACCTCCTTCATTTCCAGCCTCTTAAATGTCAAGGTCAAATTGCCAAAGGCATGTAATAAGACAAAACTGCTGGAATTGGTGCCAATTAGTTAGACTTGTTCACTGTGTGCATGGCCCATGTGTTTGTATTTAGTTAGACTCAGGTGTAGGTAGTTAGCACCTGCGTTATATGGAGCAGTCTCAGCTCATGTGTCTGCTCCAAACACACAGTCTGTACATCTACCAATGACGCAAATTGAAACCTGGGCAGAGTTGGACTCTGTGGCGCTCTGCCCTGAGACTTGCACTGGTTCGTTGGGTCTTGGAGATGGCCATGCTGTAATCATTATTTTTGCAATGTATTGTACACTGTATGCCACAGAACCATCTGGCCGTGACACAGTGAGAGCACAAGTAGAGTACGTGCATGTGAGCAAGTGTGAGAAGGAAGCAGGTAGATGGCCACAATACACACCACAGTGGCAAAGACAAAGAATGAAGTAAAGAATATGCAGTCGTTTGTCAGTTCTGAGAAATATTCACAGGCCAGTTTCTATATAAAACCACATCACAGTATCAAATGTGATCACAGTATTTACATGCGGTTTTCAATGCTGCAGTTTGTCTTATTGAGGTCAATGGGAGTAAAAATGCTGCAAAATCACAGTGAACCCTAGAAACCACAAGGTCTACTCTTCATTTAAACAATCTAATAATAAAATGCCCCACAACTATGCCCATATGGGATCTGGAAGGACAAACTTGATTACACTGATTTATACTTAAAAAGTTTTTCCAGTCATTAGGACTTCCAGAGATATTACAGGAAAGATGCTAAGGGCTCGTTCAAAAGAGTGTGTTATACGTATGTGTCCTGTTCGTGTGAATAGACCGCCAGACTAATGCATATAAATATCATTCAGCTCCTGCACAGAGCGGATGAGAAAATGAAGCTTTCGTCTGGTCATCTGAACCCAGTCTGAGGGCTCGCTCACACTGGCGTATAACACGGCTGAGTGCTACGTGATGTTTTATCGGATAGCACTCGGACCAATGTTATACTATGAGGCAGTGATGATCTGCTTTTTTTCTCATGCTCATTCAGAATTAGAATACAATTGCATCATGCTGCAAGTGGCTCCGATAATCGTCTCACAGGCACCCATAAAATTCTATGGGTACGTGCAAAACATCAGACTACACTCGAATATAATCCAAGTGCAGTCCGATGTACACTTATAGAGACAATGGAGAAGATGGACATTTTTGGACATATGTGTGGGTTCTACAGGGCATAATACTTACCTGATCCCGTGTTCTGTGCTCATGATGCGGCACACTTTATTCTATTTTGGTGCATTCTGACCTGTGTCAAATGGCTCTGCAATTGTTTGTGATTCTTTTGTAAATGTTCTTAAAATATTTGGATCATTAAAAGCAAGTTTTATACTGATACTTTTTGAAATCATTATGGTTTACATGCTCCATTTTTTGTTGTGTGTAATGTGAAGTGACATCAAGCCCACAGGTTAGTAATGAAGAGGCACCTAGCCATAAATAGCCCCATAGCCAAATTGTAAATAAACACACCCTGTTTAACACATATATTTAAAAATAAAAAACACAGTAATACTCACCTTACTCCCACTCCATTGAAGCCCTTGTCTCCTGTTAAAAATAATAATAATAATAAACCACCATATCCCTCACCTGTCCAACGTTCTGTCCCACGCCATAATCAATCTCAGCGATAACTACTTTACAATCTGGATGGTGCCAAGATGTGACCCCCCAAGCTGAAGAGCAGGATACAATGAAGCGCAGCTACTGTAATGAGTGGTGATGCCATAAAGTTCACTGCCGATCATTGTAGCTGCATTAACACACTTCACTGTGAGAGTTATGATGAATTACAGTGACCTCAATGAGATCACCGCCGGTTTTCTCACGTAACACATGGACAGCACAAGGACTGTACATGGATGTCACATACGCACACACAAACACAGACCTCACCAGTGTAAGAAGAAGGACTGGACTGGGGTTACCTCTCTTGCGCTGGGTCCGGAATTGTCGGGGCTGTCACCTTTGTTGTCCGGGGGAAAGCTTAGAAACCGGACTGACCTTTGCACTTGACAGCAGGGGGCATAGCTAAGCTAAAAAAAAGTCAGAGGGCGTGAAAAAGCGTGGAGACTTGGCAGGAACACGCAGTGCGCAGCAGGGGAAATTTAGGGTTCCATCCTCTGAGCACCGTGACAGCTCAGGCCCGCACTATAGAATCCCTGCTGCCAGTTACAGAGACTGTGACCAAAGAACTGCCGTATGTTCGTTGGCTCCCGCTGCAGAAGGTACTCAACGCTGCGGGTCAGTAGATATTGTGCTTGGGCCGCCTTACACCGGGTGACTCCCCGAGAACTGCACCCTCTCTCACCCGCATACTTCTGTCGACCTTCGTCAAGCTCCAGCAGTTGTGGAGACTGCAATTCACTTTGCATTATGAATCCTGGACCCAGGACACCGCATAATACGTTGAGGACTCACCGTAAAAGCCAGGAACCGGATCATCAATGCCTGCAGGACGACACCATACTCATCACACGCTAACAACATTGGCGCTATCGTTTGAACCTAGGACTCTGCAGTCAGAAAGCCGACAGACTGATAAGAACCCTTAATGAACAGTTGCTATGCTTATTACCATTGTTACCTCACTCTGCACATCGATTGTGCTCATATCATCTGCCATACTCCTGTCTCTCCTTTCTCCTCCCTGCGTGGAGAATCCCCCTGTTCAAATAAAATTATCGTCAACCCTTGCTCTGCCTCCTGTTCGTTACTGCATCCTGCAACCTTCTCACACCAGTACTGTTTTTTCCTGTACAGGAATCACCAGGATGTGTGAAGGAGGCCTTGTCTGTACATTGTGAATCAAGCATATTGTGTCAAGTCTTGCTCATATAAAAGGGTGATCGCACACCGAAGGATTCTCCTGTGGGCCAATCCGAGCCTACATGGTTAAAACATTAAAGGGGTTGTCCATGATCTATTGGTTATCTTTGTCCTGAAGTCAGATGGGTGTGGATCCAGCACCTGACACCCCATTGTGGTAGTGTCAGTGAGTTGACAGAGGGAATGCTCTGTCTCGATTGACATTTGCATATGAGGGGTTAAAGTGATGGGATCAATGTGATCTCAAGTGCCAGCACAAGCAGCAGGAGCACAGCTGTGTTCAAGAGTGGGCTCAGGCCCAACTCCATTAACTTTGTCATCCTGGTGACTAAACCATGGGCTCTGTCCTGCGTTCCATCACACTTTTGTCCTGGCTTCCGATACTCACCACTATCCAATGTCTTCATTGCTCTTCAGCTCATCCGCCTGATGGGCTGGGCTGGGCTGCTTCTGTCTGCTCATGGAATAAATTGAACTATATATTTACTGCTTCTCCTGTAATCAGATCTCACCAGGACTCAACTCACCATCTCCATGTTTCCAAACTGCAACTCTACCAATAAGCCACAACTTATAAAAATGTAGATAGGAGAATTTGGTAATTTTGGCCTCTATTACAGGCAGTGAACCCAGGAGCAGGCTATACATGTCCATAGAAATATATTGTATAAATAAGGATGTATTACTATGGTCTCTGTATACTGAATTGAAGAAAAAGTTTTTTTTTTTCTTCCTATAAAAGTAGTAAAAATAATGAGCTGCAATTACAAAAATGTAATTTTCTTGTTAGTCACCCCAGGTCTTTAACCCACAAACTCAACATTACAGGTAGGAACCTAAGCTGCTGAGCCACAAACTCTGATGTACTGGTGAGAATTTTGTGCACTTGATCTTTACTGCAGGCTCTGACTCTACAGGCAGATTGAACTGAGACATAGGAGATAAATTGTGCACAGCAGTGGACTTATATGTATTTTTTTCCTAGAGGGAGAATTAAAGATTTTTTTCATCTTATAAAATTACTAAAAAAAATAATAATGAAAACCACTAGATAATAAAAAAATTATTGTTATTTTTAATGCATTTATATAATAAACATCACAAATTAGTAAATGACAAAGACATATTTGGTGTCCCTGTATTCGTAACAACCCGCACAACACAGTGATAAGATTATTTACGGGAATAGGTAAATGATGTAAAAAAAATGGTGAATCATATTTCTCTTATAAGCCTATAAAAAATGTAATAAAACTATAATGCAGAGGCCAAAGCAACAACAGTCTTTTCTGATTATTGCATGTTTGCTGCTTTTCTTTTATGCCTTTTCCCGCTTATTTGATGCGATTTTTGGTGCAGATATGAAGCAGAATTTTTAATGCTTTCTTAGTAGTACAGAAAAACCGTGATTCTTCTCTTAAATATGCAGCGGCGTTTTTTTCATGCTTTTATTTTTTTTTTTTTTCAGAAAAAGCCTATGGAGAAAAAAAAGCACAAAAACTGCAGAGTGCAGCAGCATTTTTAGATTCACCGATGGCGAAAATTTCATGGAATCACATTTGCTTAACAATTTAGGCCTCGTTCACATGTAGGATAAATGTTGCATCTATTCTTCTTTTCTTGCACTGAAATTCTGCTTTTTAACTGTCCATGCAAAGTGGATGTGATTTCATGAAAACTGAGTCCCCTGTGCGTCAAAAGACGTGGCTGCACCGCGCAGTTTGGGTGTTTTTTTTTTCTCTTTTGTCTTCTATATGGAGTCTAAAAAAACTCACGTGAAAAACTGCAGATACTTTTTTAAGTGCAGAATCATAGCTACAGAAGTACTATAAAAAAACACCAAATAAGGGGGAGAAGATAGTTTTTGAGTAGTTTGGTGCAGATGCTGCAGAAAGTAAAACCACAGTATTTCTGTAATGTGTGAACATGGCCTACAGATACAAAAAAAGCCAGCTGTCGTGTAGTGAAAGATGAGAAAGTTCTGGCAGCTCCGACTGTGAATAAATGAGCAAAAAATAAATCCACAGGTCCCAGCTAGAGATGAGCAGGACGCATAGATGGCGTCTCACTAGCCCATGCTAATCAAAAGCCGCACTGGGGACTCCAGATGGTAAGAGATTTGCGGACTGCCGTCCAACAGCCAGGTACCACTGACGTGGAAGCTGGACCGGAGTACCCTGGATAAAGCGAACAGTCCCGGACTTGGGTCTACGCCCTGCAGTCTCAGGCGTTTGCTGAATGTCCCTCACTGCCACCGCCCCTCTGACATCTCCTTTTGCTAGAGGAGAAAAAAATGGTACATGGGCAAGAATTGGGGTTGTGACCGGGGCGTGGCAAAAATTTGCCACGCGTATTTCGCCTCATGATTTATCCCTCTTTTTGCTCTTAAAATGTTGGGAGGTATGACTTAACTGTACTTTCTGATGCTATACTAAGGCCGTACAGTTACAGGATGGCATATAGTATTAAAAAAGAAGTAATGAAGAGGTAAACAAAAGGATCCCTAAAAATAAATGATGAATGGTCAACTCATCGCCACTTTTGAACATGTACATGAAACAACCTACAATAGATGAGTTGCAATCTGCTGGTGGACCTGGCAGCCAATGTTTCATTCCTCTGCAGTCCACTACAGGCAAAATTAAGTACTAAATTATACCCATTGAAATGAAAGGATGTGTCTATAACTAAGAAATGAATAGCCTTTACTTAGGATAGATGGGAATTCAACACTCAGCACCCTCACCGATCAGCGATCGGCTGTTCCCAAGATCGACACTATCTGGCATCAGAACACCACAGCTCCATATACCATATTGTGGCCATTCTCAGGTACTGCAACTCACTTACTATTGAAGTGAATGGAAGCCGAGAATGGCAACTACTGTGCAGAATTGTGTTGTCTTCTAGCTCTGTACACTGTGCATTTCTAAAAGTTGCAGGACCTGGTGGCAGTTGATCAGTGAGGATGCCAAGTGGTGTACCCCTATTTTTTATATAAATGCATGTATTTTTAATAAAACTCACAATTACAATTGGTTTTCATAAAAAATTTTGTGCACCGTTTGCCTTCTATGGCCTCTTTCTCTTTGTTGAAATGTCTGCTGACTGCTGAATGAGTTAACTGAGAACTGTCAGTGAGCTTGTTTTATCTGGTCGATTATGCATATAACACTATGATCACACTCTGATCAGTGTCAGCATAATATGATCACAGAGTGATCCGATTCTCTCAGATGAGGAGAAGATGGTGAGAAAAATTGAGTGAGCTTCATTATCTATAAATGTCTAAATTGCAATCCTCTGAAATCTCCTACATCAGGTATCAAGGACTTTTAATGTATTTGCAGAATATTGGCAGTAAGGTTGTGAAATATGATTCATTGTCACATTGTTATCTCCTGCTATCTCTAGTACATTACGGTCGGGTATGAGTAAGGTCAGGCCAGATAGCTGATCTCTCTACTTTCTATTCTTCCTTTACCCTGACTCATTTCTCGGGTTCACTTTTTTATTCCATATTAAGTACTAAATTATACTCATTGAAATTAAAGGATGTGTCTATAACTAAGAAATTAATAGCTAATCACAATTTTCAGCTAATCTTCTCGTGGTCAGGTTATACAGGAAAAGCGAAAACCATGAAATGACTGTAAATTACTATATCCGGAGATATTTTAATATGATTGCAACCTTGCAGTGTAAGAACAAGTAGGCAAAGGGATACAGGGACTTTACAGACATCATATGCGCAAAGGTTTAAATGAAAAAGGAACTCTCTGTAGTGAAGAAAACCTCTCCTGCGTCCTCATCGCACCATTAAGAGTCACAATTATGCAAAAGAACATCTAAATAAGCCTGATACATTTTGGAAACAAGTCCTGTAGAACAATGAGGTGACAATAGAACTCTTTGGCCACAATGATCAGGTATGTGTGGAGAAAAAAGGGCACAGAATTTCAGGAAAAGAACATCTCGCCAACCATTAAGCATGGCGGTGGATCAATCATGGTTTCGGGTTGTGTTGCAGCCAATGGCACGAGGAACATTTTACGGGTGGAGGGAAGAATGGATTCAATGAAATTTCTACAAATTCTTGATGTAAACATAACACCATCTGTGAAAAAGCAGAAGTTGAAAAGAGGATGGCTTCTACAAATGGATAATGATCCTAAACACATATCAAAATCTACAATAGATGACCAAAAGGCGCAAGCGGAAGGTTTTACAATGGCCCTCACAGTCCCCAAATCAGAACATCATTGAAAATCTGTGGCTAGACTTTAAAATAGTAGCGAATGCAAGACGACCCAGGAATCTCACAGAACTAGAAGAATTTTCCCAGGAAGAAAAGGAAGAAAATCCCTCAAACGAGAATTGAAAGACTCTTGTCTGGCGACAAAAAGTGTTTACAAGCTGCGATACTTTAAAAAGTGGGTGCTACTAGGTACTAACCATGCAGGGTGCTCAAACTTTTGCATCGACCCATTTTCCTTTTTGTAATTTTTAAAATCTAAAAGATGATAATACTTAAATACTTTTTTTTTGCCTAGAATACAAAGGAAATGTGTCATCTTTAACTTTATGTCTTTTAGAGATTATTTAGTCTTCAACTAGTTTAAAAGTTCACAATAACAGTAATTTTGACCAGGGTTGCCCAAAATTTTAGATGTCACTGTATGTCTTTTCCAGCACCATATTCTACCATTGATCATTAGGTACTATCACTGTCTGGAAGTGCTTGTCCATGACTATTTTTTTTAAATATGAACCTAAAAACTAACAGGCAGGTAGTTGCAAACAGAGATAATTACCTGCCTGTTCCACCTGGCACCAGTTCAGAGCCGTCAATGATCACTCCTGCCGGTGGTTCAGCTGCTCCACATCAACACAGCTGCTATTCCTCTTCCGGACCACTCTGTCGACAGGGTGTGACTGCCTGCGTCATGCTGATTGACATCCCACTGTTAGGCAGCAGGGAGCTTGCTGTCAATCACCATGATGTCAGGAGTCACCCCCTGTCAACAGAGCAGAGCGTAAGAGAAGCCGCTGCTCTGTCAACGTGCAGCTGAATCGCTAGCAGGAGCGGTCTGTGACCACTTTCACTTGTGGCAGCAGAGATCAGCGCCATTTAGCAACTACCTGCCTATTAGTTTTTAGACATAGTAAAGAATGAAATAGTCCCAAATAACCTCCTTAATTAAGGAGTATAAAGTAGTCTTTGATAAGGACCACTGCATAGTACTACTGAGTTTTATAACACAGGATATTGGCCTTAATGATCTTTTGTATGTGGAATACTCAATGTATTTCATTTTAGATTTTAGTGTTTTGTCTGTCCTAACCAACAGCTCATCTTTAGATATCATACCCAAAGCAAAGCTGTTCGCACAAACCCTACATGGTTTGAGCCATCACATGGTGCCAACAGAATAATGTTTTGTTGGCACCATAATAAAGGAGAAATCCATTATTTGTGGTACATAGTGCTTTGAACCATAGACCCATAGAAGCAGAGGCCTTGATCATTTAAAGTGTTACTTCCCTACTTAAAGAAATACGACAGAATGATTGTTGAAAGAACGGTGCAAAACCAAAAAAGACTGCCTATGTAGTGCCGGCTGAGTGCTTCTGCAATTTCGTTTTCAATCTGTGAATGTCTTAGCACCTGGATCCCAATGATCAAAATTTTTAGGACATGTCAAAAGGTTTTAAAAGTGCAATTACACTATAATGCAAGGGTACACAAGTTTTTTTGTCCAATGGCCATATTGTCATATTAAACCAATCTTGTGGCCACACTAAAAATTAAAGGGGAATGAAGACTTTTGGGACTTTCTCAGGATTGACTATAAATTGGTCAAAATCTGATTGGCTGCCTTTGGAGAGGGTTGATACAGATTGTTTCTTAAATATTCCAATAGTTTCAAAGCTCAGATATCTTGGAATTCATGTTACAAACAAGACAAAAGACTATATCTCTTTGAATCTTTGTCCATTGATAACTAGATCCAAACATAAAGTGAGAGTTTGGGGAAAAATTGACATTATCAGCTCTGGGGAGGACAAACCTTGTTAAAATTCACATTATGCCTAATATTCTTTATGTACTATGAAGAGGGCTCAGGGCCGATGCTGTGGGATGGTCATGTCTTTTCAGCACCTTGAAAATCCTCTTGTAAATGGATATGTTTCTCATGTGTGCTGTGCTGATGTGGCTGTTCTGCACTTACATGAGGGCTGGAAGCCTCGGCTACATCTTTGTCCTCGGGACCAGGATTCGTAACGCACACAGTAGGAAACCTTAGGTCCAGTTTAACAGGTTCGGTTTTACTGAACAGTTCAGATACATTTAGCTGCGGCATACAGTATGGGGCAGGACAACCTCCTGTTGATGTTCCCATAAAACAGTACAAATCAAGGTCCTGACTCCAGCCTGCCTGAACTGTCCCCACTTCAACAGCTCCTTTTGTAACTAAGGACTTCCTGTCCAGTAAGGCCTCTTTCACACTTCAGTTTTTTACAATCAGTCACAATCCGCCAGGTTTTGAAAAAAACGGATCCTCAATTTTCTTTTGAGGATCCATTTTTTTCCCCATTGACTTCCATTAATGGCGGATTGTGACGGATTGCCGTCCGTTGCATCCGTTTTTTTTGAGGATCTGCCAAAAGTTGCTGTCCGTCACCATCCTCAAAGATTTCAAAACGGAGCTTGCAACGTTTTTTTCTCTGGCGGATCCTCCAGACACTCATTTAACCCGAAATTCTTTCTGGGTGCCGGACAAAAAAAAAAAAATTCTCTCTCTCTCTCTCTCTCTCAAATTCAAATAGGCTTTATTGGCAGGACCAAAATACAATTAGTGTTGCCAAAGCAAGAAAAGAAGTGTGGCAGGGGAGTGGATTAGGGTAGTGGGGATGGGGTGTTGGGGGCAAAATTTGGGGAGTGATTTGGAGGTCTTTAGTTCCTCTCATCTTATGACATGTGGTGACATATTGGGCGGCAACCTCCACCATTGATTCTTCTTCCCCCAGTAGGATGCAGAGTTTCCTCTCCTCGTCCATGGATGGGAAGTCTGGGGTATGGGTGGTAAGTTTCTGGAAGTGGGAGTCCCTCACTGCTGAGTATTTGTTGCAGTGCAGCAGGAAATGCACCTCATCTTCCAGAGTCCCCTGCTGGCAGTGCTGGCACAGTCTGTTCTCTCGTGGCTTGTATGTCTGTTGGTGCCGCCCTGTTTCCACCTCTAGGTTGTGGGCACTTAATCTGTATATACTCAGGGTCTGCCTGTCTTTGGGGTGGCGTAGCCTTTCCAGGTATGGAGCCAGTGTGTAGTCCCTCCGCAGTGACCGGTAGATGGTGAGTTTCTGGTAGTTCTCAATTCACTCTTCCAACCCTCTATGTATTGCATCTTGCAGCTCTCTGAGATCTCTTTTATTTGGGCTTTAGTTAGGGTGTGTTGCTGACTTTGGTTGAGCTGGCTGCCAAGGTTCCTGGCTTGCTCTTGGCTCTGGCTCAGCAGGGCTTTACGATGGTAGGAGCTGGGGTTGCTGTTCTGTATATGCGCCTGGTCTCTCTCTCTCTCTCTCTCTCTCCCCGGCCAGCGGTTCCTTTAAATTTCCTCATTTTCAGGATCCATCTGAAAACGGATCCTGTGCCATCCGTTCACATCAGTTGAGAATGGATCCGCTTGTCTGACTTTTTGGCAGATTTGAACTGATGCAAAAAACTGAAGTGTGAAAGAGGCCTAACCTAGCTTTCTTGAGGCCCACCACCGTTTCCTCTTGCTCTTGCCTGATCGGCCTCTTCCTCGTAGGAGAGAATGAGACATGGACTCCAATGCCTCTTCCAGGCCATAGGCCCCGGACTAACAAGTGATTGACACTGTAGTCTCTGTGCACTCTCCTGCTGTTTGGAAGCTTGGTACAGTTAGGGCTCATTGCAGCTTGTAAATTTGAAGCTTGTACTAATAATGAGACTACCACCTCATTCAGGAAGTGCTTCCCATTTTTGTTTGGTATAACCCCTTCCAGTATGTGGGCTATTCCCAAACCATTTAACTATGTCTTGTCAAGTGTGTAATAACTATATCCCTTGAACACTACAATGGTTCCCCTATTTGACAGCCCTTCCCAATCCGTGGGGATGGTTTTGAGGTAAAACCTCCAGGAAACTGAACACATATCCATAAGGATAAAATACATTTTTATATATAAATAACATGAAAAACCCAAAGAACGCTATCATCAAATTTAACCCACTTGCGACAGCGTCTTTTTGAGCACAGCTCACCCTCTTACAACTAAATAATTCACCTACAGTACTTGGATTTCTAAATACTGGTTTAGAAAATGCACAATATTTTCAGGGATTTGGTGTGGAGGAGAGGAATATTTAAGATAAAGGTGGAAAAGTTTCAGCTGACTAAAAATCCGGGGTGATTAGCACAAGTGGGGATACTTTCTAGCTTCTCATCTTCAGCATGTTAGAAGGTGGGCTTTGGATGGGATCTAAGGGGGAGTGGTCTAAGTGCTAAAATTTCTGGGTGGTGTGGAAATCTGATAGATATTCTAGAGACAGTGAAGTTTAAGGTCAATCCTAAGGGTTTTCGGACTTTAAAATTTGGTGGTCCTGCAAGACGTGTTTGAGAATGGAGAATACTTCAAATACACTCCTTTTTAAAAATGGGAAAGGATTGAAGAACTGGCAACAATTATAAGTGGAAAGACACTTCTGTTCATTTGAAAAATTAAAATAAACTTTCAATTTCTTTATTAGTAGTATGCTATGTCATTTGTAAGAAATTTCACAGTTTCTATGTATGTGGTCCATGTACTATATTTGTAAAAGGTTGTTGTATGCAAATTCAGATGGCCAAAGGGAGGGGTGGTAAGAGTTGGGATTTAAAAAAAGGGGGAAAAAATTTTGGAATCCGATAATTGTTATTCTTGAACTTATTACTTTGCCGTAATTTCCATATCAAACAATCTGTAAGAAAGGTTTCTGTTTAATAAATATGCTTTGATTAAAAAAAATTATAAATTAAAGGGGTAGTACCTTTTGTGACATTTATGGCATATCGAAAGTATATACTACAAATGTCTGCTAGGTACAAATTCTACTTATAGGACTATTAATCCCACCAATCATCAGTCTCATGGTACATACACTGGATTTAGAAATAGATTCTGCTCCTAAATCCACATCAAAAACTTCATGAAAAACTGTTTAAATTAATTTCCAACTGATTATAATGGGAAAAGCTCCTATACTGCAATGCAGTGCAGTCGTTTTCAAGTTATTTTGAACATTTCCCAGTAAGACCAATATTAACCCCTTAAGCCCCAAGGGTGGTTTTCACGTTCATGACCGGGCCAATTTTTACAATTCTGACCACTGTCCCTTTATGAGGTTATAACTCTGAAATGCTTCAATGGATCCCGGTGATTCTGACATTGTTTTCTCGTGACATATTGTACTTCATGTTAGTGGTAAAATTTCATTTATATAACTTGCGTTTATTTGTGAAAAAAATGGAAATTTGGCGAAAATTTTGAAAATTTCGCAATTTTCCAAATTTGAATTTTTATGCCCTTAAATCACAGAGATACGGCACATAAAAAACTTAATAAATAACATTTCCCATTTGTTTACTTTACATCAGCACAATTTTGGAACCAAAATTTTTTTTTGTTAGGAAGTTATAAGGGTTAAAAATTGACCAGCGATTTCTTTTTACAGACCACATTACATTTGAAGACACTTTGAGGGGTCTATATGATAGAAAATACCCAAAAGTGACACCATTCTAAAAACTGCACCCCTTAAGGTGCTTGAAACCACATTCAAGAAGTTTATTAACCTTTTAGGTGCGCCACAGGAATTTTTTGAATATTTAAAAAAAATTAATATTTAACTTTTTTTCACAAAAAAAATACTTCCGGTTCAATTTTTTTTATTTTACCAAGATTAACAGGAGAAATTGGACTGCAAAAGTTATTGTGCAATTTGTCCTGAGTACGCTGATACCTGATATGTGGGGGGGAACCACTGTTTCGGTGTGGCAGAGCTCAGAAGGGAAGGAGCGCCGTTTGACTTTTTCAATGCAAAATTGACTGGAATTCAGATCGGACCCCATGTCACATTGGGAGAGCCCCTGATGTACCTAAACAGTGGAAACCCCCCACAAGTGACCCCATTTTGGAAACTAGACCCCCAAGGAACTTATCTAGATATGTGGTGAGAACTTTGAACCCACAAGGGCTTCACAGAAGTTTATAACGTACAGCGGTACAATTAAAAAATCATATTTTTTCCACAAAAATGATCTTTTCACCCCCAATTTTTATTTTTCCAAGGGTAACAGGACCCTAAAAGTTATTGTGCAATTTGTCCTGAGTACGCTGATACCCCATATGTGGGTGTAAATGACTATTTGGGTGCATGGCAGAGTTCGGAAGGGAAGCAGCGCCATTTGACATTTTTTGGCTGGAATTGAGATCGGACACCATGTCGCTATTGGAAAACCCCTGATGTACCAAAACAGTGGAAACCCCCACAAATGACACCATTTGGGAAACTAGACCCCCCCAAGGAACTTATCTAGATGTGTGGTGAGAACTTTGAACCCCCAAGGGCTTCACAGAAGTTTAAAACATACTGCCGTACAATTAAAAAAATATTTTTTCCACAAAAATGATCTTTTCACCCTCAATACTTATTTTTCGCAAGGGTAAAAGGACCCTAAAAGATATTATGCAATTTGTCCTGAGTGCGCTGATACCCCACATGTGGGGGTAAACCACTATTTGGGCGTATGGCAGAGCTCGGAAGGAAAGCAGCGCCATTTGACGTTTTTGGCTGGAATTGAGATCGGACACCATGTCGCGTTTGGAAAGCCCCTGATGTTCCAAAACAGTAGAAACCCCCCACAAATGACACCATTTTGGAAACTAGACCCCATAAGGAACTTATCTAGATGTCAGCACTTTGAACCCCCCCGTGCTTCACAGAAGTTTATAATGCCCGGTCGTGAAAATAAAAAAATCGTATTTTTTCCACAAACATGAACTTTTAGTCACCAATTTTTTTATTTTCCCAAGGGTACAAGGAGAAATTGGACCCCAAAAGTTGTTGTCCAATTTGTCCTGAGTACGCTGATACCCCATATGTGGGAGAAAACTACTGTTTGGGCACACGTCGGGGCTCGGAAGAGAAGTACTGACGTTTTGGAATGCAGACTTTGATGGAATGGTCTGCAGGTGTCATGTTGCCTTTGGAGAGCCTCTAATGTACCTAAACAGTGGAAACCCCCCACAAATGACCCTATTTTGGAAACTAGACCCCATAAGGAACTTATCTAGATGTGTGGTGAGCACTTTGAACCCCCAAGGGCTTCACAGAAGTTTATAATGCCCAGGCATGAAAATAAAAAAATCGTATTTTTTCCACAAACATGATCAATTAGTCTCCAATTTTTTTATTTTCCCAAGGGTAAAAGGAGAAATTGGACCCCAAAAGTTGTTGTCCAATTTGTCCTGAGTACGCTGATACCTCATATGTGGGAGAAAACTACTGTATGGGCACACGTCGGGGCTCGAAAGGGAAGTAGTGACGTTTTGGAATGCAGACTTTGATGGATTGGTCTGCGGGTGTCATGTGCGTTTGGAGAGCCCCTGATGTACCTAAACTATTGAAACTCCCCACAAGTGACCCCATTTTGGAAACTAGACCCCCCACGGAACTTATCTAGATGTGTGGTGAGCACTTTGAACCCCCAAGTGCTTCACAGAAGTTTATAACGCCTGGGCGTAAAAATAAAAAAATCACTTTTTTCCACAAAAATGATATTTTTGCCCCAATTTTTTATTTTCCTAAGGGTAACAGGAGAAATTGGATCCCAAAAGTTGTTTTGCAATTTGTCCGGAGTATGCTGATACCCTTTATGTGGGGATAAAACACTGTTTGGGCGCATGGCAGAGCTTGGAGGGGAAGGAGCACCATTTGACTTTTTCAACGCAGAATTGGCTGGAATTGAGATCAGACGCCATGTTGCATTTGGAGAGCACCTGATGTGCCCAAACAGTGGAAACCCCCCAATTATAACTCCAACCCTAACCCCAACACACCCCAAACCCTAATCTTAGCCCTAGCCCTGGCCCTAACCCTAATGGTAAAATGGAAATAAATACATTTTCTTTTAATTTTATTATTTTTCCCTAACTAAGGGGGTGATAACGGGGGGTTTGATTTACTATTTATGGCGGTTTTTATGTTTTGCATCTGTCACATGCTAAAAGACGCTTTTTATTGTAAAAATAGTTTTTGCAACACCACATATTGAGAGCTATAATTTTTCCATATTTTGACCCACCGAGTCATGTCAGGTCTTATTTTTTGTGGGACGAGTTGACGTTTTTATTGGTACCATTTTCGGGCACGTGTCATTTTTTGATCGCTTTTTATTCCGATTTTTGGGACGCAGAATGAACAAAAACCAGCGTTTCATGAATTTCTTTTGGGGGGGTGCGTTTACACCGTTCCGCGTACGATAAAATTGATAAAGCGGTTTTATTCTTCCGGTCGGTATGGTTACAGCGATACCTCATTTAGGTCGTTTTTTTATGTTTTGTCGGTTTTATACAGTGAAAACTATTTTATATAAAAAATAATTATTTTTGCATCGCTTTATTCTGCGAGCTATAACTTTTTTATTTTTATGCGGATGATGCTATATGGTAGCTCGTTTTTTGCGGGACAAGCTGACGTTTTCAGCGGTACCAAGGATATTTATATGCATCTTTTTGATCGCGCGTTATTGCACTTTTTGTTCGGTGGTATGATAATAAATCATTATTTTTTGCTTCGTTTTTTATTTTTATTTTTTAAGGGGTTCATTAAAGGGTTTAACTAATGGGACAGTTTTATAGGGCGGGTCATTACGGACGCGGCGATACCAAATATGTGTACTTTTATAGTTTTGTTTTTTTTATTTTCAAAAAATTAATTTATTGGGGAATATTTTTTTTTTTTTTTACTAATTTATTTAGCGATTTTTTAAAAATTGTTTTTACACTTTTTTTTTTTTTTTAACTTTATTACATTGTCCCAGGTGGGACATCACTGTTCTGTGACAGATCGCTGATCTTTCACATCACAGATCACTGTGACAGATCAGCGATCTGTCACAGGCACTGCTGCAGACTTCCTCATGCCTGCGCTTTGCAGGCAGTGAGGAAGTCAGCTCCCTACAGGCCCCCGAAGGCCCCCGTCGCCATCTTGGATCCGGGGGCCTGTAGGGAAAGACCCCCCTGCAGCAGCGCTGCACATTGCGCTGCCGTGGGGGGCTCAGGGAAGCACGGAGGGAGCCCCCTCCCTGTCGATGCTTCCCTTTAATCCCCGGTACACCGCGATCATGTTTGATCGTGGTGTACAAGGGGTTACCGCCCCTGACACATTGTGCCGGGTGTCAGCTGTGATAATCAGCTGACACCAGGCTGCGATCAGCGGCGCTCACCACGTGAGCGCCGCTGATCGCTATGACGTACTATCCCGTCCCTGGGAATTAAGTCCCAGGGCACATGGACGGGATAGTACGTCTGATGGCAGAAAGGGGTTAAGCTTATTCAGAGTACTTGAAACAATTTTTTTAATTTTGCAGCAAAATCTGCTTTAAAATCTTTGTAAAAAAAAACCTATCTATGCATGCCAGCTTAGATCAACTTCCTACCAAGTTGTAAGCAGTAGAGTTGAGCGAAACGGGTCGGTCAAATTCATAAGTCGCCGACTTTCGCTGAAGTTGGGTTTCATGAAACGAAACTCGACCATAGCGTGAGGTCGGCCACGAGGTCGGCGACCAGAGCGCCAAAGTCGCGTTTCAAATGATGCTTCCAGCGCCCTTTTTCAGCCAATGATGGAGGACGCACACTGTGGGCAATGCGATGACATGGGCATCGGTCACCACCATCTTTGAGAAGGGCATGCAAGTGATTGGCTTGCTTTGTGTGGCGTCACAGAGGCTATAAAAGGGCGTGCACGCCGACCGCCATCTTACTTTTGCCGATATTAGCATAGGGGAGGTTGCAGCTGCTGATTCTGAATAAGGGAGAGCATTAGGCAGGGAAGAAGACCAAAAAAACTGCTTCTGCTGGTAGCGATTTCCACTGTACAACACAACAGTTTGTGTGCAGTGACAGGGGAGGCTCTATTTTTGTGCATCAGCTCTGTTGGTTATTAGGCTGCCTTATAAGGCTCCCTGATAGCTGCATTGCTGCTTGCACACTGCTGTGCAAACTGTTTTTTTAAAAGCAAAAATACTTTTCTTCCTCTTTTCTGCACAGTTACCAAATGTTCATTTTTCCACACTTTTGTGTGCAGCAGTCCTGCTTATTAGGCTGCCTGCTGCCATACTTGGACTGAGAGCATCATTGTCAGCCTCCTAAAATCTCTAGGGAGATTCAAATTCTCCCCAATACTATATACACACCTTGTGCCTGGTCATACACCTGCCTATTTCAGCCTGTTAAATTGAGGTGTAATCTATAGTGGGCCTGAGATAATAGTTCAGCCTCCTAAAATCTCTAGGGAGCTTCCAATTCTCCCCAATACTATATACACCTTGTACCTTGTTTTACAGTACCATATAGCTGGTGGTATTTTGGGTACATTTTTCCAAAAATGAGGAAGTATGGTGGAAGAGGTCGTGGAAGTGGACGGGGGTTGCCAGCTGGTACTGATGGTGGTGGGGGTGGTGGTGCATCTGCCGGTAGTGGCAAAACCACAATAGCACCTAAGACAGGAGGTTTTGAGCCTGCGTCATCGTCTGGCTCCACAAGGCCTCGAAGGCTCCCTTTTCTGGGAGTAGGTAAACCGCCGGAGCTTCAGGAACAAGTTTTGGCTTACATTGCTGACACTGCCTCCAGCTCTATCGCCTCCTCTTTTGAAGTTTCAAAAAATAAAAGCACTGAGTCTTCAGTGGAGGCTCCTGGTCAGGAACAACACCTTTCCTTGTGTCCTTCACCCCTACCAAAAGTGAAGGATGCGGCAGATCACACTACAGATTACTCCATGGAGCTTTTTTCACATACCATGCCTGGGTTATCAAGTCAAATCGTGAATTCCCCAGTCCAAGATGAATCGGACATGGAGTGCACTGATGCACAGCCACTGCTAGATTTTTCTGCTGGTACATTCACTCAGAGCACTACATTGTTCTCGCAGTGTACTGAGGCAGAATCTGACCCTGATGAAACTCAGGTGCCACTTCCTGCATACTATACCACCTTACACGGTGACACAGAGGAAGGTGCACATGAAATTGAAGAGGAGGTGATGGATGACCCAGTTGTTGACCCAGATTGGCATCCATTGGGGGAAGAGGGTGCCGCTGCCAATAGCTCAGAAGAGGAGGAGGAGGATCCGCAGCAGGCATCGACATCGCAACAGCTGTTATCGAGCAGGCCCGTAACAGTCCAAAAACGGTTTACAAAAAGTTGCAGGACAGCTTGGCCAGACGCTCAATTTAGCACAGCGTGCAAGGCCTCAAAATGTCTTCCATAGTTGGAAGAGTGCAGTGTGGCACTTTTTTGAACAAAATCCTAATGATCAGGCAAAGGTTATCTGTATGAAGTGTGGAAAGACCTTTAACCGAGGGAAAAATCTGAGAAATTTGAATATCAGTTGCGTGCTTAGATATTTAACCACCATGCACTTGCAAGCGTGGACGGACTACCAAACCTCACGTACCACATGTGCACCTGCTTTGAATGAAGGTCGTCAGCAACGCTACATCGCTTCCCCCACTGTAAGCCCACCGGTTAGCACACCACCAGCAGCAAATGTTGAGGTGTCGTCGCAAGGCCAAAGCAGTCAGGGAATCATAATGTTATTGCTATGCAATATATTAAAGGAACAGAAAAGCGCAATAGGGACTTATCCGAGTTAATATTAAAAGATTAAAAGAAATTCACTCACCTATTTGTAGGAGAGATCAAGCACATAGGATTCGTGGTCAGCTGCTGCACATCCAAAGGTCAAACCGAGTGCCAGCTGATACATCAATTCTTTTGGAAATAATTTATGGACTTCCATGCGCTGCTTGACAAAATACAGAATCCCACTTACGGTGAAAGATTAATCATTTATTTCCAAACGCGTTTCGAAGTAAGGACTACTTCTTCCTCAGGGGATGACATTCGACCCTCCTCCTCCTGCTCCTCCAGAAGCGAAGGCTCGTCCACAGAGCGCAGTCACATGAGCACTCCATTCGCAGCTGCCAGTGTTGCACACGATGTGTCCCACTATCAAACAGCTAGTGGTAAGCGTCAGCCGGCTGTGTTGAAGATGAAGTGTTTGGGCGACAGACACACCGCGGAGGTACTGGCCGACTACTTGCAGCGACAAACAGAGTCATGGCTGGGAAGTCTACATCTTGAGGCAGGCAAGGTAGTTAGTGGTAACGGCCGGAATTATGTGGCAGCCATAGCCCTTTCAAAACTCAGACACATACCTTGCCTGGCTCACACCTTGAACCTGGTGGTGCAGTGCTTCCTCAATAATTATCCGGAGTTAACAGCCCTGCTCCATAAGGTGCGAAGACTGCGCTTGCACATCTGCCAGTCGCCCGTACACTCCAGTTGTATGCAGAAGCTGCAGGGATTGCTCCACCTTCCCAAGCACTGTCTAATTATCGATGTTGCAACAAGGTGGAACTCCACCCTGCACATGGTTCAGAGGCTGTGTGAACAGAGGCAGGCTGTAATGCATTTGTGGGAGGATACACGGGCAGGCAGTTTGAGGGCAGACATGGAGTTGTCTGGTGTGCAGTGGACGAAGCTGAAAGACCTCTGTAAAGTCCATCAGTGTTTTGAGAAATGTACACGGCTGGTAAGCGCAGACGCCATCATAAGCATGAGCATCCCACTTATGCGTCTGCTCATGCAAACTTTGACGCACATTAAGGAGCAGGCGTCTGCAGCCAAGGAGGAATAGGAGGAGGGAAGCATTGATGACAGTCAGCCATTGTCTGCTCAGGGACCTCTCCTGGTCGAGGTGGAGGAAGAAGAGGAAGAGAAGGAGGAGGAGGATGATGTGGATGATTATTTAGAGGAGGAGGATGCTTCTCAGGGGGCAAGAGAAAACATTGGCTTGGCAAGGTCAGGTACAGGGTTTGTGCGTGACTGGAGGGATGTTGATTTGCCAGAAAGTGCTCCTCCACCCAGCACTCGCAGTGCATCATTGACACTTGGAACATTGGCCCACATGTGTGATTATGCCTTGCATCATTGTTAAAATGATGAACGATGACGACTACTGGTTGGCTAGCATCCTGGATCCACGCTATAAAGGCAAATTCCAAAACATCACGCCACAGGAGAACCTAGAGCTAATATTGGCTAACAAACAAGCAACTCTGGTAAACTGTTTGTTTGAGGCATTCCCAGCGCCCAGCGGCAGTGATGGTTCTCCCACGAGCCGTAGGGCGCAACATGGAAGAGGTGTTCGTGGTGCACACAGCCGAAGTGGCGTTGGACACAGGGGTTTCATGACCATGTTGTGCTCTGATTTTTCAAGTACCGCTCACACGACTGGTAGTACTGCATCGATTGAAAGTGACAGGAGACAGCAGTTGTCAAAAGATGGTTACAAACTACTTCTCCTCCCATATCGATGTTCTCCCTCACAGGTCATTCCCCTTTGACTATTGGGCCTGTAAACTGAACACCTTGCCTGAATTGGCACAATATGCCTTACAGGAGCTCGCTTGCCCTGCTGCTAGTGTGCTATCCGAAAGAGTCTTCAGTGTTGCTGGATCAATCCTGACAGAAAAAAGGACCCGTCTGTCGATCCAAAATGTTGATGATCTAACCTTCATTAAAATGAACCATGCATGGGTTTCAAAAGATTTTGTCCCACCTTCCCCTACTGACACGTAGGTTGCCAGAAAAATGGCTCGCTTTTGGCCTCTTCCTCGGACTTCTCCAATTCCTCCATTTGCAGCTGCTGAATGTCCAACATCAACATATGCCATTTTTTCAACCTCCCTAACTGGGCTGTCTCCCCCCCAGGGCCGGGGTCACCACTTGGCGCACGCACCCGTGCGAGTGCCATTGCCCTGGACAGGTGGGTGGGCCCACTCTTGAGCGACGGCACTGGCACATGGTCCCTCATAGTACAATCAAGTGTCTCTGACGGTGGGGGTGCACACCCGCCTTCAGACACACCGGCGTACTATGAGGGGCCCTGTGCCTGTACTGCTGCCCACGAGTGGGCTCCACTGCTTGCTCAGGGCCCCAGCAATTGCAATACTTACCTCTCCCTGCTCCACCGCTGTGTAGTCTGGGCTGTTAAATCCTTCACTGGGACTGCCAATACAAATTGGTTGAACTGATAGATGATGGTTAAGACGTAGCTATGCCCTGTCCAGCTGGCCGGGCTCTAGCTTCAGATGATCAATGGCTTCCATTTCTTATGGACGCCGACTCACAATGACATGCAGTGGTGGTTTATCATAAGCTTTCACAGTTTTCTTACTCACAGACGTGAGACATTCCGGCGCACATTTTTAAATGTGCCCTCTCATGCCAATCAAATAGAATCGCCTACGGCCTGTGGCTTCTGTCTTTTGCACTCCAAAGTTACGTGACACATCATGATAGGCATGTTTACATCATTCAAAAGCAACATAAGCCAGCTCACCAGATATCCACCGCAGATCTCGGAACTCCGTCTGGACTGACGTGAAACCAAATAGAAGAGCAATTAGTTCCAGCTGCGTGTAAAATTCTTCTTTATTTTATCACTTTAAAATATGACATCTTCATAGTATGTGCCACAGCCACGGACACGGCAACGCGTTTCGATCTATAAGATCTTTGTCAAAGCCATGAAAACACAGTAATCTCAACTGCATTATATGTTACATTTTGTCCAATGGCATTCATGGAATACAATCACATGACATTTTAACCCATAAAATTACAAATCACAAACTGTGTATATAAATAAAAACATATTGTGAAAAAGAAATACTTTCTCTTCAACAATAATGAAGCATTAGGTCATTACGTTTATTCAGACCATTCGGAGATCGGGTGTTGAGATGATATATCCAGAAAGCCTCTCTTGTTAACAGGCGTCGTTTGGACTCTCCACCACGGAAAGGAATATTTACCTGTTCTATTCCTTGCACTTGGAAACTAGAGGTATTTCGGGCATGATGCATAATGAAATGCTGAGACACAGCTGATAAATTGCGATTCATGTTATTCATATTGTGAATGTCATATAAATGTTCTCTAATGCGCACCTTCATTTTTCTAGAGGTGCAACCAATGTATGATAATAAGGAACAATGGAATAGTATTTTAAACCATTGCTCTCTGAATCTAATGAAATTATTTATTCGGCAGGAGGAGGTCAAACTTAGTGACATTCAGCAAGAGATGGAAACAATCAATGCATCTATGCTGGAATATAAGACACTAGCACAATTTGACTCCTCCATAGCAAAAATGAATGAAAAGGTTACGGCTTTGGAAGAACAAATCATGACTCGAAAGAAGAAAAAATTTGCAAGAGATACTAATGATTACACGAGTAACAAAGTATATGAATGGGGCAAGTGGGTTAATTTTACTCAAACTCCCAAGTCCATTCTTAAACAAAGCCATGCTCACAAAAAACGCAAATATTCCAGATCAAGAGCAACCAAACCGCATGTTTCCTTTACGTCGTCAGACCCGGACTCCTCTGACAATTATTTAAGTGCCTCAGATGTATCGTCAAATGAGAATGCATCAAGTACAATGATTAGAGATCATCATTTTTCAAAAAACGCAAGAGGCGCGGGGGCCGAAAGCACCACAAACGCGCTAGTAATCACCACTCGCAAGAAAAGATATCCAATCAAGTAATCAAAAATCTGCTGAATTTATCTACAAGGAATTTAACTCCAGAACAAATTCAAGTATTATCTCTGGGGCTGAACTTTGCGCCAGATCAAGATTTTGATCTATTTACAACTATACTGGATGTGAATAAATTCATGCGTAATTTGACTGTCAAGAAACATTTTATGAATGATCCATTAACTACAATAAATGATGAAGGAGAATGTGAAAATATTACTCAGCATAAGACAAATGAATTCTTGCATATGAATTTTCAGGAGCAAGTTTCTTTAGTAACTTTACAAGATTTGGACACGGAAATAGATGGAGAAATGGAATATATAAATCAGTCATTGAATTTTGTCACAAAAAAATCCTTATTTTTATTCGGTCCAGGCGAGATCTGAGTGTATGGATCGATTTCAAGATATAGTGGAAAAGGAACTTCAGGCTTTATTTGGTCAGAATAATAGCAGATAAGACAAATTTAAAAATCTGTCTATGAAACAATTTGCAGCCTTAAGAGATCTAAAATCGATGACAGATGTAGTCATAAAGATGTCAGACAAAGGTGGGGTGGTGGTGGTTCTAGATTCTAAAGACTATCATGACAAAATGATTGAGTTATTATCAGATCAACTAACCTATAGAAAACTGAATCACAATCCCCTTCAGAATTTTAGTGAGAAAACCAATCAAATTATCATAGAGGGTTTGGAACTGGGAGTTATTACCAAAAAACAAGCAGAATATCTGCAAGTTAAAAAAACAGTGCTCCCAATCATTTATGGAGTACCTAAGATACACAAAGATGTTGGTATTCCTCCCATGCGTCCAATCGTTTCAGGCATCGGTTCAGCTCATGAACATTTGTCCCAATGGGTGGACACAATATTGCAACCTCTTGTACAAAGGATGCCCGGCTATATTAGGGACTCAAAGCAGGTTCTACAAATTTTTTCTCAAAAGATTTGGTTGCCCTCATATTCCTGGTTAAGCTGTGATGTGGTATCATTTTACATGTGCATCCCACACACATTGGCGATGAAGGCTTTGCAATTTCATTTAGAAAAGTTCAGTAATTATTCTACAGATTTAATTAACTATGTCTTGCAAGTAGTAATATTTCTGATGTCACATAATTTTTTTTCTTTCAATCAGTGTTATTATTTACAGTTAAAAGGAGTGGCCATGGGAGCCAAATTTTCACCGTCTCTTGCAAACCTAGTCATGTCTTACTGGGAATATGAATTCATCTTTTCTGTTTCCAATCCTTTTTACAGTCAATTAGTGTGGTATGGTAGATATATCGATGATACCCTAATTATTTGGTGTGGAGATGTATCTGCCATACCACACTTTATACAATATTTGAATTCTAATCAATACAATATCAAATTCACATATAAATGTGATATGAATTGCATATCTTTTTTGGATTTGGATTTAGTAGGTGTTAAAGGTGAAATCATTTCTACCAAAACGCATCACAAACCATATAGTGGGAACACCATCCTACATGCGACTAGCAGTCATAACAAACACACCCTCAAAGCAATACCAGTGGGGGAATTTTCAAGGGTCAAACGTAATTGTAGTGAAGAAGGTAATTTAAAGAGTGAACTGGAACATGTAAAGAAAAAATTAAAAAATCGTATGTATCCAGATTGGTCTTTAAATCGAGCACAATGCATAATAGAGAGGAAAAATCGAAGTGAAATGATTTCTATTAACAGAAATGCAAATGAATCAACAATTGGAAAAAAACCATACATTTGTTTTCAGTTAAGTCGTCAATTTCCACACATTAAAAAAATCATTAACAAATATTTGCCTATTTTATATGAGGACACCAAACTAGCAGAAATTCTAGCGCCAGGTGTTAACATAGTATCGAGAAGAGCTCCCACATTGGGTGATAAATTATCACCTAATTTATTCTCTCTTAATAATAAAAAATTGGATAAAACCTGGCTAATTTGCAATGGTTTTTTTAGGTGTGGAACTACAAATTGCAAGACATGTAGATTTGCATATGTTACAAAGAATTTTTTCAATGCATGGGACACAGTACAATATAACATAAAACAGTATATAAATTGTAACTCAACCAATGTAATATATAAAATTGATTGTACAACATGTAAATTATCATACATTGGTTGCACCTCTAGAAAAATGAAGGTGCGCATTAGAGAACATTTATATGACATTCACAATATGAATAACATGAATCGCAATTTATCAGCTGTGTCTCAGCATTTCATTATGTATCATTCCCGAAATACCTCTAGTTTCCAAGTGCAAGGAATAGAACAGGTTAAAATTCCTTTCCGTGGTGGAGATTCCAAACGACGCCTGTTAACAAGAGAGGCTTTCTGGATATATCATCTCAACACCCGATCTCCGAATGGTCTGAATAAACGTAATGACCTAATGCTTCATTATTGTTGAAGAGAAAGTATTTCTTTTTCACAATATGTTTTTATTTATATACACAGTTTGTGATTTGTAATTTTATGGGTTAAAATGTCATGTGATTGTATTCCATGAATGCCATTGGACAAAATGTAACATATAATGCAGTTGAGATTACTGTGTTCTCATGGCTTTGACAAAGATCTTATAGATCGAAACGCGTTGCCGTGTCCGTGGCTGTGGCACATACTAAGAAGATGTCATATTTTAAAGTGATAAAATAAAGAAGAATTTTACACGCAGCTGGAACTAATTGTTCTTCTATATGTTTACATTCCCTGTGATAAAAATTTGATGGAGATGAGTAACGGTGATGGGATCAACGGTACTGCGATACAGCAACACTTTAATCACAAATGTTTTCGCTGTCTCAACACACAAATTAATTGAGGGTCAGCATCGCCTATGAGAATTGTGACGGAAGTTTTTCCTGTGATTAGTAATTCCTAGATTTCTGCAATCACTAGACTTTATGTCAGTAATTGTATGCATCTCATTTCCTATTGTGGAGAGGCTGGACTGTGTTACTGAGACAGAAATATATATGAAGATTTAAAAATACCACCAAAAGTGTATACTGGTGTACGCTTCAAATACATTTCCTTTTTTCTACTATTTAGATTGTAGTCTAATTCATACTGAGAACACAGAGATTTTAAATGTTTAAACTATGCTATATATACCTGCTATCCAGTGATAATGTACCCTTTCTCAACTTTGTACCATCTGGTCAAATCCATGCTGGGCCTGAGAACGTCTGAGTCTGCCTCCTGATCTATAGACATATATTTTTAATGTGTAAACTATGCTATACATACCTGTTATCCGGTGATACGTTACCCTTTCTCACCTTTGTCCAATTACGTCTAATCCATACGGGGCCTGAGACTGTAAAAGCCTGCCTCCTGATATATAGACATAGGTTTTTAATGTGTAAACTGTGCTACATATATACGTGTTATCCAGTGAAACTGTACCCTTTATCAACTTTCTACAATGTTGTCGAATCCTTACTGGGCCTGAGAACGGTTGCCGAGCTGTTAAGCAAGCTACAGCACCTGTGGTTTGGACACGTAAGTTTTTTATTTTTTCAGGAATGACGGTTAGGCCTAATTTCGGAATTGCGGTTGACCTGCACTTACTGGGAAATTATCGTTCGCGGGGAAGAATTGTAATCCCAGATCCCCATCACTAACAGGGTTCAGCGGGTTATCCACACCTGTAAGCGACACACGCTGGTCCTTTCAGTGTTGCGCGCACGCAGCCCCGGACTTGTAAGGGCATGATAGACCTGTTATTGATCGATCTCGCGTGTCAGAGCCTCGCGTGTCCCTCTAGTAAGCTTGACACGTACCGTGGGGGCATGCCGGAGTCTCGGTCGTTAACGGAATTAAGCTGACAAATCGCTAGCACAACTACAAACAGATATACCACACCACACACAGAATCGACAAAGCTTTCAATGTGTGTATCTTTTCTTTAGGTGGCATGGTTGTGGTTTCCCGAGTGGAGTCCAATTAAGCCACAGGCTCCACTCCTAGTGGTGCCCTTCTGGACATTCCTTTAAGGTTCAGCTTTGCAACCATACTGCCCCCGGAAATCAAACACTTTGCCTTCATGGACACTGTTCGGAGGGTCATGGGAATAACGCCGCCCGATTAGCAGTTGGCATAATTTATGGTGGGAAGTCCAACGGTATATGATCGCCTTCGATTTTAGAATTTTAGATTTTTTTTTTTATTTTAGATT
The DNA here is from genome assembly GCF_039654945.1 of Dendrobates tinctorius. Classification (NCBI taxonomy): domain Eukaryota; kingdom Metazoa; phylum Chordata; class Amphibia; order Anura; family Dendrobatidae; genus Dendrobates; species Dendrobates tinctorius. The sequence goes on from NW_027361707.1 coordinate 52,560,191, forward strand.
TTTAGTCCAGCCTTTCTTAACTTTATAAGGGAATGACACCTCTTTTCTATATATAGGTGCCCTTTTCCATATGTTATTTTTGTCTTCTGAGCATTTTGTCTGCTTTGGGACACCTTTTAAGGTGTTTTGTAATTGTTTTCTATGTGTTTGTATGTGTTTGTGTTTGTCTGCCATTGTTTTCAATGGGGTTTGACGGTGGTCGTCGAATGTTCGACGAACATTCGACGAACTTGCCTCCTGTGCGACGAACCAAAACACTAGCGGGGTGGCTCAACACTACTCCTGATATATAGACGTACATTTTTAATGTGTAAACTATGCTATATATACCTGGTATCTGGTGATACTGTACCCTTTCTGCCAGGAAGTCCTCCTCCACCCACCACTCTAAGTGTATCATTGGCACTTGGAACATTGGCCCACATGTGTGATTATTTCTTGCCGATCTTCTTTTTATATTATGGTGTGATTCATCCTGAGCGTGTGAGAGTCTGTGGGTTACTCCTGCAATTTATATGTAGATTTAAAAATTACCCCAACACTGTATACAGCTCTACGCTTGTGATACATTACCCATTTACTGCTTTTTGTATTCTGGTCTAATACAAACTGACCAAGTGAGAGTCTGTTTCTGACTGTGGAAATAAATACTGAGATTGACAATGACCCCTACACTGTGTACAGCTGTACGCTTCAGATCCATTACTGTTTTACGGCTTTTTATATTGTGTTGTAATCCATACTGAGCCTGAGAGCATCTGTGTCTGCCTCCTGAAATAAATACGGAGATTTAGAATGTTTAAACTATACTATATATAGCTGGTATTTGATGATACTGTACCCTTTTTCTACTTTTTATATTCTTGTCTAATCCATACTGAGCCTGTGAGCATCTCTGTGTGACTCATGAAATATATAGGGAGATTGACAATTATTCTTTGACTGTATAGAGCTGTACGCTTCTGATACAGTACCATATATCTGATGTTATTTTGGGTACATTTTCTCCAAAATTTGGAAGTATGGTGGAAGAGGCCATGGACGTGGGCGGGCCAGCTGGTACTGATGGTGGTGGTGCATCTGCTGGTAGTGGTAAAAGCACAATAGCAGCTAAGGCAGGAGGTGTTAAGCCTGCGTCATGGTCTGGCTCCGGAAAGCCTGGAAGGCTTCCTTTTCTGGGAGTAGGTTAACCTGTTGTGAGTTCATTTTCTGGTCCAGTTGTGAGTTCTCCTTCCAGGCTCCCTCTGGTGGTAACAGGAGGTAGTGAGGCTGATTTAATCAGTAGAAATCTGCCACCTGAGAATGAGGATGATGATTGGACCTCAGGAATCTCAGATTGGATTTAAGACAGCCGATGCCCTACTCTGGTGCTGGTGATTCCTTCTGCTTGTCAGGTCTTGGTTCTCAGCTCTGTTCCAGTCATCTAAAGTTAAGTTTCTCTGCTAATGTTCACACTTTATTTTGTTGTTCTATTCAGTTTTTTGTGTGGTCAGCCAGCCCCGGCTTGGGCTGTGCTGAATTTCCACTCGTATTTATCTATATTTGCCAATTTGCTTTTTGTCCCTTATTAGATTGGCCTCTTTTTGCTCTGTCTCAGAATATTTCAGCATGCTGATATAGTGGGAGAAGTCTAGTGACTTCAGGGTTAATTTTGTTATCAGAAGTGTTGGACATTATTTTGTAGGGTTTTGGGCAGATTGCAGACAGTGTCTTTCCTTTCCTCTCTAGTTAGCTTGGGCCCCGTCGTTTACTCAGCCTATTTTCCTACCTGTGTTTGTGTTTTCATCTTGTTTCACCTTCAATAAATGTGTGGGGGCTGTCTATTCCATTGGGGTCTGCTCTGGGGCAGTTAGTTTTCCCTTTTCTTGCTTTAGGCTTATTTAGTCCTCCGGCTGTGACGAGGCGTCTAGGTTCATCATAGGCACGCTCCACGGCTGCTGCTAGTTGTGTGGTAGGATCAGGGATCTGCAATCTGCATAGTTACCAACCTCTCTGTTTTTTCTGGGCTTAGCATGTTTAGGTTTTTTCCTCCTCAGTGACCCGTTCATAACATTAACCGCTTTTAATGCCGGAGCATCAGGAACTGGTTTTGGCTTACATTGCCGAAACAGACCCCAGCAAATATGCCCTCCTCTTCTGAAGTTTCAAAAAATGCAAGCACTGAGTCGTCAAGTGCTGGCTCCTGGTCAGGAAGAACGCCTTTCCTTGTGTCCTTCACCCCCACCAAAAGTGAATGATGCAGCAGGCCACACTTCACATTAGTCCTTGTAGCTCTTTCACATACCGTGCCTGGGTTATCAAGTCAAATCGTGAATTCCCCAGTCGAAGATGAATCTGACATGGAGTGTGGGTGGCCAGCTAGGGCAGTGGGGTTAATCGGTACCGGGCCGGTGTCTCAGAGGGATGTGTCACGGTGGTGGTGACCCGGTCCATGGCCCTGGGCATCCATGCAAAGGGGTGATTAACGTTTATAGGTGAATGATACGTGACGCCACCTGTAGTTTTTGATCAGATTGACTAGCGCTGCAGTGTCGCTTCTCTGGGACAGATGTTGTGGTGCAGCTAAGATGTAGAAGCCCTGCACAGGTAGGGCTGTAGTCGCAGGGCAGATGAAAGAGTTGGTAGATGGTGTGCAGTGCAGGATGTAGCAGAGCCGTGCGCCAGGCACAGGAGAAAGATGACAGACATAGTCGTGCAGTTCCTTTACCTGTACTTTGTAAGTGCCATCCAGGACCCAGAGTACAGATGGAGAAGGAGTTGGTCAGCATGGAAGCAAATTAGGAATTTTGTCTCTGCAGATAGGCAGTGTAGCCTCCGTTCTAGCGCTTATCTGAGGTACTCACAGTACTGAGTTCACTGAAGTTCCCCCTGTTGACTCTTTTTTGAAACTTTTTCGTATGGCATGCAGCCGTAGCCTTTTCCTTCTGGCTCACATAAGTCACTGCTGGGGCCTCCGAGCCTTAGTTAGGAACAGAGCATTTACAGCTGCTACTACCTCCGGTTTCTGCTGCAGGACCGTCAGTGTCCCTACAAACTCGGAGACCGGAATCCGGACCATGCGCTCCAGCTAGGAGTGAGCCTTAACTCTGCTCATCCTCCAGCTCCCCTTCTCACGTCCAAACACTTCCCCTTCCCTTCACAGACTTCCCTAACTTCCCTCCTCCCGACCACAGAGAGCAGCTCCTCAGCAGTCAGGTTCAGAGCTCTCCCTGCTGTCCTGGAGTGGGAACTGTGTTGTGTGTTGGTTTAACTGCTAGAGAGTTCCTCCGTTGCTCCTAAGCATGACATCACACTCCCTAGGAGGAAGTTAATGCCACTGTGGCGACCGTACTCCTGGGGGCACCACAAGTGCACTGATGCCCAGCCACTGCAAGATGATTCTGCTGGTACATTGACCCAGACCACTACATTCCCCTCGAACTCTACACAGCCAGAATCTGACCCTGATGAAACTCAGGTTCCCCTTCCCGCTTACTATATATATTCTCATGGGTGACGGCACTGGCACAGGGCCCCTCATAGTATGCAAAAGTGTCTCTGCCGGTGGGAGGGCCCTCCACCTGCCGTCAGACACACCGCCGTACTATGAGGGGCCCTGTGCCAGTGCCGACGCCAAAGAGTGGGCACCCCCTCCTTGCTCCGGATCACAGCACTTGCAAAGTTGAAATACTTAACTCTCCTTGCTCCACCGCCATGACGTCTTCCGCGTTTCCTGACAGTGACATTCTGGTCAGAGAGTGCGATGACATCACGTCTGTATGCCCTCTGCCTAAACAGTCCAAGTGCAGAGAGATGGAAGATGGGGGCGACGAGGAGTCCAGACTAGTACAGGGATTCCCTAGCGAGGAGACTTATTTAATTGTTTTAAAGGTTGGGTGCAATTTTTGGGGAGCACTATACCCTGGAGAATGATATATGGGGCCCACCATACACTGGAGCATTCCAAAGGTGGACATCAGACGCTGGAGCAGCATTTACAGGGCACATTATACACTGGAGCATTAGAAATGGGGCCCATTATATATGGAGCATTATTTGGGCCCATAAGACAGTGGAGCTTCATCCATGGGGACCAACATATACTGTAGCATTTGCTTGGAAGCAATGAAAGGGTCTCTCTATCAGGTAAACCAGCACACAGCACAGTTCCCACTCCAGGCCAGCAGAGGGAGCTCTGAACCAAACTGTGGCCAGGAAAGGGAAGTTAGTGCAGTTTGTGTGAAGAGGGAAAAGAGTGGAGACGTGGAGAGAGGAGCTGGAGGATTGAGCAGAATTCAGGCTCGCTTCTAGTTGTAGCGCATGGTCCGGAGTCCAGTATCCGTAGTTGTATGGATGCTGATGGTCCTGCAGCAGAAACCCGGGGAACAAAAGGCTGTAAATACTCTGTTCCCAGCTAAGACTCGGAGGCACAGCAGCAACTTGTGTGAGCCAGAAAAGGGAGGCTACGGCTGTCTGCCATACGAGGGGACTTCTAAAGAGAGCAAGCAAGGGGAACTTCAGCGTAACTCAGTACTGCAAGTGCCTCAGATAAGCATTAGAAAGGAGACTACACAACCCATCTGCATAGAGAGATTCTTAAGTTGCTTCCAGGCTAATCAACTCCTGTTCCATCTGTAATCTGGATCCTTGACTGCACTCACAAAGCACAGTAAAGGTAAATGAAACTGCACCCTGTTGTGTCATTGCCTCCTTCCTGCAACCCCTTCAGCACTGCTACATCTCTGAGCCAAACACTGCACCCTCTTCCTCAACACCTATTACTACTGCCCTGGCCCGGGACTACAGCTCTACCTGTGGGGAGCTCTTACATCTTGTTGTCTTATACCATCTGTCCCAGAGGATCTACCTGCAGTGTCGGCTTAACCCCTTCATTGCCAAGCACCACAGGTGGCGTCACGTATCATCCACCTATAAACTTTACTCAGCTACGTTTCACCCATTTTGCATGGACGCCCAGGGCCACGGACCGGGTCACCACCACTGTGACACATCCCTCTGAGACACCGGCCCGGTACCGAGTAACCTCACTGCCCTGGCGGGCGATCCAATAGCTAATCTGTTAGGCAAGTATTTGTCTGTCCACATGGTAGGGGGCTGCACAAAATGGAATCGCGGGGTGCATGTGGCACTCAGGCCATGGGTTGTGTACAATTCTGGGGCATGTTTAAAAAGGATTGTTTTGCTGACTTTAATTTTCTTGGCACATGCTCTAAGACGGCATACGCCGGGCTTTGCCTACAGGAAACACTGCTTGCACTGGTTGCCACTGCCCATTCATAGAGGGAGCTGGTTGTACTGAAAATCTGCTGTTCGTTACTATCATCGGAATGAATTGTAAATTTTTCGCTCTAATTTACAGGTCACTTATCACAGCAGTGTAATGTTGTCACACACCACATAAAAAGCCAAATATAACTGCTGGTAACCACTGTTGCACTAGTTTTGCAGCAACAAACAATAATCTAGGGATCGGACTTATGCTTATTTAGTTGGTACAATCACTTTCAGGAAATGATCACTATCAGCAAGCATTATATTTAGGGTAATCTGTCACCACTTTCATCAGCTAAAAGTTTGCAAAAGTTACAATTAGCTAGAAGAATGCCATGTGGTTTTGATTACTGCTAAGATAACAATTACACTCGGCAAACTGTATTACACATATGGGTCTTCTTTATCTGTGGTTGATGTTCTGCAGTGACTCAGAGCTTTTATGCTCCTTTATATGGATCGTCAAATGTCTTATGGTTTATAGAAGTCATTTTATGATACTATTAAACAGGTCCCTGCACGGTGCTTGTAATACCAACTGGAAGTCAGCTCCAAGGAACTTGGCACAAGGAAAAGCACAGAATAAGTGTTGTCTAGACAATTGCCCTCCTACACAATGATTTATCACACTTTTATTCTATTTACTCCCACCTATTTTCAGCTCCCTCGCAACACCTCACTTGTGTCATAAAGTCAAATATAAATATATATACTGTACACTGCTCAAAAAAATAAAGGGAACACTAAAATACCACATAATAGATATCTCTGAATGAAATAGTCCAGTTGCAAATTTTTATTCATTGCATAGTGGAATGTGTTCAGAACAATAAAACATAACAATTATCAATGTAAATCAAAATGAATATCCCATGGAGGTCTGGATTTGGAATGATGCTCAAAATCAAAGTGGAAAATCAAATTATAGGCAGATCCAACGTTAGTGGAAATGCCTCATGACAAGGAAAAGATGCTCAGTAGTGTGTGTGGCATCCACGTGCCTGTATGACATCCTTACTGTACAACGCCTGGGCATGCTCCTGATGAGGCGGCAGATAGTCTCCTGAGGGATCTCCTCCCAGACCTGGACTAAAGCATCCGCCAACTCCTGGACAGTCTGTGGTGCAATGTCACGTTATTGGATGGAGCGTGACATGATGTCCCAGATGTGCTCAATCGGATTTAGGTCTGGGGAACGGGCAGGCCAGTCCATAGCTTCAATACCTTCATCTTGCAGGAGCTGCTGACATACTCCAGCCACATGAGGTCTGGCATTGTCCTGCATTAGGAGAAGCCCAGGGCCAACCGCACCAGCATATGGTCTCACAAGTGGTCTGAGGATCTCATCTCAGTACCTAATGGCAGTCAGGCTACCTCTGGTGAACACATGGAGGGCTGTGCGGCCCTCCAAAGAAATGCCACCCCACATCATTACTGAACCTCTGCCAAACCGGTCATGCTGAAGGATGTTGCAGGCAGCAGATCGCTCTCCACGGCATCTCCAGACTCTATCATGTCTGTCACATGTGCTTAGTGCGAACCTGCTTTCATCTGTGAAGAGCACAGGGCGCCAGTGGTGAATTTGCCAATCCTGGTGTTCTGTGGCAAATGCCAAGCGTTTCCCATATTTGTTGTTGGGCCTATGAGCACTACCCCCATCAGTGGACGTCAGGCCCTCAGACCATCCTCATGGAGTCGGTTTCTAACCATTTGTGCAGACACATGCACATTTTTGGTCTGAGGTAATTTTGAATTACCTCTACGATGGACTTCTCGCAATAGATGGGATACACCTCACAAAACCTGGGAAACGCACATTCGCCAGAAGACTTGCCACACTCATCAGGAGGGCTTTAAACTAGAAGAAGAGGGGATGGGAGGAAAAACAGCAGACAAGAACATGCAGGAGAAGGACAAACTAATCAAGGCTACAAGATGTGGTAAAGAGGACCCAAGACAGGGTACTCAGAATGTTATGGTGGCATTTACACGGTAGAAGCAATTACTGCTTTTCAAATGTCAGATATCATGGCAAATATTAGGGAGAAGTTGCGTTGATCAACATTATATCACTATTATGCGTGAAGGGGTGGACCAAAGCCAAAGTGCTAAACAAGCGATACTGCAAACAAGGCCCGGGAAGGTTCAAAATGTTTTTATGTCTGATTGTCGAACTTTTGCCTTCACTTTGATGTCAACTGGCATATCTACACTCTTGTAATAAATAAAGCAGTTTGCATCTTGAAGCTAAGAGCAGTTACTTTCTGTACTATAATATAATCTTAGATAATTAGAGGAACAGGGTGCACAAATAGGGTGATAGACAGAGATGAGGGAGGAGATGTAGAGTGGTTTAGAACTGTGGAGTGCTTTGTTGGTGAGAGTGATAAATTTATATTGAACTCTGTAGTGGTTGTGTAGCACCCCAGGAGTTCTGTTGCCACAATAGCCTTGCCTCCCTCCAGGGGTGAGTGATGTCATACCTGGAAGCAAAGATGGAATCCCCTTACCAGGTAGTTCCAGCATACAACACAGTTCCTGCTCCAGGCCAGCAGAGGGAGCTCTAAACCCGACTTCAGGGGAGCTGCTCTCTCTGGTCAAGAGGAGGAAGTTAGTGGAGTTAGAGACTGCACAAGGTTGAGAGAGGATGTATGGCGAGGAGCTGGAGATAGGAGCTCCATCTGACTGGGCACCGGAGCCCAAGGCTGTGTGGGTACTAAAGATCCGGCAGCAGAATCTGGAGGGCAGAAGACCACAGATCCTCTGTCCCCTACTTATACTCGATGACACAGCAGCACGTATGAGCCAGAGATGTCAGACAGGAGCGATCCCTGAAGCAGGGCTCCAGCTGCCTGTCATGTTAATGGAGTTCTACTTAAGCATCAGACAGTAAGAGGGACTTGAATAGAGTATACAGCAGCAAGTATCTCAGAGAATAGCGTTAGAAAGGAGGCCCACAACCCACCTGACTACGGAAATTCCCAAATTGCTTCCAGGCTGACCGGTTCCAGAACCATCTGTAACCTGAGCCACGGACTGTACCTGCATTGCTCAGTAAAAGGTACAGGAAACTACACCCTGCTGTGTCTTCTGAATCATTCCTGCATCACCTGCCCTGCATCACCTTCACCATCCTCACCATTGACCATCTACGTCCAAACTGCCCTGGGATACAGCTCTACCTGAGGAGAGCTCAACCATCTCTGCTGCCTTGTCACCATCCCAGAGGATATGCATAGCAGCATTGGTCCCCTGACCGAATACCACAGGTGGCGTAACGAGCACTTTATTACAAACTTTATTATCCCTTTTTCACTATCCCTTTTATTGGACGCCCAGGGCCTCGGACCGGGTCACTGCTGCATTGACACTTCCCCTTTAAGAAGCAGCCCAGAACCGAGTATCCCCACTGCCCTTGTGGGCAATCCAGTTGGGCAACCAGTGCAAAGACTGGCACAGGGCGAAGGCATCGGTGTAGTGGCTGGAAAGGAATATGATCCTGGCTGCAGCATTCAGAATAGATTGGATAAGGGAGAGTTTAGTAACAGGGAGACCGAATAGTAGAGAGCTGCAATATTCCAGATGAGAATGAATAAGAGCAACAGCATTTCAGCTAAAATAAGTTAAACAATGGAGCATGGTGATTAGCTGCAGGAGTTATGTGGGGCATGCTGGTCATGACTTTTGGATATGGGATGGATCCCCTTCATCTTAAAACAACCATAACTACAGTAAACCTAGGCACTAGAATAAATACTAAAAACACACTATTTTGGTTGTCAAACTGGCCACAGCTTTATTTAAATCACAAGATTAAAACAACCACAGTAGGAGTCAGGTGAAGTGCTAGTACATTGGGATTCACAAGTACTGTGATATCCCCAGCTGTCTGACATATAGCACCAGGACAGACAGCCATAAAAGGGGTGGCACGCCTTGGCTTGTCATTCAAGCATAGCCACTAGCCAGTAAACTTTTAGGGCACCAATGACCCTATTATCCTTACTCCTGTGCTCAACCACTGTGCCCACCCCTGATTAACGTTACCATTACAACGTCCTTGAGGCTGGCCACCAAAGCCTAGCCTGTTCACCACCATGACGTTTTTACCTCCCTTATTAGTTAAAATGAGTCCACCTTAACTTGTCCACAACTTTCACCCGACTCCTAAATCGCAAAGCTGTGACGGGTTATAAATTCCGAGTCACATTTTTTTTTTTACACTTTTTTTATAAATCACTTTTGTTAACTTATAAAATAAAAGTCCCTGCAAAAGCTTTAAGGGAAGTAAACTTGGCAAATCTCTGACTCACAAAGAGTCATCCTACAGCGCTAAGGAGAGGAAACATCACTGTGGAGGAAACCTCTAGGGAACCATGGCTGAAGGATTGCCCTTCCCTTGGGCTTAGAAGGTTAATGCCAATGTTAACTCTTTATAATCATGATAAAATTGGACTTGGTAAAAGATATACAATAGCAAATTAAAAACAAAAAAATACAATAAAGCATTCATCATTATACAAGCAATAATTAAAACGTTTTAGGACTGTGATTATAACAGGGCGGAAGGGCAGGTGATGTCTTCTCCATTTCATCTGGTGAAAGAAAGAGGTAGAAAGACAATTTACCTCCTCTATATAAACCCCCACCCCCCTCCCAGAGAGACCAGCCCCCTCCATCCTCATAAAAGAGACAGCGTTACCTCACCTAAATAAGCCCCACCCTCCTCACAGTGGCACACCAGGCACAAACTCTTGCTTAAAATCTACACCGCTATACACACAAAACTGCAGGAGTTAAAGATCTGCCCATCTCAAAAGTCATGCCCGCCTGCGCCTAATGCTCCGGTGGTTTTTGTACCATTGGCAGTCAACGTAGATAGAAAACCAGTAAGGACCAAGTGCTGGAACACGAGGATTATATGGATAAGTAAGTATACTTACTTTAGCTCTATTGGGGTCTGTGGGTATCTTTCTAAATATGTTGGAAAACCATTAACAGAAAATGGAAAGTCTATCTTACATTGGTGAGATAATATTTTATTTTTTTCATGGCTGCACCTCCTTCTTGTGTCCTTCAAATAATCATGTGGCTTGTAATTAAAAAAAAGCAACATTAATGTATGCAGTAGAGTCTAGTTGGAAACCGAGCAATTTATGGGACATACAATCTCCAAAAAGGGGGATTTTTTAAGGTTTGTTACCATTTAAGTATTTGTAAGTCGATGAATTTCAGCACTGTTAGGTGTCCTTTCATATGATGTGTCTTGGAGAAGGTAGGTGGCGCTATTATTCTGTTTTCTTTTGACTTAAGGTCCAACAATATCTGAAAATGAAAAACAAATTAAAAGAATTTATAAAGAAAAATAATTTTTAAGTACATGAAACAAGAAAGAAATAATAAGATGAATAAACTTAAGTTCCTGTACATTTAAACATATTATAATCAAATGCTACAAATAAAGTCCTGATGTAATCTTCTCTATTTTACCAAAAGTCTTATTTTGCTCTGTAGAATTATCAAAAGACTCGTAAATGCACCCAAAATACTATTAAATACATTTTACGGAAACCTGTCAGGACATTTTTATGAAAGTAGTAATATGGAAGTTGTTAGTTGTTCAGGTTTCTGCATCTGCTCTGTAGGAATCCAGAGCCTCACATTCTGCGGTCTCCTGCTGTCTTTCTACTACAGAGGAGATTACTTTGCAGCAGACCGCTCCAGAGACTAAGTCCCTCTGTGCTCCTACTGGGCATGCTCACGAGACGATCTCCCATTGGAGATCGGGAGTCATGTGCCCAGGTCCTGTTCCAGATCTCATTGGTCCATCTCGGAGATCTGGAAGGTCCCGCACGGCTATAAAAAGCGCGCATGGCCGTTCCGCCATGCGCTAGTATAGACTATACTGCTATATGTGAATGGTGACGGATGTATGACTCTGGTGACTGACTCATTTGAAACCCCTTCCCTCTGATATTACGCATGGTGATAGGGAATTAGTAGTCAGCGCCAGTCAGTGGCAAGCCTTAAGCCACTGTGCTCACCGCACCGCTACGCTAGCGTCCGACATCGCGCTTGCCTTCCAGCCTTGTCGTCGAGTGGCAGTGTCCTACGCTGCGCTGCAGTTGCAGCCCCCCTTGGCACTCGCAGTAGTAACGCCGCACACACGGTAGGTCTAGAAGGACGCAGCTCCTCTGTCTTAGGGCCTGCTCCCTAAGACAGAGAACATGATGGCTGTAGCCAATCAATGGCCTTAATGGTCACTAGCTACTAGAGTGGTTGGCTGCAGCGGTAATGTGCGCACATATGGAACATCATTTGTTTTGAACAGATCCCATAGACTGGCTGGAGTTGGAGTATTGGGGGAATAAGCAGATGAGCAGAAGTAATTTTTATTCTAATGCATTCCCTACTTGTGCGCACTTGTTGTGTCTCATGAATGGGAACAACTTATGTATTTCTATGTTATGCATTCCATTCTGCTGTTGCTAGGGAGAAGCTATGCCCTCTGAAGTTTGTCCCTTCTACCCTCCGTAGTTGATGATGTTAGCCCTTGCTCCTCCCTTCATCTTCATTATCAGCTTGCTCTTAAGGCCCTTTTACATTTAGCGATGCACCAGCGATCCAACCAGCGATCCGACCCGGTCAGGATCGCTGGTGCATCGCTAAATGATCGCTAGTGAGCTTTCATACAGAAAGATCTCACAGCGATGCAGCAGCGACGCAGCGCACGATACTTACCATTCACACACAGCGATCCTGCGTCCTCCCGCCCGCCTCCACGCGTTGCTGGACGTCAAAGCAGGAAGTCTCAGCAGGAAGCGCCCGACGAGAAATGGAGCTGGACATTCTCGCGCGATCAGCGATGGACAGCGGGGGAGCCGGTCGCTGGTAAGTATCACACATAGCGATATCGCTAGCAATATCGCTATAACGTCACAAAACCAGTGACGTTTTAGCGATATTGCTAGCGATATTGCTTAGTGTAAAACCCCCTTAATTATAAGTCAGTGCTGGCTGAGTTGGCACTATCTAGGGATGCCTGGCATGTGAGTACAACAATCATACAGTTATCTAAAGGACTGATGGATAAGGATTTAGAGACTCATACTGCCTTGAAGAGTCAGAATAGTGGAAAGAGTGGCCTGCCACCAAGAACAGTTTACAGCTTATAGTCCAGAGAAAGGAGCATTTATCAAGGTAATTGTGAAGACACAGAAGCTTAAATAGAGTCTGCAGACACTGCCTGTGCTGCCTATAAATTGCAATATTGTATGTCAGGTCCTCAGCAGCTAGGAGCAGAACAGCCCCCATCCTTGACATTCCTGTGTACAATGGAAAAGACAGGAATAATTTCTAATTCTCTGCCGAATTTACAACAGCAAGAAAAAGACATAGGATCTCAAGCAGCCTTCAGTGAAAGATCCAAACGCTTGACTAAACCTACATGGAAGGTCAAAGACAATCTCGAAGCCGCCAAATGTGAATTACTTTCCAGTGTATCTTCCCTATGGGAAAGGTTGAAAAAATCCAATAGTTTCACCTATCAACATGGTGAAGCAAAAAGAATAGATATGGCCAAGGAGTATTTCATGCAAAAAGGTCATATCTCATAACATGTTAATTGATCGACCTTCGCCAGCATTGCTAAAATCCTGTTTTTAATTATTTGAGAAGGTTGACAATTATTTGAGCCATCCACCATAATGGCCATTTTTGACATACATTTTTGAATACTTTTTCTGTTGTCTTTTGGTGTTTCTTCAGTTTTTTGGGGTATTTGTTTTGTGTTTTTTTAATGGACCTTAAGGGCTCTTTTTACCTGAACCGTTAAAAGTTATATTTTAACATATATATCTACCTTCTTACTTGCTCTTATGGGAAAGGGTGCAGAATCAAGTGACTGTCTTATCTATGCCTGGTGCTCATAAGTTACCACTAGAGGGAGCCCTGGAATGATTGTACTCAGCATACCAGTCTTTCAAGGACACTTGTGAGAAACATACCTCTGTCTTGGTGAGACTAAACATGCCAGAGTCTCTAAAGGAACTTCAGAGCTTCAACAACTCAATTCTGAACGAGACTGCACTGTGTGCGACATCGTGAATAAAATAGAAGCAAAAATCGCGCAGATGTCGGAAGCATCATCTCACAAATCCAGGTCCTCTAAGTACTCAAAGCACTCATCCAGATAAAGTGCATCAAAAAATCAAAAATCTCTACCCTCATTGAAGTCCTAGAAAAAGAATGCGAACATGCGACAGCCATGGCAAGGTAAAAGGTCTTTGAACAAGCTCTAAGTGTGAGTCAAGATGACAGTATCAGCTTGTGTGAGATAGATACAGAAGACCCCCTTAAGAGCACAAGAGACTGTGTACTAAGCCAAAACAGCGAGCCACCAACCACCACTAACGTTCCTGTCAGTTCCAACACTTCTCCCAGGCACCAAGACACTTACCTGCCTGCTCCTTCCAGCTTTCAAGGTCAGTCCAACACACAACCAATGTCCAAACCTGAATCTCTTTCACGCTGCAACACTCAGCCAAACACTGCACCCCATCAAACTCCATATGCCGACATCTACATGCAACCTAATATGATTGTCAGGAAAACCGCACTGCACTTGCTCACTGAGCCAGTGCGCATGTCCTGAGTAAAACAAACTGTGCTTAAAGATACCTGTGGAGTAGGGCAGCAGCACTGAAGATGCGTGCTTCAGACAAACAGGACCTGAAGCACGTGACTGCCAAGGGGTGGAGCCGGCCACAGATCTCTCAGAGGAAGCAGGAGCAGAGAGAGATTGCTTCAGGCCAGATAGGACCTGAAGCACCTGACCGCTGGGCCTAAGCTCCAGAGAACTAGGAGCTGAAGGAAAACTCCTAGAAGGGTAACTACAGGACAAAGTTACCAAGGGGCATAGACAGGGATATAAACCAGAACAGGCCGGGGTCAAAGCACGAGATAGCACGACAGTACCAAAGGATTACACAGAACAGAAAGTCATGACGTAGCAAGAGATCAGTAAACCAGAATGGGCAATAGACGGTACAATAGGGGCAAACTATAACGGAGTAACAATAGCCAAGCCAGGAGGTCAGAATCCGAGAAGACAATAGTACCAAAATGTGAGACAGAGAACAGAGTGAGCAGACAGACCAGGTCATACACGGGAGGCAATCAAGCAATGTGGTATACAAGCACACCAGGGGGTCAGACACACAGTCAGAACAACAGTATAGCTGACAGAATCCTAGTCTGGAGTGAGTATAAATATCCCTCCCAAATCCAAAGGGAGGCCAGCAAAAGTTAACCCTGAGAGAGCAGGACATTAATTATGTCCTATACCATGACAATGACGGCAAGTTACTATACCTTTGACAACCGCATGGCTCAAGCCTCGCATACGACAGAGATTGTATGCACCAAACTGGTCGCTGGGTTAAACGCTTATGCCACTCCATACATTCCCATGTTTCTGAATCAAGAACCACAAACAAAGTGAACAGCCCTACTCAGCCAGGAAGTGTGCTACAAAAGTCAGAAAGAACAGACATGTCTGACTTTGCAAGGTACATGATTCGCAGAAAACTCACCAACACCAGTTTCACAAGGTTCGATGACCAACCCGAAAACTACAGAGGGTGGAAGTGTGCCTTTAAAACTGCAACTAGTGACCTCGGCATTACTGCTGCTGAAGAGCTGGATCTGCTGATCAGGTGGCTGGGACCATGATCCACAGAGTGAATCAAGAGACTCAGATCCATTTACATCAGTGATCCAGCAGCTGGTCTCACAACCGCATGGGAAGGACTAGAAAAAAGTTTTGGCAGTCATGAAGCTAGAGAAGACGCACTGCTCAAACAATTGCAGGATTTCACTAAAATATCCGGCAAAGATGCTTCAAAATTCCAGGAACTCAGCAACCTGCTGTTTGAACTCCAGCTGGCCAAGACAGACACACATCTACCTGGTCTCAGCTACCTGGACACCGCACTTGGGGTGAAAACCATAGTTGCCAAGCTGCCATATAAGGTGCAAGAAAGTGGACTTCGCTAGGGACAAGTTGCAAAAAGGAACACAAGGTGTCCTTTCCTCTGTTCTCCTACTTCTGCGAGTTCATGAAAGACATTGCAGAGCGTAAAGCTGACCCAAGCTTCACCTGTGGAGAACCCACTGGCACAGCCTAACCCTACATCTACACCTTCTCCCACTGCAAGCCATGGCGGGGAGAGTACAGGCCAAGCAGCAAGTCATCTCGCAGTATCATCTTCATGCACGGAAGTCTGCAGAAAAGGTCTTTGGGACAAGTCTTGTGCTAAGATTTGCCTGGTAAAGGTATATCTCAAGGGTCACCCAGAGAAGGCCATGAAGGTGTATAGCATCCTGGACGATAAGAGCAACCGATCACTAGCAAGGTCAGGACTCTTTGATCTGTTAGATTTAAAGGGAAGCACCTACCCCTACACCTTAGGCACCTGCAGCAGCATCTCAGAAGTATTCACAAGAAGGGCCAGTGGTCTCATGGTAACGTCTCTTGAAAATACCATAGAAATACCTCTACCCATACTCGTCAAGTGCAATCAGATTTCGTCCAACAAGGAAGAGATCCTAACACCAGAAGCCACTCTTCATCACCCTCACCTGAAGACTATAGCCAGCAAAATTCCAGATCTCGATTACAACTCAGAAATGCTGAGTTCGAGAAAGATGGACCAAGTTTCATCAGTGATTTTCAGCAGAGATTCATTAGAATCTCGTCAGAGTTTCATCAGTTATTTTTCACTGATTAAAAAAAATAAAATTTCTCCACCTTCTCCTATCTAACAGTAAGTGAAAAACAGACCGCACACAAATGGCACCCAAGAGTTGTCCAATTTTTTTCACAGATCTAAAGACTTGCATTATTGATTATGATTCGACACTCAGATCAAAATTGAACATGTCTCCAGGATTCTGCACGGAGCACTCGATTGGAGGAAAAAAAAATCAGACATGTCAACAACCTCATAGATTGTCATATGAACGAGTGTTATCCGTGAAAAACAGGTATAGCCCTCATACGTAAAAAAACTGACGTCTGAATGAGTCCTAATGAAGAGGTCAAACACATAAGACAACCACACTCATCCACTCATCCATCCTACCAAGGTATCAAGTGTGAATACAAAATTTAAAAAACACCATATCAGAAAATATCTCATTTATTGGTGACGCTAGAATTAATATTTGCAGAGATTTCAAATTTTTCATATAATCTCAGAAAAAATCCAATTCCTTGCCAGAATACTATACCCTAGTCTGCATCACATTTGCAGAAAACTGTGATAAGAGTGCTAGAGCTCGCAGTGTGAGTAGGAAATCTCAGTGCAACTGAATGTTAACTTTATCTTTTTTTGGACCATTTCTCAATTCTGTAACTAATAAGTGAATGCAAATCTGTAACCATAATATTCAGTCATAGTTCGTCCATCCTTAACTCTGCTGCCTGACTAATTCATCTCTCTCCTCGCTACTCCTCCGCTTCTCCCCTCTGCAAATCTCTTCACTGGCTTCCATTCCCTCAGCGTATCCAGTTCAAATTACTAATACTGACCTATAAGGCCAACTATAACCTGTCTCCCCCATATGTCTGAACTAATCTCCCGATACCTTCCCTCACATAATCTCCGATCCTCCCAAGACCTCCTTCTCTCCTCCACACTTATTCGCTCCTCACCCAAGACTTCACCCGAATAGCCCCCATCCTCTGGAATTCTTTGCCCCATCACGTCCGACTATCAACCACATTCGGATCCTTTAGACAGAACCTGAAAACCCACCTCTTCAAGAAAGCCTACAGCCTGCAATAACCCCAGTACCTCCTCACCACTACCGGAGATATCACCTCAACCAACACTGGAACTGCTGCAATCCACCATCCTACTGTCTCCTTCCCCACCATCCTGTAGCATGTAAGCCCGAAAGGGCAGGGTCCTCTCCCCTCTGTATCAGTCTGTCATTGTAAGTTTGTTTACTGTAAGTGATATCTGTAATTTGTATGTAATCCCTTCTTATGTACAGCACCATGGAATCAATGGTGCTATATAAATAAATAATAATAATAATAGTTAACAAAAATATGCCGTGATTTTTTTTTTAACCTGATCCAAATTTGGTGTTTTGCTGAATTTTGAATTGTTTTATTTTGTTCCTGCTCCTCTCCATTGCTGAGATAGGGCCCCCCTTCTCTCTAAATAAATCTAGTCTTCTTAGCCAAGTAGGCGTGAACCTCAACAGTTCTATGTGGGTGTCTTTATAAGAATAACACCTCCCTTAACGAAAAAGATTAGATTTGCATACAAAGAGGAGGAGACCATATCTCTGGAATGGAGAGGGGCAAGACAACAACTCCTGATTCAGGAGAACAAAGGAATTTACACCAAATATAAGAAAAGACATTGTTAAGGCCATTGACAGATCCTCTTTAAAGAGCTGCATATTATAGCGGTATTGATATCATAATAGCAATATTATAGTGATAGCTTGCTGAGTTTGCCATATTCATAAGGGGACACCCCTCCCCGCCTCCTCTTGCCTCTTTCACTATTGGCTTATGACTGCCATGTACTTATGTAATGAGTGAGGGTTATCTGCTTGACTGGAGCATCAGTTACACATGCATGCTGCTACTCATTTAGTGTCCATAGGACTGATGAAGGAAGCCAAGGTGTATCTGGCCATCTCCATCAATCACATAGACAATGAATTCAATAGCAGCATGTAACAACCGTGCCGGCATCACTGCATGGCCTCCCATCCCTCACACACCAACTTACTCACTTCTCCAGGCCTTGCTGTGTGTTCTGTCTGTTGCTGGCTCAATGCTGTGTGCCTCTTGCTTCCTGCCTGCTCTCTGCATGCTTCCTGGCTATGTGCATAGGGAGGTGGCCCCAGAACTCTCTGGTTCTTATGGAATCAGGGTGCACCTGTCTAATTTGTCCCTGGCCAATTACCAAGAGGCCTCTAGTATTTAGGGCAGCTCCACCCAGTGGAACCTGCCTGTGCAATGTCTTAACTCAGTTATTGTCTTGCTACTGAGTCGCCAGGTCCTGTCCTGTATTTCACCTTCTCTGGAGGCTTGACTCCTAGCTTTGCCGTGTACCTGTCTGTCCGCCCTCTAGGAGGCAGAATATCCTAGTCTCTGTGTCTTTGATCCTACCTTGCCATGTACCTCTCCGTCCGCCATCCAGGAGGCAGAATATCCTGGTATCTGTGCTATTACTCCTGTTCTTGCCTCATACTTGTACATGCCGCCTCCAGGAGGCAGAATATCCTGGTCCCTGTGTCTTTGTTCCTATACCTTGTTTTGTACCATTACCTTGTCTGAACTCAGTCATACCTCTGTCTCTTGGTTTCCTCATCTGTGGTTACTTTCCCTGCTGTGTCTATCCTTGTGTCCTCTCTGTCTGCCTGTGCTCTGCACTCTAGTGACTCTGCCTGCTCCGTACTCTTGTAGCTATGCTTATGCTCCGCACTCTTGTGGCTCTGCCTGCTCCATACTCTTGTGATTCTGTATGTGCTCCGCACTCTTGCGGCTCAGCCTGTTTTGTACTCTTGCGGCTCTGCTTCTCTGTACTCTTGCAGCTCTGCCTGCTCCGTACTCTTGCAGCTCTGCTTATGCTCCGCACTCTTGCGGCTCTGCCTGCTCAGTATCTTTGTGACTCTGCCTGTGCTCACACTCTTGCGGCTCTGCCTGCTCCGTACTCTTGTGGCTCTGCCTGTGCTCCGCACTCCTGCGGTTCTGACTGTGCCCTGCTTCCACTGCTGCGAAACGTCTTGCTGCAAACTGCAGCTCCTCTCCGCAGTCTTGCGGTTCACCTCCTGTGTGAACAGGTCTCTACCTGTTCCTTCATAGACCATTCCATCCTGCCAGTACTAGTACCTGCACCTGCTGTGTGAACAGGACCCTACCTATTCCATACACCACTCCTTCCTTCCTGTGTCCCTGTGCCTTTCGAGTTGATCCCTGCCCCTGTGTCTCAGCCATGTCTGCCTGCCAGTGTCTCAGCCATACCCGCCTGCCAGTGTCTCAGCCGTGCCTGCCTGCCAGTGTCTCAGCTGTGCCCACCGTGCTCACCTGCCTGTCTGCTAGTCGTGCCTGTCGTCCATAACTGTCCTAGTGTTTCGTCTCCCCAAGTGGGATCAGCAGCCACAGCCAGACACCACCCTGGAGTGGCACTTGGCAGCTGCCTGCTGCACAAGCCTGACCTCACATCAGAGGCTCCAGTGAAAACCGAGGCAGCTGTCTTAGTCATGCCCCTTCCAGGGTAGTCTGGTTTGTGGCACAGTGGGTCCACAACCCCCTTGCTCACGCCAACCTGCCCAGGCACCAGCGTGACACAGCATGCATGAATTACCACAGCCCCATTTTAGCAGGGGACAAAAGACTACTTATCACAATGTCATAATTGAGCCACATAGTGTCAAAAGTGACATGCTTCAAGAATACCTGTAAGATGTTCAAAAAATGCACACCAAGAATACTGGTAAAATGTTTTATAAAAAAACCCTAATGAGTGAGCTTGAAGTGTGTGATATACAGTACAGTACCTGATTATCATATTTTGCCAACTCTAAAAGAAAGTTATAATTCATTCAATAGTTCCTAATTGCACTAAAATAGCTTTTTTCCAGCACAAGGGCCACTGTGGAATCCACCTGTTAACATGTGGGCCTGTCACAAGGATGTCATGTCCCCCTGAAAGACCTTGAGTTAGAGGTCCGGCGCCTGCGCACTGCAGTGTTCTGCTCTGCCCTCAACAGGGTAGAGCAGTGCGCCTGCACCAGAGCCACGACAAGAAGGGAAGAAAAGGACGGCATCGTATGAAGATGGGAGGCGCCGGACCGCAACACCCATCGGACCAAGAACGGACCACCCCCTCAGTGAGTATAATCTAACCCTTTTTTCATCTCTTTCAGGTTACATTGGGGACTTATCTACAGCATTACAGAATGTCTATGCCGGCAGCTCATAGTCCAAAAAAAGGTGACAGATTTCCTTTAAATGGATTTAGTTTCCTTTGGTGCTGAGAGGGTTAAGGACTCTTTTCATACTGCCTGAGACAATACAGCCTCATTGCTCGCAGCTTCAATTGGGCTCTGGGCATTTAGTCCCTGCTGGTGAAAGATTCATCTTTCTGTGTTGAGTGGTAAAGCTAAGTGGTTGGAGTGGAGATGTTGTAGTAGTGATCTGTGGTTTGCTGTAGTGTGTGTGTGTTTTTCTTCTGGTCCCTATTCAAATTTAGTTTATTCCGCCCTGTCCATATCCTTTTCCCTATTGTTGGTTAGTGCTTTTGTATGATAGAGGTTTTGTTATTATCCCTGTTTTGTCTTTGTGTTTTGTTTACCTTACATTTCTGTCCCATGCT
Source organism: Dendrobates tinctorius (assembly GCF_039654945.1). Taxonomy (NCBI): domain Eukaryota; kingdom Metazoa; phylum Chordata; class Amphibia; order Anura; family Dendrobatidae; genus Dendrobates; species Dendrobates tinctorius. Next base: position 52,580,869 of record NW_027361707.1, read on the forward strand.
TCATGAGGAGAGGGAGGGAACAGATTATTGTTTAACAAAAGCATAGCAAAGTCGGAGACCTGGGACTCTCTACCTTCAAGAGTACCCCCAGGACAGGGATAGTTAGGGTCCCAGTTTCAGGGACGGTTTGAGGCCCATCTCCCTTACTGAAGATTGTCACAATGTGACAGAGCTATTCTGAGCCTATAGGGGTTAGATAGGCTTGAAGAGCCTGACAGGTTTCTTTTCAATAGTTAAATCTCACAGTATTGCTCTTGGACCTTTGGTCTAAAATCATTACATGCTGGTAAAACAAAAGTAGAATCTTGTAAGATGACAAGACGGAATAATAATCAGCTGCTGTTCTGCAGGTCTAGGAATATCCCGAATTGCATGTATTATCTAAATGGTACTGTAATTATAGCAATTAAATCAATTTAGTATAAATGCTCTGTCTTGCATAATCCAACAGGTAGTTAATCCTCTATTACACACAGCCAGGACTTACAGTAGTACCAATTAGTGTTGAGCATTCCGATACTGCAATATCAGGTATCGGCCGATATTCGCGGTTTCGGAGTTCCGATACTGAGTTCCGATACTTTTAGAATATCGAATACCGGAATCGGAAGTTCCCATAATGCAATGAGCCAGTTTGATTTTATTCAGCCAATGAGGAATCCTAAGAAGTGTGGGCACATCCTGTTATGCATGTTAGGCATGTTAAGTAATGGCATGGCTGTGAATGGCTGCTGAAATGATGTCATGATGCACTATAAAAGCCGCCGCCGCCATTTTGAGTTCACTCTGCTGTGAATTTATTTAAGGACAGGACCCTGCTCTTCTGACTCTGAGGGACAGTTTGAGCTAGCGATTTGCTTTATTGTGCTTTATCCAGGCTACTTTAGCAACCGCTGTGTGAGAAGCTTTCTTTTGCCTTGCAGCGCTGTTCACGGCTGTCAGCGAGGTCTCTGTGTGTGAGTGCAGCTCACGCTGTAGTGTGTTCTGCAGCCACCTCCGGTTGTAGTCCGCTCAGCGTGCGTCACTGCCTCATACATTGTCCTTTTTTGCATTAGTGCAGCTCATTTTTCCTGATTTCTCCTATTAGTGTGGTTCCATCCGTATCCAGCTAGATTGCTTGAAAACACTATATAGGAGTAGATAGAGGAGCTTTACTGCAGCCTTGCAGCGCTGTTTACGGCTGTCTGCAAGGTCTCTGTGTGTGAGTGCAGCTCACGCTGTATTGTGATCTGCAGCCACCTCCGGTTGTAGTCCGCTCAGCATGCGTTACTGCTTCATACATTGTCCTTTTCTGCATTATTATTATTTTGCACTGTGTGTGAGTGCAGCTCACTCTGTAGTGCAGGGGCGTAACTAGAACTGATTGGGCCCCATAGCAAACTTTTAAACGAGGCCTCCTCATAGACACACTCCCTCAAAGACACACCCCCTTCAAAACATTCCCAGAGGTTCATGCGGCAGGCAGCTCTGCAGAGAGCTAATAGACAGCGAGGGCTCAGGGAAGGGGTGGGACTGAACTAGTCTGAAGTAAAACACTCTGCGACTGGCTGCAGGCAGGGAGGCGGGCCCAATATGTGCTTTGCTCCGCACAGCAGGCACAGAAATGCAGCGTAGGCTGCGAAATCATAGTGTACATTTTTTCAACCGGGGCCCCGGATCCCCTACACTACATGCACCGGGCCGGCGGGCCCCCATGACAGCGTTGGCCACCCACAGCACCCGCCAGAGTGCCGCAGTAATGTACTTAATTAAATTGCACCTACCGGATAGCGCAGGGGCGGACACTGACAGCTTGGGGCCCCTGTGCAAGAAATGCGTCTGGGCCCCCCTCCTTTTATGGCGTCAAAGCTATATATATATATATATATATATATATATATTGAATACTGATATTATATAGCCACACACATACATGTATATATATTACATATTCTCCTTTATTATGTATATTGCTGTCCCTTACACAGTGCCCTCTCTTATGTACAGTACCGTCCCTTACATCTTGAACTATATAGAGCCCTGTTTTTTATTACATACCGTCCTGTCTTGTTAGCTGCATAATGCAATGATGGCTGATGGAGCATGGGAAAGCTTTCTTTCTAATGGAGGAGCTGATGGACTGGTAGTTTGGTCACCGGCTGCTCCATCAGCAGTAATTTTATATCTAACAAGAGAGGGGACTATGTAATAAAAGAGGGCACTGTAAATAAGAAAATTAACAAGAATACACTATGTAAGAGACAGCACTATACATAACAGCAGAGGAAGCTATATAATAAGGGATGGCACCATATATAACTAGAGAGGATGGTACGTAATAAGGGACGTGTTATACATAATAAAATAGGAAACTATGTAACTAAGGGTGGTGTTATACAGAATTAGTGAGTCTACTATATACTAAGGGACTGTGTTAGACATAATAAGTGATAACGTCTTCCTCCACCTCCCCCTGTTCCTAAGGCCATAATAAGTCCCCCTTCCTAACATCCCAATCCCCCACACCCATCATTGTCCTCTTCCCCTCGCATCCCATTATTGTCATCTCCCCCACCCCATCATTGCCCTCTTCACCACCTCCATCATTTTCTTCTCCCCCACCACTATCTTTGCTTTCTCCCCCACCACTCCCATCATTGCCCATTCCACCACCTCCATCATTTCCTCCTCCTCCACCACCCCCATTATTGCCCTTTCCACCACCACCAGTGCATTCTCCCCCACCACCCCATCATCATTTCTTTTTCCCCCACCACCCCATCATTGCCCTCTCCATCACCCCCATCATTGCCTTCTCCCCATCACTCCCATCATTGCCTTCTCCATCATCCCATCACTGCCTTCTCCCCATCATTCCCATCATTGCCTTCTTCCCATCACTCCCATCATTGCCTGCTCCATCGCTCCATCACTCCCATCATTGCCTTCCCCCATCACTCCCATCATTGCCTTCTCCATCACCCCATCACTCCTATCATTGCCTTCTCCCAATCACTTCCATCATTGCCTGCTCCATCACCCCCATCATTGCCTGCTCCACCACCCCATCACTCTCATCATTTCCTTCTTCCCATCATTGCCTGCTCCATCACCCCATCACTCCCATCATTGCCTTCTCCCCATCACTCCCTTCTCTCCATCACTCCCATCATTGCCTTCTCCCCATCACACACACATATATACATACACACATACATACACAGATACAGTACATACACACACAGACATACACAGACATACACACATACATACCCACATACACACATACATACATGCACACAGACACACACACATGCATACACACATACACACACAGACATACACACATATATAAACATACACACATACTGTACATTCACACACAGACATACACACATACATACACACATACACACACATACATACACACAGACACACACACATACACAAACATACACAGACATACAAACATACACACACAGACACACACATACATACACACACAGATATACACACATACATACACACAGACACAGACATACACACATACATACACACAGACATACACACATACATACACACACAGACATACACATACATACACACAGACATACATACATACACACCTAGACATACACACACATACACAAACATACATACACAGACATACACACATACACACACACACATACACACAGACATACACACACACAGACATACACACATACACACACAGACTTACACACATACATACACATATACATCATACACACATACATACACACATACACACACACAAGTGACTGACTGACCTGCGGCTGCAGCCACCGTCTGGCCGGCGCCACAGGCACAGTGAGTGAAACAGTCTGTCTCCTCCTCTCCTCCCCCTCAGCAGCAGCGCAGCACAGCGTGACTGACGCTGATATCATCTCACCTCAGGCTCAATGCTGGCTCCTCTCCTCCTTGCACCTGGTGCTCCACATGGCTAATTTGAATAATTAGCCATGCGGTTCTGGAGGGGCCCCCTCTCTCCTGGGGCCCCGTACAATGCACGGGCTGCATGGGCTGTAGGTCCGCCTCTGGGGTAGCGCTGATCACCCGGGCCCCTATATGGGCCGGACCCCAAAGCAACCGCTTCGGCTGCTACCCCGGTAGTTTCGCCAGTGCTGTAGTGTGTTCTGCAGCCACCTCCGGTTGTAGTCCGCTCAGCATGCGTCACTGCCTCATACATTGTCCTTTTTTGCATTAGTGCAGCTCATTTTTCCTGATTTCTCCTATTAGTGTGGTTCCATCCGTATCCAGCTAGAATATTTGCAAACATTACATAGGAGTAGATAGAAGAGCCTTTCTGCTGGTTTGTGCCCTGCAGCCCCAGCCAGATTAGTATTAGCCTATTTTTTGGAGCCTCATCTATTGCATTGTAGGTTACCTTCCTTCATTGTAATAGCTACAAAAAGTTTGTGATACTATCGGTTTTACATCTTTGGGCACATCCAGTGTCTTTTTGTGAAAAAAAAAAGTTAATAAAGTTCACCAAACACTCCACTTTACAGTTGTGTAGGCCACATCAGCTCATATTAAAGTCTAGTCCACACTTTGTAAAATTAGTGTTTCTTATACCTGTTAGCAGCTGTTCAGGAATAAGCACGCTAAGCCCTTAGTACTTTTCTGCCTATCTTTATCAGTCGACCAAGATGAAGATGGCAGGGAGTAAGGCACGTGGTCGTGGGCGTGGAGTTTCTGCAGGGAGAGGACGTGGGGATTCTGTGCCTGCTGCAGGCACCAGTGAATCAGCATCCCCCAGTTTTACCAGGGAACAGTCCTTTATGCTGCAGCTTTGTAGGAGCTCGCCGTACCCCACTGCTGCGGGATGAACAAATTGAAGCCGTTGTCGGATGGATGGCAGCTAACGCATCGACTTCAATTAGTTCCAGATCCTCTCAGGTCCGGAGCACTGAAGAGCACCCATCTGTCTCTTCACCACCTGCCAAATTGCCCAGGCAGTCAGAGAGCCCTGGACAGGAGCCATCTCTACTTCTCTTTTCTGAATCTGTTGGCTTGGAAAGAGGGGGCCAGCCAAGCAGCATTCGAGAATTTGAAGAAGAGGTAGTATGCAGTGATGCGCAACAGCTTTGTCTCTCTGAATCTGAAGAGGCGGGTGGGCCAGTGCCTATGGTCAGCACACCTCAGTATGCATCTGATGATGAGACTCAGGTGCCACTTTCTGGTGCGTACTGTGCTGTCGAGACTACCCAGGAGAAGCAGTCATTTGAAGAGGGTAGTGTAGATGATGAGGTCCTTGACCCATCATGGCGTGAGGTACAAGAAGGTGGTGGGAGCAGGTCTGAGGAAGAGATTCCCCGAACGGCAAAAAAAGGAGGGAGAGGGAGGGGGCAGACTCGGTTGCCTGTAGCCTCCACTTCGGCACCCATTAGGAGCATGCCTCTTCCAAAACCCAAAACGGGCGCTCCGAAGACTTGTAGTGCCTGGTCCTTTTTTGACACAGTTGCAGATGACATTTGCTTTGTCAAATGCAAGCTGTGTAATCAGAAAGTGAAAAGAGGGAAAAATGTCAGCAACCTCAATACCACAAATATGTGGAAACATGTACGGACCAAGCACGTGGTGAAGTTACAAAGATACACTGAAGACCTAGGCCAACCTACAGCGCCACCTACCATCTCTTCAGCTCTTGTTGAAGCCTCTTCCTCCAGCACACACACAGCTGGTTCAGATTCCTCACAGGATCGCCATGGAAGAACCTCTGGCACTGTTGTACAGAGACAGTGTCATTCCACCCAAAGCACCACGTTCCCTGTCATCCTCACACTCCCAGGCCAGTCTACAGCCATCGGTAGCACAGGCATGGGAGAAAAGGCGCCCATACTCGGCAAACCACCCCCGAGCACAGGCTCTGAATGCTGGCATTGCAAAATTACTGTCCCTTGAAATGCTCTCATTCAGGCTGGTGGAGACTGACACCTTCTGTAACTTCATGGCATTGGCAGTCCCACAATACAATGTGCTCAGCCGCTTTTATTTCAGCAGGCAAGCCGTCCCTGCCCTGCCAAAGCATGTGGAGGGAAAAATTAAACATGCGCTACTAAACGCCGTCAGTAGCAAGGTCCACCTGACCACCGATGCGTGGACCAGTAACCATGGACAGGGACGATATCTTTCCCTCACTGCCCATTGGGTAAATGTTGTGGAGCCGGGTACAGATCTTGAGAGTGGCGCTGTATGTGTTCTGCCAACTCCAAGGATTGCAGGAATCCAGTCTGTACACATTGACTCCTCCTCATACTCCAGTTCCTCTGAATCAGCGCTGCAGGAGCCGTCACAGTCTACCTCCACATGGACCTGTGAACACTTATCTGTTACGACCGATATGAGCACAGCCGTGGCCAAACGTCAACAGGCCATATTGAAATTAATTTCTTTGGGGAATCGAAGCCACACAGCGGAGGAGCTCTGGAATGCCATCAAGCAGGAGAGCGAAGTGTGGTTTGTGCCAGCGAATCTCCAGCCAGGCATGGTAGTGTGTGACAATGGCCGAAATCTGGTGGCAGCTCTGGGCCTTGGCAACCTCACTCAAATCCCATGTCTGGCACATGTGCTCAACTTGGTCGTGCAGAGTTTTTTAAGGGACTATCCGGATCTTGATGCACTGCTGCACAAGGTCCGCATAGAGTGAGCTCACTTGCGGCCTTCCAGCATGGCAAGATCATGCATTGCAGCTCTGCAGTGCCAATTCCGCCTTCCAGAACATCGCATCATATATGACCTATTCACCAGGTGGAATTCAACGTTACATATGTTGGAGAGGTTGTGTGAGCAGCAGGCAGCAGTAATGGAGTACCAGCTGCATCAGGCGCAAACAAGTCTCACTGCGCGCCATTCACACTTCACCACCACAGAGTGGGCCTCTATGAAGGACATCTGCCACGTTTTGCATGCCTTCGATGATTCCACGCAGATGGCGAGTGCAGATGATGCACTAGTCAGCATGACTATCCCCCTTATCTGCCTGCTTGAAAAAACACTGCAAGCACTAAGGGAGGAGGTTGTGGAAGAGGTGGAGGATGAGGAGTCACAAATGCCATCTGCTTCTGGACAGTCTGCACATCGTGGTTCCTCACAAAGGCCTAGGCAGGGGACACTTTGTGAGGAGGATGAGGAGGAGTCAATGGAGGAGGAAGACATCTGTCCAGAGGAGGGAGGTACACAATGCTCTAGTAGTCAGTATGTAGAGCGAGGGTGGGGTGATGCAGAGCAGGCAGAGATGACGCCTCAAGCAGAGGACAGCGTTTCTTGGCCAGTTGGCAGTCTGCAGCACATGGTTGATTTCATGCTGCAGTGCCTGAGAAACGACCGCCGCATCACCCACATTCTCAGCACGGCTGATTATTGGGTGTACACCCTCCTAGATCCTCGCTACCGGGACAACTTACAAAGCCTCATAACACCGTTGAACCGGGAGCGTAAAATGCAGGAGTACCAAGACACACTGGTGCATTCCATCATGTTCTCCATTCCACCCGAGAGCAGTGCTGCTAGTGCTTTACAAAGCAGCTCAGTGCGTAGAGGCAGTGGAGGAAACTCTGCACAAAGAGGGAGCAGAAGCAGCGCCTCAGCACAAGGCAAGACCAGTATGGCCCAAATGTGGCAAAGTTTTGTGTCCCCGCCACAAATGTCTACACCATCACAGACGGATCCAGTCAGCAGGAGGCAACGTTTCCGTCAGATGGTGACAGACTACATGTCTTGCCCTCTCAGTGTTCTCCCACACGGCTCTTCCCCCTTCAAGTTTTGGGTCTCTAAGCTGGATACATGGCCAGAGCTTAGCCAGTATGCATTGGAGGTGCTGGCTTGCCCTGCTGCTAGTGTATTATCGGAACGCGTCTTTAGTGCCGCAGGTGGTGTACTAACAGACCGTCGCATGTGACTATCCTCCGATAGCATTGACCGGCTTACTTTTCTGAAAACAAACAAGGCCTGGATCTCGCAGGAATTTGCCAGTCCTCTTCCAGAATTAAATAATTGGTTGGCAATAGCATCCAGGTCTCCTGTTGTGTTCATGTTTCTACCACCTGAACTTTAATCCCTGGGCTCCAACACCGCCAGTTGCTGCACAGTCAACACTTGCTCCTGTGTTATTGGGGTTCAGTAACGTCAGCTGATCCCCTGCTGTGTGTCCGGCAATTTCTCCTGCTCCGACTACACTCACACTACTACAGATATTAAACTTGCTCCAATTAGGCCTCTTGCTACACTCTGTTTCTTCTGTAATCCCTGGGCTCCAACACCTCCAGTTGCTGCTCAGAGGTGCCATCTGCACAGTCAAAACATGCTCCAGTGTTATTGGGGTTCAGTAACGTCAGCTGATCATCTGCTGTGTGTCTGGCTATTTCGTCTGCTCTGTCCACATTCACACTACTACAGATATTAAACTTGCTCCAATTAGGCCTCTGGCTACACTCTGTTTCTCCTGTAATCCCTGGGCTCCAACATCGCTAGTTGCTGCTCAGAAGTGCCGTCTGCACAGTCAACACATGCTCCAGTGTTATTGGGGTTCAATAACGTCAGTTGATCTCCTGCTGTGTGTCCGGCAATTTCGTCTGCTCTGTCCACATTCACACTACTACAGATATTAAACTTGCTCCAATTAGGCCTCTGGCTACACTCTGTTTCTACTGTAATCCCTGGGCTCCAACACCGCCAGTTGCTGCACAGAAGTGCCGTCTGCACAGTCAACACTTGCTCCTGTGTTATTGACCAAGAGGACAAAGAACAAGAAGACAACCACCAAGATACAGAAGAACAAGAGACAGAAGACCAAGAAGCAGAAGAACAAGAAGCTGCAGAACAAAAAGCAGAAGACCATTAAGCATAAGACTAAAAATCAGAGCAAAAGATATTATCTAAATTATAAGCAGAAGAAGACTAAGCAGTGTATGGGGGTGAGTCCGTTCCTCCTCGTGGTGCCCCTGGAAAATACCTCCTGCTGCAGGCAAAACTGAACACGGACAAATCCTGTTGTAAATCTTTTGTGACAGGCAGGGCAGAAGGTGTAATCTTCAAACTTTTATAGATAACAACTACAGGAATGCCTGTCACAAATAAGAATATGATGAAGAAGAAGAATATGAAGAAGTATAATAGTTGAATAAGAAGAATATGAAGAATGTAAAAAAAAGAATAATAGGAAGAAGGTGAAGAAGAAGATGAATAAGGTGAAGAAGAAGTTGATGAAAAAGATGCTGCTGCTGAGGATGATGAAGGAGAAAGTGTGGGAGAAGTAAAAAAGAAGGTGAAAAGCATGGAAGTAGTGAAACATAAATATCTGACAAAATATAAAAAAGCTTAACATAGTCAATATCTTTGTAACTCCGAACGTCTTAAAAAAAAATTAATTCCTGCTATTCCATTTGATTGGGCTAAACCTCTATGCCTTTAATGTCTCCTCCACCTCCCCCAATACATTCTACATTATTCGTAGTTGTTTTCCTTCATGTAGAATTAACCTACAAGGAAAGTAAAGGTTTATTTTCATTCCGATATTTGTGTCCCATTGACTTGCATTGGTTTCCGGTATCGGAATCGGCGATATCCGATATTTTTGGGGTATCGGTCTGATCCAATCCGATCCGATATTTCCCGATATCGGAAGGTATCACTCAACACTAGTACCAATGCATTTGCACAAATAACAGTGATGAACACACGGCACAGGAAGCGAGCTGATATTATTTTTTTTATTACTGCACCCATATTGCACAATTGGTTTGATTAGAAATGATAAGAAACACCTCACTCAACATTTCCTGTATACGGTGCAGAAAAACGGAAGATGATACTGAGTGAGAAATCTCAGTCTGACTATTCACGGTCCCTTTTTGTTTTACTTAATGGTGACTTGATACAAGGAGTCAACCTTAAATCTCAATTGTGCATGAATCTAATAATTAAATATAAAAGTCTATCATCACAAAATGACTGTTCAAATAAAGCACAAGAAATCGGTGCACCCTCAATGTAGTCAAACAGTTCAGTGCAACTTCCCACCTACTTATTTTCCATCTATCTCCTCCCTACTCTTCCTTGATTCACAGCTCTGACCTTACAGTAACCAGCAGAGGGCAGAGAAAGATGGAAATCAAGTAGATGACAAGGTGAACTGAACTACTTGGCCACTGCAATGGTGAACCAATTACTTGTGCTTGTTTTGAACAGTCATTTTGTGCTAACAGACTCCATTTGATCTCTACATGCAGCTGCATTTAAGTGCCGCGATCATGCCCCTGTCACTGCCATGTTGCTATTACTGTTAAGTCCAACCTCAGACAGCGGTATTACAGTATAGAGTGCAAATGATCGCATGTTCGAGTCCCCAAAGTGTGCTAAACAAAAATATTGCAAAAAAACAAAAGCATAAAAATTTAAATTACTGCATCCTTTTTTTCCCCAGGTAAAAATGAAGAAAAAAAAAAAAGAAAAATATATACCGTATATACTCGTGTAGAAGCCGAGATTTTCAGCACATTTATTGTGCTGAAAATGCCTCCATTTGCGTTATGCATGAGTCATTGTCCAGAAAGCCAGATGGGGAGGGGAGTGGCGGAGCATCGGCAGGAGCCAGCGGCTGTGACATCATACTAACCCTCCTCACGCCATCTCTGAACGTCCCTGCATCTCTGTTGCCCAGTGTGGCAGCTTTTCCCATGTGCTGAGTGGTCACGTGGTACCGCTCATTAAGGTAATGAATATGCACACGTCTCCACTCCCATAGGCGTGGAGCGCATATTCATTACCTTAATGAGTGGTACCACGTGACTGGTGAGCACAGGAAGAGCTGTGTCCTTTAGGGGAAGTTTTTAAACACTTGCTGTGTCAAAGCTTCCATCCTCAGGAGCTGCCACACACAATTCAGGGGACAACAAGTTCATTGCAACAAGCAAACATTTATTGGTAAGTTCAAGTTTGTCAGCATGTGACATGTGGGATATGGCACAGCATTTCATGTTCCTTACTTCCTTGGTACAACACATCTTCAGCCCTGCCATTCATTCGTTCTCCACTATCCCTAAGCCCACTGACTGACAGCCTCAGGAATTTCCTGTCCACGTCAGCAGGTCACCTGGGACCAGCCACCTGCACATTACGTGATTCCACGTCCACCGATCTCAAGATGTCAGAAGACCATGCCCTCCCCCTGGTTCGTGGCCAGAGCACTAGGTTCCTGACGTTGCAGGAATGTTCACAAAGTCTATCAATACGACCACCTGAATCGAACAATGCTGGCCCTAGAAGCCCATAACACCTGAACTTGACCTTGACACTGCACTTCCCTATTTCCTGTGACTGCCAGGAAGTTCCCACCTTTTATTAACACTAGTTCAAACCCACAGGGCTAGTTCTAACCATTAACTATATCCTTTCCTAAAGACTAAACCTATTGTCCTTACTTCATGTCCTATGCTGCTGCTACGTGACTTAACTACAGTATATGAACAGTACTTACAGGATTGGGAGAACAGAGAGGATGATGATAAGGTTCTAGATCCCACTTGGTGTAAACCCAGAGACACGCAGGTGAGTAGCTCAGCAAGAAGGTGGAGGAGGAGGAAGATGAGGAGGTTACGTTGCGGATTGTCGCACAGCTGTGAAGTGATGCAACCACGAAAAGCACTGTAGCTTTTGTCAGCACCTGTCACAAGTCTGAAGTTCGCAGGGGCAGCAAGTGTTGCCTAGTCTGGGCCTTTTTTGAGACAGCAGAGGAAGACCCAACTCACATTATCTTTCAAATTTGCAAAAAAAGACTTAGTGAAGGCAAAAATTGAAATAATTTGCCTACTACATGATGGACTAGCACATATGTGAACAAGATGCCTTAGTCTGGGTATGCTACTATGCTAAAATGGGGACTCGCTGTCTCATCAACCACATATCCTTCTTTGTCCTCCTTCGTCACTGTGTCAAGTGTTCGCACACAGGTCTTTGGCTGCAGAAACTCCACTTGTTTACCCCCTACAATTGGGCTGAGTGAGAGCCTGTCAGCTGTTACGTAAGTAGAGACGGCTGCTGTTTTTGTTTCATCGAGCACAACACATCTTTCTCAATCCACCTTCACATCTCCGCCTGCACCTCACTCACAGTCGAGCAGTTTGTCCTGTTCACCCTACTCCATCCTCTCTCAGCACAGCAGCCAGCCCTTGGTCTCACAGTTGTGGTCACGTAAAAGAATGCTTCCTGCTACATATGCAAAGCTAAGAGCTTGAACTCCACCATCTCAAATCTGTTGGCAATGGAAATGCTGCCTTTCCACCTGGTGGATATAGACGATTTCCAAAAGTTGATGGCCATCGCAGTCCCCCAGTACCAGTTGCACAGACACCATTACTTCTCTAAGAAAGCTGTGACTGTGCTAAACCAGCATGTCACGAATAACATCACTAGAGATGAGCGACTTTTCCTTTTTTCGGGTCGAGTCGGGTTTCATGTCGGGTCAAACGAAATCGGCCGACAATAGGGAAAAGTTGGGGTCCGACTGAAACACGAAACCCAATGCAAGTCAATGTGGAAGCAAAGTCGGCAGGGAGTGGAGGACAGTGAACACACCTACAGTGCCCATTTCAATGCCAACGACATCAATTCTTATTACTTAAGCTTGGCAACCTTAATTTACTTTATAATAATAGTTACGCATTGAAAACTGGGGGTTATTTGGCTAAAGTTGTGGGAGGGGGTAGGGCTGGCGCCAGGTTTTCACGTGCCCTGGGCCAAAGAGTGTCAGTGCGCCCTTTTAACACATACCACAATTCATAATGCACTGATACGGCACAGAAATATAGGTTTAGTACAATGAAAAATACTTCACTGCTTACATGGCATGACAGATATCTATTTTAAATTCTACAATAGCTCAAAAATCGGACAGTATATTACTCCATACAGTATTATGGCCACCACCTAGTGCGCCATACGGAATAATGAGCCCCATATATTTCTCCATACAGAATAATTGGTCCCATATAATGTTCCATACAGTATATGATGAGCTCCACATAATGCTACAGTATATGTTGGTCCCCATGGATGATGCTCCACTGTCTTATGGGCACAAATAATGCTCCATATATAATGGGCCCCATTTCTAATGCTCCAGTGTATAATGTGCCCCGCAAATGCTGCTCCAGTGTCTGATGTCCCCCATTTGGAATGCTCCAGTATATGTTGGTCCCCATGGACGATGCTCCAGTGTGTTATGGGCCCAAATAATGTTCCATATATAATGGGCCCCATTTCTAATGTTCCAGTGTATTATGGGCCCCGTAAATGCTGCTCCAGTGTCTGATGTCCCCCATTTGGAATGCTCCAGTATATGATGGGCCAAATGGATGATGCTCCAGTGTATGATGGGCCCCATATATCATTCTCCAGTGTATATTGCTCCCCAAAAAATGCTTCCAACATTTAAAAAAATTAAATACCTCTCCTCGCTGGGCACTGCTCTACTCTGGACTCCTCAGCATTGCCATTTTAAAGCTCTCTGCACTTGTACTGTTTCGGTAGAGGGCATACAGACGTGATGTCATCACGCTCTGTAACCTGAATGTCACTGTCAGGAAAGGCGGAAGACGTCACGGCGGTGGAGCAGGGAGAGGTAAGTATTGCAAGTGCTGTGGCCCTGAGCAAGCATGGGGGGTCCACTCGTGGGCAATGGCACAGGCACAGGACCCCTCATAGTACAACGGTAAGTCTGACGGCGAGTGGGCCCTCCCACCGGCAGAGACACTTTTGAGGGGCCCTGTGCCACTGCCGTTGCCCATGAGTTTGACCCCCCACCTGCTTAGGGAATCGGCACTTTTATCTGCACCTTCCGCTGTGTCACCGTGTAAGGTGATATAGTATGTGGGAAGGGGCACCTGAGTTTCATCAGTGTCACATTCTGGCTCTGTAGAGTGCGAGGGGAATGTAGTGCTGTGGGTAAACGTACCAGCAGAGTCATCTAGCAGTGGCTGTGCATCAGTGCACTCCATCTCCAATTCATGTTGGACTGGGGAATTCAGAATTTCACTTGATAACACAGGCATAGCCTGTGAAAAGAGCTCCATGGAGAAATCTGAAGTTTGGGTTGCTGCATCCTTCACTTTTACTGAGAGCGAAGGAGACAAGGAAAGGGGTGGTTCCTGACCAGAAGCCTGCACTGACGACTCAGTGCTTGCATTTTTTTAAACTTCAGAAGAGGAGGCGATAGAGCTGGAGGCTTTTTCAGCAATGTAAGGCAAAACCAGTTCCTGATGCTCCGGCTTTAAAAGCAGTTTACCTACTCCCAGAAAAGGGAGCCTTAAAGGCCTTCTTGTGCCAGCTGATGATGCAGGCTCAACATCTCCTGAAATAGCTGCTATTGTGCTTTTGGCAATGCCAGCAGATACACTACCACCACTATCAGTACCAGATGGGACCCCCCACACCCACGTCCACGGCCTCTTCCACCATACGTAATAATTTTTGAGAAAATGGACTAAAAATACCAGCAGATATATGGTACTGTTTCAAAAGTGGACAGCTCTATACAGTCTAGGGATAATTGTAAATCTCCGTATATATTTCATGAGTCAGACACAGATGGTCACAGGCTAAGTATGGATTAGACAATAATATAAACATTTGCAAAAGGGTACAGTATCACTAGATACAAGGTATATATAGTATAGTTTAAACATACTGAATCTCCGTATACATTTCAGGAGGCAAATACACACGCTCTCAGGCCCAGTATGGATCCGACAACAATATTGAAAGTTGAGAAAGGGTACTATGGCACCCTGAGGGTACGGTCGCCACAGAGATACTGCACCTCATCCAAAGGTGTGATATCCCACCCTCAGGTAAGGAGGGATCACCACTCAGGACTCCTAACCCTGCACTCAACACACACACGTTAGTCAGTGCTTTCTGGGTGTACCTGGTGGGAGGATGGACTCATCCCAGACTGACTAGGAAAGGGTGTTGGGGGTTAGTGTGGAAGGTAGGTACAGTGGGAGGAGCATAGGTAGTGGAGTGATTGTGGGCATCCAATCAGAGAGAGCAAGCTGACAGTTGATGGGTGGATCTTTCTAGAGAGTTGTCAGTCGGTGACAGGACAGAGTAAGAGCAGGATTGCTGTGAGAGGGCTGAGGGTCAGAGAAGAGAGAAAAATCTTGTCCAAGCTCCTAGACAGGAAGGAAGGGGTCATTGGGGCATGGGAAGTTCAATAAGCCACCTGTGAAGCCCGTGTCTGGAGAAGGAAGGACCAGGTCTCACTGGGGAAGGTGGTTCCTGAAGGTAGTGGAGAAATACAGGGCTCAGCTAGAAAGACGGAGGCTGAGGTAACTTTAAGTGCCTCAGTCGCAGCCGCATTCAATACCCAAAAAGGCAGCAGTTGGAATAAAGGACCCCGGAGCTTGACCCACGTCGCCCGGTGTGATCCGTGGCTGCCGGCTTGGGACACTGTTTGGAAAGGCCCACAGCAGGAAGGAAGGGAGAGATCAGCGCAGAGACATGGCCTAGAAAGGATACACAAGGAGGAATCTTGAACAGGTGTTCCAGATCTACCTTTTAGTATGCCGGACCCCTCCCTCGGATGACACAGTACCAATTGGGTCATCTTGTGCACAAAACTTTTGAGGAAAAACTCAGAAACTGCACCCAACTGCATCCTTGGTGGCTTTTACAACTCGCCTGCTACACACGCTACACTCACCATCACTGTCAACGGCTCACAAACACCATCTCAGCTGCCATGGGATACAGCTCTGCCCGTGGAGAGCTTCATCATCTTGTCTGCTTTAACACCGGCTAAGAGGATCTCCATTGCAGCGTCGGCTACCCTAGCCGAGTACCACAGGTGGCGTCACCATCCCCCTTTTCCAAATGAATTATCATACCATCTTCCCCCTCATCTGAACTGCCATCTTCTTTATTGGACACCAAGGGCCACGGACCGGGTCCCAATCCCCACCGTGACATACTTCCCCCATAAAAGAGCCTGAAAGGCCCCGTACTGAGTAACCCTTGGCCCTGTGTGGCGTTTCATTTTAACACCAGATAACAGGGATATATTGTATAGTTTCAACATTATAAATCTACGTATATAGAGTTGAGCGAAACGGGTCGGTCAAATTCAAAAGTCGGCGACTTTCGCTGAAGTCGGGTTTCATGAAACGAAACCCGACCATAGTGTGAGGTCGGCCACGAGGTCGGCAACCCGAGCGCCAAAGTCACATTTCAAATGATGTTTCCAGCACCCTTTTTCAGCCAATGATGGAGGACGCACACTGTGGGCAACGCGATGACATAGGCATCGGTCACCACCATCTTTGAGAAGGGCCTGCAAGTGATTGGCTGGCTTTGTGTGGCATCACAGGGGCTATAAAAGGGCGTGCACACCGACCGCCATCTTACTTCTGCCGATCTTAGCATTAGGCCGGAGTCACACTACAGCGAGATACGGCCGAGTCTCGCAGGTTAAAACCAAGCTCTGGCGCCGGCACTCCAGAGTGGAGCGTGCAGCTCCATGTATTGCTGTGCGGCTGCACGCTCCGCTCTGGAGTGCCGGCGCCAGAGCTTGGTTTTAACCTGCGAGACTCGGCCGTATCTCGCTGAGTGTGATCCCGGCCTTAGGGAGAATAAGGGAGAGCGTTAGGCAGGGAAGAAGAACAAAAAAACTGCTTCTGCTGTTAGCGATTTCCACTGTACAACACAACAGTTTGTGTGCAGTGACAGGGGAGGCTATATTTTTGTGCATCAGCTCTGTTTGTTATTAGGCTGCCTTATAAGGCTCCCTGACAGCTGCATTGCTGTTTGCACACTGCTGTGCAAACTGCTTTTTTAAAAGCAAAAATACTTTTCTTCCTCTTTTCTGCACAGTTACCAAGCATTCATTTTTCCACCCTTTTGTGTGCAGCAGTCCTGCTTATTAGGCTGCCTGCGTCCATACTTGGACTGAGAGCATCATTGTCAGCCTCCTAAAATCTCTAGTGAGATCCAAATTCTCGCCAATACTACATACACCCTCCACCTTGTCATACACCATCCAATTTCAGCCTGTTACATTGAGGTGTAATTGTGGCGCCCCTGAGGCTTCAGTCGCCACAGAGGTACTGTACCTTCTCCTAAGGTGTAGTGCCCCATCCAGGTAAGGTGGGAACTCCTGACCACACTCTACACCTGCATTCCACACACAGGATAGTTCAGTGGGGCCACCTAACAGCTTCAGGCTGGGAGTTAGCAGAGCACCCCTCTTGGAACCCTGCTTCGTAACACGAGATGTGCTGGGAGGCGGGTGGAGTGAGATGATACAAAAGAGTGGGAAGAGTGAAAGTGAGTCAGAAGAGTAGGAGTAGTTAGAGGAGAGAGAAGAGAGAAGATGGGTGTCTGAAGGACGTGCTGCAGCAGGTCCCAGTGAGCTGGGCTGCTGGCACGAGAAAGACAGAGAAAGATAAGATTGATAACCTAACCTTCCATAAGAGAGAGAGAACAGATCGGAACGAAGGAGAATAGAAGGACAGTGGGAAGCAGGTTGAGAAAGAGAGAGAACCCTTCCAGTCCAGAGCGCAAAGGCAGGGGCCCGATCCCCGAGGTTGATTGGATCTTTATGTCCGGCAACAGACACCGGAGGAGTAGTGAGCCGCTAACGCCTTGCTCCCCTCATAGACTTGGGACACAACAGCACTTGAATAGAGAGCCGGGACGCAGAGAGGAGTCCCTGAAGCAGGCTACAGCTGTCTGTCATACAAGTAAAGACTAGGAACACCTAGAGAGAGGCATTCCAGGGTAACTAAGTACTGGAGTGCTTCGCACCTAAAGGCGCATTGGAGGAGTCGTTCAGTAAGGTACATATTGGCGGAGTGTGGAGGTTGGCTGGGGCCCTGACCTGAAGAACACAGTGCGGAGGCAGGCAGTTGTGTGAACTGAAAACAATGAGTATAGCTTCGGAACCACATACTCTGGTGTCCTTCAGTTATTCCTGCACCGCTACACCTGGGTACCCGCACCTACACCAACTGCGCCTCTCCTCATCCATTGCACCTTCACTGCCCTGGGACGACAGCTCCACCTGTGGGGAGCTACACCTTCTTTGCTGCACCACACCATCAGTCCCAGCGGATCTGCATGCAGCGTTGGCCTAACACCATACTTGCCAAACACCACGGGTGGCGTCACGAACTATCCATATAAATTATACTATTAACATCACCGCCATTGATATTGGGCGCCCAGGGCCACGGACCGGGTCACCGCTGCTGTGACACGCATCCCACTGGCGCCGGCCCGGTACCGAGTGCCCCACAGCCCTGGGAGGGCAACCCATAATCTCTACTGGGCCTGAGACAATAGTTCAGCGTCCTCAAATCTCTAGTGAGATTCAAATTCAAATTCATTTTTCCACCCTTTTGTGTGCAGCAGTCCTGCTTATTAGGCTGCCTGCGTCCATACTTGGACTGAGAGCATCATTGTCAGCCTCCTAAAATCTCTAGTGAGATCCAAATTCTCACCAATACTACATACACCCTCCACGTTGTCATACACCATCCAATTTCAGCCTGTTACATTGAGGTGTAATCTCTACTGAGCCTGAGACAATAGTTCAGCGTCCTCAAATCTCTAGTGAGATTCAAATTCTCGCCAATACTATATACACCTTCTACCTTGTTTTACAGTACCATATAGCTGGTGGTATTTTAGGTACATTTTCACAAAAATGAGGAAGTATGGTGGAAGAGGCCGTGGAAGTGGGCGGGGGCTGCCAGCTGGTCCTGATGGTGGTGGTGTTGGTGGTGCATCTGTTAATAGTGGCAAAAGCACAATAGCACCTAAGGCAGGACGTGTTGAGCCTGCGTCATTGTCTGGCTCCACAAGGCCTTGAAGGCTCCCTTTTCTGGGAGTAGGTAAACCACTTTTAAAGCCGGAGCTTCAGGAACAAGTTTTGGCTTACATTGCTGACACAGCCTCCAGCTCTCTCGCCTCCTCTTCTGAAGTTTCAAAACATACAAGCACTGAGTCGTCAGTGGAGGCTCCTGGTCAGGAACAACACCTTTCCTTGTGTCCTTCACCCCTACCAAAAGTGAAGGATGCGGCAGGTCACACTACAGATTACTCCATGGAGCTCTTTTCACATACCATGCCTGGGTTATCAAGTCAAATCGTGAATTCCCCAGTCCAAGATGAATCTGACATGGAGTGTGGGTGGCCAGCCAGAACAGTGGGGTTAATCAGTACCGGGCCGGTGTCTCAGAGGGATGTGTCACGTTGGTGGTGATGACCCGTTCCGTGGCCCGGGGCTTCAATGCAAAGGGGTGAATAACATTTATAGGTGAATGATACGTGACGCCATCTGTAGTTTCTGATCAGACTGACCCGCACTGCAGTGTCGCTTCTCTCGGACAGATGTTGTGGTGCAGCTAAGATGTAGAATCCCTGCACAGGTAGGGCCGTAGTCGAAGGGCAGATGAAAGAGTTGGTTGATGGTGTGCAGTGCAGGATGTAGCAGAGCCGTGTGCCAGGCGCAGGAGAAAGATGACAGACACAGTCGTGCAGTTCCTTTACCTGTACTTCATAAGTGCCGTCCAGGACCCAGAGTACAGATGGAGAAGGAGTTGGTCAGCCTGGAAGCAAATTTGGAATTCTCTCTGCAGATAGGTAGTGTGGCCTCCGTTCTAGCGCTTATCTGAGGTACTCGCAGTACTGAGTTCACTGAAGCTCCCCCTGTTGACTCTCTTTTGGAACTTTCTTGTATGGCAGGCAGCCATAGCCGTTTCCTTCTGGCTCACACACGTCTCTGCTGGGGCCTCCGAGCCTTAGTTGGGAACAGAGCATTTACAGCTGCTACTACCTCTGGTTTCTGCTGCAGGACCGTCAGTGTCCCTACAAACTCGGAGACCGGAATCCGGACAATGCGCTCCAGCTAGGAGTGAGCCTTAACTCTGCTCATCCTCCAGCTCCCCTTCTCACATCCACACACTTCCCCTTCCCTTCACAGACTGCCCTAACTTACCTCCTCCCGACCACAGAGAGCAGCTCCTCAGCAGTCAGGTTCAGAGGTCTCCCTGCTGGCCTGGAGTGGGAAATGTGTTGTGTGTTGGTTTAACTGCTAGAGAGATCCTTCGTTGCTCCCAAGCATGACATCACACTCCCTAGGAGGAAGGTAACACCACTGTGGCGACCGTACTCCTGGGGGCGCCACAAGTGCACTGATGCCCAGCCACTGCTAGATGATTCTGCTGGTACATTGACCCAGACCACTACATTCCCCTCGCACTCTACACGGCCAGAATCTGACCCTGATGAAACTAAGGTTCCCCTTCCCGTGTACTATACCACCTTACACGGTGACAAAGAGGAAGGTGCAGATGAAAGTGCAGGTGTATTTAATAGAATGGAATAGTTCGTGACACCACCTGTTGTGTTTGGCAAGCAAGATGTTAAGCCAACGCTGCATGCAGATCCTCTGGGGCTGATGGTGTGTTGCAGCATAGATGGTGTAGCTCCCCACAGGTGAAGCTGTAACCCCAGGGCAGTGTAGTTGCAATAGATGAGAATAGGCGCAGGCGGTGTGGGGAATGTTGGTACCCAGATGTAGCGGTGCTGGCGGTGTTGGCGCACAATTGAATGGAAGACACCAGGGCTTGTAGTTCCAAAGCTTTACTCACAGTTCGTGGTACACACTGGTGCCTGCCTCCGTGCCATGTCCTCCGGGGCAGAGACTCAATCAACCTCCCGGGCAAGTCAGGATTCTCCTCTCCAACACTCCGCCAACATGTACCTTTCCTGAACGACTCCTCTATTGCGCCTTTTAGTGTGAAGAGCTCCAGTACCGTGGTACTCTGAAGCTCCTCCTGTCAGATGTTCCTATCAACTCTACTCATATGGCAGACAGCTGTAGCCTCTATCGGGGACTCCCTTCTCTGAGTCCTGGCTCTCTATTCAGTTGCTGTTGTGCCCCAAGTCTTAGATGGGAGTAGTGCATTTACAGCCAACTACTCCATCGGTGTCTGCTGCAGAACCATAAGTGTCCATACAACCTCGGGGACCGGGCCCTGGCCTTTCGCTGAGAACCTATAGGCAGGGTTCCTCTTCCAACCCACAACTCCTCTCTGTTCTCTACTCCTTTGTTCCATACTGGTCTTTCTCTCTCTTATTGAAGCTTAGATTGCAGTTCTACGTCTTTCTCCTTCTTGTTCCTTTCCCGTGCCAGCTGGCTCAGGTCACTGAGGCAGCTGCAGCACTCCTTCTTCCATCCCTTCTTCCAGGGATCCTCACTCCTGTCTGAGTGACTTCCTACCGCCCGACCTTCTGTCAGACTGAACCTCTAATCCTACACTTTCCCACTCTTTTATATATCTCAACTCCACCCACCTCCCAGCACATCTCGTGTTACGAAGCCAGGAACCACAAAAGGTGCTCTGCTACCCTCTAAGCATGGAGCCACAATGTGGTCCTGCTGAACTATCCTGCGTGTGGGATGCGAGTGTTGGAGTGTGGAAAGGAGCTCCCAACTTACGTAGGTGGTGGGGCACCACACCTTAGGAGAAGGTGCAGTACCTCAGTGGCGACTGAGCCTCAGGGGCGCCACAAAGGCACTGGCACAGAGCCCCTCATAGTACGCAAAAGTGTCTCTGCCGGTGGGAGGGCCCTCCACCCGCCGTCAGACACACCGTTGTACTATGAGGGGCCCTGTGCCAGTGCCGTCACCAATGAGTGGGCCCCCCCTGCTTGCTCAGGATCACAGCACTTACAAAGTTGAAATACTTACCTCTCCCTGCTCCACCGCCGTGACGTCTTCCGCGTTTCCTGACAGTGACATTCTGGTCAGAGAGCGCGATGACATCATGTCTGTGCACCCTCTGTCTAAACAGTTCAAGTGCAGTGAGATGGAAGATGGGGACGACGAGGAGTCCAGACTAGTACAGGGATTCCCTAGCGAGGAGACTTATTTAATTGTTTTCAATGTTGGGACAGCAATTTTTGGGGAGCACTATACTCTGGAGAATGATATATGAGGCCCACCATACACTGGAGCATTCCAAAGGTGGACATCAGACACTGGAGCAGCATTTACAGGACCCATTATACACTAGAGCATTAGAAATAGGGCCCATTATATATGGAGCATTATTTGGGCCCATGAGACAGTGGAGACCATGAGACATGGGGAACAACATATACTGTAGCATTATGTGGAGCTCATCATATACTGTACGGAACATTATATGGGACCAATGATTCTGTATGGAGAAATATATGGGCCTCATTACTCTGCATAGCGCACTATGCGGTTGCCATAATACTGTATGGAGTAATATACTGTCCGTTTTTGGAGCTATTGGAGAATTTAAAATGGATATCAGTCATGAGATGTAAGAAGTAAAGTATTTTTCATTGTACTATACCGTTATTTCTCTGCCGTATCAGAGGATCATGAATTGTGGCATGTGGAGCCGAGTGACACTCTTTGGCCCAGGGCCCACGAAAATCTGGAGCCAGCCCTAACCCCCCCACTACTTTAGCCAAATAGCCCCCAGTTTTCAGTGCCTAACTATTATTATAAAGTAAATTAAGGTTGACATGCTTAAGTAATAAGAATTGATGTTTTTGGCATTAAAATGGGCACTGTAGGTGTGTTTCCTGTCCTCCACTCACTGCCGACCTTGGTTCCCCATTGACTTGTACTGGGTTTCGTGTTTCAGTCGGCCTTCAACTTTTCATGATAATCGGCCGATTGCGTTTGACCCGACTTTTGAGAAAGTTGGGTTTCATGAAACCCGACTCGACCCGAAAAAAGAAAGTCGCACATCCCTATACGCTGTCATGGCCAGTATGGATTCGACAACAAACTAAAAAGTAGAAAAAGGGTACAGTATCACCAGATCCAAGGTATATATAGTATAGTTTCAACATTCAAAATCTCCATATTTATTTCAGGAGGCAGACACAGATGCTCAGTATGGATTACACAACAATATAAAAAGCAGTAAAAGCTGAATGGATCCCAAGCGTACTGCTGTATACAGTGTTGGGGTCATTTGGCGATCTACATATATATTTCAAGAGTAACACACAGCCTCTCACAGGCTCAATATGGATCACACCATAATATAAAAAGAAGATCCACAAGAAATAATCACACATGTGTGCCAATGTTCCAGGTGTCAATGATGCACTTTGAGTGGTGGGTGGAGGATGAGGATGAATTTCGGGCACAAAGGGTACTGGATCAACAGATACAAGGTATATATAGTCTACTTAAAATGCAAAAAAATTTCCGTATGTATTTCAGGAGGCAGACACATATGCTCACACGCTCAGTATGGATTTGACAATAATGTAAAAAGTTCAAAAAGAGTACAATATGACCAGATACAAGGTATATATAGTATAGTTTAAACATTCTAAATCTCCGTAGACATTTCATGAGGCAGACACAGACGCTCTCAGTCCCAGTATGCATTAGTCAAGAATATAAAAAGTATAAAAAGGTTACTGCATCACCAGATACAAGGTACATATAGTATTGTTTAAACATTATAAATCTTATTTTTTTTCAGGAGGCAGACACAGACGCTCTCAGGGTCAGTATGGATTACACAATATAAAAAGCAGTCTTGCAATCACACTGAGGAATGCTCCTGATATCAAGGGCCTTCAGGTTGGTCGGAATCATGTTAAATTGTCTGTCTATGCAGATGACCTATTGATCTATATCACTAAGCCGACCATTGCCTTCCCAATGCTGATGAGAGAGTTCCAACAGTTTGGAGAAGTATCTAACTTTAAAGTTAATTATTCAAAGACAGAGGCCCTTAATATATCTCTCCCTGATGACCTGGTCCAGAGACTCCAGGCTTCATTCCCTTTTAAATGGAAAGATAAAGCTATAAAATACTTGGGAGTTTGGATTGCCAGAAACGAATTGGATGGTTTGGTCGTATAAACATCATCAAAATGGACATTCTCCCCCGCTTTCTTTATCTTTTTCAAACAGTCCCAATAGTAATTCCTGACTATTTCTTTAATCGGTTACAATCTGCTATTATTAGTTTTGTCTGGGAAGCTCGTAGACCCTGAATTAGGCTCTCGATTTTGACTAGACCCAAGAAACAGGGGGGCACAGGTCTTCCTAGCTTCAAAAGATATTATCATGCCATTCTCCTGACTAGAAAAGTTGACTGGAGATATAGCGACTTACATAAACAGTGGTTGATTTTAGAAAAAGACCTATCTCCTTGCTCTCTATACTGGATACCATGGTGTGGTGCCAATTTTAGGCCCCCGATCTCAGACTTTCCACCTCTTACGCAGATAGTGTTGAGATTTTGGGATAAAAATCGGGGGAGACAGAAACTTTGTAACATTCCGAGTAGACTGGGCCCCCTCTTTGACAACATTGCTTTCCCTCCAGCAGTGGACAGGACTGCGTTTCTATGCTGGAGATCTGTCGATCGGGTGAGACTGGGCCAGGTGGCGGACAGACTCTCTGGGCTCTCCACTGTGGGGGGGTTGCGGGACACGTGCCATAGCAAATCGCTATCTTGACTTGAATTTGCTCAGTTGAAGGACTTCCTTTCTGGTATTTCCTTTAACACATCGACCCGATTTGAGTGCTTGTTGCTGGCTGCTGAGGGTCGTACCCACACAGTCTCCTTGATTTACAGTTTGATCCTGGAATCGTTATCCATTGACACCCCCAGCTTTATTACAGCTTGGGAGAGAGATTTGCGGATCACCCTCTCTGAAGCAGACCGTCTGAAGATCTTTACCCTTACCCACAAGACCTCTATCTCTTGCAGATCACATGAGAAAAATGATAAAATATTAAGGCGTTGGTATAGGTGTTCTGTTCTCCTCCATAAAATAAATCCTGCAATTTCAAACTTATGCTGGAGATGTGACAATGAGGAGGGGTCTATGCTTCATATATGGTGGTCTTGCAGTCTTCTACGTCCATTTTAGGAAGCTGCTTTTGGAGCCTTTCGCTTGATGACGGGCGTTCGCTGTGAGCCATCCCCTCAAATAGCTCTCCTTTCACTGATTCCTGGGTCTATAACAACCATAAAGAAAGGAATTATGAGGTTCTGCTTAGTAGCGGTCAGAACAATTATTCCCCGGTACTGGGGAGCGACAAGGGTTCCGTCTGCGGTGGAGTGGGTGTCCGAGATGGATAGAGTGAACCGAATGGAGTCGCTGATGGCTCAAGAGGACGAATCTGTGACCGAGCGGGGACAAATGTGGTTCCTCGGGGAGACATTCAAGGAGAGTTCGGAGTTTCCGGGCTGGTTAACTGAGTTTCCATAATTTTCGTAGGGTAGCTGGGACCGAGGTTGGTTTAGTTCCCTCTCCCCTTCCCCCATTTGTTACCCACTTTCTCTCTTCTCTTTCCCTCTTCTTGACTTTATTTCTCTATATCTGCCTTTTTCCTACACAATCTCTGAATGATTAGTCCAAAGGTTACTAAAATGTGAATGGACATGACGTGACTTATTTGAGATATCTAGGATTACAAGCTTGTTGAGTCCCTCACAATGTTGTATCTTACCTGCCTGTATATTCTGATGTATTCATGTGTATATCATCTTTCTGGATTGTTGTACCTTATTTTGAAAAGTTTAATAAACACATTTATGGAGAAAAAAAAAAACAGTAAAAGGGTAATGGATCCGAAGCGTACAGCTGCATACAGTGTTGGGGTAATTGTAAATCTCAGTAGATATTTCCAGAGTCAGAAACAGACTCTCACTGGCCCAGTATAGATTAGACCACTATATAAAAAGCAGTAAAATGGTAAGGTAACATAGTAACATAGTTTTGAAGGCTGAAGGAAGACCTTAAGTCCATCTAGTTCAGCCTATTTTTAGTGCAGCTGTTCTGCATTGTTGATCCTGGGGAAGGCAAAAAACCCACAGAGTAGAAGCCAATTTTCTCCATAGGAAAAAAAAATTCCTTCCCCTAAGCTGGGTCAACCATCTACCTATAATATTATGTTATTTGTAACCTTCTATACTGTTACTCACAAGAAAAGCATCCATTCCTTTCTTAAAATCATTCAGTGAGTTGGCCATCACCACTTCCTCAGGAAGAGAATTCCAGAGCCTCACTGCTCTTACCGTGAAGAACCCTCTTCTATGCTGGTGCAGAAATTGTCTTTCCTCCAAACGAAGAGAATGCCCCCTTGTTCTTGTCACAGTCCTTGGTACAAACAGTTCATTGGAGAGATCTCTGTATTGCCCTCTGATATACTTGTACATATATATTAGGTCTCCCCTAAGTCTTCTCTTTTCTAGAGTAAATAGACCTCATCTTGATAACCTTTCTGGGTATTGTAGTGAACCAACTCCATTTATCATTTTAGTAGCCCGCCTTTGAACCCTTTCAAGTTCTGTAATGTCTTTCTTGAGCACCGGCGTCCAAAATTGCACGCAATACTCCAAGTGTGGTCTGACGAGTGATTTGTACAGAGGGAGAATTACGTTTTCATCTCGTGTCCC
This sequence comes from Dendrobates tinctorius, assembly GCF_039654945.1. Taxonomy (NCBI): domain Eukaryota; kingdom Metazoa; phylum Chordata; class Amphibia; order Anura; family Dendrobatidae; genus Dendrobates; species Dendrobates tinctorius. The sequence goes on from NW_027361707.1 coordinate 52,607,373, forward strand.
CAGACCTCTTCTAATGCATCCTATGACCCTATTTGCTTTGGTGGCAGCTGCCTGACACTGGGCACTCCAATTTAGCTTCTTATCGACTAAGATACCTAAGTCTTTTTCCATGTCTGAATTCCCCAGCAGTTTCCCATTTAGTAAGTAACTAGCTGAAGAGCCCGGCGCTGCCCGGGCATAGTAACTAACTGTGGTTAGTTATAACAAATTATAATTATCCTCCATCCCATAGTCCCGTGCCCATATACCCATCATACATATCCTCCATCCCATAGTCGAGTGCCCATATACCCATCCTCCATCCAATAGTCCCATGCCCATATATCCATCATACATATTCTCCATCCCATAGTCCCATGCCCATATACCCATCATACATATCCTCCATCCCATAGTCGAGTGCCCATATACCCATCATACATCCTCCATCCCATAGTCGAGTGCCCATATACCCATCACACATCCTCCATCCCATAGTCCCGTGCCCATATACCCGTCATACATAGCCTCCATCCCATAGTCCCGTGCCCATATACTCGTCATACATATCCTCCATCCCATAGTCCCGTGCCCATATACTCATCATACATATCCTCCATCCCACAGTCCCGTGCCCATATACCCATCATACATATCCTCCATACCATAGTCCCGTGCCCATATACCCATCATGCATATCCTCCATACCATAGTCCCGTGCCCATATACCCATCATACATAGCCTCCATCCCATAGTCCCGTGCCCATATACCCGTCATACATATCCTCCATCCCATAGTCCAGTGCCCATATACCCATCACACATCCTCCATCTCATAGTCAATCATTATGACATCATAATGAGCGGCGGCAGGGCTTGCAACCTATAATGACATCAGCGTCGCCATGGCAACCATTGTGACATCATAATGAGGGGCAGGGCTTGATATGCACACACTGCTTCCCCAGTATGCAAATAGGGGCATTATGACATCATAATGAGTGGCGGGGCTTGACGCGCACACACTTTTTCCCCAGTATGTAGACGGGGGCAAAATTGTTTGGTGAATTGGAACGCGCGGGGTTAAAATTTCGCCTCACAACATAGCTTAGGACGCTCTCGGAGTCCAGACGTGACTGTGCCAAATTTTGTGGCTGTAGCTGTGACGGTGCGGATGCCTATCCCGGACATACACACATACACACACACACACACACATACACACACATACATACACACTTTGAGCTTTATATATTAGATTGTAGCATCTATTTCTCCTTCCCATGTGCATAATCTTACACTTATCTGTGTTAAACCTCATTTGCCATTTTTCAGCCCAATTCTCCATTTTACTCAAATCTGTCTGTAGTTGCAAACTGTCCTCCTTTGTGTTAACTACCTTGCATAGTTTTGTATCATCTGCAAATACTGATATTTTACTGTGTAAGCCATCCACTAGATCATTAATAAATATATTAAATAGTAGGGGGCCCAATACAGAACCCTGTGGTCCCCCACTAGTAACCCTGGCCCAATCTGAGTATGCCCCATTAATAACCACTCTTTGTTTTCTATCACTAAGCCAGCTACCTACCCATCTACATACATTTTCCCCTAGCCCAAGCTTTCTCATCTTACTTACCAATCTTTTATGTGGGACAGTGTCAAATGCTTTAGAGAAGTCGAGATAAATGACATCCAATGATTCTCCTTGGTCCATTTGAGAGCTTGCATCCTCATAGAAGCTGATCAGGTTAGTTTGACAGGAGCGATCCTTCATAAATCCATGTTGATATGGAGTTAAACATTTATTAACATTGAGATATTCCATAATGGTATCCCTTAGAAACCCTTCAAAAATTTTACCCACAACAGATGTTAAGCTTACCGGCCTATAGATTCCAGGTTCCCTTTTACACCCCTTTTTGAATATTGGTACCACATTTGCTTGCCGCCAATCAAAAGGAACAGACCCTGTTTCTATAGAGTCTTTAAATATAAGGAATAGAGGCCTGTCTATCACATTACTTAACTCCCTTAATACCCGAGGGTGAATGCCATCAAGGCCTGGTGATTTGTCAATTTTAATCTAACTAAGGCGGTTCTGCACTTCTTCCTAGGTTAGGCAGGTAATACTTAATGGGGAGTTTACATTATCACTCTGCATTTCCCCTGGCAAATCCTTTTCCTGTGTGAACACTGTTGAGAAAAAAGTATTAAAAACATTTGCTTTTCCCACATTGCTCTCTGTGATTTCACCCTCATTGTTCTTTAAAGGGCCGACACCATCAATTTTAATCATTTTACTGTTTATATATTTAAAGAATAGTTTGGGGTTTGTTTTACTTTCCTTAGCAGTGAGTCTCTATCACAAGGTATAACAAGTGTACAGCTGTGTACAGTGTTGGGTTAATCTTAAATCTACAAATATATTTCTGGAGTTACAGACAGATGTTCACAGGCTCAGTATGGATTACACAAGAATATAAAAACTTGAAAAAGGGTAATGTTTTACAATCGGTCAGCTGCATACAGTGTTGGTGTCATTTTAAATCTCCTTATATTTTACCAGAGTAAGACACAAACGCTCACAGGCTCAGTATGGATTACACCCGAATATAAAAATGAGAAAAAGGGAAATGTATTCAAAACGTGCACCAGTGTACAGTGTTGGAGTACTTTGAAATCTTCGTTTATATTTCAGTGTCAGTCTGCCAGTCCAGACTCTCCTCTAGAGGAAGGTAGATGGATAAAAGTACAGACGTAAAGTCGAGTGATTTTAGATGTTTATGAATTTGTAATCACAGGAAAACCTCCCGGGATAATTTGCAGAGGCGATGCTGACCCTCAATAACTTTAACTGTGGATACAGCTAAAACGCAAATTAGTGAAGAAAGGGTTGCTGTATCGCAGTTGCATCGATCCCATCACCGTAACTCATCTCCATCAAGTTGTGATCACAGGGAGTGCTGTAGACATGGTCCTCACTGATCTGTCAAGTCACTTTGGAGTGCAAAACACACAAGCAGCAGGCGTAGGGGATTCTATTGGATTGCCATGACATGACACATTGAAAAATGGTGGCAGGAATGTCACACGTCTGTGACTATGAAAAATGTGAAAAGTGATCATAAAGCACCATTGCATCCGATTGGGAGTTGACGTCCATTACAAATGGTAGCCACTGGTAATCTGAAGGTAGAGGCCAGCAGGACAGGACATAGCTACATCTTAACCATCATCAATCAGTACACCAAATTTGTAGTGGCCGTCCCTGTGACGGATTTAACTGGCCAGACTACACAGCGGTGGAGCAGGGAGAGGTAAGTTTTGCAAGTGCTGTGTCCCTGAGCAAGCAGAGGGGACCCACTCGTGGGCGCCGGTACTGGCACAGGGCCCCTCATAGTACGCCAGTGTGTGTCTGATGGCGAGTGGGCCCCCCCACCATCAGAGACACTTTATTGTACTACTAGCTGAAGAGCCCGGCGCTGCCCGGGCATAGTAACTAACTGTGGTTAGTTATAACAAATTATAATTATCCTCCATCCCATAGTCCCGTGCCCATATACCCATCATATATATCCACCATCCCATAGGCCCGTGCCCATATACCCATCATACATATCCTCCATCCCATAGTCGAGTGCCCATACACCCATCACACATCCTCCATCCCTTAGTCCCATGCCCATATACCCATCATACATATTCTCCATCCCATAGTCCCATGCCCATATACCCATCATACATATTCTCCATCCCATAGTCCCATGCCCATATACCCATCATACATATTCGCCATCCCATAGTCGAGTGCCCATATACCCATCACACATCCTCCATCCCTTAGTCCCATGCCCATATACCCATCATACATATTCTCCATCCCATAGTCCCATGCCCATATACCCATCATACATATCCTCCATCCCATAGTCCCGTGCCCATATACCCATCATACATATCCGCCATCCCATAGTCCCGTGCCCATATACCCATCATACATATCCTCCATCCCATAGTCCAGTGCCCATATACCCATCACACATCCTCTATCCCTTAGTCCCGTGCCCATATACCCGTCATACATATCCTCCATCCCATAGTCCAGTGCCCATATACCCATCACACATCCTCCATCCCATAGTCAACCATTATGACATCATAATGAGCGGCGGGGCTTGCAACCTATGATGACATCAGCGTCGCCATGGCAACCATTATGACATCATAATGAGGGGCGGGGCTTGATACACACACACTTTTTCCCCCAATATGTAGATAGGGGCAAAATTGTTTGGTGAATTGGAACGCACAGGGTTAAAATTTCGCCTCACAACATAGCTTATGACACTCTCGGGGTCCAGACGTGTGACTGTGCCAAATTTTGTGGCTGTAGCTGCGACGGTGCGGATGCCAATCCCGGACATACACACACACACATACATACATACATACACACATTGAGCTTTATATATTAGATGAGAGGCCCTGTGCCAGCGCCGTCGCCCAAGGGTTGGGCCACACACCTGTTCAGGGCAACAGCACTTGCCCGGGTGCGGCAGGTGTTGACCCTGGGCCTGGGGTGGGGGGGCAGCCCATTTCGGGTGGTTCAAAAAATGGCATATGTTGATGTGCAGGCTGGACTTTCAGCTGCTGCAAATGGAGGAATTGGAGAAGTCAGAGGAAGAGGAGGACAAAAGTGAGCCTTTTTTCTGGCAACCTATGTGTTATCAGGGGAGGGTGGGACAAAATCTTTTGAAACCCATGCATGGTTCATTTTAATGAAGGTTAGATCATCAACATTTTGGGTCGACAGACGGGTCCTTTTTTCTGTCAGGATTGATCCAGCAGCACTGAAGACTCATTCAGATAGCACACTACCAGCAGGGCAAGTGAGCTCCTGTAAGGCATATTGTGCCAATTCAGGCCATGTGTCCAGTTTTGAGGCCCAATATTCAAAGGGGAATGACCTGTGAGTGAGAACCTCGATATGGAAGGAGAAGTAGTTTGTAACCATAGTTGACAACTGCTGTCTCCTGTCCCTTGCAATCGATTCTGTATGAGCTGTCGTGTGCGCGGGACTTGAGAAATCAGACCACAACATGGTCAGGAAACCCCTGTCTACAACGCCAGTTCGGCTGTGTGTACCACGAACACCTCTTCCATTTTGCCCACTACGGCTCGTGGGAGAACCAGCTCCGCTGCTGTGTGCTGGGAATTCCTCAAACAACCTGTTTACCAGAGTTGCTTGTTTGTTAGCCAATATTAGCTCTAGTGTTATGATTGAGTCACCGTAGGAGGCAAAAATAGAAATGCTAGCTAAGTCCAGAAAACCAGAGAAGTTGGCAGCTATCGGATTGCAGACCCCTGAACCTATCAACACAACTAGCAGTAGCCGTGGGGGGCTCTTACGATGCCCTAGGCCCCTCGATCACAGCCGGAGGACTACATAGCCTAAAGACAGAAAGGGAAATCTAAACTGCCCCAGAGCAGACCCCAAAGCAAAAGGCAGCCCCCCACATATAATGACGGTGAAGCAAGAAGAAAGAACAAAACACAGACAGAAAGACAGACTGAGCAAAGATGGGGCCCACGCTAGCTTAGATAGGAAAGGACAGGAGGGCTGCTGTCTGCAATCCGTGAAAAACCCTATGAAAATAAGAGCCAACAAACTGACAGTAAAAAAGGCCCTGAAGACGCTAGGCTTCAAAAAAGCTATGTCAGTACTCAGGAATATTCTGAAGACAGAGCAACAGGCAAAAGGAGATTCCGCTCACCCCAGCAGGGAATGGCAGAATCCAGAAAAGCAAGGGAAACAAAACACTAATGCAAATAGGCAAAGCAGAAATCTTAGCTTTAGATGAGCAGGAATCAGACTGGTTTCCTAGAAGTCCACAGAGAAATCACCCGCAGGCCAGAAGGGCGTCGGCAGCCTTATATCCAGTCATTAACTCCACTCAGCCAGTCATCATCATCAGCCCCAGGTGTTTGACAATCAGGCTCACTACCTTTCTTCACCAGAAGAGGGAGTTCCTCGGGCCTCAGTAGTGAAGGGGAAAATGAACTCACAACAGTACCTCCCCCTTGAGGAGGGGTCACCGAATCCTCAACCACGCCACCAGGGCGATCAGGGTGAGCCCGATGAAAGGCATGCACCAATCTTTTGGCATGAATATCAGAGGCAGAGACCCAGGAATTATCCTCCTGACCATAACCCTTCCACTTAACCAAATACTGGAGTCTCCGTCTAGCCAGACGGGAATCCAGTACTTTCTCTACCTCATATTCCATGTTACTTTCAACCAATACAGGGTCTGGAGGTGCAACCCCCGGAACAACAGGTTCAACAAACCTCTTCAACAAAGATTTATGGAACACCTTATGGATTTTAAATGTGACAGGAAGAGCCAAACGAAAAGAGACCAGATTAATAATCTCCAAAATCTTGTAAGGTCCAATAAATCTAGGCTTAAACTTAGGAGAAGCCACCTTCATAGCAGTATTTTTTGATGATAACCACACCATATCACCAACCTTGAATTGGGGACCAATGGTCCTATGTCGATTGGAAAACCGCTGGGCCTTTTCCTGGGAGAGAGATAACTTATCCACCACTTGGTCCCAGATCTGGTGCATTCTCTCCACCACAGTGTCAACCCCTGGGCAGGCAGAGGGCTCCACCTGCCCTGAAGAAAATCGAGGATGAAACCCAAAGTTACAAAAAAAAGGAGACATCAAAGTGGCAGAACTAGCTCTATTATTTAGAGCAAATTCGGCCAAGGGCAAAAATGAAACCCAATCATCCTGATCAGCAGAAATAAAACATCTCAAATATGACTCCAAGGTCTGGTTTGTTCTCTCTGTCTGCCCATTGGTCTGAGAGTGAAAAGCAGAGGAGAAGGACAACTGAATTCCCAGCTTGGATCAGAAAGTTCTCCAAAATCTAGACACAAACTGGACTCCTCTGTCAGATACAATGTTCTCAGGAATCCCGTGCAAGTGAACCACCTGTTGTAAAAACAGGGGCACCAATTCAGAGGAAGACGGCAACTTAGGGAGTGGTACAAGATGAACCATCTTAGAGAACCTATCACAAATCACCCAAATAACAGTCATCCTTTGAGAGACAGGCATATCAGAGATGAAATCCATTGAAATATGGGTCCATGGCCTCTTGGGGACAGGCAAAGGCATCAACAACCCACTAGAGCGAGAACACGATTTGGACCAGGAGCACGTCCCACAGGACTGCACAAAATTCTTGACATCACGAGACAAGGAGGGCCACCAAAGAGACCGACTCACCAGATCTCTAGTACCAAAAATACCTGGATGACCAGCCAAAGCAGAGCAATGAACTTCAGACATCACTCTCTTCTTCCACTGGTCAGGAACATACAACTTTCCACTGGGACAACGCTCAGGTTTGTCCTCCTGGAACTCTTCCAGAGCACGTCTCAAATCGGGCAAGATGGCAGAAAGAACTACCCCTTCGCCTAAGATGGTAGCAGGCTTGGTCACCACAGGAGAATCAGCAAAGAAGCTCCTAGAGAGGGCATCAGCCTTGACATTCTTAGTTCCAGGAAGAAAAGAAACCACAAAATCAAAACGTGTAAAAAACAAGGCCCACCTAGCCTGTCTAGGGTTCAAGCGCTTAGCCGACTCTAGGTAAATCAAATTCTTGTGGTCAGTGAGGACCACGACTTGATGCTTAGCTCCCTCCAACCAATGTCTCCACTCCTCAAATGCCCATTTCATGGCTAACAGTTCCCGATTCCCCACATCATAGTTACGTTCAGATGGAGAGAACTTTCAGGAAAAGAAAGCACAGGGATTCATTTTAGATGTTACAGGATCCTTTTGGGACAAAACAGCTCCTGCACCAATCTCAGAAGCATCCACCTCTACCTGGAACGGAAGTGAGACATCAGGTTGCCGCAAAACCGGGGCGGAGGTGAATCTTCGCTTCAGCTCCTGAAAGGAAGAAACAGCCTCCGGAGACCAATTTAACACATCAGCACCCTTCTTAGTCAAATCAGTCAATGGCTTGGCAATACTAGAAAATTTTGCTATAAATTTCTGATAAAAATTAGCAAAACCCAAAAACTTCTGGAGGGCCTTCAAAGAAGTGGGCTGAACCCAATCGTAAATGGCCTGTACCTTGGCCGGGTCCATTTCAATAGTTGACGGGGACAAAATAAATCCCAAAAAAGAAATCCTCTGTACTCCAAAAAGGCATTTAGATCCTTTGACATACAGGGAATTCTCCCTCAAGATCCGGAACACAGTCCGAATATGTTCCACATGAGAATCCCAATCCTTGGAGAAGATCAAAATATCATCCAGATAGATAATCAAAAATTTATCAACAAAATCTCGGAAAATATCGTTCATGAAGCACTGGAAGACAGAAGGGGCATTAGTGAGCCCAAAAGGCATCACCAGGTACTCAAAATGTCCCTCCGGAGTATTAAACGCCGTCTTCCATTCATCCCCATGCTTAATGCGAATAAGATTATACGCCCCCCTAAGGTCAAGCTTGGTAAACCAGCAAGCACCTTTAACTCTGGAGAATAGATCAGAAATCAGGGGTAACGGATACTGATATTTAACAGTAATTTTGTTGAGAGCACGATAATCAATACAAGGTCTTAATGATCCATCCTTTTTGGCTACAAAAAAAAAACCGGCACCTAAGGGTGACGAGGATGGTCTAATATGACCCTTCTCCAACGCCTCCTTAATATAGGATCGCATAGCCTCGTGCTCGGGTACAGATAAATTGAAGAGCCGACCCTTGGGAAATTTACACCCCGGGCTCAGTTCAATAGCACAGTCATAACTCCTATGGGGAGGCAGAGACGCAGACTCATTCTCACTAAATACATCATAAAAGTCCGCCAAATAATCAGGAACATCATGCAACTGAGGAGAGGTGGAAAACACCGGAGCTTCACTAAAGGCACACCGACAACCCCAACTCACCACAGACACAGATTTCCAATCCAAAACTGGATTATGAATTTGTAACCAGGGAAACCCCATAACAATAGTATCATGCAGTATGTAACACCAAAAACCTGCAATTTTCTTGATGGTCTGGGGCGACCCGCATTACCACCTGGGTCCAAAACTGAGGTTTATTTTTAGCCAAAGGAGTAGCATCAATCCCCCTCAAAGGGATAGGCGTCTGCAGAGGTGTCATCGGAAATCCACAACGTTTAGCAAAATCCAAGTCCATTAGGTTTAGAGCTGCTCCCGAATCCACAAAAGCCTTGGCGGAAAATGTGGACAGGGAGCAGATCAGAGTAATAGCCAGAAGAAACTTAGGTTGAACACCACCAACAGAAAACGTGTGTGCAAAGCGTTTCTCGCGTTTAGGACAGACAGAAATAATATGCGTGGCATCTCCACAGAAAAAACACAACTTATTACGCCTTCTGAACTCCTGACGCTGCTCTCTGGAAAAAACTCTACCACATTGCATAGGTTCAGACATCTGTTCAACAGGTGGCAACACCTCTCGTGCAGCTCTGCGTTCGCGTAAACGCCGATCAACCTGAATGGCTAATGACATAGAATCGTCAAAATCAGAGGGAACAGGAAATCCCACCATAGTATCTTTTATGGCTTCTGACAACCCCTTCCGAAAGAGAGCAGCCAAGGCATTATCATTCCAGGTAGTAAGTACTGCCCATTTTCGGAATTTTTGACAGTACAATTCTGCAGAATCACGACCCTGGTTCAATGCCAGCAGGGTCTTTTCAGCCTGATCAATGGCATTAGGTTCGTCATACAACAACTCCAAGGCCTGAAAAAATGCGTTCACATTAGTCAGAATAGGATCATCTGGTTTCAAAGAAAACGCCCAATCCTGGGGATCGCCACGCAGCAAAGAGATGACAATTTTAACCTGCTGCGCGGAGCTCTCTGACGAGTTAGGCTTCAAGGCAAAAAATAATTTACAATTATTTTTGAAATTCAAAAATTTAGACCGATCCCCAAAAAATACATCAGGTGTAGAAATCTTTGGTTCAGCAGCATGTGAATGAGCAAGGTAGGCGGAAATTCCTCGCACTTCCGCAGCGAGCTGCTCCACACGATCAGACAATTGCTTTATCTCCATTGAGAGAAAAAAAAATTCCCCCTACGGCCTCAGAGATATAGAGGAAAAAATATACACACTTTTTTTTTTTTTTTTTTTTTTTATACAATTCTTTTCTGCTATTGAGTACCCTAGAATCTGCGGTATGGCGGGTGATTCTGTTATGATTGAGTCACCGTAGGAGGCAAAAATAGAAATGCTAGCTAAGTCCAGAAAACCAGAGAAGTTGGCAGCTATCGGATTGCAGACCCCTGAACACAACTAGCAGTAGCCATGGGGGGCTCCTACGATGCCCTAGGCCCCTCGATCACAGCCGGAGGACTACATAGCCTAAAGACAGAAAGGGAAATCTAAACTGCCCCAGAGCAGACCCCAAAGCAAAAGGCAGCCCCCCACATATAATGACGGTGAAGCAAGAAGAAAGAACAAAACACAGACAGAAAGACAGACTGAGCAAAGATGGGGCCCACGCTAGCTTAGATAGGAAAGGACAGGAGGGCTGCTGTCTGCAATCCGTGAAAAACCCTATGAAAATAAGAGCCAACAAACTGACAGTAAAAAAGGCCCTGAAGACGCTTGGTTTCAAAAAAGCTATGTCAGTACTCAGGAATATTTTGAAGACAGAGCAACAGGCAAAAGGAGATTCCGCTCACCCCAGCAGGGAATGGCAGAATCCAGAAAAGCAAGGAAAACAAAACACTAATGCAAAAAGGCAAAGCAGAAATCTTAGCTTTAGATGAGCAGGAATCAGACTGGTTTCCTAGAAGTCCACAGAGAAATCACCCGCAGGCCAGAAGGGTGTCGGCAGCCTTATATCCAGTCATTAACTCCACTCAGCCAGTCATCATCATCATCCCCAGGTGTTTGACAATCAGGCTCACTACCTTTCTTCACCAGAAGAGGGAGTTCCTCGGGCCTCAGTAGTGAAGGGGAAAATGAACTCACAACACTCTAGGTTCTCCTGTGGCATGATGTTGTGCAATTTGCCTTTATAATGTGGATCGAGGACATTGGCCAACCAATAGTCATCATCCCTCATCATTTTGGCAATGCGGGGGGCCCTTTTTAAGGATCCGAAAGGCATAGTCACACATGTGGGCCAATGTTCCAGGTGTCAATGCTGCATTGCCAGTGGTGGGTGAAGGAGCACTTTCTGGCAAATCCACATCCCTCCAGTCACGCACAAACCCTGAACCTGACCTTGGCACGCCCACATGTTCTCTTGCCCCCAGAGAAGCATCCTCCTCCCCAAAATAATCATCCCCCTCATCCTCCTCCTCATCTTCCTCTTCTTCCTCCACCTCGTCCACGACAGTTCCCTGAGCAGACAATGAATGACTGTCATCAAGGCTTCCCTCCTCCTCCTCCTCCTGTTGCTCCTCAGCTGCAGACACCTGTTCCTTGATGTGCGTCAAAGTTTGCATGAGCAGACGCATAAGTGGTATGCTCATGCTTATGATGGCGTCGTCTGCGCTTACCAGCCATGTGCATTCCTCAAAACACTGAAGGACTTTACAGAGGTCTTTCAGCTTTGACCACTGCACACCCGATAATTCCATGTCTGCCCTCAAACTGCCTGCCCGTGTACCCTCCCATAAATGCATTACAGCCTTCCTCTGTTCACACAGCCCTCAACCATGTGCATGGTGGAGTTCCATCTTGTAGCAACGTCTATGATTAGGTGGTGCTTGGGGAGGTTGAGTGATCGCTGCAGCTTCTGCATACGACTGGCGTGTGTTATGATTGAGTCACCGAGGAGGAAAGTATGACCAAGCTAAGCCACAGAAAACCAGAGAGGTTGGTAACTAAACGGATTGCAGACCCCTGATCCTATCCACACAACTAGCAGTAGCCGTGGAGCGTATCTATGATGATCCTAGATGCCTCGACATAGCCGGAGAACTAAATAAGCCTAAAGCAAGAAAGGGGAAATCTAAACTGACCCAGGGCAGACCCCAAAGGAATAGATAGCCCCCAAACATATATTGTCGGTGAGACAAGATGAAAACACAAACACAGGTAGGAAAATAGACTGAGCAAACGATGGGGCCCACTCTAACTAGACAGGACAGGAAAGGAAAGACTCTATCTGCAATCATGCAAAAAACCCTGCAAAAAATTCCCAACACGTCTAATAGAAAAATACTGAAGTCACTAGACTTCGCCCACTATATTAGCACTCTGGCATATTCTGAAAACAGAGCAAAAAGAGGTCAATCTAATAAGGAACAAAAACAAACTGGCACAATAAGGATAGAAATTCAGCACAGCCCCAGCCGGAGCTGGCTGACCACACAAAACTGAAATAGACAAAACCAGATCAAATGTGAACAATAGCAAAAGAACACTTAGCTGAGCATGCAGGGACTGAGCTGGAAACTAAGACCTCAGGAGGCAGGAAAAAATCACCAGCAGGGATAGAGGGAGTCAGCTGTCTTAAATCCAGTCAGAAACTCCAGATCTCCAGTCATCCTCCTCATTATCAGGTGGCAGGCCTCTGTTAATTAGATCAGCTCCATTACCTTCAGTAACCACCAGAGGTAGCCCAGGAAGAGAACTCGCGACCCCTCTGTCAATACAACCAGCTCCATTACCTTCACTAGTAACCAGAGGTAGGCCAGAAAGCGAATTCACAACAGGAGTGGACGTTTGAGCGACGGATGTGCGAGCACAGTCTTTGCACCTTATGGAGCAGGGCTGTTAACTCCGGATAATTATTTAGGAAGCACTGCACCACCAGGTTCAAAGTGTGAGCCTGGCAAGGTATGTGTGTGAGTTTTGAAAGGGCTATGGCTGCCACAAAATTCCGCCCATTATCACTGACTACCTTGCCTGGCTCAAGATGTAGACTGCCCAGTCATGACTCAGTTTGTCGACGCAAGTACTCGGCCAGTACCTCCGCAGTGTGTCTACTGTCACCCAAAGACTTCATTTTTAAAACAGCCTGCTGCCGCTTACCACTAGCTGTTCGATAGTGGGACACCTCGTGTGCAATACTGACAGATGTGGATGGAGTGCTCGTGCGACTGCGCTCTGTCGACGAGCTTTCGCTTCTGGAGGAGGTGGAGGGTCGAACGCCTACACCCAACTGTTTCCTATACTGTGGGCTAGGCAGCACTGTTCCACTGCCGCTGTCCCCTGTGGAGCCTGCATCTACCACATTCACCCAGCGCGCAGTGATAGACACGTAATGGCCCTGGCCATGCCTACTGGTCCATGCATCTGTTGTGAGGTGCACCTTTCCACTCACTGATTGTATTATTGCATGGACAATGCGGTCTTTCACATGCCGGTGGAGGGCAGGGATGGCTTTTCGAGAAAAGAAGTGCCGACTGGGTAGGTCAGCATAGGCCATGAGCTCTCGGAAAGCTTCGCTTTCTACCAAACGGAAAGGCATCATCTCTAATTAGATCAGTTTGGCAATGTAGGCGTTCAAAGCCAGTGTACCTGGATGAGAGGATGAGTACTTTCTTGTCCTCCTCAGAGTGTCTGGTAGGGTGAGCTGGACTTGAGAGCTGCATAAGGGGAAACTACTATTGGACATGACGGACTGAGAAGGGGTTGGTGATGGTGAGGGTGTTGATGGCCTAGATTCAGTGTTTCCTCGCAAAAATATTGTGTTTGCGTGACTGGTTTGGCCTAGCGACGACACCTCAACATTTCTTGATGGTGGTGTGCTTAGCGGTGGCCTCATAGTGGGGAGAGCGATGGAGCGTTGCCGGCTAACTTGAGTCGGAGCAGGTGCACATGTGCTACCTGAGCTTTTGTAGTCCGTCCACGCTTGCAAGTGCATGTTGGTTAAATGTCTAAGCATGCAACTGGTATTCAAATTTCTTAGATTTTTCCCTCTGCTAAAGGTCCTTCGGCACTTCTTACAGATAACCTTTGCGTCATCAGTGGGATTTTGTTCAAAAAAGTGCCAGACTGCACTCTTGCTACTATGGTGCAAATTTTCAGGGCTTGCACACTGTGCTAATTTTACCTTCTGGCCAAGCTGTCCTGCAACTCTTTTAGTTTTCTTACCAAGTTTTTTGACAGCTACGGGCCTGTCGGATAACCGCTGCTGCGATGACGATGCCTGCTGCGGATCCTTCTCCTGTTCTGACCTATTGTCACCAGCACCCTCTTCCCCCAATGGATGCCAATCCGGGTCAAAAACTGGGTCATCCATGACCTCGTCTTCAATGTCATCTGCACCTTCCTCTGTACCTTCCTCTGTGTCACCGTGTAAGGTGGTATAGCATGCGTGAAGGGGCACCTGAGTTTCATCAGGGTCTGATTCGGGCTCAGTAGACTGCAAGGGCAATGTAGTGTTGTGGGTGAATGTACCAGCAGATTCGTCTAGCAGTGGCTGTGCATCAGTGCACTCCATGTCAGATTCATCTTGGACTGGGGAATTCAGGATTTGCCTTGATAACCCAGGAATGGTATGTGAAAAGAGCTCCATGGAGTAATCTGAAGTGTGTGCTGCAGCATCCTTCACTTTTGGTGTGGGTGAAGGACACAAGGAAAAATGTTGTTCCTGACCAGAGGCCTTCACTGACGACTCTGTGCTTGCAGTTTTTGTAACTTCAGAAGAGGAGGCAATAGAGCTGGAGGCTGTTTCGGCAATGTAAGCCAAAACCCGTTCCTGATGCTCCGGCTTTAAAATCGGTTTACCTACTCCCAGAAAAGGAAACCTTAAAGGCCTTCTTGTGCCAGACGATGACGCAGGCTCAACACCTCCTGCCTTAGCTGCTATTGTGCTTTTGCCAGAACCAACCGATGCACCACCACCACCATCAGTACCAGCTGTGCCCCCCTGCCCACATCCACGGCCTCTTCCACCAGACTTCCTCATGTTTGGGAAAATGTACCAAAAATACCATCAGAGAAATGGGACTGTATGAGTAGCGTACAGCTGTGTAAGGTGTATGTAAGAAGTGAAATCTCCGTATATATTTTGTGAGTCACAGACGCTCACCCAGTATGTATTTCACCGAAATCTAAGAAGCAGGTATACGGTATTGTATCAGAGGTGTACAGCTGTATACGTTGTTGGTGAAACTGTCAATCTCTGTATATGTATTTACGGAATGTCACACACACACACGCTGACTCTGTGTAGATGTGACCGTAATAAGAACACCAGATATCCGATACTGTTTGAGAATCGTACAGCTCAATACGGTGTATAGAGAAATGGAAATGTCCGTATATCTATTTATGGAGTGTCACACACACACGCTGACTCTGTGTAGATGTGACAGTAATAAGTTCACCAGATATCCGATACTGTTTGACAATCGGACACCTCTATATGGTGTATGTATGGAAAAATGTTAATCTCCGTGTATTTTTTTATGGAGTCACACACATATAGCATGTATTTGTCCGTGATACCAGCCGGTACACGGTAGCGTGTGAGGAGCGCACACCTCTATACGGTGTGTGAAAAAATGTACGCTCAGTATCTACTGTGCAGAAAAAAAGGAAAAGGATTTTTGCTTTTAAAAAAGCAGTCTGCACAGCAGTGTGCAAACAGCAATGCAGCTATCAGGGAGCCTTATAAGGCAGCCTAATAACCAACAGAGCTGCTGCACACAAATATATCCTCCCCTGTCACTGCACACTATACAGTTGTGTTTTACAGTGACATTCGCTATCAGCACAAGCAATTTTTTTTTCCTTTTTTCCTTCCTAAACACTCTCCCTATTGAGAACGATCAGCAGCAACCTCTCCCTAAGCAGAAGATTGCGGTCTGCGGTCACGGCCTTTTATAGGCACTGTGACGCCACACAAAGCCCGCCAATCACTTGCATGCCCTTCTCTAACATAGTGGGGGCCGCTGCCGACATAATCGCGTTGCCCACAGTATGCGTCCTTCATGATTGGCTGAAAATAGGCCCTGGAAGGATTGTGGGAAACGCGACTTTGGCGCTCAAGTCGGCGACCTCATGGCCGACCTCACGCTATGGTCGGGTTTTGATCGGCGAAACCCGACTTTAGCAAAAGTCGGCGGATTCTGAATTTGGCCGACTCGTTTCGCTCAACTCTAAACATCACCCATTCCCTGAAAAAAGTTATTTCTGCCAGGGTGCATTTCACCACTGACAACTGGACGTGCAAACATGGGCAGGGGCGTTACATCTCACTGACTGGGCACTGGGTGACTCTGGCGGCTGTGGGGGCAGGCGTTCAAGGGGCTGCTCCACAAGTCTTGAATCCCCAATGCTTGCGGGACAAAGCTCTTTATCTAACACTTCCTCAACTGCTTGTCTCCTCCACCTCCTCTTGGGCCTCCTCCTGTGCCCTCAGCCTCTCCCTTAATGAGATGCACGTTCCAACAGTGCAGAGAGAATCCTCCCCACCTCTGTACTGCGCAGCCAGGGCTCACCACAATCAGACAGTGTTAAAATTATTATGCATTGGAGATCGCAGTCACACAGCTCAAGAGTTGTGGACAGCTATCCAGGCCAAGTCAGAGCAATGACTGTCTCGACTAAACCTGGAGCCAGGGAAGGTCATGTGGGATAATGATGCAAACCTGCTGATACAGCAGTTTCTCAGCCACTATCCCTGCCTGTATGCACTGCTGCAGAAATCACAGTTGCTGGTGTGGCGATCGGACCCCGCAGGTCATCGTTTTGCATCACTACAGAGATCTTTTGGCCTACCGGTTAAGAATTTGATCTGAGCTGTTCCGACACTGTATAATTCCACTCTGCATTTATTGCAGTGACTGTGGCAGCATCAACAAGCACTGGTGCAGTATGTCCTTTTGCATAGCCTGGGCCAACGCAGTTTGGATGTGGTGCAAATTATGCTTGCGGCATGGGTACAGATAAATGACCTCTGCACCCTTCTGCACAGTTTTGAAATAGCTACTAAGATGGTTAGCGATAACAATTCCATTATCAGCATCACTATTCCAGTCATCTACATGCTGGAGCACACTTTGAATAGTCTGAGTGAGGAGGTGGTGGTCCCAGAGGAAGAGGTGCAAGCAAAGGAGGATGTGGAAGGGATAACAATATCTGAAAGTTTCGGACTGTCGTCGCACAGTCGGATGCCATGGGAGAGTGGATTACAGCAATTGAAGGGGGCTCATGGTACCAGACAAACAGTTAAGGTGCAGGAGCCAAGGGCCAAATTGAGGTGGAGGAGGAGGAGGAAGAGGTGATTGACGAGCAACAGTCATGAAGAGGATAATGATACCATGTCTGTTGTCCGTGGTTGGTGGGAAGGGACAGAGGAAGCAACCTTGAGTGTTATTACGCCACCGACACACCATGGACTTCGACCTCATCGAAGTGCCTGACACATGAGCGCCTTCTTTCTGCACTATCTTCAACAAGATGCCTGTATGCTTAGAGTTAGATATAGTGCTGACTACTGGGTTGCCACTCCGGTAGATCAAAAGTAAATTTTGCCAGATGCTTCACCCCCTGGAAAGGGACGTGCGCATGCTGGAATGTTGAAACACGCTGGTAAACAATCTTAAGAGTGGTTTTCCCCAAGACAGCAGTGAGGCACACAGTGTGCATCACAGTTCTAGACTTCCAATCCCAGGAACATCAAGGCATCATCACAAAACCATTAGCAGCAGTGTAAGTGGCATAAGAAATTTCTGTGAACTTTCATTCCTCACATTTTTTATACCAGCCCGTGCACCAGCAGAACAGAGTACAAGTCTGACATATTTTGAACAACTGGATAAGATGGTGCAGGAGTATCTTGAGCTCAATATAAATGCCATCAGGGGGAATTTGGACCTTTTTGCACTTTGGTCTTCAAAAATGGAAGAGTGGCCTGAGTTCGCCTGTCATGCCTTGAAGGTTTTGTTATGCCCGGCACCCAGACTAGTCGATGGTGTCCTTTTTAGTTTCATGCACTGATCTCATGTTATTGCAGTCTGTGCCACCTTTGTGGTGTCTTCTGTGCCTGCTGTTCCTAGTGCTGCTGATGTCACAAACAATTTTTTGATATGTGGAGACTCCATGTTGGGTCTCCATCTGGTGAGTTGCCAGTAGTGGAAGATGTGTCAGAGGATAATTATACTTTTTCTGCTCTGTGGAAATTGATGCCACTTTAGTGGTTTGTGACAATAATTTTTTGAAATCAGGAGAATCCAAGATGGGACTCCTTCATGTGTGTTGCCTGTAGAAGTAGGGCTCCCAGACATGCAGGGCTGCACTTTCACTCAACTACCTGTGTTACTATCCTTATATTTTTCTACCAATAGTACTCTATGAAACTGATGTTTGTGCCATCTGAGTGTGGCTGGGAAAAAAAAATGGAACTGTTGCATGAGGTATCAGTGCTCCCAGCAAAGAAGGCATACACTGTTCAGTTAACCACCAGGTTTTCATTGAAACTTCAGTTCATAGCTGTAAATGTTGGCCCAGACCCTGATACTTCATGCGTGGCCCATGGCTGACTGCTTCTGTGCCATTATAAAATGTTCTACTGTGGATCAATTGATCACTCAACTACCTGTGTTACTTTCCTTGCATTTTTATACCAATAATAAAGTTAGGTCCATATATATTTAGACAGAGACAACATTTTTCTAATTTCGGTTCTAGACATTACCACAATGAATTTTAAACAAAACAATTCAGATGCAGTTGAAGTTCAGACTTTCAGCTTTCATTTGAGGGTATCCACATTAACATTGGATGAACGGTTTGGGAGTTTCAGCTCCTTAACATGCGCCACCCTGTTTTTAAAGGGACCAAAAGTAATTGGACAATTGACTCCAAATCTATTTCATGGACAGGTGTGGGCAATCCTTTCGATATTATTATTATTTATTATTATAGCGCCATTTATTCCATGGCGCTTTACATGTGAGGAGGGGTATACATAGTACATACAAGTACAGTAATCTTAAACAATACAAGTCACGACTGGTACAGGATGAGAGAGGACCCTGCCCGCGAGGGCTCACAATCTACAATGGGATGGGTGAGGATACAGTAGGCGAGGGTAGAGTTGGTCGTGCAGTGGTTTGGTGGATCGGTGGTTACTGCAAGTTGTAGGCTTGTCGGAAGTAGGTCTTCAAGTTCTTTTTGAAGGTTTCCATGGTAGGCGAGAGTCTGATATGTTGTGGTAGAGAGTTCCAGAGTAGAGGGGATGCGCGGGAGTAATCTTGTATGTGATTGTGGGAAGAGGAGATAAGAGGGGAGTACAGAAGGAGATCTTGTGAGGATCGGAGGTTTCGTGCAGGTAAGTACCGGGAGACTAGGTCACAGATGTACGGAGGACTCAGGTTGTGGATGGCTTTGTATGTCATGATTAGGGTTTTGAACTGGAGCCTTTGGGTAATGGGGAGCCAGTGCAGGGATTGACAGAGGGGAGAGGCCGGGGAATAGCGGGGGGACAGGTGGTTTAGTCGGGCAGCAGAGTTAAGAATAGATTGGAGGGGTGCGAGAGTGTTAGAGGGGAGGCCACAGAGCAGGAGGTTGCAGTAGTCAAGGCGGGAGATGATGAGGGCATGGACTAGGGTTTTTGCAGATTCTTGGTTGAGGAATGTACGGATCCGTGAAATATTTTTGAGTTGAAGTCGGCATGAAGCGGAAAGGGCTTGGATATGTGGTTTGAAAGAGAGATCAGTGTCAAGGATAACCCCGAGGCAGCGAGCTTGTGAGACTGGAGAGAGTGGGCAGCCGCTTACTTTAATGGATAGGTCTGTTGGGGGGGGTCACGTGAGATGGGCGAAAGATGATTATTTCTGTTTTGTCCATATTAAGTTTTAGGAATCTAGTGGAGAAGAAGGATGAAATAGCAGACAGACATTGAGGGATTCTGTTTAGTAGGGTAGTGATATCTGGTCCAGAGATGTAGATCTGTGTGTCATCAGCACAGAGATGATACTGAAAGCCATGAGATTCTATGAGCTGTCCGAGGCCGAAGGTGTAAACGGAGAAGAGCAGGGGCCCTAGGACTGAACCTTGCGGGACTCCGACGGATAGGGGGTGCGGTGAGGAGGTGGTGTGCGAATGGGAGACGTTAAATGTCCGGTCTGCTAGGTATGACGCAATCCAAGATAGGGCCAAGTCTGTGATACCAAGAGATGAGAGGGTCTGTAGTAATAGGGAATGGTCCACTGTGTCAAAGGCAGAGGACAGGTCCAGGAGGAGGAGGACAGAGTAGTGTCGCTTGGCCTTGGCAGCTAGTAGGTCATTGGTGACCTTAGTTAGGGCACTTTCAGTGGAGTGGTGTGGCCAGAAGCCAGATTGCAAGTGGTCAAGGAGGGAGCAAGAAGAGAGGTGGGAGGATAGTTCAAGATGGACGTGTTGTTCCAGTAGTTTTGAGGCATAGGGGAGAAGTGATATAGGGCGATAGCTAGATACAGAGGATGGGTCAAGAGAGGGCTTTTTGAGGATAGGTGTCATTGAGGCATGTTTAAAGCTTGAGGGGAAAACACCAGTTGTTAGTGATAGGTTGAACAGATGAGTTAGGGTTGGGATGAAGACTGTGGTGAGGTTTGGGATGAAGTGGGATGGGATCGGGTCAAGTGCACAGGTAGTGAGATGTGATCTTGAGAGTAGTGTGGAGAGTCGATCTTCTGTAATGGTGGAGAATGGTGGATATGTCATTCTCAATTAAGCAGATAAAAGGCCTGGAGTTGATTTGAGGCGTGGTGCTTGCATTTGAAAGGTTTTGCTGTGAAGGAAACAAAGGAGCTCTCCATGCAGGTGAAACAAGCCATCCTTAACCTGCAAAAACAGAAAAAATCCATCCGAGAAATTGCTACAACATTAGGAGTGGCAAAATCTACAGTTTGGTACATCCTGAGAAAGAAAGAAAGCACTGGTGAACTCATCAATGCAAAAAGACCTGGGCGCCCACGGAAGACAACAGTGGTGGATGATCGCAGAATAATCTCCATGGTGAAGAGAAACCCCTTAACAACAGACAACCAAGTAAAAAACACTCTCCAGGAGGTAGGAGTATCAATATCCAAATCTACCATAAAGAGAAGACTGCATGAAAGTAAATACAGAGTGTTCACTGCACAGTGCAAGCCACTTATAAGCATCAAGAATAAAAAGGCTAGACTGGACTTTGCAAAAAAAATCTAAAAAAGCCAGTACAGATCTGGAAGAACATTCTTTGGACAGATGAAACCAAGATCAACCTCTACCAGAATGATGGAAAGAGAAAAGTATTGTCAAGGCATGGTACAGCTCATGATCCAAAGCATACCACATCATCTGTAAAACACGGCAGTGTGACGTCTTGGGCATGCATGGCTGCCAGTGGCACTGGGTCACTAGAGTGTTAATTGATGATGTGACACAGGACAGAAGCAGCCGAATGAATTCTGAGGTATTCAGAGCCATACTGTGTGCTCAGATCCAGCCAAATGCAGCCAAACTGATTGGTCGTCGTTTCATACTACAGATGGACAATGACCCAAAACATAAAGCCAAAGCAACCAAGGAGTTTATTAAAGCAAAGAAGTGGAATATTCTTGAATGGCCAAGTCAGTCACCTGATCTCAACCCAATTGAGCATGCATTTCACTTGTTAAAGACTAAACTTCAGACAGAAAGGCCCACAAACAAACAGCAACTGAAAACCACCGCAGTGAAAGCCTGGCAGAGCATCAAAAAGGAGGAAACACAGCGTCTGGTGATGTCCATGAGTTAAAGACTTCAGGCAGTCATTGCCAACAAAGGGTTTTCAACCAAGTACTAGAAATGAACATTTTATTTACAATTATTTAATCTGTCCAATTACTTTTGGTCCCTTTAAAAACAGGGTGGCACATGTTAAGGAGCTGAAACTCCTAAACCCTTCATGCAATTTTAATGTGGATACCCTCAAATGAAAGCTGAAAGTCTGAACCTCAACTGCATCTGAATTGTTTTGTTTAAAATTCATTGTGGTAATGTCTAGAACCAAAACTAGAAAAATGTTGTCTCTGTCCAAATATATATGGACCTAACTGCATGTTTGTGCCATCTGAGTGTGGCTGGGAAAAAAAATTGGCGCTGATGCATGAGGTATCAGGACTCCCAACAAAGAAGGCTTACACCTCTCCCTTAACCACCAGGTCTTCATTGAAAATTTAATTCAAAGCTGTAAATGTTGGCCCCGACCCTGATACCTCATGCACGGCCCATGGCTGACTGCTGCTGTGCCATTAGCAAATTTTTACTGTGGGTCAATTAATGCCACTTTTCATGGTGCCTGTCTCTAATTTTATCTGCTTGATAAGCTTTTTGTCATCCCTAAAGGTGTTGCCTATACATTGGCCTCCCATTAAATCTAATGGGGTTCGGGTATGTTTGTCAAACCGTTCGGTGAACATCGGGACGTTCGGCGAACCGAACCTTAAAAAGTTTGCTTATCTTTGCTCAACAAAGTGCAACAGTGCATGCATGGTACATGTTCTCAATGCCTACATTTAATACGAGAATCATTGCGAGTATGGTATGTACTGTGATAAAACACTCCGGGATCGCCTTTGCTGGGGTCAAAGGTCACATGCGTTTAGCATGAAACTCAGGCGCACAAGACGGGGTCCGGGTATCACTGACACTGTTTCAGGTTTATTAAAGGTGAAAGCAATAAAGGAAACTAACTAAACAAGGTCCGACCTAACTACCAACTGGTGACCTTCTCCCATCCAGCCAAACCACAGTTACAGTGGGCACTGATTTCACTACTCACATGTGTCTCTCACACAGACAGACTCTCTGTGCCCCCAGGCTGAGACACTCACACAACCACCTGGCATCCTTTTATATCCGCCTCCCATTATTCATTAGTAAACAGGTGCGATACTGACCAGACTAGGCCACATAGGAAAGTTATCTGGGCGAGATATACCTTCCCTCATCCACTATTACCACATGATTCTCACATATCCCCCCTCTGCTCAGACCACTCCGGTCAAGCAATGACACCCGCCAAACAGTGCACTCGGGACAGGGCATCTGCATTCCCCATCTGTACCCCTGGGCGGTGCTCCACCGTAAAAGTGTAGGCCTGCAGGGCAAGGAACCACCGGGTCACCCGGCTATTCCGTTCCTTGCGCAAGTGCATCCACTTGAGAGGGGCATGGTCAGTGATCAGCCTGAACTTTCGGCCCACCAGGTAATATTTGAGGGCCTCTAGAGCCCACTTAATGGCTAGGCACTCTTTTTCAACAACTGCATACTTTTGCTCATGTTTATTCAGCTTCCTGCTGAGATAGAGGACTGGGTGTTCCACTCTGTCCCTCACTTGTGACAGTACGGCCCCGATACCAGTATCAGAGGCATCCATTTGTACCACAAACTCGCTGCGGAAGTCCGGAGTCACCAGTACGGGTTGAGAGCAAAGTGCCCATTTTAGGCTATGGAAGGCTTCTTCAGCCGCTAAATTCCATTTAATCATGATGGAGTCTTACCCTTTGGTAAGATCCGTCAGGGGGGTAGCGATGGCTGCAAAATTGGGTATGAACCGGCGATAATAGCCGGCGATCCCCAGAAAGGCTTGCACCTGCTTCTTGTTGACAGGTTGCGGCCAGCCCGGAACCGCTTGAATCTTATCGACCTGGGGTTTAACAATACCCCTCCCAATTACATACCCCAAATACCGGGCTTCTTCTAGCCCGATGTGACATTTCTTGGGGTTCGCGGTTAGACCTGCCTCCCACAGGTCGTCAATCACAGCTTGTACTTTCTGGAGATGAGTCTCCCAGTCCAAGCTGTAAATGACAATGTCATCCAAATAGGCCGAAGCGTACTGCCTATGTGGCCTCAGGACTCGATCCATCAGTCTCTGGAAGGTCGCCGGTGCTCCGTGCAGTCCAAACGGCATATACACATACTGAAATAAACCTTCCGGCGTAGCAAATGCCGTCTTTTCTCTGGCCGCCTCCGCCAGAGGGATCTGCCAATACGCCTTTGTTAGGTCTAGGGTCGTAATATACCGGGCTTTTCCTAACCGATCTATTAACTCGTCGACCCGGGGCATAGGGTAGGCATCACATTTTGAGACCGCATTCAGTTTCCTGAAGTAATTGCAGAACCGGATGGTGCCGTCCGGTTTAGGAATTAGCATAATCGGGCTGGATCAAGCACTGTGCGATTCCTCAATGACTGCTAACTCTAACATTGCCTTCCCTTCTCGGGAAACGGCTTCACGGCGCGCTTCCGGGGTTCGGTAGGGTTTTACGTGAATTGTGACACCAGGTTCCATTACGATGTCATGTTTCATTAGCGTAGTCTGCACGGGTTTTCTGAGAAAAACTTTTGATTGTGAAGTAGAAACTGCCTGACCTCAGTCTTTTGCCGCTCCAAGAGAGACTCTGCAACCCGTACCTCCGGTACGGTATGCGAGCAGACGGGACGGGCCAGCTCCGCTGACAAGGCAGACCGAACTTTCCAGGGTTTTATCAGATTTACATGATAAATCTGTTCAGGTTTCCGTTTACCTGCCTGGTATACTTTGTAGTTTACTTCACCAACTCTTTCCTTAATCTCAAAGGGGCCCTGCCACTTTGCCAGGAACTTACTGTCCACCGTGGGGACCAGGATCAACACCCTATCTCCGGGTGCAAACGTACGGATCTTGGCGCCCCTATCATAGATTCTTTTTTGGGCTCCTTGAGCCTGCATCATGTCTTCTTTGACGATAGGCATGACAACTGCAATACGGTCCTGCATTTGTGTTACGTGATCTATCACCGTTTTAAATGGCCAATTCACATCCCATAGAATATGCCCCATATGTTGCTCCATAGACGATGCCCCCATATGTTGCCCCATAGAATATGCCCCCATATGCTGCTCCATAGAATATGCCCCCATATGCTGCTCCAGACTATGCCCCCATATACTGCCCCCATATGCTGCTCCATAGAATATGCCCCCATATTCTGCTCAATAGAATATACCCCCCATATGCTGCTCCATAGAATATGCCCCCATATTCTGCTCCATAGAATATACCCCATATGCTGCCCCCTTATGCTGCTCCATAGACTATGCCCCCATATGCTGCCCCATAGACTATGCCCCCATATACTGCCCCATAGAATATGCCCCCATATGCTGCTCCATAGAATATGCCCCCATATGCTGCTCCATAGAATATACCCCCATATGCTGCCCCATAGACTATACCCCCATATGATGCCCCCAAAAGATGCTCCATATATTATGCCCCCCTTATGCTGCTGCAAATAAAAATTGCCATACTCACCTCTCCTGCTCAGGACTCGGCACCTGAGATATTCACCTGTCCCCCAGTCCATTGCTGCTCACCGCTGTCTGCCACGTTGTCTGTCAGTGACGTTCAGGCAGCAGAGGGCATGGTGCGCACTAACCACATCACCGTGCCTCCTGCTGGCTAAACGTCACAGACAGAGAACGCAGCAGACAGCGGTGAGTGAGCAGCGATGGACCACGGGACAGGTGAATATTGCTAACCTACCCCCTTCTGGCGCAGTCTCTGCAGCCCCATTTCTCCATGGTCTCCCTTCCTGCCTTCAGCGGTCATGTTATACCGCTCATTACACTCATGAATATTCGCATATTCGTGAGTTTAATGAGCGGTACCACGTGACCGCTGAAGGCAGGAAGGGAGACCATGGAGAAACGGGGGGCCCGGGCTGCAGAAACCGCGCCAGGGAGGGTAAGTATGATCTGTGGCACCCCTGCTCCCCCTCCCGGAGATGAGCCGTGGCAACCGTCGGGAGATCAGCGGCTAGCGCCGCTGATCTCCTGACCATAGCGGTGGCATGTGTCCTTCGAATTCCAGACTGCACCTGCGCAGTGCGCCTGTCACTGATTGGCCACCGCCGGCTGGCCGTGACCAATCAGCGACCCGGGATTTCGGGTTACAGACAGACAGACATGATAAGACGATTATATATATAGATAGCTTAGCTTTGTTCTTTCTCCTCAAGCTCATGCTAATGTTTTGTTTTATTCCCTGTTTCCTGAGCCATTAGGTTCAATTGAATGTACATCATTTAGTGGTGTCATAGCTCAGTGGTAAGAGCACTGGTCTTGTAAACCAGGGGTCACGAGTTCACCTCTCACTGAAGCCTGAGAAATTCTTTGAGTGGCTTCAACATGCACCTGTCTTGGTTCTTCATAAATACCATCTGGTACGTTTTATATATTGAATCTGCATTCTGAATTCTTGGGACAATTTGTTACTGAGATAATTGATGAGTTGCCTTCGTTTCAAATTTTTATATATCAGGATTTATTATTTCATTTTCGATCGATATCCAGCTATTGCGGCATTATTAGGAGAAATACACCTGTGCGTTGTACTTTGCGTGGATAGAAGAGGGCTTTTGATTATTGTTGGTATACTGCTATGACGCTGTCACGTAGTGACTTGTCCTGTGTGACGCGACCAGCAGGTCAGTAACTAAAATGACAGAAAGACAAACAAGTGAACACCAGGGAAACAGTTACAACGGTGGGCCCTACAATAGGGAATGGGGACGTGGACACCTCCTGCACTCTCCTGAGGCTGTGTCCCTTAACACTCCTCACGTTCCCTATACAGGCTCTTCACCTGTCACCGACCAGGATACCTGAATCCCTCACTAGCCCTGCACATATCCCTTACTAGGGATCAGGCTAGTGCAGACACTGGTCCCACCGCTGTACTAAGATAACATTAGGGAAAACAACAAACAGGGAAAATAAACAACTTAGCTTTCTCTGTTGCCAATGCTCCGGAGGCAACAGATTACGGCATCTGGATACAGCTTCTAACTGAACAGCTGATACACCAAAGCTCTGGATGAGCTGCAAAGCACTGCTCCCAATAGCTCCTCTCTCCTCCAAGGTTGGTTAGGAAATGACCAGTATCACCAACAGAGATCGAGAGCACCTGACACCCTTTTATAGGAAGGAGGGGAGGGTTAACACCTGCTGTCTAATTTACACATGTAGTAACCCCAGCGGCCACCGGGGGTAACCCATTAGCAGCAACCAAGGTTGTGATAACCCCAGCGGCAACCGGGGGCAAAACCCATCAGCAGCCACTAAGGTTGTAATAATACTGGTGGCCACCGGGGGCAAAAACTAACATTAAGCAAGAGGCTTGAAGGAAAAAAAAGGTTATATGTGAGCCCAGATCTGATACAGATCCAAACATGGATTGTGAAAGTACCCCCTTCTCAATGAGGGGCCTCTGGACCCTCAAGACCGCACCTCACCGGAAAACCACCTACAGTGAGGACGCCCAGATCCAGAGTTCACCTCAGCAACTACCCGACTCTCAGGTTTATGGCAAACATGGGCAGATGGAAGTGGCAATGTATGCTCCGGAGGCACCACAAATCTCCAGAGTGCCGACCTGGGGAACGAGTTGTGTATGGGCATATTTGGGGGTAACTCCAGCTGGTAAGTCCCCGGGCTGAGGACGGCCGACACCCGATATGGCCCAATCACCTGGGAACTCCAGACCCCAGCGGCATACTTCCACTGGATGTTTTTGGTGGCCACCCGTACATACTTGTTCACACACTGGTCTGGACCTGAATGTTTATTGCCACACATACGTTTGCCAAAAGATGGTGAACTCTTTACAGAACTGGCAAAAGAGGCGTCCCCCTGTGTCACCACACTTACACCCCCCGCAATTCACAGAGGGAACCACCACCCTCCTCTGAGCCCTCCACCTACGAGGCCTACACAGGCATGGGCACAGGAACATGCGGATGCTGGCCGTAATTAAGGAGGAATGGAGTCTGACCAGTGGAGTCAGCCACAGCGTTGTTCAAAGTGAACTCCGCCCATGGCAGCAAGGATGCCCAGTCATCCTGCCTGTCCAAGACAAAATGTCGTAGATATGTGACCAGGGTCTGGTTGGCTCTCTCTACCAACCCGTTCGTCTCAGGGTGATAAGCCGAAGAGAGGTTCAGCTCAATACTGAGCAGCTGACATAGCTCTCTCCAAAACCGAGACGTGAACTGGGGACCCCGGTCGCTGACAATCTTGTCTGTTGTGAGTTCATTTTCCCCTTCACCATTGAGGTCTGGTGAAGGAAGGTAGTTAGGCTGATTACCAAGCACCTGGGCAGGATGATGATGACTGGGTGACGGGAATTACTGACTGGATATAAGGCAGCCGACGCCCTTCTGCCTTGCTGGTGATCTCTCTGAGGGATTCTAGGAGACCAGTCTGATTCCTGCTCCTCAAAAGCTAAGTTTTCTGCTCTACTTTTTGCATTTGTGTTTTGGTTTTGTTTTGCATTGTTTTCCTTGATTTCTGCCATTCCCTGCTGGGGTGAGCTGAATTCCTTTTTGCTCTGTCTTCAGAAAATACCTGAGTACTGATATAGTCTTTTTGAAGCCTAGCGTCTTCAGGGCTTTTTTCCCTATCAGCTGTTGGCTCTTGTTTTGATAGGGTTTTGGCGGATTACAGACAGCAGCTTTTCTATCCTGTCGTATTTAGTTAGCTTGGGCCCCATCATTTGCTCAGCCTATCTTTCTATCTGTGTGAGTGTTTTTTCATCTTGCTTCACCGTCATTATATGTTGGGGGCTGCCTATTGCTTTGGGGTCTGCTCTGGGGCAGTTTAGATTTCCCTTTCTGTCTTTAGGCTATGTAGTTCTCCAGCTGTGATCGAGGGGTCTAGGGCACCGTGGGAACCCCCCACGGCTACTGCTAGTTGTCGTTGATAGGTTCAGGGGTCTGCAATCCGATAGCTGCCAACTTCTCTGGTTTTCTGGACTTAGCTAGTATTTCTGTTTTTGCCTCCTACGGTGACTCATTCATAACAGAATCACCAGCCATACCGCAGATCCTAGGGTACTCAATAGCAGGAAAGAATTGTAAAAAAAAAAAAAAAAAAGGTGTGTATATTTTTCCTCTATATCTCTGAGGCCGTAGGGGGAATTTTTTTTTCTCTCAATGGAGATAAAGCAATTGTCTGATCGTGTGGAGCAGCTCGCTGCGGAAGTGCGGGGAATTTCCGCCTACCTTGCTCATTCACATGCTGCTGAACCAAAGATCCCTACTCCTGATGTGATTTTTGGGGATCGGTCTAAATTTTTGAACTTCAAAAATAATTGTAAATTATTTTTTGCCTTGAAGCCCAACTCGTCAGGGAGCTCCGCGCAGCAGGTTAAAATTGTCATCTCTTTGCTGTGCGGCGATCCCCAGGATTGGGCGTTTTCTTTGAAACCAGATGATCCTATTCTGACTAATGTGAACGCATTTTTTCAAGCCTTGGGGTTGTTGTATGACAAACCTAATGCTATTGATCAGGCTGAAAAGACCCTTTTGGCATTGAGCCAGGGTCGAGATTCTGCAGAATTGTACTGTCAAAAATTCCAAAAGTGGGCGGTCCTTACTACCTGGAATGGTAATGCCTTGGCAGCTCTCTTTCGGAAGGGTTTGTCAGAAGCCGTAAAAGATACTATGGTGGGATTTCCTGTTCCCTCTGGTCTTGACAATTCTATGTCATTAGCCATTCAGGTTGATTGGCGTTTGCGTGAACGCAGGACTGCATGAGAGGTGTTGCCACCTGTTGAACAAATGTCTGAACCTATGCAATGTGATAGAGTTTTGTCCAGGGAGCAACGTCAGGAGTTCAGAAGGCGTAATAAGCTGTGTTTTTTTTGTGGAGATGCCTCGCATATTATTTCTGTCTGTCCTAAACAAGAGAAACGCTTTGCACACATGTTTTCTGTGGGTGGTGTTCAACCTAAGTTTCTTCTGGCAATTACTCTGATCTGCTCCCTGTCCACATTTTCCGCCAAGGCTTTTGTGGATTCGGGAGCAGCCCTGAACCTAATGGACTTGGATTTTGCTAAACGTTGTGGGTTTCCTATGACACCTCTGCGGATGCCTATCCCTTTGAGGGGGATTGACGCTACTCCTTTGGCTAAAAATAAACCTCAGTTTTGGACCCAGGTGGTAATGTGGGTCGCCCCAGACCATCAAGAAAATTGCAGATTTTTGGTGTTGCATAATTTGCATGATACCATTGTTCTGGGGTTTCCCTGGTTGCAAATTCATAATCCAGTTTTGGATTGGAAATCTGTGTCTGTGGTGAGTTGGGGTTGTCGGTGTGCCCTTAGAGAGGCTCCATTTTTTTCCACCTCTCCTCAGTCGCATGAGGTTCCTGACTATTTGGCGGATTTTTATGATGTATTTAGTGAGAATGAGTCTGCGTCTTTGCCTCCTCATAGGAGTTATGACTGTGCAATTGAACTGAGCCCGGGGTGTAAATTTCCCAAGGGTCGGCTCTTCAATTTATCTGTACCCGAGCATGAGGCTATGCGATCCTATATTAAGGAGGCGTTGGAGAAGGGTTATATTAGACCATCCTCCTCACCCTTAGGTGCTGGGTTTTTTTTCGTGGCCAAAAAGGATGGTTCATTAAGGCCTTGTATTGATTATCGTGCCCTCAACAAAATTACTATTAAATATCAGTATCCATTACCCCTGATTTCGGATCTATTCTACAGAGTTAAAGGTGCTTGCTGGTTTACCAAGCTTGACCTCAGGGGGGCGTATAATCTTATCCGCATTAAGCATGGGGATGAATGGAAGACGGCGTTTAATACTCCGGAGGGACATTTTGAGTACCTGGTGATGCCTTTTGGGCTCACTAATGCCACTTCTGTCTTCCAGTGCTTCATGAACGATATTTTCTGAGACTTTGTGGATAAATTTTTGATTATCTATCTGGATGATATTTTGATCTTCTCCAAGGATTGGGATTCTCATGTGTAACATGTTTGGACTGTGTTCCGGATTTTGAGGGAGAATTCCCTGTATGTCAAGGGATCGAAATGCCTTTTTGGGGTACAGAGGATTTCTTTTTTGGGATTTATTTTGTCTCCGTCAACTACTGAAATGGACCCAGCCAAGGTACAGGCCATTTATGATTGGGTTCAGCCCACTTCTTTGAAGGCCCTCCAGAAGTTTTTGGGTTTTGCTAATTTTTATCGGAAATTTATAGCAAAATTTTCTAGTATTGCCAAGCCATTGACTGATCTGACTAAGAAGGGTGCTGATGTGTTGAATTGGTCTCCGGAGGCTGTTTCTTCCTTTCAGGAGCTGAAGCGAAGATTCACTTCTGCCCCGGTTTTGCGGCAACCTGATGTCTCACTCCCGTTCCAGGTAGAGGTGGACGCTTCTGAGATTGGTGCAGGAGCTGTTTTGTCCCAAAAGGATCCTGTAACATCTAAAATGAATCCCTGTGCTTTCTTTTCCCGAAAGTTCTCTCCATCTGAACGTAACTATGATGTGGGGAATCGGGAACTGTTAGCCATGAAATGGGCATTTGAGGAGTGGAGACATTGGTTGGAGGGAGCTAAACATCAAGTCGTGGTCCTCACAGACCACAAGAATTTGATTTACCTGGAGTCGGCCAAACGCTTGAACCCTAGACAGGCTAGGTGGGCCTTGTTTTTTACACGTTTTGATTTTGTGGTCTCTTTTCTTCCTGGCACTAAGAATGTCAAGGCTGACGCTCTCTCTAGGAGCTTCTTTGCTGATTCTCCTGTGGTGACCAAGCCTGCTACCATCTTAGGCGAAGGGGTAGTTCTTTCTGCCATCTCGCCCGATTTGAGACGTGCTCTGGAAGAGTTCCAGGAGAACAAACCTGAGCGTTGTCCCAGTGGAAAGTTGTATGTTCCTGACCAGTGGAAGAAGAGAGTGATGTCTGAAGTTCATTGCTCTGCATTGGCTGGTCATCTAGGTATTTTTGGTACTAGAGATCTGGTGAGTCGGTCATTTTGGTGGCCCGCCTTGTCTCGTGATGTCAGGAATTTTGTGCAGTCCTGTGGGACTTGCTCCCGGTCTAAACCTTTTTCTCGCTCTAGTGGGTTGTTGATGCCTTTGCCGGTTCCCAGGAGGCCATGGACCCATATTTCAATGGATTTCATCTCTGATATGCCTGTCTCTCAGAGAATGACTGCTATTTGGGTGATTTGTGATAGGTTCTCTAAGATGGTTCATCTTGTACCACTCCCTAAGTTGCCATCTTCCTTTGAGTTGGTGCCCCTGTTTTTGCAACAGGTGGTTCGCTTGCACGGGATTCCTGAGAACATTGTATCTGACAGAGGAGTTCAGTTTGTGTCTAGATTTTGGAGGACTTTCTGTTCCAAGCTGGGAATTCAGTTGTCCTTCTCCTCTGCTTTTCACCCTCAGACCAATGGGCAGACGGAGAGAACAAACCAGACCTTGGAGTCGTATTTGAGATGTTTTATTTCCGCTGATCAGGATGATTGGGTTTCATTTTTGCCCTTGGCCGAATTTGCTTTAAATAATAGAGCTAGTTCTGCCACTTTGATGTCACCTTTTTTTTGTAACTTTGGGTTTCATCCTTGATTTTCTTCAGGGCAGGTGGAGCCTTCTGCCTGCCCAGGTGTTGACACTGTGGTGGAGAGAATGCACCAGATCTGGGACCAAGTGGTGGATAAGTTATCTCTCTCCCAGGAAAAGGCCCAGCGGTTTTTCAACCGACATAGGACCATTGGTCCCCAGTTTAAGGTTGGTGATATGGTGTGGTTATCATCAAAAAATATCGCTATGAAGGTGGCTTCTCCTAAGTTTAAGCCTAGATTTATTGGACCTTACAAGATTTTGGAGATTATTAATCCGGTCTCTTTTCGTTTGGCTCTTCCTGTTACATTTAAAATCCATAATGTGTTTCATAAGTCCTTGTTGAAGAGGTTTGTTGAACCAGTAGTTCCTGGGGTGGCACCTCCGGACCCTGTATTGGTTGAAGGTAACATGGAATATGAGGTAGAGAAGATACTGGATTCCCGTCTGGCTAGACGGAGACTCCAGTATTTGGTTAAGTGGAAAGGTTATGGTCAGGAGGATAATTCCTGGGTCTCTGCCTCTGATATTCATGCCAAAAGATTGGTGCGTGCCTTTCATCGGGCTCACCCTGATCGCCTTGGTGGCGTGGATGAGTGTTCGGTGACCGCTCCTCAAGGGGGAGGTACTGTTGTGAGTTCATTTTCCCCTTCACCATTGAGGTCTGATGAACTCCCTCTTCTGGTGAAGGAAGGTAGTGAGGCTGATTACCAAGCACCTGGGCAGGATGATGATGACTGGATGACAGGAATTACTGACTGGATATAAGGCAGCCGACGCCCTTCTGCCTTGCTGGTGATCTCTCTGAGGGATTCTAGGAGACCAGTCTGATTCCTGCTCCTCAAAAGCTAAGTTTTCTGCTCTACTTTTTGCATTTGTGTTTTGGTTTTGTTTTGCATTGTTTTCCTTGATTTCTGCCATTCCCTGCTGGGGTGAGCTGAATTCCTTTTTGCTCTGTCTTCAGAAAATACCTGAGTACTGATATAGTCTTTTTGAAGCCTAGCGTCTTCAGGGCTTTTTTCCCTATCAGCTGTTGGCTCTTGTTTTGATAGGGTTTTGGCGGATTACAGACAGCAGCTTTTCTATCCTGTCCTATTTAGTTAGCTTGGGCCCCATCGTTTGCTCAGCCTATCTTTCTATCTGTGTGAGTGTTTTTTCATCTTGCTTCACCGTCATTATATGTTGGGGGCTGCCTATTGCTTTGGGGTCTGCTCTGGGGCAGTTTAGATTTCCCTTTCTGTCTTTAGGCTATGTAGTTCTCCGGCTGTGATCGAGGGGTCTAGGGCACCGTAGGAACCCCCACGGCTACTGCTAGTTGTTGTTGATAGGTTCAGGGGTCTGCAATCCGATAGCTGCCAACTTCTCTGGTATTCTGGACTTAGCTAGTATTTCTGTTTTTGCCTCCTACGGTGACTCATTCATAACACTTGTCCAGCATGCCGTGTAGGCGGAAGACATGCTTAATGAACAATGCTGCTAGGCCCCATGCAGAAGGTAACCGAGAGAGTGGTACCAGATGCACCATCTTAGAGAAATGGTCAGTGACAAACCAAATGACAGTGCTGCCACTGTACTTGGGCAGTCCCACCACAAAGTCCATATCGACCATCTCCCAGGGCCTGTTCGCTACTGGCAGGGGGTAGAGTAGCTCAGCGGGCTGCTGCTGAGGGGACCGATTCTGGGCACAAGAGACGCACGACTGAATATAGTCCCTGACGTCACGGGCTATATGCGGCCACCATTACGTCCTTGCCAGAAGCTCATAGGTCCGTTTTGTCCCAAAATGTCCACCCACCCTGGACGAATGACCCCAATAGAGGACCTCCGGTCGCAGACGGGCAGGGACAAAAGTCTTGCCCGGAGGTACAGACTCAAGGGCAACTGGAGCCATGGTCCTCAGGCTCTCAGATGGGACTATCAGCCGAGGCTCCTCCTCCGATGACACCACGGAGCGGCAGAGAGCTTCCGCCCGGACATTTTTCTCCCTGGAGAGAAATTACAGGGTGAAGTGGAATAGGGAGAAGAACAAGGACCATCTGGCCTGGTGAGAATTTAGCCGCTGGGCTGTTTGTAGATAAACCAAGTTCTTGTGGTCGGCGAACACCTGGAAAGGGTGGCGAGCCCCCTCCAGGAGGTGTCTCCACTCTGAAAAGGCCAACTTCATTGCTAGCAACTCTCTGTCCCCGATGGAATAATTCCTCTCCACCGGTGTGAAGGTCTTGGAGAAGAAGAAGCATGGGTGCTTCCGACCTTGCGAGTTCTTTTGGAACAGGACCGCTCCAGCACCGACTGAAGAGGCATCCACCTCCAGAATGAAGGGTTTATCCACATCGGGGCGATGGAGAATGGGAGCGCTAGCGAAATGGGATTTAATAGGGGAGAAGGCCTTGGAGACAGGTTCCGACCACAGCCGGGGTTTGCACCCTTCTTGGTGAGTGCTACCAAGGGGGCTACCAAAGTCGAGAAGTGGGGGATGAATTGGCGATAGTAATTTATGAACCCCATAAAGCGCTGCACCGCTTTGAGAGAATGGGGTTCTTGCCAATCCATCACCGCCTGTAGCTTGGCAGGATCCATGGCTAATCCCTGGGCGGAGATGATATAGCCCAGGAAAGGCAAGGACTCTTGCTCAAACACACACTTGTCCAACTTGGCATAGAGGGAGTTTGCCCGCAGGAGGTCGAAAACTTTGCAAACAGCAAACATCTCTCCGGTGGGAGTCAATATCTGGAGAGTAGATGAGGATATCATCCAGATAGACTACTACTGAGGTGGTAAGCATATCCCAGAAGATATCGCTCACAAAGTCTTGGAAGACGGCCGGGGCATCACCAGGTATTCATAGTGCCCATCCCTGGTGTTAAATGCCGTCTTCCATTCGTCCCCATCACGGATGCGAATCAGGTTGTCAGCCCCCCACAGATCAAGTTTGGTAAATACTCTCTCTCCCCGCAGCCTATCAAACAGCTCCGATATCAGGGGAAGAGGATACTTATTCTTAACAGTGATGGCGTTAAGACCCCTGTAATCAATGCAGGGACGAAGTTCCCCACTCTTCTTTTGGACGCAGAAGAATCCCGCCCCCGCAGGTGACACTGACTTCCTAATGAATACTCTTGCCAGATTCCCCCTGATGTATTGAGACATGGCCTCTGTCTCCGGGAAAGATAGGGGATAGACTCGACCCCGGGGAGGCTCAGCACCAAGCAAGAGGACAGTCATAGGAGCGATGCGGTGGAAGGGTCTCCGCCGCCTTTTTGGAGAACATGTCCGCATACTGTCGATAGTGTTTGGGGAGTGATACCGCAACCAGGGGACCCCTTGAAGGACCTGGTCGATACCCTCG
The DNA here is from genome assembly GCF_039654945.1 of Dendrobates tinctorius. Taxonomy (NCBI): domain Eukaryota; kingdom Metazoa; phylum Chordata; class Amphibia; order Anura; family Dendrobatidae; genus Dendrobates; species Dendrobates tinctorius. The sequence continues at coordinate 52,643,099 of NW_027361707.1, forward strand.
GGCATGATGAGGACGCATATCATCTCCTGATGAGATGGAGACACCGAAAGTAACAGTGGAGTGGTTTGGTGGGTAATCTGTGAGGGCAGAGTCACGCCGTTCACTACTCTGATGGTAACTGGCTTGGACATCATAACCAGTGGTATTGCGTGCCGTTGAGCAAAGGCAGATGACATAAAATTGCCCTCCGCTCCGGAATCCACGCAAACCTCCACCGCCAGAGTGGAAGAACCAAACCCAAGTGTCCCCTTAAAGGACAATTTGGAGGAAAACGCCGCGGATTCTAGTGAGCCGCCTCCTACGGCCACTAGGCACGAGCGTTTTCCCATCCACTGTGGGCACCGGTTGGCAAGATGACCGGACTGCCGGCAACCATGACAGATCACAGGGGCTCGAGCGGACCGGGGCCTGGATCCCTCACGGGAAGCCCTCTGATGCTCGGATGCCCGATCAGAAGGTTCCAGAGGTTTAGCAAAACTGGGTGCCAACCTAAACCTCTGCCTACACTGGGACCGCTCCAACCTTCTCTCGGCAAAGCGAAGGTCTATACGGGTGGAGACGGTGATAAGCTCCTCCAGTGTAGCGGGAATCTCCCATGTGGCCAGAGCGTCCTTCACATGGTCAGCCAAACCTCTCCAGAATGCCGGAATGAGGAACTTATCTGGCCATTCTAACTCTGAGGCCAGCGTCCGGAACTGGATGGCAAAGTGGCTGACCATGGACGAGCCCTGTGACAATGCCAGCAGCCAGAGCGCGGTGTCATGGGTGACTCGCGGTCCCAGGAAGACCTGCTTCAGAGTGCCCAAGAACTGCAAGGCACTCTGCACCACATGATCACCACGCTCCCACAGCGGTGTGGCCCACTCCAAGGCCCTGCCCGACAAGAGGGAAATAATAAATCCCGCCTTAGCCCCCTCGGAGGGGAATCATGCTGCCAGCAGCTCCAGCTGTATAGAGCACTGGCTCACGAAACTCCGACAAGAAGCTCTATCGCTCGAGAACTTCTCAGGCAGCGGGAGGCGGGACAAAGTCGGGGCAGGGATGGCAGTGGTCACACGGGAGACAGCCTCCGTGGCTGCCTGAACAGCGACCGCAGTAACATCCGCAGCTGAGGCTAAATGCTCGAGAGCCGCTAACCTACCCTGCAGCTACCGGATGTACTGCAGCAGTCGCTGTTCATCCGTCATTACTAGCCAGACCCTGGCGCTAGTATAATGTTAGGGCTGGTGGAACGCACCAAATAATAAAATAGTAAGGTGCTTTCGCAGCCCAGGGTCCACCGTGCAGGGGTGGTAAACTGCTGCTTAGTAATGGTGGAAGTATAAAGCGGTGTAGAAAAGGTCACACGTGGGTTAACGTCACCCAGTGTGAACAGACGCGAACTCTGTTAACTCACAGAGCCATGCTACCGCAGAACAAAAATGCCGGTGGCTGTTTAGCTCACAAAGCCCAGCCACAGAGCACACAGAAAGTGGTCACAGAACTTTGCCCCAAGGACACGGGGTCAGAGTCCCTCTAGACCTTCTGAGCGCGCGGAGTCGCACCTGCGGATGCCACTATAGATCCTGACTATGGAGTATCGAGCACGTGCACTGTGGCATGCCAAGCCACCGGTGGACACTGATGCCTGTCTCAGACTCTGTGCTACCTACACCTAAGCCTGGTGTTAGGAGTCAGGTTTCTGCGGTCGCTATGCAGGAATACAGACCCTCACATTCTGCAGTCTCCTGCTCTTTATCCACTGCAGAAGAGATTGCAGAGGAGATTGCCTTGCAGCAAATCTCTCCTGAGGCTAAGTCCTTCTCTCCACTTACTGAGCATGCTCATGGGACGATCTCCCATTGGAGATCGGGAGTCATGTGCTCAGGTCCTGCTCCAAATCTCATTTGTCCATCTCAGAGATCTGGAGGCGTGCGGAAGGTCCCGGCTGCTATAAAAGACACGCATGGCTGTTCCCTCTTGCGCTAGTATAGACATACTTGCTGCTGAGTGAATGTTTGATGAATGCATGATCTGGTGAATGACTCATTTGAAACCCCTTCCCTTTGATAATACTCTTGTGTGAGGGATTGAGTTACTATTAGTGCCAGCGCGCTATTGCTCCATACTCAGCTGCTAGCGTCCGACATTGTGCCTGCGCCATAGCAGTGTCGTTGAGCAGCAGTATTCATGCCGCGCTGCAGTAGCAGCCCACTTGAGCGAACGTGGCTGTGACGCTATCTACTCGGACACACACAGTAGGTCTAGAAGGACTTAGTGCTGCCATCTTGGGCTATTTCTGTGACCGCTTACCGTGTGTGTTATTGCTCTGAGCTCCTGTGACCCTAACAGGCTCAGTACTTTATGTTTTTGCCATCTCTGTGACTAAACAGTGATTGCTTTGCACACCAGGGTGAAGGCTAACCCCGTGCGTACCTCCGCCAGAGTGCTCTGCCACCATCTAGCAGCGGTTATACCATCTACCGCACGGTGGACCCCGAGCAGCGAACGCACTTTATTTATATTTTTATTTAGTGCTTTCTGCCGTTCCTAACATTATACTAGCGCCAGGGTCTGGCTAGTGATGGCAGAACAGCAGCAACTCTTGCAGTGCATTCGGCAGCTTGAGGGCCGGTTGGCCACTCTTGAGAGGGCTCTCTCAGCTGCGCAATCCACCGAAGCTGCTGTGCAAGCAATCACTGACGCGGTTACGCGTATGTCCACGTCCTCCCACGCCCCGACAGTTACCCGCCTCCCGTTGCCTGATAAATTTTCTGGCGATGGCGCCTCCTGTAGGGGTTTCATCAGCCAGTTCTCTATCCAGTTGGAGCTACTGGCTGCGCGATTCCCTATGGAGCGGGCCAAGGTGGGGTTTATTGTCTCCCTTCTGTCGGGCAAGGCGTTGGAGTGGGCTATGCCACTATGGGAGCGAGGTGACCCAGAGGTTCGGACTGCTGCTCAGTTTTTAACAGCTATTAAGCAGGTCTTCCTCGGTCCACGGGTCACGCACGACACCTCTCTTCAGCTTCTGGCTTTGATCCAGGGATCCCTCTTGGTTAGTCAGTATGCCATTCATTTTCAGACACTGGCTTCCGAGCTGGAGTGGTCTGACAAAGCCCTTATCCCTGTGTTTTGGAGAGGTTTGGCGGAGCACGTCAAAGATGCCCTCTCTACCAGGGAGGTACCCGCAACTTTGGAGGAGCTGATTGCCATTTCCACCCGCATTGACCTCCGTTTTTCGGAGCGCGGTATGGAGCGTGCTCAATCCAAGCGGAAGGTTACCCCAGCTCCCAACTTTTTTGAGCCTCTGGAACCACCCGAGTCAGAGTTTCCACCCCCTGAGCCCATGGCGGTGTCTCGCGCCGTTCTCGAGGCGTGTCCGGCACAAGACTTCATTTGCGGTTACCGTTGTCAACATGCTGTTGCTCCAGACCTTTGTCCCTCATCACCTTCGGCCGAGGGTTCTCGCGTGGACACACACTCCCAGGAGGGGTGGTCACTGCGGCTATATGCAGACCACAAAGCTCCTGGCTGGGTCTAATTGGTGGCCGCACAGGGCTCGGGATGTAAAAAAATATATTCGGGCCTGTGCCTTTTGTTCACGGGATAGCCTCTCCAAACGGAGAGTGGCGACGCCCGCCGACACACGGCGGTGTTCCACTTTAACTTCCGCTCCCGTTGTCTCCCATGTGTCCCTTCTCAAACCTGGCGATCTTGCCATCCCTGATGTCTTCCGCATGTCCCAGGTTTCCTTGCCACCTACCTGGACATCAGACTTGCCTTCGAACGAGTCTGAGGCCTACGCCACTAAAAGGCACAAGTTGGCGGGTCGGAAGTCTCAGGGAGGGGGGGGCCCTAGGAGGGGGGGTAATGTTAGGAGTCAGGTTTTGCGGTCGCTATGCAGGAATCCAGACCCTCACATTCTGCAGTCTCCTGCTCTTTATCCACTGCAGAAGAGATTGCAGAGGAGATTGCCTTGCAACAAATCTCTCCTGAGGCTAAGTCCTTCTCTCCACTTACTGAGCATGCTCATGGGACGATCTCCCATTGGAGATCGGGAGTCATGTGCTCAGGTCCTGCTCCAAATCTCATTTGTCCATCTCAGAGATCTGGAGGCATGCGGAAGGTCCCGGCTGCTATAAAAGGTGCGCATGGCTGTTCCCTCATGCGCTAGTATAGACATACTTGCTGCTGAGTGAATGTTTGATGGATGCATGATCTGGTGAATGACTCATTTGAAACCCCTTCCCTTTGATAATACGCTTGTGTGAGGGATTGAGTTACTACCAGTGCCAGCGCGCTATTGCTCCATACTCAGCTGCTAGCGTCCGACATTGCGCCTGCGCCTGCGCCATAGCAGTGCCGTTGAGCGGCAGTATTCACGCCGCGCTGCAGTAGCAGCCCACTTGAGCGTTCGCGGCTGCGACGCTATATACTCGGACACACACGGTAGGTCTAGAAGGACTTAGTGCTGCCATCTTGGGCTATTCCTGTGACCGCTTACCGTGTGTGTTATTGCTCTGAGCTCCTGTGACCCTAACAGGCTCAGTACTTTATGTTTTTGCCATCTCTGTGACTAAACAGTGATTGCTTTGCACACCAGGGTGAAGGCTAACCCCGTGCGCACCTCTGCCATATTGCTCTGCCACCGTCTAGCAGCGGTTATACCATCTACCGCACGGTGGACCCCGAGCGGCGAACGCACTTTATTTATATTTTTATTTAGTGCTTTCCGCCGTTCCTAACACCTGTGCGCTTAACAGGCTAGGCTGCACAACACATGCATACCAAGGGTAGGGGTTTCCAATGAGTCATTCACCAAAGACATTCATTCGTACATAACAGCATTCACTTGTCATAGTCTGATAGTGCAGTCTATACTAGCACTTGGCCATGCGGCTCTTTTATAGTGGCATCCTTCCGGGACCTTCCCAGTAGTGGACCAATCCGAGCAGGAACGGGACCTGCCCATGTGACGTCCGACCTCCAATGAGAGGTCGTCCCACGGGCATGCTCAGTAGGCAAAATACAGGACTTAGTCCCTGGAGCATCTGCTTGCTGCTGATTTAAGCATGGTGTTACAGCAGAGTCTGAAGGAGCAATCAGATGCCTAGCATTAGCCTGGGCAAGACGTCTGGACCGATGCCTCTGCTGAGCAGGAATCTCTGCGGCCGCAGAGGAATGGGAGACCGCAGAGGACATGGCTTGAGATTCCCCTTGTGTAGTAGGGGAAACTCAACGCCTAACACACCTGCTGGATAATTTACACATATAGTTGTAATGGCCACTGGGGGCAAAACCCATCAGCAGCCACTTAGGTTGTAATAATACTGGTGGCCACTGGGGGCAAAAACTAACATTAAGCCAGAGGCTTGAAGGAAACTAAAAGGTTATATGTGAGCCCAACTCTGCCACAGATACAAACATGGATTGTGACAGACGCGAACAGTTTCTATTGATTGGTGGTGATGAGCCTCCTTCGGCAGAAGACTGGTAGGTGTGGTAGCGGTTTTCTGGTTCTCTGCTATTGGTTGACATCCTGAGAGCCCTGATTGGCTGATCAAGACTGGTATGTTTTCTTCGGCAAATCAATCTGAAAAAGGGTATGTTTTATTGTGACGTAGCAATGCAATTTAACTGAAGGATACTGGATACCTTTAAAATTTTCACATTGCTTGTGATTGGAGGTTTGTTGGGGTGAAATCCATTGGTGATTGAATTACCTCCTGCAGCTGGTTTGTCCAGCCTTTTCATAAGGATGCGGGTTTGGCTACCGAATGCAGACAGCAATCTTGCCAATATCCTCATATATCACAATTTTCACTATAATCATGAAATACTGCTAGGCCATGATGAATCAAGGCAGTAATCAATGTTTGAGGAAATAAATAGGGGTATGTCTGCAGTTATAGGGCTATAATTTTTTAAGACTGCTGCTGCTGGGTGTCAGGTAGTTCCTTTACTAATAATGAGTCATAAATGGTTGCTAATTGTTAAACATGTGGACACCTCTGCTATTTGTGCAGTTATTGATCTAGAGTTTTATCTAGTCATGTTAAAAGTGAATAGTGACTACCACATTTTTCAATTATGACTGTTATCTAGATCTTGGTTGAATTATAATCTAAGACAGTTAGTCCAAGATCTACAGTAGATTTGGATATATTGAGTGGTCTTCAGTGTGATTTATGGATTGTTGATGCTTGACATTCACAATTGAAGTTCAAATATTAATATATAATTCATGAAACAACATACCCATACACGCTGAGTCCATTATAGGACAGCATTACGAGTGCCCATAGTCCTAGTACTGGGAGAATTTTTGTAATAGTAGTGTACTGTGTATATATCTATTTTCGCTTTTAAAATTAAATATTAAAAGCTAAGTTTTATAATATTATAGGCATTGATGCAAAATTACAAGTGCAAAAAAAAAAATATTTGTGTGCTAAACATATGACCGATCCAAATTTGGGCCTTAAACAATGCATGTTAGATGTGAAGCCTCGTCCATATTACGGAGGCCATATTAATCCTTATATGTGAATATCAGTTATAATATGCAAATAATTATTAGATAGGGTATGGATCTGGTCATATTATAGCATTAATAATTACATAGGTTGAAAAAAGACCTAGGTCCATCAAGTGTAATAACCTTTCTCCACCGATTGTACATTTTGTCACTAATTTAACTATAACCCACAATGTTATGTGCATTGAGGAAATCACCCAGCCCTTTTCTAAAATCTGTCATAGTGTCTGACCTTACGACCTCTTGTGGTAGGGAATCTCACAGTCAAAATGTAATTTTTTTCTCTGTCTCCCTGGTATTTGAACCCACAATCTTAACATCATAGGCAGGAGCCTAAGCTATTGAGTCACAAGGTCTGGTATAGTGAGACATAAAATGGCTAAATGCATTAGACCTCATCATACTTATAGTACTCAATATAAAAATGCATGATCTACAAACATGATGGTGGACTGTAAGTCATGTACACTGTTCTTCTAAGACATGACTCCTAATCCTTCAGTGCCATATCAGATCCGATCTACGTCCATTTCATGCAAACACACAGTCTGAAAAACAGAACTAAGGTAAATATACGGTTCAATTCCTGCACTATATACACTAGAGTATGAGAAATAAAGAATACTAAAACATAAAAAAGAGAAATACAATATAGATAAACATACACAACTTAAACATAGAAACGCATATGAATAGACTAAAATTCACCCTTAAAGGGGTTGTCCGGGCTTTTCACATAATCTCAGAACATATCTGGGCTGCAGAATTATGACAATAAGTAATTTACTTTCTGTCACTAGTTTGCACGGTTTTCTAGATATTCTGAACAGAACGTCCAAGGGGGGGGTGTTATGGCATTGAAATGAGAACTAGTCGTAACCTCCTACTCTACTCCAAACATGCCCTCTATAGCAACAACCCCACCTTCCATAGCTACAGGCCCTTCCCCTCCACATGAAGAAGCCCTCATCACACAGTAACAAATCCTCCCCCTCCAGCAGCCTCACTGCAGAGAACAGAGAGCTGCTCCTCCCCCAGACACATGCTGAACAGTGATCTATGGAAAGTGAAACTAGTGAGGAGGAGGGAAAATCGTCCTGTATTCTGGGCCACTCCATGATTACAATACATAACTCATTATCAGTAATTCCTTCCCTCACTGTCCCAGGCTGCTGGCAGCAGTGAGAACAGACTGTGTGATGGCCAGTGATGGGGGTCTGCAGCTTCTAATCTGCACAGGGGATGGCAGTCACTGATGTAATCTGTTGTGTGACAAAGCCTCAGCTGTGTGAATGAGACAGCTCTGTGTCACTGATGTCTTCACACAGCAGCAGATTTGGTGCAGTGCATGTGTGAGCACTGTGTCTCGACACAAATACTGATGGGAGCAGCCTGTCCAATCAGCAGCTGTAACAGTGTGAAGTGTTGGGGGGTGTATGTATGGAGATATATATATGATACTAAGGATTCTGATACTATAAATAAAGGGCTTGTTTGTGTTGTTGAGGAGCCCTTCCTTCATTCCTTCCTAGCTTTTCACTATTCCTTTCTGACCCTGGCATACCTCCAGCCTGGGTAAGGTGTGTACCTATATCCTATCACTTTATAATGTTTCTAGCAGAAATACATAACCGGTGCATGCGGACCATTCACCTCTGCCAGTGCTGGGAAAGACAAGCTGCAATTTATTTATGTATTTTCTCATCACCTCCGGGCAATTTTCTGTTTTTCGTTTTTCCCTCTCCTTCTTCCATAACTTTTCTATTTTTCCGTCAACACATACATATGAGGCTTGTTGTTGTTTTTTGCAGGACGAGTTGTTCTTTTGAATCATGTCATTTATTTTACCATATAATGTACTGGAGATTGGGAAAAAATTCAAAGTGAAAATGCACATTTGTTTTTTGGGTTTTTTAATTCACCATGTTCACTATATGGTAACACTGATATGTCGGTATGATGTCTCGGGTCAGTACTATATGGTAACACTGAGGTGTCAGTATGATGTCTCGGGTCAGTACTATATGGTAACACTGACGTGTCGGTATGATGCCTCGGGTCAGTACTATATGGTAACACTGACGTGTCGGTATGATGCCTCGGGTCAGTACTATATGGTAACACTGACGTGTCAGTATGATGCCTCGGGTCAGTACTATATGGTAACACTAATATGTCCGTATGATGCCTCGGGTCAGTACTATATGGTAACACTGACGTGTTGGTATGATGCCTCGGGTCAGTACTATATGGTAACACTAATATGTCGGTATGATGCCTCAGGTCAATACTATATGGTAACACTGATATGTTGGTATGATGCCTCGGATCAGTACTATATGGTAACACTGACGTGTCGGTATGATGTCTCGGGTCAGTACTATATGGTAACACTGAGGTGTCGTTATGATACCTCGGGTCAGTACTATATGGTAACACTAATATGTCGGTATGATGCCTCGGGTCAGTACTATATGGTAACACTGACGTGTCGGTATGATGCCTCGGGTCAGTACTATATGGTAACACTGAGGTGTCGGTATGATGTCTCAGGTCAGTACTATATGGTAACACTGAGGTGTCGGTATGATGTCTCGGGTCAGTACTATATGGTAACATTGACGTGTCGGTATGATGCCTCGGGTCAGTACTATATGGTAACACTGAGGTGTCGGTAAGATGTCTCGGGTCAGTACTATATGGTAAAACTGAGGTGTCGGTATGATGGCTCGGGTCAGTACTATATGGTAACACTGATATGTCGGTATGATGCCTCGGGTCAGTACTATATGGTAACACTGACGTGTCGGTATGATGTCTCGGGTCAGTACTATATGGTAACACTGAGGTGTCGGTATGATGGCTCGGGTCAGTACTATATGGTAACACTGATATGTCGGTATGATGCCTCGGGTCAGTACTATATGGTAACACTGACGTGTCGGTATGATGCCTCGGGTCAGTACTATATGGTAACACTGAGGTGTCGGTATGATGTCTCAGGTCAGTACTATATGGTAACACTGAGGTGTCGGTAAGATGTCTTGGGTCAGTACTATATGGTAACACTGACGTGTCGGTATGATGCCTCGGGTCAGTACTATATGGTAACACTAATATGTCGGTATGATGCCTCGGGTCAGTACTATATGGTAACACTGAGGTGTCGGTATGATGTCTCAGGTCAGTACTATATGGTAACACTGACGTGTCGGTATGATGCCTCGGGTCAGTACTATATGGTAACACTAATATGTCGGTATGATGCCTCGGGTCAGTACTATATGGTAACACTGACGTGTCGGTATGATGTCTCGGGTCAGTACTATATGGTAACACTGAGGTGTCGGTAAGATGTCTCGAGTCAGTACTATATGGTAACACTGATATGTCGGTATGATGCCTCGGGTCAGTACTATATGGTAACACTGACGTGTCGGTATGATGCCTCGGGTCAGTACTATATGTATATATGTCTGTATGTCTGTATTGACGGAAAAATAGAAAAGTTATGGAAGAAGGAGAGGGAAAAATGAAAAACAGAAAAAACAGAAAATTGCCCGGAGGTGATGGGAAAATACATAAATAAATTGCAGCTTGTCTTTCTCAGCACTGGCAGAGGTGAATGGTCCGCGTGCACCAGTTATGTATTTCTGCTTGAAACATTATAAAGTGATAGGATATAGGTACACACCTTACACAGGCTGGAGGTATGCCAGGGTCAGAAAGGAATAGTGAAAAGCTACGAAGGAATGAAGGGTTCCTCAACAACACAAACAAGCCCTTTATTTATAGTATCAGAATCCTTAGTATCATATATATCTCCATACATACACCCCCCAACACTTCACACTGTTACAGCTGCTGATTGAACAGGCTGCTCCCATCAGTATTTGTGTCATTAGTGGCACAGTGCTCACACATACACTGCACCAAATCTGCTGCTCTGTGAAGACATCAGTGACACAGAGCTGTCTCATTCACACAGCAGAGGCTTTGTCACACAACAGATTACATCAGTGACTGCCATCCCCTGTGCAGATTAGAAGCTGCAGACCCCCATCACTGGCCATCACACTGTCTGTTCTCACTGCTGCCAGCAGCCTGGGACAGTGAGGGAAGGAATTACTGATAATGAGTTATGTATTGTAATCATGGAGTGGCCCAGAATACAGGACGATTTTCCCTCCTCCTCACTAGTTTCACTTTCCATAGATCACTGTTCAGCATGTGTCTGGAGGAGGAGCAGCTGCTCTCTACACTGAGGCTGCTGGAGGGGGAGGATTTGTTACTGTGTGATGAGGGCTGCTTCATGTGGAAGGGGAGGACCTGTAGCTATGGAAGGTGGGGTTGTTGCTATTAGAGGGCATGTTTGGAGTAGAGTAGGAGGTTACGACTAGTTCTCATTTCAACGCCATAACACACCCCCCCTTGGACATTCTGTTCAGAATATCTAGAAAACCGTGCAAACTAGTGACAGAAAGTAAATTACTTATTGTCATAATTCTGCAGCCCAGATATGTTCTGAGATTATGTGAAAAGCCCGGACAACCCCTTTACGATGAAGGGTTTGAAGCTCAGAGTTTATTTAGGCCTTTTGGTGTAAGTGTGTCCAGGGAGATTAATGATTATCCATTTTGTTTCTTTTTTAAGGAGTTCTTTTTTTGTCATTTCCTCCCCTGATACCAAATTAGATGTTGTCTATCCTTTAAACATTTAAAAATTTTGAATTACTATTGTGGTAGACCCTAAAGTGTTTGGGAATGTTTTTTAAGCCTTCTAGATTTTGTTCAGATTCCGCATTTCTAATGTCTCGTACATGTTCTGAGGTTCTGACTCTGAGCTGACGAGTCGTCATTCCAATGTATATGAGACTACAGGAGTAATATGCATAGTAAATTATCATCTCCGATTTACATATTGTGCGATGCGTGATGGTAAATTGCCATCACTGCTCACAAAGGTGAATGACCTATCAATAAATCTGCATTCTGAACAGTCTCCGCATTGAAAGGACCTCCATCTAGGACCCACAGTATCAATAAAGTAAGATTTTTGAGATGCCATATAGTGACTTCTAATGAGTAGGTCTTTAAGATTTTTGGATCTTCTCCAAGTTACTCATGGACGGCATGTAAGATATTTTGTTAGATCTTCGTCAGAAAAACTGACCAATGACTTTTTAGAATTTGCAAACTATCTGTCCACGTTGAAGTAAATTAAGTAATAAGTCTAACTGGTTGATCGTGTCTTGTTTGAAGTCTTTTTGAGTATCATAGCAACTCGTTTCTGGGTGTAAATTTTGCTCACCTGTAACCTGCTCGAATCAACTTATGATTATAACCTCACTGCTGGAGATTTTGGGTGAGAATACTCGTTTGATGTTCAAACTTGGTATTGTCAGAACCGATTTGTTTCATGCGCAGAAATTGCCCTACTGGTATCCCTTTTTTGTCTATGGGTGATGTGATGATGTAGCATGAAGGAGTGTGTTAGTAGCAGTTGACTTACAAAAGACATCAGTTGGGATTAATCTTTCAGAATTTGTTTCAATTAGGACTTCAAGTAACACTATACTTTCCTTACTATGTTGGTTGCCATTTAGTATGTTTAGAAAGGAATTCAAAGAGGTTTCAGAGTCTTGCCAGTTGAATTAGATGTCAGCTATAAATCATAGTTAGCCAGGGGAGGCCTAATGCTATAGAAGTAGGGAAACCTTCCAAGATAAAACAAGAAAGGAGCTCTCTGTGAAGAGCCCATATGCACAAGTTCACATTATGCTCTACTTGCATAAAATTTTCCTGACTGAGATTTGCAGTCAGTTGCAAATATGAGGATGGGCTTCGCAAGAGTACTACAGAGAAAACCAAGTTCCAGTGCGAACGGAGCATCCACTATATTGGCTCCAGCCCCACTATCCAAGAGGATAGATTTTTTTCTCAGTTTTCATACCAATAGCCACTTCTGCGGGTAAAAAAGACTGAGGTACACATGCGGAGGAGATATAAACCCCCAGGATGTTATATTCCACACAACCTGGGATTAGAAGTTTTCTAACGGCTTTTTGTGCTTTGGTAAAGAAGGACAGATCCCATTGAAATGCCCGTTTGATCACAGAAAAATCACAACCCTGTTTTGTGGCTAAACCTTAAGAGACTCATATCGAGGAGAGGCCCCTCCTAGCTGAATCGATTCTTCAGAGCACACAGGGACAACCTTGATTTTTGGGAGTATCATGGGGGAGCCTAAAAAAAACCATCAACCGACAGGAGAGACAGTGAGTCTTATGGAAGTGAAAGAACCCAGGATTGAGGATCTCATTGAAGGAGAGAAATAATAATCTTCACCTGTTGCTCGTCACTCCCAGATGAACAAGGACAAAGCTTAAAATAAAGCTTGCAGGCTTTATGGAACGCAAAAATGTATCCCATCCCCGAGAAAGCCTATTCGGGAGGGCCACTTTAGGTTCCGGTTTAGCCTGACTGCCCACCAGACCAACAATCTGCTGCTATGAGACCCTAGATTGCAGGTCTTACAGTTCAAGTTACAGACCCTGCAATTGTTTGGCAAGGACTGCAGATGCATACCAAGATACAAAATGTGGGACCGGACACACTCTTTGGTAAGGAAGAGGGGCCTCACACTGTCCCTGAAACTGGGACCCTAACTAACTATTCCTGTCCAAGGGGAACTCTTGTAGGTAAAAATGCCCGAATCTCCAACCCTACTATGCTCCTGTTAATCCCTGATCTGTCCCCTCCCCCACACTATGAGGCATGGGACAGAAATGTAAGGTAAACAAGACGCAAAGGCAAAAGAGGAATAACAGAAAATATCTTTCATACCAAAGCACTCAACAATAGGAAGGAAGATAGGGACAGGGAGGGAAAAACTAAGTGGGAATAGGGACCAGGAGAAAAACACACACATACTACAAGAAACCATAGTTCACTACTACAAAAACTCAATTCAAACTACTTAGCTTTAGCACACAGCACAGGAAGACAAATCTTTCTCTGGCGAGGACAAGAATGTCTGAACAGTTTTTAAGGAAGAGGTTATGACCAGATCAGAAGCAGCTGAAATAGAGTTGCATGTTTCTAAACAGCATAGAAAGGGTTGTTAACCTCTTCAGCACCAGAGGAAACTAAATCCATTTAATATGGGACACAAATCACAACATCTCTAAAGAAGACCTGTTGATTCATTACCCAACATGACCGTCTCACTCAAGGTCTACCAGGGGGATGCGACACCCTCATGACAATTTTTTTCCGTGTCACATATACATATTTTCACAGCTTTGTGACATGATATATTAATGTATTGTGAGGCAGTGACCAGTGTCACATGTAAGAGTCGCTGTGTGTTCCCCTCAGGATGTGCACAGAGGCGTATTGAGGTCATGAGTGTGCATAGCAGTCACAGGCGTAGCTGTGGTTGCAATACAGAATAAAAGGGTTTAGGTCTTGGACATGCTGGTTGTCCGAGGCAGATTTAGGGATGGCCACAGATTCTAGTTGAAAGCCCCGCAGTAAAGTGTTTGGGTGTGTCAGTTTGGTGTTAGTAAGAGTGCAGAGCAGAGGGCTTTGCAGAGCCCCACCTGTGTGAGGGAATGCAGGCAAGCAAAGCCAAACAGCCAAGGGAGGTGAAAGGCCTTGCACCTACAGCGTACAAAGTGGTGCCGTTGCCCATGGAAACAGGTCATGGAAGTGGACTGGCGTGTTTAGTGTCTGTAATGTGGAGGCTATGTGCCCAGCTGTGAACCAAAGGTGGACTGTCTTGTGCCTGGCTGCGATCCGGAGATGGACTGTCCTGTTTCCCGTCTGCGATCCGGAGGATATCGTGTGCTGTGTTTTGCTGTGAGTAAGCGTTAAAGAGACTTTTGTTTGAAACTTTGCTGGGTCACTGCCTCATCACTGCTCAGTGTGGATACTGCTGCACTAAAGCATGCATCTGTAACTGATGTTGTTTACCCTGGAGGTAACATTATTAAAAGTGCTATACATGTGATTTACAGTATACTATTCTGGCATTATTATATGTCTCTATTACTCTGAGGCACTCTGATTATTATGTATTAAGCATCAATATCACGATCCATATCCATGTCTGTTAATATCAAATCAACTATTATCTATACTTATATTATCATATTTTTCTAAATTTACATTACATGTGGGCACTAAGAGCGCTTACCGCTGCGCTCTGGTGAGGAAGCGCTCTCCCATTGTGACGCGTCATCCTGGTTAGAGGCTCAGTCATGAGACCGAATCATGTGACCTGGTGACGTGCACATGTTTTTGACTGCTGTACTACTCTCTATGATCTACCTATGCCATTTATATATGGTGGCCTAATCATTGTATTTATGGTCTCATGTATTTTCCAGTTATTATCTTGGTTGGGTTAATACCCACTTCCTAATATAATAATAAATAATAATAATAATCTTTATTTATATAGCGCCACCATATTCCACAGCGCTTTACAATTTAACAGTTTCAAACATAACAGTCAAAAGTAGCAACTTTAGCAATGATACAATGATTACAGCAAAATAAGACGACCCTGCTCGTGAGAGCTTACAATCTACAATGAGGTGGAGAGATACAAAGTACAGGTGTGTATTTACAGTGATGTATTTACAATGATGGTCCAGCCATCTTGAGAGAGTGGGGGATAGATGGGGATAGTGAATGGGCTACACATGCCACTTACACATAAAATGACTGATTAGGGAATGTGATAGGCTGCGCTGAACAAATGTGTTTTGAGGGAGCGCCTAAAACTGTGCAAGTTGTGGCTGGTCCTAATTTCTTGAGGTAGAGCATTCCAGAGGATTGGCGCAGCGCTGGAGAAGTCTTGGAATCGGGAGTGTGAGATGCAGATTAGTGCACTGCAGAGGTTAGTCGAAAGTCGTTTGCAGAGCGCAGCGGTCGGTTAAGCTGATAGACAGAAATGAGGGATGAGATGTAAGGGGGTGCCGCACCGTGGAGAGCTTTTTGGGTGAGAACAAGTACTTTGAATTGGATCCTATAATGAATGGGCAGCTAGCGTAATGACTGGCGAAGAGCGGACGCGTCCGAGTACCGATTAGCCAGATGGATAACCCTGGCTGCAGCATTAGCAACAATTGTCTAAGTTAACCCTAATCATACTGGACATTCACTCTATATATAGGATTCTATACAAGATTGTGAATATCTGTTTGGTTTGCTTTTGGGTTTCTGTTATCCTATCCAAGATGAAATTGAGTTTTAACTTTTCTGATATTCAATATACAATGTACTATTCACTTTTATAATAGCATCCTAATAAAATTTGTTATTTTAGCACAATTTCACATCGTTTTGCTCCTTCATAGTCGCAGTAGGTTTATATACTTATTTTTGAAGGGATTGTTTTCTTTAAGTTTGTTGGTTTCATACTAAGCCACATGTTGCTCATGCTACTATGAACAGCCAGAGTGGCCTAAATGTACTTGCTACCATGGCCTGCAGCGTCTCCAGACTTGTCTCCCATCGAGCACATCTGAGACGTTATTGCTTGACAGTTGCAAAGGGAGGCCGATAGCAGCAGATATTGATGATTTGTGTGCCCAAGTCCATTCACGACGGCAGAATATTCTTCAAACAACCATTAATAACCTCATTAATAGCAACCAAGGTGTGTAACTGCCTATATTGAGGCACATGGTGCTCATACTCATACTCAATACTGAATGAATCGAGATGTTTTGAAAATATCGTTGCTATTTTTTCATCATTTGCATATACTGTAATTAACATATCTATCCATCCTGTGGTTTCCATAATACCAAAATTTTCCTTCTTGGTGTTACCACCACACTAATGCTCAGCTGCTATTGATCAGGGAAGCCATGCATGACTCTTCATTTATAGAGAGGTAGTCTAACATGGTGTATAAGGTACAACCTAAATATCAAAAGTCAACTACATCTTACTTGCACAAACAGATCTTGCTTGTCATAAATAAAAAAAAAGATGCCTACAATGTTTCTGACCACAGAGGTGTTAGTGACTAACCACTAATTTTGTTGGAGTATTTTCTCCAGGGTGCAGCTATCGATACTGAGATACATACATATCTCACCTTGGGTGGTGGTTTTCCTTTCCTTTCAGCGACACCCTTCAATACCATTTTGTGGTAAATGAACACAACATTCAATGCCGATAAATTTCTTAATATATCTTTTTTTGTGGTTGAGGTATTTATTCTGAAACAGAGCTCAATATCTCCTCTTGGCTACATTCACACATTCGTGTTATATGTTCGTGTGGTCTGTTTTTTTCTCGGAAAGCAAACGGACCCATAGAGTTTAATTGAGCCTTTCACACATCAGTTTTAAAAAAGATCTGTGTCTCCGGTCCATGAGACTCAGAGGAAGACCACGTTCACACGTTCAGTATTTTTCATCAGCATTTGTAAGTCAAAACTAGGAGTGGGTGAAAAATACAGAAATGGTGCTTGTGTTTCTCTTAGGGCTCATTCTCGTGCGAGTCTCTCGCATGAAAACCCGGCACTGCCACCGGCACTGGGACCGGAGCGTGTGGCTGCATAGAAATACATGTAGCCACACGCTCCGGTCCCAGTGCCGGCGGCAGTGCCAAGTTTTCATGCGAGAGACTCGCACGAGAATCGTGCGAGTCTCTCGCAAGTGAGTATGAGCCCTTATTATTTTCCTCTGATTGTTCCACTCCTGAATTTGGCTTCCAAATACTGATGTGAAATACTGACCAAATACTGAACATATGAACATAGCCCAAGGCCTATTCTCATCTGCTTTGTGGCTCATACTCGCCAATTAAATCCTATGTGCTCGTGTACACGACCACAAAAATTGGACAAGTGCTATTCTATGGGGCCATGCACATGTCCGATTTTTTTTCCTCGGACTGAGTTGGTGGGAGGAAAAAAATCACAGCATGTATGACTTGTCTCAGAATAGAATTGCACTCACCGATTCAGCTCTATGGGTTCATGGAAAAAATTGGAGCACATTGAGATGTCATCATGGACTTACGATACTGAGAAGGTGGAGAAATTTACTTTTTCTCCACGTCCGCAAAATTTGGATCATATTCTGATCAAACTGTGGTCAAACTCTGATCAGAGTCTAATTAGCATAATTAGGCCAATTTTCTTGAATGGAGAGAAAACCTAGCCTCAGGCTGTGTGCACACGCTGCGGATTAGGTGCGGATTCATCTGCGCGGATTTTGTAAAATCCGCAGGTGAAACCGCAGGTCAAAAGACCTGCGGTTTTACCTGCGGATTGCTCTGCGGTTTTGCCCTGCGGTTTTTCATCTCCTCAATGGAGGAGATGGCAAACCGCAGCAGAATCCGCAGAAAGAATTGACATGTCAATTCTTTCTGCGAATTGAAAACCGCAGATAATCCGCGCGGAAAATTCCGCACCGTCTGCATTGCGGTTTTTGATTCCCATAGGGAATCATGGTACTGTACACCGCAGCAAAAACTGCTGCGGGTCCGCAGCGGCCAAAACCGCTGCGGAACCGCAGCAAAATCCGCAGCGTGTGCACACAGCCTAAGGCCTCATTCACACATCAGTATTTTTGATCAGTATTTCATCAGTATTTGCATGCCAAAACCAGCAGTGTCTCCAAAACACAGAACAAGTGTCAATGTTTCAGTGAGGCCGGAATCACACATACGAGAAACACGGCCGAGTCTCGCAAGTTAATACCCGGCACTGCCGCCTGCACTCGGGAGCGGAGTGTGCAGCTGGCTGAGTGAACTGCTTTGCGGCCGCATGCTCTGATCCGAGTGCCGGCGGCAGTGCCGGGTTTTAACATGCAAGACCGTATTCCTTGCATGTAACTTATACATTTTTAAAAGTCAATGCGCGTGTACGAGGTGTACGGAGCGGAGCCGCGCGTGTACGAGGTGTACGGAGCGGAGCCGCGTGTGTACGAGGTGTACGGAGCAGAGCCGCGCGTGTACGAGGTGTACGGAGCGGAGCCGCGCGTGTACGAGGTGTACGGAGCGGAGCCGTGTGTATGAGGTGTACGGAGCGGAGCCGCGCGTGTACGAGGTGTACGGAGCGGAGCCGTGTGTACGAGGTGTACGGAGCGGAGCCGTGTGTGTACGAGGTGTACGGAGCGGAGCCGTGTGTACGAGGTGTACGGAGCGGAGCCGTGTGTACGAGGTGTACGGAGCGGAGCCGCGTGTGTACGAGGTGTACGGAGAGGAGCCGCGCGTGTATGAGGTGTACGGAGAGGAGCCGTGTGTACGAGGTGGACAGAGCGGAGCCGCGCGTGTACGAGGTGTATGGAGAGGAGCCACGCGTGTACAAGGTGGACGGAGTGGAACCGTGTGTGTATGGAATGGAGCCATATGTGTACGGGATGTACGGAGCGAAGCCAAGTGTGTACAAAGCATACAAAGCGGGCTTTTCCCACGGACACAGGAGTACACGGCGGAGCCCCGAGGAGCATTTTAAAACACACACATGACGTTCCACCTGAAGTGATGTGCTGGAAGCTGACCGGAAATGAGATAATTTCTTGAGGAGATTGTGACGGAACCAGGAATGCTTCAGATCCATCACCGTGTCCTCCTCCGACAGCGCAGACAGCAGGATCGCCTTGGAATCGGGGATGCCGGCCATGTGAGCAGATCATGATAGGTCCTGCATCGGGAGGCTCAGGTGGGCACTACAATGGGAGCCGGGCTGCTATAGTATCTTTGTAGAATCTTTCTTTATTTCTTTCTCTCTTTTTCTTTCTCTGTTCTTTCATTCTCTCTCTGTTCTTTCTTTCTCTCTCTAATCTTTCTTTTTTCTCTCTCTGTTCTTTCTTCCCCTCTTTCTTTCTTTTTCTTTCCTCTCTTTCTCTCTGTTCTTTCTGTCTTTTCTTTACTTCTTTCTTTCTCTCTCTGTTCTTTCTCTGTCTCTCTCTGTTCTTTCTCTGTCTCTCTCTGTTCTTTCTTTCTTTCCCCTCTTTCTTTCTCTCTCTGTTCTTTCTCTGTCTCTCACTGTTCTTTCTTTGTCTCTCACTGTTCTTTCTTTCTTTCCCCTTTCTTTCACGCTCTCTCTGTTTTCTTTTTTCTCTCTCTCTCTGTTTTCTCTCTTCCTTAGTGCCAGTCAGTGTGCCCATAATGCCAGCCACTCTGCCTTCAGTACCAGTCAGTGTGATCAGCAGTGCTAAATGGCTGCGCACGCCGCAGTCTTTGTCCGTCTTTCCCTTCTTCAAAATTTGGGAGGTATGATAGGGGCGGCTATGACCAGGGGGTCTGGTTGCCCAATAGAGAGCAGTTCTGCCAGGAATTCTGTAATCATGCATACAAAAGGGGACAGAGATTTGGGAGGAGTACTGTACCTAAAAGCAATAAATAGGACTGAGCTTAAATACTGGGCACAGCTGTGACTACATGTTATATAGTCGTGTTAATCTCCTCTCACTTCTTGTAAACTACAACTGTACAAAGATATTATATAGTCACCATGTGACTAGTGGGCCTGTGTAACTTCAAATGCCAGGGCTGAATTTTAGTCCCAGTCCGGCCCTGTGCTCAGGGTTGAAATAACGGACACAGATACCGGTTCTGATGCTAAATCAACGATTTTACTTTCTTCTTCAACAGTCCCGGACACCTCAGTTACATTACAGTTCACACAGCCTTCCTCCTGCACTTTCCCTTGCTTACTTTCTGTATCCTCACGCACATTCCAGGGTAGTAGCGCCCTTGGAGGTAACGCAGAATCACTCTTGTAGGACCTCAAGATATAGGGCATCCCATTCATCCGCTTAGCCTCACACTTACAGGCTTCAGCACTATTTAAGATCTGCCATATGGTGAATACTCTGCGCCCTGCACGACTCTTAGACCACATCTTCTTTTCCACTCCTGCTGATGTCATAAAGTGCAATTTCCCCGGGTGCAGCTGACGGAAGAAAAAGAGACTGAATTACATAGAAGTAGGTACACTGTACAGTACTAAAAGTTCAAAATCTGAGAGTTCTTCTTTAAACTTGCATATTATAGTCTAAATAGATGAACATAATACTTTCAAGCATTTGGAAATCTCCCAAGGATGTACCAGACTGGTAGAACTTGACAATATATTTTTGGATGAAAACAAAGCCTTGAAGGTAGGCCTTATAATTAGTGATGAGCGAGCGTGGTCAGATAAGGAGTTATCCGCGCATGCTCGTGTCCTAATTGAGTATTTCAGCGTGCTTGAAAAAAATGCTCAAGTCGCTGCTGCTGCTGCTGCTGCTGCTGCTGCTGCTGCATGTCTCGCAGCTGTTCAACAGCTGCAACACATGGAAGGGTTGCCTGCTTGTTAGGCGAGATATGCAGCTGCGGTGACTCGAGCATTTTTTCGAGCACGCAGAAAAACTTGATTAAGACACCTTATCCCAGCACGCTCGACCATCACTACTTATACATCCACATGTAAACCTACTATTAAAGGGTTCCAGTCAGAGGCCAAACTATGGGCAGCATGAATCAGAGCCTGGCGGTGCAACTTCAGTCATAAATATTTTTCTCTGAAGTGCTCTAGCATTTCAGAAAAAATGTAGTCTGAAAATCTAGCCGGGGATCATTGAGAGAGACAAAGCTAGTCCAGTGCAGCTCCCGACTGTCTTGTCCCCACATCGCTCCAGGTGATTGACAGGTCTTTCCCTACGTGAACACACGGGAGAAACCTGTCAACCACCTAGATTGGTGATTGGTGTAAGTAATCTTTGTACTACTGGAATTTAGATATATGACTTTAGATGTATATTATAAATTTAATTATCTGTTTTTTAACATTTCTTGCAAAAACTGATTGTGTCAGGTACAAATTAAAATTCAAAACACTTTGATAAAGCTATGGCTTGCTGATATGGAACCCGAGGAAGGGATAAATACGAGTTTTCATTACTTTAACCTAAGAGTATGTAAAATGATGACTTGATGACTGTATATATTACTGCTTTTGTTCAATATTCTAAGTACTTTCATTGGTAACTAATATCTCGGTGGTAATCCGTGCACTGTATTATTACCGCTTTGTTACTTTAGATGTGCATGGAATTGGTGCTTGCAAATCTTATTATAGTTATGTCGCTATAATAAGAATCGCCCGCCATGTGCAGCCCTGCCAAGGAAAAATACAGAACGATGTAAAAATTCAAACCACTTCTCATCTCATGTGGCAGTTTCACCTCCAAAAGTCAATGTTTTCATTAGTTACAATTGTGAAATAAAAACACAGATGCCTGACTCACAAGTGCACCGCTCCTGTAAAGAGCAGACGTGTCTAACGCTAGAAATAAAAACTGCTCTATCTTGTAGAAATTCAAATCAATCACAAGCAAAAGATGACATTTTTATGCTCCTTTCAAGCATATCATGGTGTAAGGGACCCTTATGAACATTTGTGCCTACACCTCTTTTCACCAAGAAACAGAAAAGGAAGTTAGTGTGACTGCAGAGGCAGACTACATGTTGTTTGTTTGTAGTCTGTTACCATGGAGACACAGGACTGCTGCTGTGTACACAAAGCAATAGCATATTTACAGTATATGAGATGATATAATAGAGAATTCTAATATCCTACAGTTCATTAACATACTTTCAATCAGGCATGAGAAAATCATTTTACTTGCAGGTGTTATTAGATCCTATCAACATATTAAACCTCCATTTATCTGCCTGTTCTGCCACAACTGTAATGAATTGGTTGTTAATCAGCATGAAATCGTCCATAGAACAGAAAGGAAAAGTAGGACCTGCTCTGGTGATGTGATATCACAGGAAGCAGGAGACTCACAGACAGGAGTTGTCCGTGACCACTCTGAGCCAGGAAAGACCCACCGTGCCGAACAAGCAGGTAGTTAGCAACTACCTTCCGATAAGTGCTTAGCTCTATAGGGGTAAAAAAAAGTCCCAGATAACCCCTTTGAGGCCACGTTCATATATTCACTATTTATTCAGTATATTTCATCAGTATTTCCTAAGCCAAAGTCAGGAGTTGTACAGAGGAAAGGTATAATAGAAACATGTCACCACTTCTGCATTTGTCAACCACTTCTGGTTTTGGCTTACAAATGCTGATGTGAAATACTGACCAAATACTGAATGCCGCGTGAATGTGGCTTAAACCAGAGGCTCACTGCTGAGACTCCAGTGATCAGCTCTAATTTAAATAAGGAACCAAGCTATAGCTCCTCCACAGAGTAAATAAAGTGTGTAAGATGGCCACCGGACAAGTCCTTAAGGGGAGATATGTATCATTAAGGTTGGTAGCTTTGGTGATGTAAGCCCGGGAAAACAGTATTCAGCAAGTATAGTGCTGAGAGAGTTAATAGGGCATATCAGGGCTGGGTTTGTGTGCAGTCACAGAGATGGTGGGATTGGTTGCTCTTTTATCCCCTTCCTGGGGGGTGTGGTATGGTAAATAAAATGGAGACCAGTTGTCTCATTCATTGTCTGACTGGAGGTGTGTGTACAGTTGTGGCCAAAAGTATTGACACCCCTGCAATTCTGTCAGATAATACTCAGTTTCTTCCTGAACATGATTGCAAACATAAATTATTTGGTATTATTATCTTCATTTAATTTGTCTTAAATGAAAAAACACAAAAAGAATTGTCCTAAAGCCAAATTGGATATAATTCCACACCAAACATAAAAAAGAGGGTGGGCAAAAATATTGGCACTGTTCGAAAAATCATGTGATGCTTCTCTAATTTGTGTAATTAACAGCACCTGTAACTTACCTGTGACACCTAACAGGTGTTGGCAATAACTAAATCACACTTGCAGCCAGTTGACATGGATTAAAGTTGACTCAACCTCTGTCCTGTGTCCTTGTGTGTACCACATTGAGCATGGAGAAAAGAAAGAAGACCAAAGAACTGTCTGAGGACTTGAGAAACCAAATTGTGAGGAAGCATGAGCAATCTCAAGGCTACAAGTCCATCTCCAAAGACCTGAATGTTCCTGTGTCTACCGTGCACAGTGTCATCAAGAATTTTAAAGCCCATGGCACTGTGGCTAACCTCCCTAGATGTGGACGGAAAAGAAAAATTGACAAGAGATTTCAACGCAAGATTGTGCAGATGTTGGATAAAGAACCTCAACTAACATCCAAACAAGTTCAAGCTGCCCTGCAGTCCGAGGGTACAACAGTGTCAACCCGTACTATCCGTTGGCGTCTGAATGAAAAGGGACTGTATGGTAGGAGACCCAGGAAGACCCCACTTCTTACCCCGAGACATAAAAAAGCCAGGCTGGAGTTTGCCAAAACTTACCTGAAAAAGCCTAAAACGTTTTGGAAGAATGTTCTCTGGTCATATGAGACAAAAGTAGAGCTTTTTGGGCAAAGGCATCAACATAGAGTTTACAGGAGAAAGAAAGGGGCATTCAAAGAATAGAACACGGTCCCTACAGTCAAACATGGCGGCGGTTCCCTAATGTTTTGGGGTTGCTTTGCTGCCTCTGGCACTGGACTGCTTGACCGTGTGCATGGCATTATGAAGTCTGAAGACTACCAACAAATTTTGCAGCATAATGTAGGGCCCAGTGTGAGAAAGCTGGGTCTCCCTCAGAGGTCATGGGTCTTCCAGCAGGACAATGACCCAAAACACACTTCAAAAAGCACTAGAAAATGGTTTGAGAGAAAGCACTGGAGACTTCTAAGGTGGCTAGCAATGAGTCCAGACCTGCACCCCATAGAACACCTGTGGAGAGATCTAAAAATGGCAGTTTGGAGAAGGCACCATTCAAATATCAGGGACCTGGAGCAGTTTGCCAAAGAAGAATGGTCTAAAATTCCAGCAGAGCATTGTTAGAAACTCATTAATGGTTACAGGAAGCGGTTGGTCGCAGTTATTTTGGCTAAAGGTTGTGCAACCAAGTATTAGGCTGAGGGTGCCAATACTTTTGTCTGGCCCATTTTTGGAGTTTCATGTGAAATAATCAATGTTTTGCTTTTTGCTTCATTCTCTTTTGTGTTTTTTCATTTAAGACAAACTAAATGAATATAATAATACCAAAGAATTTGTGTTTGCAATCATTTTCAGGAAGAAACTGAGTATTATCTGACAGAATTGCAGGGGTGTCAATACTTTTGGCCACAACTGTATCTCCAGTGTTTTTGTTTTTACTAAGTAGCCAAGAACTGGACACTAATCCACTAATGGGCAAACTAGCAGTAATGTGTGGACTATTTACATTGTTTTTTCACTTTGTTCCGGAAAAGACTGCCTGTTGTTTGGTTTCCATGCGCGGTTTATGGAGTCTTAATAAATCAGCCTGGACATTTTACTGAAACTGCTTCCTGTGACTCCCTCAAATGCAACCGAGTGAGCAGAAACCCTACATATGTTACACGCAGATAATTGAAATCAATAGGTTGTAGTGTTGAGCGATACCGTTCGATACCCAAAAATATCGTATCGGATGGTATCGCCCGATACGAAAAAAATATTGGGTATCGCCGATTCCGATACCGGAAGTCCCATTCAAGTCAATGGGACTTCCGGTATCGGAATTAAAAAAAGCCCTTTATTTCCTTGTTGGCTAATTCTACATAATTGAAAACAAATAACAATCATGTAGAATGTATTGTGGGAGGTGGAGGAGACATTAAAAGCATAGTGGTTTATTCAAATCACATGGCATAGCATTAATTCCAATTTTTTTTTTCAGTACGTTCGGAGTTAAAAAGATATTGACTATGTTAACCTTTTTTATATTTTGTCAGATATGTATGTTTCACAACTTCCATGCTCTTCACGTTCTTTTGTACTTCTCCCACACTTTCTCCTTCATGATCCGCAGCAGTAGCATTTTTTTCATCAACTTTTTCTTCACCTTATTCATCTTCTTCTTCTTCATCTTCTTCCCATTAATTTTTTTTTCCATTCTTCATATTCTTCTTATTCAGCTATTATCAATTTTAATATGCTATTTCTTCATCTTCTTCCTATTCTTCTTTGTCTTCATTTTCTTATGGTGACAGGCATTCCTGTAGTACTTATCTATAAAAGTTATAAGATTACACCTTACGTTCTGCCTGTCACTAAAGATTTACAACAGGATTTGTCCGCGTTCAGTTTGGCCTGCAGCAGCAGGCATTTTCCAGGGGCACCATGAGGAGGAACGGACTCACCCCCATTACTGCTTAGTCTTCTTCTGCTTATAATTTTGATTTCTTCTATGCTGATTTTTAGTCTTATGCTTAATGTTCTTCTGCTTTCTGTTCTTCTGCTTTTGCTTCTTCTTCTTCTTGTTCTTCTGTCTTTTGTTCTGTATCTTGGTGGTTGTCTTCATGTTCTTTGTCCTCTTGGTCCTATTATTTAGGGTCATATTTCTGGTCTTCTTTGGTGTGGTCTTCAGGGTCGTCGTCATCAGGGTCGTCGTCATGGAGATCAATAAGGATTACCAAAGACAATTTCAAAAAGCTTGATCTTGGAAATGTAGCAGAAGGTACAAGAAGGCTGAGAAACTGGCGAGAACCAGCAGACAGTGCTGGCACCCGGATGGGTAGCAGAAGGAACAAGAGCCAATGGCATTTCTGAGGACCAACTGACGGTGCTGGACCACGGTTACTAAGCAGAAGGTACCTGTGCTAAAAAGCACTACCAAGGACCAGCTGACGGTGCTGGACCTCGGATACCGAGATGGAGGCACCTAGGCCAAAGGCTGTGGCGAGAACCAGCAGACAGTGCTGGCACCCGGATGGGTAGCAGAAGGAACAAGAGCCAATGGCACTACCGAGGACCAACTGACGGTGCTGGACCACGGTTACTAAGCAGAAGGTACCTGTGCTAAAAAGCACTACCAAGGACCAGCTGACGGTGCTGGACCTCGGATACCGAGATGGAGGCACCTAGGCCAAAGGCTGTGGCGAGAACCAGCAGACAGTGCTGGCACCCGGATGGGTAGCAGAAGGAACAAGAGCCAATGGCACTACCGAGGACCAACTGACGGTGCTGGACCACGGTTACTAAGCAGAAGGTACCTGTGCTAAAAAGCACTACCAAGGACCAGCTGACGGTGCTGGACCTCGGATACCGAGATGGAGGCACCTAGGCCAAAGGCTGTGGCGAGAACCAGCAGACAGTGCTGGCACCCGGATGGGTAGCAGAAGGAACAAGAGCCAATGGCACTACCGAGGACCAACTGACGGTGCTGGACCACGGTTACTAAGCAGAAGGTACCTGTGCTAAAAAGCACTACCAAGGACCAGCTGACGGTGCTGGACCTCGGATACCGAGATGGAGGCACCTAGGCCAAAGGCTGTGGCGAGAACCAGCAGACAGTGCTGGCACCCGGATGGGTAGCAGAAGGAACAAGAGCCAATGGCACTACCGAGGACCAACTGACGGTGCTGGACCACGGTTACTAAGCAGAAGGTACCTGTGCTAAAAAGCACTACCAAGGACCAGATGACGGTGCTGGATCTCGGATACCGAGATGGAGGCACCTAGGCCAAAGGCTGTGGCGAGAACCAGCAGACAGTGCTGGCACCCGGATGGGTAGCAGAAGGAACAAGAGCCAATGGCACTACCGAGGACCAACTGACGGTGCTGGACCACGGTTACTAAGCAGAAGGTACCTGTGCTAAAAAGCACTACCAAGGACCAGCTGACGGTGCTGGACCTCGGATACCGAGATGGAGGCACCTAGGCCAAAGGCTGTGGCGAGAACCAGCAGACAGTGCTGGCACCCGGATGGGTAGCAGAAGGAACAAGAGCCAATGGCACTACCGAGGACCAACTGACGGTGCTGGACCACGGTTACTAAGCAGAAGGTACCTGTGCTAAAAAGCACTACCAAGGACCAGCTGATGGTGCTGGATCTCGGATACCGAGATGGAGGCACCTAGGCCAAAGGCTGTGGTGAGAACCAGCAGACAGTGCTGGCACCCGGATGGGTAGCAGAAGGAACAAGAGCCAATGGCACTACCGAGGACCAACTGACGGTGCTGGACCACGGTTACTAAGCAGAAGGTACCTGTGCTAAAAAGCACTACCAAGGACCAGCTGACGGTGCTGGACCTCGGATACCGAGATGGAGGCACCTAGGCCAAAGGCTGTGGCGAGAACCAGCAGACAGTGCTGGCACCCGGATGGGTAGCAGAAGGAACAAGAGCCAATGGCACTACCGAAGACCAACTGACGGTGCTGGACCACGGTTACTAAGCAGAAGGTACCTGTGCTAAAAAGCACTACCAAGGACCAGCTGACGGTGCTGGACTTCGGATACCGAGATGGAGGCACCTAGGCCAAAGGCTCTGGCGAGAACCAGCAGACAGTGCTGGAACCCGGGTGGGTAGCAGAAGGTACCCATTCAAAGCAAAGTAGCCAGGCCGCAAGCCGGCCGCAGCTACCGAAACCCACAGTCCTACAGGGGGTCCATGTCCCATTGGCACTACGGATCCAGCCTTCAGTGCCAGTTCCCGCAGCCCACATAGGAGTCACCTAAACTGCAGGCACCGTAGAGTCGGCTAACCCGGCCGCAAGACGACAGGACAATGGATTGGTGGCATAGTGACCTTGACACTACCCGGAAACAGCAGGCGTGCTGGAACCAGGCTGGGCAACAGGGAGTCCCCGTGCCAAAGACACTGCCGAGAACCAGCTGACGGTGCTGGAACCCAGATGGGTAGCAAAAGCTACAAGAGCCAATGGCACTACCGAGGAACAGCTGACGGTGCTGGACCACAGTTACTAGGCAGGAGGTACCTGTGCTAGAAAGCACTACCAAGGACCAGCTGACGGTGCTGGACCTCAGATACCGAGATGGAGGCACCTAGGCCAAAGGCTCTGGCGAGAACCAGCAGACAGTGCTGGAACCCGGGTGGGTAGCAGAAGGTACCCATTCAAAGCAAAGTAGCCAGGCCGCAAGCCGGCCGCAGTTACCGAAACCCACAGTCCTACAGGGGGTCCATGTCCCATTGGCACTACGGATCCAGCCTTCAGTGCCAGTTCCCGCAGCTCACATAGGAGTCACCTAAACTGCAGGCACCGTAGAGTCGGCTAACCCGGCCGCAAGACGACAGGACAACAGATTGGTGGCATAGTGACCTTGACACTACCCGGAAACAGCAGGCGCGCTGGAACCAGGCTGGGCAACAGGGAGTCCCCGTGCCAAAGACACTGCCAAGCACCAACTGGCGTTGTTGGCGTTGTTGGAGCCCAGGGACAATCATGGTGTAGGCCGAGGCCTACTTGGTGGTAGTTTTAGATTGTTTGTAGGCTACAACAGACTGTCAATGTGCTCCAATTAGGCATCTGTCTCCACTCTGTTTCCAGGATTTCACGTGACCACCAACACCGCCAGTTTATGCGTACAGCAGCCGTCTGCCCAATCCACACGTGTTCCTGTGTTACTGGGATTCTGTAATGTCAGCAGATCCCCTGATGTGTGTCTGCCACTGTCTCCTGCTCTGTCCACATTCCCACCGCTTGCAGTGGGAAGGTGGACAGCGCAGGAGACAGTGGCGGACACATATTGGGGGATCTGCTGACGTTACTGAACCCCAGTAACACAGGAACACGTGTGGAATGCGTGGACGGCAACTGTGAGCAGGAACTGGCGGTGTTGGAGGTCAGGGGAAATACTAGAGACAGAGTGGAGACAGAGGCCAAATCAGAGAATGTTTAAATCTGAAGAAGTTACAATTTGGAGGCAGCAGCACTTTGCCCTCCACACAGCAGGGGATCAGCTGACGTTACCGACCCCCACTTTCACATGAACGAGTGTGTTTTTCTGTGTGGACAGCACTTCCGAGCACCAACTAGCGTTGTTGGAACCCAGGGACAATCATGGTGCAGGCCGAGGCCTACTAGGAGCCAGGTGTAAAGCTGAGGTATTTTGACTTTGGAGGGAGCAGGACACTTTGCCTTCCACACAGCAGGGGATCAGCTGACGTTACCGAACCCCACTTTCACATGAACGAGTGTGTTTTTCTGTGTGGACAGCACTTCCGAGCAACAACTGACGATGTTGGAGCCCAGGGATAGTCATTTTGTAGGCTGAGGCCTACTTGGAGGCAGTTTAAGATAAGACGTTGTTTGAATTTGGAGGCAGCAGCAGTTTGCCCTCCACACAGCAGGGGATCAGCTGACATTACTGACCCCCACTTTCACATGAACGAGTGTGTTTTTCTGTGTGGACAGCACTTCCGAGCACCAACTAGCGTTGTTGGAGCCCAGGGAGAACCAGGGTGCAGGCCGAGGCCTACTTGGTGGCAGTTTTAGATTGTTTGTAGGCTACAACAGACTGTCAACGTGCTCCAATTAGGCATCTGTCTCCACTCTGTTTCCAGGATTTCACGTGACCACCAACACCGCCAGTTTATGCGTACTGTAGCCGTCTGCCCAATCCACACATTTTCCTGTGTTACTGATGTTCTGTAATGTCAGCAGATCCCCTGATGTTTGTCTGCCAATGTCTCCTGCTCTGTCCACATTCCCACCACTTGCAGTGGGAAGGTGGACAGCGCAGGAGACAGTGCCGGACACACATTGGGGGATCAGCTCACGTTACAGAACACCAGGAACACAGGAACAAGTGTGGAATGCGTGGACGGCAACTGTGAGCAGGAACTGGCGGTGTTGGAGGTCAGGGGAAATACTAGAGACAGAGTGGAGACAGAGGCCAAATCAGAGAATGTTTAAATCTGAAGTAGTTACAATTTGGAGGCAGCAGCAGTTTGCCCTCCACACAGCAGGGGATCAGCTGACGTTACCGAACCCCACTTTCACATGAACGAGTGTTTTTCTGTGTGGACAGCACTTCCGAGCACCAACTGGCGTTGTTGGAGCCCAGGGACAATCATGGTGCAGGCCGAGGTCTACTAGGAGCCAGGTGTAAAGCTGAGGTATTTTGACTTTGGAGGGAGCAGGACACTTTGCCCTCCACACAGCAGGGGATCAGCTGACGTTACTGAACCCCACTTTCACATGAACGAGTGTGTTTTTCTGTGTGGACAGCACTTCCGAGCAACAACTGACGATGTTGGAGCCCAGGGATAGTCATTTTGTAGGCTGAGGCCTACTTGGAGGCAGTTTAAGATAAGACGTTGTTTGAATTTGGAGGCAGCAGCAGTTTGCCCTCCACACAGCAGGGGATCAGCTGACATTACTGACCCCCACTTTCACATGAACGAGTGTGTTTTTCTGTGTGGACAGCACTTCCGAGCACCATCTAGCGTTGTTGGAGCCCAGGGAGAACCAGGGTGCAGGCCGAGGCCTACTTGGTGGTAGTTTTAGATTGTTTGTAGGCTACAACAGACTGTCAACGTGCTCCAATTAGGCATCTGTCTCCACTCTGTTTCCAGGATTTCACGTGACCACCAACACCGCCAGTTTATGCGTACAGTAGCCGTCTGCCCAATCCACACGTGTTCCTGTGTTACTGGGGTTCTGTAATGTCAGCAGATCCCCTGATGTGTGTCTGCCAATGTCTCCTGCTCTGTCCACATTCCCACCACTTGCAGTGGGAAGGTGGACCGCGCAGGAGACAGTGCCGGACACACATTGGGGGATCAGCTCACGTAACAGAACACCAGGAACACAGGAACAAGTGTGGAATGCGTGGACGGCAACTGTGAGCCGGAACTGGCGGTGTTGGAGGTCAGGGGAAATACTAGAGACAGAGTGGAGACAGAGGCCAAATCAGAGAATGTTTAAATCTGAAGTAGCTACAATTTGGAGGCAGCAGCACTTTGCCCTCCAAACAGCAGGGGATCAGCTGACGTTACCGACCCCCACTTTCACATGAACGAGTGTTTTTTTCTGTGTGGACAGCACTTCCGAGCACCAACTGGCGTTGTTGGAGCCCAGGGACAATCAGGGTGCAGGCCGAGGCCTACTTGGTCGCAGTTTTAGATTGTTTGTAGGCTACAACAGACTGTCAACGTGCTCCATTTAGGCATCTGTCTCCACTCTGTTTCCAGGATTTCACGTGACCACCAACACCGCCAGTTTATGCGTACTGCGGCCGTCTGCCCAATCCACACGTGTTCCTGTGTTACTGGGGTTCTGTAATGTCAGCAGATCCCCTGATGTGTGTCTGCCACTGTATCCTGCTCTGTCCATTCCCACCGCTTGCAGTGGGAAGTTGGACAGCGCAGGAGACAGTGGTGGACACACATTGGGGGATCTGCTCACGTAACAGAACACCAGAAACACAGGAACAAGTGTGGAATGCGCGGACGGCAACTGTGAGCAGGAACTGGCGGTGCTGGAGGTCAGGGGAAATACTAGAGACAGAGTGGAGACAGAGGCCAAATCAGATAATGTTTAAATCTGAAGTAGCTACAATTTGGAGGCAGCAGCACTTTGCCCTCCACACAGCAGGGGATCAGCTGACGTTACCGACCCCCACTTTCACATGAACGAGTGTTTTTTTCTGTGTGGACAGCACTTCCGAGCACCAACTGGCGTTGTTGGAGCCCAGGGACAATCAGGGTGCAGGCCGAGGCCTACTAGGAGCCAGGTGTAAATCGGACGTATTTTGACTTTGGAGGCAGCAGGAGACATTGCCGTACACACAGCAGGGGATCAGCAGATGTTACCGAACCCCACTTTCACATGAACAAGTGTGTTTTTCTGTGTGGACAGCACTTCCGAGCACCATCTGGCATTGTTGGAGCCCAGGGACAATTATGATGTAGGCTGAGGCCTACTTGGTCGCAGTTTTAGATTGTTTGTAGGCTACAACAGACTGTCAACGTGCTCCATTTAGGCATCTGTCTCCACTCTGTTTCCAGGATTTCACGTGATCACCAACACCGCCAGTTTATGCGTACTGCGGCCGTCTGCCCAATCCACACGTGTTCCTGTGTCACTGGGGTTCTGTAATGTCAGCAGATCCCCTGATGTGTGTCTGCCACTGTATCCTGCTCTGTCCACATTCCCACCGCTTGCAGTGGGAAGTTGGACAGCGCAGGAGACAGTGGTGGACACACATTGGGGGATCTGCTCACGTAACAGAACACCAGAAACACAGGAACAAGTGTGGAATGCGCGGACGGCAACTGTGAGCAGGAACTGGCGGTGCTGGAGGTCAGGGGAAATACTAGAGACAGAGTGGAGACAGAGGCCAAATCAGAGAATGTTTAAATCTGAAGTAGTTACAATTTGGAGGCAGCAGCACTTTGCCCTCCACACAGCAGGGGATCAGCTGACGTTACTGAACCCCACTTTCACATGAACGAATGTTTTTTTCTATGCGGACAGCACTTCTGAGCACCAACTGGCGGTGTCGGAGCCCAGGGAAAATCAGGTAGTAGGCCGAGGCCTACTTGGAGCCAGGTGTAAATCTGAGTTTGTTTGACTGTGGAGGGAGCAGGACACTTTGCCATACACACAGCAGGGGATCAGCTGACGTTACCGAACCCCACTTACACATGAGCGAGTGTTTTGTCTGTGCAGACAGCACTTCTGAGCACCAACTGTCGGTGTCGGAGCCCAGGGAAAATCAGGTAGTAGGCCGAGGCCTACTTGGAGCCAGGTGTAAATCTGAGTTTGTTTGACTGTGGAGGGAGCAGGACACTTTGCCATACACACAGCAGGGGATCAGCTGACGTTACCGAACCCCACTTACACATGAGCGAGTGTTTTGTCTGTGCGGACAGCACTTCTGAGCACCAACTGGCGGTGTCGGAGCCCAGGGAAAATCAGGTAGTAGGCCGAGGCCTACTTGGTGGCAGTTTGCGATTGTTTCTAGACTACTACTAACTGTCAACGTACTCCAATTAGGCCTCTGTCTTCACTCTGTTTCGAGTATTTCCTCTGGCTTCCAACCACGCCAGTTGCTGCTCTGAAATGCCGTCTGCACAACCCACACTTGTTCCTGTGTTACTTGGTTTCTGTAACAGCAGCTTCTCCCTAGAGGTGAGTCAGGCAATGTCTCCTGCTCTGTCCACGTTTCCACTACAAGTAGTGGGAATGTAGACAAAGCAGGAGACATTGCCGTGCTCAACTCTGGAGATGAGCAGATGTTACAGGACCCAGGTACCACAGGAACAAGTGTGGATTGTGCAGACGGCACTTGAGAGCAGAAACAGGCGGTGTTGGAGGCCGGAGGAAATACTCAAAACAGAGTGGAGACAGAGGGCAAATCAGAGAACATATTAAATCAGAGGTAGTCAGAAGTTGTAGGCAGCAGGAGAGTTTGCCGTACACACAGCAGGGGATCAGCTGACGTTACCGAACCCCACTTACACATGAGCGAGTGTTTTGTCTGTGTGGACAGCACTTCTGAGCAACAACGGGCGTTGCTGTAGCCCAGGAAATAAAGTTCAGGTCATAGAAACATGAACACAACAGGAGACCTGTATCCTGTTGCCAGCCAATTATTTATTCTGGAAGAGGACTGGCAAATTCAGGTGAGATCCAGGCCTTGTTCATTTTCACAAAAGTAAGCCGGTCAACATTATCGGCGGATAGTCGCGTGCGACGGTCTGTTACCACACCACCTGCAGCACTAAAGACACGTTCCGATAATACACTGGCAGCAGGGCAAGCCAGCACCTCCAATGCATACTGGCTAAGCTCTGGCCATGTATCCAGCTTAGAGACCCAATACTTGAACGGGGAAGAGCCGTCTGGGAGAACACTAACAGGGCACGACAAGTAGTCTGTCACCATCTGACGGAAACGTTGCCTCCTGCTGACTGGAGCCGTCTGTGATGGTGTAGCCGTTTGTGGCGGTCCCACAAAACTTTTCCACATTTGGGCCATACTGGCCTTGCCTTGTCCTGCGGCACTGCCTCTGCTACCTCTTTGTGCAGAGCTTCCTCCACTGCCTCTACCCACATGGCTGCTTTGAAAAGCACTACCAGCAACACTTGTGGGGGGAATGGAGAACATGATGGCCTGCACAAGTGTTTCTTGGTACTCCCGCATTTTTCGCTCCCGGTTCAACTGTGGTATGAGGCTTTGTAAGTTGTCCCGGTAGCAAGGATCTAGGAGGGTGTACACCCAATAATCAGCCGTGTGGAGAATGTTGGCGATGCGGCGGTCATTTAACAAGCACTGCAGCATGAAATCAACCATGTGCTGCAGACTGCCAACTGGACCGGAAACGCTGTCCCCAGCTTGAGGCAGTATTTCTGCCTGCTCAGCATCACCCCACCCTCGCTGTACACACTGACTACTAGAGCCTTGTGTACCTCCCTCCTCTGGAGAGATGTGTTCCTCCTCCTCCATTGACTCCTCGTCATCCTCCTCACTAAGTGTCCCCTGCCTGGGCCTTTGTGTGGAAGCACGTTGCGCAGACTTGCCAGAAGCAGATGGCATTTCTGACTGCTCATCCTCGACCTCTTCAAAAACCTCCTCACTTAGTGCTTGTAAGGTTTTTTGAAGCAGACAGATGAGGGGGACAGTCATGCTGATTAGTGCATCATCTGCACTGGCCATCCGCGTGGAGTCATCGAAGGCACGCAAAACTTGGCAGATGTCCCTCATAGTGGCCCACTCAGTGGTGGTGAAGTGTGTCCGGCGCACAGTGCGACTTGTTTGCGCCTGATGCAGCTGGTACTCCATTACTGCTGCCTGCTGCTCACACAACCGCTCCAACATATGTAACGTTGAATTCCACCTGGTGGGGAGGTCACATATGATGCGATGTTCTGGCAGGCGGAATCGGCGTTGCAGAGATGCAATGCGCGATCTTGCCATGCTGGAACGCCGCAAGTGAGCACACTCTAGGCGAACCTTGTGCAGCAGTGCATCAAGATCCGGATAGTCCCTCAGAAAGCTCTGCACGACCAAATTGAGCACGTGTGCCAGACATGGTATGTGAGTGAGGTTGCCTAGGCCCAGAGCTGCCACTAGATTTCGGCCATTGTCACTCACTACCAAACCTGGCTGGAGATTCGCTGGCACAAACCACACATCGCTCTCCTGCTTGATGGCATTCCAGAGCTCCTGTGCTGTGTGGCTCCGATTCCCCAAAGAAATTAATTTAAGGATGGCCTGTTGACGTTTGGCCACACCTGTGCTCATATCTGGCCTAACAGGCTCACGCAGTGCTGATTCCGAGGAACTAGAGTAGGAGGAGGACTCAATATGTACAGACTGCATTCCTGCAATCCTTGGAGTTGGCAGAATACGTACAGAGCCACTCTCCAGATCTGTACCCGGCTCCACAACATTGACCCAATGGGCAGTGAGGGAAAGGTATCGTCCCTGTCCATGGCTACTGGTCCACGCATCGGTGGTCAGGTGGACCTTGCTACTGACGGCATTCAGTAGCGCATTTTTAATTTTTCCCTCCACATGCTTTTGCAGGGCAGGGACAGCTTGCCTGCTGAAATAAAAGCGGCTGGGCAAATTGTATTGTGGAACTGCCAATGACATAAAGTTCCGGAAGGTGTCAGTCTCCACCAGCCTGAATGACAGCATCTCAAGGGCCAGTAGTTTGGCAATGCCGGCATTCAGAGCCAGTGCTCGGGGATGTTTTGCCGAGTATGGCCGCTTTTTCTCCCATGCCTGTGCTACCGATTGCTGGTGAGTGGCCTGGGAGTGTGCTGATGACTGCGAACGTGGTTCAGTGGGTGGAATTTCACTGGGTCTCTGGACAACAGTGGCAGTGGTTCTTCCATGGCGTTCCAGTGAGGAAGCCGAACCAGCTGTGTGTGAGCTGGAGGAAGAGGCCCCAACACGAGCTGAAGAGGTGGTAGGTGCTGCTGAAGGTTGGCCTACATCTTCAGTGTGTCTGTGTAACTCCACTTCGTGCTTGGTACGCACATGTTTCCACATATTTGTGGTATTGAGGTTGGTCACATTTTTCCCTCGTTTCACTTTCTGATGACACAGCTTGCATTTGACAAAGCAAATGTCATCTGCAACTGTGTCAAAAAAAGACCACGCACTGCAAGTCCTGGGAGCGCCCGTTTTGTGAGAGGATTGCTCCTCACGGGTGCCAAAGTGGAGGCTACAGGCAACCAAGTCTGCCCCTGCCCTCTCCCTCCTCTTTTGGCCGTTCGGGGAATCTCTTCCTCAGAGCTGCTCCCACCACCTTCCTGTGGCTGATGCCATGATGGGTCAAGGACCTCATCATCTCCACTCCCCTCTTCAAGCACCGGCTGGTCCTGGGTTGTCTCGCCAGCACCGTACGCACCAGAAATTGGCAACTGAGTCTCATCATCATCTGATGCATACTGAGGTGTGCTGACCATAGGCACTGGCCCACCCATCTCTTCAGATTCAGAGGGACAAAGCAGTTGCGCATCACTGCATACTCCCTCTTCTTCACGCTCTAGAATGCTGCTTGGCTGGCCACCTCTTTCCAAGCCAACAGATTCTGAGAACAGAAGTAAAGATTGAGATGGCTCCTGTCCAGGGCTCTCAGACTGCCTGGGCAATTTGGCAGGTGGTGAAGAGACAGATGGTTGCTCTTCAGTGCTCTGGCCTTGGGAGGATGCGGAAGTCATTGAAGTGGATGCGTTAGCTGCCATCCATCCGACAACGGCTTCAATTTGTTCGTCACGCAGCAGTGGGGTACGGCGAGGTCCTACAAAGCTGCGCATGAAGGACTGTTGCCTGGTAAAAGTGGGGGATGCCGGGTCACTGGTGGCCGCAGCAGACACCGAATCCCCACGTCCTCTCCCTGCTGAATCCCCCCGTCCTCTCCCTGCTGAAACTCCACGGCCACGACCACGTGCCTTACTCCCTGCCTTCTTCATCTTGGTAGACTGATAAAGATAGGCAGAAAAGTAAAAAAGGGGTGGCTTAGTGTTCTTATTCCTGAACACCTGCTAACCAGTATAAGAAACACTAATTTGGCTAAGAGTGTGTGTACTACACTTTAATATGATCTAATGTGGCCTTGACAACTGTAAAGTGGAGTGTTTGGTGAACTTTATTTCCTTTTTTTTGGGTGGGGGGAAAGGAAAGGATGTGACCAAAGTTTGAAAGCTATAGTATCACAAACTTTTTGGAGCAATTACAATGCAGGAAGCTAACCTACAATGCAATTGATGAGGCTCCAAAAAATAGGGTGATACTAGCCTGGCTGGCCCTGAAGGGCACAAGCCAGCAAAAAGGCTCCTCTATCTAATCCTATATAGTGTTTGCAACCAACCAATGACAATGGATGCGGTTGGAAGCACACTAATATAGGAGCAAAAATCTGGCTAAATTAGCTGCAAAAAAAGGACTATGTATGAGGCAGTGACGCACGCTGAGCGGACTACAGCTAGCGGTGGCTGTAGAACACACTGCAACGTAAGCTGCACTCACACAGAGAGAGACCTATCAGACAGCCAAAAACAGTGCAGAGAAATGGGCTATAGCACTGAAAGGCTGCTGAAAGGCTCCTCTGTCCACTCCTTTAGTGTTTGCAACCAACGTATATGGATACGTATGGAAGCACACTATAGAGGAGAAAAAAAAAGCAGCAATAAAAGAAAAATGTGTATGAGGCAGAGACACACGCTGGCCGGTCTACAAGCAGACGTGCCTGCAGGACACACTACACAGCGTGGGTATGCACTCACACAGCCCTTGCAGACAGCTGTGAAAACAGTGCTGCTAGGGAAAAGCAAGCTACAGTGGTGGTTTATGTAGCCTGGGTTAAGCACTATATGTTTTGTGGAATCGCTATTTCTAACTGTCCCTCACAGTCTTTAACAGCAGCCTGTCCCTAACTGAATTCACAGCAGAGTGACCAGAAATGGCGGCTGCAGCGCTTTTTATAGTGCATCATGACATCATTTCAGCAGCCAATCACAGCCATGCCAGTAGTTAACATGCCTACATGCCTAACAGGATGTGCCCACACTTATGAGGATCCCTATTGGCTGAATCAAATCGAGCGGGCTCCTAGCATTATGGGAACTTCCGATTCCGGTATTTGATATGAAAAAAGTATCGGAACTAAGTATCGGAATTCCGATACAGCTAATATCGGCCAATACCCGATACTTGCGGTATCGGAATGCTCAACACTAATAGGTTGTCCTCATATTGAAGGGTAGTGAAGTCCTCCAAGGCAAGAGATACTTTTTATAAAACCTCTTTTTTTGGATAATAGATGCACATGATTTGAGATGACTAAACATTTACATTTAATGTGGCAATCCAATCTTAGAAAACCTGGAAAGAGCAGACAAGGTTGTTTTGAAGTGATCAGACACCTGAAGCACAGTATCTGCCATCAAATGTCTACTGTAGATAAGCCATGAGAGGCGTTGGCCGTAACTCATATTGGCCAAACCTGGTTCACTTTAATCCTCTACAGCCATCACCTTAGGAGATTAGTAGGAACACATCACACAGGAGTGAAAACAATATAACAATAGAAGTAGTTTCAATCACAAAGTATAACATGACTTTTTTTTAACCCACTTCAGGATTTTTTGTTTTTTTTGCATGTTTGTTTCTTTCCTCTTAACTTTTGTTTTTTTCCATTGACATAACCATATGAGGACTTGTTTTTCCACGGAATGAGTTGTCGTTTTGAAAGACAATATTCATTTTACCATAAAATTTACTGAAAAATATATTCCAACTGATATGATACTGTAAAAAGAATTTGGTTATTGTTTTTTCGGTTTTGTTTTTACTGCATTCATTGCATAGTAAAAACTAGAGTTGAGCAAATATCTTCGGTTACCCGCTACAGTGCTTGCCAAATAAGCTACAGCGGGAACCTGGCTTCCTGGATCGTGCTGGCTGAACAGCTGATCACCGCCGCAGCTGCATGTGTCGTGGCTGTGTCACAGTCACAGCACATGCATGGAGAGCCCAACACACAGGCTCTCCACGCAAGTACTGTGACACTGCCGTGACACATGCTGCCGCGGCGGCGATCTGCTGTTCAGTCAGCGCAATTCAAGAAACCCAGTTCCCACTGTAGCTTATTCGGCAAGCGCTATAGCTTGCCGAATAAGCAGGGAATTGAAGATATTTGCTCAACTCTAGTAAAAATGACCAGGCATAATGTTCTCCAGGTTATTACAATTAAGGCAATACCAACTTGCATAGATTTTTTTAACTAGTGAATTTTATTATAATTTTTCAGCAAAAAAAATATTAAATTGCTTTTTGTTGCCATTTTCCAAGACCTGTAAAGTGATTAGAATTTTTATATTTTTCAAATAACTTTTTTACATTATTTTTTCAATCCTTCAGGGGACTTGAATCTGCAATTGTTTGACCACTTATTATATATACTGCAATACCAAAGTGGTCTCCTATAGCACGAAAGGACCAAGATGGTAGTGATGTGGGCCTTCAGCAAGCCCCCCCAGCTGCTGTGGTAGCCCATCAGAGCCCCATGATAGAGTTGCCATTTGGAGCTGAGGTACACAAGTACTAGCAATGAAATTTAAATGCTGCTGAGATTGACTGCGGCATCTAAATGGTTAACAGCAGCAACTGCAGATCGGACTGCAGCTTACTTTAAGTAGCTGCTGATAGTGACCTATGTCACATGCCAGATGTTAGCTCCTGAGCCCCTTCCACTCTGCAAGATGCACAGTTATGCAAAAAGCAGAATTACAGGTATTGGTGAGGAGTGGCACCCCCGTCAGAGTTGATCTTAATCTTGTGTTGATGAAGTTTACAAATACAAGAATGGTTACAGAGAAACAATGCTACATGGTTTAGAAAACATTTCATAGCAATACAGAAGAATATGGAAGAGTACCGACAAACTTTTAATTAATTACCGTAGAAGCAGGATGCCATGTGCCTGCTCGAGTAAACCACAAGTGTCCACAAGAACAGGATATTAAGAACGAGTCAAGTCCAAAAGAGCTAAAACCACATAATCTGATATCTCTGATTTTACTGAGCAATTTCTATTAAATTGTAAGAAACAATAGTATAAAAAGTTTAACACACACACATATATATATATATATATATATATATATATATATATATATTACTAGCTGAAGAGCCCGGCGCTGCCCGGGCATAGTAATTAACTACGGTTAGTTATAACAAATTATAATGATTATATCTATATATAAAGCTGAGTGTATAGCCCCGCCCACACCACATAGCCACATTCACGATAATATCCCACATCATCCCGTCAGCCAGAGCTACTGGACTAATACCCCTAATATCCCACATCATCCCGTCAGAGCCACCGGACTACTACCCCTAATGTCCCACATCGTCCCGTCAGCCAGAGCCACCGGACTACTACCCCTAATATCCCGCATCATCCCATCAGCCAGAGCCACCGGACTACTTCCCCTAATATCCCACATCATCCCGTCAGCTAGAGCTACCGAACTACTACCCTGTTAGCGTGGGTGGTCTGGAGCAGGAACCCCAGGAGTGGACCCTCTGGACCGTGGCACCAAGGGGCCCCGGGCGAGCTGCCAGGTGGAACCGACCCCTATACAGGGACCGTTAGGAGCAGACCCAGGGGTTCGAGTACCACGGTAGCTGGTACCGAGAGGGGCGGCTCAGGATGGACCGGAGTAAGACTGTGAGACTGGAATAAAGAATGACAGAAGTAGGAACACTGGAGACAGGACTGGAGTAGGACGCAGGAACACTGGAGACAGGACTGGAGTAGGACAGCAGGAACACTGGAGACTGGACTGGGGTAGGACGACAGGAACACTGGAGACAGGACTGGAGTAAGACGGCAGGAACACTGGAGACAGGACTGGAGTAGGACGGCAGGAACGCTGAAGGCAGGACTGGAGTAGGATGGCAGGAACACTGGAGACAGGACTGGAGTAGGAGAACAAGGAACATGGGTAGCAGGACTGAGAGGCTGCAGCAGAGAGCAGCCGAGAACGAAACTGCAGGAGTAGAGAGCACACGATGAAGCGAGGCCAGAGTGCTAGGAAACACAATGATCAGGCGCCTCCCTCAGGGGGAAGCGGCCTGATATGGCCCCGTCTGGTCAGCCATTGGTCCAAAGGTGCTTCCGGGTCAGGGCACAGCCAGAGCATAAGAAGCAGGAAGGAGGTGCGGCCGCGGCCTATGGCGCATGCGCATAGCATGCAGGGAGGGCATCGGTCGTGATCCCGTCTCAGGTGACCGCCGCGGCCGTCAGGTGGAGAGAGGCTGCGGGGTGGGAGCGGAGGCCGACTGCGGCGTGGGAGCGGAGGCCGGGTGAGTATGGCGGAACGGTGTAACATACCCCTAATATCCCACATCATCCCGTCAGAGCCAGTAAAAGTAGAATAGTGAAATTGCACAGAAACATGGTTCACTAAGATCCCAGGTTTTCTACTGATCAGGCTGATATTCTCACTTATCTGCCACCATAAATATCACAGTCATGCTTTTCACCAATGGACAGGCACAAACCTTATACATTAGTACAGTAGAGAAACCTTCACACACATTTTCATGCACCGTCAACTTGTATTTTGTCCAGCTGAGTTGCTCATGGATGTACAGCATCTGTATGCTGTATAGTATCATATTTAATGGGTTGTTAGGGGAAAAGCATTACGTGTTATATGGGTATATTCAGAAGAATTATGGGGAAAGTAGCACTTTAAAAAAACTCACAACATCAGAGTACAGTAGCACATCAATAATGCATAAAAGTGTCTGTGAGAAAATATTAAATCCACATGACATTTAATATGTGCACTTTCCTACATTCATGTGTGTCACTTAATGATACCACATGGGAGGGGGATTCATTTCTGTCATGTACTCACTGCTCCTTTCTGGGGGACAGACGATGGCTGGAGCTTATGTTCCGGGGGATGCTAGATTTCTCCCACCTTGTCAGTGTCTGCTGAGGTGTTGTCAAGTGGGAAAACTTGCGCATAGCAACCAATCACAGCTCAGCTACTTTTAACCAGCTCTGGTGAAATGAGAGATGCTTAGTGATTGGTTGCAAGGAAAACTGTTAGTCATAGCAACCAATCACAGCTTAGCTTCTTTTGAACAGCTCTGGTGAAATGAAAGATGCTTCGTGATTGGTTGGTGACACACACACATTGATTTTTATATATAGAGATTGAGTATACAGAATGCCAACCGGGTGCTGAGGTCCGTCATAATGGTTTCTCTACCCTAGTGAGAAACCCATGTTAACTAGTTTAGAAAAAGGTATCACCTTTATGCATTTCTAGAAGATAGAGGAGGCCACCTTCTCTGGTTGCTCCATGATCCAATTCAGATACTCACTTGACTATTATAGCGGCTTTTTTGTAGTGGGCATTCTGACCATTTGCTTGTTAGGCAACCCCATATACAGAAAGCTACAATGCCAAATATCGTAACCAGGAATAACTTTTTCCTGAATTTATTCACTCGTAGCTCTTCTGTGTTATTGGACAGGTGGGTTCGACTTTGCTTCCTATACTCAGTAATGAACCATTTGATGCCCATAACCATGTCTCCAATTCATTGGTTGGACCACTTTTGGTAGGAATTTGTAATAGGTGATAAATATTATCTACCTTAAGAAAGCGCTTTGTGTGAGAAACAGCCATAGGCACAATGTGTAATGGTACCGCCACAGTAGATGTGTAGTAGATAGTAGCAATTAGAGTTGAGCGAAACGGGTCGGTCAAATTCATAAGTCGCCGACTTTCGCTGAAGTCAGGTTTCATGAAACGAAACCCGACCATAGCGTGAGGTCAGCCACGAGGTCGGCGACCAGAGCGCCAAAGTCGCGTTTCAAATGATGCTTCCAGCGCCCTTTTTCAGCCAATGATGGAGGACGCACACTGTGGGCAACGCGATGTCATGGGCATCGGTCACCACCATCTTTGAGAAGGGCATGCAAGTGATTGGCTTGCTTTGTGTGGCGTCACAGGGGCTATAAAAGGGCATGCACGCAGACCGCCATCTTACTTATGTCGATCTTAGCATTAGGGAGAGGTTGCAGCTGCTGATTCTGAATAAGGGAGAGCGTTAGGCAGGGAAGAAGAACAAAAAAACTGCCTCTGCTGTTAGCGATTTCCACTGTACAACACAACAGTTTGTGTGCAGTGACAAGGGAGGCTATATTTTTTGTGCATCAGCTCTGTTGGTTATTAGGCTGCCTTATAAGGCTCCCTGATAGCTGCATTGCTGTTTGCACACTGCTGTGCAAACTGCTTTTTTAAAAGCAAAAATACTTTTCGTCCTCTTTTCTGCACAGTTACCAAACGTTCATTTTTCCAAACTTTTGTGTGCAGCAGTCCTGCTTATTAGGCTGCCTGCTGCCATACTTGAACTGAGAGCATTGTTGTCAGCCTCCTAAAATCTCTAGGGAGCTTCCAATTCTCCCCAATACTATATACACACCTTGTACTTTGTCATACACCAGCCAATTTCAGCCTGTTAAATTGAGGTGTAATCTATAGTGGGCCTGAGATAATAGTTCAGCCTCCTAAAATCTCTAGGGAGATTCAAATTCTCCACAATATTATATACACCTTGTACCTTATTTTACAGTACCATATAG
This sequence comes from Dendrobates tinctorius, assembly GCF_039654945.1. NCBI lineage: Eukaryota > Metazoa > Chordata > Amphibia > Anura > Dendrobatidae > Dendrobates > Dendrobates tinctorius. The sequence continues at coordinate 52,687,010 of NW_027361707.1, forward strand.
CTGGTGGTATTTTGGGTACATTTTTCCAAAAATGAGGAAGTATGGTGGAAGAGGCCGTGGAACTGGGCGGGGGTTGCCAGCTGGTACTGATGGTGGTGGTTGTGGTGGTGCATCTGCTGGTAGTGGCAAAAGCACAATAGCACCTAAGGCAGGAGGTGTTGAGCCTGCGTCATCATCTGGCTCCACAAGGCCTCGAAGGCTCCCTTTTATGGGAGTAGGTAAACCGCTTTTAAAGCCGGAGCTTCAGGAACAAGTTTTGGCTTACATTGCTGACACAGCCTTCAGCTCTATCGCCTCCTCTTCTGAGGTTTCAAAAAATAAAAGAACTGAGTCATCAGTGGAGGCTCCTGGTCAGGAACAACACCTTTCCTTGTGTCCTTCACCCCTACCAAAGGTGAAGGATGCGGCAGGCCACACTACAGATTACTCCATGGAGCTCTTTTCACATACCATGCCTGGGTTATCAAGTCAAATCGTGAATTCCCCAGTCCAAGGTGAATCGACATGGAGTGCACTGATGCACAGCCACTGCTAGATTTTTCTGCTGGGACATTCACTCAGAGCACTACATTGTCCTTGCAGTGTACTGAGCCAGAATCTGACCCTGATGCGCACTGGGTTAATGTGGTGGATGCAGGGTCCACAGGGGACAGCGGTGATGGGACAGTGCTGCCTAGCCCATGGTATAGGAAACAGATGGCTGTAGGCTTTCGACCCTCCTCCTCCAGAAGCGAAAGCTTGTCCACAGAGTGCAGTCGCAAGAGCACTCCATCCGCAGCTGCTAGTGTTGCACACGAGGTGTCCCACTATCGAACAGCTAGTGGTAAGCGTCAGCAGGCTGTGTTGAAGATGATGTGTTTGGGTGACAACAGACACATCGCTGAGGTACTGGCCGACTACTTGCAGCGACAAACTGAGTCATGGCTGGGCAGTCTACATCTTGAGGCAGGAAAGGTAGTTAGTGATAACGGCTGGAATTTTGTGGCAGCCATAGCTGTTGTGAGTTCATTTTCCCCTTCACCATTGAGGTCTGATGAACTCCCTCTTCTGGTGAAGGAAGGTAGTGAGGCTGATTACCAAGCACCTGAGCAGAATGATGATGACTGGGTGACTGGAATTGCTGACTGGATATAAGGCAGCCGACGCCCTTCTGCCTTGCGGGTGATTTGTCTGAGGGATTCTAAGAGACCAGTCTGATTCCTGCTCCTCAAAAGCTAAGTTTTCTGCTCTGCTTTTTGCATTTGTGTTTTGGTTTTGTTTTGCCTTGTTTTTCTGGATTTCTGCCATTCCCTGCTGGGGTGAGCTGAATTCCTTTTTGCTCTGTCTTCAGAAAATACCTGAGTACAGATATACACTGTGTTCCAAATTATTATGCAAATGATATTTTTCTCTGATTTTCCTAAATAGTCGGTACAAATGACAGTCAGTCTAATAAAAGTCATCACCGTTAGAGTATGCATCGAATTTTATTGAAGAAACCTCCCAATGATAACAGTATAATCTCCAAAATGAATAAAAACTCAAATTGCACTGTTCCAAATTATTATGCACAGTAGAATTTCTAAACATTTGATATGTTTTAAAGAACTGAAAATACTCATTTGTGGAATTTGCAGCATTAGGAGGTCACATTCACCGAACAAAAAAGCTATTTAACTCCAAAACATCCTAACAGGCCAAGTTACATGTTAACATAGGAACCCTTCTTTGATATCACCTTCACAATTCTTGCATCCATTGAACTTGTGAATTTTTTGGAGAGTTTCTGCTTGTATTTCTTTGCATGAAGTCAGAATAGCCTCCCAGAGCTGCTGTTTTGATGTGAACTGACTTCCACCCTCATAGATCTTTCGCTTGATGATACTCCAAAGGTTCTCTATAGGGTTGAGGTCAGGGAAAGATGGTGGCCACACCATGAGTTTATCTCCTTTTATGCCCATAGCAGTCAATGACTCAGAGGTATTCTTTGCAGCATGACATGGTGCAGTGTCATGCATGAAGATGATTTTGCTCCTGAAGGCACATTTCTGCTTTTTATACCATGGAAGACAGCTGTCAGTCAGAAACTCTATATACTTTGCAGAGGTCATTTTCACACCTTCAGGAACCTTAAAGAGCCCTATCAGCTGTTTCCCCATGATTCCGGCCCAAAACATGACTCCTCCACCTCCTTGCTGACGTCACAGCCTTGTTGGGACATAGTGGCCATCCACCAACCATCCACTACTCCATCCATCTGGACCATCCAGGGTTGCTCGACACTCATCAGTAAACAAGACTGTTTGAAAATTAGTCTTCATGTATGTCTGGGCCCACTGCAACCATTTCTGCTTGTGAACACTGTTTAGGAGTGGCCGAATAGTAGGTTTATGCACCACAGCATGCCTTTGAAGGATCCTACATCTTGAGGTTCGAGGGACTCCAGAGGCACCAGCAGCTTTAAATATCTGTTTGCTGGTTTGTAATGGCTTTTTAGCAGCTGCTCTCTTAATCCGATGAACTTGCCTGGCAGAAACCTTCCTCATTCTGCCTTTATCAGCACAAACATGTCTGTGCTCAGAATCAACCACAAATCTCTTAACAGTATGATGATCACGTTTAAGTTTTTGGGAAATATCTAATGTTTTCATCTCATGACAAAGGCATTGCACTAATTGATGCTTTTCAGCAGCAGAGAGATCCGTTTTCTTTCCTAAATTCCTTGAAACCTGTGCCCTGCTTAATAATGTGGAACATCATTCTTAAGTAGTTTTCCTTTAATTGGGCTCACCTGGTAAACTAATTATCACAGGCGTTTGAAATTGATTTCAGTGATCCAAAGAGCCCTGATACACAATAGCATCTATGAGTTTATTTGAAAAACAAAAAATTACATCTTTATGACACTTAAATCCAATTTGCATAATAATTTGGAACGCAGTGTAGTCTTTTTGAAGCCTAGCGTCTTCAGGGCCTTTTTCCCTATCAGTCTGTTGGCTCTTGTTTTGATAGGATTTTGGCGGATTGCAGACAACAGCTTTTATATCCTGTCCTATTTAGTTAGCTTGGGCCCCATCATTTGCTCAGCCTATCTTTCTATCTGTGTGAGTGTTTTTTCATCTTGCTTCACCGTCATTATATGTTGAGGGCTGCCTATTGCTTTGGTGTCTGCTCTGGGGCAGTTTAGATTTCCCTTTCTGTCTTTAGGCTATTTAGTTCTCCGGCTGTGATCGAGGGGTCTAGGTCACCGTAGGAACCCCCACGGCTACTGCTAGTTGTTGTTGATAGGTTCAGGGGTCTGCAATCCGATAGCTTTCAACTTCTCTGGGTTTCTGGACCTAGCTAGTATTTCTGTTTATGCCTCCTACGGGGACTCATTCATAACAGAATCACCCGCCATACCGCAGATCCTAGGGTACTCAATAGCAGGAAAGAATTGTAAAAAAAAAAAAAAAAGTGTGTATATTTTTTTTCCTCTATATCTCTGAAGCCGTAGGGGGAATTTTTTTTTCTCTCAATGGAGATAAAGCAATTGTCTGATCGTGTGGAGCAGCTCGCTGCGGAAGTGCAGGGAATTTCCGCCTACCTTGCTCATTCACATGCTGCTGAACCAAAGATCCCTACTCCTGATGTGTTTTTTGGGGATCGGTCTAAATTTTTGAATTTCAAAAATAATTGTAAATTATTTTTTGCCTTGAAGTCTAACTCGTCAGGGAGCTCCATGCAGCAGGTTAAAATTGTCATCTCTTTGCTGCATGGCGATCCCCAGGATTGGGCGATTTCTTTGAAACCAGATGATCCTATTCTGACTAATGTGAACGCATTTTTTCAAGCCTTGGGGTTGTTGTATGACGAACCTAATGCTATTGATCAGGCTGAAAAGACCCTGTTGGCATTGAGCCAGGGTCGAGATTCTGCAGAATTGTACTGTCAAAAATTCCGAAAGTGGGCGGTCCTTACTACCTGGAATGATAATGCCTTGGCAGCTCTCTTTCGGAAGGGTTTGTCAGAAGCCGTAAAAGATACTATGGTGGGATTTCCTGTTCCCTCTGGTCTTGACGATTCTATTTCATTAGCCATTCAGGTTGATCGCGTTTACGTGAACGCAGGACTGCACGAGAGGTGTTGCCACCTGTTGAACAAGTGTCTGAACCTATGCAATGTGATAGAGTTTTGTCCAGGGAGCAACGTCAGGAGTTCAGTAGGAGTAATAAGCTGTGTTTTTTTTTGTGGAGATGCCTCGCATATTATTTCTGTCTGTCCTAAACGAGAGAAACGTTTTGCACACACGTTTTCTGTGGGTGGTGTTCAACCTAAGTTTCTTCTGGCAATTACTCTGATCTGCTCCCTGTCCACATTTTCCGCCAAGGCTTTTGTGGATTCGGGAGCAGCCCTGAACCTAAAGGACTTGGATTTTGCTAAACGTTGTAGATTTCCGATGACACCTCTGCGGACGCCTATCCCTTTGAGGGGGATTGATGCTACTCCTTTGGCGAAAAATAAACCTCAGTTTTGGACCCAGGTGGTAATGCGGGTCGCCCCAGACCATCAAGAAAATTGCAGATTTTTGGTGTTGCATAATTTGCATGATACCATTGTTCTGGGGTTTCCCTGGTTGCAAATTCATAATCCAGTTTTGGATTGGAAATCTGTGTCTGTGGTGAGTTGGGGTTATCGGTGTGCCCTTAGTGAGGCTCCGGTTTTTTCCACCTCTCCTCAGTCGCATGATGTTCCTGACTATTTGGCGGACTTTTATGATGTATTTTGTGAGAATGAGTCTGCGCCTTTGCCTCCTCATAGGAGTTATGACTGTGCAATTGAACTGAGCCCGGGGTGTAAATTTCAAAGGGTCGGCTCTTCAATTTATCTATACCCGAGCACGAGGCTATGCGATCCTATATTAAGGAGGTGTTGGAGAAGGGTCATATTAGACCATCCTCTTCACCCTTAGGTGCCGTTTTTTTTTTCGTGGCCAAAAAGGATGGTTCATTAAGGAATTGTATTGATTATCGTGCCCTCAACAAAATTACTATTAAATATCAGTATCCGTTACCCCTGATTTCGGATCTATTCTTCAGAGTTAAAGGTGCTTGCTGGTTTACCAAGCTTGACCTCAAGGGGGCGTATAATCTTATCCGCATTAAGCATGGGGATGAATGGAAGACGGCGTTTAATACTCCGGAGGGACATTTTGAGTACCTGGTGATGCCTTTTGGGCTCACTAATGCCCCTTCTGTCTTCCAGTGCTTCATGAACAACATTTTCCGAGACTTTGTGGATAAATTTTTGATTATCTATCTGGATGATATTTTGATCTTCTCCAAGAATTGGGATTCTCATGTGGAACATGTTCGGACTGTGTTCCGGATCTTGAGGGAGAATTCCCTGTATGTCAAAGGATCGAAATGCCTTTTTGGGGTACAGAGGATTTCATTTTTGGGATTTATTTTGTCTCCGTCAACTATTGAAACGGACCCGGCCAAGGTGCAGGCCATTTATGATTGGGTTCAGCCCACTTCTTTGAAGGCCCTCCAGAAGTTTTTGGGTTTTGCTAATTTTTATCGGAAATTTATAGCAAAATTTTCTAGTATTGCCAAGCCATTGACTGATCAGACTAAGAAGGGTGCTGATGTGTTGAATTGGTCTCCGGAGGCTGTTTCTTCCTTTCAGGAGCTGAAGCGAAGATTCACTTCTGCCCCAGTTTTGCGGCAACCTGATGTCTCACTCCCGTTCCAGGTAGAGGTGGATGCTTCTGAGATTGGTGGAGGAGCTGTTTTGTCCCAAAAGGATCCTGTAACATCTAAAATGAATCCCTGTGCTTTCTTTTCCCCGAAAGTTCTCTCCATCTGAACGTAACTATGATGTGGGGAATCGGGAACTGTTGGCCATGAAATGGGCATTTGAGGAGTGGAGACATTGGTTGGAGGGAGCTAAACATCAAGTCGTGGTCCTCACTGACCACAAGAATTTGATTTACCTGGAGTCGGCCAAACGCTTGAACCCTAGACAGGCTAGGTGGGCCTTGTTTTTTACACGTTTTGATTTTGTGGTCTCTTTTCCTCCTGGCACTAAGAATGTCAAGGCTGATGCCATCTCTTGGAGCTTCTTTGCTGATTCTCCTGTGGTGACCAAGCCTGCTACCATCTTAGGCGAAGGGGTAGTTCTTTCTGCCATCTTGCCCGATTTGAGACGTGCTCTGGAAGAGTTCCTGGAGGACAAACCTGAGCGTTGTCCCAGTGGAAAGTTGTATGTTCCTGACCAGTGGAAGAAGAGAGTGATGTCTTAAGTTCATTGCTCTGCATTGGCTGGTCATCTAGGTATTTTTGGTACTAGAGATCTGGTGAGTCAGTCTTTTTGGTGGCCCGCCTTGTCTCGTGATGTCAGGAATTTTGTGCAGTCCTGTGGGACTTGCTCCCGGTCTAAACCTTGTTCTCGCTCTAGTGGGTTGTTGATGCCCTTGCCGGTCCCCAGGAGGCCATGGACCCATATTTCAATGGATTTCATCTCTGATATGCCTGTCTCTCAGAGAATGACTGTTATTTGGGTGATTTGTGATAGGTTCTCTAAGATGGTTCATCTTGTACCACTCCCTAAGTTGCCATCTTCCTCTGAGTTGGTGCCCTTGTTTTTGCAACAGGTGGTTCGCTTGCACGGCATTTCTGAGAACATTGTATCTGACAGAGGAGTTCAGTTTGTGTCTAGATTTTGAAGGACTTTCTGTTCCAAGCTGGGAATTCAGTTATCCTTCTCCTCTGCTTTTCACCCTCAGACCAATGGGCAGACGGAGAGAACAAACCAGACCTTGGAGTCGTATTTGAGATGTTTCATTTCCGCTGATCAGGATGATTGGGTTTCATTTTTGCCCTTGGCCGAATTTGCTTTAAATAATAGAGCTAGTTCTGCCACTTTGATGTCACCTTTTTTTTGTAACTTTGGGTTTCATCCTCGATTCTTTTCAGGGCAGGTGGAGCCTTCTGCCTGCCCAGGTGTTGACACTGTGGTGGAGAGAATGCACCAGATCTGGGACCAAGTGGAGGATAAGTTATCTCTCTCCCAGGAAAATGCCCAGCGGTTTTCCAACCGACATAGGACCATTGGTCTCCAGTTTAAGGTTGGTGATATGGTTTGGTTATCATCAAAAAATATCGCTATGAAGGTGGCTTCTCCTAAGTTTAAGCCTAGATTTATTGGACCTTACAAGAGTTTTGAGATTATTAATCCGGTCTCTTTTCATTTGGCTCTTCCTGTCACATTTAAAATCCATAATGTGTTTCATAAGTCCTTGTTGAAGAGGTTTGTTGAACCAGTTGTTCCTGGGGTGGCACCTCCGGACCCTGTATTGGTTGAAGGTAACATGGAATATGAGGTAGAGAAGATACTGGATTCCCGTCTGGCTAGACGGAGACTCTAGTATTTGGTTAAGTGGAAGGGTTATGGTCAGGAGGATAATTCCTGGATCTCTGCCTCTGATATTCATGCCAAAAGATTGGTGCGTGCCATTCATCGGGCTCACCCTGATCGCCCTGGTGGCGTGGATGAGGGTTCGGGGACCCCTCCTCAAGGGGGAGGTACTGTTGTGAGTTCATTTTCCCCTTCACCATTGAGGTCTGATGAACTCCCTCTTCTGGTGAAGGAAGGTAGTGAGGCTGATTACCAAGCACCTGAGCAGAATGATGATGACTGGGTGACTGGAATTGCTGACTGGATATAAGGCAGCCGACGCCCTTCTGCCTTGTGGATGATTTCTCTGAGGGATCCTAGGAGACCAGTCTGATTCCTGCTCCTCAAAAGCTAAGTTTTCTGCTCTGCTTTTTGCATTTGTGTTTTGGTTTTGTTTTGCCTTGTTTTTCTGGATTTCTGCCATTCCCTGCTGGGGTGAGCTGAATTCCTTTTTGCTCTGTCTTCAGAGAATACCTGAGTACTGATATAGTCTTTTTGAAGCCTAGCGTCTTCAGGGCCTTTTTCCCTATCAGTCTGTTGGCTCTTGTTTTGATAGGATTTTGGCGGATTGCAGACAGCAGCTTTTCTATCCTGTCCTATTTAGTTAGCTTGGGCCCCATCATTTGCTCAGCCTATCTTTCTATCTGTATGAGTGTTTTTTCATCTTGCTTCACCGTCATTTTATGTTGGGGGCTGCCTATTGCTTTGGGGTCTGCTCTGGGGCAGTTTAGATTTCCCTTTCTGTCTTTAGGCTATTTAGTTCTCCGGCTGTGATCGAGGAGTCTAGGGCACCATAGGAACCCCCACGGCTACTGCTAGTTGTTGTTGATAGGTTCAGGGGTCTACAATCCGATAGCTGTCAACTTCTCTGGTTTTCTGGACCTAGCTAGTATTTCTGTTTTTGCCTCCTACGGTGACTCAATCATAACACATAGCCCTTTCAAAACTCAGACACATACCTTGCCTGACTCACACCTTGCACCTGATGGTGCAGTGCTTCCTCAAAAATTATCTGGAGTTAACAACCCTGCTCCATAATGTGCGAAGACTGTGCTCGCACATCCGCCGGTCGCCCGTACACTCCAGTCGTATGCAGAAGCTGCAGCGATTGCTCCACCTTCCCAAGCACCGCCTAAGTATCGACGTTGCAACAAGGTGGAACTCCACCCTGCACATGGTTCTGAGGCTGTGCAAACAGAGGCAGGCTTTAATGCATTTGAGGGATGATACACGGGCAGGCAGTTTGAGTGCAGACATGGAGTTGTCTGGTGTGCAGTGGTCGAAGCTGAAAGACCTCTGTAAAGTCCTTCAGTGTTTTGAGGAATGCACACGGCTGGTAAGCGCAGATGACGCCATGATAAGCATGAGCATCCCACTTATGCGTCTGCTCATGCAAACTTTGACGCACATCAAGGAGCAGGCATCTGCAGCCGAGGAGGAAGAGGAAGAGGAGGAGGGAAGCCTTGATGACAGTCACCCATTGTCTGCTCAGTGAACTCTCCTGGACGAGGTGGAGGAAGAAGAGGAAGAGGAGGAGGAGGATGATGGGGATGATTATTTAGGGGAGAAGGATGCTTCTCAGGGGGCAAGAGAAAATGTTGGCATGGAAAGGTCAGGTACAGGGTTTGTGCATGACTGGAGGGATGTTGATTTGCCAGAAAGTGCTCCTCCACCCAGCACTCGCAGTGCATCATTGACACATGGAACATTGGCCCACATGTGTGATTATGCCTTGCAGATCCTAAAAAGGGACCCCCGCATTGCCAAAATGATGAACGATGACGACTACTGGTTGGCCAGCATCCTGGATCCACGCTATAAATGCAAATTCCAAAACATCATGCCACAGGAGAACCTAGAGCTAATATTGGTTAACAAACAAGTAACTCTGGTAAACCATTTGTTTGAGGCATTCCCAGCACACAGCAATATGGAAGAGGTGTTTGTGGTGCACACAGCCAAAGTGGCGTTGGACACAGGAGTTTCATGACCATGTTGTGGACTGATTCTCAAGTACAGCTCACACGAATGGTAATACTGCATCGATTGAAAGTGACAGGAGACAGCAGTTGTCAACTGTGGTTACAAACTACTTCTCCCATATCGATGTTCTCCCTCACAGGTCATTCCCCTTTGACTATTGGGCCTGTAAACTGGACACCTGGCCTGAATTGGCACAATATGCCTTACAGGAGCTCGCTTGCCCTGCTGCTAGTGTGCTATCCGAAAGAGTCTTCAGTGCTGCTGGATCAATCCTGACAGAAAAAAGGACCGGTCTGTCAACCCAAAATGTTGATGATCTAACCTTCATTAAAATGAACCATGCATGGGTTTCAAAGGATTTTGTCCCACCTTCCCCTGCTGACACGTAGGTTGCCAGAAAAATGGCTCGCTTTTGTCCTCCTCTTCCTCGGACTTCTCCAATTCCTCCATTTGCACCTGCTGAATGTCAAACATCAACACATGCCTTTTTTTCAACCTCCCTAACTGGGCTGCCTCCCCCCAGGGCCGGGGTCACCACCTGGCGCACGCACCCGTGCGAGTGCCGTTGCCCTGGACAGGTGGGTGGGCCCACTCTTGGGCGACGGCACTTTCACAGGGTCCCTCATAGTACAATCAAGTGTCTCTGACGGCGGGGGTGCACACCCACCGTCAGACACACCGGCGTACTATGAGGGGCCTTGTGCCAGTACTGCCACCCATGAGTGGGCCCCCCCTGCTTGCTCAGGGCCCCAGCACTTGCAATACTTACCTTTTCCTGCTCCACCGCTATGTAGTCTGGGCTGTTAAATCCTTCATTGGGACTGCCAATACAAATTTGGTGAACTGATAGATGATGGTTAAGACATAGCTATGCCCTGTCCTGCTGGGCTCTATCTTCAGATGATCAATGGCTTCCATTTGTTATGGACGTCGACTCACAATGAGATGCAGTGGTGGTTTATCATCAGCTTTCACGGTTTTCCTACTCACAGACGTGTGACATTCCTGCCCACATTTTTAAATGTGTCCTCTCATGCGAATCCAATAGAATCGCCTACGGCCTGTGGCTTCTGTCTTTTGCACTCCAAAGTTACCTGACAGATCATGATAGGCAGTGAGGACAATGTCTACATCTCTCCCTGTGATCACAATTTGATGGAGATGAGTAACGGTGATGGGATCCACGGTACTGCGATACAGCAACCCTTTCTTCACAAAGAACTGTATTCGCTGTCTCCACAGACGAAGTAATTGAGGGTCAGCATCGCCTCTGAGAATTTTCCCGGGAGTTTTTCCTGTGATTAGTAATTCCAAAATTTCTGCAATCACTCGACTTTCTGTCTGTACTTGTATCCATCTCGTTTCCTCTTGCGGAGAGTCTGGACTGTCTTACTGAGACTGAAATATATATGAAGATTGAAAAATACCCCAACAGTGTATACTGGTGTACGCTTCGAATACATTACCCTTTTTCTATTTTTTAGATTCTTGTCTAATCCATACTGAGGCTGTGAGTGTCTTTGTCGGACTCCGGAAATATACACGGAGATTTTTAATGTGTAAACTATGCTACATATATACCTGTTATCCGGTGATACTGTACCCTTTCTCAACTTTCTACAATCTTGTCGAATCCATACTGGGCCTGAGACCATCTGAGTCTGCCTCCTGATTAAAGATGAGCGGTGTTCGAGTCGACCTGTTCGCCAAGTTCAAATTCGAGCTGTTTTGGGCGGTGTTCGAGCCGTTCGTCGAACTCGAACACTTTGCTTAAAATTCGGCTGTTCGAGGTTCCGTTTGAGAACGGTTCGTTCACCAAAAGCGTAACTTTATTTTCACATTAATAATGGTTTTAAATGTTAATAGACAGTTTCATAGCATAGTAGTGGTGTCTGGTAGCCAGCGGTGTAGTGCACCTGTCAAGGAGCTACACCGTGTGTGTTTCTAATAATTTTTTACTGCATCTTGTCCAGAAAATCCTTTTGGGCCTTGTAGCACTGTCTGCTACTCAGCAGAGGAGCCCACCCGTGAACCAAGCTGTGCCGCTTGTTTATGTAAGAACCATTTTTTAGCTCCATTTAGCCCAGTGAATACTTTGGGCCTAGTACCTGTGTCTGCTACTCAGCAGAGTTGCCCACCCGTGAACCAAGCTATGCCGCCTGTTTATGTAAGAACTGCGTGCTACTCAGCAGAGGAGCCCAGCTGTTAAGCAACCTACAGCACCTGTGGTTTGGACAATTAATTTTTTCACATTCTTTCTGGAATGCCGGTTAGGCCTAATTCCGGAATTCCGGTTGACCTGCACTTACTGGGAAATCCTCGTTCGCGGGGAAGAATTGGAATCCCAGATCACCATCACTAACGGGGTTCAGCGTGTTATCCGCACCTGTAAGCGACACAGGCTGGTCCTTTCAGTGTAGCGCGCATGCAGCCTCGGACATGTAAGGGTATGACAGACCTGTTATTGCTCGATCTCGCGTGCCCCTCTAGTAAGCTGGACGCGGACTGCGGGGTCATGACAGAGTCTCGTTCGTTAACAAAATTAAGTTGACAAATCGCTAGCACAACTAAAAACGGCCATGCACCACCACCCACAGAATCGACAAAGCTTGCAATCTGTCCATCTTTTCCGTAGCTGGCATGTTTGAGGTTGCCCGTGTGGAGTCCAATTAAGCCGCAGGCTCCACACCTGGTGGTGCCCTTCTGGACATTTCTTTAAGGTTCGGCTTTGCAACCATACTGCCCCCGGAAACTAAACACTTTGCCTTCATGGACGCTGTTCGGAGGGTAGTGGGAATAACGCCGCCCGATCGGCAGTTGGCATAATTTATGGTGGGAAGTCCAACGGTATATGATCGTCTTCGATTTTAGAATTTTAGATTTTTTTATTATTTTAGATTTTTAGTCCAGCATTTCTCCACTTTATAAGGGCATGACGTGCCTATATCTGTGTCTCCTCCTCCTCCTTTTACTCCTTCACCTCTTTTCTATATGTAGTTGCCCTTTTCCATATGTTATTTTTGTCTTCTGAGCATTGTGTCTGCTTTGGGACACCTTTTAAGGTGTTTTGTAATTGTTTTCTATGTGTTTGTATGTGTTTGTGCTTGCCTGTCATTGTTTTCAATGGGGCTCGACGGTGTTCGTCGAACGTTCGACGAACATTCGACAAACTTGCCTCCTGTTCGACGAACCGAACCGAACTCTAACGGGGTGGCTCAACACTACTCCTGATATATAGACATACATTTTTAATGTAAACTATGCTATATATACCTGGTATCTGGTGATACTGTACCCTTTCTGCCAGGAAGTCCTCCTCCACCCACCACTCTAAGTGTATCATTGACACCTGGAACATTGGCCCACATGTGTGATTATTTCTTGCGGATCTTCTTTTTATATTGTGGTGTGATCCATCCTGAGCGTGTGAGAGTCTGTGGGTTGCTCCTACAATTTATATGTAGATTTAAAAATTAACCCAACACTGTATACAGCTCTACGCTTGTGATACATTACCCATTTACTGCTTTTTATTTTCTGGTCTAATCCAAACTGACCAAGTGAGAGTCTGTTTCTGATTGTGGAAATCAATACTGAGATTGACAATGACCCCTACACTGTGTACAGCTGAACGCTTCAGATCCATTACCGTTTTATGGCTTTTTATATTGTGTTGTAATCCATAATGAGCCTGAGAGCGTCTGTCTGCCTCCTGAAATATATACGGAGATTTAGAATGTTTAAACTATACTATATATACCTGGTATCTGATGATACTGTACCTTTTTTCTACTTTTTATATTCTTGTCTAATCCATACTGAGCCTATGAGCGTCTCTGTGTGACTCATGAAATATATAGGGAGATTGACAATTATCCTTTGACTGTATAGAGCTGTACGCTTCTGATACAGTACCATATATCTGATGTTATTTTGGGTACATTTTCTCCAAAATTTGGAAGTATGGTGGAAGAGGCCGCGGTTGTGGGCGTGGGGGGTACTGATGGTGGGGGTGCATCTGCTGGTAGTGGCAAAAGCACAATAGCAGCTAAGGCAGGAGGTGTTGAGCCTGTGTCATGGTCTGGCTCCGGAACGCCTGGAAGGCTACCTTTTCTGGGAGTAGGTTAACCGCTTTTAAAGCTGGAGCATCAGGAACTGGTTTTGGCTTACATTGCCGAAACAGACTCCAGCAAATATGCCCTCCTCTTCTGAAGTTTCAAAAAATGCAAGCACTGAGTCATCAAGTGCTGGCTCCTGGTCAGGAAGAACCCATTTCCTTGTGTCCTTCACCCCCACCAAAAGTGAATGATGCAGCAGGTCACACTTCACATTAGTCCATGTAGCTCTTTCCCACATACCATGCCTGGGTTATCAAGTCAAATCGTGAATTCCCCAGTCCAAGATGAATCTGACATCGAGTGTGGGTGGTTAGCCAGGACAGTGGGGTTAATCGGTACCGGGCCGGTGTCTCAGAGGGATGTGTCATGGTGGTGGTGACCCGGTCCGTGGGAATGGGCGTCCATGCAAAGGGGTGAATAACATTTATAGGTGAATGATAAGTGACACCACCTGTGGTTTCTGATCAGATTGACCAGCGCTGCAGTGTCGCTTCTCTGGGACAGATGTTGTGGTGCAGCAGCTAAGATGTAGAAGCCCTGCACAGGTAGAGCCGTAGTCGCAGGGCAGATGAAAGAGTTGGTAGATGGTGTGCAGTGCAGGATGTAGCAGAGCCATGCGCCAGGCGCAGGAGAAAGATGACAGACACAGTCGTGCAGTTCCTTTACCTGTATTTGGTAAGTGCCGTACAGGACCCAGAGTACAGATGGATAAGGAGTTGGTCAGCCTGGAAGCAAATTAGGAATTCTGTCTCTGCAGATAGGTAGTGTGGCCTCCGTTCTAGCGCTTATCTGAGGTACTCGCAGTATTGAGTTCACTGAAGTTCCCCCTGTTGACTCTCTTTGGAAACTTTCTCGTATGGCAGGCAGCCGTAGCCTTTTCCTTCTGGCTCACACAAGTCGCTGCTGGGGCCTCCGAGCCTTAGTTGGGAACAGAGCATTTACAGCTGCTACTTCCTCTGGTTTCTGCTGCAGGACCGTCAGTGTCCCTACAAACTCGGAGACCGGAATCCGGACCATGCGCTCCAGCTAGGAGTGAGCCTTAACTTTGCTCATCCTCCAGCTCCCCTTCTCACATCCACACACTTCTCCTTCCCTTCACAGACTACCCTAACTTCCCTCCTCCCGACCACAGAGAGCAGCTCCTCAGCAGTCAGGTTCAGAGCTCTCCCTGCTGGCCTGGAGTGAGAACTGTGTTGTGTGTTGGTTTAACTGCTAGAGAGATCCTTCGTTGCTCCCAAGCATGACATCACACTCCCTAGGAGGAAGTTAATGCCACTGTGGCGACCGTACTCCTGGGGGTGCCACAAGTGCACTGACACCCAGCCACTGCTAGAGGATTCTGCTGGTATATTGACCCAGACCACTACATTCCCCTCGCACTCTACACAGCCATAATCTGACCCTGATGAAACTCAGGTTCCCCTTCCTGCATACTATACCACCTTACACGGTGACAAAGAAAAAGATGCAGATGAAAGTGCAGGTTGCTTGAGCAGGTGGGGGGGCATACTCATGGGCAACGGCATTGGCACAGGGCCCCTCATAGTGCACAAAAGTGTCTCTGCCGGTGTGAGGGCCCACCCGCCATCAGACACACCACCGTACTATGAGGGGCCCTGTGCCAGTGCCATCGCCAACGAGTGGGCCCCCCCGCTTGCTCAGGATCACAGCACTTGCAAAGTTGAAATACTTACCTCTCCCTGCTCCAGCGCCGTGACGTCTTCCGCGTTTCCTGACAGTGACATTTTGGTCAGAGAGCGCGATGACATCATGTCTGTACACCCTCTGCCTAAACAGTCCAAGTGCAGAGAGATGGAAGATGGGGACGACAAGGAGTCCAGACTAGTACAGGGATTCCCTAGCGAGGAGACTTATTTAATTGTTTTAAATGTTGGGAGCAATTTTTGGGGAGCACTATACTCTGGAGAATGATATATGGGTCCCACCATACACTGGAGCATTCCAAAGGTGGACATCAGACACTGGAGCAGCATTTACAGGGCCCATTATACACTGGAGCATTAGAAATGGGGCCCATTATATATGGAGCATTATTTGGGCCCATAAGACAGTGGAGCTTCATCCATGGGGACCAACATATACTGTAGCATTATGTGGAGCTCATCATATACTGTATGGAACATTATATGGGACCAATGATTCTGTATGGAGAAATATATGGGCCTCATTACTCTGTATGCGGTGGCCATAATACTGTATGGAGTAATATACTGTCTGTTTTTGGAGCTATTGGAGAATTTAAAATGGATATCAGTCATGTGATGTAAGAAGTGAAGTATTTTTCATTGTACTATACCGCTATTTCTCTGCCGTATCAGAGGATCATGAATTGTGGCATGTGTTAAAGGAGCCCATTGACACTCTTTGGCCCTGGGCCCACGAAAATCTGGAGCCGGCCCTACACCCCCCCCCCCACAACTTTAGCCAAATAACCCCCAGTTTTCAATGCCTAACTATTATTATAAAGTAAATTAAGGTTGACAAGCTTAAGTAATAAGAATTGATGTTTTTGGCATTAAAATGGGCACTGTAGGTGTGTTTCCTGTCCTCCACTCACTGCCGACTTTTCTTCCTCATTGACTTGCATTGGGTTTCGTGTTTCAGTCGGCCTTCGACTTTTCACGATAATCGGCCGATTTTGTTCGACCCGACTTTTGCGAAAGTCGGGTTTCATGAAACCCGATTCGACCCGAAAAAAGGCAAATTTGCTCATCTCTAGTAGCAATATATCAGATACTACACACTTAAGCTGGACTTACATGTCATGATAATCACGAAAGAGCACTCCTAGGAGCACTTGTTTCCCAATAAATAGGCAATGTAAAGACGCTACTAATCACCCAATGAACTTCATTGGGTGATTCATTTCATTGGTTGAAATAATTTTCAAAAGGCTGAATTTCAGTACATTAACCCAGACTACTATTGGTTAAGTTTTCTGTTGTTATATACTCCATTACTCACATACCAAGATTTACTATGTAAGACAGAAAAACCATCTTCCTCTCTGAGGTCAGCACTTGATTCCACAGAGAACTTCCTCTTGCCCCGTGTCACAAGTCACAGCTTTCGACCTTTGATCCACTGCTCCAAATGAAAAACATCTCAGTCGCTCTTTCAATCAAGGAGCAACACAAAGAACCGAGATCCTGGACTAAGACATTGCTCAAATCAGCAATATCATATTCAAGCCCATCATGCAAACTGAAGTCAAGCCTGCCTAAATTATGGGCCTGCCTAAATTATGGGCTTTCACTTGCTATCCCCACAGGTGCAGTGAGACACAAGCCATCTGTCCATCCATCCAGCCAGTACCATGCTTTGGCCTCATTGGTGCTCTGGACATCTGCAGGCCGGTAGCAAAGATACCAGTTGTGGAGGAGCTTCACATTTACCAGTGAAAAATGTCAATGCAAATATAGTTATCACTGGTCGTTTGTATGTTCTATTGGTGGCATATGGAGTTGTAAGACCGATGTTATATTTTTACCTAGTAAATCTGTAGCTCTTCTGTGGCTGTCTGATACCACCATCCCTGGGCATGTGTTGTGAACCAATAATCAGGTATGTACACTCAGCTTTAATGTGCGTTCCCAGGGAGGGTGAACATTGCGTGCATGTGCAATATTCACAAAGAGCCGGCAATGACTGTTCTTGGAAATGATGTCGTTCACACTTCCTGGGATGTGCTTACATTAGGAAGGAATAATCCAGGGTAATCACCAAACCTGCATAGCATAGGTGCAGCTTCAAAGATAATTTTGTAATAAATTAATTGCTAAACCATATAAAGGGGATTGTTAGAATGCTTGTACTACTGTGAGCAGCTTGAGTATCCAACCATGGCCAGCAGCCTCTCCGGTAGTGATGAGCGAATTTGTTCGGATTCGTGTCCGAACACGATTGGATTCGAATATTGTTTTTGCAATATTCTTTGAACATAGCCGAAAGTAATTAGAGGCAATGGGAGTCGAAATTACCAAATATGTTTGGAACCGATAAGCAAACACATTCGGGTCAAATAGTGTTCGAATATGGCTCGAATGTGTCTAAATCAAATTCGGGCCCAAAATCTGAACAAATTCCCTCATCTCTACTCTCCGGACTTGTCTCCAGTCGAGCACATCTAAGACATCATTGGTCAGCAATTACAAAGGGAGCTGCCAGCAGCGGGACTTATACCTAAAAGCACTCATACGCGATACTGAATGAGATGTTGTTCTATTTTGTTCTATTTTTCCACCATTTGCAGATCACCAACACGTCTATCCATCTTGGGATTTTCATAATGCCATGACCTTTCCTACTTGGTGTTGTAATTTCAATGATGATGATTTTATATTGGTTTTGCCATTTTCCCGAGATCTGTAACTTTTTGTTATTATTCCATCAATGGAGCTGTGTGTGAGTGATTTCTCTTTGCAGGTCAAGCAGCTGTTGTAAATGTTACTATTTTGTAGTAGATACGTTTTAATAGAGTTTTGGGGAAAGGTGCAGTGACCAAAAACACAATTTTTCAAAACTTTATTTGTGACACATTCTGTATGAATTCAATAATTTTACATTTTCGTAGATTGGACTATTACAAACACAGCAGTACGGAATATATGGGCGGTGCTCATAGCTATCCGGAAATGACAACCACAGGGATCTCTTGATTCATGCAAACACATCAGCAACCTGTTGTCACGTGACATGGGTGCCAATGGGCGGGATTAGTGATGCGGCACAATCATATTAAATGTCACGGTCAGAGATTGACAACGGCATTTAACAGGTTAACAGCCACGGGTGGATTGGCTGTTAGAGGCACATGTCAGCTGTTGAAATCAGTTGACATGTGCTGGAAAGGATGTGGGCTCAGCACTGGAGCCCATATCGAAGGGGGAGACTAGACATACACCGAACATGTACAATGCATGTCGTGAAAGGTGTTAAATTGTTGGATGCACTTTTTCCCCAAAAAAATTTGAATGACCTGTAAGGGGTTGTCCACTACTCAGATAACCCCTTCTCAATGCCTACGTTGCCTCCAAGTAAAATAATAACACTTATTCTCACCTCTGGCAGCGGCACTGATCCAGCAGTGTTGGCACTGGTTCTCCCTGGCTCTACCACAATGTCGTATTATTATTGGCATTCAGAGGAAGTTAGAGCAGCCACAGCGCTGACTTGCTTTGGATGTTATTTACATCTGAAGGAGGGGAAAGTGAAGCAACCACTGATTGGCTGCAGGGATCACATGACATTGTGGAAGATCCAGTGCAGACACCCCTGGAATAGTGCCGGCACCAGTGGTGAGTACAAGTGCAATTATTTTACTTGGGGGAAAAATTAGGGATTGAGAAGCTGTTTTCCAAATAGTGGACAACCCATTTAATGTCTATAGTTAAGATTGTACAAATGTGAATGTACAACTCAAAAGTTGGATGTAAAAAAAAACCAAATTCTATTTATGTATAAATATTAATATTTTTTAAAAAACATAGTAGAATAAAATAAATTCAGAGGAATAGAGAACTGTTGCTGACCACAGTCTGTGTGTCCACGGAGCACCGAGAAGCTAAAAATATAGTTCATTGGAATCATATAGTCTTATAAGTGGAAGTTTAATACTGTATATTTATTGCTTTCCTTTGTGGTTTGTGCGTGCTCCATGCCTACACACCACAAGTGGGTGACTCATACTGAACACTTTCAAATCAACCTTCACCAAAATAATAATTTTTTTTATTAAATTGAACAGATAAATCACACTGTAAGATTTACAGGGCTCAGAATCTTCAAGACAGCCTTTGCAAGGAGCTGGAGTCTTTATTTCATCCGATATAAACTTATCTGCAAAACTATGTATACTTACCTTATCACTGTCAGGATACCACCACTCAAGGTGTCCAGTGGATGCTATGAATGACAGCTCTGCCACCCTATGGGATGGAGGGATTGCTGAGCTGTCAGGATTGTGAATGACAGCTCAGCCATCCTATCTGGCTGTGTCTGTGGGATTTTGTCCAGGTGTCATGCATTCTGGGTAATTATAGGGCTATTTAGCACTCTGACAATGGTTAGACCATTGCCAATTATAGCTTTGCTCAAGTGGTGTGTGTTTTTCCAGTGCTCTGAGTTGCATTCTGATCACCATTGCCAACCTTTGATTTACCTTTGACCAGCCACTTAACTTAACCCTTTGTCTTAATCTGCTACTTCCCTGATACTCTGACTTTGAACTGACTACACTTTTATCTTTTCTCTTTGTTTGTTACGAGCCCTCGTCACGGATGTCACGGATCTTCGGACTATCCTGCCACATGGAAAGTCCGTGAGTAGTGACTAGCGCCACATTCAGTAGCGACTAGTGTTACAATCACACTGTGATACTGTTCAAGAGGAATTTTTGGACAGTCACATTAATGCCCTATCCTTAAAATATCAGATTGGTAAGGGTTCAATGGGCAGCAGCCCCACCAAACAGCTAACTAAAGCAATGAAGGGCACACAACACCCATTCAATCCATCCTACCGGCAGTGTTGTGTCCCACGAATGGGAACAACCTGTAATGTATATTCTCTGTGTTGAGTTTTTTCCTCCAATCAGCAAAATTCACTGTTCTTGCTAGATAGAATTAGACTGTATGAAGATTGTCCCTAAGTCCCTCCCGTAGTTGGGCTCTGTATTAGGTTGCTCCTCCCTTCTTCTTCAGTTTAGTATACAGCAGCCATTACTCTAGACACATGTTTTCTGCCCTGTATAGATTACTCCTTTTTACCTACTGTTCATTGTAACTAATACAAGATTTTGGAAGAAAACAGCATTGTTTCTCCTGGTCTTTCTACAGTTGCATTGCCGGTGGAGTTAAACTATCTGTAGACGCCTGTTGGTGTGAGTATGCGTTATACAATTATCTAAAAAGCTGACAGTTAAAACGCTTGGGATTTACAACCACAGGAAGAGGCAGAATAGTAAAGAGGAATAGCCATTACCAGGAATAGTATACAGCTGTAATCCAAGAATAGGATTGTTTGTAAGGCTAACGTAAAGCCACAACAACAACAGCTTACATGGTTACAGACATTATCTTTGCTTTTCACCTCAGAAAATTGCACAGCCAAAGAAATACCTGTAACTAAGAACAGTTCACAGTCTGTAATCCAGAGAAAGGATCATCTAAGCTATTGAGAAGCTGCAGTTTTCATAGACTTGTATCACATTCTGTGCTCTTTAGCTCATTTAGTTGCAACTTTGTATTGGTCTCCTTGACAACCAGGAGCAGAACAGCCCCCACCCTTCACTCCTGCCACTATGTCCAAGACTAAAAGAACCCTTTCACTGCCAGTCCTGCAGCAGCAAGAAATGGAAACAGAACTTCTCACAGTTCACAGTAAAAGATCCAAACGATCAACCAATCCTACATGGAAGGTCAAAGAGAACCTAGGATCCACCAAAAGTGAATTGCTACGCCACACAACTTCCCTATGGAAAAGAGTGCTGAACCAAGTGACTGCCTTAACTGTGCCCAGCTCTCATGAGTTACCACCAGAGGGAGCCCTTGAACATTTGTACTCTGTATACCAGTCTTATAAAGACACTTGTAAAAAATACATCTCTACTCTGCTGATATTAAATACACCAGAGTCATGCTTTTACATCATGCATGTCATTCAAGTCTACTCCAGTTCAGTTTTTTTGGTTTTTCTTCAGCATTTTTGCATTCAGTACAAATAGGGTGTGGCCTCCTTTCTACTGAGCTGTGTAGTTCACTTATAGTCCCTCTGAAGCTGGGTGTCCATTTGTGACCCAGAGACTCTACCACTATTCACACTAGGTAGGTTTTAACCGTTAGTGTAGTTACTGTCTCAAATGGGTACACCTTGCCGTGGTGGGAAAGCTTTATACTTTTTTGATCAAAATAGTGTTTACCAAGTGCCCTATGTTATTTAATGCACTTGCTTTTTTACTTATTTATTTTCATTAGGGTATATACACACATTGTTTTTTCCTTTTGGTTTTGCTTGCTTTTATGGCCAGTGTGAACACGCTTTTACATCATGCATGTCATTCAAGTCTACTCCAGTTCAGTTTTTTTGTTTTTTCTTCAGCATTTTTGTATTCAGTACAAATAGGGTTTGGCCTCCTTTCTACTGAGCTGTGTAGTTCACTTATAGTCCCTCTGAAGCTGGGTGTCCAGTTGGGACCCAGAGACTCTGCCACTATTCACACTAACCCCTGAAGAAGTACATCAGCTCCAGGAAGAAACCCCTTCAAGAACGAAAGGTGCTCTTGAAGAAGTTTGGAGTATGCTTCAGGTGCTGCACCTCTACTGAACATCTTGCTAAAGACTGTGTCATCACCATCAAGTGTCTAGAGTGTGACAGCGAAGACCACATACAAGCGCTCCATCCATCACAGCCTGACTCTGCGTCTACGCCTTCTCCCTTCTCCCTCCACAAGCCATGGCGGGGAGAGTCCAGACCAAGTGACAAGCCATGTTGCAGTATCTTCCTCATGCACCGAAGTCTGCGGAGAAGGTCTGCGAGACAAGTATTGCGCGAAGATTTGCCAGGCAAGGGTGTATCCCAAGGGTCATCCAGAGAAGGCAGTCAAGGTGTACATTAGTCTGGACGACCAGAGCAACAAATCACTGGCCAGGTCAGAACTCTTCGAATTGTTCGACTTAAAAGGAGACGTCATCCCTACACCTTGGGCACCTGCAGCGGCGCTATAAAAACCTCTGAAATAAGGGCCTGTGGCCTCATAATAACTTCTTTTGAGAAGGACACCATGGAGATACCACTACCTAAGCTTGTGGAGTGTAACCAAATACCATTCAGCAGGGAAGAAATCCCAATGCCATAAGTCGCTCTTCAGCATCCTCATCTCAGAATGATAGCCAAAGAGATGCCAAGGACAACAAGGCAGACATACTAATTCTCCTCGGCAGAGACACTATACGACTGCACAAAATGCGTCAACAAATCCACGACTACTCAATGAACCGTACACCCAGCACCTCGAGCTAGGCTGGGTCATCATCGCCACTGTCTGTAGCGACCAGACAAAGGATCCAAGCAACATCTCCTCTTACAAAACCATTATAATGTCAGATGACCATGACTTGTTCCCCCAGTCATACTCACATCACTACTGGGTGAAGGAGAAGTCAAACTACACTAAGTGGCAACATCAACCATCTGACAATTCAAGTTTGCTTTATCCTCGAGACTACAACCTCGAGACAACAGCACTTGATCCTTCAACCAAGGACAACAACTCACCACCTACAGAGGAAGACAAGGTGATCATCATGGTCACGAGCATTAAACCCACTGAAGACTACTGTAACAACTGGGTAGCTCCCTCGCCTTCTCTTCCAGTAAAGACTGAGTTGTCAAGGGTAAGGAAGAGGAACAGCATCCGGTCTGGGTGAAAAATTGTATCAAAAATTTATTCTGCCAGTATAAAATACAACGTTTCGGCCATATTGTGGCCTTTTTCAAGTATAACATAACAGTACATATGGTGGCCTTTTATAGTGTGGCACAGCCAATCACCATCAAGGTAACACCCATCACAAAGAATCTATACATAAAATACATATAAATACATCCATCAGTTACATGTATATTCAATAGCACAGCTTATCCAATCGTTAACAATGATAATCATAATCATATTAAAGATATTACAAAAATGTCTCATATATAAACATCAATCCCCAAATCTGCCCACCAATGGTCGTAATGCATCAAAGGTATCCATAGAAATAACACACCAATCCCTTGCAGTAATACATATCCATATATGAACCACCAATCCCTGGTCACACAATAGTGGCGCCAACCCCAATGGATCAATCCTGAGTGGACTCACAAATCCCTAAATCGGCAGAGTTCCCTCTCCCCATATGACAGCATCAGCTAGAGCCAGGTCACATCAGGAGCGCAGCCTGATGACGCGCGCTACTAGGCCACAGCGAGCGCGCCGCCCATCCCCGCCCAGGCCCGGTCACGTGAAGACTCCACCACCGAACCCCGCGCATGCGCGGTGCTATGTGAGGAATCAACCACGCGACCCGCCCACCGGGGAGGACCGCGCACGCGCCGAGGCCCGGAGCGCGCGATCACACGCAACACCCCTCCGCAAAACCCGCACATGTGCTGGTAGATAAAAACAAATGTAAAGCCACATTTAAATTAATGAGTCCACACGAATGGACCAAAGATGCTCCCAGAAAGGACATTCAGAATCAAAAACCACATCCATGGTAAATTTAATAACATTCCGTACTTTATAGGATTCATAAATGTTATACATTATATAAGGAGCAAAATTGGGATATTTACAAAAAAGAAAAAAAGAAAAGAAAAAAGGGAAAAAAAGAGAAAAGAGGGCACGGGGAAAGGCAGGCAAGAAACAACGACAAAATTCAAAAAGGACAACATCCTCTTCATGATTTCAGGACTGTTCAGTCCCCGTGTCCTCCACTCTTTCAAATGTATCACCTATAAACACTAAAAAATAATAATTAAAAAACCATAATAGCCACATATATAAATATGTATCCTAACAAAGAATGATGGCACAAGATAAGGGATTAGGTGACACAAGTATGCAAATTGTAATCCAAGTTCAAACCCCTTGGTTGCAACGTATCAAGAATCGATATCCATCTCAACTCCTTTTTTTCAACATCTTAACCCTATCACCCCCACGTCTTAATACAGGAACCCCATCTATCACTCTAAATCGTAACTGATTCACTGAATGTCTGCATTCTAAAAAATGCTTCGGAATCGGCAACTCCACTAGTTTAGTCCTAATCGTACTCTTATGCTTACTAATGCGAGCCCTAATCTCCATAGTAGTTTCTCCTATATACATAAGCCCTCATGGGCACAAAATCAGGTAAATCACAAAACTTGACGAACACGTATACCTTTCTTTGATAGAGAACTTTTTTCCAGTTCGAGGATGATTAAAACTGTCACCTTTTAACATATTACCACAACAGGCACAACCTAAGCATGGAAAATTGCCCATCTTCGGAGGACATATTGTCCTTTGTATGTTAACTTTTGATGAACCAATATCTGACCTTACCAATCTATCTTTAAGATTATGTCCACGTCTATATGAAAGTAATGGCCTATCCACAAATTCTGATATCTGGGGTAGACCCTTCTGTAAGAGGCTCCAATGTTTGTTCAAGATACCTCCAATCCTGCCACTAACTGGACAATATGTTGAGACAAAAGGAACTCGTCTCTTAGGCCCTTTGATTTGCTTACGGTTAGAATCCTCTACCGATATGTTTTGAGCCTTAATTTTATAAGAATTAACTCGATCCATCGGGTAACCCCTATTAATAAATTTTGTACACATCTGATCCAATCTTAGGTCCAACTTATCATCCTCTTTAACAATCCTCCGTACATGTAGCATTTGACTCCATGGTAGTGACTCCACCATCCGTCTTGGGTGATTACTATCAAATACCAACAGACTGTTCCTATCTGTCTCTTTTATAAAAAGATCGGTATATAGAAACTCATCTTTTTTATAAACCAACGTATCCAAAAATTGGACCTGATCATAAGAGTAGGTCAGTGTGAACTTCAACTCAGAGAATACATTGTTCAATTCATTTTGAAAATCAAGAAGATCTTCCAGACTACCATCCCAGATACAAAAAATATCGTCGATGTAGCGCCACCAGGCCCGGACATGGCACCAGTGGGTGGAATTGTACACATACCGGTCCTCGAATACCGCCATATAGATGTTTGCATAAGTAGGGGCCACATTGGACCCCATGGCGGTACCGCGCAACTGTAGGTAATAATCATCCCCAAAGAGAAAATAATTTCTCCTGAGGATGAAACCCAACAGTGCTAGGACCAGCTGTGCACACTCTGATGCCATGTCCGAGCCTGTCAGCACCACATCGACGGCCTCCAAACCCCTATCATGCTCAATAGACGTATAAAGAGAAACCACATCAAAGGATGCAAGTATCATGTGAGGAGTAACCTTAACATCACTGATTTTTTGTAGAAAATCATTTGTGTCCACAATATAAGACCGTGCTGAGGTAGCAAAACGTCGCAATACTTTATCAAGAAAAATCGAAACCTTATTACATAGTGACCCCCCTCCCAGACACTATGGGACGCCCAGGTGGATTCTCCATACTCTTATGTATTTTCGGTAGCGTATATAATATTGGTGTCAGGGGAGCATCCACTACCAAATATTCAGACAGCTTCTGATCAATGAGTCCATTAAGCAAGGACTCATCCACCAAAAGCCGTAATTCGCTCAAAAAGCGAGGGGTGGGGTCACTCATCAATTTAACATACACCGCAGTATCAGAAAGTTGGCCAAGAATCTCCTTCTTATATTTGTCCGTATCCATAACAACTACCGCACCACCTTTATCTGCGGCTTTTATCGTAATAGCAGTATTCTTTGAAAGATTATCCAATGCCTGTTTTTCAGAGTATGTAAGATTCCCCCTATGTTGACCCCGAAACTCCCCTTTCAATTGTGCAATATCTCTTTCAACCAACTGAATATATGATTCAACAAAGTTATTCCTAACAGGTGGTTGAAAATTACTCTTACTATATAGTCCAACACCCTGGAGCGTGAAACCACTAGATTTATCATCATCATTAGTTATACATGATTTTTCTTCCTTGTCAGAAAAAAAGGATGCCAGTCGTAGTCTCCTAAAAAAAGAGAACAAGTCACACTCGATTTCAAACCAATCAGGAAAATTTGTGGGACAAAATGACAGTCCCTTAGATAATACTCCATAGTCCACTTCTGATAACACACACGACGAGATATTTACCACCAAGTACCTCTGTATTGCTAGGTTCTCTTTTTCACCTCCATATTCCTCGTTCGCATTGGTGCTTTGCGTGATATTCCTCTTTCTCCTATGCTTTCTACCTCCTCGACGAGTCCTCCTTTTCTTGTCATATTGTCCAACTTGTCTCTTCCTAAAAAAATAGAAGATGAAGATGCTGCACCCATATTAGAGTCATCCGTTGAATCAGACTCAGCGGTAGTGAACCCAAATCTTTGATCCTTAACTGGTGGTCTCCTTCTACGCATTGGCAAAGGTCGATCTCTCCTAGAGTATGGAGTATTGTGCTGACCCATCTGCCATGAAAACACACGACCAGATCTGTAATCATCAGCATCACGAAACCATTTCGTACGTTTCGTTTTTTCTATATCACCTCGATATTTCATCAACTTATCCTCCAACTGGGATTTAAATAAGTCCACCTCCTGTGTTGTCAATTCAGCTGCTAATTGCTGTTCCAAATCAACAATGTTTCTCTTCACAGACTCCACCTCTATATGAAGAAACTCAACATTCAGAAGCATTAGATCAAATGCAAATTTGTTTGTAATAGACTCAAACCTGCTGCAAAATTGTGAATTGTCTGCAAGCAATGTAGGATGCAAATGCGGTCTTAAACCACGTGGAATCCTACGAACTTTATAATATTCACATAATGTAGTAGCATGCAATTCATACGATATGCATTTCCTGAGTTGTCAAGGGATCCACAGCAAGTAACTGCTAAGTTTCCAACCTTTGACACCTATCTCCATCACAAGCCTGGTCAAGCTGAAGCCGTGCTAGACTTCAGTGCTCAGAGTGAGAGCCCCTCTCTCAACAGCCTACCTTCTACCGATAGTGCTAGCGTTCTCCCCACGCAACGCAGCCTCAGCACACAGCCGGATGTCGAACAAGACATATTCACTTCCCAAGCATCACCCTGTGATGAACTTGTTAATGAACTTGAGCCAAGAGAACCAGAGTCTAGGAAGGATTTCAAGCCAACGTGCATTGCAAGTTGTTTGTCCAAGGTGCCAGTACAGAACCTGAGATCTCATCACCCTGGACATCCAGCTGGTCAGCCATCATGCCTGCTGACATCCATTATCTGCTGGCTCTTTCGAGCAGGAGTCACATGAACTTAACTTTGTTGCTGGACTCTGCCACGGTGGGGAGTATATCTTAAAATACTACTGCCGTGCTAGGACTCAGGACTATCAGCGTCCAACTGAGATTTGAGCTTCCCCTAGTGGACTGAACTTCTACTGTTGGGTTAGTGGAAGAGTTGGCATGTTGCGGCTTCCCCAATCCCAATATGGGTATTCTATTAGACGCATTACTTTATTTTTTCATTTTTCATTCAAGGTTGCAAGTATAGACTTGATTTCTGCATTATGTTGCATTGTTTAGTCTTTTCTCTCATTGCAGGTTTCATGACTTTGAGGGACAGAGTTGACTCCTTCGTCGCATAAGGACTTATGAAATCTGACGATTTCAGATGGGGAGTGTTGTGTCCCACGAATGGGAACAACCTGTAATGTATATTCTCTGTGTTGGGTTTTTTCCTCAATCAGCAAAATTCCCTGTTGCTAGGTAGAATTAGAAAGTGTGAAGATGGTCCCTATGTCCCTCCCATAGATGGGCTCTGTATTAGATTACTCCTCCCTTCTTCTTCAGTTTACAGTCATGGCCAAAAGTTTAGAGAATGACACAAATATTAATTTTTACAAAGTCTACTGCTTCATTTTTTATAATGGCAATTTGCATATACTCCAGAATGTTGTAAAGAGTGATCAGCTTAACAGCAATTACTTGCAAAGTCAATATTTGCCTAGAAAATTAACTTTATCCCCCAAAACACATTTCAACATTATTGCAGCCCTGCCTTAAAAGGACCAGCTAACATCGTTTCAGTGATTGCTCCATTAACACAGGTGTGGGTGTTGATGAGGACAGGGCTGGAGATCAATCTGTCATGATTAAGTAAGAATGACACCACTGGACACTTTAAAAGGAGGCTGGTGCTTGGCATCATTGTTTCTCTTTTGTTAACCATGGTTATCTCTAAAGAAACACGTGCAGTCATCATTGCACTGCACAAAAATGGCCTAACGGAAGAGTATCGCAGCTAGAAAGATTGCACCTCAGTCAACAATCTATGGCATCATCAAGAACTTCAAGGAGAGAGGTTCCCTTGTTGCCAAAAAGGCTCCAGGGCGCCCAAGAAAGACCAGCAAGCGCCAGGACCGTCTCTTAAAAGTGTTTCAGCTGCGGGATCGGGCTACCAGCAGTGCAGAGCTTGCTCAGGAATGGCAGCAGGCAGGTGTGAGTGCATCTGCACGCATTGTGAGGCGGAGACTCTTGGAGCAAGGCCTGGTCTCGAGGGCAGCAAAGAAGCCACTTCTCTCCAGAAAAAACATCATGGACAGACTGATATTCTGCAAGAGGTACAGGGAGTGGACTGCTGACGACTGGGGTAAAGTCATTTTCTCTGATGAATCCCCTTTTCAATTGTTTGGGACATCTGGAAAACGGCTTATTTGGAGAAGACCAGGTGAGCGCTACCACCAGTCTTGTCTCATGCCAACTGTCAAGCATCCTGAAACCATTCATGTGTGGGGTTGCTTCTCAGCCAAGGGGATGGGCTATCTCTCAGTCTTGCCTAAAAACACAGCCATGAATAAAGAATGGTACCAGAATGTCCTCCAAGAGCAACTTCTCCCAACCGTCCAAGAGCAGGTTGGCGATCAACAATGCCTTTTTCAACATGATGGAGCACCTTGCCATAAAGCAAAGGTGATAACTAAATGGCTCAGGGAACAAAACATAGAGATTTTGGGACCATGGCCTGGAAACTCCCCATATCTTAATCCCATTGAGAACTTGTGGTCAATCATCAAGAGACGGGTGGACAAACAAAAACCTTCAAATTCAGACAAAATAAAAGCATTGATTTTGCAAGAATGGACTGCTATCAGTCTGGATTTGATCCAGAAGTTGATTGAGAGCATGGCAGGGAGAATTGCTGAGGTCCTGAAGAAGAAGGGTCAACACTGCAAATATTGACTTGCTGCATTAACTCATTCTAACTGTCAATATAACCTTTTGTTACTCATAATATGATTGCAATTATATTTCTGTATGTGATAAAAACATCTGACAAACACACATAAAAACCAAAGGGCAGCAGATCATGTGAAAATATAATATTTGTGTCATTCTCTAAACTTTTGGCCATGACGGTAGTCTACAGCAGCCATTGCTCTAGACGCATGTGTACTGCCCTGTGTAGATTACTCCTTTTCACCTACTGTCCATTGTAAACTAATACAAGATTTTGAAAGAAAACAGCATTGTATCTCCTGGTCTTTCTACAGTTGCATTGCCAGTGGAGTTAAACTATCTGTGGACGCCTGGTGATGTGAGTATGAGTTATAAAATTATCTAAGAAGCTGATCGTTAGAACGCTTGGGATTTACAGCCATCAGGAAGAGGCAGAATAGGCAGGAAAGCAGGGAGTTGGAGCATTACATATCTCATTTTAGTACCAAACTCAAATAGCAGGGCATTTTCATGACCATGTGCAACCCTCATTAAGAAAACTCCAGCAGAGAAAATCTTAATATAGTGAAACTGTTGACTAGACCTTGTATTTCTCTGCTATATGAAAATCATGTATTTCATTATCTCTTGCTACTTCTTTGAGTTTACTTTCCGAAATAATCATAGCTGTACATTAAATGGAACCTGTCAGCAGGGTTTCACACCACAAACTATATGTGGCTGTACAGTGGCATGTAAAAGTTTGAGCATCTCTGCACAAAATTACTGTTATTGTGAACTGTTTAGGATCATTAACCATTTGTAAAAGCCATCCTCTTTTCAACTTCAGTTACAGGTGGTGTTATGTTTGCATCAACAATTTGTTAAACTTTAATTTAATTCATTCTTCCCTCTATCCGTGAATTGTTCCCATGCCATTGGCTGCAACACAACCCCAAAGCATGATTGATCGACCCCCCCATGCTTAATGGTTGTCAAGATGTTCTTTTCCTGAAATTCTGTGCCCTTTTTTCTCCACACGTATATTTGATCATTGTGGCCAAGGAGTTCTATTTTAACCTCATCGGTCCACAGTACTTGTTTCCAAAATGCATCAGGCTTGTTAGATGTTCTTTTGCATACTTCTGACTCTGAATTTTATGGTGCGGATTCAGGAGCGGTTTTATTCTGATGACTCTTCCATGTAGGCTATATTTGTGCATGTGACTCTGAACAGTAGAATAATGTACCACAACTCCAGAGTCTGCTAAATCTTTCTGAAGGTCTTTTTCAGTCAAGCGTGGAGTCTGATGTGCCTCTCTAGTAATCCTATGAGCAGCACTAAACTTTTGCTTGGTCTTACAGACCTTATCTTGACCTCCACTGTTACTGTTAACTGCCATTTCTTAATTACATTTAGAACTGAGGAAAGGGTAACTTGAAAATGCCTTTCTATCTTCTTATAGCCTTCTCCTGCTTTGTGGGCCTCCACTATTTTCATTTTCAGAGTGCTAGGCAGCTGCTTAGAAGAACCCATGACTGCAATTTTTTGGCACAAGGTTAGAGGAGGCTGGGTTTTATAAAGCTGGAAAATTTGCATCACCTGGTCTTTCCTATTTATGATACATAATAAGCCATAACCCTAACAGGCTAATTGTGGTCTGAAAGCTTGGTCAATGTTATCTGACCAAACATCTCTCCAAGGGTACCCAAACTTTTACATCAACCCATTTTCCTTTTTGTAATATTTAAAATGTGAAAAATGACAATATATATATTTTTTGTCTGAAATACAAAGGAAATGTATCATCTTTAGCCCTTTTAGAGTTCATTTAATTTTCAACTTGCTTAACTGTTCACAATAACAGTAATTTTGACCAGGGGTGCCCAAACTTTTACATGCCACTATACGGCTTTCAAAGACAAGACCAGTAATACCTTTCCATGGCCAGTTCATTCCTCCTTTTACTGATAAATCAGTGTTTGAATTGATATGCAAATGAGTCTGAAGAACTATTGTAGATCTGAAGCCTCTGTCGCTGAAACTCTATTCTTCATCCATTGCCGTCGCCTTCTGCTTGAGTGGCAGCATCTAGATAGTGTGAAGTCATGCAAAGGAGCCATCAATCAAGCTGGAGGAGGTGGTGATGGACAAGGATTAGAACTAGAGTGACAGAGGCTGCAGATCTACCATAATCCTTTAGCCTCATTTGAACATCCCAGTTTTAGTCAATGGGGGTGTAAGAAGGTCACTTGTAAAATACTGGAGGGGGAGATATGTGTTAGGCGTCGGATTCCTGCCTCTGCACAGGAGGAATCTCGATCCTTGCCTTTGAGGTCTCCCATTCAGTCCCAGCCGCAGAGGAGCCTGCTCAGCAAAGACATCATTCCCAGCATCTTGCTCAGGCTAGTGCTGTCAGGTTGGTTGCTGCTGTCACCTCTGGGTCAGCTTTGGCAATCCGCACTAGCCAGCAGCGAGCAGTTCCAGAGGCTGTCCTTTTTGCAGCCTTCTGAGCATGCCCTTGGGACGACCCCTCATTGGAGGTTGGGGGTCACATGCTCAGGTCCTCAAGTCCTCAGGTCCTGTGCCTATAAAAGGATTGCATGGCCGCACCGCCGTGCGCTAGTATAGTCTGTAATTTGTAGTGGTGTGTGTGATGATGGATGCTTGTGAACCGCTGACTGACTCATTATGAAACCACTTCCCTCTGATACGCATGTTAGAAGGGTTTAGAGTTTCGAGTCAGCGCCGAGTAGTGGCACTGCCTAGCGCCACAGTGCTCCCAGCTCCTATCACATGTTAGTGCCAGTGTGCGCCACACTACATTAGGCACTACGGTACCGCACGTTCAGTGACATCAGTCAGAGTGGCGCTGTGCGCCATTAATGCACTTTCCAGACCAAAGCTTAGGCTGGTTAGTAGCGTCAGCCAGAGCTGCGCTGTACATACTTCGTGCAGTATTCATCTATCAGCCGCACCCTGTGTTTGTTAACAGGGCACAGCGTAAGGGTCTCTCTCTGGCGTCGCAGTTGCGGCGCCGAATGCTTGTGGGTCTAGAGGGACTCTAACCCCATGTCCTTGGGGCAGGGTCCTGTGACCAAAACACTAGCATTCACTCTGCGGTATTGCGGCTCTGTGAAGCAACAGGGTCCGCCTCCTATTCACTGGGTGAAGTTAACCCAAATGTGTTTGCTATACCGCCAGTTTCTGTCCGCCATTACCGAGCAACAGTCTACCATCTCTGCACGGTGGACCCTGGGCTGCGAACGCACCTCATTACCATCTTTTATTATTTGGTGCGTTCCGCCAGCCCTAACAATATGTGTCACTGAGGATGTTACCTGGAATAATAGTCCAGCACACTATGTGCTGAGGGGCCAATCGGCCATATTAAGGGTTGTGTTTTTGTGGACAGCAGAAGAGTGGGTGTAAGGGTGTTCACCATATCTCCACCCCTGAGTGTGGTCCAGAAGGTAAATGTGGAGCCTTTGGACTTATTAAGTGTTCAGAGTGTCTAAAGATGAGATCTCCAGAGCTGTGCTTGTGTTAAAAAGAACTTAACCTTGTTTCCCCCTAAGTGGGCAAACCCTGCAGCCACACAGACTGTACTGTATGCTATTTTGCTTTTCCTGCTATGTCAGAAGGGACATATTTGTTTATGTAATTTGGCACTGGTTTATGCTGTACATTTTAATAAACCAGTTGAAAACTTAAAGGGAAAGTGTTCCTGTGACTACATCTTTGAGCCGCTAAGTGAGCTGATCTACCACAGGGAGCTCCATCATTATTCAGACATTTCCCTGTAACTGGTTCCTACATGTTCTGACAGAGACAATTGAGTACAGGGCTATACTGTTTTCATCAGCCCCCACCCCAACATTGACTAGAACAGCAGGGTGCATGATCGACCGCAGTTTGTTTAATCTCTTTCGCATTTAGGTTATGCAGTGTGAAAGTACAGGGGTTTGAGACCCCGGCTTTAGTGATTATGGGGATCTCAGAAGTTTGGGACACAGAGGTGCCATTAATGTTTGTCATTAGAAACCCCTTTATTCCTGACTTCATCGAAAATATTAAATACTGTCAAGGGCAGGACAATGGCTTAGATGTCATGGCCTTCAACACCTTCAGTCCTTTTGCTTATTTTTCTTGTTGCTTGGTGTTCAGTAGTCACAGTTTAGTGACTTTTTACACTCATAAAAGTTTAGTAAACCACAGATTGTGAGGAAATATTACATTTTGTTTTTGTAGCACCAATAACCTTGGAAATTGACCAGTTCCTCTATTGCACTCACCCTAATTCTGCCTAAACCAGGAAGATAAGTTTGCATTTAGGGAAACTGACTTCTGCTGGAGAGTTATGCAACCAAACGTGGTGGTTTGTAATGGTCAAAGATAAAATGCAGGGCTCCATATTCATTACATAAATGAAACTGCTGAGCTTGTAGCCATCACTCATTACTGCAATGACATCACTATATTCTATGGGGTCCTTAAAGTGGTTTCCAAAGTAGAAATGTAAGATTTATCTGAAGAATAGATGATAAATGTCCAATAGCTGGGAATTTAACCACTGGGATCCCAATTACTAGAACAAGTGTGCTGAACCCTTGCTCTTCCATATTCACTGCATGATCAAACCGAGGAAGAATTTGACTAGAGTGGGATTGGGTTGGCTCCCTACCAATCTATGCAAGCTCTGAAACTGACAGTGACAGCCAAGTGCAGCGCTCAGCTGTTTTTCTTCAACAGCACAGACATGTAATGCACAGCAGTGTGTATGCTCGATCTCCGCTCCTTTCTAGTTCCTCCTCACTGAGGTCATGTAGCGATGAGAAGCACCAGACAAGCAGCCCCTAACAATCAGAGATTGATGTATGTCAATACCTGGATAAGAATGAAGTGATTAAGCAGAGTCAGCATGGGTTTGTAACTAATAAGTCATGTCAGACTAATTTAATTTCCTTCTATGACGGTATCACTGATTGGGTGGATCAAGGAAATGCTGTAGATATAGTATATCTTGACTTCAGCAAAGCATTTGACAAAGTCTCTCATACAATTCTTATTGAAAAAATGACTAAGTATGGAATGGACAAGGCAACTGTTAGGTGGATTCATAACTGGCTTAGTGATCGGACCCAAAGAGTGGTCGTAAATGGCTGCACATCCAGTTGGAAGAATGTCTCAAGTGGGGTACCACAGGGCTCTGTCCTGGGCCCTGTATTGTTCAACATCTTTATCAACGATTTAGATGAAGGAATTGAGGGTAAACTGATTAAATTTGCTGATGACACAAAGCTAGGAGGGATAGCTAATACTAGAGAAGAGAGAGAGAGGATTCAAAAAGATTTAAATAAACTGGAGAAGTGGGCAGCAACTAACAGAATGGTTTTTAACAGGGAGAAATGCAAAGCACTACATCTGGGCAATAAAAATGAAAAAAGCATATATATAATGGGAGGAATAGGGCTAAGTGACAGCACATGTGAAAAAGACTTGGGTATACTAATAGATCACAGACTGAATATGAGTCAACAGTGTGATGCAGCAGCAAAAAAGGCAAATGCAATTCTAGGATGTATTAACAGAAGCATACAGTCTAGATCACGTGAAGTCATTATTTCCCTCTACTCCTCTTTGGTCAGACCTCATCTGGAATATTGTGTCCAGTTTTGGGCGCCACATTTTAAAAAAGACATCAACAAACTGGAGCAAGTTCAGAAAAGAGCGACCAGAATGGTGACCGGTCTGCAAACCCTGTCTTATGAGGAAAGGTTGCAGGATTTGGGAATGTTTAGTTTGCAAAAGAGAAGACTGAGAGGAGACTTAATAGCTGTCTACAAATATCTAAAGGGCTGTCACATTGTAGAAGGATCAAGTTTATTCTCATTTGCACAAGGAAAGACTAGAAGCAATGGGATGAAACTGAATGGGAGGAGACACAGATTAGATATTAGAAAAAACTTTTTGACAGTTAGAGTGATCAATGAGTGGAACAGGCTGCCACGAGAAGTGGTGAGTTCTCCTTCAATGGAAGTCTTCAAACAGAGGCTGGACAGACATCTGACTGGGATGATTTAGCGAATCCTGCTTTGAGCAGGGGGTTGGACCAGATGGCCCAGGAGGTCCCTTCCAACTCTATGATTCTATGATAACATAGCCTGTGGATAGCTGATATGCATTTTGAGGAAAACTCCTTTAGCTTCTAAAAGTACTACATTTATGAACAGTATATTAAATAATATACAGGCCTGGCTACCTACTTTCCACCCGTTGCTCACCAGAGACCCACTATGCACCAGATGCGGCATGAGAGCAACAAGCATTTTTATTTGATAATTATGTGCAAACCTATTCCCTAATTTATGGTGCTCTAGGTATCACATAGGTTTTAAAGGCCTCAACTATAACTGCTTTTAAGAAAATTCTACTTTTTCACTTGACTTCATAATTTGCTCGATTACTGTGTGGGAGAAAATGTGTACGATGTTCCTTTGGAATAGTGAGGCGCTCAACAATGAAGGCCCACATTGGACTGGGATACTTATGATAGTGGCCTTATATAGAGGAAATTACAAAATACAAAATTAGTCAGCACCAAAGTGAAATATGGGTAGTGATCAAGTACTACAATACTGATCATCAATAAAAAAAATCACAACACTAATAGTACTATAAGTGCCATTATACACAGGAGCTCTGTATATAGTGTCAGTGTACAGGTAATACAGGGATCACCAGTGACATTATACACAGGAGCTCTGTATATAGTGTCAGTGTACAGGTAATACAGTGATCACTGGTGACATTATACACAGGAGCTCTGTATATAGTGTCAGTGTACAGGTAATACAGGGATCACCAGTGACATTATACACAGGAGCTCTGTGTATAGTGTCAGTGTACAGGTAATACAGTGATCACTGGTGACATTATACACAGGAGATCTGTATATAGTGTCAGTGTACAGGTAATACAGGGATCACCAGTGACATTATACACAGGAGCTCTGTATATAGTGTCAGTGTACAGGTAATACAGTGATCACTGGTGACATTGTGGCGCCCCTGAGGGTTCAGTTGCCACAGAGGTACTGCACCTCCTCCTGAGGTGTGGTACCCCACCATTCAGGTAAGGTGGAGAATCCTGACCACGATCCAACACCTGCATCCCACACAACATAGTAGTGTAGCAAAGCATCCTTTGGTGGCTCCCTGCTTGAACACGAATCGTGCTGGGAGGCGGGTGAAGTTTAGTCTGCACCAAAAGAGCGGGAAGAGTTTAGGATTTAGTCAGTCTGACAGAGTCAGTGGAAGAGTGAAGATCCCCTGAGTGGGATGGATGAAGGAAGTGCTTCAGCCGACCTCAGTGACCTGGGTCCGCAGGCACAGGAAAGAGACATTGATGGGAAGCCTGACTCCATAAGAAGGAAGGATTAGTACGGAACGTAAGGAGGACTAAGGATCAGGGTTAGAGCAGAACCCTTCCCAAGTTCACAGCGCAAGGCCGGGGTCCGGTCCACGAGGTTGTATGGATACTAATGGTCCTGCAGCAGACACCGGAGGAATAGAAGTTGTCACCACTTTATTCCCACACAAGGGATTATCAGCCAGGCTATGAAATGCCGCAGCCATCTTTGTTGTGGTCGTGCAGTGATTGGCTGGCCGCACAGCATCATCAGGGGTATAACAGACCGGCAGCGCCATGCTCATCGCAGTCACGTCCGGAATCAGAGAGAGTAGGAAGAGCTGCTGCAGCCGATATAGGGTCAGAATTGGTGCTTTATTAGTTAGTGTGGGGTCAAACATCCTATATCCTCACATCCAGCTAAACCAACAGTCCTTCTAAGGACTAATTCAGGAGTATATAATTTCCAGCTATAGGCAGGCGAGGTAGCATATGTCGCTCTATACGCATCAGTGCAAGGCCTGCAGGCACTGTATATGTGTATATAGAGCATTGCATACATCAAGAGGGTCCATTCCCTTCCTGTTTTCTGGTGCTGCTGCTGCTACCTGTGGGCTATATTATCCGTATTTAGCTAGTCCCAGGTGCAATTGGAATACAGGCCGCATATTTTTTGGTGAGGTATCTCCGTGGTGGCTCATATCTGTGCGTGCTCAAACTATAGCAGTGTTATGGCTCTTTCATTTTTTGGGCTATCTGTACCTTTTTAAAATACAGCAGCATTTAGGCACCCCCCCAAAAAAAAAAAACACATTCATTGTTGTGGTATCTTGGTGCCAGCTGATATCTGTGCGTGCTCAAACTATAGCCATTTTACGGCTCTTTCATTTTTTGGGCTATCTGTACCTTTATTGTGGTATCTTGGTGCCAGCTGATATCTGTGCGTGTGTAGTAGTGTGGGCCAGACTGGGGGGTGGTCCCCTGCTCACCGCGAACAGACAATAAAGACACGAGACGGAGGCAGATTTTAGGTACAACAGGTCCTTGTTTATTGGCTGTCTCCCTGACAACCTCAGCAATCCACCGCAGCACTTCCACAGCTCTCCGTATTCAGGCCTGGGTACCTGCACTTCTCTTCAGTTGTAGTGACGTTTCTTTACGGCTCAACTACTGGGGCTGCCCTAGGCCTTTCCACCGCCAGCACTTCACCGGTCAAAGGTCGTCGTCAATTTGGTACCCCGAGGCCGCGTCTGTTCTGTTCTGCGGTTCTTCATGTCGGGGCCACCCCCCTGACTTCCCTTCTCCTCAGCCCCCTTAGTTAAGCTCTCCACACAGCACACACTTCATCACAGACTCCTCTCCTCTTGAGCTCCTCCCGGGACTGGAACTTTCTGGAACCCTCCTGTCCTATTTATAACTTTCCCGGTTCCCTATAACTCCGCCCCTCATGACCAGCGGTTTCTCTAGCCATAAGCTGCTGTCAAGTCCTGAACTCACACTCTCCCCTGCCATCTTGTGGTCAACCCAAGATACTGCACTAAATCTACACTTTTCCCAGCTGTTTCCCTAGTGTAATTACAAACATACGCCTACAGTGCACAAACCATCCCTTCTTCTTGCTGACAAGTCCGTCCGTCAGGTCACCTTCCCCACACTTGCTTAAACTATAGCCAGTTTATGGCTGTTTCATGTTTCATTTATATCCAGCAGTCTTTTGTAGCCAAAAAAAAATAAAAATTAATAAGCAATACAGTCAGTTATCTCAGGCAGAGGCCTGGTGTATCTGTGGTGGAAAAATCCTCGCTTTGCAGGCCTACAGTACTTACCACATCCAATTGTTCTCCAAAGACATCCATTTGTAGGCAGCTTTTTACCTCTTTCATTCATTTAAAATGGGCAAGGCAAGGGTTCTGTGCAGCTCCAGAAAGGCTCGGTGCGCCGAGATATGTGCCCCCAATGTCAGATCGCCATCACTGGGTCCGGGCCCCCCTCTTTAATTCTGCCCACTGGGCCCCATACAATATAGGGGCAGTAATTCCCTGATGGTGGCTCTGGTTGAGGTATATGTAATACATGTGCTGAACCCTAGCTATGCCTAAACATGGTACATCTAGAGGTTCAGCACAAAGGGAGCAAAACAAATCTAAGTGGGCAACCAAACTAGGTAATGCATTTTTACAATGACAGAGGTGCCTCCTAATCTTCTTGAGTATGGTGGGCACCTAAGCATGCAACACTGTAGTTACTGAATGAAAATACTAATACTGATATTACCTCCATACAGTGACTATACAGTAGTAGATACCAGTGCTGCAGAGATTACAGCAGTTATACATAGTGACTCACAGAGAAAGTTCTTTCTGACAGGGTCACTCATTTTTCCTTCATTTTCATCTGGCCCAGACCGACATGACGACTTCTCCCATGCATATATAGGGGAATATCTCCTCCAAGTTCATCAGAGGTATATTTCAGGCACCATATACTGTAGCTTTCTCTTATAATACTGCTATATAGTATGTTATCACATGTTTTTTAAGGCTGTAACAGTAAGGAGATGGACATATTGCTTACGCTCCCCCTTGAAGAGCAAGTGTAATGCTGTATTGTGAGTTGTGCTTTACTGATATTGGTAATGTGTGTTAATCATGCACAGGGAGAGTTAGAGATAAGTTTGGGACTAGCCCAGAATGGGAGGGGATAAGCTGAAGGGACAAAGATAGTTTTCTGTCAGAATATCAGGTAGGGCCCAGTAAGCATAGAAAGAAGACCTAAGGTCTGATGTGAGCAGTGCTGCCTGATGTGGATGTCCATAATGTGAGATGAAACAGAGGATAGCAAAATCCTAGTGGAAAGTAGAAAAGAAGTGGTTGAAAGGTAGAGTGGTCAAGTGGAGACGGATCCAGGGAGAGGACATCTAGCAGTGTGGCCCAGATTTTATCACACCTCAAGAGATAGCGGGCTAAGTCAGAACAGAGTATGCAAGATGAAGACAGTACCCCAGGTGGGAGTTCTAGAGCGTCAGGGACAAAGAAGATAAGTATCAGCCATACAGGCAATATAATTCCCTTGAGAGGAAAGGAGATGCATAACAGTGAGTTAAGCAAAGGACTCTTGCTAACTGAACTGTATTACTGAGCTTGGTTGTGGTGAAACAGAGAGGAATGGTGAAGATAGAGGACAAGTAAATAAAGAGAAAAGTATTGAAACTGTGTATTGAAAATGCTGTTGAGGACCCGCTATCTACTGTATATAATCCCCACCAAGCTATCGTTTAGTAAAAAGTTTATTTTTGACTGGTTGTCTCCCTCATTGAAATGTCAAACATCTGGTCCTGGCCAACGAACGTCAACGGTTAATTGTGGCCTGCAAGAGCGTAGCGCCCCCATAACCCAAGTTCACACGCCCAGCACTCCGCACCATGTTAAATAACTATAGGGAATGAAGAGATAACAGTCAAATACTGTCCC
This sequence comes from Dendrobates tinctorius, assembly GCF_039654945.1. Taxonomy (NCBI): domain Eukaryota; kingdom Metazoa; phylum Chordata; class Amphibia; order Anura; family Dendrobatidae; genus Dendrobates; species Dendrobates tinctorius. The sequence continues at coordinate 52,727,331 of NW_027361707.1, forward strand.
TGCCCTATGGACCCTCTGCTACTTAAAAAGAAAACCAGCATTATAAAATGCAATATCCTTCCTTCTTATCAGGTACTAAAAAAACACAAGCAAGGAACAGTAAAGCTGCTGCAGGCTTTAAAGTTCCTCAGCCCTGCTGTAGTTTATTACTGGGGCGGAAATATCATTGGTGCAGCATGTGCAGCCACACAAGGGCCCAAAAGGTAAGTGGGACCATTTCTACCTCCATAACAGCAAGGAGCTTCTGTCCAAGCAGAACTATTGGACTGCAAAGGACCCGTGTACTGTTCTTGCACAAGACCTTTCTCTGTCTGTGTCCACCACTGGTTTATCATTTACGGCTTAGATGGAACAGCTTCACAAAAACGTTTTTCTGTCTGGCGAGCAATATAATAGTGTTTGAAATATGAGAAACTCAGACATAAAATAAATGGAAAACGAGCAATGCAGCAGAAACAAAGCTGGCATTACAAACTCAGTGACGCAGCTCAGCAATCTGTGCCAGGGTGACCCTGGTTAGGCTGGAATAAGGAAGATTACCTCTCTACAGCTTGTTCTGTCTTTTGCATAGCACTTATTTTGCATCTTTGTGATTTTTTTAGAGCATGGTTGTATTCTACATACGAATTACACTTTAAATATTATTTAGAAAATGTAAAAAAATAAATTACAATTTTGTTCTTTTATTTTGTTATTTTTTTGCACTGTTCAATAATCACCTTAAGAATACGTATAACTTATTTACTGTTATGAGATCTTTATATATTTTGCTACTTTACTTAATATAAATCTTAAGCGTTTTTAAATATTATTTAAGGCTAATTCTTTTTTAACCATTATTTCTGCAGTTTTTTAGTGCATTTGTTTTACGTGAATGTGCTTTAGTCCTTGACCTGTTTGATGTTTTTTACTCTTTCTTTTTTAATATTACAATAATACAGTGATGTGATTAATTATCCCATAATTCCAAGGTTTCTTTATTGTTATGTCAAAAAAGTAGGAAAATGCTTCAAAACAGTTAGAGTCAGATTAGGACTTGCATTTAAAAAAAATGTAAAGAAATTACAGTTAGTTTATTGTGCAATTTTGAGAAAAGAGTAGAATAAAAAAAAGAAAAAAAACACACAAAACTGCAGCGTATATTGTATTTATTGTTTTACCCTTCGCCACGACAGCACCCACTTGGAGAGAGGGATCCGCCCATAGGAACAGGAAACATACAGAGATAAAAGAGGGCGATCCACCTTTCCTCTTCAGTTGGTTTCCTGTTCCTATGGAAAACTGCAGGATTCTTCTACAGACATACCTGGGCCAAGGAACTGCCTGTGCAGTCTTTGTGGGAACGGCAGGGGTTCCGGTCCAGAAGCAGTGACGGGGAGTGTTGTAATCCGGCTCCCTCCTCGACTGAAAAACCGCAGCAGCACAGGCAGAAACAGCGGGTCCGGGTAAGGCCGCCCGGGGTTCCCCTGCATAGTTACACGCCACCGGGACCTGGAAAGGACCATCCCGGTCCGTGTGGGAGCGCGGAATCGGTGGGAACTGATACAGCCATCGGCGTTCCTAAGGGTTCAGCGTCCAGATGGAGGATGCACATGCAGCGCCGGTACCGGAAATGGTAAGAGGGAACTTCCGGGTCTCCGGAGGTTCCCCAGCGGCAGGGCGCACGCGTGGGTCCCGGGAAGCATCGCGAGACAACGCACAAGCATGCGAAGCGCTCCCGCCCCCCCTCCTGGCAGAAGCTGCAAAAAGAAAAAAGAAAAAAAATGAGCGATATTCTGCAGCACGGCCTGCTGGCTGTATACCAGGCCGAGAGCGCGCAAATTAGCCACGCCTACCCTAAGGAGGTGCACCTGGGGAGGGGGAGGTATCGGTAAAATGGTGGGGCTTACAAAAAACCCTGCTGAAGTGAGTATAGCGTGCAAGCATGTCTTCAGGACAGAGCACGCATCCTCTGGCAGGTGATACGGCGGCATCCAAGGACCACTCGGGCAGAGGTTCCTCAGACAGAAGCCACAGAAGCCACGCCAACAAGCCTCCATCTCAGCCTCCTGATCCGGTACCTACAGCTTCTCTGGGTAAGTGGACGACTCTCTGCCAATCAAGCTGATAAATACTTCTCTCTTTCTTCCTCTCTCCCTCTTCTCTTCTTCGCTACGTCTCTTCTTCGCTTGCCCCCTACCGGACTCTTATACCAAAAGGCTATGTAAAAAATGCATTAATGAAACTGCAAAACAGGCATCAGCATCAGCCACAGACATAAGAGCCATAATAAGGGAAGAGTTACGGGCCCTAAACCAGTCTAATAGTACACCCATACATACTAAGACTAAGAAACCGACTGCGGTCAGCTTAGACTCTGACGAGGACGAAGCGGTGATCTCTGATAGTTCCAACGCATCCATATCATCATCCTCCTCAGATATGGAGGGGCGTTCATGTTTTCCCTTGGAGAACATGGACAGCTTGGTTAAGTCCGTTAGAAACACCATGGAGTGCTCAGAGACAAGGGAGCCGCAAACAACACAAGAAATTATGTTTGCAAGACTGACGGATAGAAAGAGGAGAGCCTTTCCTGTTATACCAGTCATAAAAGCCCTGATTAAGAAAGAATGGGAGAAGCAGGACCAGAGAGGTTATCTCCCCTCGGCCTCAAAAAGAAGGTACCCCTTCAGTGACGAGGAGTTGGTAACATGGTCTAAGGTCCCGAAAGTGGACGCTGCGGTCGCCCCTACCTCAAAACAATCAGCCCTACTGGTAGAAGACGCAGGCATACTAAAAGATACACTTGACCGTAAACCAGATGCCTCACTGAAAAGGGCATGGGAGGCAGCTACCGGCACATTTAAGCCGGCAATAGCCAGTACTTGCGCGGCTCATTCAATGCTGGTCTGGATTGACCAACTAGACCAGCAAATAGACCAAAAGACCTCCAGAGACAAATTGCGAGCCGCTATTCGCTTGATTCGTGGCGCGGCTGCATTTATAGCAGACGCTTCTGATGACTCATTACGCTTGGCAGCCAGGACAGCAGGCTTACTTAATAACGTCAGGCGTAGTCTGTGGCTTAAAAGCTGAAGAGGTGATACCCATTCCAAGGCAAAGCTCTGTGCCATTCCTTGTGAGGGTGAGTTCTTGTTCGGGAAAACCTTAGATGACATCCTCACCAAGGCAAAAGAAAGAAAAAAGAGCTTCCCTAACCCCTCTCTCCCATTTTATAGGAGGGCGTTTAGGAGACGACCATTTGGCAGAGGAAGGCCAGCGGAAAATCAAAATCGTTGGGCCACAAAGGAGGACAAGAACAAAGGTGTCATATTTAGGGGATCCTCCTTCCACAGAGACAAGAACTAAACAGCCAGTCCCTCCAGTAGGAGGAAGACTAAAATTTTTCCTTCGAGAATGGGAAAAAATCACAGCCAGCTCTTGGGTCCTGGACATTGTTAGAAATGGACTAAAGATAGAGTTCCATCACGTCCCCCCATAACTCGGTTATCATAACATCTCTCAACTCACCAATCCAACAGCAGGCCCTAGAAGTTGAGATTCTGAGTTTATTAGACAAAAAAGTACTGGTCATGTGCCCAAAGGACAGGAAGGGAGAGGATTTTACTCCCCTGTTTTTCTGGTACCTAAACCAGATGGCTCTTTCAGGACAATCATCAACCTGAAAAAGCTAAATGCATTTGTCAAAAACCATTTAAGATGGAGTCTATTAGCTCTACAATTAAGCTCCTCTTCCCCAATTGTATGATGGCAGGCTTAGATCTAAAGGATGCTTATTATCATCTTCCCATCCATTACAGGTATCAGAAATACCTCAGAGTGGCTGTCTCCCTCACTGGCACCATACATCATCTCCAATTCACAGCCATGCCATTCGGCCTTTCCATCGCACCACGAGTCTTTACAAAGGTGATGCTGGGAGTAACGGCCTTCTTACAACAAAAAGACACCTTGATAATTCCCTATCTGGACGACTTTTTAATAATAGGGAACTCTACTCGACAATGTAATAGACGAGTTTCTGACGCAATCTTATCCCTACAGGCTCTAGGATGGATAATAAACTTCAAAAAGTCTAGGGTCGAGCCACAATCCGTCCAGTGATTCCTAGGTCTCCAATTAGACTCCATAAACCAAAAATGTCTGCTACCACAGGTAGAGATTGCAATGATCAAAACAAAGATCACATTAGCAATGGACAGACCATGTATGTCCAAGAGGGAAGCAATGTCCCTCCTAGGGTCCCTTACTTCCTGCATTCCAGTGGTTCAGTGGGCCCAGTTCCACACCAGGGAACTGCAACATCAAATTCTCTTAGAGGAAACTCATGTCCGAGGGAATTTGGCAGAGAAAATCACCTTATCCCAGACGGTCCTATCTTCCCTAGCATGGTGGTTAGATGACGATAATCTATCGGGAGGAGTGCCATGGGTGATAATACCTTCCCGTATAGTTACTACTGAGGCCAGCCCTACAGGATGGGTGGCTCATATGGGAGGGACCTTCTCCCAAGGCCTGTGGGATATAAGCGAGAGACAGGATTCCTCAAACTTAAAAGAACTGAATGCGGTTAGTCATGCATTATATCACTTTCTTCCACAGTTACAAAGGGAACACATGAGAATCCTTTCAGACAACACCACAGTGGTCGCATATCTGAACAGGCAAGAGGCGGAACTCGGTCGGACAGCTTAATGTCTTCCGCAAGAAAGATCTTATCCTTAGCCGAAAAGCAATTTTTGTCTCTCTCGGCTCTTCACAGAAGAGGAAGAGACAATTCGGAAGCAGACTTCCTAAGTCGCCACATGTTGAGACTAGGAGAATGGTGCCTGAGCTGGAAAATATTCAAACACATCGTGTCGCTGTGGGGTCTTCCCCAGATAGATCTCTTTGCCACCAGACAAAACAGACAGGTGCGAAGGTTCGCCTCCCTGAACGTCACAGACTGTCCAGAAATTCTGGATGCCCTCCAAGCCCCATGGCAGTTCAGGCTGGCATATGCATTTCCCCCAATCATAATACTGCCACAGGTCATCAGGAAGATCAGGGCAGAAAGGGTGCGGATAATCTTAATAGCGCCATTTTGGCCCAGGAAACCGTGGTTTTCATGCCTGCAAACAATGTCAGTGACAGATCCTTGGGTGCTCCCCTCAACCCCCAAGCTTCTCTCTCAGGGGTCATTCTTCCATCCTCAAGTGGACAATCTCCTCTTGACGGCTTGGAACTTGAAAGGGAAATGTTGAGAGCAAGAGGGTTCACGGAGGGGTTAGTCAATACCCTTCTACAGAGTCGAAAATTGGCCACTACAAAGATTTACACCAGGGTATGCAGAAAGTTCCTAGAGTTCCACACAGCTCCCGACTCTAGAGAAATCCCGATAACACCAATTCAAGAATTTCTTCAAAAAGGGAAAGATCTAGGGCTATCCGTCAAGACACTAAATATTCAAGTGTCTGCTCTAGAGGCCCTCTATAGTTATAACGTGGCAGGCAATAGATGGATAGCCAGATTCATCTCTGCCTGTGAGCGGAGCGAACCAGTACACATACCCAGAGTGCCTCCCTGGGACTTGAGTCTGGTACTAGATGCCCTAAAACGCTTCCCGTTTGAACCGTTAGACTCAATATCCCTTATGCACCTATCTCTTAAGACGGTACTGCAAGTAGCACTAACTTCAGCCAGAAGGGTCAACGACATACAGGCACTTTCAATAGAACCTCCGTTCCTATTAACATTCCAGGATCAGCTGATATTAAAACCAGACCCCTCATACCTGCCAAAAGTAGCAGGGAAATGTCATAGATCGCAAGAGATCCACCTCCCTTAATTTTTCAGTAACCCTTCTACTCCAGAGGAAGAAAAATTCCATACACTAGATGTTAGGAGAGCAGTATTACAATACATCGAGATGTCTAGCAGCTGGAGGAAGAGAAGGGCTCTGTTTATTTCCTTCCTGGGCTGAAAGAAGGGATATGAGGTCACAAGGGGTACCCTGTCTTGGTGGATCAGAGACGCGATCTGTCTGGCATACTCCACGAGAAATGAAGACCCTCCGGAGGGGATCAGGGCACATTCCACTAGAGCTATGGCATCCTCCTGGGCGGAGAAGGGAGACATCACAATCGAGTCTATATGTAAGGCCGCAACTTGGCCAACGCCCTCTACCTTTTATAACCACTATAGGCTTGATTTATCATGCTCATCTGGCCTAGCCTTTGGTAGAGCGGTCCTCAGCACAGTGGTCCCTCCCAGGTGAAGGTCTCTGAAAGTCTCTCCAAGTGGGTAAAAAGCCGGATTACTTACTGGTAATGCTCTTTTAATGAGTCCACGACAGCACCTGCTCACTACCCTCCATGGAAGTTAACATAATGTACAGTATATACACCTTCCTAGATATAGAACTGATAAAATATTGAATAATATAATGGCCTAATAATTGGCAATCCTCCGGGTTCTCTGGAATCCAACTGAGGAGGAGAGGCAGACCACCCTCTTTTATCTCTGTAGGTTTCCTGTTCCTATGGGCGGATCCCTCTCTCCAAGTGGGTGCTGTCGTGGACTCATTAAAAGAGTATTATCGGTAAGTTCTCCGGCTTTTCCCTATTCATTCCCAGCTTCTGGCCACTGCTATCAGCAAGTTAAAGGAAACCTGTCACCAGTTTTGTCATATAGCAACTAAAACTATGACCTTAGTCAGCGCCTGTGCTGCAGTCCATAAATGCTTATACAGCTCTCGCAAAAATTATGAAACCAACACATCAAAACCCTGTCATGGGCAGCCCACTCTCCAGACCGGAACCCCATTGAAAACCTCTGGAATGTAATCAAGAGCATGATGGATAGTCACAAGCCATCAAACAAAGAAGAACTGCTTACATTTTTGCACCAGATGCAGTGTGAAAGACTGGTGGCAAGCATGCCAAGACGCATGAAAGCTCTGATTAAAAAATCATGGTTATTCCACAAAATATTGATTTCTGAACTATTCCTGAGTTAAAACATTAGTATTGTTGTTTCTAAATGATTATGAATTTGTTTTTTTTGCATTATTTGAGGTCTGAGAGCACTGTTTTGATTTTTTTTATTTTGACCATTTCTTCTTTTCAGAAAAAAAAAACAAAATGTATTGCTTGGAAATTCGGAGACATGTTGTCAGAAGTTTATAGACTAAGAGAACAATATTCATTTTACTCAAAAATATACAGTGGCATTTAAAAGTTTGGGCACCCCTGGTCAAAATTACTGTTATTGTGACCAGTTAAGCAAGTTGAAGATGGAATGATCTCTAAAAGGGCTAAAGTTAAAGATGACATATTTTCTCTGTATTTTAGGCCAAAAAAATTACATATTGTCATTTTTTACATTTTAAAAATTACGATAAGGAAAATAGGCCAATGCAAAAGTTTGGGCACCCTGCATAGTTAGTACCTAGTAGCACTCCCTTTTAAAAATATCACAGCTTGTAAACGCTTTTAGTAGCCAGCCAAGAGTCTTTCAATTCTTGTTTGATGGATTTTCATCCATTCTTCCTTGGAAAATTCTTCCATTTCTGTGAGATTCCTGGGTCGTCTTACATGCACTGCTATTTTGAGGGCTAGCCACAGATTTTCAATGATGATCGAATCGGGGGACTGTGAGGGCCATTGAAAAACCTCTAGCTATCGCCTTTTGAGGTAGTCTATTGTTGATTTTGATGTGTGTGATCATTATCCATTTGTAGAAGCCATCCTGTTTTCAAATTCAGCTTTTTTACACATGGTGTTATGCTTGCATCAAGAATTTGTTGAAATTTCATTGACTCCATTCTTCCCTCTACCTGTGAAATGTTCCCTGTGCCATTGTCTGCAACACAACTCCAAAGCATGATTGATCCATCCCCATGCTTAATGGTTGGAGAGATGTTCTTTTCCTGAAATTCTATGCAATTTTTTCTCTGCACATACCTTTGATCATTGCAACCAAAGAGTTTTATTTTAACTTCAACGATTCACAGGACTTGTTTCTAAAATGCATTGGGCTTGTTTAGATGTTCTTTTGCATACCTCTGATGCTAAATTGTATGGTGAGGGTGCAGGAGAGGTTTTCTTCTGATGACTCTTCCATGAAGGCCATATTTGATAAGGTGTCTCTGAACAGTAGTACAATTACCACAACTCCAGAATCTGCTAAATCTTTCTGAAGGTCTTTTGCAGTCAAGTGGGGGTTCTGATATGCCTTTCTAGCAATCCTACAAGCAGCTCTCTCTGAAATTTTGCTTGGCCTTCCATACCTTATCTTGACCTCCACTGTTCCTGTAAACTGCTATTTCTGAATTACATATTGAACTGAGGAAAGGACAACTTGAAAACGCTTTGCTATCTTCTTATAGCCTTCTCCTGCTTTGTGAGCCTCCACCATTTTCATTTTCAGAGTGCTAGACAGCTGCTTAAAAGAACCCATGGTGGCTGTTTTTTCGCACAAGGTTAGAGGAGGCTATGTGTTTCTAAACCTGTGGAATCTGCATCAGCTGGCCTTTCCTAACATAGAGGGTGAACAAGCCATATCCCTTACAGGCTAATTAAGGTCTGAAACCTTGGTCAAAGTTATATGAGCACACAAATCTCCAAAGGTGCCCAAACTTTAGCATCGGACCATTTTTCTTTTTGTAATTTTTAAAATGTGAAAAAATGACAATGTGTTTTACTTTTTAGCCTAAAATACAAAACAAATGTGTCATCTTTAACTTCAGGCCTTTTAGAGATCATTTTATCTTCAACTTGCTTAACTGTTCACAATAACAGTAATTTTGACCAGGGGTGCCTAAATTTTTGCATGCCACTGTACCTATAAAGAGAAAAATCAGACAAACTGAACATTTGGAAGTGGTCTCTTAATTTTTGCCAGAGCTGTATAACCCCCTGACTCCCTCGGTATAACCCAAAAAGCCTTTTTAAATTCTCCGACGTTGTATAGATTTCTGTGCCCAGGCGCAAGATTTCGCCCGGCAATAAGGTGTTATCTACATCAATTAAAAAAGGAGGACAGAGAGCAGCAGTCAGGCGAGGGATGGAGAGGCCCAAAACCACAGCCATCGGACTGGACCAACCCGACTTCCATACAGCACGGGAGTACTTAAAAACTTTTTGGGGGGTTTATAGGAGGAGTCAGGGGGTTATATAAGCATTTGTATAGTGTAGCAAAGGCACTGAATAAGGTGATAGTTTTAGTTGTTATATGACAAAACTGGTGACAGGTTCCCTTTAACACTTATCTATATCTATGCATAGGATTGGCTTCATATCATGGAACAAAGCATTTAAATGGCAACATGCAGAGATCTTAAAATAGAGGATTGGATACTACACAGAGATTAAAGCCTACTCAAAAGGTGAATACACCGACAAGAGTCCAAAATGTAGCAAGTTATAAAAATAATTGTATTAACCATAATATTAAAAGCAAGGAAACTGACAATAGATAACATGATTAATACCATAGTGGTGAGGAATTGGTTAAATAATATATAATAGGACACACTGATGTTAAGATACAATCATAGAATCATCCCAAACACATAATCCTAATAAAGTGCATTGCATATGCAGACAAAGTCTAAGAAATAAAGTGCATAGAAAATACATAAGAAGGGATAAATACCAATACTCAGTGGTCCTGTAGCTCCAACGTACAGTATGTTTCGCCAATGTGGCTTTCTCAAGGAGTATAGAGGAAGTAAATGGGGGAAATATGTATATGTCACCATAGCCAATCACAGCAATGGTTCCCAAGAATCTTCAATATGATATAGTTAATCATGTCAAAACGGTACCAGGAGACCACAGCATATTGGTACAATCACATAAAATATAATCTAATATCAAATTGCTCATATTAGAAGAAACAAAAAGTCCATAATGAGATGTGTATGCATTCCATGGTGGCACGCACGCCGCCGACAAGCACCCCCGGAACTGGAAGTGATGTGTCGCGGCGCGGTATCCAACCGCAAAACACACACACATCAAAACACAACATAGTTACATTAATGGAGTTTGGGTAGAAAACTCGATATAACATGCATCATAGATAGAAAAAGTGAAGGACTTTTTTCAAAGACAAATCCATTCTAGACGCCGAACGGAAGTGACGTATCCCGAGCATGGGCACGAGCGGTGACACGCATCACTGGAACGCATCAAATAAGGAGCAACATCAGACAGATTGTTACAGACCAATTAAAAGCATAATAATGGGGATATATGTACCGGAATATAGAGAGAATAGAATAAATATATATAAAATGTAGACCTAAATAAATAATAAATACAGAACCATACATCCATATTCATATATAATATAAAGTGAAAGTGCAATATGAAAAATTGATAATAAATACATAGCTAAATTCATCAAATAATATAATATGGTTGTGACATAATAAATTAAATATGAATACATACTATAAATAAACAAATAAGTGAAAGTGCAGTGAAACACACGTGCGAACGAGTGAAAGTGACATAAATGCAATGCAAGGAATATTTATTCAGAATAAGGCCTGATCACAGGAACAGAGCTAAAAAGACAAAAAAGATAGAATTAAAAACAAATTTATAAAAACGCATTAAAGACAGTTATTCATTGAGGCCTTTAGGTGCCAATGTGTCTAATCTAAAAATCCATTTGGCTTCTATTTGAGCAAGGCGTTTCTTAAGATCTCCACCTCTAGTATTGAGGGTAACTTGATCAATCCCTCTCACCTTAAGTAAGGACTCATTACACTGATGGAACAACTTAAAGTGTTTAGGTAGTGTTTTTAGGGCTTCGCTATCCGAGATGGTCTGCGCTGCCTGAATATCAAGGACATGCTCTCTAACCCTATGCATAAACTCTCTAGCTGTCAAGCCAACATACGTAAGATTGCAAGGACAACTGACACAATAAATTACTGCTGTGCTGGTACATGTAATGGGATAAAGAATATTAAATGTCTTACTCTCATCAGCACTGGAAAAAACACTGCACCGTTCTATATTTGGGCATGCCATACATGACCCACAAGGGTTGACAGCCCCATTTGGGCCCCTTTGATCTAAAAGGATTTTTGGATCTCTTTTTATAGTGGCTGTGCACCAAGTTGTCTGGAAAATTTTGCGACTTTCTATACGTGATGGCCGGTTTAGATGGTAAGTATTGTGTGAGTACTATTGTGTGAGTACCGGATCTAACTGTAGGATTCTCCAATGCCTGGCCAGAACTTCATAGACCTCACGCCATCTACAGTTATAAGATTTAATGTATCGTACCTTATCATGCGACTGTATTTCCAGTTTTTGTTTATAAAGGGCTTGAGAATGATTTGGTTTTTTTAGCACGCCAATATCCTTGTTCGATATATGTGGAAGAATATCCTCTTTCTCTGAACCTTTAACTAAGATCTTTACTTTGCTTCTCAAATAAATCTTCAATAGAACAAATACCGTGCATGCGTAGAAACTGCCCCACTGGAATGCCCTTAATGAGGCTTCGCTGATGAGAAGAGAAGTGAAGCAAACCATTCGTTGAAGTAGATTTTCAAAAAACATTGGTGTGTAGAAATGCAGACTTGTCAACTTGTAAAAGAATATCCAAAAATTCAATATTAGATCTTCCAGCTTTATAAGTCAAATGTAAATTCACATCATTCAAATTCAGATGGTTCATGAATATCTGTAGTTCCTCAAAAGATCCCTGCCAAATACCCAAAATATCATCAATATACCTCCCCCAGTACTGCACTCTGACCACTAGAGGTGTAGGTTCATTAGAAAAGATTTTCCTTTCCCACAGCCCCAGGAAGAGATTAGCATATGAAGGCGTGAATGCCGCCCCCATAGCTGTCCCCTGGAGCTGTAGGAATATCTGATCATTGAACATGAAAAAATTGTGGTTAAGTGCAAACAGGAGGAGGTCAAGGATGAAGGAACAAAACTCACCATCTTGATTAGACATCAGAAGAAACGGTTTGACAGCAAAAAGCCCATCTTCATGTTGAATGGATGTATACAGGGATTCGATGTCACAAGTCACCAACATCATATCATCCAACTGGATCCCATCCATTTTACCCAGAGCATCATTGGTATCTCTCAAATAAGATGGTAGTGTCACGCCGTTCTGTCTGTACTTGTTTGTCGGCGTGACAATGCATGTCTTTGCTTTAACCCTTTACTCCTTTCCTCCTAATTGAGCTGGGACACTGCTGGCTGCTACCTGTATGGAGCCTGCTCAGTTCCCTGCTCTGCTGCGTAGCTGTGCATGTGTTGTTAGGTCTTTGCTCTTCTGCTTGACCATCTGTATGTGCGGTCCGTGGTTGCCGCTGTGGAAGCTGTACGTAGGTTGCGAGGTCATTTGCAGCTGGTGCATGACTTTCCACGTGTGTCTATGCTTGCAGCCACTACCAGGTGTTCTAAGCCTCAGTTCCTGTACTGACTGCTACAATGGCTTCTATGTGTGCTTAGGGGGTGTGAGGCCACACCTCCCATGCTTTTATCAGGGTTAGTGTGTGTGCTTGAAATGCTGTCCCCAGCCTATTGCTGAGGGGCAGCTCCTATATAATCTTCCCCTTCCCTGCTGGGCTTTGCCAAAGCTACTCACAAAGCTCCTGAACCTTGCCATGTGTGTTTTTTGTTCCTGAACCTCTCCTGTCTATGTTTTGGTACCGAAGTCACTGCCTTGATCCCTGCTTTGTCCTGTTCCCTACCCTGGAGGCGGTATATCCAGGCCTGAATCCTTGATCCTGTACCTGTCCTGTACCTTTCCTGTACCTGTCTGAACTGTGTCTGCTGTTATGTTTTTGGAATCCCTCTGTGTTTAGAGCCTCACACCCAGTGACTCTGCTTTGTAACGGGTGTTCCTGCTGAGCATCTACTACCCTGTGCTCTACCATGCGGTGCTAGCTGTGATGGTCAACGTGTGACTGGACACACCGCCTCCAGCAGGGCGAATTTCTATCACACACGTGACCCTTGATACACCGCCTCCAGCAGGGCGAATTTAAATAATAAGGGGAAACACCAGGGAAACCGATACAATGGAGGGCCCTGCGATAGGGAACGGGGACATGGAGACCTTCTGAGTCAGTGTCTCTACACTCCTAACAGTCCCTATGCAGGTTCCACACCTGGTGATGAGCAGGATACCTAAAAAACCTAGCTCGCCCTGCACCTAGCCCTTTCTAGTGAAATGGACGGTGCAGAAACTAATCCCACCACTGCACTGAAACACACAAAAGGAAAGGTACAAACAGGGATAGCACCACTTAGCTCTGCTTTGTTGCTCTTGCTCCCAGTAACAGAGGCCAGTACCAGAATGCAGCTTTCCTCCTGAATAGCTGCTCCTTCACCAAGCTTTGTCAGAGCTGCAAGGAACTCCTCTCTATGGCTCCTTCCACACCAGGACTCTGACTGAGCTGCCAAGAATAGAGTTGAGCGACTTTTGGTTTTTTAGGGTCGAGTTTCGTTTCGTGAAACCCGACTTTTCCAAACGTTGGGTCGAGCAAGATCGGCCGATTATAGGGAAAAGTCGGGGTCGTCCCGAAACACGAAACCCAATGTAAGTCAATGGGGAATAAAAGTCGGCAGTGAGAGGAGGACAGGAAACACACCTACAGTGCCCATTTGAATGCCAAAAGCATCAATTCTTCTTACTTAAGCTTGTCAACCTTAATTAACTTCATAATACAAGTTACGCACTGAAAAATGGGGGCTATTTGGCTAAAGTTGTGGGGGGGTAGGGCTGGCTCCAGGTTTTCATGTGCCCTGGGCGAAAGAGCGCCCCTTTAACACATACCACAACTCATCATGCTCCGATACGGCAGAGAAATAGCGGTATAGTACAATGAAAAATACTTCACTTTTTACATCTCATGACGAGGCCCATCTATTTCTCCATACAGAATCATTGGTCCCATATAATGTTTGAAACAGTATATGATGAGCTCCACATAATGCTACAGTATATGTTGGTCCCCATAGATGAAGCTCCACTGTCTTATGGGCCCAAATAATGCTCCAAACATAATGGGCCCCATTTCTAATGCTCTAGTGTATAATGGGCCCTGTAAATGCTGCTCCAGTGTCTGATGTCCACCTTTGGAATGTTCCAGTGTATGGTGGGCCCCATCTATCATTCTCCAGAGTATAGTGCTCCCCAAAAATTGCTGTCCCAACATTGAAAACAATCAAATAAGTCTCCTCGCTAGGGAATCCCTGTACTAGTCTGGACTCCTCGTCGTCCCCATCTTCCATCTCACTGCACAGTATTTCAACCTTGCAAGTGCTGTGATCCTGAGCAAGCAGGGGGGGCCCACTCGTTGGCGACGGCACTGGCACAGGGCCCCTGATAGTATGGTGGTGTGTCTGATGGCGGGTGGGCCGAACCTGCACTTTCATCTGCAGCTTCCTCTTTGTCACCGTGTAAGATGGAACTGTATATGGGAACGGTAACCTGAGTTTCATCAGGGTCAGATTCAGGCCGTGTAGCATGCGAGGGGAATGTAGTGGTCTGGGTCAATGTACCAGCAGATTCATCGAGCAGTGGCTGGGCATCAGTGCACTTGTGTCGCCCCCAGGAGTACGGTCGCCACAGTGGCATTACCTTCCTCCTAGGGAGTGTGATGTCATGCTTGGGAGCAACGAAGGATCTCTCTAGCAGGTTAACTGATTGGGCGGCATTATTCCCACGAGTCATGACCCTCCAAACAGCGTTCATGAAGGCAAAGTGTTTGTTTTACGTGGGCAGTATGGTTGCAAAGCTGAACCTTAAAGGAATGTCCAGAAGGGCACCACCAGGAGTGGAGCCTATGGTTAAATTCGACTCCACCTGGGAAACCTCAACCATGCCAGCTACAGAAAAGATGCACACATTGCAAGCTTAATTCCGTTAACGAACGAGACTCCGTCATGCCCCGTGGTCCGAGTCCGGCTTACTAGAGGGACACGTGAGGCTCTGGCACATGAGATTGGCCAATAACTGGTGTGTCATGCCCTTACATGTCCATGGCTGCATGTGCGCTACACTGAAAAGGCCAGCGTTTGTCGCTTACAGGTGCAGATAACCCGCTGAACAACGTTAGTGATGGGGATCACTGATTACAATTATTACCCGCGAACGATGATTTCCCAGTAAGTGCAGGTCAACCGCAGTTCCGGAATTAGGCCTAACCGTCATTCCTGAAAAAATGAAAAACTTACGTGTGCAAACCACAGGTGCTGTAGCTTGCTTAACAGCTCGCCAGCCGTTCTCACACCCAGTATGGATTACACGTGATTGCACAAAGGTGAGAAAGGGTACCGTATCCCCGGATAACATGTATGGATAGCCTACACATTCAAAATATATGTGTATACATCAGGAGGCAGGCTCAGACGGTGTTAGGCCCAGTATGGATTGCACGTGATTGCACAAAGGTGAGAAAGGGTACCGTATCCCCGGATAACATGTATGGATAGCGTACACATTCAAAATATATGTCTATACATCAGGAGGCAGGCTCAGACGGTGTAAGGCCCAGTATGGATTTCACGTGATTGCACAAAGGTGAGAAAGGGTACCGTATCCCCGGATAACATGTATGGATAGCGTACACATTCAAAATATATGTGTATACATCAGGAGGCAGGCTCAGACGGTGTTAGGCCCAGTATGGATTGCACGTGATTGCACAAAGGTGAGAAAGGGTACCGTATCCCCGGATAACATGTATGGATAGCGTACACATTCAAAATATATGTCTATACATCAGGAGGCAGGCTCAGACGGTGTCAGGCACAGTATGGATTTGACGGCCCATACTACACAGCGGAGGAGCAGGGAGAGGTAAAGATTGCAAATGCTGGGGCCCTGCCCAAGCAAGGGGGGCCCACTCGTGGGTGTCGGTACTGGCACTGGGCCCCACATAGTACGGCGGTGTGTCTGACGGCGGGTGTGCACCACCACCATCAGAGACACTTGATTGCACTATGAGGGACCCTGTGCCAGTGCCCGCGCCCAAGAGTCGGCCTACCCACCTGTCCAGGGCAACGGCACTCGCACGGTGTCGTGCGCTAGGTGGTGACCCCGGCCATGGGGGGGGCAGGCAGCACAGTTAGGGAGTTTTAGAAAGTGGCATATGATGATGTTGGACATTCAGCTGATGCAAAAGGCGAAATAGGTCAAGTCCCAGAATGAGATGGACCAAAGCAAGCCATTTTTCTGTCACCCTATGTGTCATCAGGGGAAGGTGGGACAAAATCCTTGGAAACCCATGCATGGTTCATTTTAATGAAGGTTAGATCATCCACATTTTGGGTTGACAGACGGGTCCTTTTTTCTGTCAGGATTGATCCAGCTGCACTGAAGACTCTTTCCAATAGCACACTTGCAGCTGGGCAAGCGAGCTCCTGTAAGGCATATTGTGCCAATTCAGGCCAGGTGTCCAGTTTAGCGGCCCAATAGTCAAAGGGGAATGACCTGTGTGGGAGAACATCGATATGGGAGGAAAAGTAGTTTGTAACCATAGTTGACAACTGCTGTCTCCTGTCACTTTCCATCGATGCAGTATTACCAGTTGTGTGAGCGGTACTTGAAAAATCAGTCCACAACATTGTCATGAAACCCCTGTCTCCAACGTCACTTCTGCTGTGTTCACCATGAACACCTCTGCCAAGCTGCCCCCGGCCCGTACGGCTCGTGTGAGAACCATCACCGCTGCTGTGTGCTGGGAATGCCTCAAGCAACCGATTTACCAGAGTTGCTTGTTTATTAGCCAATATTAGGTCAAGGTTCTCCTGTGGCATGATGTTTTGTAATTTGCCTTTATAGTGTGGATCCAGGATGCTGGCCTACCAGTAGTCATCATCGTTCATCATTTTGGCAATGCGGGGGTCCCTTTTTAGGATCTGCAAGGCATAATCTGAAATGTGGGCCAATGTTCCCGGTGTCAATGATGCACTGCGAGTGCTGGTTGGAGGAGCACTTTCTGGCAAATCCACATCCCTCCAGTCACGCACAAACCCTGTACCAGACCTTGCCACGCCAACATTTTCACTTGCCCCACGAGATGCATCCTCCTCCCCTAAGTAATCATCCCCATCATCATCCTCCTCCTCCTCTTCTTCCTCCACCTCGTCCAGGAGAGGTCCCTGAGCAGACAATGGCTGAATGTCATCAAGGATTCCCTCCTCCTCTTCCTCCTCATCAACATTGGCTGCAGACACCTGCTCCTTAAGGTGCGTCAAAGTTTGCATGAGCAGACGCATAAGTGGGATGCTCATGCTTAGGATGGCGTCGTCTGCGCTTACCAGCCATGTGCATTCCTCAAAACACTGAAGGACTTTACAGAGGTCTTTCAGCTTCGACCACTGCACACCTGTCAACTCCATGTCTGCTCTCAAAGTGCCTGGCCGTGTATCCTCCCACAAATGCATTATGCCCTGCCTCTGCTCGCACAGCCGCTCCACCATGTGCAGGGTGGAGTTCCACCTTGTTGCAATGTCGATAATGAGGCGGTGGTTGGGAAGGTGGAGCAATCGCTGCAGCTTCTGCATACGAACAGAGTGTACAGGCGACCGGCGAATGTGCGCGCACAGTCTTCGCACCTTCTGGAGCAGGGCTGTTAACTCCGGATAATTTTTGAGGAAGCACTGCACCACCAAGTTCAAGGTGTGAGCCAAGCAAGGTATGTGGCTGAGTTTTGAAAGGGCTATGGCTGCCACAAAATTACGGCTGTTATCACTAACTACCTTGCCTGCCTCAAGATGTACACTGCCCAGCCATGACTCAGTTTGTCGCTTCAAGTACTCGGCCAGCACCTCGGCGGTGTGTCTGTCGCCCAAACACATCATCTGCAACACAGCCTGCTGACGCTTTCCACTAGCTGCTCGATAGGGGGACACCGCGTGTGCAACAGTGGCAGCTGCAGATGGAGTGCTCGTACGACTGCGCTCTGTGGACGAGCTTTCGCTTCTGGAGGAGGAGGAGGAGGAGGGTCAAACGCCTACAGCCAACTGTTTCCTATACCGTGGGCTAGGCAGCACTGTCCCACCACCGCTGTCCCCTGTGGACCCTGCATCCACCACATTAACCCAGTGCGCAGTGATGGACACATAACGGCCCTGGCCATGCCGACTGGACCATGCATCAGTTGTGAGGTGCACCTTTCCACTCACTGACTGCTTGAGTGCATGGACAATGCGGTCTTTCACATGATGGTGGAGGGCTGGGATGGCTTTGCGAGAGAAGAAGTGGCGACTGGGTAGGTCATAGCGTGGTACTGTATAGGCCATGAGTTCGCGGAAAGCTGCGCTTTCCACCAACCGAAAGGGCATCATCTCAAACGAGATTAGTTTGGCAATGTGGGCGTTCAAACCCAGTGTACGCGGATGAGAGACTGAGTACTTTCTTGACCTACTCATAGTGTCTGGGAGGGTGAGCTGGACTTGAGAGCTGCATATGGTGGAAGTAGCGGTGGACAGGGCGGACTGAGAGAGGGTTGATGATGGTGATGGAGTTGGTGTTCTTTCTGATGGCCTAGATTCAGTATTTCGTTGATATAACAGTGGGATTCCCTGACTGCTGTCGCCTTGCAACGACACCTCAACATTTGCTGCTGTGCTAACCGGTGGGCTTACAGTGGGGGAAACAATGTAGCGTTGCTGACTACCTTCTTTGTGATCAGTTGCACATGTGGCACTTGATGTTTGGTGTTGTGTCCACGCTTGCAAGTGCATGGTGGTTAAATGTCTAAGCATGCAACTGGTATTCAAATTTTTCAGATTTTTCCCTCGGCTAAAGATCTTTGCGCACTTCTTACAGATAACCTTGGCCTGATCATGAGGATTTTGTTCAAAAAAGTGCCACACTGCACTCTTCCTACTTTGGCAGACATTTTGCGGCCTAGCACGCTGTGATCTTTTGACCCTCTGGACAAGCTGTCCAGCAACTCTTTTGATTTTTGGAACCTGTCTTTGGAGTGCTCCGGGCCTGCCAGATAACAGCTGTTGCGATGTCAATGTCTGCTGTGGATGCTCCTCATCTGAGCTATTGGAAGCAGCACCCTCTTCCCCCAATGGATGCCAATCTGGGTCAACAACTGGGTCATCCATCACCTCCTCTTCAATGTCATGTGCACCTTCCTCTGTGTCACGGTGTATGGTGGTATAGTGTGCGGGAAGGGGCACCTGAGTCTCATCAGGGTCAGAATCTGGCTCTGTACACTGCGAGGACAATGTAGTGCTCTGAGTGAATGTACCAGCAGAATCATCTATCAGCGGCTGTGCATCAGTGCACTCCATGTCAGATTCATCTTGGCCTGGGTAATTCACCATTTCACTTGATAATCCAGGCATGGTATGTGAAAACAGCTCCATGGAGTAATCAGTAGTATGGCGTGCGTCATCCTTCAATCTTGGTTGGGGTGAAGGACACAAGGAAAGGTGTGGTTCATGAACATGAGCCTCCAATGACGACTCAGTGCTTTTACTTTTTACAACTTCAGAAGAGGAGGCGATAGAGCTGGAGGCTGAGTCAGCAATGTAAGACAAAACTTTTTCCTGATGCTCTGGCTTTAAAAGCGGTTTGCCAACTCCTAGAAAACTAAGCCTTCGAAGCCTTATGGAGCCAGACGATGACGCAGGCTCAACACCTCCTGCATTCGGTCCTATTTTGCTCTTGCCACTACCATCAGATCCACCACAAACACCATCATTACCAGCTGCCAACCCCCGCCCAATTGCACGGCCTCTTCCACCAGCCTTCCTCATTTTTTGTAGAAATGTAGACAAAATCCAACAAACTATATAGTAATGTAAAACAAGGTACAAGGTGTCTATAGGACAGGGGAGATTTTGAATTTCTGCACACACTTGTGGACACTGGACAGTTATGGATTGTGTGAGGCCCACTGAATATCACAGCGAGCGCTATGTCACAGGCTCGATGGCACAGGTGTGAAAAAAGTGACTACAGGATAAGGGAGATTTTGAATTTCTGCACACACTAGTGGACACTGGACACTTTTGGATTGTGTGAGGCCCACTGAATATCAGAGCGCTATGTCACAGGCTGGATGGCACAGGTGTGAAAAAAGTGACTACAGGATAAGGGAGATTTTGAATTTCTGCACACACTAGTGGACACTGGACACTTTTGGATTGTGTGAGGCCCACTGAATATCAGAGCGATATGTCACAGGCTCGATGGCACAGGTGTGAAAAAAGTGACTACAGGATCACAGAGATTTTGAATTTCTGCACACACTAGTGGACACTGGACACTTTTGGATTGTGTGAGGCCCACTGAATATCAGAGCGCTATGTCACAGGCTCGATGGCACAGGTGTGAAAAAAGTGACTACAGGATCACAGAGATTTTGAATTTCTGCACACACTTGTGGACACTGGACACTTATGGATTGTGTGAGGCCCACTGAATATCAGAGCGCTATGTCACAGGCTCGATGGCACAGGTGTGAAAAAAGTGACTACAGGATAAGGGAGATTTTGAATTTCTGCACATACTAGTGGACACTGGACAATTTTGGATTGTGTGAGGCCCACTGAATATCAGAGCGCTATGTCACAGGCTCGATGGCACAGGTGTGAAAAAAGTGACTACAGGATCACAGAGATTTTGAATTTCTGCACACACTTGTGGACACTGGACACTCATGGATTGTGTGAGGCCCACTGAATATCACAGCGCTATGTCACAGGCTCGATGGCACAGGTGTGAAAAAGTGACTACAGGATAAGGGAGATTTTGAATTTCTGCACACACTAGTGGACAGTGGACACTGGACACTTTTGGATTGTGTGAGGCCCACTGAATATCAGAGCGCTATGTCACAGGCAGAAATTGGCTAGTGTATCACAAACTACAAGGTGTATGTAGAATTGGGCAGAATAGGAATCTCCCTAGAGTGTAGGTCTGTAAGAACGGAACAAGTCCTCCACTTATCCTTCCACAGTGACACACAGATAGCTTCACTGTGGCCGTGATAACAGCCGTTACACGGTACTGAGAGGAGCGTGCACGTACACGGCTGTCCGGTGTACGTAAAATTGTCAAGCTCCGTGTTTTTTAAGTATACGGACTGACACACGCTGTCTCTCTATAGTTTTGAATGTGATCAAACAGCAAATATATTTAACTGTTTGAAAGCTAGACAAAACTAGTAGGTGCAGGTCTGTAAGAACGGAACATGTCCTCGACTTATTCTCACAGAGTGACACACAGATAGCTTCACTGTGGCTGTGATAACAGCCGTTACACGGTACTGAGAGGAGCGTGCACGTACACGGCTGTCCGGTGTATGTAAAATTGTCAAGCTCCGTGTTTTTTAAGTATACGGACTGACACACGCTGTCTCTCTATAGTTTTGAATGTGATCAAACAGAAAATATATTTAACTGTTTGAAAGCTAGACAAAACTAGTAGGTGCAGGTCTGTAAGAACGGAACATGTCCTCGACTTATTCTCACAGAGTGACACACAGATAGCTTCACTGTGGCTGTGATAACAGTCGTTACACAGTACTGTGTGAGGAGCGTACACCGCTGTATGGTGTGAAAAAATGCACGCTCAGTACCTCAGCAGGACAAAAAAAAAAATTGGGATTGCTTTTAAAAAAGCAGTTTGCAGAGCAGTGGGTAAACAGCAATGCAGCTGTCAGGAAGCCTTAGAAGGCAGCCTAACAACCAACACCGCTGATCCACCACAATATAGCCTCCCCTTGCACTGCACACACAGTGACTGGTGTGTTGTACAGGCAAAATCGCTAGCAGCAGAAGCAGTTTTTTTTTCTTCTTCCCTGCCTAACGCTCTCCCTACAGAATCAGCAGCAGCAACCTCTCCCTATGCTAAGATCGGCAGAAGTAAGATGGCGGTCGGCGTGCACGCCCTTTTATAACCCTTGTGACACCCACCAAAGCAAGCCAATCACTTGCATGCCCTTCTGAAAGATGGTGGTGACCCCTGCCTATGTCATCACGTTGCCCACAGTGTCCGTGGATCCTGATTGGCTGAAAAAGAGCACAAAACAAACTTTTGAAACGCGACTTTGGCGCGTAAGTCGCCAACCTCGTGGCCGACCTCATCCTAGGGTTGGGTTTCGTTTCATGAAACCTGACTTTGCCAAAAGTCGGCGACTTTTGAAATTTTTCGACACGTTTCGCTCAACTCTAGCCAGGAACTCTCTAGCTCCTTCCTCCACCACGGACGCTTGAAATGACTAATATCACCAACAGTGATTGCAACCACCTGACACTCTTTTATAGGTAAGAGCCAGAGCCAGAGCAATCACACCTGCTTCATAATCACGTGCACTAAACTAAAGTAACCAGAGTGCAATGACCCTAACGGCCACCGGGGGCAAAACTAGAACTGAAACCACCACAGTGCAATGACCCTAATGACCACCGGGGGCAAAACTAACTTTAAGCACACAGCTTAAGGAAAAAAAAAGGTTACTAGTGCTTTTATCTGTCTTAATCCTGCATGGATCATGACACTAGCTCCATGCAGGCCAAGCAATCCTGCAGTTCTAGCACCATCACGCTTGAGTTCCTTCCTAGGTCCGATGCCCGAAGCCTAACGACCGCAGTCTGGAACCTGATGACCACTGACTGGAGCTTGATGACTGCATTTGTGCCTGTAGGTCGTGTCGGATGTCCGGAACTGAATGACTCCTGTCTGATGTCTGCCGATGAGTCTGATGTCCTGTAGGTGACCCTGATGTCCTTCATGTGTCCTAGTGACCCTGATGTCTAGATGTCCTGCCTGTGTCCTGATATCCAGATGTCCTGCCTGTGTCCTGATGTCCTGCCTGTGTCCTGATGTCCAGCCTGTGTCCTGATGTCTGTTATGAATGGGTCACCGAGGAGGATAGCAGGCCCAGGCTAAGCCACGGAAAACCAGAGAGGTTAGTAACTAAGCGGATTGCAGACCCCTGATCCTATCCACACAACTATCAGTAGCTGTGGAGTGTACCTACGATGATCCTAGACGCCTCGGCACAACCGGAGATCTAACTAAGCCTAAAGCAAGAAAGGGGAAATCTAAACTGCCCTGGAGCAGACCCCAAAGGAATAGATAGCTCCCAAACATATATTGTTTTTGAGACAAGATGAAAACACATACGCAGGCAGAAAAATAGACTGGGGCCCACACTGACTAGACAGGACAGGAAAGGAAAGACACTGCAATCACGCAAAAAACCCTGCAAAAAGTCCAACACGTCTGATGCACAAAAAAACACTGAAGTCGCACAACTTTGCCCCCACTATATCAGCACTCTGGTATATTCTGAAAGCAAAGTAAAAAGAGACCAATATAACAGGGGACAAAACAAACTGGCACAAGCAGTAACATATGGGCGGTGATATTCAGCACAGCCCCAGCCGGAGCTAGCTAACCCGCACAAAGCAGTAATAGACAAAACCAGATCAAATGCAAACAGAATAGCAAATGAACCACTTAGCTGAACCATGCAGGGACAGAGCAGGAGACATCAGACCTCAGAAGGCACAGGAAGAAAATCACCAGCAGGGATAGAGGGAGTCAGCTTTCCTAAATCCCAATCAGAAACCCCAGATCTCCAATCGTCCTCCTCATTATCAAGTGGCAAGCCTCTGTCAATCTGACCAGCTCCACTACCTTCAGTAATCACCAGAGGGAAGCCAGAGAGAGAATTCACAACAGATGTCCTTATTTACCCTGATGTCCTGCCTGTGTCCCGATGTCCCGCCTATGAGTGCCTCGTGATCTGTTGGTGCCTTGGGGTCCACTGAGTGGTACCCTTCTGGGAGGTGTGGAATCAGGAGCATGGCATAGCCCTGTTTCGTCTATGTACTGTGTGACTTTACTTTAGCAAACTTTACGTCCTTTATACCTGAAGTTGTGCAGTGCAATCAAGTCCTACGTGTCCTTGTCCACATCCTCAGCTGCCACAGAATCCCGGTCACCCCCCTCTGTGGTATAGAGGGTCCATATTGCGTCCCCAGTGGACACCCACCCCTCGCCGTCAGCGTGGAGGCGCCTGGTGGGCCGCGGCCGCAGTTGTGACAGGTAGGGTTTCTACCAATGGATGAAAAGCAAAATCAATCAGCTTGCAAATTGGTTTGCTGAAGTTATTGTTACCAGCTACTATTACATAGTAACATTGTAACATAGTTATTAAGGTTGATGGAAGACTTTAAGTCCATCTAGTTCAACCCATATCCTATCCTAACTTGCCCTAACATGTTGATCCAGAGGAAGGCAAAAAAAACCCATGTGGCAAACAGTAAGCTTCACATTGGGGAAAAAAATTCCTTTCCGACTCCACATACAGCAATCAGACTAGCTCCCTGGATCAACGCAATCTTAAGGAAACTAGTGTATATACCCTGTAATATTATACTTTTCAAGAAAGGCATCCAGTCCCTTCTTAAATATTAGTAGGGAATCACTCATTACAACATCATATGGCAGAGAGTTCCATAGTCTCACTGCTCTTACAGTAAAGAATCAGCGTCTGTGACTATGCTTAAACCTTCTTTCCTCCAGACGTAGAGGATGCCCTCTTGTCCCCGTCACAGGTCTAAGAGTAAAAAGACCATTAGAAAGGTCTTTGTACTGTCCCCTCCTACAATCAGAAACCCCAGATCTCCAATCGTCCCCGTATACATTGTAATAAGATCACCCCTAAGCCTTCGATTTTCCAAACTAAATAACCCCAAGTGTAACAACCTATCTTGGTATTGCAGACCCCCTAGTTCCCTAATAACCTTGGTTGCTCTTCTCTGCACCCGCTCCAGTTCAGCTATGTCTTTCTTACCGGAGACCAGAACTGTACGCAGTATTCTAAGTTTGGTCGCACTAGTGACTTATATAGAGGTACAATTATGTTCTCCTCATGAACATCTATGCCTCTTTTAATGCATCCCATTATTTTATTTGCCTTTGCAGCAGCTGCCTGACACTGGCCACTAAATGTGAGTTTGTCGTCCACCCATACACCCAGGTCTTTTTCAGTGACAGTTTTGCCCAGTGTTTTACAATTAAGCACATAATTATACATCTTGCTCATTCTACCCAAATGCATGACCTTACATTTATCCCCATTAAAGCTCATTTGCCATTTATCAGCCCAAGCTTCTAGTTTACATAAATCCTCCTGTAATATAAAATTGTCCTCCTCTGTATTGATTACCCTGCAGAGTTTAATGTCATCTGCAAATATTGAAATTCTATGCTCTATGCCCCCTACAAGGTCATTAATAAATATGTTAAAAAGCGGGCCCAATACTGACCCCTGTGTTACCCCACCTAACCGTGACCCAGTCTGAGTGTGCGCCATTAATAACCACCCTTTGTTTCTTATCCCTGAGCCAGCTCTTAACCCACTTACACATATTTTCCCCTATCCCCATTGCTCACATTTTATGTATCAACCTTTTGTGTGGCACCGTATCAAAAGCTTTTGAAAAGTCCATGTACACCACGTCCACTGCATTCCCTTGGTCCAGTCCGGAACTTGCCTCTTCATAAAAGCTTATCAGATTAGTCTGACAGGAACGGTCCCTTGTAAACTCATGTTGATATTGGGTCATGAGATTATTCTTCTTCAGATACTCCAGTTGTCATGATCCAGGTTGGATATGACAGAGAAAATGCACAAGTAACCTTTTTTTTCCTTTAGCTGTGTGCAAAAGTTTGGTTTTTGCCCCCAGTGGCCATTAGGATTATTGCTCTGTGGTGTCTTTTGTTCTAAATTTGCCCCCCAGTGGTGGTGAGCGTCATTGCACCCAGTTACTTTAGTTTTGTGCACATAATTGTAAAACAGGTGTGATTGCTCTATGAAAGAGTGTCAGGTGTGGTAATCACTGTTGGTGATAGTCCTCAGTTACAAGCAAGCCTGGTTGAAGGATGGAGCTGAAGGAGAGTCCCGGGCAGCTCAGTGAGAGTCCTGGAGTGGCAGCTATGGTGTCTGCGAGGAGGGCTGGCATGGCTTGGAGGAGTTGCAGCTATGGTGTCAGCAAGGAGTTCTTGCATGGCTTGGCGGAGTGGCAGCTATGGTGTAGAGCTGCACTCCTGATGCTGGACTCGGTTGCTGGAAAGCTGGACTCAAGATGCTGGACTCTTTTGCTGGAAAGCTGGACTCATATGCTGGACTCTGTTTGCTCCAAGGCTGCACTATGGTGTTGGATCCGGTCGGAGGAAAAGATGCACGCAGGTGGTGGGCTCTGTTGCTGGGAGCGTAAGCAACAGAGCAAAGCTAAGTGGTGTTTCCCTGTTTTGTCTCTTTTCCTCATGTGTGTTTTAGTGCAGTGGTGGGATTAGTTTCCGCACCATCCACTTCAGTAGTGAGGGTTTAGGTGCAGGGCAAGTCAGGGTTTTTAGGTTCCTGATCGGCGCCCGGTGTGGAACCGGCCTAGGGAACGTTAGGAGTGTAGAGACACTGACTCAGGGGAGTGCAGGAGGTCTCCATGTCCCCGTTCCCTATCGCAGGGCCACCACTGTTATTGCTACCCAGGTTTTCCCTTTTATTGTTTATCTTCACCTTACTGGAGGCGGGGTTTCCAGACATACGTGTATTTCCGAAATTCACCTGTTGGAGGCGGCGTATCCAGCTGCACGTTTTATTATTTAAATTCGCCCTGCTGGAGGCGCTGTGTCCAGCCACGCGTGACCATGGCACCATTATAGTATCTCTTAGAAAACCTTCCAGGATTTTACCCACAGTTTAGGTTGGACGGCCCGGTGGGCACAAAATATTTTTGTGTACATTTGGTAGAATATAAAAAGTCGCAATAGTAGGGGATTCAACAATCAAGTACTCCATCTGTTTCTTACTGAAAATCAAAGACTCAACAGCTTGTTGCAAGATATCTTTAAGCTGTGAACAAAAAGATAATAGTGGATTGAAAGTAAGGGTCCCGTTACACAAAGCGTCTCACCAGCAATCCCGAAAACGATGAGGATCGCTGGTGTTTTGCTACATGATTGCTGGTGAGCTGTCAAACAGGCTGACTCAACAGAGAACTAAGCGTCGCTTAGTTACCCGCTGTGTACCCTGGATACCAGCGTGCACGCGCTGGGAGCTGGTATCCTGGGTAAACAGCCGGTAACTAAGCGCGCACGGTGCTTATTTACCCGCTGTTTACCTTGGATACCAGCTTTCAGCGTGAGCACGCTGGTATCCAGGGTACACAGCGGGTAACTAAGCGACGCGCGCACTTAGTTACCCACTGTTTACCTTGCATACCAGCTCCCAGCGTCTGCTTACAGTGCTGGGAGCTCGCTGATCGATGGTCTCCCGCTGCCACACGCAGCAATGCGTGTGTGATGGGGATCAGTGACCGGCTCCCCTGCCGGTTATCGCTGATCATGCATTGGCCAGGGCAGTTTTCCGATCGCTGGTCTCCCGCTGGCCAGCGCTCATCACTGCGTGTGGCATCGAGAGACCAGCGATCAGCGACGCTGGATGCTGGTTTCTAATGTAATTCTAATATGTAATTCTAATATCAAATGAGCCGCGGCTCCTGGATACCCGCTGTTTACCTTGGAAACCGGCGTACACGCTGGTTTCCAAGGTAAACAGCGGGTATACAGGAGTAGAGCGGCTCTTAGATATCCGATCTTTACCTTGGAAACCAGCGTGTCCGCCCGACATTTACATTAGAAACCAGAGTCCAGCGTCACCGGTCCTGATCGCTGGGGCTGTCTATGTGACAGCTCACCAGCGATCAGCCTAACGATGTCCCAGCGATCCCATCATGTCGGATCGTTGGTGGGATCGCTGGGACATCGTTATGTGTAATGGGGGCTTAAGTCCGTTCTATTTGCTAATTGTTCACCTTAGGTGTCTCCATTATGGAAAGCCATGATTTAGTTGATGTTGGGCATCTATAATATTACCAGAGATGTATTCTCCTGTCCAAATCCATTTTTTTGAAGTATTCAAATACACCGTCAACAGTGTGCACTCGCCAGACATAGTCGAGGCATGCACTGACTGAGGCGCCATTTTATACAACTGTCAAGTAAATTGAATTAACTTTATTCTCCCCGCCAGCATTCGGTTTCAGTTTTGGGGGCGGCGCTGGTTTAGTCACGCTCTGAGTCTACAGAGTGGCAGCTGTAACCGAGCCCCCGGCCCTGACTGACACTGGCTCTACATTGAGGCCGGCTGTCAGTCAGGGCCGAGGACACGGTTACTGAACCGGCATCGACCCTGCCCCATGACTGAAAGTTAATGATGGCGGGAATAAAGTTCAAGCTGCGTACAGGTTCCAGGCAGCATAACAATGTTGTTGACCTGCAGATTAACAGCATATCTGCAGGTTAACAGCATTTTTTCTGGTGACTGGTTTCCTTTAACACAGCACAAAAATGTACCAGTAAAAATGCTCGCCGCCCGGGCGTAGAATGGGTTCAATAGCTAGTCTGTAAATATCATTATTGTATTAATATCTCTACAACACTAGCAGATTCCAGTAGAAGAAACGTAAAAGACACTTCTTGGATGGAACGTGCTAATTATATTTTTATAAAAGACGGAACCTCTCCTTCCAAGTTCCAGCTGGCAGAGATATACGGAGAGCTGCAATTAAATAGCAATCATCTGAATTATAATAGAGGAATTCCATGTTCTTCTTGTCGCACAGCCAGAACTGGGAAGAGGAATGTTTCCACACTGAGGTGTAGTACAAGTTCTGTGGAATATTTGCTCACTGTAAGTTTTTCCAATAGTGAGAGGAGAAGGAAACCCTGCTGACTGACTTGCCATAGGTCTTTAATCTTATAGGAGCACTAAACCTATAAATGAATGATTAAACAAGATATATATTAATCCTTGCTGTTTGTTAGTCTTCAACAGACAGTACTGCTGATCAGTTCCATCTTGGCTGGTGGCTAAATAAACCCCAATTGGTGGCCAGAGAGGCCGACATTGTTACAGATTTGTCCTACTACAGTCTTAGTAGAGGGGGAGGCTCCTGCTTCAGCAACTGTGTCCTAACACAGGACAGTGAAGAAGTGGAGGCGGTGCATCACGGCAGAGCTCCTGAGATCCACGCAGAAGATCTTTTTTATGACTCCTAAAAAATATATACTGTATATTGCAACACCAGGAAGGAAAAGTCATGGAGTTATGGAAATCACAGGATTGATAGACATTTTAATGACCTGCAAATGATGAAACATGGAAACAAAATGTTTAAAACATCTCGATTTATTTTGTATTGAGTATGAACGCTTCAATCAGAAATCCCTGCACTTACACATCTAAGATGCTATCAATGAGGTTTTAACCCCTTCCTGACATCTGACGTACTATCCCATTCATGGGCCCCGGGCCCCTATGCCCATGGACAGGATAGTACGTCATAGCGATCAGCGGCGCTCACGGGGGAAGTGCCGTTGATCGCGGCCGGGTGTCAGCTGATTATCACAGATGGCACCCAGGACTATGTATCAGGGGCAGTCACGGACCACCCCCGGCACGTTAACCCCTGGCATACTGCGATCAAACACGATCGCAGTGTACCGGGGGTTTAGGGAAGTATCGGCAGGGAGGGGGCTCCCTCTATGCTTCCCTGAGACCCCCGTTGTAGCGCGATGTGCAGCGCTGCTGCGGGGGCCTCCTTCCCTGCAGGTCCCCGGATCCAATATGGCAGTGGGGACCTTCGGGGGCCTGCAGGGAGGCGGCTTCCTCACTGCCTGCAGAGCGCAGGCATGAGGAAGCCTTGTGCAACGCCTGTATCAGATCGTTGATCTGTCACAGCGCTGTGTGTGCCGGAAGGTGAATATAACACCATTTTTATTTTGTATTCTATTTTTTACAGGAATATGGTACCCAGAGCCCGGAGGACAGTCTCCTCTCCTCCGGACCGTGGCTACATCCGCAAATGTTCTGCTTACTTTTCGCATGGTGAGCACAGCCAGATGCGGGAATTAAGCGGAACAATGCAATCCTATGGATGCGGGATCGCCGCGATTCCGCAAAGTAATGAGCATGCTGCATATTTTTACGTGATGCAATTCCGCCGTGGGAAAATCCGCAGCATTAGCACAGCATTGTGGAATCCCATAGGATTGCATGGGATGCTGTTTTTTTGGGGTTTTCACTGCAAAATTGCGCGTTAAAAAACGCTGCGAAAACGCAAAAAAAATGCGATGTGTGAACGCAGTCTTAGGGCTGAGATTAGGGTTAGGGGTGTGTTGGGGGTTAGGGTTGGAGTTAGAATTGGGGGGTTTCCACTGTGTGGACACATCAGGTGCTCTCCAAATGCAGCATGGCATCTGATCTCAATTCCAGCCAATTCTGCGTTAAAAAAGTCAAATGGTGCTCCTTCCCTTCCAAGCTCTGCCATGCGCTCAAACAGTGTTTTACCCCCATATATGCGGTATCAGCCTATTCAGGACAAATTGCAAAACAACTTTTGGGGTCCAATTTCTCCTGTTACCCTTGGGAAAATAAAAATATTGGGGACTAAAAGATCATGTTTGTGGAAAAAGTATGATTTTTTTTATTTTCACACACGGGCGTTATAAACTGTGAAGCACTGGGGAGTTCAAAGTGCTCACCACACATCTAGATAAGTTCCTTGGGGGGTCTAGTTTCCAAAATGGGGTCACTTGTTGGGGGTTTCCACAGTTTAGGTACATCAGGGGCTCTCCAAAGGCAACATGACACCCGCAGACCATTCCATCAAAGTCTGCATTTCAAAACGTCACTACTTCCCTTCCGGGCCCCGACGTGTGCCCATACAGTAGTTTTCTCCCATATATGGGGTATCAGCGTACTCAGGACAAATTGGACAACAACTTTTGGGGTCCAATTTCTCCTGTTACCCTTGGCAAAATAAAAAAATTGGGGACTAAAAGATCATGTTTGTGGAAAAAATATGAAGCCCATGGGGGTTCAAAGTGCTCACCACAC
The DNA here is from genome assembly GCF_039654945.1 of Dendrobates tinctorius. Classification (NCBI taxonomy): domain Eukaryota; kingdom Metazoa; phylum Chordata; class Amphibia; order Anura; family Dendrobatidae; genus Dendrobates; species Dendrobates tinctorius. The sequence continues at coordinate 52,758,253 of NW_027361707.1, forward strand.
ATCAAGATAAGTTCCTTGGGGGTTTAGTTTCCAAAATGTTGTCACTTGTGAGGGGTTTCCACTGTTTTGGTACATCAGGATCTTTCCAAACGCTGCATGGCGTCCGATCCCAACTCCAGCCAAAAAAGTTAAATGGCGCTGCTTCCCTTCCGAGCTCTGCCATGCGCCCAAATAGTGGTTTACCCCCCCACATGTGGGGTATCAGCGGACTCAGGACAAATTGCACAATAAGTTTTTTGGATCCTGTTACCCTTGGGAAAATAAAAATTGGGGGTGAAAAGATCATTTTTGTGGAAAAAATGTGATTTTTTAATTTTACGGCTGTACGTTATTAACTTCTGTGAAGCCCTGGGAGGTTCAAAGTTCTCACCACACATCTAGATAAGTTCCTTGGGTGGTCTAGTTTCCAAAATGGTGTCATTTGTGGGGGTTTCCACTGTTTTGGGGCATCAGGGGCTTTCCAAATGCGACATGGCGTCCGATCTCAATTCCAGCCAAAAAAGTCAAATGGCGCTGCTTCCCTTCCGAGCTCTGCCATGCGCCCAAATAGTCGTTTACACCCACATATGGGGTATCAGCATACTCAGAACAAACTGCACAATAACTTTTAAGGTCCTGTTACCCTTGGGAAAATAAAAATTAGGGGTGAAAAGATCATTTTTGTGGAAAAAATATGATTTTTTAATTGTACGGCTGTACATTATAAACTTCTGTGAAGCCCTTGTGGGTTCAAACTTCTCACCACATATCTAGATAAGTTCCTTGGGAGGTCTAGTTTCCAAAATGGGGTCACTTGTGGGGGGTTTCCACTGTTTAGGCACATCAGGGGCTCTCCAAACGTGACATGGCATCCGATCTGAATTAAGGCCAATTTTGCATTGAAAAAGTCAAACGGCGCTCCTTCCCTTCTAAGCTCTGCCATGCGCCGAAACAGTTGTTCCCTCCCACATATCAGGTATCAGCGTACTCAGTACAAATTGCACAATAACATTTTCAGTCCAATTTCTCTTGTTACCCTTGGTAAAATAAAAAAAATTGGACCTGAAGTAATTTTTTTGTGAAAAAAAGTTAAATATTTTTTTTTTAAACATTCAAAAACTCCTGTGAAGCACCTGAAGGGTTAATAAACTTCTTGAATGTGGTTTTGAGCACCTTGAGTGGTGCAGTTTTTAGAATGGTGTCACTTTTGGGTATTTTCTATCAAATAGACTCCTAAAAATGACTTCAAATGTGATGTGGTCCATAAAAATAAAATGGTGTTGCAAAAATGAGAAATCACTGGTCAACTTTTAACCCTTATAACTTCCTAACAAAAAAAAAATTTGGTTCCAAAATTGTGCTGATGTAAAGTAAACATATGTGAAATATTACTTATTAAGTAATTTGTGTACCATATCTCTGTAATTTAAGGGCATAAAAATTCAAGGTTAGAAAATTTTCAAAATTTTCGCCAAATTTCCATTATTTTCACAAATAAACGCAAGTTATAGCAATGAAATTTTACCACTATCATGAAGTACAATATGTCTTGAGAAAACAGTGTCAGAATCACAGGGATCGATGGAAGCGTTTCAGAGTTATTATCTCTTAAAGGGACAGTGGTCAGAATTGTAAAAATTGGTCCGGTCATGGACATGCAAACCACCCTTGGGGGTAAAGGGGTTAAGGAATCCACTTGGGCATGCAAATCATCAAGACCCTCATCTGGCAGGTTCCTTTGCAATGACCAACTAACGATATCTCATATGTGCTTGACCACAGATACTAATGGCCATGGTAGCACAGGTAGACCTTGCAAGCTCTTCGCTGTAGCCCAATCAACATGCAGCTTGGCGTTGTCATGTTGAAAAACAGGATGTCATTTGTAGACAGCTGCGCCAGAAGTGGATCATGATGATTTACGTGCCCAAGTACATTCACTGTAGCAGAACATTTCTTAGACGACTATTACAAGGGTTGTTCCCCATCATTAAACAAATGTCCCATGCTGCAGGTTGTTATTAAGAAAAAACCTCGCTGTATTCACCTTCCCCAGGTCTAGTGACAAGTCCCCACCAGTGTTCCTGGCATCTGGCATTGGCGGCAGCACTGCGTTTACATATATACAGCAAAGAGTAATGAAACCTAACTTTTAATTGATACAGTTAAAAATAGATTATATACAACAAACAATAATAATAGTAAAGTGCTCAGTGGTGTCAGCGCTCATGAAAAATCAGTCTCAACCAAGTTAGCTTGTAATGATTCCAAAAGGGTTCTGTCCTAAGCAAGGAGACAGATGGTCAAAGACAGGATAAATATAGTGTTCCTGATGTCCCTGTCATGCCCTGTTTGTATTCTGCCCTTGTTGTGCCCAAGTGTTACCTATATATACAATGACCCCAAAGAAAGAACAAAAAAGCCCTCCCTCCACTGCATTTAAGCATGGCAGCCAGTGAATTTAGTCGCTCTGCCCATGTAGACAGAATGCACCCATTTTGAACCGCTATGAGCACTGATTGACTGCAATCTATGTGACATCACAGCTGCTGCCAATGCCGTGGACTTCAAAGTGACTCGGGGGAAGGGTAGTTTGATCCTTTATAACACCCTGCAGCATGGAACATTCATTTACTGATCGGGAACCACTCCTTTAATAGTTGTCTAAGGAATGTTCTGTCATGCTGAATGCACTTGGGCACAGAAATCATCAAGATCCTCTGCTGGCGCAGTTGCCTACCAATGACATCCTGTTTTTCAATACGACAATGTCTGCATGTTGCTCCGGCTACCATGAACAACCTTCAAGGTCTACATGTGCTGCAAATGGCAACATTCATGTACTGCTATAAAACAAGAACCTGACTGGATAGCAGCCAAAATGTGTAAGTGCTGAGAACTTTGCATGTGGTGCTCATAGCGGATACTACATAATTAGAGAAGTTTTGTAAGTTTTATCTCCATTTTTTCATCATTTGCATATCATTAACATGTCTATGCATCCTGTGATTTCCATAATTTCACGACATTTCCTTCTCGGTGTTACAATTTGTGTGTTGAGGACGGTGTATCCATTAAATATTTTTCAGTTTAAATTGTGATATGTGACAAAATAGGATCAATAGAAAGAGGAGTAAGCTATGGGATATTTTTCAAATATATTCCGCATCTACAGTATGGGATATTTAATGTATGTCCATATGAAGCAAGAATTGCAATGTCTCTGTGGAGAGTAATAATATGCGGGAGGCCTTGAGCTGTGCTATTATAGCCTTTATATGACAGTGCTGTGCCTTGTCTGCAAAGGAACAGTGTTGTTCTACATGAAAAATGTATATCCTGATAAGGGAAAGATAGTCTCAGGCTGTGTGCACACGTAGCGTTTTTTTTTGCGTTTTCGCGGTGTTTTTTACGCATGCATTTGCAGCAAAAACGCAAAAAAAAATCCTATGGGATTCCGCAATGCTGTGCTAATGCTGTGGATTTTCCCACGGTAAAATCAAATCGCGGAAAAATACACAGCATGCTCATTCTTTTTGCGGAATTGTGGGAAGTCCGCACACATAGGAATGCATTGTTCCGCTTACTTTCCGCATGTGGCTATGCCCACCGTGCGCAAAGTAAGCGGAAAATGTGCAGATGGTACCCACGGTCTGGAGGAGAGGAAACTGTCCTCCAGGCTCTGGGTACCATATCCCTGTTAAAAAAATAATAAAAATAAAAAATTGTAATAGTCTCACCTTCCGACGTCCTACGCAACGTCCCCAGGCCTCAGCGATGCTCCCGGCAAGTCCCGTTCCTAGAGATGCCTTGCGACAATGACCTTTGATGACGTAGCAGTTTTTATTTTTTTATTATTTTTAACATTATATCTTTTTACTACTGATGCTGCATAGGCGGCCTCAATAGTAAAAAGTTTGTCACACTTGTCAAACACTATGTTTGACAAGTGTGACCAACCTGTCAATCAGTTTTCCAAGCGATGCTACAGATCGCTTGGAAAACGCTAGTATTCTGCAAGCTAATTACACTTGCAAAACGCTATTTTTTCGCGGGAAATACGCATGAATTAAAAATGCGGATTTCCCACGGCATGGAATTGTGGAATTCCCGCCAAAATTTCCGTGGGAATTCCGGAAGTGTGCACATAGCCTTACGCTTATTGGCAGTTTGGTCACAGGTCTAAAATCACCCAATCTTCATTTTATCCTTTTATGGACAACATTGCACAATAAACCATGCAATCTATACGGCATTATGGTCATGTTTTTTTAGATGTCATCACACCTATACAATGTGCAGGTCCCTAAAACAATATTATGGAGTCTTGTTTGTCTACGGCTATTTGAGATAATGTTCACAAGAGGCAGACAAATGCCCGGTGAATGCCACTGTGGGAGCGAGCCTGTAGGTAGCATTCTGTAGCAAGCGCTGGAAAGTCTCTGCCGGCTGCACTCCAAGAAAAAGAAGCCACATGTTGAGGAACTCATAGCATTTTAACACCACAAGCAACATATTTCTGCAGCAATGTTCAGCCAGTTTCGAGTGCCAAAACCAATATTGATCTAGCTCTTCGTCCAATCAACAAATACCATTGTTTATAGGGAGTAATTTTTCTTGGTTTCAGTTCAAAGCTAAGCTCTTAGGATTTGCTGCACAAAAATGTCTCCCTCCCTCCAAAAAAGAAATATTTGCAGGGATGTTAGTCATACAAGGAAAAACTCTTTCAGAAGGTTTATATAGAAGTTTAGAAGTAAGGAAACCGTTACTGTAGACTTCAGAAAATGAAATGAGGCATCAGGATTCAGACGTTCCTCATTTTATATTACACGCTGGGTAGATGATGTAGAGGAAGAGCACAGCAAAGAGTTAATGAATGTTGTAGACTGTATGTATATACCGTACACAGAGGTTATTACCTTACAATGGTTGCAGATCAATGGGATATTAATCAAAAGATTTTTCATTGGAGCTTTGCAAGCAAGTATTTTAGTGAGTTTTTCTTTATGCAATCCCTATTTTCTAGGCGGGTCCTTGGACAGTAACCTCACGACATCTATTTGTAAACTGAGAAAGCAATTGTAATCTGCAAAAGAAGTCTAAAATTCTCCTACAGCGTCACCACTGGGGAAATAAAGCATTACACAGCTCTCATTGTAATGCAGGGTCATGCGTGGTCCTTCAGAGCAATTATCTGGGAACGGTGATAGCCGGGTCAAAAATGGATTCAGGATTGACATCGCTGAAGATAAGAAGTTGCATTTTTCTCTGGGATATTTGGTCAACATGGTGTTTTATGACATCCCGAAGATTCGGAAGTCTGATTGTCACGACTTCCGGCTCTGCCTTCTCTCCTGCGCGCTCTTTCTGGCGCTCTCCTGCTTCCCTGCGCGCTCCCGCGCCTGGCCTCCGGCTCCCTGGGCGTCTGGCACTCAGCGCGCAGCCTCCTGGGTAGTCTGACGTGCTGGCCCCGCCTCCAAGATGGCAGCGCTCACCGCTATTTATGTTCAGCATCTCCTCAGGTAAGACGCCTGGTTATTGCATGCGGTGACGCCTGTCTTGTTCGGCGTTCACTGTGTTCTCAGGCCCCTTCTCTTCTCCTCTGTCTGCGCTGCCTGTGCTACCTCTGTGCTTCCCGCCCTGTCCACTGTTCTCCGCCACTACACTTTGCTCTCCGTGCTTCCTGGGTCTTCCTGCCTTGCTACCTTTTCCCTGCCGCCTGCTCCTCCTCTCCTCACCCTACCTGCCGTGTGTCTTCCCTCTTTTCTGTGTACTTCATTATACCTCTTTCATTTGCAGTCTCCAGTCCTGGTCTTCCCTCCTGGCTCTCCAGTCCTGTGTATCGTTAGGTCTCCGTGTGTCTCAGTGCTCTACTCATCCGGTACCCCTGTGCCGCCTCTCCGGTATACTACCCCTGTCACCCCTTTGGTTCCGGCTGTCGTGGTTCTACCTCCTGGGGGCCTGTCCCTAACGCTCCCTGTATAGGGGGTGGTCTTCACCTGGGCACTCGCCCTCGGGGGCTCTGGAGCCGTGTCCCAGAGGGTCCACTCTCGGGTATGTCTGTCTTTCCCCTTTTGCACTAGTAACATCGCAACACTATAACCAGGCCATGGACCCCGCTGGAGCCACGGCTGCTCAAAAAGAGTTAGTTTTTCTCCAGGAGAACCAGACGCGTATGATGTCCTTCATGAAAACTATGGACTCGCGTCTCTCCGCTCTCCAGTCTTCGGACCCTGGTAACGTCGCCCAGTTGGCTGGCTTACAACAGGAATTGGCTCAGCAGCGAGACACCCAGTCACACATCCTCAGCTACATGGCTTCGGTGGATGGTCGGTTGCTCGCTCTGCATGCGGCCGCATCTGCGCCCTCCACCGCGGGTTCCCATCCCCCTCCGCGGTTAGCCAAGCCACCCCGGTTTAGCGGTGACCCCAAATCATGCCGGGGTTTTATAAATCAGTGCCGTCTCCATTTTGAGCTGCTGCCCCAGCAATACCCTACAGACCGAGCCAAAGTGGCCTTCATCATTTCCCATCTAGAGGGGGATGCTTTGGCTTGGGTCAATCCCCTCTGGGAGCGTGATGACCCGGTAGTCACCCAGCTTTCTGTTTTTCTTGAGACTTTTCGTCGGGTTTTTGATGAACCGGGCCGTTTAGCCTCCACCACTGAGGCTTTGTTTAATTTATGCCAAGGTTCCCTAACTGTAGGCCAGTACGCTATTCAGTTTAGGACCCTTTCCTCCGACTTAGGTTGGAATAATGAGGCCCTGGTGGGCGCTTTTTGGCGAGGTCTTTCGAGCCGTATAAAGGACGAGCTCGCAGGCCGCGACACCCCAACGATTCTGGAGGATTTGATCTCGTTAGCCATTCGAATTGATCTCCGGTTTCAGGAGCGGACCAGGGAGAGAAGGGTCTCCCGTCCATTCTCTTCTGTCCGCAAGCCACCCAGTCCTCGACCCAGGAGCCTTCCTTCATCCCCGGCGCCTGAGCCTATGCAGGTGGACCGCATAAAGCTCTCTGACCAGCGTCGCAAGGAGAGGAGCCTCCATGGTCAATGTTTCTACTGCGGTAGTGGCTCCCATCTCATCCGAGCTTGTCCAGAGCATCCAGAAAACTTCTCCGCCTAGGCCAGGTAAGAGAGGCCTCCCTAGGTGTACGTGATACCTCTCTTCCCCTCACTTTGTCTGTCCTCTTGCATGTTGGTGTGAAGCGGGCTTCCCTGGTGGTCTATGTGGACTTGGGTGCCGCCGGAAATTTTATAAGGCTAGAAGAGGTTAATAGACTTTCTGTTCCCGTGAAGGCCTTGCAAAACCCACAAATTCTCGCTTCCGTAGATGGTCGACCTCTGCTAGAGACCGTTACTCTAGTTACTCATGAAGTAGAGTTGCAGGTAGGGGTGCTGCACAAGGAAAAAATTATGATCTTCGAGGTGCCTATAATCTGGTTCGCATACGCTCCGGGGACGAGTGGAAGACGGCGTTTAACATGTGTGATGGACACTACGAGTATTTGGTTATGCCCTTTGGGTTGTGCAACGCACCTGCCGTATTCCAGGAACTCGTTAATGATGTCTTTCGGGATCTCCTTTACTTCTGTGTCGTGGTCTACCTGGACGACATTTTAGTCTTCTCACCCGATCTGGCTACCCATCGCCGAGACGTTCGCCAAGTTCTTCTACGTCTCAGAGAAAACCACCTTTTCGCCAAATTAGAGAAATGTCTCTTTGAGCAAAGTTCGTTGGCGTTTCTTGGTTACATCGTCTCAAACTCAGGATTGGAGATGGATCCTGAGAAAGTCTCGGCAGTTCTTAAATGGCCACGTCCCCTCGGAGTGAAGGCAATTCAGAGGTTTTTAGGTTTTGCCAATTATTACAGGCAATTTATCCCGTATTTCTCCTCTTTGACAAAACCCATCTCAGCTCTTGTCCGCAAAGGAGCCGATCCCAGTCACTGGCCCTCTGATGCTGAGGCTGCCTTCAAAACCCTGAAGCAAGAATTCGCTAAGTCCCCAGTACTCCATCGCCCGGATGCCAGCAGGCCATTCATCCTTGAGGTTGACGCATCCTCAGTGGGAGCTGGAGCAGTTCTTCTGCAGAAATCATCTTCGGGTCGCACTCTCACCTGCGGATTCTTTTCCAAGGCTTTTTCCGCTCCCAAACGTAATTATGCTGTTGGAGATAGAGAACTCCTGGCCATAAAGATGGCTCTTGAAGAATGGCGCCATCTCCTCGAGGGTGCCCCCCATCCGTTCATCATTTTCACGGATCACAAGAACTTAGTCTACCTCCAATCCGCCCAGAGGCTCTACCCTCGTCAAGCCAGATGGTCACTGTTTTTCGAAAGATTTGACTTTGAACTCCACTTCCGACCCGGGGAGAAGAACATCAAGGCGGATGCTCTTTCACGGTCATTCCTGTCTGTCGACAAGGAGGAGGGTCCAATCCATCTTATCGATCCTACCAAGATCCTTTCCGTGGCTCCATTAAGCCTGGTCTCCCCACCATCTGGTAAGACATTTGTTCGAAGTGGAGACAGATTAAAGGTTCTTTGCTGGATTCATTTATCTAAATTCTCCGGACATGTCGGAGTTAAGAAGACTCTCTCATTTGTCTCCCGCCATTACTGGTGGCCTTCGCTTTGCAAGGATGTCCAAGATTTCATCGCCTCCTGTCCGTCTTGCGCCCGGAACAAGGTTCCTCGACATTCTCCTGTAGGACTCCTGCATCCGTTACCAGTACCAACCAACCCGTGGACTCATATCGCCATGGATTTCATCACTGACTTGCCTCCCTCTTCGAGATGCACGGTGATATTGGGGGTCGTGGATCGGTTTTCCAAAATGGCTCATTTCGTCGCTCTGCCTGGTTTGCCTACCGCTTTGGAGTTAGCGAAGATCTTTCTGCTTCACGTTTTTCACCTCCATGGTTTTCCCCAGCATATTGTCTCGGATCGTGGAGTCCAGTTTACTTCCCGTTTTTGGCGAGCTCTCTGCGGATTACTTCAGATAACGTTGGATTTCTCCTCTGCCTATCACCCTCAGTCTAATGGACAAGTCGAGAGAGTCAACCAAGTGCTAACATCTTACCTTCGGCATTTTTCCAACGCTCATCAGGACGATTGGGCCTCCCTTCTTCCTTGGGCGGAGTTCGCCTACAACAATCACCCAAGTGAGGCTTCCTCCAAATCTCCCTTTTTTGTGGTTTTTGGTCAACACCCCGGCATTCCACTTCCCGTATCCCCCACCTCGGGTGTACCGGCAGCAGATTCCTTGTCTGTGGACTTCTCTCAGATTTGGAGGGAGACCAAAGTGGCTCTTGAGAGTGCCAGTCTCAGAATGAAGCGGTATGCCGACAAGCGACGGCTAGATGCTTCCCCGTATCGCCCCGGGGATAAGGTTTGGTTAGCTTCTCGATATATTAGGTTAAAAATTCCCTCCTGCAAGTTAGGTCCTCGTTACATTGGTCCCTTTGAGGTCTTGAGTCGCATCAACGACATGGCCTACAAGTTGAGGCTGCCCGCCTCTCTAAAGATTCCCAACACTTTCCATGTATCTCTCCTTAAACCAGCGGTATTCAACCACTTCCATGCTGCTCCTTCCCTAGTCTCCCAGTCTTGTAGCTCAGAGAACACCTTTGAGGTACGGGATATTTTGGCTATGAAGACTGTTAAAGGAAAGACTCTGTTTTTGATTGATTGGAAGGGTTTCGGCCCCGAGGAGAGATCTTGGGAACCTCAGGAGAATATTAATGCTCCCCGCATTATGAGACGGTTTCTCTCCAATGTTAGGAGCGAGGGGCGTAAAGGGGGGGTACTGTCACGACTTCCGGCTCTGCCTTCTCTCCTGTGCGCTCTGGCCGGTGCGCTCCTGCTTCCCGGCGCGCTCCCGCGCCTGGCCTCCGGCTCCCTCGGCGTCTGGCACTCAGCGCACAGCCTCCTGGGTAGTCTGACGCGCTGGCCCGCCTCCAACATGGCGGCGCCCACCGCTATTTATGTTCAGCGTCTCCTCAGGTAAGACGCCTGGTTATTGCATGCGGTGATGCCTGTCTTGTTCGGCGTTCACAGTGTTCTCAGGCCCCTTCTCTTCTCCTCTGTCTGCGCTGCCCGTACTACCTCTGTGCTCCCCGCCCTGTCCTCTGTTCTCCGCCGCTACACTTTGCTCTCCGTGCTTCCTGGTCTTCCTGCCTTGCTACCCTTTCCCTGCCGCCTGCTCCTCCTCTCCTCACCCTACCTGCCGTGTGTCTTCCCTCTTTTCTGTGTACTTCATTATACCTCTTTTATTTGCAGTCTCCAGTCCTGGTCTTCCCTCCTGGCTCTTCAGTCCTGTGTATCGTTAGGTCTCCGTGTGTCTCAGTGCTCTACTCATCCGGTACCCCTGTGCCGCCTCTCCGGTATACTACCCCTGTCGCCCCTTTGGTTCCGGCTGTGGCGGTTCTACCTCCTGGGGGCCTGTCCCTAACGCTCCCTGTATAGGGGGTGGTCTTCACCTGGGCACTTTCCCTCGGGGGCTCTGGAGCCGTGACCCAGAGGGTCCACTCTCGGGTACGTCTGTCTTTCCCCTTTTGCACTAGTAACATCGCAACACTGATATAATATGCCTGCAGGAGTTTAGGAGGGAAGGCAGGTATGTACTGGTGCTATCGTCTATGGCGGCTTGCCAAAATTTGCTTACTACCCTAAAAAATGGAGTTGCAAATCCTTTGCTGGAAGGTCTTACCTTTACTGTGCTATACTCTAAGGGAGCTATCCCTCTTGTAGTTTTCATGCACAACCCTTTTGTTTCCCTGAAGGACATTACTTTATTTTTGAAAAGACATTGCATTTATGTTCAGTACTCCCACAGGGTCCTGAATGAAGAAGGGCTCTGGACTGGGAAGTGCAAATTTTTTGTGAGATTTGGGATGGATCCCCAAGGTCCGGGAGGCATCCATTACCCCCTCTTAATTTTTCAATTGGGAAAAATAGTGGGTTTTTGTTCTTTCCAGATGCCCCGATGTATTTTAGGAGATGTTAAAATTTCAGGCATACCCAGGATAGTTGCAAGGAGATGCCAACTTGCAGGAATTGCAATGCTTCTGGCTATATGGCAAAAGACTGCACAAATCCTGTTATGTGTAATGCTTGTGGTGAGGAGGGAGGGCCATAAGTATCGGGAATGTAAGGTCAGGATCAGTCCTAGGTCTTACGCTGAGGTCTCAGGTGGGGAAGCTGCGCCCCCTGCTGCTGTTGATGACATTCCACAGGTTTCAGACCTTAATTGAGGAACCTGAAATCATGGATGCACATGACGAGGCCCTACCCCAAACGGAGTCTCCCAGCCAGAGGTGGCAGTTTTGGAACTTGCTGATGTTGAATGTGAGCTCCCTCATCAGTCTAATGTCTGTGGGGAGGGGGAGTTGGAGAGTACTCTTGGCAATACCCCCAGTGTATCTTGGTTCGCTACTGAAGAGGAGTTGGCCAGCTGTGGAGATCAAGGTGACTTCACTCTTGCAAGGTCCTCTGAGGATGAGGAGCCTGGAACTTTCTGTAAGAAGCCCAGAACTGATTGGGCAGACCCCGGTAAAGTTGGTTTATGTCCGGTGAGTGAACATAGGTACTCTCAGAATGTCTTCTCTCCTGACACCAATGCTTTTTTAGGCATTCCCGAAGACGTAAACAGATTCAAGGAGTTGCAGTTCCAGATGGAAGACGAAAACGGCGGAAGAAAAAGTGGCGTGTTTGTCGTCATGTAAATAACAGTCATGTAATGGCTCCCCAAGCTGGTTGGGGCATTGCGTCCCTGAATGTCAGGCAAATTGGATCCAAATTCAGGAGGGCAATCGTTCTAGATTATATTAAACAGATGAATGCTCACATGTTTTGTCTTCAGGAATGTGGGATTGTGGACTCTCCAAGCGATAAGGACTGGCGTTACGGACAGCATGTATGGTCTGGCTCATGTGTTAATAGGAATGATGGTTTAGGGATATGAATGGGTAACAAGGAGATTAGTTTAGATAGCTACACGGTGGTAGAGGTGGGTAGATGTATAATTGCACAAGTTAGCTATAGGGGTGGCGGGCTAGAATTATCAATGTGTACTGTCCATCAGGACACGACAGGAAAAAAGAGCGTCTGGCTCTTTTGGAAAAATTAAGTTTGTTTCTTCTGGGCAAAATGCCTACAGTTTAGTTGGAGACTTTAATTGCGTCACAGAAGGAAATGGTGACATACCTGGTAAAAAGTTATCCAATCTTATTTCTGATTTTTCCCTTCTAGTTGTTGCTGCTCTGAAATTTGGCATCCCACCACCGCCAACGTACCATGCTGATAGGGGTGGTATTGCATCCAGGATAGATAAAATGTTGTTTTCCAATAATATGTTGTGTATGAATTTTGAACAAAATGCTGTACCTTTTTCTGATCATGAGTGTTTGAGAGGTGTGTTTAGTGCGATTGATAACCGTGTGTATGGGGGTGGAGTTTGGAAGCTGAAAGTAAGATTGTTAGAAGATGAGGATGTGATGAATGAATTAAAAATAAAGTATAAAGAGTGGAGAGTATGTAAGAGGGACTTTGCGTGTGTGCTGGAATGGTGGGACTGGGTTAAGGTGTGTTGCAAAAAAATTCTTCAAAAAATGGGGCTGTAAAAAAGCTGCTTTTTATCGGAGTAGATTTACTGATTTAAACAGGTGTTTAGACTGGTTAAGGAAGTGTGGAGAAAGTGTGATAGATGTGTCTGATCTGCTGGCTGAGACAGAGTGAATTAAAGAGTGTTATGGATGAAAAAGGGAGAGAAATAATCTATCGCACCAAAATAGAACATCTTGAGAAAGATGAAAAGTGCTGTATGATAAAAAATGGATTGATTCTGGTCTTGTTTCAGAAGTGCTGAATTGGCTAGAGAACAAGTTGGATAGTGGAGAATGTGATATTTTGAATGAGGACGTAATTATGGAAGAAGTAGAAAACGTGATGAAGAGTGCTAAAAAGAATAAGACACCAGGTAAAGATGGATTGCCGGTAGAATTCTATGTGAAGGCATGGGATTTTCTGGGTGCTGATTTGACTGAGATATGTAAGTATATGTGGGAGAGTGGTAGGTTGTGTGAGTCAACGAAAGAGGGGGTGGTTGTGCTTCTGCATAAGAAAGGTGAGAGAAAGTGTTTAGAGAATTGGAGACCTATAACATTGCTGAATGCAGATTACAAAATCTATAACAAATTGTTGGCGAATCGTATGCGTGAGGTGATTGGTAGTGTTGTGGATGAGGATCAAGTATGTGCTGTGCCTGGGTGAAGTATGAGTGATAACTTATTGTTATTAAGGGATTTGATTGGAGACTGCATGGGAAGGAAACGGAAGTGTATGGTTCCGTCAATTGATTTTGAGAAAAGTCTCGCATGTGTTTTAGTTTAAAGTTCTGAAGAGAATGGGATTTCCTCAAAAATTTGTGAATGGGATAATGTCTTTGTATGATTGTGCGTCAAGTGAGTTTCTTGTTAATGGGTGGTTGAGTGAGAATGTGAATATTAAGTCTGGTTTAAGGCAGGGGTGTCCCATGTCCCCTGTCTTGTTTGTATGTGTGATTGAACCTCTGTTGTGCTTGGTGAGATGTGATAAAATGATTCGAGGTTTGTTGGTACCTGGGAGTGGTGGAAAGCATGTGAAAGTTCTTGGATATATGGATGATGTTGTGGCAGTGAGTGAAAGTGTTGCGTCTATGAGTAGGGTTAAGTTGCTTCTGGAGTTTTTCTGTGGTGCATCTGGCTTTAGAGTGAATTGGAATAAATGTAGTTTTAAATGTTTTGGGGATGACAGAGTTAAAATGGAGGGGGTAAAGTGTGAGGAGGGTGCTATCAAAGTGCTGGGAGTATTATTTAATAAGGACTTGGAAGGTAAGGAGAGCTGGGAGGAGTGTGGATTGCGCATAGAACGTAAGTTACATTTTTGGCGACTGAGAGACTTGACCTTGAGTGGTAAGATTTTGGTCATAAAAGCGGTGATTCTTCCAATTTTGCTTTTTATTGCAACAGTTTTTCCACCGTCATATAGGAAAATAAAAAGAGTGGAAAAGTTAGTTTTCACTTTTTTCTGGAGCAGTAAAATAGAGAAACTTAAGAGAGAAAGTCTTTTCAAGGCGTGTCACCATGGTGGCATGGCCTTTCCAAACATTGAGATTTTTCTGGGGCTTCAGTATATCAAAACTGTTGTTATTTTGCTGAATAAAAGAAATAAGGGAGCGTATATGGCAAGTGATTCTGCTGTTTGGATGTTATATGGCTTATGTTGGAGAAAGAGGGATGCTAGAGTGCCTGTTGCTTTCAAGTGTCCGGTCTGGTATGAGGTGATTGAGAAGTTTGTGAGGAAGCATGATTTACTGAGTGTACCGATGAATGATTTTAGAATGGCTAAGAATGTGATGAAAATAATACGTAAGAATGATGTGGAATGTAATATTGTGGGGTTAAGAGGGAATGAAGTTTCGGTTGCATGGAAGAGTTTGGGAACGCACGGGATGTCTAATAGACAAAGGGATATTGTATGGATGTTCTTGCACAATATTTTGCCTGTGCGACAGGTTCAGAAGAGGCGAGGTCTGACCAGAACTGATGTGTGCCCGAGGGAAGGATGTGGTGGATGTGAGACTGTGTGGCATACTATGTGGGACTGTGATTACGCGTGCAGTGTGTGGAAGTGTGTAGGTGGGTTGTGTAAGGAGTTAGCGGGTGTGAGTTTTATTGGCTGGCGTGTTGCGATGTTTGGAATTGGTGCATGTGGTCGTGTGAAAAATAGAATCCTATGGTTAATTATGACTTGTGTGATGCAGAGTTTGTGGGATGTGAGGAATTTAGGAATTTTCAAAGAGAAGCATGTATCTGTGAATAAGTGTGTCGGGCTGATCCTTTCTAGATTATACTTGATTTATAATTTAGACAGCGAAGGCGGTGGTGCTTCTGATGCAGAGGGTGTCAGGAAATTTAAAAAATGGCAGCACCTGATCAAATATCAGTGAATTTCAGTGATGTTTATTGATGTTTAGGATGTTTTTTGTGTATACCCTTGGTTTGCTATACTAAAATGAATATGAACCATGATGATGAGAGTTGAAACAACGACGTTTAAGTTGATGAGCTTATATTGAGTTGTTTATAACTAACCTGAATGGTTTTAAAAAAAAGAAACACAGTGTTTGCAAATTGAGATTCTGGCTTGGCCTTTATCCTAAGTCATGTAACAAGACTCGTTAAAGGGTCAACATTAACTTCTAGGATTGCTACTTCCAATAGGTGGCACTAGAGTTCTAGTCCTCTTCCTCTCTGAAGAGACAATTTGCATAATTAGCATATTTCCCAGAGGAGCATTGCGACTTTAAGTCTTCTCACCTCGACATGCTTAGCATGTCATTCTCCGCAAGGAGGAATGATACTTCTTGGATATCGGTCAGATGCCTCTCTCACAGCCAAACCAGATCTCACACTTTGCACTGACGAGGGGCAGTACCCTGAAACACAGTGTCTGCAAATTGAGATTCTGGCTTGGCTTTTATCCTAAGTCATGTAACAAGACTCGTTAAAGGGTCAACATTGACTTCTAGGATTTCTACTTCCAATAGGTGGCACTAGAGTTCGAGCCCTCTTCCTCTCTGAAGAGACAATTTGCATAATTAGCATATTTCCCAGAGGAGCATTGCGGCTTTAAGTCTCCTCACCACGACATGCTTAGCATGTCATTCTCCGCAAGGAGAAATGATACTCTAAATCATGAAACATCAGACAGCATTTGGATATTTCAGATGGGTGTGAGACTGTAGACAAGAACTGATGAAACGCAAATGCTAACAACAAACACACTATCCAAACAACTGATGGGAATCAATCTGTTTTTCTCATGTAAATAAAAAATGGATATCTGAATGATGTGGGGTCGTCATCCAGGAATCAGCAGGTCTC
Source organism: Dendrobates tinctorius (assembly GCF_039654945.1). Taxonomy (NCBI): domain Eukaryota; kingdom Metazoa; phylum Chordata; class Amphibia; order Anura; family Dendrobatidae; genus Dendrobates; species Dendrobates tinctorius. The sequence goes on from NW_027361707.1 coordinate 52,774,156, forward strand.
ATGCACGGCCACAAGGTATCATCACACGAGGAAAAGTGAAACCCTGGATAACCTCCTTCACATCTTTCTGTGTTTGTCATCAGGCTACAGAGGCAGCTCTCCAGCATTAGTAATTGACTTTTCCCCAAGCTCTGAAAATGTGAATTGAGAAGTAGGAACTGCAGTGACGTTTTCCAGCACCTATAAAAGAAGGCCTTAACAGAAGACGATGTAAGGATAACCCATCAGGTCAAGTCATACTTTTGGTACAAAGATAAAAGTGTGATGTAACAGGATTTTACTGCTGAGTTATTTTCTGAGATAATTTGCCAATTGTTCCTGTTACGAGACATTACCCCATTGTTAGTCTAGACTGTACGTATAGAAACCACAGGAGTTTACCTAACCTCACTAACAGATCACAGCCAGACTCAGAGGACTCGGCTTCAGCTAAATCACTGTGACAAAGGTGTGTAGCCGTGCACTTGTAGCTTACAAGAAAGCTTACAGTGACTGGCAGGGGTGTATAAAATGATTCCCGAAAAGGGATTCTCCACTACTTGGACAACTTATACTAAAATACTATAATTAACTGTTTAAAATAAAAAAAAAATAACATTCACATCTCTCCCACCAGCAGCATTCTGGCAATGTCAGCACACGGTCTGCTGACACGCGCCAATGTTATGCCACATTAATGCTCCGCTAGCGTGTGCTGATTGGCTCATGTGGTATAACCAATATCACGCGAACACTGGGAGGCCTGGCTCTCACATCACTGGAACAGCACCAGTGAAGGAATGAGTAACTATCGTTTTTATTTGAAATGGAAGAATACAGATTTACAGAAGGAATTCTGCCAGTAGTGTAGAGGACCATTCACCAATTTTTTTTCATGTTGAACTGGACACAGGATGTAATAGTGGCTGCAGAGCAGAGGCAAACTTTTTTTTTAATTATTTTGCCTCTCGGAGATATTAGCAATCAAAGTATTTGGCACCTAATGAGTTAACTTTTCTTAAAGGGAATGTGTCAACCCCCTGGGACATACAGTTGTGGCCAAAAGTATTGACACCCCTGCAATTCTGTCAGATAATACTCAGTTTCTTGCTGAAAATGATTGCAAACACAAATTCTTTGGTATTATTATCTTCATTTAATTTGTCTTAAATGAAAAAACTCAAAAAGAATTGTCCTAAAGCCAAATTGGATATAATTCCACACCAAACATAAAAAAGAGGGTGGACAAAAGTATTGGCACTGTTCGAAAAATCATGTGATGCTTCTCTAATTTGTGTAATTAACAGCACCTGTAACTTACCTGTGGCACCTAACAGGTGTTGGCAATAACTAAATCACACTTGCAGCCAGTTGACATGGATTAAAGTTGACTCAACCTCTGTCCTGTGTCCTTGTATGTACCACATTGAGCATGGAGAAAAGAAAGAAGACCAAAGAACTGTCTGAGGACTTGAGAAACCAAATTGTGAGGAAGCATGAGCAATCTCAAGGCTACAAGTCCATCTCCAAAGACCTGAATGTTCCTGTGTCTACCGTGCGCAGTGTCATCAAGAAGTTTAAAGCCCATGGCACTGTGGCTAACCTCCCTAGATGTGGACGGAACAGAAAAATTGACAAGAGATTTCAACGCAAGATTGTGCGGATGTTGGATAAAGAACATCGACTAACATCCAAACAAGTTCAAGCTGCCCTGCAGTCCGAGGGTACAACAGTGTCAACCCTTGCTATCTGTCGGTGTCTGAATGAAAAGGGACAGTATGGTAGGAGACCCAGGAAGACCCCACTTCTTACCCCGAGACATAAAAAAGCCAGGCTGGAGTTTGCCAAAACTTACCTGAAAAAGCCTAAAACGTTTTGGAAGAATGTTCTCTGGTCAGATAAGACAAAAGTAGAGCTTTTTGGGCAAAGGCATCAACATAGAGTTTACAGGAGAAAAAAAGAGGCATTCAAAGAAAAGAACACGGTCCCTACAGTCAAACATGGTGGAGGTTCCCTGATGTTTTGGGGTTGCTTTGCTGCCTCTGGCACTGGACTGCTTGACCGTGTGCATGGCATTATGAAGTCTGAAGACTACCAACAAATTTTGCAGCATAATGTAGGGCCCAGTGTGAGAAAGCTAGGTCTCCCTCAGAGGTCATGGGTCTTCCAGCAGGACAAAGACCCAAAACACACTTCAAAAAGCACTAGAAAATGGTTTGAGAGAAAGCACTGGAGACTTCTAAGGTGGCCAGCAATGAGTCCAGACCTGAATCCCATAGAACACCTGTGGAGAGATCTAAAAATGGCAGATTGGAGAAGGCACCCTTCAAATATCAGGGACCTGGAGCAGTTTGCCAAAGAAGAATGGTCTAAAATTCCAGCAGAGCATTGTAAGAAAGTCATTGATGGTTACCGGAAGCGGTTGGTCGCAGTTATTTTGGCTAAAGGTTGTGCAACCAAGTATTAGGCTGAGGGTGCCAATACTTTTGCCTGGCCCATTTTTGGAGTTTTGTGTGAAATGATCAATGTTTTGCTTTTTGCTTCATTCTCTTTTGTGTTTTTTCATTTAAGACAAATTAAATTAAGATAATAATACCAAAGAATTTGTGTTTGCAATCATTTTCAGGAAGAAACTGAGTATTATCTGACAGAATTCCACGGGTGTCAATACTTTTGGCCACAACTGTATATGACCTTTTAATATGGGCATACAGTTAATAGAAATACTACACTAATCCTACCTGTATGCCTCATATTAATAATCTTATTGCTGAGAAATGTTATATTCTTTCTTTATGTTAATGATTTCTTCCAGGCTTCGGGGCATGTGGTTCCTGAAGAAATGCCTGCCTACTGTCCTCAGTGTAATACGTACCTCCTCCCATCAACATCAGTTACAGACCCAGAATCCCGCACCTGCGCCCTGCACTCCCTCAGAAATACCTACCTCATCTTCCCTTTTATGGTCACTGTATTCATGGATCTTCTGCGCAGGCACCGGAGACTTCCGCTCCAGTGACCTCCGGTGTGCGCGCCGATAAGGTGCTCTACCCACTTCCTCCCTGCATAGTCTTCGCCATGTACACATGGAGCGCCCCGAAGGGGCCTGGGGGTACTCAGTACCGGGCCCGTCAACTTCAATGGGGGACGGAGTAACGGCGGCGACCCGGTCCGTGGCCCAGAGGCGTCCAGTAATAAAATAGGGGAAAGTTGTGTGGTATTTATGTGGTGAAGATGAAGTGTATAGATGGTTAAATACGTGATGCCACCTGTGGTATTCTGGTCAGAGGTGACCAGCGCTGTGGTGTTGTTCCCCTGAGACTGTTGGTGTGTCGCAGCTGAGGAGAAAATAGCTCTCCACAGGTAGAGCAATAGTCCCAGGGCAAAGATGTTAAATTAATAGTATAAATGGCTGTGAACGTTGGGGTGCAGAGAAATGAGAGGAGAACACAGAGAGGTGCAGTTTCTTTACCTTTTACTTGAAAGTGGTTGTAATCCAGAGTACCACATACAGGTGATGGAATGAGTCCGGCTCGCCTGCAGGCATTTAGGGGATCCTCCTTGCCAGGTGGGGATTTAGGACCTTCCTTCTGCGCTTTGTGTGTGGGTCTCCGCTGTTTATAACTATGCTGCGACCCTCAATTGCGTGATGATTTCACTAACCTGTACGGCTGTCATCATGAGCCTATTCCACGGGTACCATCCTTTTCACCGTTGGCCCCGGACTCCTTATCTGCTATCATGCCCTCAGGTATTCAAATGTCGCACAGGAATTTACAATTCCCTGTACTTTCAGATTCGGCGGCAGGACATACAGCTCCTGACCACCAAAGACTCTGACGTCCCTTTTCTCCCTATCAGGCTATGTGCACACGTAGGAAAATTTCCAGCTTTTTTTTTGTAGACAAAACCGCACCTCTTTGCAGAAACCGCATGTGCGTTTTTGCTGCGTTTTTGCTGCGGTTTTTGCTGCGGTTTTTTTAGCAGAATTGTCTGCGGTTTTCTACTAGAAGAATGTTAATAAAGTTGGGCAATACTAGACTCAAGAAAAAAAAAAAAGAAAATGTAATTTCCTGCTCCAACCCCCCCAGCCTCCATTTTGCTTTTACCAATAATGATGACTGACAGAAATGAGCAGCAGAGTGCCCAGCGGAATGAAGATTTCAGCGTGCAGCGCTAAATGGTCCGCAGGCCGTTCAGAATCCTCATTCTGGGGTGTTTGCTGCAAATCCTGATGCAGCACAGAGAGCAGGTAATAGGGTTTGATGATGTTTGAGTTGACATTTTTTGGGATAAGGACCGTGATTATGTTTGGGATTCCATTATGGATAGGATTGGGGTTTGTTGGGAATAGGGTTATATGGATGGAATTTAGGATTATGCTTGTGATTAGGTTAGTTTATTGATTAGTGTTTGGATAATATAGACTTGGGATTGGGTATGGGATTATGGATTGGGTGTGGGATTAGGGTGGGGTTTTGGATTAGCGTTGTAGTTTGGTTATGGTTGTGATTATTGTTTCGATTATGAAGACATTTTGGATTGGTGTCTTTTGTGAAATCAGACTTTATATTATGTTTTTGATTACGACTATTTATGTGATTAGGGTTATGAATCAGAAAATGGTTCATGTCTTTGTTTTTTGAGTGTGCTGTCTGCTAAAAGAAAAATTTTATTTTAGGCTCATCAGCAGCAGCAGCGGCGAAGGAGAAAGCAAGGACGTAAATTTTGGGTGCACCCACTCTTAGTCGACCGAAACGACAAAGGGCATTTTAACGTTCTTTATAATGATTTGAGGAGGTAAGTTGCAAAATAACTCAAGCAATTTTACTATGTTGTGTATAAAAGTATGTAATCATTATTCTTTTTTTTTATTTCCTTTGCAGATATCCCGAAAAGTTTGTGTCCTTCTGCCGGCTTGCAATCGCCGCCTTTGACCATCTGCTTGAAATCTTGGGTCCTCATATTACATTTGCTGATACGTTCATGAGGAAGGCGATCACTGCTGAGGAAAGGCTACTCATCACCTTGCGGTAAGTAAATAATTGTCGCTTGGAATGTCATTACGGCCCTTTCACACATCAGTGTATCCGTTATGGGTTATTATATTTGGAACATGTAACGGAGACACTGACACAGGTAGACACACTCTATAATGGGTCTATGTACATGTCAGCGTGTATCTGTCCAGCTTTCTTTTTACAATGGGGTGTTTGCCACAACATAGAATACTTCATAGAAGACATCAAAGGCGTTTTATAGCGGCCATACATGCTGACACATTATAGTACATTTTTGTGTGACTTTTCTAATTTTTTTTTTTTCTTTTTCAGGTATTTGGCCACAGGAGAGAGCTACACATCGCTACACCTCCAATTTAGAGTTGGTAAATCGACCATCTCTCAAATTGTGAGGTGCACATGTGCCGTCATCTGGCAGAAGTTGCAGTCCATGGTGATGCCTTCCCCAACCGAGGAGACTTGGCTGCAGGTTGCAGCAGGCTTTCAGTCTGTGGACAATTTCCCAAACTGCATAGGTGCAGTTGATGGTAAACATGTAAGAGTGCAGAAGCCACCACGATCAGGATCACGCTTCTTTAATTATAAGAAGTATTTTTCAGTGGTCCTGATGGCGGTGGCTGATGCACATTACAAATTTGTTGCCATCGACGTTGGTGCTTATGGTAGTACTGGGGATTCTCGGGTGTTGCGAACATCACTTGGACAGCAAATTCTTCGAGATGGCGGAACGCTCCCAGCCCCAAGACCTTTGCTGGGTTCCACACATCCAGTGCCCTTTGTGATGGTATCGGATGAGGCCTTTCCATTAATGACAACCCTGCTGCGCCCATACCCACGAAGGGGACTGACTGCCCGGCGGAGGATTTTTAATTATCGGCTGCGTCGTGCACGCAGATATGTGGAATGCACCTTCGGGATCATGACTAGTCAGTGGAGGATCTTTCACACTGCCATCCAGTTGGATCCTAACACCATTGACACCGTGATTAAGGCATGCTGTGTACTCCACAACTACGCTCGTGAGTACAGCTCCGAGGTAGATGTGGAGTACCAGCAGCCATAATGTAATCCAGTGCGCCATGTGGGAAGACCATCCAACTCGGGTGTGCGTGTGAGAGAAACTTTTACTGACTATTTTATGAGTCCGCAAGGTGCCGTGCACTGGCAATACTCCTGTGTTGGTGTTGAGCAGTCTGAACAGCAGTGAAAGATCCAAGAAGAAGAAGTTGAGCGGCAGCAAAGAAGGACCCGTTTTTTAATTTATATTTGGTGGATTGATAACATCATTTCTATGGGCACCGCCAGGACCACACGACCACCACTATGGATAATGAAATGTTTGTTTTTGCTTTTATACCGGTGGTCTATTGATTGGACTCAGGATGTACTATTGGGGATGCTGGGACCGGCCATTGAGCCATGTTTGCCTCATCTTGCCTATTGGAAAATATTCCTTTTTGGTTATAGCACCTATTTCAACCTAAGTACCTTGGCTGTACTGTGATTTACCCATGATACTGGCCGTATGTAGCCGTAGTTTAGGACCCTTCGAATTGTGAGAAAGAACACAAAGTAAATTTTCTAATAAAAATTTATTAGAAAAACAATAAACTTTATTACAAACATTGTAATTAATTTTTCAATGTGAAAGAGAACAGATGGCCAACAACATTTTGGACCAACAACAAAAATGTCAGCCACAAACTTTATTTAGTTTAAATTATGGTACTGTGGGTAGTACCCATAGTTGGTTGCTGCGTCCTGAGTGTAAGTCTGATGTGTTGGGGGACCAAGCAGCTCAGTTGTGTATGGGCGACTGCCTTGAGATTGGGCATTTTGTGGTTGGACTTGGTTTTTTTTACGGAAAATTCCTAAAACCGACATTAAAATTTCATCATAGGACAAAATTGGTGTTGGATCATGTAACGCTGTAAGCGACATCTGGACCAGGCTTGTAAAAATGTCTGGCGATCCGGTGGCAGGGAGCGAGCCTTATTAGCAATTTGGAGAGCGAAAAAATCAAATTCATCTTCCGTGCTAGACCTCTTTATCAAGGCTAGCATCTCATTAGCGGCTTTGATTGTTTTATCCTCGCTTTTTTTTTTTCTTTTTTTTTTGTTGGGCTGTCCTGACACCGGACCGCCAGCCCTTCCTCTTACTGTTTCCACTACAACACTATTTTCAGCAGAGGTTGAAGCAGATGCCCCAGCATCTGCAGACAATGGGGCAGCACCAGCAACATCTTCACCAGCTGAAGAAGCGGTCACAGCAGCTACATTTGAAGGTCCAGAAGCGTCTTCAGAATCTTCATCTTCCAGAGGAAAAATGTTGCCTTGAGAGCTGTTTTCGACAAAAAAAGGAGAATCTTAATATACTTATCTTTTAGAGACAGAGTGCAAACGCAAGACAAGTGACATGCTGTGGGGACAAAACACGTCTCACCTGTCCATGGACGTAGCTATACAACCTCCACTGTTTCTACACATAGTGGAGAGGGAAATTCATCACATCTCCTCTACTATCCTGTTCTATGTGGGCACAACAAATTAAAATAACAGTGCAGTTGTATGCAGCGTAGAATACACGGCTAATTCTGCCATACCACCTACAAATAGAGGATACATTTCTTAAAAATAATTTTTATTTAAAAAAAAACATTTACCTACGCAGTGTCCTTCCAGTTACCAAAAATTGTAACTCCTCATAAAAAGGAAACGAGTGTCGGGTAGGAGACGATCCACTTTTATTGCAGCTTGCAAGATATTTATTGAATCGGTCCTTCACGGATCTCCATCGTTGCTTGACATCTTTCTCTAAACGAAAACCAAAAAAAAGATTAATTGAAATATTTAGGTACACCTATTTTTGTAGTGTCAAAGAACATTTGAATTACCAATTTGCAACTGTGTTGCATTAGTACACGAATCCCAGTCAGGATACAGCCAGTGTAACACTTTGGTCCAGCAGTGATCCCGGTAGTAGCGGTCCTTGTAGGCCTCGTCAGAAGGGTCCCATATGGCTGGAAAATCACGGACCTACAATGTAGAGATTACAATCATTAGATACTATGTAAACCCAAAATCTTAAAAAAGGGAAAAGCATTTACGCCAATAAAAAAAAAAAAAACAAACCTAACCATACCCTACCCCTAAACAACCCTATCCCTAACCCTACCCTTAGCCCGAATCACAACCCCTAAACTTTACCTTAATCTCTTCCCTTTCCAAAATCCCTACACAAATCCCTACAGTAATCCCTACACTTTGTACAATCCCTACACTAATCCCTACACTTTGTACAATCCCTACACTAATCCCTACACTTTGTACAATCCCTACAGTAATCCCTACACTAATCCCTACACTAATCCCTACACTTTGTACAATCCCTACAGTAATCCCTATACTAATCCCTACAGTTTGTACAGTCCCTACCATAATCAATATTCCAGAATACAAAATACGTCCTTGGTTGCTCAATTACATGTTGGCAGGGTAGGGTTAATGTTCCCAGGCTGTAGTGTATGCACAGCCTTTCTGACTGTCAAATTATTGGGAGGGACCCCCCAAAAAAAATTACGTGGGGTCCCCCTATATTTTAGGGCCAGAAAGGCTAAGCAGACAGCTAATGGTTAATATTTGTAGCCTTGCTATGAATATCAGCCCACAGCTGTCTGCGTAGCCTTTCTGGCTCTAAAAATAGGGGTACCAACCCAAAAAATTTTTTGCGTGGGATCCCCCTATATTTTAGGGCCAGAAAGGCTACGCAGACAGCTAAGGGGTAATATTTGTAGCCTTGCTATGAATATCAGCCCACAGCTGTCTGCGTAGCCTTTCTGGCTCTAAAAATAGGGGTACCAACCCAAAAAATTTTTTGCGTGGGATCCCCCTATATTTTAGGGCCAGAAAGGCTACGCAGACAGCTAAGGGTTAATATTTGTAGCCTTGCTATGAATATCAGCCCACAGCTGTCTGCATAGCCTTTCTGGCTCTAAAAATAGGGGTACCAACCCCAAAAATTTTTTGCGTGGGATCCCCCTATATTTTAGGGCCAGAAAGGCTACGCAGACAGCTAAGGGTTAATATTTGTAGCCTTGCTATGAATATCAGCCCACAGCTGTCTGCGTAGCCTTTCTGGCTCTAAAAATAGGGGTACCAACCCAAAAAAATTTTTGCGTGGGATCCCCCTATATTTTAGGGCCAGAAAGGCTACGCAGACAGTTAAGGGTTAATATTTGTAGCCTTGCTATGAATATCAGCCCACAGCTGTCTGCGTAGCCTTTCTGGCTCTAAAAATAGGGGTACCAACCCAAAAAAATTTTTGCATGGGATCCCCCTATATTTTAGGGCCAGAAAGGCTATGCAGACAGCTGCGAGCTGATATTCATAGCCTAGGAAGGAGCCATGGATTTTGCCCCCCCCCCGGCTACAAATACCATCCCGTAGCCGCCCCAGAACCGGCGCATCAAAGATGCGCCAATTCCGGCACTTAGCCCCTCTCTTCCCACTCCTGCACAGTGGCGGGATGTGGGGTAATAAAGGGGTTAATGTCACCTTTTATCGGTGACATTAAGCCCGGTTAATAAGGGAGAGGCGTCAAGAAGACGCCGATCCATTATTAATCCAAAAAAGTTAAATTTGAAAAAAAACACAGAGACCAAAAAAAAACATTTAATGAAATAAGAACACACAAGTTTTTGACAAAAAAATCTTATTTTACACTCAATCCTGCGACGCCCTCGTTCTCCTAGAAAAAAAAAATAAACAAAATTCATACTCCCTGTTCCGTTGCAGTCCAAAACGAGTGTCCCACGACGATCTGCCATGGAGAACAGTCACATCCTGAGATGTGACCGTCCTCCATGGCTGCAGAAACACACTGACCCAGCAGTGTGTTACTGCGCATGCGCGAAAGAGTTTACTGGAGTTCATTGACTCCAGTACTCTCCTTTACGGCAATGCTGCGTGGGAAAGGTCACACGCAGCTACATTGCCGTAAAGCGAGGTCCCGGAGCGCCCGCACACCGGTAAACTCAGAGAAAAAGTGCAGGAGCATCGCTATGTGGTGAGTATGTTTATGTTGTATGTTGTATGTCGTTTATTGTATGTTACATGTGTTGTATGTGTCTTTTTTTTTTAACCATTTACTGTACAATTGTGCACGGTCGCCGCAGGGACTACTCTCCCATCCTATAGCCGCATGGGAGCAGCAGTCCCATACAGCGACTGAGCACAATTGTGGGCCTACTGTCGCATGGGGACGCACACAGACTGACGCACACAGACAAACACAGACTGACGCACACACATACAGTACATACCAAATCTATGAGACGGCCCACATCGATCCCCATGCGACGGTATCCTTCCATGACGTTATGGCGACTTCCTTCTTCTTCCATACACTCTGCCCACGCACTTCCTATTCCTCCCCCACACATCACTTCCTTCTGCTGCGTTTTTTTCACCCAATTCCGCAGCAATAACCGCAGATATTTTTATCTCTGCGGTTTTGCTGCGGAATTGCAGGACTCAATGGAAGTCAATGGGTGCAGAAACGCAGCAGAACCGCACAAAGAATTGACATGCTGCGGATTGTAAACCGCAGCAAAACTGCGCGGTAAAATCCGCAGCATGTGCACAGGTTTTTTTAGTTTTCATAGGAAATAAAGGGATTGTAAAACGCTGCAGAATCTGCTGCGTTTCCACAGGCACAAAACCGCTGCGGAAACGCAGCAGAAACCGCAAAGTGTGCATATACCCTTAGCGCTTCGCTCAGGGGTCTGCTATATGCAGTTTTAGCTTTCCCAGAGCCTCTTATCTCTGCTTGTGTCCTTTTCCTCTTGTCAGATCAGCTGCCTGTCTTGAACTCCTCTCAGATCAGCTCCCTCCTCTGAACTGACTGGATCTTCCAGAAAGATCTTTTTACCTCACGTTTTTTAACTGCCTTGTCATTTCTCCTCACAACTCACAGCTGCTCTTGATTCCATAACAACCCCCTCAGCTGATTTCTAGCTGACTCACCAACCCCCTCTGCTGGCCAGAATTTATAAGGCATCTCCCTTTTCTGACCTGCAGCAGGAATTGTGATTTAATGTATTACCTGGCATGGGGGCCCCTTTCTGCCTCCAAGCATGACTTCACCTCTTAGAGGGAGGCGATGTCACTGTGACAACCAGACTCTGGGGTGTCACACACATGGTCCCTAGCAATGACTGTGCAGGGAGGAAGTGGGGAGAGCATATTATCGGCGTGCATGCCAGAGGTCATAGTGACTCGCCGGCACCTGTGCAGAATATCCCTGAATGCAGCACCCATAGAAGAGAGGATGAGGTATGTATTTCTGAGGGAAAGCAGGGCACATGCGCAGGTTTCTGGGGCTGTAACTGATGCTGATGGAAGGGGGTAAGTATTACAATGAGGACAGGAGGCAGGGATTTCTTTCAGGCACCACATGCCCCTGAGCCTGGAATAAATCACTATCAAGAACCACTTTACCCCTACAATCTGATTAAAGAGGTCGGTAATGAGAGGGAGCGGATAAGGATCATGGACAGTGATCATAATAAGTCATGGAAATCCAGGCATGTGTGTAATCCCCCATCTTCTTTCTTTTCAAAAAAGAAACCCGTGGCAACAGAGGATGAGGATGATTTGATATGACCTTTAGCCAGGATTTCCATGACGTTCTCCTTCATGGCTTGCCTCTCTGGACCAGAGCTATTATAGATACATCTGTATGCGAGAAGCCTTCAGCTGTCAGCCTTCTTAACCGCCCAGCTCCTTATTTCACTGTGTGTTTGGATTCCCCAGTATTTGACTTTGTCTTGTCCCTGATCTGATCTGTCTCTCCCTTCTGATACCTCTGCTATTGACCGGCACTGACCTCTCTACTGTCTCGCTCTACTGACTCGCTCTACTGACTCTGTGTTTTGGATTCCCCCTTTGTACTACGTTACTTCTGGTATTGACTTGGCTCTCTGACTATTCCGCTGCCACCTAGTGGTTGCTTCACTATAATTCTGCTGGTCTGTTTCATTGCTGGATCAACAGCCCATTCTCCACTCTGCTGCTATCTAGTGGAATTTGTGTTACTCTGCATTAACCCTAAGTATTACAGCGTGACAAGGAGTAGAGCTTCTTCTCTGCGCTGGAGTAAGAGCAATCAGATGCTGCAGTCTTCTGGCTCCACACTGTCGCGGTAGCACCTTGACAGGGAAATGAAAAATGCATGGACAAGAGACTTCCTGTTTCTACCTCTGATTAAAATTGTGGTATAGTTCTTTTGATTCTCTATGTCATACTGTATACCTTGTGTGCAGGGGATTAAAGTAGCATTGGTACTTTTTACTCCACTCTGCAGCCACTATTAAATCTCATGTAAAATTTGTTTACCTTTTTTGAGCATTTACATATCATTAACATAATTTAATATCTATTGCTTCTTGGTCCTGCAGTTTCAATTTTGAAGTGTGTATATATATATATACTATGTGAGGCAGTGAGGGGGATCATATGCGAGGGTCGATATGTGTCCCCTAGGATGTGGACAGAGTCTTATTAAACCAGCTTGAGCGCCTTGTGTTCACAGCAGAACGCCTGTGAATCCCAAGGCAAAATAAAAGAGAGAGTGGATTGGGTCCAAGTAGTGACCCAGTCAGATTTTTAGGAAAACCCATCAAGGGCTTTTATTTTTAGAGAGATTTGCAGGTTTGGTAGTGGGGTGAATCCCTCTCTCCACTCCCGGTTTTGGAAGTGCCTCTATGTCCACTAGAGTTGAGCGACTTTTGTTTTTTTAGGGTCGCGTTTCGTTTCGTGAAACCCGACTTTTCCAAAAGTCGGGTCGAGCAAGATCGTCCGATTATAGGGAAAAGTCGGGGTCGTCCCGAAACATGAAACCCAATGTAAGTCAATGGGGAATAAAAGTCGGCAGTGAGAGGAGGACAGGAAACACACCAACAGTGCCCATTTGAATGCCAAAAGCATCAATTCTTCTTACTTAAGCTTGTCAACCTTAATTAACTTCATAATATAAGTTACGCACTGAAAAATGGGTGTTATTTGGCTAAAGTTGTGGGGGGGGAGGGCTGGCTGCAGGTTTTCATGTGCCCTGGGCGAAAGAGCGCCCCTTTAACACATACCACAACTCATCATGCTCCGATACGGCAGATGAATAGCGGTATAGTACAATGAAAAATACCTCACTTTTTACATCTCATGACGAGGCCCATCTATTTCTCCATACAGAATCATTGGTCCCATATAATGTTTGAAACAGTATATGATGAGCTCCACATAATGCTACAGTATATGTTGGTCCCCATGGATGAAGCTCCACTGTCTTATGGGCCCAAATAATGCTCCAAACATAATGGGCCCCATTTCTAATGCTCTAGTGTATAATAGGCCCTGTAAATGCTGCTCCAGTGTCTGATGTCCACCTTTGGAATGTTCCAGTGTATGGTGGGCCCCATCTATCATTCTCCAGAGTATAGTGCTCCCCAAAAATTGCTGTCCCAACATTGAAAACAATCAAATAAGTCTCCTCGCTAGGGAATCCCTGTACTTGTCTGGACAGGTGCTGTAGCTTGCTTAACAGCTCGCCAGCCGTTCTCACGCCCAGTATGGATTGCACGTGATTGCACAAAGGTTAGAAAGGGTACCGTATCCCTGGATAACATGTATGGATAGCGTACACATTCAAAATATATGTCTATACAGCATGAGGCAGGCTCAGACGGTGTTAGGCCCAGTATGGATTGCACGTCATTGCACAAAGGTTAGAAAGGGTACCGTATCCCCGGATAACATGTATGGATAGCGTACACATTCAAAATATATGTCTATACAGCATGAGGCAGGCTCAGACGGTGTTAGTCCCAGTATGGATTGCACGTCATTGCACAAAGGTTAGAAAGGGTACCGTATCCCCGGATAACATGTATGGATAGCGTACACATTCAAAATATATGTCTATACAGCATGAGGCAGGCTCAGACGGTGTTAGGCCCAGTATGGATTGCACGTGATTGCACAAAGGTTAGAAAGGGTACCGTATCCCCGGATAACATGTATGGATAGCGTACACATTCAAAATATATGTCTATACAGCATGAGGCAGGCTCAGACGGTGTTAGGCCCAGTATGGATTGCACGTCATTGCACAAAGGTTAGAAAGGGTACCGTATCCCTGGATAACATGTATGGATAGCGTACACATTCAAAATATATGTCTATACAGCATGAGGCAGGCTCAGACGGTGTTAGGCCCAGTATGGATTGCACGTCATTGCACAAAGGTTAGAAAGGGTACCGTATCCCCGGATAACATGTATGGATAGCGTACACATTCAAAATATATGTCTATACAGCATGAGGCAGGCTCAGACGGTGTTAGGCCCAGTATGGATTGCACGTCATTGCACAAAGGTTAGAAAGGGTACCGTATCCCCGGATAACATGTATGGATAGCGTACACATTCAAAATATATGTCTATACAGCATGAGGCAGGCTCAGACGGTGTTAGGCCCAGTATGGATTGCACGTCATTGCACAAAGGTTAGAAAGGGTACCGTATCCCCGGATAACATGTATGGATAGCGTACACATTCAAAATATATGTCTATACAGCATGAGGCAGGCTCAGACGGTGTTAGGCCCAGTATGGATTGCACGTCATTGCACAAAGGTTAGAAAGGGTACCGTATCCCTGGATAACATGTATGGATAGCGTACACATTCAAAATATATGTCTATACAGCATGAGGCAGGCTCATACGGTGTTAGGCCCAGTATGGATTGCACGTCATTGCACAAAGGTTAGAAAGGGTACCGTATCCCCGGATAACATGTATGGATAGCGTACACATTCAAAATATATGTCTATACAGCATGAGGCAGGCTCAGACGGTGTTAGGCCCAGTATGGATTGCACGTGATTGCACAAAGGTTAGAAAGGGTACCGTATCCCTGGATAACATGTATGGATAGCGTACACATTCAAAATATATGTCTATACAGCATGAGGCAGGCTCAGACGGTGTTAGGCCCAGTATGGATTGCACGTCATTGCACAAAGGTTAGAAAGGGTACCGTATCCCTGGATAACATGTATGGATAGCGTACACATTCAAAATATATGTCTATACAGCATGAGGCAGGCTCAGACGGTGTTAGGCCCAGTATGGATTGCACGTGATTGCACAAAGGTTAGAAAGGGTACCGTATCCCTGGATAACATGTATGGATAGCGTACACATTCAAAATATATGTCTATACAGCATGAGGCAGGCTCAGACGGTGTTAGGCCCAGTATGGATTGCACGTCATTGCACAAAGGTTAGAAAGGGTACCGTATCCCCGGATAACATGTATGGATAGCGTACACATTCAAAATATATGTCTATACAGCATGAGGCAGGCTCAGACGGTGTTAGGCCCAGTATGGATTGCACGTCATTGCACAAAGGTTAGAAAGGGTACCGTATCCCCGGATAACATGTATGGATAGCGTACACATTCAAAATATATGTCTATACAGCATGAGGCAGGCTCAGACGGTGTTAGGCCCAGTATGGATTGCACGTGATTGCACAAAGGTTAGAAAGGGTACCGTATCCCTGGATAACATGTATGGATAGTGTACACATTCAAAATATATGTCTATACAGCATGAGGCAGGCTCAGACGGTGTTAGGCCCAGTATGGATTGCACGTCATTGCACAAAGGTTAGAAAGGGTACCGTATCCCCGGATAACATGTATGGATAGCGTACACATTCAAAATATATGTCTATACAGCATGAGGCAGGCTCAGACGGTGTTAGGCCCAGTATGGATTGCACGTGATTGCACAAAGGTTAGAAAGGGTACCGTATCCCTGGATAACATGTATGGATAGCGTACACATTCAAAATATATGTCTCAGGAGGCAGGCTCAGACGGTGTCAGGCACAGTATGGATTTGACGGCCCAGATTACACAGCGGAGGAGCAGGGAGAGGTAAAGATTGCAAATGCTGGGGCCCTGCCCAAGCAAGGGGGGCCCACTCTTGGGCGTCGGTACTGGCACTGGGCCCCTCATAGTACAGCGGTGTGTCTGACGGCGGGTGTGCACCACCACCGTCAGAGACACTTGATTGCACTATGAGGGACCCTGTGCCAGTGCCCGCGCCCAAGAGTCGGCCTACCCACCTGTCCAGGGCAACGGCACTCGCACGGTGTCGTGCGCTAGGTGGTTACCCCGGCCATGGGGGGGAGGCAGCACAGTTAGGGAGTTTTAGAAAGTGGCATATGTTGATGTTGGACATTCAGCTGATGCAAAAGGCGAAATAGGTGAAGTACCAGGAAGAGGTGGACCAAAGCAAGCCATTTTTCTGTCACCCTATGTGTCATCAGGGGAAGGTGGGACAAAATCCTTGGAAACCCATGCGTGGTTCATTTTAATGAAGGTTAGATCATCCACATTTTGGGTTGACAGACGGGTCCTTTTTTCTGTCAGGATTGATCCAGCTGCACTGAAGACTCTTTCCGATGGCACACTTGCAGCTGGGCAAGCGAGCTCCTGTAAGGCATATTGGGCCAATTCAGGCCAAGTGTCCAGTTTAGCGGCCCAATAGTCAAAGGGGAATGACCTGTGTGGGAGAACATCGATATGGGAGGAAAAGTAGTTTGTAACCATAGTTGACAACTGCTGTCTCCTGTCACTTTCCATCGATGCAGTATTACCAGTTGTGTGAGCGGTATTTGAAAAATCAGTCCACAACATTGTCATGAAACCCCTGTCTCCAACGCCACTTCTGCTGTGTGCACCACGAACACCTCTACCAAGCTGCCCCCGGCCCGTACGGCTCGTGTGAGAACCATCACCGCTGCTGTGTGCTGGGAATGCCTCAAGCAACCGATTTACCAGAGTTGCTTGTTTATTAGCCAATATTAGGTCAAGGTTCTCCTGTGGCATGATGTTTTGTAATTTGCCTTTATAGCGTGGATCCAGGATGCTGGCCAACCAGTAGTCGTCATCGTTCATCATTTTGGCAATGCGGGGGTCCCTTTTTAGGATCCGCAAGGCATAATCTGACATGTGGGCCAATGTTCCCGGTGTCAATGATGCACTGCGAGTGCTGGGTGGAGGAGCACTTTCTGGCAAATCCACATCCCTCCAGTCACGCACAAACCCTGTACCAGACCTTGCCACGCCAACATTTTCACTTGCCCCACGAGATGCATCCTCCTCCCCTAAGTAATCATCCCCATCATCCTCCTCCTCCTCCTCCTCTTCTTCCTCCACCTCGTCCAGGAGAGGTCCCTGAGCAGACAATGGCTGAATGTCATCAAGGATTCCCTCCTCCTCTTCCTCCTCATCAACATTGGCTGCAGACGCCTGCTCCTTAAGGTGCGTCAAAGTTTGCATGAGCAGACGCATAAGTGGGATGCTCATGCTTAGGATGGCGTCGTCTGCGCTTACCAGCCGTGTGCATTCCTCAAAACACTGAAGGACTTTACAAAGGTCTTTCAGCTTCGACCACTGCACGCCTGTCAACTCCATGTCTGCTCTCAAAGTGCCTGGCCGTGTATCCTCCCACAAATGCATTATGGCCTGCCTCTGCTCGCACAGCCGCTCCACCATGTGCAGGGTGGAGTTCCACCTTGTTGCAATGTCGATAATGAGGCGGTGGTTGGGAAGGTGGAGCAATCGCTGCAGCTTCTGCATACGAACGGAGTGTACAGGCGACCGGCGGATGTGCGCGCACAGTCTTCGCACCTTCTGGAGCAGGGCTGTTAACTCCGGATAATTTTTGAGGAAGCACTGCACCACCAGGTTCAAGGTGTGAGCCAAGCAAGGTATGTGGCTGAGTTTTGAAAGGGCTATGGCTGCCACAAAATTACGGCCGTTATCACTAACTACCTTGCCTGCCTCAAGATGTACACTGCCCAGCCATGACTCAGTTTGTCGCTTCAAGTACTCGGCCAGCACCTCGGCGGTGTGTCTGTCGCCCAAACACATCATCTGCAACACAGCCTGCTGACGCTTTCCACTAGCTGCTCGATAGGGGGACACCTCGTGTGCAACAGTGGCAGCTGCAGATGGAGTGCTCGTACGACTGCGCTCTGTGGACGAGCTTTCGCTTCTGGAGGAGGAGGAGGAGGAGGAGGAGGGTCGAATGCCTACAGCCAACTGTTTCCTATGCCGTGGGCTAGGCAGCACTGTCCCACCACCGCTGTCCCCTGTGGACCCTGCATCCACCACATTAACCCAGTGCGCAGTGATGGACACGTAACGGCCCTGGCCATGCCGACTGGACCATGCATCAGTTGTGAGGTGCACCTTTCCGCTCACTGACTGCTTGAGTGCATGGACAATGCGGTCTTTCACATGATGGTGGAGGGCTGGGATGGCTTTGCGAGAGAAGAAGTGGCGACTGGGTAGGTCATAGCGTGGTACTGCATAGGCCATGAGTTCGCGGAAAGCTGTGCTTTCCACCAACCGAAAGGGCATCATCTCAAACGAGATTAGTTTGGCAATGTGGGCGTTCAAACCCAGTGTACGCGGATGAGAGACTGAGTACTTTCTTGACCTACTCATAGTGTCTGGGAGGGTGAGCTGGACTTGAGAGCTGCATATGGTGGAAGTAGCGGTGGACAGGGCGGACTGAGAGAGGGTTGATGATGGTGATGGAGTTGGTGTTCTTTCTGATGGCCTAGAATCAGTCTTTCGTTGATATAACAGTGGGATTCCCTGACTGCTGTGGCCTTGCAACGACACCTCAACATTTGCTGCTGTGCTAACCGGTGGGCTTACAGTGGGGGAAACAATGTAGCGTTGCTGACTACCTTCATTGTGATCAGTTGCACATGTGGCACTTGAGGTTTGGTGTTGTGTCCACGCTTGCAAGTGCATGCTGGTTAAATGTCTAAGCATGCAACTGGTATTCAAATTTTTCAGATTTTTCCCTCGGCTAAAGGTCTTTGCGCACTTCTTACAGATAACCTTGGCCTGATCATGAGGATTTTGTTCAAAACAGTGCCACACTGCACTCTTCCTACTTTGGCAGACATTTTGCGGCCTAGCACGCTGTGATCTTTTGACCCTCTGGACAAGCTGTCCAGCAACTCTTTTGATGTTTGGAACCTGTCTTTGGAGTGCTCCGGGCCTGCCAGATAACAGCTGTTGCGATGTCGATGTCTGCTGTGGATGCTCCTCATCTGAGCTATTGGAAGCAGCACCCTCTTCCCCCAATGGATGCCAATCTGGGTCAACAACTGGGTCATCCATCACCTCCTCTTCTATGTCATGTGCACCTTTCTCTGTGTCACCGTGTATGGTGGTATAGTGTGCGGGAAGGGGCACCTGAGTCTCATCAGGGTCAAAATCTGGCTCTGTACACTGCGAGGACAATGTAGTGCTCTGAGTGAATGTACCAGCAGAATCATCCATCAGCGGCTGTGCATCAGTGCACTCCATGTCAGATTCATCTTGGCCTGGGTAATTCACCATTTGACTTGATAATCCAGGCATGGTATGTGAAACCAGCTCCATGGAGTAATCAGTAGTATGGCCTGCGTCATCCTTCAATCTTGGTTGGGGTGAAGTACACAAGGAAAGGTGTGGTTCATGAACATGAGCCTCCAATGACGACTCAGTGCTTTTACTTTTTACAACTGAAGAAGAGGAGGCGATAGAGCTGGAGGCTGAGTCAGCAATGTAAGACAAAACTTTTTCCTGATGCTCTGCCTTTAAAAGCGGTTTGCCAACTCCTAGAAAACTAAGCGTTCGAGGCCTTATGTAGCCAGACGATGACGCAGGGTCAGCACCTCCTGCATTCGGTCCTATTTTGCTCTTGCCACTACCATCAGATCCACCACCAACACCATCATTACCAGCTGCCAACCCCCGCCCAATTCCACGGCCTCTTCCACCAGCCTTCCTCATTTTTGGTAGAAATGTAGACAAAATCCAACAAACTATATAGTAATGTAAAACAAGGTACAAGGTGTCTATAGGACAGGGGAGATTTTGAATTTCTGCAGACACTTGTGGACACTGGACACTTTTGGATTGTGTGAGGCCCACTGATATCTGAGCGCTATGTGACACGCTCGATGGCACAGCTGCCTGTGACCAAAGTGACGAGAGGATAATGGAGATTTTGAATCTCTGCGTACACTTTTGGACACTGGACACTTGTGGATTGTGTGAGGCCCACTGATATCTGAGCGCTATGTGACACGCTCGATGGCACAGCTGCCTGTGACCAAAGTGACGAGAGGATAATGGAGATTTTGAATCTCTGCGTACACTTTTGGACACTGGACACTTGTAGATTGTGTGAGGCCCACTGATATCTGAGCGCTATGTGACACGCTCGATGGCACAGCTGCCTGTGACCAAAGTGACGAGAGGATAATGGAGATTTTGAATCTCTGCGTACACTTTTGGACACTGGACACTTGTGGATTGTGTGAGGCCCACTGATATCTGAGCGCTATGTGACACGCTCGATGGCACAGCTGCCTGTGACCAAAGTGACGAGAGGATAATGGAGATTTTGAATCTCTGCGTACACTTTTGGACACTGGACACTTGTGGATTGTGTGAGGCCCACTGATATCTGAGCGCTATGTGACACGCTCGATGGCACAGCTGCCTGTGACCAAAGTGACGAGAGGATAATGGAGATTTTGAATCTCTGTGTACACTTTTGGACACTGGACATTTGTGGATTGTGTGAGGCCCACTGATATCTGAGCGCTATGTGACACGCTCGATGGCACAGCTGCCTGTGACCAAAGTGACGAGAGGATAATGGAGATTTTGAATCTCTGCGTACACTTTTGGACACTGGACACTTGTGGATTGTGTGAGGCCCACTGATATCTGAGCGCTATGTGACACGCTCGATGGCACAGCTGCCTGTGACCAAAGTGACGAGAGGATAATGGAGATTTTGAATCTCCGCGTACACTTTTGGACACTGGACACTTGTGGATTGTGTGAGGCCCACTGATATCTGAGTGCTATGTGACACGCTCGATGGCACGGCTGCCTGTGACCAAAGTGACGAGAGGATAATGGAGATTTTGAATCTCTGCGTACACTTTTGGACACTGGACACTTGTGGATTGTGTGAGGCCCACTGATATCTGAGCGCTATGTGACACGCTCGATGGCACAGCTGCCTGTGACCAAAGTGACGAGAGGATAATGGAGATTTTGAATCTCTGCGTACACTTTTGGACACTGGACACTTGTGGATTGTGTGAGGCCCACTGATATCTGAGCGCTATGTGACACGCTCGATGGCACAGCTGCCTGTGACCAAAGTGACGAGAGGATAATGGAGATTTTGAATCTCTGCGTACACTTTTGGACACTGGACACTTGTGGATTGTGTGAGGCCCACTGATATCTGAGCGCTATGTGACACGCTCGATGGCACGGCTGCCTGTGACCAAAGTGACGAGAGGATAATGGAGATTTTGAATCTCTGCGTACACTTTTGGACACTGGACACTTGTGGATTGTGTGAGGCCCACTGATATTTGAGCGCTATGTGACACGCTCGATGGCACAGCTGCCTGTGACCAAAGTGACGAGAGGATAATGGAGATTTTGAATCTCTGCGTACACTTTTGGACACTGGACACTTGTGGATTGTGTGAGGCCCACTGATATCTGAGCGCTATGTGACACGCTCGATGGCACAGCTGCCTGTGACCAAAGTGACGAGAGGATAATGGAGATTTTGAATCTCTGCGTACACTTTTGGACACTGGACACTTGTGGATTGTGTGAGGCCCACTGATATCTGAGCGCTATGTGACACGCTCGATGGCACAGCTGCCTGTGACCAAAGTGACGAGAGGATAATGGAGATTTTGAATCTCTGCGTACACTTTTGGACACTGGACACTTGTGGATTGTGTGAGGCCCACTGATATCTGAGCGCTATGTGACACGCTCGATGGCACAGCTGCCTGTGACCAAAGTGACGAGAGGATAATGGAGATTTTGAATCTCTGCGTACACTTTTGGACACTGGACACTTGTAGATTGTGTGAGGCCCACTGATATCTGAGCGCTATGTGACACGCTCGATGGCACAGCTGCCTGTGACCAAAGTGACGAGAGGATAATGGAGATTTTGAATCTCTGCGTACACTTTTGGACACTGGACACTTGTGGATTGTGTGAGGCCCACTGATATCTGAGCGCTATGTGACACGCTCGATGGCACAGCTGCCTGTGACCAAAGTGACGAGAGGATAATGGAGATTTTGAATCTCTGCGTACACTTTTGGACACTGGACACTTGTGGATTGTGTGAGGCCCACTGATATCTGAGCGCTATGTGACACGCTCGATGGCACAGCTGCCTGTGACCAAAGTGACGAGAGGATAATGGAGATTTTGAATCTCTGCGTACACTTTTGGACACTGGACATTTGTGGATTGTGTGAGGCCCACTGATATCTGAGCGCTATGTGACACGCTCGATGGCACAGCTGCCTGTGACCAAAGTGACGAGAGGATAATGGAGATTTTGAATCTCTGCGTACACTTTTGGACACTGGACACTTGTGGATTGTGTGAGGCCCACTGATATCTGAGCGCTATGTGACACGCTCGATGGCACAGCTGCCTGTGACCAAAGTGACGAGAGGATAATGGAGATTTTGAATCTCTGCGTACACTTTTGGACACTGGACACTTGTGGATTGTGTGAGGCCCACTGATATCTGAGCGCTATGTGACACGCTCGATGGCACGGCTGCCTGTGACCAAAGTGACGAGAGGATAATGGAGATTTTGAATCTCTGCGTACACTTTTGGACACTGGACACTTGTGGATTGTGTGAGGCCCACTGATATCTGAGCGCTATGTGACACGCTCGATGGCACAGCTGTGACAAAAGTGACTAGAGGATAAGGGAGATTGGATTGCTTTTAAAAAAGCAGTTTGCAGAGCAGTGGGTAAACAGCAATGCCAGCGTGTCAGGAAGCCTTAAAAGGCAGCCCAACAACCAACACCACTGATACACCACAATATAGCCTCCCCTTGCACTGCACACACAGTGACTTGTGTGTTGTGCAGGCCAAATCGCTAGCAGCAGAAGCAGTTTTTTTGTCTTCTTCCCTGCCTAACGCTCTCCCTACAGAATCAGCAGCAACCTCTCCCTATACTAAGATCGGCAGAAGTAAGATGGCGGTCGGCGTGCACGCCCTTTTATACCCCCTGTGACGCCCACCAAAGCAAGCCAATCACTTGCATGCCCTTCTGAAAGATGGTGGTGACCCGTGCCTAGGTCATCACATTGCCCACAGTGTCCGTGGATCCTGATTGGCTGAAAAAGAGCGCAAAACAAACTTTTGAAACGCAACTTTGGCGCGTAAGTCGCCGACCTCGTGGCCGACCTCATCCTAGGGTCGGGTTTCGTTTCATGAAACCCGACTTTGCCAAAAGTCGGCGACTTTTGAATTTTTTCGACCCGTTTCGCTCAACTCTAATGTCCACGATTCCATTTAAAGTCTGTCAGTTTTGTCTTGGGTGTGTAAGTTTGAGGTTTGCAAGCTGCAGAGCAGGAGTCTCTGTGCAACCTAGGTTTATGTGGAGCTAACAGAGAGACAGGGACTTCAAGGCACCCAAGAGACACGATGGTGCCATTGCTCACGGCAACGGGTTTTGAACAAGGACTGCATTTGTGGAAACCCGACTGTAATCCGGAGGATATCACTCCTGTATGGGAGTCTGGAAAAAAAGACACTGTTTATGTTGAACTTTCTGTGATCTCTACCTATCTATCGCACTGCGTCAACCCCGCTGCACTACAGCTGTTATAGCACAGTACTGCAATATACAGTACAAATCAGAGTCCTATGAATGCCAACCACAGACTGGTCTTCAAAGGAGCATCATGGCAAGTTAAAGGGAATCTGTCACTCCATTTTTGGCCTATGAGATGCGGCCACCGCCATCAGGGGCTTATCTACAGCATTCTGTAATGTTGTAGATAAGCCCCCGATGTAACCTGAAAGATAAGAAAAAAAAGTTAGATTATACTCACCCGGGGATCCGGTCCAGTCCGATGGGTGCCATGGTTCGGTTCAGCACCTCCCATCTTCTAGAGATGATGTCCTCCTTCTTACTTCTACCACGGCCCTGCGCAGGCATACTTTCTCTGCCCTGTTGAGGGCAGAGAAAAGTACTGCAATGCGCAGGCGCCGGTCCTCTCTAACCTTTCCTGGCGCCTGCTCACTGCAGTACTTTACTTAACTACTTTAACAATAAACATACACATATTTAGTATCGCCGCGTCCGTAATGACCGGCCCTATAAAACTGTCCCACTAATTAACCCCTTTAGTGAACCCTTTAAAAAAAAGGCAAAAAACAATGCTTTATCATCATACCGCCGAACAAAAAGTGGAATAACGCGCAATCAAAAAGATGTATATAAATAACCATGGTACCGCTGAAAAACGCATCTTGTCCCGCAAAAAACGAGCTGCCATACAGCATCATCAGTAAAAAAAAAAGTTATAGCTCGCAGAATAAAGCGATACAAAAATAGTTATTTTTTATATAAAATTGTTTTTATTGTATAAAAGCGCCAAAACATAAAAAAGATATAAATGAGGTATTGATTAATCGAACTGACCCGAAGAATAAAACCCTTTTATCAATTTTACCACATGCAGAACGGTGTCAACGCCACCCCCAAAAAGAAATTCATGAAATGTACATTCTGCATCCCAAAAATCAGAATAAAAAGCGATCAAAAAATGTCATGTGCCTGAAAATGGTACCAATAAAAACGTCAACTCGTCCCTCAAAACATAAGACCTCACATGACTCTGTGGGTCAAAATATGGAAAAATTATAGCTCTCAATATGTGGTGATGCAAAATCTATTTTTACAATAAAAAGCATCTTTTAGCGTGTGACAGCTGCCAAACATAAAAACCCGCCATATATAGTAAATCAAACCCCTCTTTATCACACGCTTAGTTACGGAAAAATAATAAAATTTAAAAAAAGTATTAATTTCCATTTTCCCATTAGGGTTAGGGCTAAGTTAGGGCTGAGATTAGGGTTAGGGGTGTGTTGGGGCTAGGGTTGTAGTTAGAATTGGGAGGTTTCCACTGTTTAAGCACATCAGGGGCTCTCCAAATGCAACATGGCGTCTGGTCTCAATTCCAACCAATTCTGCATTGAAAAAGTCAAACGGTGCGCCTTCCCTTCCAAGCTCTGCCATGCGCATAAACAGTAGTTTATCCACAAATATGGGGTATCAGCCTACTCAGGACAAATTGCACAAAAACTTTTGGGGTCGAATTTCTCCTGTTACCCTTGGGAAAATAAAAAATTGGGGGCAAAAATATCATTTTTGTGGAAAAGATAAGATTTTTTTATTTTTATGGCTCTACATTATAAACTTCTGTGAAGCACTTGGGGGTTCAAAGTGCTCACCACACATCTAGATAAGTTCCTTGGGGGTCTAGTTTCCAAAATGGGGTCACTTGTGGGGAATTCCCACAGTTTAGGCACATCAGGGGCTCTCCAAACATGACATGACTCCCACAGACCATTCCATCAAAGTCTGCATTCCAAAACGTCACTACTTCCCTTCCAAGCCCCGACGTGTGCCCATACACTTGTTTTCTCCCACATATGGGGTATCAGCATACTCAGGAAAAATTGCACAATAACATTTGGGGTCCTGTTTTCCTTGGGAAAATAAAAATTGAGGGTGAAAAGATCATTTTTGTGGAAAAAATATGATTTTTTAATTTTACGACTGTACGTTATAAACTTCTGTGAAGCCCTTGGGGGTTCAAAGTTGTCACCACATATCTAGATAAGTTCCTTGGGAGGTCTAGTTTCCAAAATGGGGTCACTTGTGGGAGGTTTCCACTGTTTAGACACATCAGGGGCTCTGGCGTCCGATCTCAATTCCAGCCAATTTTGCGTTGAAAAAGTCAAATGGCGCTCCTTTCCCTTCTGAGCTCTGCCATGCGCCGAAACAGTGGTTCCCTCCACATATCAGATATCAGCATTCTCAGGACAAATTGCACAATAACTTTTGCAGTCCAATTTCTCCTGTTACCCTTGGTAAAAAAAAAAAAAAGATTGGACCTGAAGTAATTTTTTGTGAAAAAAAGTTAAATGTTCATTTTTTTTAAACATTCAAAAAATTCCTGTGAAGCACCTGAAGAGTTAATGAACTTCTTGAATGTGGTTTTGAGTACCATAAGGGCTGCAGTTTTTAGAAAGGTGTCACTTTTCTATCATATACTGTAGATCCCTCAAAGTGACTTCAAATGTGATGTGGTCCCTAAAAAAATATGGTGTTGTAAAAATGAGAAATCGCTGACCAAATTTCAACCCTTATAACTTCCTAACAAAAAAAAAATTTTGGTTCCAAAATTGTGCTGATGTAAAGTAAACATATGTGAAATGTTACTTATTAAGTTTTTTGTGTGCCATATCTCTGATTTAAGGGCATAAAACTTAAAAGTTGGAAAATTGCAAAATTTTCAAAATTTTCACCAAATTTCCATTTTTTTCACAAATAAACGCAAGTTATATGAATGAAATTTTACCACTAACATGAAGTAGAATATGTCACGAGAAAACAGTGTCGGAATCACCGGGATCCATGGAAGCGTTCCAGAGTTATTACCTCATAAAGGGAAAGTGGTCAGAATTGTAAAAATTGGCCCGGTCATTAACGTGCAAACCACCCTTTGGGGTGAAGGGGTTAATCAGCATAACAGCGCCGACCTGACACTGTTTACAGGTTACCGTGTACAATCCTGTTGACTGGTTCACTATAAAGGGGTGATCACGTCTTCTTAAGTGGCTAAAATTGCAAAGTGCTTATAAAAACAAGCGACTTTGCAATTTACCGTACTTAATATTAAAATCCTCTCTCTTCTTAAGAAAGTAGGGGTTTTACGTTTTACAGTTTATTATTTGTTGCCTAGATTACTGGCCACCACTGCAGTAGATCAGAGGTGGCCAGTCTCCTAGGTTGGGAAGACATAGTGCTTGCAAGCTTTTTTCCATAGAGCTTGTTGCTCTGAAGTTGACCAGATCACTGGACTTCTCTAGTTTCAGTTCCGCTGTCATCTTCTAATGCTGCAGAAGCAAGGCTGTGATGTCTTGCATCATTGGAGAGCACACAGTTTGGGCTATCGGTGCAACAATGTCACTGGTCCAATTTGTCAATCATTCAGGACTGCACTGTACCCAGCAAGCAGGAAAACAGGAGGCTGGGGAAAAGTGCTCTCCAAACAGGAATATGACAATAATCATTTAAGAAGTATGTTGAAATATATTTATCTGAATTCTATTGATATCAATAAATTGAAAGAAAAGCTCTCTTTTTTATAACTAATAGTACAGTAATTTTGCATTCTGTTATCTATCTAAGAACATTTACAGCCATATGGATGATAGATGTAAGACACAAAAAATAGAATCCACACACCTTGTGTATTAAATTAATGCACAGGTGCACAGATACGCCACGTGGCCAATATACAAACATAAACAGTCATGCCAAAAAGTGTTAGCACTCTTGAAATTGCTCCAGAAAATGAAGTATAATAATTTGCAATTATTGCAATTACACATGTTTTGTTAGATACAGGTGCATCTCACTAAATTAGAATATCATCAAAAAGTTCATTTATTTCATTTCTTCAATACAAAAAGTGAAACTCATATTTTATATAGAGTCGTTACAAACAGAGTGATCTATTTCATGTTTATTTCTGTTAATATTGATGATTATGGCTTACAGCCAGTGAAAACCCCCAAAGTCATTATCTCAGTAAATTAGAATACTTTTATAACACCAGCTTGAAAAATGATTTTAAAATCCGAAATGTTGGCCTACTGAAATTTATGTTGAGTAAATGCGCTCAATACTTGGTCGGGGCTCATCTGGCATCAATTACTGGATCAATACGATGTGGTATGGAGGCGATCAGCCTGTGGCACTGCTGAGATGTTATGGAAGCCCAGGTTGCTTTGATAGCAGCCTTCAGCTCGTCTGCATTGTTGCATCTGGTGGCTCTCATCTTCCTTTTGACAATATGGATTCTCTATGGGGTTAAGGTCAGGTGAGTTTTCTGGCCAATCAAGCACAGTGATACTGTTGTTTTTAAACAAGGTATTTGTACTTTTGGCAGTGTGGACAGGTGCCAAGTCCGGCTATAGAATGAAATTGCCATCTGAAAAAAGCTTGTCAGCAGAGGGAAGCATGAAATGCTCTAAAATTTCCTGGTAGATTGCCGTGCTGACTTTGGTCTTAATAAAATACAGTGGACCTACACCAGCTGATGACATGGCTCACCAAACCATCACTTATTGTGGAAACATCACACTAGACCCCAAGCAGCTTGGATTGTGGCCTCTCCTCTCTTCCTCCAGACTCTGATTTCCAAATGAAATGAAAAATTTACTGTACTTTCACCTGAAAACAACACCTTGGACCATTGAGCAACAGTCCAGTTCTTTTAAACCCTGGCCCAGGTAAGATGCCTCTGGCATTGTGTATTGGTCATGAGTGGCTTGACATAAAGAATGCGACACTTGAGCCCATGTGCTGGATACGTCTGTGGGTGGAGGCTTTTGAAGCAATGACTCCAGCAGCAGTCCACTCCTTGTGAATCTCTCCCAAATTTTTGAATGGCTGTTTCTTACCAATCCTTTCAAGGCTGTGGTATCCCGGTTGCTTGTGCACCTTTTTCTACCATACTTTTTTCTTCCACTCAACTTTCGATTAATATGCTTGGATACAGCACTCTGTGAACAATCATCTTCTTTTGCAATGAACTTTTGTGGCTAAAGCCCCCATCACACACAGCGATCTCGCTAGCGAGATCGCTGCTGAGTCACAAGTTTTGTGATGCAACAGCAATTTCACCAGCGAGATCGCTGTGTGTGACACCTATCAGCGAGCGGCCCCCCTGCCGGTTATCGCTGATCGTTGTGGAAAGCCCTGGACATTTTTTTGATCGTTGGTCTCCCGCTGGGTGGCATGCATCGCTGCGTGTGGCAGGCGGGAGACCAGCGATCAGTGAGCTGGAGCTGGTAACCAAGGTAAACAGTGGGTTTCTAAGCGACGCGCGGCGCTTAGAAACCCGCTGTGTACCTTAGTTACCACCTCGCTGATGCAGGGAGCTGGTAACCAAGGTAAACAGTGGGTTTCTAAGCACTGAGGTGCTTAGAAACCCGCTGTTTACCTTGGTTAACAGCTCCCTGCACCAGCGCGCTGGTATCTAAGGTACACAGCGACGCGCATGCGCTTGTCGTCGCTGGTGCTGATCGCTGGTGAAGCTGCCTGTTTGGGTGCTCACCAGTGATGATGTAGCGACACACCAATGATCCTGACAAGTTCATATCGTTGTCGGGATCGCTGGTGAGTCGCTATGTGTGACGGGGCCCTTACCCTCCTTGTGGAGTGTGTCAATAACTGCTTTCTGGACGTCTGTGCAGGTGTTTTTTGTTAATTATTCTAATTTACTGAGATAATGGCTTTTAGGTTTTCATTGGCTGTAAGCCATAATCAACATTAACAGAAATTAACATGCAAAATAGATCACTCTGTTTTTAATGACTCTATATAATGCATGAGCTTCACTTTTTGTATTGAAGAACTAAACGAAATTAACTTTTTGATTATATTCTAACTTAGTGAGAAGCACGTCTATGTTTTTTTGACCACTTTTCTCTTGCAAACTGCTCCAGGTGTGTCATATTTGAAGGGTGCCTTCTCCTAACAGCAATTTTAAGATCTCTCCACAGGTGTTCAATGGGATTTAGATCCGGACTAATTGCTGGCCACTTCAGAACTCTACAGTTCTTTATTTCCATCCATTTGTGGGTGCTTCTTGAAGTATGTTTGGGGTCACTATCCTGCTGGAAGACCCATGAACTTGGAGGCAAACCTAGCTTTTTGACACTGGGCACTAAATTGCAACCCCAAATCCTTTGGTAATGATTTAGATTTAATGATGCTTTGTACACAGTCAAAGCACCCAGTGCCAGAGGGAGTAATCAAGCACAAAACATCTTTAAACCTCCACTATGCTTTACTGTAGGTACTGTAGGTACTGCTATTTTCTTTGTAGGTCTCATTCCATTTTCGATAAACAGTAGGTTAATATTCTTTATCAAAAAGCTCTATCTTGTTCTCATCTTTCCACAGGATGCTTTCCCAGAAGGATTTGGCATACTCACGTACATTTTGACAAACTGCAGTCCAGCTTTTTATGTCACTGTGTCAGCAATGGGGTCCTCATGGGTATCCTGTGTGACAGAGTCACTGGCTTTGTGGAGGAAGGGAGGTACATGTCACTGCACATGCAGCGGTCAGTGATGTGAAAATGGAATGTTTTTGTGTTTCCAGCACACTAGGTACTGAGAGGCTGGTACAGAGTTTAATGGGCCAGGTTTTTTTTAGCACCTTCAGGATGACCTGAGGTGTATGAGGACCTGCAGTGATGTCATGATCACATGACTAGTACATGTGATATATAGCTTGACCTGTGGTTCAGTCGTGGGTGTGTTGGGAGAGAGGTGGAACTCCCACGTGGCTCCCATAGGAAATAAGGACGCTGTGTGCATTACCTGCAGTGAAGCCTGCAGGACAAGGACTCTGAGAGACTTTATCTTTGTTTTACCTTTTTGCCAGAAAGGCTTTGCTTGTTTTCCTGAACCCTGCGAGGGTTTATGCTGTCTAAAATAAACCAGCAGGTGAATTTCTACTAGGACTGTTCCTGTGTCTACCTTTGTGAAGCAGTGGAGTGAGTGAACCCCTCACCCCTGCCATAACGTTTCATTTCATTCAAATGTCGACAGATAGTTCGCACTGACACTGATGCACTCTCAGCCTGCAGGGCAGCTTGAACTTCTTTGAAACTTGATTGGGTCTGCTTATCCAACATCCAAACTATCCTGCATTTCAACTTTCATCAATTTTTCTCTCCCCTCCAAGTACAAGGAGATTAGCTACAGTGCCATAGGTTGTAAATGTCTTGATTATGTTGTAAACTATGGACAAAGAACAGCAGAAAAAAGGCAGAGATGTTTACCTGGCAAGGCCACCAAACAAATACACTGAAAAAATAAAGTGCAAAAAAACACACACAAAATATGTGAGGTACTAGTTGGTATTTTGGCCAAAATATGCAAGCTCGCAACCACGTAAAGGGTCCTTATGCTTGCGAGTCCTATCACTAAACAGCAAAACCACAAAATCCTCCAAAAAATTCAAAAAACAGCAGAAAAAAGTCAGAGATGTTTACCTGCCCAGGCCTCCAAACAAATGCACTAACAGGATGTAGTGGACCCATTTAACAGGGTGCAGCTGGGCCCATTTGACTCAGTAAACTGTGGTGTCTGTTCACACGGGTTGCATTTTGGATAGCACTGGGCAGCCTGCCTGATCTAAGAGTATGGGTGTCACTAATAAGCTGTAAGTTAAATGCTCTGCATCACCTGTATGTGAACAGCGCCACATACAGACCTTTTTTGTGCATTAATATGCCAAGCAACCACCCCCATCATGGATTGGCAGGCTGAGAGTGGTTGTCTCATCAACATTCTTGCACCTGTGTTAAATGGGTCCACTACATCTTGTTAGTGCATTTGTTTGGAGGCCTGGGCAGGTAAACTTCTCTGTCTTTTTTCTTCTGTTCTTTGAATTTTTTTGAGGATTTTTAAGTCCTTTTTTGTGGCTTTGCTGTTTAGCACCATGGACAAAGGAACATCAAGATCTCTGGAGATAGACCTATAACCTTGAAATTTGTTGATATTTTTCAACAAATTTGGTTCGCAAGTTCTCAGGCAGTTTTCTTCTCTTTTTGTTCACTGTGGTTAGTGTGGCATGCACAGACACAGAATGTAAAGATTGAGTCAACTTCTCCCCTTTTTATCTGTTTTCAGGTGTGATTTTCATATTGCCCACACCTGTTACTTGCCACTGCTGAGTTTGAGTGAGCATCATATGCTTGAAACAAAGTTGTTTATCCACAATTCTGGAAAGGTGCTGACTAGAGTTGAGCGAAACGGGTCGAACAATTTCAAAAGTCGCTGACTTTTGGCAAAGTCGGGTTTCATGAAACGAAAACCGACCCTAGGATGAGGTCGGCCACGAGGTCGGCGACTTACGCGCCAAAGTCGCGTTTCAAAAGTTTGTTTAGCGCTCTTTTTCAGCCAATCAGGATCCACGGACACTGTGGGCAACGTGATGACATAGGCAGGGGTCGCCACCATCTTTCAGAAGGGCATGCAAGTGATTGGCTTGCTTTGGTGGGCGTCACAGGGGTTATAAAAGTGCGTGCACGCCGACCGCCATCTTACTTCTGCCGATCTTAGCATAGGGAGAGGTTGCTGATTCTGTAGGGAGAGCGTTAGGCAGGGAAGAAGAAAAAAAAACTGCTTCTGCTGCTAGCGATTTTGCCTGTGCAACACACCAGTCACTGTGTGTGCAGTGCAAGGGGAGGCTATATTGTGGTGGATCAGCGGTGTTGGTTGTTAGGCTGCCTTCTAAGGCTTCCTGCCAGCTGCATTGCTGTTTCCCCACTGCTCTGCAAACTGCTTTTTTAAAAGCAATCCCAATTTTTTTTTTGTCCTGCTAAGGTACTGAGCGTGCATTTATTCACACCATACAGCGGTGTACGCTCCTCACACAGTACCGTGTAACGGCTGTTATCACAGCCACAGTGAAGCTATCTGTGTGTCACTGTGGAGGACTTGTTCCGTTCTTACAGACCT
The DNA here is from genome assembly GCF_039654945.1 of Dendrobates tinctorius. NCBI lineage: Eukaryota > Metazoa > Chordata > Amphibia > Anura > Dendrobatidae > Dendrobates > Dendrobates tinctorius. Next base: position 52,806,945 of record NW_027361707.1, read on the forward strand.
ACACTCTAGGGAGATTCCTATTCTGCCCAATTCTACAATTCACTTTTTTCACACCTGTGCCATCGAGCCTGTGACATAGCGCTCTGATATTCAGTGGGCCTCACACAATCCAAAAGTGTCCAGTGTCCACAAGTGTCTGCAGAAATTCAAAATCTCCCTTATCCTGTAGTCACTTTTTTCACACCTGCTGCATTGAGCCTGTGACATAGCGCTCTGATATTCATTGGGCCTCACACAATTCAAAAGTGTCCAGTGTCTGCAGAAATTCAAAATCTCCCTTATCCTGTAGTCACTTTTTTCACACCTGCTGCATCGAGCCTGTGACATAGCGCTCTGATATTCATTGGGCCTCACACAATCCAAAAGTGTCCAGTGCCCACAAGTGTCTGCAGAAATTCAAAATCTCCCTTATCCTGTAGTCACTTTTTTCACACCTGTGCCATCGAGCCTGTGACATAGCGCTGTGATATTCAGTGGACCTCACACAATCCAAGTGTCCAGTGTCCACAAGTGTCTGCAGGAATTCAAAATCTCCCTTATCCTGTAGTCACTTTTTTCAAACCTGTGCCATCGAGCCTGTGACATAGCGCTGTGATATTCAGTGGGCCTCACACAATCCAAGTGTCCAGTGTCCACAAGTGTCTGCAGAAATTCAAAATCTCCCTTATCCTGTAGTCACTTTTTTCACACCTGTGCCATTGAGCCTGTGACATAGCACTGTGATATTCAGTGGGCCTCACACAATCCAAGTGTCCAGTGTCCACAAGTGTCTGCAGAAATTCAAAATCTCCCTTATCCTGTAGTCACTTTTTCACACCTGCTGCATCGAGCCTGTGACATAGCGCTGTGATATTCAGTGGGCCTCACACAATCCAAGTGTCCAGTGTCCACAAGTGTCTGCAGAAATTCAAAATCTCCCTTATCCTGTAGTCACTTTTTTCACACCTGTGTCATCGAGCCTGTGACATAGCACTGTGATATTCAGTGGGCCTCACACAATCCAAGTGTCCAGTGTCCACAAGTGTCTGCAGAAATTCAAAATCTCACAGAAATTCAAAATCTCTCTTATCCTGTAGTCACTTTTTTCACACCTGTGCCATCGAGCCTGTGACATAGCGCTGTGATATTGAGTGGGCCTCACACAATCCAAGTGTCCAGTGTCCACAAGTGTCTGCAGAAATTCAAAATCTCCCTTATCCTGTAGTCACTTTTTTCACACCTGTGCCATCGAGCCTGTGACATAGCACTGTGATATTCAGTGGGCCTCACACAATCCAAGTGTCCAGTGTCCACAAGTGTCTGCAGAAATTCAAAATCTCCCTTATCCTGTAGTCACTTTTTCACACCTGCTGCATCGAGCCTGTGACATAGCGCTGTGATATTCAGTGTGCCTCACACAATCCAAGTGTCCAGTGTCCACAAGTGTCTGCAGAAATTCAAAATCTCCCTTATCCTGTAGTCACTTTTTTCACACCTGCTGCATCGAGCCTGTGACATAGCGCTGTGATATTCAGTGGGCCTCACACAATCCAAGTGTCCAGTGTCCACAAGTGTCTGCAGAAATTCAAAATCTCAATTATCCTGTAGTCACTTTTTTCAAACCTGTGCCATCGAGCCTGTGACATAGCGCTGTGATATTCAGTGGGCCTCACACAATCCAAGTGTCCAGTGTCCACAAGTGTCTGCAGAAATTCAAAATCTCCCTTATCCTGTAGTCACTTTTTTCACACCTGTGCCATTGAGCCTGTGACATAGCACTGTGATATTCAGTGGGCCTCACACAATCCAAGTGTCCAGTGTCCACAAGTGTCTGCAGAAATTCAAAATCTCCCTTATCCTGTAGTCACTTTTTTCACACCTGCTGCATCGAGCCTGTGACATAGCGCTGTGATATTCAGTGGGCCTCACACAATCCAAGTGTCCAGTGTCCACAAGTGTCTGCAGAAATTCAAAATCTCCCTTATCCTGTAGTCACTTTTTTCACACCTGTGTCATCGAGCCTGAGACATAGCACTGTGATATTCAGTGGGCCTCACACAATCCAAGTGTCCAGTGTCCACAAGTGTCTGCAGAAATTCAAAATCTCACAGAAATTCAAAATCTCCCTTATCCTGTAGTCACTTTTTTCACACCTGTGCCATCGAGCCTGTGACATAGCACTGTGATATTCAGTGGGCCTCACACAATCCAAGTGTCCAGTGTCCACAAGTGTCTGCAGAAATTCAAAATCTCACAGAAATTCAAAATCTCCCTTATCCTGTAGTCACTTTTTTCACACCTGTGCCATCGAGCCTGTGACATAGCGCTGTGATATTCAGTGGGCCTCACACAATCCAAGTGTCCAGTGTCCACAAGTGTCTGCAGAAATTCAAAATCTCCCTTATCCTGTAGTCACTTTTTTCACACCTGTGCCATCGAGCCAGTGACATAGCACTGTGATATTCAGTGGGCCTCACACAATCCAAGTGTCCAGTGTCCACAAGTGTCTGCAGAAATTCAAAATCTCCCTTATCCTGTAGTCACTTTTTCACACCTGCGGCATCGAGCCTGTGACATAGCGCTGTGATATTCAGTGGGCCTCACACAATCCAAGTGTCCAGTGTCCACAAGTGTCTGCAGAAATTCAAAATCTCCCTTATCCTGTAGTCACTTTTTTCACACCTGCTGCATCGAGCCTGTGACATAGCGCTGTGATATTCAGTGGGCCTCACACAATCCAAGTGTCCAGTGTCCACAAGTGTCTGCAGAAAATCTAAATCTCCCTTATCCTGTAGTCACTTTTTTCACACCTGTGCCATCGAGCCTGTGACATAGCACTGTGATATTCAGTGGGCCTCACACAATCCAAGTGTCCAGTGTCCACAAGTGTCTGCAGAAAATCTAAATCTCCCTTATCCTGTAGTCACTTTTTTCACACCTGTGCCATCGAGCCTGTGACATAGCGCTGTGATATTCAGTGGGCCTCACACAATCCAAGTGTCCACTGTCCACAAGTGTCTGCAGAAAATCTAAATCTCCCTTATCCTGTAGTCACTTTTTTCACACCTGTGCCATCGAGCCTGTGACATAGCGCTGTGATATTCAGTGGGCCTCACACAATCCAAGTGTCCAGTGTCCACAAGTGTCTGCAGAAATTCAAAATCTCACAGAAATTCAAAATCTCCCTTATCCTGTAGTCACTTTTTTCACACCTGTGCCATCGAGCCTGTGACATAGCGCTGTGATATTCAGTGGGCCTCACACAATCCAAGTGTCCAGTGTCCACAAGTGTCTGCAGAAATTCAAAATCTCCCTTATCCTGTAGTCACTTTTTTCACACCTGTGCCATCGAGCCTGTGACATAGCACTGTGATATTCAGTGGGCCTCACACAATCCAAGTGTCCAGTGTCCACAAGTGTCTGCAGAAATTCAAAATCTCCCTTATCCTGTAGTCACTTTTTTCACACCTGCTGCATCGAGCCTGTGACATAGCGCTGTGATATTCAGTGGGCCTCACACAATCCAAGTGTCCAGTGTCCACAAGTGTCTGCAGAAATTCAAAATCTCCCAGAAATTCAAAATCTCCCTTATCCTGTAGTCACTTTTTTCACACCTGTGCCATCGAGCCTGTGACATAGCGCTCTGATATTCAGTGGACCTCACACAATCCAAGTGTCCTGTGTCCACAAGTGTCTGCAGAAATTCAAAATCTCACAGAAATTCAAAATCTCCCTTATCCTGTAGTCACTTTTTTCACACCTGTGCCATCGAGCCTGTGACATAGCGCTCTGATATTCAGTGGGCCTCACACAATCCAAAAGTGTCCAGTGTCCACTAGTGTGTGCAAAAAATCTAAATCTCCCCTGTCCAATAGACACCTTGTACCTTGTTTTACATTACTATATAGTTTGTTGGATTTTGTCTACATTTCTACCAAAAATGAGGAAGGCTGGTGGAAGAGGCCGTGGAATTGGGCGGGGGTTGGCAGCTGGTAATGATGGTGTTGGTGGTGGATCTGATGGTAGTGGCAAAAGCAAAATAGGACCGAATGCAGGAGGTGTTGAGCCTGCGTCATCGTCTGGCTCCATAAGGCTTCGAAGGCTTAGTTTTCTAGGAGTTGGCAAACCGCTTTTAACGCCAGAGCATCAGGAAAAAGTTTTGTCTTACATTGCTGACTCAGCCTCCAGCTCTATCGCCTCCCCTTCTGAAGTTGTAAAAAGTAAAAGCCCTGAGTCGTCATTGGAGGCTCATGTTCATGAACCACACCTTTCCTTGTGTCCTTCACCACAACCAAGATTGAAGGATGACGCAGGCCATACTACTGATTACTCCATGGAGCTGTTTTCACATACCATGCCTGGATTATCAAGTGAAATGGTGAATTACCCAGGCCAAGATGAATCTGACATGGAGTGCACTGATGCACAGCCGCTGATAGATGATTCTGCTGGTACATTCACTCAGAGCACTACATTGTCCTCGCAGTGTACAGAGCCAGATTCTGACCCTGATGAGACTCAGGTGCCCCTTCCCGCACACTATACCACCATACACGGTGACACAGAGGAAGGTGCACATGACATTGAAGAGGAGGTGATGGATGACCCAGTTGTTGACCCAGATTGGCATCCATTGGGGGAAGAGGGTGCTGCTTCCAATAGCTCAGATGAGGAGCATCCACAGCAGACATCGACATCGCAACAGATGTTATCTGGCAGGCCCGGAGCACTCCAAAGACAGGTTCCAAAAATCAAAAGAGTTGCTGGACTGCTTGTCCAGAGGGTCAAAACATTACAGCGTGCTAGGCCGCAAAATGTCTGCCAAAGTAGGAAGAGTGCAGTGTGGCACTTTTTGAACAAAATCCTCATGATCAGGCCAAGGTTATCTGTAACAAGTGCGCAAAGACCTTTAGCCGAGGGAAAAATCTGAAAAATTTGAATACCAGTTGCATGCTTAGACATTTAACCAGCATGCACTTGCAAGCGTGGACACAACACCAAACCTCAAGTGCCACATGTGCAACTGATCACAAAGAAGGTAGTCAGCAAAGCTACATTGTTTCCCCCACTGTAAGCCCACCGGTTAGCACAGCATCAAATGTTGAGGTGTCGTTGCAAGGCCACAGCAGTCAGGGAATCCCACTGTTATATCAACGAAATACTGAATCTAGGCCATCAGAAAGAACACCAACTCCATCACCATCATCAACCCTCTCTCAGTCCGCCCTGTCCACCGCTACTTCTACCATATGCAGCTCTCAAGTCCAGCTCACCCTCCCAAACACTATGAGTAGGTCAAGAAAGTACTCAGTCTCTCATCCGCGTACACTGGGTTTGAACACCCACATTGCCAAACTAATCTCGTTTGAGATGATGCCCTATCGGTTGGTGGAAAGCGCAGCTTTCCGCGAACTCATGGCCTATGCAGTACCATGCTATGACCTACCCAGTCGCCACTTCTTCTCTCGCAAAGCCATCCCAGCCCTCCACCATCATGTGAAAGACCGCATTGTCCATGCACTCAAGCAGTCAGTGAGTGGAAAGGTGCACCTCACAACTGATGCATGGTCCAGTCGGCATGGCCAGGGCCGTTACGTGTCCATCACTGTGCACTGGGTTAATGTGGTGAATGCAGGGTCCACAGGGGACAGCGGTGGTGGGACAGTGCTGCCTAGCCCACGGTATAGGAAACAGTTGGCTCCTCCTCCTCGTTCTCCTCCCCCAGAAGCGAAAGCTCGTCCACAGAGCGCAGTCGTACGAGCACTCCATCTGCAGCTGCCACTGTTGCACACGAGGTGTCCCCCTATCGAGCAGCTAGTGGAAAGCGTCATCAGGCTGTGTTGCAGATGATGTGTTTGGGTGACAGACACACCGCCGAGGTGCTGGCCGAGTACTTGAAGGGACAAACTGAGTCATGGCTGGGCAGTGTACATCTTGAGGCAGGCAAGGTAGTTAGTGATAACGGCCGTAATTTTGTGGCAGCCATAGCCCTTTCAAAACTCAGCCACATACCTTGCTTGGCTCACACCTTGAACCTGGTGGTGCAGTGCTTCCTCAAAAATTATCCGGAGTTAACAGCCCTGCTCCAGAAGGTGCGAAGACTGTGCGCGCACATCCGCCGGTCGCCTGTACACTCCGTTCGTATGCAGAAGCTGCAGCGATTGCTCCACCTTCCCAACCACCGCCTCATTATCGACATTGCAACAAGGTGGAACTCCACCCTGCACATGGTGGAGCGGCTGTGCGAGCAGAGGCAGGCCATAATGCATTTGTGGGAGGATACACGGCCAAGCACTTTGAGAGCAGACATGGAGTTGACAGGTGTGCAGTCGTCGAAGCTGAAAGACCTCTGTAAAGTCCTTCAGTGTTTTGAGGAATGCACATGGCTGGTAAGCACAGACGACGCCATCCTAAGCATGAGCATCCCACTTATGCGTCTGCTCATGCAAACTTTGACGCACCTTAAGGAGCAGGCGTCTGCAGCCAATGTTGACGAGGAGGAAGAGGTGGAGGGAATCCTTGATGACATTCAGCCATTGTCTGCTCAGGGACCTCTCCTGGACGAGTTGGAGGAAGAAGAGGAGGAGGAGGATGATGATGGGGATGATTACTTAGGGGAGGAGGATGCATCTCGTGGGGCAAGTGAAAATGTTGGCGTGGCAAGGTCTGGTACAGGGTTTGTGCGGGACTGGAGGGATGTGGATTTGCCAGAAAGTGCTCCTCCAACCAGCACTCGCAGTGCATCATTGACACCGGGAACATTGGCCCACATGTCAGATTATGCCTTGCGGATCCTAAAAAGGGACCCCCGCATTGCCAAAATGATGAACGATGACGACTACTGGTTGGCCAGCATCCTGGATCCACGCTATAAAGGCAAATTACAAAACATCATGCCACAGGAGAACCTTGACCTAATATTGGCTAATAAACAAGCAACTCTGGTAAATCGGTTGCTTGAGGCATTCCCAGCACACAGCAGCGGTGATGGTTCTCACACGAGCCGTACGGGCCGGGGGCAGCTTGGCAGAGGTGTTCATGGTGCACACAGCAGAAGTGGCGTTGGAGACAGGGGTTTCATGACAATGTTGTGGACTGATTTTTCAAGTACCGCTCACACAACTGGTAATACAGCATCGATGGAAAGTGACAGGAGACAGCAGTTGTCAACTATGGTTACAAACTACTTTTCCTCCCATATCGATGTTCTCCCACACAGGTCATTCCCCTTTGACTTTTGGGCTGCTAAACTGGACACCTGGCCTGAATTGGCACAATATGCATTACAGGAGCTCGCTTGCCCAGCTGCAAGTGTGCTATCGGAAAGAGTCTTCAGTAGTGTTGAGCATTCCGATACCGCAAGTATCGGGTATCGGCCGATATTAGCGGTATCGGAATTCCGATACTTAGTTCCGATACTTCTGTCATATCGGATTCCGGAATCGGAATTGGAAGTTCCCATCATGCTATGAGCCTGCTTGCTTTGATTAAGCCAATGGGAATCCTCCGAAGTGTGGGCACATCCTGTTAGGCATGTAGGCATGTTAACTATTGGCATGGCTGTGATTGGCTGCCGAAATGATGTCATGATGCACTATAAAAGCCACCGCAGCCGCCATTTCTGGTCACTCTGCTGTGAATTCAGTTAGGGACAGGCTGCTGTAGAAGACTGTGAGGGACAGTTAGAAATAGCGATTCCACCAAACATCTAGTGCTTTACCCAGGCTACATAAACCACCACTGTAGCCTTCTTTGCCCTAGCAGCAGTGTTCACAGCTGTCTGCAAGGGCTGTGTGAGTGCAGCTCACGCTGTGGAGTGGATCCTGCAGCCACGTCAGGCTGTAGGCCACCCAGTGTGATCACTGCTGCCTCATACATCTTTTATTTTTTGAGCTGCATTTTTTACATAATTTCAATCTAGTGTGCTTCCATCCGTATCCATATACGTTGGTTGCAAACACTAGTAGTAGACAGCGGAGCCTTTCTGCAGCCTTTCAGCGCTAGTGTCCACTTTGCTGCACTGTTCACGGCTGTCTGAGAGGTCTCTGACTGTGTGTGAGTGCAGCTCACGCTGAGTAGTGTGTCCTGCAGCTACGTCTGGCTGTAGGACGCTCAGCGTGCGTCAGTGCCTCACACATATTTTTATTTGAGTGCAGCTCATTCTTTCTTCTATTAGTGTGCATCCATCCGTCTCCATCTACGGTGGTTGCAAACACTATATAGGAGTACACAGCGGAGCCTTTCTTCAGCCTGTCAGTGCCAGTGCCCACTTAGCTGCACTGTTGACGGCTGTCTGAGAGGCCTCTGACTGTGTGTGAGTGCAGCTCACGCTGAGTAGAGTGTCCTGCTGCTACGTCTGGTTGTAGGACGCTCAACGTGCGTCACTGCCTCACACATATTTGTCTTTGAGTGCAGCTCATTTTTTCTTCTCCTATTAGTGTGCATCCATCCGTATCCATCAACGTTGGTTGGTTGCAAACACTATATAGGAGTAGATAGAGGAGCCTTTTTTTCTGGCTTGTGCCCTGCCGGCGCAGCCAGATTAGTATTACCCAATTTTTTTGGAGCCTCATCTTTTGCATTGTAGGTTACCTGCCTGCATTGTAATAGCTCCAAAAAGTTGGTGATACTATCAGTTTCAATTCTTTGTTCACATACTTTGAGTTTGTTTCCAACAAAGAAACCACAAAAAAAGTTCACCAAACACTACATTTGGAACTTGTGTAGGCCACATCAGCTCCTATTAAAGTCTAGTCCACACACACACACTTCATAAAATTAGTGTTTCTTGTACCTGTAACCAGCTGTTCAGGAATAAGCACACTAAGGCCCCCCTTTGTACTTTTTTGCCTATCTTAAGCAGTCTTGCAAGATGAAGAAGGCAGGGAGTAAGGCGCGTGGGCGTGGGCGTGGGCGTGGAGTTTCAGCAGGGAGAGGACGTGGGGATTCTGCAGGGAGAGGACGTGGGGATTCTACAGGTAGAGGACGTGGGGATTCTGGGCCTGCTGCGGGCACCAGTGGATCAGCATCCCCCAGTTTTAGCAGGCAACAGTCGTTTATGCGCAGCTTTGTAGGACCTCAACGTACCCCACTGCTGCGGGAGGAACAAATTGAAGCCGTTGTCGGATGGATGGCAGCTAACGCATCGACTTCAATTACTTCCGCATCCTCTCAGGGTCAGAGCACCGAAGAGCAACCATCTGTCTCTTCACCACCTGCCAAAGTGCCCAGGCAGTCAGAGAGACATGGACAGGAGCCATCACAGTCTCTACTTCTGTTCTCGGAATCTGTTGGCTTGGAAAGAGGGGGCCAGCCAAGCAGCATTCCTGAATGTGAAGAAGAGGGAGTATGCAGTGATGCGCAACTTCTTTGTCCCTCTGAATCTGAAGAGGCGAGTGGGCCAGTGCCTATGGTCAGCACACCTCAGTACGCATCAGATGATGACGAGACTCAGTTGCCACTTTCTGGTGCGTACGGTGCTGGCGAGACAACCCCGGAGAAGCAGCTGTTTGAAGAGGGGAGGGAAGATGATGAGGTCCTTGACCCATCATGGCGTGAGCAACAGGAAGGTGGTGGGAGCAGCTCGGAGGAAGAGATTCCCCTACCGGCCAAAACAGGAGGCAGAGGGAGGGGGAAGACTTGGTTGCCTGTACCCTCCACTTCGGCACCCGTTAGGAGCATTCCTCCTTCCAAAGGCAAACCGGGCGCTCACAAGAGTTGCAGTGCGTGGTCCTTTTTTGACACAGTTGCAGATGACATTTGCTTTGTCAAATGCAAGCTGTGTCATCAGAGAGTCAAAAGAGGGAGAAATGTCAGCAACCTCAATACCACAAATATGTGGAAACATGTGCGCACCAAGCACGAGTTGGAGTTGCAGAGACACCCTGAAGACGTAGGCCAACGTACAGCACCACCTACCACCTCTTCAGTTCGTGTTGGGGCCTCTTCCTCCAGCTCACACACTGCTGGTTCGGCTTCCTCACAGGATCGCCAAGGAAGAACCTCTGCCACTGTTGTCCGGAGACCCTGTCAGATTACACCCATAGCAGCACGTTCCCATCCATCACAGCCATCGGTAGCACAGGCATGGGATAAAAGGCGCCCTTACTCGGCAAACCATCCCCGAGCACAGTCTCTGAATGCTGGCATTGCCAAACTTCTGGCAGTTGAAATGCTGTCATTCAGGCTGGTGGACACTGACACCTTCCGGGACTTAATGGCATTGGCAGTCCCCCAATACAACGTGCCCAGCCGCTTTTATTTCAGCAGGCAAGCCGTCCCTGCCCTGCAGAAACATGTTGAGGGCAAAATAAAACATGCGCTACTAAACGCCGTTAGTAGCAAGGTCCACCTGACCACCGATGCGTGGACCAGTAACCATGGACAGGGACGATACCTTTCCCTCACTGCCCACTGGGTCAATGTTGTGGAGCCGGGTACGGATCTGGAGAGTGGCGCTGTACGTGTTCTTCCAACGCCACGGATTGCAGGACTCCAGTCTGTACACATAGACTCCTCCTCCTACTCAAGTTCCTCAGAAACAGCAGAGCAGGAGCCTGTTACGACCGATATGAGCACAGCCGTGGCCAAACGTCAACAGGCTGTACTCAAATTAATTTCTTTGGGGAATCGAAGCCACACAGCGCAGGAGCTCTGGAATGCTATCAAGCTGGAGAGCGATGTGTGGTTTGGGCCAGCGAATCTCCAGCCGGGCTTGGTAGTGTGTGACAATGGCCGAAATCTGGTGGCAGCTCTTGGCCTAGGCAACCTCACACACATCCCATGTCTGGCACATGTTCTTAACTTGGTCGTGCAGAGCTTTCTGAGGGACTATCCGGATCTTGCTGCACTGTTGCACAAGGTCCGCATAGAGTGCGATCACTTGCGACGTTCCAGCACGGCAAGATCGCGCCTCGCTGCTCTGCAGCGACGATTTGGCCTTCCGGAACATCGCATCATATGTGACCTACCCACCCGGTGGAATTCAACGTTACATATGTTGGAGCGGTTGTGTGAGCAGCAGGCAGCAGTCATGGAGTACCAGCTGCATCAGGCGCAAACAAGTCGCACTGTGCGCCGTTCACACTTCAGCACCATTGAGTGGGCCTCTATGAAGGACATCTGCCTCGTTTTGCGTGCCTTCGATGAATCCACGCGGATGGCGAGTGCAGATGATGCACTAGTCAGCATGACTGTCCCCCTTATCTGCCTGCTTCAACAAACACTGCAAGCACTAAGGGATGAGGTTTCAGAAGAGGTGGAGGATGAGGAGTCCCAAATGCCATCTGCTTCTGGACAGTCTGCGCTACGTGTTTCCTCACAAAGGCCTAGGCAGGGGACACTTTGTGAGGAGGATGAGGAGGAGTCGATGGAGGAGGAAGACATCTCTCCAGAGGAGGGAGGTACACAAACCTCTACTCAGTATGTACAGCGAGGGTGGGGTGATGCAGAGCAGGCCGAGGTCACGCCTCAAACAGGGGACAGTGGTTCTTTGGCAGTTGGGAGTCTGCAGCACATGGTTGATTTCATGCTGCAGTGCCTGAGAAACGACCGCCGCATCGCCCACATTCTCGTCTCGGCTGATTATTGGGTGTACACCCTCCTAGATCCTCGCTACCGGGACAGCGTACAAAGGCTCATACCAACGTTGAACCGGGAGCGTAAAATGCGGGAGTACGAAGAGTCACTGGTGCAGTCCATAATGTTTTCCATTCCACCCGACAGCATTGTTGCTAGTGCTTTACAAAGCAGCTCTGTGCGTCGAGGCAGTGGAGGAAACTCTGCACAAAGAGGGAGGAGAGGCAGCGCCGCAGCACAAGGCAAGACCACTATGGCCCAAATGTGGCAAAGTTTTGTGTGTCCACCACAATTGTCTACACCATCAGCGACGCCTCGAGTCAGCAGGAGGCAACGCTTCCGTCAGATGGTGTCAGACTACATGTCTTGCCCTGTCGCTGTACTCCCAGATGGCTCTTCCCCCTTCAAGTTTTGGGTCTCTAAGCTGGATACATGGCCAGAGCTTAGCCAGTATGCATTGGAGGTGCTGGCTTGCCCTGCTGCCAGTGTATTATCGGAACGTGTCTTTAGTGCCGCAGGTGGTGTACTAACAGACCGTCGCACGCGACTATCTTCCGATAATGTTGACCGGCTGACTTTTCTGAAAATGAACAAGGCCTGGATCTCCAAAGACTTTGCCATTCCTCTTACAGACTAAATTAGTGGTTGGCAACTGTATCCAGGTCTGCTGGTGTGTTCATTTTTCTACCACCTGAACTATAATCCCTTTGCTTCAACACAGCCAGTTGTCGCTCAGATGTGTCGTCTGCACAGAGAAACACACTAGCTCCTGTGTTAGTGGGGTTCAGTAATGCCAGCTGATCCCCTGCTGTGTGGACGGCAAAGTCACCAGCTCCATCAACATTCAAACCACTACTGATTTTTAACCGTGCCCAACTTAGGTCTCTGGCTCCACTGTCTCTACTATTTCCCCTGACCTCCAACCCCGCCATCTACATCTCTGAAGTGGTGTCAGCACAATCTACACTTGTTCCTGTGTTCCTGTGGCTCAGTCCCATCAGTTTATCCCCTGATGTGTGTCCGGCAAGGTCTCCTGCTCTGTCCACATTCCCATAACCAGTAGTGGGAATGAGGACAGAGCTGGCGAACTTGCCAGACAAACATCAGGGGATCAACTGACGGGACTGAGCACCAGTAACACAGGAACAAGTGTAGATTGTGCTGACGCCACTTCAGAGATGTAGCTGGCGGGGTTGGAGGCCAGGGTAAATAGTAGAGACAGTGGAGCCAGAGGCCTAAGTGGAGCATGGTTAGAATCAGTAGTAGTCCACAACCTCCATAAAAACCGCTGCCCATTGGCCTCTGCATGCGGCATGCGTAATCCTGGGCTCCAACAGCGTCAGTTGGTGTTCAGAAGTGTCGTCTCCACAGAGCCAAACACATTCGTTAGAGTGTTAGTGGGTTTCAGCACTGCCAGCTGTTCCCCTGCTGTGGAAATGGCAAGTCTCCTGCTGCCTACACCTGCCAAAATCCAGTAGGCCCCAGCCTGCTCCACGCCTGATCCTGGGCTCCAACAGCGTCAGTTGGTGTTCAGAAGTGTCGTCTCCACAGAGCCAAACACATTCGTTCAAGTGTTAGTGGGGTTCAGCACTGCCAGCTGTTCCCCTGCTGTGGAGATGGCAAGTCTCCTGCTGCCTACACCTGCCAAAATCCAGTAGGCCCCAGCCTGCTCCACGCCTGATCCTGGGCTCCAACAGCGTCAGTTGGTGTTCAGAAGTGTCTTCTCCACAGAGCCAAACACATTCGTTCAAGTGTTAGTGGGGTTCAGCACTGCCAGCTGTTCCCCTGCTGTGGAGATGGCAAGTCTCCTGCTGCCTTCACCTGCGAAAATCCAGTAGGCCCCAGCCTGCTCCTCGCCTAATCCTGGGCTCCAACAGCGTCAGTTGGTGTTCAGAAGTGTCGTCTCCACAGAGCCAAACACATTCGTTCAAGTGTTAGTGGGTTTCAGCACTGCCAGCTGTTCCCCTGCTGTGGAGATGGCAAGTCTCCTGCTGCCTTCACCTGCCAAAATCCAGTAGGCCCCAGCCTGCTCCTCGCCTAATCCTGGGCTCCAACAGCGTCAGTTGGTGTTCAGAAGTGTCGTCTCCACAGAGCCAAACACATTCGTTCAAGTGTTAGTGGGTTTCAGCACTGCCAGCTGTTCCCCTGCTGTGGAGATGGCAAGTCTCCTGCTGCCTTCACCTGCCAAAATCCAGTAGGCCCCAGCCTGCTCCTCGCCTAATCCTGGGCTCCAACAGCGTCAGTTGGTGTTCAGAAGTGTCGTCTCCACAGAGCCAAACACATTCGTTCAAGTGTTAGTGGGTTTCAGCACTGCCAGCTGTTCCCCTGCTGTGGAGATGGCAAGTCTCCTGCTGCCTTCACCTGCCAAAATCCAGTAGGCCCCAGCCTGCTCCTCGCCTAATCCTGGGCTCCAACAGCGTCAGTTGGTGTTCAGAAGTGTCGTCTCCACAGAGTCAAACACATTCGTTCAAGTGTTAGTGGGTTTCAGCACTACCAGCTGTTCCCCTGCTGTGGAGATGGCAAGTCTCCTGCTGCCTTCACCTGCCAAAATCCAGTAGGCCCCAGCCTGCTCCTCGCCTAATCCTGGGCTCCAGCAGCGTCAGTTGGTGTTCAGAAGTGTCGTCTCCACAGAGCCAAACACATTCGTTAGAGTGTTAGTGGGTTTCAGCACTGCCAGCTGTTCCCCTGCTGTGGAGATGGCAAGTCTCCTGCTGCCTTCACCTGCCAAAATCCAGTAGGCCCCAGCCTGCTCCTCGCCTAATCCTGGGCTCCAACAGCGTCAGTTGGTATTCAGAAGTGTCGTCTCCACAGAGCCAAACACATTCGTTAGAGTGTTAGTGGGGTTCAGCACTGCCAGCTGTTCCCCTGCTGTGGAGATGGCAAGTCTCCTGCTGCCTTCACCTGCCAAAATCCAGTAGGCCCCAGCCTGCTCCTCGCCTAATCCTGGGCTCCAACAGCGTCAGTTGGTGTTCAGAAGTGTCGTCTCCACAGAGCCAAACACATTCGTTCAAGTGTTAGTGGGTTTCAGCACTGCCAGCTGTTCCCCTGCTGTGGAGATGGCAAGTCTCCTGCTGCCTTCACCTGCCAAAATCCAGTAGGCCCCAGCCTGCTCCTCGCCTAATCCTGGGCTCCAACAGCGTCAGTTGGTGTTCAGAAGTGTCGTCTCCACAGAGTCAAACACATTCGTTCAAGTGTTAGTGGGTTTCAGCACTACCAGCTGTTCCCCTGCTGTGGAGATGGCAAGTCTCCTGCTGCCTTCACCTGCCAAAATCCAGTAGGCCCCAGCCTGCTCCTCGCCTAATCCTGGGCTCCAGCAGCGTCAGTTGGTGTTCAGAAGTGTCGTCTCCACAGAGCCAAACACATTCGTTAGAGTGTTAGTGGGTTTCAGCACTGCCAGCTGTTCCCCTGCTGTGGAGATGGCAAGTCTCCTGCTGCCTTCACCTGCCAAAATCCAGTAGGCCCCAGCCTGCTCCTCGCCTAATCCTGGGCTCCAACAGCGTCAGTTTGTATTCAGAAGTGTCGTCTCCACAGAGCCAAACACATTCGTTAGAGTGTTAGTGGGGTTCAGCACTGCCAGCTGTTCCCCTGCTGTGGAGATGGCAAGTCTCCTGCTGCCTTCACCTGCCAAAATCCAGTAGGCCCCAGCCTGCTCCTCGCCTAATCCTGGGCTCCAACAGCGTCAGTTGGTGTTCAGAAGTGTCGTCTCCACAGAGCCAAACACATTCGTTAGAGTGTTAGTGGGGTTCAGCACTGCCAGCTGTTCCCCTGCTGTGGAGATGGCAAGTCTCCTGCTGCCTTTACCTGCCAAAATCCAGTAGGCCCCAGCCTGCTCCACGCCTAATCCTGGGCTCCAACAGCGTCAGTTGGTGTTCAGAAGTGTCGTCTCCACAGAGCCAAACACATTCGTTCAAGTGTTAGTGGGGTTCATCATTGCCAGCTGATCCCCTGTTGTGGAGATGGCAGTCTCTCCTGCTGTCTCCGCATTCCAAAGACAGTAGGCCTCTGCCTACACCCTCCTATTTCCTGGGCTTCAACTCAGCCAGTTGTAGCTCAGAAGTGCCGTCCACACGGAAAGAGATACTTGCTCCCGTGTCTCAGTGGGGTTCAGTAACGTCAGCTGATCCCCTGCTTTGTGGATGGCAGTCTCTCCTGCTGTCACCTAATTCAAAATACAGTAGGCCTCTTCCTACACCCTCCTATTTCCTGGGCTTCAACACAGCCAGTTGTAGTTCGGAAGTGCCGTCCACACGGAAAGAGATACTTGCTCCCGTGTCTCAGTGGGGTTCAGTAATGTCAGCTGATCCCCTGCTGTGTGGATGGCAGTCTCTCCTGCTGTCACCTCATTCAAAATACAGTAGGCCTCTGCCTACACCCTCCTATTTCCTGGGCTTCAACACAGCCAGTTGTAGTTCGGAAGTGCCGTCCACACGGAAAGAGATACTTGCTCCCGTGTCTCAGTGGGGTTCAGTAATGTCAGCTGATCCCCTGCTGTGTGGATGGCAGTCTCTCCTGCTGTCACCTCATTCAAAATACAGTAGGCCTCTGCCTACACCCTCCTATTTCCTGGGCTTCAACACAGCCAGTTGTAGCTCGGAAGTGCCGTCCACACGGAAAGAGATACTTGCTCCCGTGTCTCAGTGGGGTTCAGTAACGTCAGCTGATCCCCTGCTTTGTGGATGGCAGTCTCTCCTGCTGTCACCTCATTCAAAATACAGTAGGTCTCTGCCTACACCCTCCTATTTCCTGGGCTTCAACACAGCCAGTTGTAGTTCGGAAGTGCCGTCCACACGAAAGAGATACTTGCTCCCGTGTCTCAGTGGGGTTCAGTAACGTCAGCTGATCCCCTGCTGTGTGGATGGCAGTCTCTCCTGCTGTCACCTCATTCAAAATACAGTAGGCCTCTGCCTACACCCTCCTATTTCCTGGGCTTCAACACAGCCAGTTGTAGTTCGGAAGTGCCGTCCACACGGAAAGAGATACTTGCTCCCGTGTCTCAGTGGGGTTCAGTAATGTCAGCTGATCCTCTGCTGTGTGGATGGCAGTCTCTCCTGCTGTCACCTCATTCAAAATACAGTAGGCCTCTGCCTACACCCTCCTATTTCCTGGGCTTCAACACAGCCAGTTGTAGTTCGGAAGTGCCGTCCACACGGAAAGAGATACTTGCTCCCGTGTCTCAGTGGGGTTCAGTAACGTCAGCTGATCCCCTGCTGTGTGGATGGCAGTCTCTCCTGCTGTCACCTCATTCAAAATACAGTAGGCCTCTGCCTACACCCTCCTATTTCCTGGGCTTCAACACAGCCAGTTGTAGTTCGGAAGTGCCGTCCACACGGAAAGAGATACTTGCTCCCGTGTCTCTGTGGGGTTCAGTAACGTCAGCTGATCCCCTGCTGTGTGGATGGCAGTCTCTCCTGCTGTCACCTCATTCAAAATACAGTAGGCCTCTGCCTACACCCTCCTATTTCCTGGGCTTCAACACAGCCAGTTGTAGTTCGGAAGTGCCGTCCACACGGAAAGAGATACTTGCTCCCGTGTCTCAGTGGGGTTCAGTAACGTCAGCTGATCCCCTGCTTTGTGGATGGCAGTCTCTCCTGCTGTCACCTCATTCAAAATACAGTAGGCCTCTGCCTACACCCTCCTATTTCCTGGGCTTCAACACAGCCAGTTGTAGTTCGGAAGTGCCGTCCACACGGAAAGAGACACTTGCTCCCGTGTCTCAGTGGGGTTCAGTAACGTCAGCTGATCCCCTGCTGTGTAGATGGCAAAGTCTCCTGCTGCCTACACAGTCGTACCACTACTGATTTTTAACCGTGCTCCAATTAGGCCTGTGGCTCCACTGTCTCTCGTATTTCCCCTGTCCTCCAACCCTGCCAGTTACAGCTCCGAAGTGGCGTCTGGAGGACAGGGGAAATACAGGGGAAATACGAAAATCAGTGAAGCCACAGGCCTAAGTGGAGCTTGGTTCAAATTAGTAGTCTACAACCGATCTTAAAATTTCTTCAATGCAGCCTCAGCCTGCTCCGTGCTTGTCCCTGGGCTTCAACACAGCCAGTTGTTGCTCGGAAGTGCCGTCTTCACAGAGTAAAACACTAGCTCCTGTGTTTGTGGGGTTCAGTAACGTCAGCTGTTCCCCTGCTGTTTTGATGGCAATCTGTCCTGCTGCCTCCCAATTGACAGCACATCAGGCCTCAGCCTGCTAAGTGCTTGTCCTGGGCTCCAACATCGCCAGTTGCTGCTCATAACTGACTTTGGCACGGGTACTCCCTCCTGCCCAGCTTGGTTCCAGCCCTGCCTGCTGTTTCCGGGATGTGTCAATGTCAGTTTGCCACCCCAAGTTGCCATGTCGTGTTGCGGTTGGGTTAGCCGAGGCTAGGGTGCCAGCAGTTTAGGTGCTTCCTATGTGGACTGCGGGTTCTGGTAAGAAAGGCTTGTTCCATAGTGCCAGTAGGACAAGCACCCCCTGTAGGACTGTGTGATTCGGTAACTGCGGCCAGCTTGCGGCATGCCAACTTTGCTTTTCAGGGGTAACTTCTGATACCCCTCCGGGTTCCAGCACCGACAGCTGGTTCTCATCAGAGCCTTTGGCCTAGGTGCCTCCATCTCGGTATCCGAGTTCCGGCAACGTCTGCTGGTCCTTGGTAGTGCTTTGTAGCACAGGTACCTCCTGCTTAGTAACCGGGTTCCAGCACCGTCAGCTGGTCCTCGGTAGTGCCATTGGCTCTTGTTCCTTCTGCTGCCCCTCCGGGTGCCAGTACCGTCAGCTGGTTCAAGAGGACAAAGAACAGGAAGACAACCACCAAGATGCAGAACAACAAGAGAGAGAAGACAAAGAAGCATAAAAAAACAAAGCAGAAGAACATTAAGCATAAGACTAATACTCTGAGCAAATGATATTATCTTATTTATAAGCAGAAGAAGACTAAGCAGTGTATGGGGGTGAGTCCGTTCCTCCTCGTGGTGCCCCTGGAAAAGGCCTGCTGCTGCAGGCCAAACTGAACGCGGACAAATCCTGTTGTAAATCTTTTGTGACAGGCAGAACGGAAGGTGTAAACTTCTAACTTTTCTAGATAACAACTACAGGAATGCCTGACACAAACAAGAATATGATGAAGAAGAATAGGAAGAAGATGAAGAAGTTGAATATGTAGAATAATAATTGTTGAATAAGAAGAATATGAAGAATGTAAGAAAAGGAAGAAGAAGAAGAATGTAAAAAAAGGAAGTAGAAGAATTTAAAAAAGGAAGAAGATGAATGTAAAAAAAGAAATAAGAAGAAGAATGTAAAAAAAGGAAGAAGAAGAATGTAAAAAAAGGAAGTAGAAGAATGTAAAAAAAGGAAGAAGAAGAATGTAAAAAAGGAATAAGAAGAAGAAGAAGAAGGTAAAAAAAGGAAGAAGAATAAGAAAGAAGAAGAAAGAAGAAAGAAGAAGAAGACATACATGTCTGGCAAAATATAAATGAGGCTAACATAGTCAATATCTTTGTAACTCCTAACATCTTTAAAAAAAAAGTTTAATTCCTGCTATTCCATTTGATTGGGCTAAACCTCTATGGCTTTAATGTCTCCTCCACCTCCCACAATACATTCTACATTATTCTTAGTTGTTTTTCTTCATGTAGAATTAACCTACAAGGAAAGAAAGGGTTTTTTTTAATTCCGATATTTTGGCCCCATTGACTTGCATTGGTTCCCGGTATCGGAATCGGCGATACCGATACTTTTTTTTAAGATCGGCCGATCCATTCCGATCCGATATTTTCAAGTATCGGCTGGTATCGCTCAACTCTAGTCTTCAGTGCAGCTGGATGAATCCTGACAGAAAAAAGGACCCGTCTGTCAACCCAAAATGTGGATGATCTAACCTTCATTAAAATGAACCATGCATGGGTTTCCAAGGATTTTGTTTCACCTTCCCCTGATGACACATAGGGTGACAGAAAAATGGCTTGCTTTGGTCCACCTCTTCCTGGGACTTGACCTATTTCGCCTTTTGCATGAGCTGAATGTCCAACATCAACATATGCCACTTTCTAAAACTCCCTAACTGTGCTGCCTCCCCCCCCATGGCCGGGGTCACCACCTAGCGCACGACACCGTGCGAGTGCCGTTGCCCTGGACAGGTGGGTAGGCCGACTCTTGGGCGCGGGCACTGGCACAGGGTCCCTCATAGTGCAATCAAGTGTCTCTGACGGTGGTGGTGCACACCCGCCGTCAGACACACCGCCGTACTATGAGGGGCCGAGTGCCAGTACCGACGCCCACGAGTGGGCCCCCCTTGCTTGGGCAGGGCCCCAGCATTTGCAATCTTTACCTCTCCCTGCTCCTCCGCTGTGTAGTCTGGGCCGTCAAATCCATACTGTGCCTGACACCATCTGAGCCTGCCTCCTGATGTATAGACATATCTTTTGAATGTGTACGCTATCCATACATGTTATCCGGGGATACGGTACCCTTTCTCACCTTTGTGCAAGCACTTGCAAGCCATACTGGGCCTAACACCGTCTGAGCCTGCCTCCTGATGTATAGACATATCTTTTGAATGTGTACGCTATCCATACATGTTATCAGGGGATACGGTACCCTTTCTCACCTTTGTGCAATCACTTGCAAGCCATACTGGGCCTTACACCGTCTGAGCCTGCCTCCTGATGTATAGACATATCTTTTGAATGTGTACGCTATCCATACATGTTATCCGGGGATACGGTACCCTTTCTCACCTTTGTGCAATCACGTGCAAGCCATACTGGGCCTAACACCGACTGAGCCTGCCTCCTGATGTATAGACATATCTTTTGAATGTGTACGCTATCCATACATGT
Organism: Dendrobates tinctorius; assembly: GCF_039654945.1. Taxonomy (NCBI): domain Eukaryota; kingdom Metazoa; phylum Chordata; class Amphibia; order Anura; family Dendrobatidae; genus Dendrobates; species Dendrobates tinctorius. The sequence continues at coordinate 52,827,321 of NW_027361707.1, forward strand.
TATCCGGGGATACGGTACCCTTTCTCACCTTTGTGCAATCACGTGCAATCCATACTGGGCCTAACACCGTCTGAGCCTGCCTCCTGATGTATAGACATATATTTTGAATGTGTACGCTATCCATACATGTTATCCGGGGATACGGTACCCTTTCTCACCTTTGTGCAATCACTTGCAAGCCATACTGTGCCTGACACCGTCTGAGCCTGCCTCCTGATGTATAGACATATCTTTTGTATGTGTACGCTATCCATACATGTTATCCGGGGATACGGTACCCTTTCTCACCTTTGTGCAATCACTTGCAAGCCATACTGGGCCTAACACCGTCTGAGCCTGCCTCCTGATGTATAGACATATATTTTGAATGTGTACGCTATCCATACATGTTATCCGGGGATACGGTACCCTTTCTCACCTTTGTGCAATCACGTGTAACCCATACTGGGCGTGAGAATGGCTGGCGAGCTGTTAAGCAAGCTACAGCACCTGTGGTTTGCACACGTAAGTTTTTCATTTTTTTTCAGGAATGACGGTTAGGCCTAATTCCGGAACTGCGGTTGACCTGCACTTACTGGGAAATCATCGTTCGCGAGTAATAATTGTAATCAGTGATCCCCATCACTGACGTTGTTCAGCGGGTTATCTGCACCTGTAAGCGACAAACGCTGGCCTTTTCAGTGTAGCGCACATGCAGCCACGGACATGTAAGGGCATGACACACCATTTATTGGCCAATCTCATGTGCCAGAGCCTCACGTGTCCCTCTAGTAAGCCAGACTCGGACCGCGGGGCATGACGGAGTCTCGTTCGTTAACGGAATTAAGCTTGCAATGTGTGCATCTGTTCTGTAGCTGGCATGGTTGAGGTTGCCCGTGTTGAGTCAAATTACGCCGTAGGCTCCACTCCTGGTGGTGCCCTTCTGGACATTCCTTTAAGGTTCAGCTTTGCAACCATACTGCCCACGTAAAACAAACACTTTGCCTTCATGAACGCTGTTTGGAGGGTCATGACTCGTGGGAATAACGCCGCCCAATCAGTTAACCTGCTAGAGAGATCCTTCGTTGCTCCCAAGCATGACATCACACTCCCTAGGAGGAAGGTAATGCCACTGTGGCGACCGTACTCCTGGGGGCGACACAAGTGCACTGATGCCCAGCCACTGCTCGATGAATCTGCTGGTACATTGACCCAGACCACTACATTCCCCTCGCACGCTACCCGGCCTGAATCTGACCCTGATGAAACTCAGGTTACCCTTCCCATATACAGTTCCATCTTACACGGTGACAAACAGGAAGTTGCAGATGAAAGTGCAGGGGTCGGCCCACCCGCCATCAGACACACCACCGTACTATCAGGGGCCCTGTGCCAGTGCCGTCGCCAACGAGTGGGCCCCCCCTGCTTGCTCAGGATCACAGCACTTGCAAGGTTGAAATACTGTGCAGTGAGATGGAAGATGGGGACGACGAGGAGTCCAGACTAGTACAGGGATTCCCTAGCGAGGAGACTTATTTGATTGTTTTCAATGTTGGGACAGCAATTTTTGGGGAGCACTATACTCTGGAGAATGATTGATGGGGCCCACCATACACTGGAACATTCCAAAGGTGGACATCAGACACTGGAGCAGCATTTACAGGGCCCATTATACACTAGAGCATTAGAAATGGGGCCCATTATGTTTGGAGCATTATTTGGGCCCATAAGACAGTGGAGCTTCATCCATGGGGACCAACATATACTGTAGCATTATGTGGAGCTCATCATATACTGTTTCAAACATTATATGGGACCAATGATTCTGTATGGAGAAATAGATGGGCCTCGTCATGAGATGTAAAAAGTGAAGTATTTTTCATTGTACTATACCGCTATTTCTCTGCCCTATCGGAGCATGATGAGTTGTGGTATTATGTGTTAAAGGGGCGCTCTTTCGCCCAGGGCACATGAAAACCTGGAGCCAGCCCTACCCCCCCACAACTTTAGCCAAATAACCCCCATTTTTCAGTGCGTAACTTGTATTATGAAGTTAATTAAGGTTGACCAGCTTAAGTAAGAAGAATTGATGCTTTTGGCATTCAAATGAGCACTGTAGGTGTGTTTCCTGTCCTCCTCTCACTGCCGACTTTTATTCCCCATTGACTTACATTGGGTTTCGTGTTTCAGGACGACCCCGACTTTTCCCTATAATCGGCCGATCTTGCTCGACCCGACTTTTGGAAAAGTCGGGTTTCACGAAACGAAACTCGACCATAAAAAAACAAAAGTCGCTCAACTCTAGTGCTGACAATTTTGCCTGGTCCATTTTTCTGTGAAATTATGTCCAATTTGTCTTTTTTTCTGTGTTTATTTTTGTTGTTCCAATACACACAAGGGAAATTAACGTGTTTAGAAAAAAAACGTGTAATTGCAATAATTTTCTGGGAGAAAAACTTAACTTTCTGGAACAGTTTCAAGGGTACCAACACTTTCGGCAATGATTGTATATACACAATGCGTCAGTACACTGCCACTAATGAATACATGAACTCGAATATTGTTGCAAACGTTAAAAAACAAAAAGGTACTTAGTTTTTTTAATCAAAGAGCACAAAAGCCATAAAACCACATCTATATGGATGGTCATTAACCATTAAATGTTCTACTTCTCTACATGCCAGAGTAGGCCTCATCTGAATGAGGATTGAAATGGTAACCAGACATAGCTTGATAGAAACCTTATGTGGAAAAGATGGGCGGATAATGGTGCTGAACTATGGAGTGGGCCAAATACCCCGATATGTACTATACAAAAAAAAGAAAAAAACAGGACCCACACACCTTTAGTTTTAAAATAATGGACCGGTGCACAGATACCCTTCTCACTTCCCAATTCACTTGAGGCTATTATGGTATATAGAGAGGTAGGACATTTAGTGGTTAGGAACCATCCATATTAAAAGGTCACCTTGACATGGTTGGATAGCTTTTGCGCTCTTTGAATAAAAAAATGCTAATTAAGTACCTCTAACATTTTAAACATTTACAGCCATTGTTCTGTCCCCACATGAGGCAAATGAAGATGTGGCTGATGAGTAGGGGCTGGGAGAGGTCCTACCTTCATTTCCTCAATGCAGAGCAGACAGGACCAATGCTCTTCAGTGTCCAGAAAGATGATGCATACCAGGGTTTGTGCAGTCCAGACTTGTATATTTAGAAATCCGGACATACAGCATATGATAGGTAATACAGTATTTCTCCAGAAATGCAGGTGTAACAACCAAAGTGGTACAGCAAAGTGGTTGAAAACTGATGCCTTTCACAGCTCGGTACAAACATGTCTCTCCCAGGGAAAGTGAAACTAACAATGGCTGCTAGAAGGAAGAGAAGACCTGAACCTTGAACCGGAAGTGGAAGGCATGCCATGAGGATTAATTAACTGCAGGCTGCTATATAGAAAAAAGATAAGCAGATGGCAGCAGAGCACATGCAAAACTAGTGTCAGGAACACTGCACTGCACTTGCTCACTGGGCCAGTGCACGTGTCCTGAGTACAAAAACTGTGCACAAAGATACCTGTGGAGTGGGGCAGCAGTGGTGATGATGTGTGCTCCAGACTAACAGGACCTGAAGCACGTGACTGCTGAGGGCGTGGTCTAATCTCCAAAGAGCTAGGAGCTGAGGAAAACTCCTAAAAGGGTAACTACGGGACAATGTTACCAAGGGGCATAGACAGAGATGTAAACCAGATCAGGCCGGGGTCAAAGCATGAGATAGCACGACAGTACCAAAGGATTAGACAGAACGGATAGCCAGGACGAAGCAATAGATCAGTAAACCAGAATGGGCAATAGATGGTACAATAGGGGCAAACGGTAATGGAGCAACGATAGCCAAGCCAGGAGGTCAGAACCGGAGAAGACAATAGTACCAAAATGTGAGACAGAGAACAGAGTGAGGGGACAGACCAGGTCATACACGGGAAGCAAACAAGCAATGCAGTATACACGCACACCAGGGGGTCAGACACACAGCCAGAACAACAGTATAGCTGACAGGGAATCCTAGTCTTGAGTGAGTATAAGTACCCCTCCCAGATCCAAAGGGAGGCCAGCAAAAGCTAACCCTGTGAGAACAGGACATTAACTATGTCCTATGCCATGACAACTAGATTACACACAGCATGGAAAATAATAGGTGTTTGCGTGAGTAAACTCTACACTGACTGTTAGTGGGTTCCCGGTCTTTTGGGTAAGAAGAGTAGTTGGCATAAGAATGGTCAGCATTTTGGGATCCATTGACACTGGGACAAGTGGTCTTGAGTTGATTATGGCAGAAACTTCAACCAGAAGAGTAACCAAGGTCTCATGCGTAAGTGTCTTGAAGAGTTAATGTCCATAACATAGAGTTAAAGATGTTGCGGGAGATCCCGATCATCCTTTCCCAGGAACCTCCCATGTGAGAACTGTGCGGAGGATTGAAGATCCAGGTGCGACCTCTTTCTGCCAGTTGATCCTGAATTGGCTTGATGTCAATTTCCAGATCTCAACATGCACCAATGAAGTTGCTTTCGCGGTCGGACCTTAACTGTTTCGTTGGTCCTCTGATCGCTAGGAAACGCCGGAGAGCGTTGATCAGGCTGGATGTATCCATAGACTCTATCACCTCTATGTGAACGGCATGGACACTCATGCAAGTAAATAGTACGGCCCAACGTTTGCTGTTGGCATACCTGCCTCGAGTTTTGCGTGCAGATACCATCCATGGCCCAAAGACGTCTAGGCCAACATAGGGGAAAGGCGGTTCGGCACTCAGTCTGTCAGGGGGCAGGTCAGCCATTTGTTGATGCACCTGTTTTCTCCTGGTTTTGCGACATTGCACACAGCGATGTAGTGATCATGCTACACGTCTTTTCATACCTATGATCCAAAGTCCTGCAGACCATAACTTGTCTTCTGTGATCTGCCTGCCTTGGTGTTCGTTTTTTTCATGAAAGTGCCGGATCAGTAGATCGGTGATGTGATGTTTACTGGGAATGATGCAAGGATGTTTCTCTGAAACCATGATCTTGGCTCGATCTAAACAACCACTAACTCTCAGCAAACCGAAGCTGTCCATTACAGGATTCAAATGGGCAATGGGTAGTGTTGAGCATTCCGATACCGCAAGTATCGGGTATCGGCCGATATTAGCGGTATCGGAATTCCGATACTGACTTCCGATACTTTTGTCATATCGGATACCGGAATCAGAAGTTCCCATCATGCTATGAGCCTGCTTGCTTTGATTAAGCCAATGGGAATCCTCCGAAGTGTGGGCACATCCTGTTAGGCATGTAGGCATGTTAACTATTGGCATGGCTGTGATTGGCTGCCAAAATGATGTCATGATGCACTATAAAAGCCACCGCAGCCGCCATTTCTGGTTCACTCTGCTGTGAATTCAGTTAGGGACAGGCTGCTGTAGAAGACTGTGAGGGACAGTTAGAAATAGCGATTCCACCAAACATCTAGTGCTTTACCCAGGCTACATAAACCACCACTGTAGCCTTCTTTGCCCTAGCAGCAGTGTTCACAGCTGTCTGCAAGGGCTGTGTGAGTGCAGCTCACGCTGTGGAGTGGGTCCTGCAGCCACGTCAGGTTGTAGGCTGCCCAGCGTGCCTCACTGCTGCCTCATACATCTTTTAATTTTTGAGCTGCATTTTTTACATAATTTCAATCTAGTGTGCTTCCATCCGTATCCATATACGTTGGTTGCAAACACAAGTAGTAGACAGCGGAGCCTTTCTGCAGCCTTTCAGTGCTAGTGTCCACTTTGCTGCACTGTTCACGGCTGTCTGAGAGGTCTCTGACTGTGTGTGAGTGCAGCTCACGCTGAGTAGTGTGTCCTGCAGCTACGTCTGGTTGTAGGACGCTCAACGTGCGTCACTGCCTCACACATATTTGTCTTTGAGTGCAGCTCATTTTTTCTTCTCCTATTAGTGTGCATCCATCCGTATCCATCAACATTGGTTGGTTGCAAACACTATATAGGAGTACACAGCGGAGCCTTTCTGCAGCCTGTCAGTGCCAGTGCCCACTTAGCTGCACTGTTCACGGCTGTCTGAGAGGTCTCTGACTGTGTGTGAGTGCAGCTCACGCTGAGTAGAGTGTCCTGCAGCTACGTCTGGTTGTAGGACGCTCAACGTGCGTCACTGCCTCACACATATTTGTCTTTGAGTGCAGCTCATTTTTTCTTCTCCTATTAGTGTGCATCCATCCGTATCCATCAACATTGGTTGGTTGCAAACACTATATAGGAGTAGATAGAGGAGCCTTTTTTTCTGGCTTGTGCCCTGCCGGCGCAGCCAGATTAGTATTACCCAATTTTTTTGGAGCCTCATCTTTTGCATTGTAGGTTACCTGCCTGCATTGTAATAGCTCCAAAAAGTTGGTGATACTATCAGTTTCAATTCTTTGTTCACATACTTTGAGTTTGTTTCCAACAAAGAAACCACAAAAAAAGTTCACCAAACACTACATTTGGAACTTGTGTAGGCCACATCAGCTCCTATTAAAGTGTAGTCCACACACACACACTTCATAAAATTAGTGTTTCTTGTACCTGTAACCAGCTGTTCAGGAATAAGCACACTAAGGCCCCCCTTTGTACTTTTCTGCCTATCTTAAGCAGTCTGGCAAGATGAAGAAGACAGGGAGTAAGGCGCGTGGGCGTGGGCGTGGGCGTGGAGTTTCAGCAGGGAGAGGACGTGGGGATTCTGCAGGGAGAGGACGTGGGGATTCTGCAGGTAGAGGACGTGGGGATTCTGGGCCTGCTGCGGGCACCAGTGGATCAGCATCCCCCAGTTTTAGCAGGCAACAGCCCTTTATGCGCAGCTTTGTAGGACCTCAACGTACCCCACTGCTGTGGGAGGAACAAATTGAAGCCGTTGTCGGATGGATGGCAGCTAACGCATCGACTTCAATTACTTCCACAGCCTCTCAGGACCAGAGCACCGAAGAGCAACCATCTGTCTCTTCACCACCTGCCAAAGTGCCCAGGCAGTCAGAGAGACATGGACAGGAGCCATCACAGTCTCTACTTCTGTTCTCGGAATCTGTTGGCTTGGAAAGAGGGGGCCAGCCAAGCAGCATTCCTGAATGTGAAGAAGAGGGAGTATGCAGTGATGCGCAACTTCTTTGTCCCTTTGAATCTGAAGAGGCGAGTGGGCCAGTGCCTATGGTCAGCACACCTCAGTACGCATCAGATGGTGACGAGACTCAGTTGCCACTTTCTGGTGCGTACGGTGCTGGTGAGACAACCCCGGAGAAGCAGCTGTTTGAAGAGGGGAGGGAAGATGATGAGGTCCTTGACCCATCATGGCGTGAGGAACAGGAAGGTGGTGGGAGCAGCTCGGAGGAAGAGATTCCCTTACCGGCCAAAACAGGAGGCAGAGGGAGGGGGAAGACTTGGTTGCCTGTACCCTCCACTTCGGCACCCGTTAGGAGCATTCCTCATTCCAAAGGCAAAACAGGCGCTCCCAAGACTTGCAGTGCGTGGTCCTTTTTTGACACAGTTGCAGATGACATTTGCTTTGTCAAATGCAAGCTGTGTCATCAGAAAGTCAAAAGAGGGAGAAATGTCAGCAACCTCAATACCACAAATATGTGGAAACATGTGCGCACCAAGCACGAGTTGGAGTTGCAGAGACACCCTGAAGACGTAGGCCAACGTACAGCACCACCTACCACCTCTTCAGTTCGTGTTGGGGCCTCTTCCTCCAGCTCACACACTGCTGGTTCGGCTTCCTCACAGGATCGCCAAGGAAGAACCTCTGCCACTGTTGTCCGGAGACCCTGTCAGATTACACCCATAGCAGCACGTTCCCATCCATCACAGCCATCGGTAGCACAGGCATGGGATAAAAGGCGCCCTTACTCGGCAAACCATCCCCAAGCACAGTCTCTGAATGCTGGCATTGCCAGACTTCTGGCAGTTGAAATGCTGTCATTCAGGCTGGTGGACACTGACACCTTCCGGGACTTAATGGCATTGGCAGTCCCCCAATACAACGTGCCCAGCCGCTTTTATTTCAGCAGGCGAGCCGTCCCTGCCCTGCAGAAACATGTTGAGGGCAAAATAAAACATGCGCTACTAAACACTGTTAGTAGCAAGGTCCACCTGACCACCGATGCGTGGACCAGTAACCATGGACAGGGACAATACCTTTCCCTCACTGCCCACTGGGTCAATGTTGTGGAGCCGGGTACAGATCTGTAGAGTGGCGCTGTACGTGTTCTTCCAACGCCACGGATTGCAGGACTCCAGTCTGTACACTTACACTCCTCCTCCTACTCAAGTTCCTCAGAAACAGCAGAGCAGGAGCCTGTTACGACCGATATGAGCACAGCCGTGGCCAAACGTCAACAGGCTGTACTCAAATTAATTTCTTTGGGGAATCGAAGCCACACAGCGCAGGAGCTCTGGAATGCTATCAAGCAGGAGAGCGATGTGTGGTTTGGGCCAGCGAATCTCCAGCCGGGCTTGGTAGTGTGTGACAATGGCCGAAATCTGGTGGCAGCTCTTGGCCTAGGCAACCTCACACACATCCCATGTCTGGCACATGTGCTTAACTTGGTCGTGCAGAGCTTTCTGAGGGACTATCCGGATCTTGATGCACTGTTGCACAAGGTCCGCATAGAGTGCGCTCACTTGCGGCGTTCCAGCACGGCAAGATCGCGCCTCGCTGCTCTGCAGCGACGATTTGGCCTTCCGGAACATCGCATCATATGTGACCTACCCACCCGGTGGAATTCAACGTTACATATGTTGGAGCGGTTGTGTGAGCAGCAGGCAGCAGTCATGGAGTACCAGCTGCATCAGGCGCAAACAAGTCGCACTGTGCGCCGTTCACACTTCAGCACCATTGAGTGGGCCTCTATGAAGGACATCTGCCTCGTTTTGCGTGCCTTCGATGAATCCATGCGGATGGCGAGTGCAGATGATGCACTAGTCAGCATGACTATCCCCCTTATCTGCCTGCTTCAACAAACACTGCAAGCACTAAGGGATGAGGTTTCGGAAGAGGTGGAGGATGAGGAGTCCCAAATGCCATCTGCTTCTGAACAGTCTGCGCTACGTGTTTCCTCACAAAGGCCTAGGCAGGGGACACTTTGTGAGGAGGATGAGGAGGAGTCGATGGAGGAGGAAGACATCTCTCCAGAGGAGGGAGGTACACAAACCTCTACTCAGTATGTACAGCGAAGGTGGGGTGATGCAGAGCAGGCCGAGGTCACGCCTCAAACAGGGGACAGCGGTTCTTTGGCAGTAGGGAGTCTACAGCACATGGTTGATTTCATGCTGCAGTGCCAGAGAAACGACCGCCGCATCGCCCACATTCTCATCTCGGCTGATTATTGGGTGTACACCCTCCTAGATCCTCGCTACCGGGACAGCGTACAAAGGCTCATACCTACGTTGAACCGGGAGCGTAAACTGCGGGAGTACGAAGAGTCACTGGTGCAGTCCATAATGTTTTCCATTCCACCCGACAGCATTGTTGCTAGTGCTTTACAAAGCAGCTCTGTGCGTCGAGGCAGTGGAGGAAACTCTGCACAAAGAGGGAGCAGAGGCAGCGCCGCAGCACAAGGCAAGACCACTATGGCCCAAATGTGGCAAAGTTTTGTGTGGCCACCACAATTGTCTACACCATCAGCGACGCCTCGAGTCAGCAGGAGGCAACGCTTCCGTCAGATGGTGTCAGACTACATGTCTTGCCCTGTCACTGTACTCCCAGATGGCTCTTCCCCCTTCAAGTTTTGGGTCTCTAAGCTGGATACATGGCCAGAGCTTAGCCAGTATGCATTGGAGGTGCTGGCTTGCCCTGCTGCCAGTGTATTATCGGAACGCGTCTTTAGTGCCGCAGGTGGTGTACTAACAGACCGTCACACGCGACTATCTTCCGATAATGTTGACCGGCTGACTTTTCTGAAAATGAACAAGGCCTGGATCTCTAAAGACTTTGCCATTCCTCTTACAGACTAAATTAGTGGTTGGCAACTGTATCCAGGTCTGCTGGTGTGTTCATTTTTCTACCACCTGAACTATAATCCCTGTGCTTCAACACAGCCAGTTGTCGCTCAGATGTGTCGTCTGCACAGAGAAACACTCTAGCTCCTGTGTTAGTGGGGTTCAGTAACGCCAGCTGATCCCCTGCTGTGTGGACGGCAAAGTCACCAGCTCCATCAACATTCAAACCACTACTGATTTTTAACCGTGCCCAACTTAGGTCTCTGGCTCCACTGTCTCTACTATTTCCCCTGGCCTCCAACCCCGCCATCTACATCTCTGAAGTGGCGTCTACACAATCTACACTTGTTCCTGTGTTCCTGTGGCTCAGTCCCATCAGTTTATCCCCTGATGTGTGTCCGGCAAGGTCTCCTGCTCTGTCCACATTCCCATAACCAGTAGTGGGAATGAGGACGGAGCTGGCGAACTTGCCGGACAAACATCAGGGGATCAACTGACGGGACTGAGCACCAGTAACACAGGAACAAGTGTAGATTGTGCTGACGCCACTTCAGAGATGTAGCTGGCGGGGTTGGAGGCCAGGGTAAATAGTAGAGACAGTGGAGCCAGAGGCCTAAGTGGAGCATGGTTAGAATCAGTAGTAGTAAACAACCTCCATAAAAACCGCTGCCCATTGGCCTCTGCATGCGGCATGCGTAATCCTGGGCTCCAACAGCGTCAGTTGGTGTTCAGAAGTGTCGTCTCCACAGAGCCAAACACATTCGTTCAAGTGTTAGTGGGGTTCAGCACTGCCAGCTGTTCCCCTGCTGTGGAGATGGCAAGTCTCCTGCTGCCTACACCTGCCAAAATCCAGTAGGCCCCAGCCTGCTCCACGCCTGATCCTGGGCTCCAACAGCGTCAGTTGGTGTTCAGAAGTGTCGTCTCCACAGAGCCAAACACATTCGTTCAAGTGTTAGTGGGGTTCAGCACTGCCAGCTGTTCCCCTGCTGTGGAGATGGCAAGTCTCCTGCTGCCTACACCTGCCAAAATCCAGTAGGCCCCAGCCTGCTTCACGCCTGATCCTGGGCTCCAACAGCGTCAGTTGGTGTTCAGAAGTGTCGTCTCCACAGAGCCAAACACATTCGTTCAAGTGTTAGTGGGGTTCAGCACTGCCAGCTGTTCCCCTGCTGTGGAGATGGCAAGTCTCCTGCTGCCTTCACCTGCCAAAAGCAACAGGCCCCAGCCTGCTCCTCGCCTAATCCTGGGCTCCAACAGCATCAGTTGGTGTTCAGAAGTGTCGTCTCCACAGAGCCAAACACATTCGTTCAAGTGTTAGTGGGGTTCAGCACTGCCAGCTGTTCCCCTGCTGTGGAGATGGCAAGTCTCCTGCTGCCTACACCTGCCAAAATCCAGTAGGCCCCAGCCTGCTCCACGCCTGATCCTGGGCTCCAACAGCGTCAGTTGGTGTTCAGAAGTGTCGTCTCCACAGAGCCAAACACATTCGCTCAAGTGTTAGTGGGGTTCAGCACTGCCAGCTGTTCCCCTGCTATGGAGATGGCAAGTCTCCTGCTGCCTTCACCTGCCAAAAGCAACAGGCCCCAGACTGCTCCTCGCCTAATCCTGGGCTCCAACAGCGTCAGTTGGTGTTCAGAAGTGTCGTCTCCACAGAGCCAAACACATTTGTTCAAGTGTTAGTGGGGTTCAGCACTGCCAGCTGTTCCCCTGCTGTGGAGATGGCAAGTCTCCTGCTGCCTACACCTGCCAAAATCCAGTAGGCCCCAGCCTGCTCCACGCCTGATCCTGGGCTCCAACAGCGTCAGTTGGTGTTCAGAAGTGTCGTCTCCACAGAGCCAAACACATTCGTTCAAGTGTTAGTGGGGTTCAGCACTGCCAGCTGTACCCCTGCTGTGGAGATGGCAGTCTCTCCTGCTGTCTCCGCATTCCAAAGACAGTAGGCCTCTGCCTACACCCTCCTATTTCCTGGGCTTCATCACAGCCAGTTGTAGCTCGGAAGTGCCGTCCACACGGAAAGAGACACTTGCTCCCGTGTCTCAGTGGGGTTCAGTAACGTCAGCTGTTCCCCTGCTGTGTGGATGGCAGTCTCTCCTGCTGTCTACGCATTCCAAAGACAGTAGGCCTCTGCCTACACCCTCCTATTTCCTGGGCTTCATCACAGCCAGTTGTAGCTCGGAAGTGCCGTCCACACGGAAAGAGACACTTGCTCCCGTGTCTCAGTGGGGTTCAGTAACGCCAGCTGTTCCCCTGCTGTGTGGATGGCAGTCTCTCCTGCTGTCTCCGCATTCAAAAGACAGTAGGCCTCTGCCTACACCCTCCTATTTCCTGGGCTTCAACACATCCAGTTGTAGCTCGGAAGTGCCGTCCACATGGAAAGAGACACTTGCTGCCGTGTCTCAGTGGGGTTCAGTAACGTCAGCTGTTCCCCTGCTGTGTGGATGGCAGTCTCTCCTGCTGTCTCTGCATTCCAAAGACAGTAGGCCTCAGCCTACACCCAGATTTTGCCTGGGCTTCAACACAGCCAGTTGTAGCTCGGAAGTGCCGTCCACATGGAAAGAGACACTTGCTGCCGTGTCTCAGTGGGGTTCAGTAACGTCAGCTGTTCATCTGCTGTGTGGATGGCAGTCTCTCCTGCTGTCTCCGCATTCCAAAGACAGTAGGCCTCTGCCTACACCCTCCTATTTCCTGGGCTTCAACACAGCCAGTTGTAGCTCGGAAGTGCCGTCCACACGGAAAGAGACACTTACTCCCGTGTCTCAGTGGGGTTCAGTAACGCCAGCTGTTCCCCTGCTGTGTGGATGGCAGTCTCTCCTGCTGTCTCCGCATTCCAAAGACAGTAGGCCTCTGCCTACACCCTCCTATTTCCTGGGCTTCAACACAGCCAGTTGTAGCTCGGAAGTGCCGTCCACACGGAAAGAGACACTTGCTGCCGTGTCACAGTGGGGTTCAGTAACGTCAGCTGTTCCCCTGCTGTGTGGATGGCAGTCTCTCCTGCTGTCTCCGCATTCCAAAGACAGTAGGCCTCAGTCTACACCCAGATTTTGCCTGGGCTTCAACACAGCCAGTTGTAGCTTGGAAGTGCCGTCCACACGGAAAGAGACACTTGCTGCCGTGTCTCAGTGGGGTTCAGTAACGTCAGCTGTTCCCCTGCTGTGTGGATGGCAGTCTCTCCTGCTGTCTACGCATTCCAAAGACAGTAGGCCTCTGCCTACACCCTCCTATTTCCTGGGCTTCAACACAGCCAGTTGTAGCTCGGAAGTGCCGTCCACACGGAAAGAGACACTTGCTGCCGTGTCTCAGTGGGGTTCAGTAATGCCAGCTGTTCCCCTGCTGTGTGGATGGCAGTCTCTCCTGCTGTCTCCGCATTCCAAAGACAGTAGGCCTCTGCCTACACCCTCCTATTTCCTGGGCTTCAACACAGCCAGTTGTAGCTCGGAAGTGCCGTCCACACGGAAAGAGACACTTGCTGCCGTGTCTCAGTGGGGTTCAGTAATGTCAGCTGTTCCCCTGCTGTGTGGATGGCAGTCTCTCCTGCTGTCTCCGCATTCCAAAGACAGTAGGCCTCTGCCTACACCCTCCTATTTCCTGGGCTTCAACACAGCCAGTTGTAGCTCGGAAGTGCCGTCCACACGGAAAGAGACACTTGCTGCCGTGTCTCAGTGGGGTTCAGTAACGTCAGCTGTTCCCCTGCTGTGTGGATGGCAGTCTCTCCTGCTGTCTCTGCATTCCAAAGACAGTAGGCCTCAGCCTACACCCAGATTTTGCCTGGGCTTCAACACAGCCAGTTGTAGCTCGGAAGTGCCGTCCACACGGAAAGAAACACTTGCTGCCGTGTCTCAGTGGGGTTCAGTAACGTCAGCTATTCCCCTGCTGTGTGGATGGCAGTCTCTCCTGCTGTCTCCGCATTCCAAAGACAGTAGGCCTCTGCCTACACCCTCCTATTTCCTGGGCTTCAACACAGCCAGTTGTAGCTCGGAAGTGCCGTCCACACGGAAAGAGACACTTGCTCCCGTGTCTCAGTGGGGTTCAGTAACGCTAGCTGATCCCCTGCTGTGTGGATGGCAAAGTCTCCTGCTGCCTACACAGTCCTACTACTACTGATTTTTAACTGTGCTCCAATTAGGCCTGTGGCTCCACTGTCTCTCGTATTTCCCCTGTCCTCCAACCCTGCCAGTTACAGCTCCGAAGTGGCGTCTGCACAATCCACACTTGTTCCTGTGTTACAGGTGTTCAGTCCGGTCAGTTAATCCCCTGATGTGTGTCCGGCTAGTTATGGGAATGTGGACAGAGCAGGCGACATTGCCGGACACACATCAGGGGATTAACTGACCGGACTGAACACCTGTAACACAGGAACAAGTGTGGATTGTGCAGACGCCACTTCGGAGCTGTAACTGGCGGGGTTGGAGGACAGGGGAAATACGAAAATCAGTGAAGCCACAGGCCTAAGTGGAGCTTGGTTAAAATTAGTAGAAGTCTACAACCGATCTTAAAATTTCTTCAATGCAGCCTCAGCCTGCTCCGTGCTTGTCCCTGGGCTTCAACACAGCCAGTTGTTGCTCGGAAGTGCCGTCTTCACAGAGTAAAACACTAGCTCCTGTGTTTGTGGGGTTCAGTAACGTCAGCTGTTCCCCTGTTGTTTTGATGGCAATCTGTCCTGCTGCCTCCCAATTGACAGCACATCAGGCCTCAGCCTGCTAAGTGCTTGTCCCTGGGCTCCAACATCGCCAGTTGCTGCTCATAACTGACTTTGGCACGGGTACTCCCTCCTGCCCAGCTTGGTTCCAGCCCTGCCTGCTGTTTCTGGGAAGTGTCAATGTCAGTTTGCCACCCCAAGTTGCCATGTCGTGTTGCGGTTGGGTTAGCCGAGGCTAGGGTGCCAGCAGTTTAGGTGCTTCCTATGTGGACTGCGGGTTCTGGTAAGAAAGGCTTGTTCCGTAGTGCCAGTAGGACAAGCACCCCCTGTAGGACTGTGTGATTCGGTAACTGCGGCCAGCTTGCGGCATGCCAACTTTGCTTTTCAGGGGTAACTTCAGCTGCCCCTCCGGGTTCCAGCACCGTCAGCTGGTTCTCGGCAGAGCCTTTGGCCTAGGTGCCTCCATCTCGGTATCCGAGTTCCGGCAACGTCTGCTGGTCCTTGGTAGTGCTTTGTAGCACAGGTACCTCCTGCTTAGTAACCGGGTTCCAGCACCGTCAGCTGGTCCTCGGTTGTGCCATTGGCTCTTATTCCTTCTGCTGCCCCTCCGGGTGCCAGCACTGTCAGCTGGTCCTCGCTATTTCCATTTGCTCTTGCAGCTTATGCTACCCATCCGGGTTCCAGCACCGTCAGCTGGTTCTCGGCAGAGCCTTTGGCCTAGGTGCCTACATCTCGGTATCCGAGTTCTGGCAACGTCTGCTGGTCCTTGGTAGTGCTTTGTAGCACAGGTACCTCCTGCTTAGTAACCGTGTTCCAGCACCGTCAGCTGGTCCTCGGTTGTGCCATTGGCTCCTATTCCTTCTGCTGCCCCTCCGGGTGCCAGCACTGTCAGCTGGTCCTCGCTATTTCCATTTGCTCTTGCAGCTTATGCTACCCATCCGGGTTCCAGCACCGTCAGCTGGTTCTCGGCAGAGCCTTTGGCCTAGGTGCCTCCATCTCGGTATCCGAGTTCCGGCAACGTCTGCTGGTCCTTGGTAGTGCTTTGTAGCACAGGTACCTCCTGCTTAGTAACCGGGTTCCAGCACCGTCAGCTGGTCCTCGGTAGTGCCATTGGCTCTTGTTCCTTCTGCTGCCCCTCCGGGTGCCAGTACCGTCAGCTGGTTCAAGAGGACAAAGAACAGGAAGACAACCACCAAGATGCAGAACAACAAGAGAGAGAAGACAAAGAAGCATAAAAAAACAAAGCAGAAGAACATTAAGCATAAGACTAATACTCTGAGCAAATGATATTATCTTATTTATAAGCAGAAGAAGACTAAGCAGTGTATGGGGGTGAGTCCGTTCCTCCTCGTGGTGCCCCTGGAAAAGGCCTGCTGCTGCAGGCCAAACTGAACGAGGACAAATCCTGTTGTAAATCTTTTGTGACAGGCAGAACAGAAGGTGTAAACTTCTAACTTTTCTAGATAACAACTACAGGAATGCCTGACACAAATAAGAATATGATGAAGAAGAATAGGAAGAAGATGAAGAAGTTGAATATGTAGAATAATAATTGTTGAATAAGAAGAATATGAAGAATGTAAGAAAAGGAAGAAGAAGAAGAATGTAAAAAAAGGAAGTAGAAGAATTTAAAAAAAGGAAGAAGAAGAAGAATGTAAAAAAGGAATAAGAAGAAGAATGTAAAAAAAGGAAGTAGAAGAATGTAAAAAAAGGAAGAAGAAGAAGAAGAATGTAAAAAAAGGAATAAGAAGAAGAAGAAGAAGGTAAAAAAAGGAAGAAGAATAAGAAAGAAGAAGAAAGAAGAAAGAAGAAGAAGACATACATGTCTGGCAAAATATTTATGAGGCTAACATAGTCAATATCTTTGTAACTCCTAACGTCTTTAAAAAAAAAGTTTAATTCCTGCTATTCCATTTGATTGGGCTAAACCTCTATGGCTTTAATGTCTCCTCCACCTCCCACAATACATTCTACATTATTTTTAGTTGTTTTTCTTCATGTAGAATTAACCTACAAGGAAAGAAAGGTTTTTTTTAATTCCGATATTTTGGCCCCATTGACTTGCATTGGTTCCCGGTATCGGAATCGGCGATACCGATACTTTTTTTTAAGATCGGCCGATCCATTCCGATCCGATATTTTCAAGTATCGGCTGGTATCGCTCAACTCTAGCAATGGGGCTTTTCAGAGGGATCTGCTGTTTGTGGTATAAGCATTCCCATTCAGTACTGAATATGCTCTGCTGAACGTAGCGTATTATAAGAGACTCACAGTGGGAAATGTCCTTGGTAGAGAGTGATTTATGGCAGACGTGCCAACCGTGACAGTCTTTGTCTCCACTTGAGTTGTGGATAAGAACTTGCAATGTGGACTACCCTTGCTATAGTCTTGACAAGTTTCATCCATTTGGAGAAGTGTTCGAAGCGCTGGCAACCGAGGCTGGAGGTTGGTTTAGTGTTCGTGGCCAGAGCACTGACCTCAGAGCAGACTTCTGGATCGCCAACCGGATCCTGGATGCTGAAGACTTCCTGGACACGTTCACTTCCCTTCTGTTCCAATAGAAACTTAGGACCTGAAAGCCAAGAAGAGTTAGCAAAAGAACTTATAGACATAGGTCTAGTGGCATGGTCAGCTGGATTAAGTTCAGATGGGATATAGTGCCATTGTTCAGGCTTGGAAGACCTCCTTAGTCTCTCGATGCGGTTACTGACGTACACATAGAAGCTCCTTGTTTGGTTAAAGATGTAACCTAAGACAACCTTACTGTCACTGTAGTATTGTATGTCGTCTATATTGGTGTCCAGCTCATGCTGTATAAAATCTGTGAGTTCTACTGCCAGCATGGTCCCACAAAGTTCAAGCCTGGGAATAGTGTGGTCAGGCTTGGGAGCCAACTTAGCCTTGCCGAAGATGAACCCAACGTGACCTTGATTGTCGGGTCCCGTCACCTTCAAGTAGGCAACAGCTGCAATGGCTTCTGTGGATGCATCTGAGAACACATGGAGTTCCTTCCTAGTGCTAGCAGCAAGTGAAGTTCTGGCATAGCATCTCGGTTTGTGGATCTCATCCAAGTCACACAAGGACTGCTTCCAGGTTCGCCATTTTGGTTCCTTATCAGGAGGGAGTGGGGCATCCCAGTCCTTGACGGTTTCAGAAAGTTGTCTTAGAAGGGATTTACCTTGTATGGCTATTGGTGCTATTGACTCCAGTGGGCCGTATAAGCTATCCACCACTGAAAGGACACCACGTTTAGTGAATGGTTTGTCTGCACAGTTAATTTGGAAACTGAAGGTGTCGACTGACAGGTTCCACCTCAAGCCTAAGCTTCTCTGCACAGGCGGACAGTCTGATCCCAGGTCTATGTCCTTGAATCCTGGTGCGTGGTCACTTGACTTAAAGGCTCTCATGACAGCCAGGCTGTTTGAAGCAATTTTGTTCAATCTAAGCTTAGCTTGGTACAGCACACCTTGGGTCCTCTTGAGTAGGTTGATTGCCGCTCCTTCTGTGGGTAGAGATTTTAGTCCATCATCTACGGAGAAGTCTTACTCTACAAAGTCTCTGGCGTCTGTTCCATATACAGACTCTCCTTCTTGCGCGGTTCTCCGCAGGCCATAGGTTGCCACTGCGGGGGAAGGACTGTTCCTGATTACATGCACCCTCATGCGATACTGTACCATCTCTTTGCTGGGGTCATTGTCCTTGTACCACAGGAACCTGAGGAAATTTCCATGGTCCTCTCTGACTATGAAACCGTGGAACATCTGATCAATGTCAGCGGTGATGGCAATGGCCTCTTTCCGGAACCTCATCAACACTCCTACTAGGTTGTTTGTAAGATTAGGACCCGTTGAGAGATACGCCTTGATGCTACTTTGTTGTCATCCTTAGTTGTACGAAACATCAATCTTCCCAAGCCATCTGCATAGGGAGAAGGAATGACATCAGGCAGCTGTATGGGATCTGGAGGCTTCTCTTTCACCTCATAGTGATGAAGGCATGGTTTGCAGAAAGTAGTTAGTCCGTCTCGGCGTATGTAGTTCTTAAAGGAATCGACTCTTTTTCAGTCCAAGCACACATTTCCTATGATTACCGACCCCAACTCGAGTCTCTACGTAGGGGGCATAGTCAGGACCATTACACTGTTGGAGGACCTTATGTATCCTTAAATTATCTCTGCTGAGCTGAAGTAGGATTTCAGCATGTGTGTCCAGGTGGGATAACGCTGACTAGGTGCCTTAGGTGTGGTTTGTAGGAACGCAGCTTCTGGGGTAGGAATCTCACCCCTTTGGTAGGGTATTTGATCGCATTCGATTAGCATAGGTAGGGGTATTTCTACTCCTCCGTTGATAGGAGAAGCAATGAAACGAGCAAGTATAGGGTGTTGCTGGTCACTTGATTCCAAAGGCTTCAAAGGACTTAGGTCAAGCTAGGGATCGATTGGTCTGATCGTCAATGATGGCATACATTTCTACTGCCTTCTCTGGTTGCCCTTCTGGATAAACTCTGATTAGGCATATCCTGGCACACATTTATCACTTTGGCTCTCCCCACATACCTCTGAGCATGAGCAGGAGACAGCCATGGTAGACTTGGCATTATTCTGTGACTCCCAGCCATGGCTTGTAGCCAGACTAGAGGTAAGTGCGACTGCTGGATTGCTGGTGGCTGAGGTTGGATGCAAAGGTGATGGGTGTTTGTCACTATGACACTCTTCACACTTAATGGCAGATTTGCAGTCTTTAGCCATGTGTTCTAATGAGGTGCAACACTTGAAACACACCCCAAGTTCACTGAGGATTTTCTTGCGTTCCTGCATAGTTTTGGACCTGATGCCTCTACATTTGCTCAACGAGTGTGGTTTTTTTGTAAATGGGACACTCACGATTGAAAGACTTATCCCTCGACGGAACAGTATACTGTTTATTGGCAGCTATTGCAGGTGGTGGCAGGTTAGTCCTTCTGACACTTACACTGCTCCTCAAGTCCTTGCATCTATGTGTGTTCATACCTTGATGACGGTGTTGCTGGAGCTATAATGTTAGACTCCAGGAAGTCTAGGCTAGGGTCGTTCCTCATTTGGGCCTGTTCATCGACGAACTTACAGAACTGAGTGAGCGGAGGAAAGGTGACCTTTTGTACCTGGAGATGCACACTGCCCACTTCTCTTGCAGACTATGTGGCAGCTTTGAGACAATTGGATTCATCCCATGGGTGTCCAGGTAGCACAATCCAGACAGACGAGGGTATCCTTTTGCAAGTTCAGCTCCATAAGCAGACCACTTAAGTCTAGAAGCTTGTGGACTTCCTTAAGGTTGATCCTTGGAATGTTCTGCAGTCTCTTGAATAGGGACTTTTCTATGGCTTCAGCACTGCCATAGGTTCTTTCAAGTCTCAGCCAGGCAGCAGCGAGACCTGCTTCAGCTTGCCCCACGTAGATGGTCCGAAGACTCTTGATACGGTTTGTGGAGTCAGGACCCAACCATTTAACCATGGGGTCGAGTTCCTGTTCCGCGGATAGGTTGAGGTCAGCAATGGCGGCCTTGAAGGTTGCTTTCCAGGCTCTGTAGTTCTCTGCACAGTCATCAAATTTTGAGTGGCTGGTACTGATTAGCTCCCTGCTCACCATGAACCTGGCAAATCTTGGACATGCCTGATCCTTCACTCCTTGTTACAGTGTTAGCATGTGGTGCCCCTCGGGCATACAGTGGGGAAAAAAAGTATTTAGTCAGTCAGCAATAGTGCAAGTTCCACCACTTAAAAAGATGAGAGGCGTCTGTAATTTACATCATAGGTAGACCTCAACTATGGGAGACAAACTGAGAAAAAAAAATTCAGAAAATCACATTGTCTGTTTTTTTTTCATTTTATTTGCATATTATGGTGGAAAATAAGTATTTGGTCAGAAACAAAATTTCATCTCAATACTTTGTGATATATCCTTTGTTGGCAATGACAGAGGTCAAACGTTTTCTGTAAGTCTTCACAAGGTTGCCACACACTGTTGTTGGTATGTTGGCCCATTCCTCCATGCAGATCTCCTCTAGAGCAGTGATGTTTTTGGCTTTTCGCTTGGCAACACGGACTTTCAACTCCCTCCAAAGGTTTTCTATAGGGTTGAGATCTGGAGACTGGCTAGGCCACTCCAGGACCTTGAAATGCTTCTTACGAAGCCACTCCTTCGTTGCCCTGGCGGTGTGCTTTGGATCATTGTCATGTTGAAAGACCCAGCCACGTTTCATCTTCAATGCCCTTGCTGATGGAAGGAGGTTTGCACTCAAAATCTCACGATACATGGCCCCATTCATTCTTTCATGTACCCGGATCAGTCGTCCTGGCCCCTTTGCAGAGAAACAGCCCCAAAGCATGATGTTTCCACCACCATGCTTTACAGTAGGTATGGTGTTTGATGGATGCAACTCAGTATTCTTTTTCCTCCAAACACGACAAGTTGTGTTTCTACCAAACAGTTCCAGTTTGGTTTCATCAGACCATAGGACATTCTCCCAAAACTCCTCTGGATCATCCAAATGCTCTCTAGCAAACTTCAGACGGGCCCGGACATGTACAGGCTTAAGCAGTGGGACACGTCTGGCACTGCAGGATCTGAGTCCATGGTGGCGTAGTGTGTTACTTATGGTAGGCCTTGTTACATTGGTCCCAGCTCTCTGCAGTTCATTCACTAGGTCCCCCCGCGTGGTTCTGGGATTTTTGCTCACCGTTCTTGTGATCATTCTGACCCCACGGGGTGGGATTTTGCGTGGAGCACCAGATCGAGGGAGATTATCAGTGGTCTTGTATGTCTTCCATTTTCTAATTATTGCTCCCACAGTTGATTTCTTCACTCCAAGCTGGTTGGCTATTGCAGATTCAGTCTTCCCAGCCTGGTGCAGGGCTACAATTTTGTTTCTGGTGTCCTTTGACAGCTCTTTGGTCTTCACCATAGTGGAGTTTGGAGTCAGCCTGTTTGAGGGTGTGCACAGGTGTCTTTTTATACTGATAACAAGTTTAAACAGGTGCCATTACTACAGGTAATGAGTTGAGGAAAGAGGAGACTCTTAAAGAAGAAGTTACAGGTCTGTGAGAGCCAGAAATCTTGATTGCTTGTTTCTGACCAAATACTTATTTTCCACCATAATATGCAAATAAAATGAAAAAAAAACAGACAATGTGATTTTCTGGATTTTTTTTTCTCAGTTTGTCTCCCATAGTTGAGGTCTACCTATGATGTAAATTACAGACGCCTCTCATCTTTTTAAGTGGTGGAACTTGCACTATTGCTGACTGACTAAATACTTTTTTTCCCCACTGTATAAGCTGTGTGGCGTGGAGGGGTGAATTATTCCCAGGTAGAATGATGTCGCCGCAGGGTTGAGCTGTGGTTTAACCTCTCGATATTTTGATGACTGCGGCTTGAACTGTGGAGATGGACTGGAGTGCGTCTTGTGGTCGTCTTGTGGTGATTGCTGCTCCTGAGGGGACACATTTTGGTGTTGGTCTTGGGTCTCTGCAGATGCTGTGCGTACCACTGGCACCGTAAGTTGGTCTGACTTGGGCGTTTCCACAACGTTGGGTTGAACATCGCTGGAGAAGGTGTGTGCTGCAGATATCTGTTTCCGCACAAAGTCACTGGTACGGACAGCTGGGTCATCTTCCTGTGGGGGTAGGCAAATCGGGTCAAATTTTTGATTCAATGCTTGCTCGAGTGTTTTTACTTTAGCTAATACGATTTTTTTCCTCCATTTCTGTTTGAAAAATCTTTGCCAGAGCCTCTGCTTCTGTTTGAAGAATCTTTGCTTGGGCCTCTGCTTCTGCTTGAAGGATCTTTGCTTGGGCCTCTGCTTCTTCTTTTTTGGCTTCTGCCTCTGCTTTTGCTTTTTTTGCTTCTGCCTCTGCCTCTACTTTTGCTTTCTTTTCTGTGTAGGAATGTCTTAGTTTGGATCGCTCTGCGTTCAAACGGGCATCTAGGGTTCTGTCACTGAGGGTTGAAATTCTTGAGCAGGATGATTTGTATGACCGAGCAGAGTGCTTGGATGAACCTGACCTGTGATATCTAGCTTCTTGCAGATTAGCGATACAGAGCTCCGCTTTCTCTTTGGCATCTTGCACAGCGGCGTCCCTTTCTCTGTTTGTGGAATCTGCTTTGCTTAACTCTGATGAGGCTACATCAATATTAGAGTCTTTTAGGAATGCAACGTACCTTGTGGACAGTCTCTTGTATCTTCCGTGGGCCGTGTCTAGCTGTTTTATAGTGTCCTGTAGACTCGCTGCATCATTTTTGTGGCGTTGGATGCTTGCCATGAGGGAGATGACTCGTTCCCATAGGTCGTGCATGTTGCCATTGAACTTGCCCTTTGTGGAACGGTAGTTCTCGAGGGCGTTTAACGTTTGCTTAAGGAAGTGTACTGGTTGTGAGTCTTGGTCTGTTTGTGAAGGTGGCTCTGTTTCCCGCTCTTCATAATGGGCAGTATCGGGTTGTATTTGCTCTGTTTTGACACTGGGGAACAGTGCAGTGTCTTTTTCGGCCATTTTGTTTTAAGTTGCGCTGTCTCTTTAACCCCTTCACGACCTATGACGCCTACGTAGGCGTCATGAAAAGCAGTGCCCAAACGACCTATGACGCCTACGTAGGCGTCATGCTATAAATAGCCCCCCTGCGGGTCGGGTGACCGGGGTCACTGAAAGGTCACCCGACCCGCACACAAAGGACTCTTCAGAGTTAACACCTGGGGGCGTGGCTTAGCCCCCACGTGCCTACGATCGCTCTGATTGGCTGTTAAAAGTGAAACTGCCAATCAGAGCGATTGTAATATTTCACCAATGAAAATTGGTGAAATATTACAATCCAGCCATGGCCGATGCTGAAATAGCATCGGACATGGCTGGACACCGAGACCCGACCCCCCCCCACACCGACTGACGGCACCGATCGGCTGCCGCCACCTTCTGACGGCACCGATCGGCAGCCGCCGTCATGATCTGCCCCCCCGCCTTCTCTCCGCCCCCCCCAGCCCTCCGATCATCCCCTCTCACCCTCCGATCACCCCCTCACCCTCCTTTGTGCCTCCGATCTCCCGCTATCCGTCCCGGTGTCCTGCCGTCCAGCGTCATGGGCGCCGCCATCTTGCAAGATGGCGGACGCATGCGCAGTGCGCCGAATCGAATCTGCACCGCTGCAGATTCATTCATTTATTTTGATCACTATGATAAACTTTCATAGTGATCAAAATAAATAAAAAGTAAATCACCGCCCCCTTTATCACCCCCATAGGTAGGGACAAATAATACATTTTTTTTTTTTTTTTTTTTCCATTAGGGTTAGGTCCAGGGCTAGGGTTAGGGCTAGGGTTAGGGCTAGGGTTAGGGTTAGGGTTAGGGTTGGACTAAGGGTTAGGGTTGGACTAGGGGTTAGGGTTGGACTAGGGGTTAGGGTTGGACTAGGGGTTAGGGTTGGACTAGGGGTTAGGGTTGAACTAAGGGTTAGGGTTGGACTAAGGGTTAGGGTTGGACTAAGGGTTAGGGTTGGACTAAGGGTTAGGGTTGAATCTAGGGTTAGGGTTGAATTTAGGGTTAGGGTTGAATTTAGGGTTAGGGTTGAATTTAGGGTTAGGGTTGGAATTGGGATTAGGGTTGGGGTTGGGATTACGGTTAGGCTTGTGGTTAGGGTTAGAGTTGGGATTTCGTTAGGGGTGTGTTGGGATTAGGGTTGTGGTTAGGGTTATGATTAGGGTTGGGATTAGGGTTAGGGGTGTGTTGGCGTTAGGGTTGGAGATAGAATTGAGGGGTTTCCACTGTTTAGGCACATCAGGGGCTCTCCAAACGCGACATGGAGCCACCGTTTATTCCAGCCAATTTTGCGTTCAAAAAGTCAAACGGTGCTCCCTCCATTTCGAGCCCCGACGTGTGCCCAAACAGTGGTGTACCCCCACTTATGGGGTATCAGGGTACTCAGGAAAAATTGCACAACAACTTTAGGGGTCTAATTTCTCCTGTTACCCTTGGGAAAATAAAAAAATGGGGGCTAAAATAATTATTTTTGTGGAAAAAAAAGATTTTTTATTTTCACGGTTCTGCGTTATAAACTTCTGTGAAGCACTTGGGGGTTCAACGTGCTCACCACACATCTAGATAAGTTCCTTGGGGGGTCTAGTTTCCAAAATGGGGTCACTTGTGGGGGGTTTCCACTGTTTAGGTACATCAGGGGCTCTGCAAACGTAACATGACGCCCACAGACCATTCCATCAAGTCGGCATTTCAAAGCGTCACTACTTCCCTTCCGAGCCCCAACGTGTGCCCAAACAGTGGTCCCCCCCCATATATGGGGTACCAGCGTACTCAGGACAACCTGGACAACAACTTTTGGGGTCCAATTTATCCTGTTACCCTTGTGAAAATAAAAAATAGTGGGGTAAAAATCACTTTTTGAGGAAAAAAAAATATTTTTTTATTTTCACAGCTCTGCGTTATAAACTTCTGTGAAGCACTTGGGGGTTCAAAGTGCTGACCTCACATCTAGATTAGTTCCTTAGGTGATATAGTTTCCAAAATGGGGTCACTTGTGGGGGGTTTCCACTGTTTAGGTACATCAGGGGCTCTGCAAATGTAGCATGACGCCCACAGACCATTCCATCAAGTCTTCATTTCAAAGCGTCACTACTTCCCTTCCGAGCCCCAACGTGTGCCCAAACAGTGGTCCCCCCCCACTTATGGGGTACCAGCGTACTCAGGACACACTGGACAACAACTTTTGGGGTCCAATTTATCCTGTTACCCTTGTGAAAATAAAAAATAGTGGACTAAAAATAATTTTTTGAGGAAAAAAAAAAATTTTTTATTTTCACGGCTCTGCGTTATAAACTTCTGTGAAGCACTTGGGGGTTCAACGTGCTCACCACACATCTATATTAGTTTCTTGGGTGATCTAGTCTCCAAAATGGGGTCATTTGTGGGGGGTTTCCACTGTTTAGGTACATCAGGGGCTCTGCAAACATAACATGACGCCCACAGACCATTCCATCAAGTCGGCATTTCAAAACGTCACTACTTCCCTTCTGAGCCCCAACGTGTGCCCAAACAGTGGTCCCCCCCACATATGTGGTACCAGCGTACTCAGGACAAGCTGGACAACAACTTTTGGGGTCCAATTTATCCTGTTACCTTTGTGAAAATAAAAAATAGCAGGCTAAAAATTTATTTTTTGAGGGAAAAAAAATATTTTTATTTTAATGGCTCTGCGTTATAAACTTCTGTGTAGCACCTGGGGGTTCAAAGTGCTCACTATGCATCTAGATAAGTTCCTTAGGGGGTCTAGTTTCCAAAATGGGGTCTTTTGTGGGGGAGCTCCAAAGTTTACGCACACAGGGGCTCTGCAAACACAACATGGTGTCCGCTAACGATTGGAGCTAATTTTCCATTCAAAAAGTCAAATGACGCTCCTTCCCTTCTGAGTCATGCCGTGCGCTCAAACAGTGGTTTTCCCCCACATATGGGGTACCAGTGTACTCAGGACAAACTGGACAACAACTTTTGGGGTCCAATTTATCCTGTTACCCTTGGGAAAATAAAAAATAGCGGGCTAAAAAATCATTTTTGAGGAAAAAAAAATATTTTTTTATTTTCACTGCTCTGCGTTATAAACTTCTGTGAAGCACTTGGGGGTTCAAAGTGCTCACCACACATCTAGATAAGTTCCTTCGGGGGTCTAGTTTCCAAAATGGGGTCACTTGTGGGGGAGCTCCAATGTTTAGGCACACAGGGGCTCTCCAAATGCGACATGGTGTCCGCTAACGATTGGAGCTAATTTTCCAATCAAAAAGTCACATGGCGCTCCTTCCCTTCCGGGCCTTGCGGTGCGCCCAAACAGTGGTTTATGACCACATATGAGATATTGATGTACTCAGGAGAAATTGCCCAACAAATTTTAGGATCCATTTTATCCTGTTGCCCATGTGAAAATGAAAAAACTGAGGCCAAATAAAATTTTTGTGAAAAAAAAAGTACTTTTTTTTTTTTACAGATCAATTTGTGAAGCACCTGGGGGTTCAAAGTGCATACTATGCATCTAGATAAGTTCTTTGGAGGGTCTAGTTTCCAAAATGGGCTCACTTGTGGGGGAGCTCCAATGTTTAGGCACACAGGTACTCTTAAAACAAGACATGGCAACCGCTAAACATTCAAGCATATTTTACATTCAAAAAGTAAAATGGCGCTCCTTGCCTTCTGAGCCCTGCCGTGCGCCCAAACAGTGGTTTATGACCACATATGAGGTATCAGTGTACTCAGGAGAAATTGCCCAACAAATTTTAGGATACATTTTATCCTGTTACCCATGTGAAAATGAAAAAACTGATGCTAAAATAAAATTTTGGTTGGAAAAATTAAAATGTCCATTTTTTCATTCCATGTTGCTTTAGTTCCTGTGAAGCACCTGAAGGGTTAATAATCTTCTTGAATATAGTTTTGAGTAGCTTGAGGGGTGCAGTTTTTAGAATGGTGACACTTTTGGGTATTTTCTGCCATATAGACCCCTCAAAGTGACTTCAAATGTGAGGTGGTCCCTAAAAAAAATGGTTTTGTAAATTTTGTTGTAAAAATGAGAAATTGCTGGTCAACTTTTAACCCTTATAACTTCCTAACGAAAAAAAATGTTGTTTCCAAAATTGTGCTGATGTAAAGTAGACATGTGGGAAATGTTATTTATTAACTATTTTGTGTCACATAACTCTCTGGTTTAACAGAATAAAAATTCAAAATTTGAAAATTGCAAAATTTTCAAAATTTTTGCCAAATTTCCATTTTTTTCACAAATAAACGCAAAAATTATTGACCTAAATATACCACTATCATGAAGCCCAATATGTCACGAAAAAACAATCTCGGAATCGCTAGGATGCGTTGAAGCGTTCCTGAGTTATTACCTCATAAAGGGACATTGGTCAGAATTGCAAAAAATGGCCAGGTCATTAAGGTCAAAATAGGCTGGGTCATGAAGGGGTTAAGAAACTGAACTTTTAAATTGGAAGCTGGAAATCACAGTGCAGCTTAGTTAAGACATCCTGATAAAATTCCCAAGGTGTTTTTGGAGAATTGTGGGGGTTTTGCAGTCTGACAATCTGCAGCGATGTGGTATAATATACAGAGTTTCTATGCACAATGCAGTGTGAGGTGATGCTGCAGTAGACTTCTTAGCAGAGCAGGGCGGTATTATGTGAGCAGCCAGATGGGTTCAGATATAAAGGTGATTTTTTGCTGGGCTTCAAGGCAGTTTCGACTGTTTTGTCCCGCTTGAGGCGAATGAAGATGTGGCTGATGAATAGGGGCTGGGAGAGGTCCTACATTCGTTTCCTCAATGCAGAGCAGACAGGACCAATGATGTTCAGTGTCCGGAGAGATGATGCATACCAGGGATTGTGCAGTCCAGACTTGTTTATTTGGAAATCCGGACATACAGCATATGATAGGTAATACAGTATTTCTCCAGAAATGCAGGTGTAACAACCAAAGTGGTACAGCAAAGTGGTCGAAAACTGATGCCTTTCACAGCTCGGTACAAGCATGTCTCTCCCAGGGAATGTGAAACTAACAATGGTTGCTAGAAGGAAGAGAAGACCTGAACCTTGAACCGGAAGTGGAAGGCATGCCATGAGGATTAATTAACTGCAGGCTGCTATATAGAAAAAAGACAAGCAGATGGCAGCAGAGCACATGCAAGACTAGATTATACACAGCATGGAAAATAATACAATCTATGGAAACCATAGCATAACTTAGACGGAACAGCACAGCCATATTGAAGTTGATGAATTCATTACAGTAGTCACAGTGTGCTGACTCATCGTGTATGTGTATGATAGCTGTAAGACAGTTTAAACTACTGTATGCATACAGTATATAGTACTTTTCTTTTCCAATAAATCTGGCTCCATTTAAATAAATAATTATTTCATTACATCATGACTTGTAGAGATATTTAGAAGGATTTCCTATTGGGGTCTTTAGGGCAATGAACTTTAAGTTATCATGCATATACATGTTTCTGCCGTGTTATCAAATAACCCACCAGCTTCTGTATTTGAAACGGAGGCCAGGGTGGTAGTCATGGTTGAGAGTGGCAGTATTAGCACACCCTGGCCCTCCGCTCTATTAACACACGGTACTTCACTCACTTGTAAGTCAGTGTTCATTGCACACGGCCAGGAGTCCTTTGCCTTTAACACCACACAATGACAGTCAGAGTTCACTGTCATCTTCAAGAAAACAATTTAATCAGCTCGTCCAGTTTAGTCACAGAAACAGTACAAGATTCTTCGCAGAATGTCACCATTCCGTTCCCTGTACTGTCCCTCACTCCTCAAGAAATATCTGCTGAATCCGTTGGTCCCGTAGCTTCCTTACTGGTCAGACTAACCCGCTTCAGGAGTTCCACACCTGCTTCCCTTTCCAAAGGTTAAGTCGAGAAATGACTCTTCTTTTCCTTACCAGGCCCTAGGCCTCGGACGTTTAGAGTTGTTCCCTCGAAGTTAGCTGCTACCATTCTGATGCTGCCAAGATATTCCTCCACCATGTGTGACAGTCAGCTCTAGGCCTTGGACTGCTGGGCTCCTTGGCTTAAACGTTCGCCCCTGGACACGACTGTCCTGTCCTTGCTCCCAGCTCACACAGTCTGACTAATTCTAGGAAGCTCCCCAACTAGTCTTTCTTCCTAGCCCCTCCTATCTACCTAATCCTGTTGGTCTATCTTATCCCTTATCCTATTCTATGCTATCCTATTGGGCTCCCCCTACTGGGCTAAATCCTATACTCTCCCTATTTCTATACAACATATGAACATAAGTTGCTTTGCAATACATAAGCATAAGTACAACATAATACGCAATATATACATGTATATACACATCAAAACCATATTTAGAAGCCAGGGACGTATGCAAGGAGTGCAGGGCATTAAACTGGCCCCCATACCCCTTACATATTAATAGGCTTACTTTGTACCAAAAATTTTCAGTAAACCTTTGGTGCATTTTGTATGCACTGTGTCGCATATTACGGTATTTCATTCCCTTTTCACCTAAACTATGCTCCTTTTTCATGAAGCTATATCCCGTGTCAGGCAAGGAGCAAAAAGAGTCTAAAACACACATAATACATATGATGCATGTCAGGTAAGACAATTCTTTGGTGCAAATGTTCTTTTTTTTGCTTGCCTCAATTACAATTTTGCATTGGGTTCTGGCACCCATCCCAAATTTTATTCCACAGTTCTGTTCGGGTACTAGTACTACTAGTACTGTAGGGAAGGTGACCTGATGGACGGACTTGTCTGTAGGGAGGAGGGACGGTTGGTGCACTATAGATGGACGTTTGTCATAATAGAAGGGAAACAGTATGGGAGGCTCACAAGGCCGTAATAAGAGGTGAATTGATTTCTATGGCCTCGCATAAGAATAAAAGCAGAAAAGAAAAAAACGACACTCTTCATAAAGAGATCCAAACACTAGAACAAGATCATAGAATGACACTGGACCCTGATGCCTTAGCTCTCCTCTCACAGAAGAGACAATCTCTTAGAGACTTACTAAACAAAGACTCAATAAAAATTTATACTAGATGGAAACACAGGGTATTTGCTCATGGAGACAAAATGTCAAAATTTATGACAACCATGATTAAAAAGCATAAGGCTAGGTCTCTTACTGTATATATACGGTAAAGGGGTCGGATGGAGCCAAAATTACAAACCCAGACGGGATAGCTTCAGCTTTCAGGGAGTACTATTCCACCTTGTATGATTTGCGACCGGGAGAGAATGTAGAACAGTTAGAAAAAAGACGAGTGAATATAAAGGAATTCCTACAATCTATAAACCTCCCTACCTTATCTGAAACACAACAACAGGAACTGACAGCCCCTTTCACGATAGGGGAACTCCAGTCTACCCTGTCGGACTGTCCTATGGGCAAGAGTCCTGGTCTAGATGGCCTCCCGGCATCCTATTATAAGACTTTTCAGGACACGTTGAATCCGTTTTTATTGAAGCTTTGCAATGGTGTACTGGGGGGTGCGGCCTTTGCAGGACAGACACTGGATGCACACATATCCTTAATACACAAAGAAGGTAGAGACCCCGAACTATGCAGTAATTACAGGCCGATCTCACTATTAAATAATGACCTAAAAATATTTGCAAAGATGTTAGCCACAAAGATAGGCCTGATCCTCGACACACTCATCTCACCTGAGCAAGTAGGTTTTGTCAGGGGTAGGGAGGGAAGAGACAACTCCCTTAGAGTACTGTACCTGATGCAGCATGTGCACGGCCACCACAAACCCCTAGTCTTAATGGGCACCGACGCAGAGAAAGCGTTTGACAGGGTGGACTGGACATTCATGCGTGAGACTCTTGCGAGATTTGGTTTTCCTCCCACAGTTATATACGCCATTTTTCAAATGTATAAGTCACCGTCTGCGAAAGTAAGAATAAACGGGGATTTTTCTCCACCCTTTGAGATCAAAAACGGCACACGTCAGGGTTGCCCCCTTTCACCAGCTTTATTTGTCCTAACCATTGAGACGTTAATTCAGAGTATTAGACAGCATGCAGCAATAGGGGTATCCAGATCTCGGACTCCTCACGTGTAGTAGCAGCGTTCGCAGACGACCTTCTCTTGCTCCTATCGGACCCTGAAAAAGAAATTCCGGTGGTGTTGGAGAGGTTTGAGGCATTTGGAGAGTTATCGAACTTTAAGATTAATCTAGAGAAGTCTGAGGCGATGGGGATAAATATTCGACATACAGCAATCCAAAATTTGAAAGATAAATTCCCAATAAAATGGAACTCTAAATATATTAAGTATTTAGGTATTAAACTGAGTCCTCACTGGTACTCCCTTTTCTCACTCAACTTTGTACCCCTTCTCGATGATACTCTTGAAGCCATTAAGTCGTGGAGAGCACCCTATATTTCCTGGATAGGAAGAAAAAAATCTCATCATAGGATTTATTTTACCCAAGTATAGTTATATATCCAGAATGCTACCAATTAAAGTCCCTGACATTTATTCAGAAGGTCCGATCTCTTTTTGGGAAGTTTATATGGGGGGGGGGGGCTTAAGACCTAGAATAAGCTATAATACTCTTTCCCTACCTAAACATAAAGGGGTATAGGATTACCGGACCCACAAAAATACCACGCAGCGGCAACTTTGTCGCTATTAATCGATTGGACAAGAGAGAGTAATCACAAACTTTGGACAGGGATTGCTAGCGAGTCACTGTCAGTACCAATCTCTACTATCCTTCACTCGCCAACGGGTTTTATAAAGAAGGTTCTCTCCCCAAATGCAATAACAAAAAATTTAATCAGGACCTGGGCCAGATTCTCATCCTCACTAATGCCACTTCCATCACCCCTGATAAACATAGGGGACCTACCTGGCCTCTATTTAAATCGCCCTTTTCTTAAGGACACAGACTCTCTACATAAAATAAACGAAAGTCTAGATGCTTTCATGGAAGATGGTGTGATCCTCCCTCTGCAAGATTTACAAATGAGATTTCCACACTATCATATTAACTTTCTTCATTACAACAGGCTCAAAAACTCGATCAGATCGTATTTACAATCTGGACTTCCGCACAGAGAGTTGACCGCTTTTGAAAAGTTGCTGACTCAGAGAAATAAACCAAGGGGCGTGTTGGGTAAGCTTTACCAGATGCTCCTGGCCCACTCAACCTCGGTTAAACGAGCGTTTATAATGAAATGGGAAAGGGACCTTGAGGTTGTATTGCAAGATTGGGAAGTTGAAAAGATATATAAAAACTCGCATGGTCCTTCTGGCTGTGTGAGGGTCCAAGAAAATTCTTACAAGTCCTTATTAGGTGGTACACCACCCCTGACACTAGAAAGAAGTGGCAGCCTGATGCACCCTCTAATTGTTGGAGATGTTTCGGGGAAAGGGGATCTTATTTACACATATGGTGGCAATGCGAAAATATTCAACCATTCTGGAGGAAAGTGCTTAAAATTGCAACAAGACTTTGTCAGCTTCCAGACCCCCCATCCTTGAAATTGATTTTTCTAAACTGGTCAAGCGATCTTGCACAATACAAACATAAAAAATTTCTTATGTATTTGTTAGTAGCAGCCAAAATGCTTATCCCCTTACATTGGTTATCACAGGACTGTCCTACCCTGGCAGAATGGTTGCACAAGGTGAACCAATTATATTAAACAGAAGTAATAACAGCCAGCACGACCTTAAAGATAGGTAAATTCATATTGACCTGGGCGCCGTGGACACTCTTTAGAGAAACAGATGAATACTTCAAACTACTAAACCCTTAGTAAAATTTATCAAATTGCCCTAAGACCAACTAATCTGGGAGCAACATTGGTTGACCATTCAGACAATAGGGCAAAACCCCCTGCCGAATGGACATCATCCCCCTGACTGGAATTCCTACTCCATCCCACCCTTAATTGCTCCCCCTTCTATCCACTCTACTTCTCTACCTAACATTTATTCTTTCTACTCAGTTAAAAGTTTGTATTTTGTTACGACTGATGTGTACATCTTTTCCAGGGATCTACGTTAAAGATTTTGTCTGGGACTCATGAGTTTAACCAATAAAACATAGACGGATACTACCCGGTTTACTGCATAGCAGCAAGTATCAAGCAGTAATATGAGATGTGAATATACGATTAGTAAGATCAAACTTGAAATGTGAGAAACTAATAATGCTTGATCATATCAGTCACATGTAATGTTATTTCTCTTTGTTAAACCAATAAAAAGATGTTTAAAACAAAACAAGAAGGGAAACAGCTGGGGAAAATGGAATAGGAGTGCAGTTCCTAAGTTTGACCACAAGATGGCAGGGGGGAGCATGAGAACAGGACTTGACAGCAGCTTAAAGGGGTTGTCCGGGCTTTTCACATAAACTCAGGGCATATCTGGGCTGCAGAATGCTGACAATAAGTAATTTACCTTCTGTGGCCAGTTTGCAGGGTTTGCTAGATACCAGCTCTTGCTTGTAAGAAAAACGTCCAGGGGGGGTGTTATGGCAGTGAAATGAGAACTGGTCGTTTCCTCCTCCTCTACTAAAAACATGCCCTCTATAGCAACAACCCCACCCTCCATAGCAACAGGCCCTCCCTGACCACATGAACAAGCCTATCCTTCCTCACACAGTAACAAATCCTCCCCCTCTAGCAGCCTCAGTGCAGAAAGCAGCTGCTCCTCCCCCAGACACAAGCTGAACACTAATCTATGGAAAGTGAAACTATTAGGGAGGAAACGATCAGTTCTCATTTCAATGCCAGAACACACCCCCCCGGACATTTTTCTTATAGGCAAGAGATGATATCTAGCAAACGCTGCAAACTGGCCACAGAAGGTAAATTACTTATTGTCAGCATTCTGCAGCCCAGATATGCACTGAGATTATGTGAAAAGCCCGGACAACCCCTTTAAGGCTACAAAAACGCTTAGTCATGGGGCGGAGAGATAGGAACCCAGGAGGGAAATTCCCAAGGAGGGAGATAAATAGGACAGGAGAGGGTTCCAGAGGTTTTTCCAGTCCCGGGAGGAGCTCAGGAGGAGAAGAGACAGTGAAGGAGAACGAACAGCAGTGGAGAGCTCGACCAGGGGACTGAGGAGAAAAGAAGTCAGGGGGGTGGCCCCGACACGAAGAACCGCAGAATAGACGAGGCCCCGAGGGTACCAAATTGACGACGACCTCGGACTGGTGAAGCGCTGTCGGTAGATAGACCTAGGACAGCCCCAGTGAAAGAGGCGCGAGGAACGTCACTACGACAGAAGGAAGGTGCAGGTTGCCTGAATACGGAGAGCTGTAAAGGTGCTGCGGTGTATTGCTATGGTCGTCAGGAGGACGGCCAATACACTCGGACCTGTTGTACCGAAAAATCTGTCTCCGTCTCGTCTCTGTGTCATCTGTGCGCGGTAAGCAGTGGACCACCCCCCAATCTGGCCCTTACCACATTTGGCGTAGTCGGCAGGATCGCCGCCGCCAATATGCCAACTTTAGCGGCAAGCCTGCGTCAGAAGAACCCAAAAGGACTCGAGTTGCTTTACTTGTGGATTACAAATTTGAGACTTTGTTCCGGATCATTGGCTGTCATCAGAGGATCCGGGGCGGTTCAAAAACTGGACAAAATGGCTGTGGTACACCAGCGTCAGGAAGAGTCAAAGGCATTTGCAGCTGTACTGGACGATCTGGGGATATTTCGAATCCACCCCCTCATGCTGGACCCTGGAAGATGATTGGAGAGGCCGACCACTGCCCCACCCAAGAGTGGGAGTGGCCCAGGTGGAGAGACCTGCTGCGGCTGTTTGGCACCATTCAGCTACTGGATACCGGACGGAATGCAACGCTGCAGCTGCCATGGTCTCGGACACTTGGAATGGCGGTGGTGCCAGGAGACCGAGTCTCGTTGGGAGACCTGCCCCTTGGAGCCACTGACAATACTCAGGACATCGGTCAGAGAAGAGGAGCGACGACGGGCCCCGCTGGAACAGCCACTGAAGGAATCTTCAGGGAACCTCCCCACAGAATCATCGGCTGTTGGAGGAGCTGCAGGAAAGCCTGCTGGGAGCCATGGCACCAAAATTTTGACAAATTTTTATTACTCTGGTAATCCCAACAAAATCCATGACCAGCAAAAAAAATAACATAAAAAATCAACAATATTCTTACCACTCCACCGTTCAGTCATGTCCCATGCTGTAATCCTTCACAAGGGGTTAAATCGTTTACAATGAGGACCGGTGTTAATGCAACCAGCTACAAGCCCCGTAAAAGAACCCACAAAGACACTTCAAGCATCCCGGGGACTCCACAGCTGTGGAGTTCCTTGCTATTGGCGGAACATCAGCAGTCAGGAGATGGCCCGGGCTACCGGGATTTCGGTGCACCGTTGTGCAGCCTACAGGACAGTTTCACGTCCAAGATAAGGAAAAATGTTTTTTGCTTGTTGTTTTCTCCTGATACAGCAGGGATGCATACGGGAAAGTGCTCATGTTAAAGGAAGGGGGAGTACTCACGTTTTGTTTTTGAAAAGTTGTGTTTAAAGAAAAAGTTAAAAAAAAGAAGAAAAAGGGTTACTTATTCTAGTATTAAAATATGGTTAACCGTATATACGGTATACAAAAGTTGGTTTGATATGTAACATGTATAAGAACATGCAACAGGTCCCGGGTACGAGATGTTACGAAGACGCCGACCATGACATTTTTAAATTAAAGGACAAAGAGACAAAAGGTATTGAACCAGACAGTGGTTCTTCGGTCAGGTCCCCGATATCACGGACACCCCAGAAGTATAGACGGACGCTGACTATGACCTGGTAGGCGTAAGGCCTCGGTCATCGCGTTCTGGACAGTTGAGGGTGACAGAAGGGGAGAGTAGTGGGAGGTACACACCGTAGAGTAGTCCGGGTGGACCTAGCCAACCTGAAAGAAGTTGTCATGTGGCGTGCACGCCGGCGGGTAGCTGTAGGCTGCTCGGAGCATGGTGCTTCCGGTTTGGTTCGGCCCCCCGCGTAGGGCGGGTTTGGCCCAGCAACCGGTCCGACAACAGACAGTAGACAAGCTTCAGGACAACGAAGGTAGGGAATACGATTGTCGAGGATGACAATAGACAAAGGAAGGAGGAGTGTAGGGAAGGTGACCTGACGGACGGACTTGTCTGTAGGGAGGAGGGACGGTTGGTGCACTATAGATGGACGTTTAATAGAAGGGAAACAGCTGGGGTAAATAGAATAGGAGTGTAGTACCTAAGTTTGACCACAAGATGGCAGGGGGAGCATGAGAACAGGACTTGACAGCAGCTTAAGGCTACGAAAACGCTTAGTCATGGGGGACGGAGAGATAGGAACCTAGGAGGGAAATTCCCGTGGAGGGAGATAAATAGGACAGGAGAGGGTTCCAGAGGTTTTTCCAGTCCCGGGAGGAGCTCAGGAGGAGAAGAGACAGTGATGGAGAATGAACAGCAGTGGAGAGCTCGACCAGGGGACTGAGGAGAAAAGAAGTCAGGGGGGTGGCTCCGACACAAAGAACTGCAGAACAGATGAGGCCCCAGGGGTACCAAATTGACGATTACCTCGGACTGGTGAAGCGCTGGTGGTAGATAGGCCTAGGGCAGCCCCAGTGAAAGAGCTGTGAGGAATGTCACTACGACAGAAGGAAGGTGCAGGTACCCGGGCCTGAATACAGAGAGCTGTAAAGGTGCTGCGGTGTATTGCTACGGTTGTGAGGAGGATGGCCAATAAACTCGGACCTGTTGTACCCGAAAATCTGCCTCCGTCTCGTC
This sequence comes from Dendrobates tinctorius, assembly GCF_039654945.1. NCBI lineage: Eukaryota > Metazoa > Chordata > Amphibia > Anura > Dendrobatidae > Dendrobates > Dendrobates tinctorius. The sequence goes on from NW_027361707.1 coordinate 52,864,270, forward strand.
TCTGTGTCATCTGTGCGCGGTAAGCAGTGGACCACCCCCCAATCTGGCCCTTACCACATTACTGTACCCAAACTTGAACCACAACCCGAACCCCATTAACAACAGTGAGGACCAGAACTTATTAGTTGAAAAAAAATTCCCTTTGTCTTTGTGCTAGTTACTCCATTTATCAGATTCCAGGGGAACTCTGACCTTCAACCTTTAAGCCCTATACAGAAATCTGGACTTTCACAGGGGTCCTAGGGTTGGCTTCTCTCACCACACCTTGCCTGAGGATAGGTTCTTGTTGCAGTCTATCACTAGTTATGTCAAGGTAGTTCGTTGCTTAGACTCTCCTGTTACTGAGCCAGCTTGGTTACTAGTTTAGTCTGATCTCTCTGCTCCTGACCCCAGTTTTGTATTTTGAACCTGTGCTGCACGCTCTTACCAGCCTATCTTTGCGCCTTCTGTGTCTAGTATTTCTGCCTTGACCCATTGGTCAGCTGCTGCAGGTCTTGGGACTGCCTTGGAGTGGCACCTGATTACTAACCTAAGGCTGAAGTCACACACAATGTAGAAAAATACAGACCATATTGTACGGCCGTAATACGCATAAATGTTCCCTAAATAGTGATCCGTATGTCATCCGTTGTCAGGGTGTGGCTGCGTATTTTTCTCATGTAAGCATCTGTATGTAATCCGTATGTGATCCGTATAGCGTTTTCTTCTTGCAGGCTTGCAAAATGGACATATAATGGAGCCCAATGACAGGTTTTCAAACACAAACTAAAGAATAGATATAGACACATAGAATGTGTATATATATATACACACACACATGTTATAAAGAGACACACATATATATATATAACTATTTCATATAGTTCTACATAGCAGAATAGCCACAAAATCAATTGCCGGCTTTTGTAAAATCATTCCACAACCCGACATGAAATTACATATGGTTTACATACAGTAAACCATTTCATTTCAAGTATTTTTTTACATGTCTTTCACTATTAATAAGATGAGGGTTGATGTGTAAAATTTGGGAGGTGTAGGTGTTAATTTAAGGGGTTAATTCGTTGTCAAAAAATGCGTGGGCTCCCGCGGTAATTTGTCAACCAGAGAGGAAAAGCAGGTGAGGGCAGATTTTAATAGCCATGAGAGGGACCATTGTTTTTGCCCCCCCCTTGCTACAAAAACCTGCCCCCAGACACCCCAGGAAAGGCGCATCTATAAGATGTGCCATTTCTGGCACTTATAATCTCTATTCCCATTGCCCTGCAGCAGTGGCTAATGGGTTAATATAACAAAGGGTTATTGTCACCATTCGATTGTAAGGTGACATTAAGCCGATTAATAATAGAGAGGTGTCAATAAGACACCGATCCATTATTAACCCTATAATATGAAAGGGTTAAAAACCACACACAGACATTAATTAAAAAGTATTTTAATGAAATTAAGACACCAAGATTTTGACAAATTTTTATTACACTGGTAATCCCAACAAAAACCATGACCGGCAAAAAAAAAAAAAAATCAACAATATCCTTACCTCTCCGCAGTTCAGTCATGTCCCACGCTGTAATCCTTCACAAGGGGCTAAATAGTTTACAATGAGGACCGGTGTTAATGCAACCAGCCCCACTTTAAACTACTGCAGAATGAATTATTTCAGCTCTGCGCAGCCTCCCTGACTGCCTGGAGATGAACTAATTACCATGGGAAAGTTTCTGACTTTTTTCCCCACACTCATTAGTTCACCTCAGGTCAGCTGGGGACTCCCGCTGATGTCACTGAAGCTGCGGGGAGTCCCTTGGGTTAATAATGGTTCGGTGTCTTATTGACACCTCTCTATTATTAATCGGCTTAATGTCACCTTACAATCGAATGGTGACATTAACCCTTTGTTATATTAACCCATTAGCCACCGCTACAGGGCAATGGGAATATAGAGGATAAGTGCCAGAAATGGCACATCTTATAGATGCGCCTTTTCTGGGGTGACTGGGGGCAGATTTTTGAAGCCGGGGGGGCAAAAACAATGGTCCTTTTCATGGCTATTAAAATCTGCCCTCACTCACCTGCTTTACCTCTCTGGTTGACAAATTACCGCGGGAGCCCACACATTTTTTGACAGCGAATTAACTCCTTAAATTAAAACCTACACCTCCCAAGTTTTACACATCAACCCTCATCTAATCACTAGTGAAAAACATATAAAAAAGACATGAAACGAAATGGTTTACTGTTTGTAAACCATGTGACATTTCATGTCAGGTTGGGGAATGATTTTACAAAAGCCGGCAATTGAATTAGCGGCCATTTTGCTATGTAGAACTCTATGAAATATATATATATATATATGTCTCAATGACATGTATATATATATATATATATATTCTATATGAATATATCTATTCTTTCGTTTCTTTATTAAACCTGTCTGTGTGATTTTACTGTATCGTGCACTGAATTGCCGGCTTTTCTAAAGGACACCGGGTACGTATTTCTCGCAAGTCACACATCTGGTCTGTGTGTAATGCGCTGTAATTGGCACTGACCGTAAAATGTACGAGAGAAAAATACGGCTGATGGGAGCTGCCCCATGGAGAATCATTGGTCCGTGTGCAATGCGTTTTTTTAACGCCTCTCACTCGTCCGTATTTCTCTCTAGTGTGACGCCGGCCTAACAGCCCAAACCCAGTCTCACCATCAAATGTTCTAGTGAAGACCAGATAGCCACTTAGATATGGGGTTATTCAGCAGGTTAATAGCTTTATTAACCTGCCCAGCACCCGCACTTACCCAAACACTGGGGGGGAGAAAATTAACTTTATTCCCCCGGTAGATTTCCGATGGAATCCTCACTTTCCTGATTTATCTTCAAGCTGCACCCTGGGCTGTTCCGTGAGAGACACCACACTGCATCCGACCATTACATCAATGGTACGCTGACTCTCCCTTTCCCTAACCACTGCATACAATATTGACTTCAGTCATGGGGGGCGGTGCCGGCGCTGGTTCAGTCACCACTCTGAGTATACAGATCGAAGGCTGTAACCTCGTCTCCGCCCCTGCAGCACCAGGGTAAGTGTGGGTGCCAGGCATATTAATAATGCTATTAACCTGCAGATTAACCCCATATCTGCAGGTTAATAGCGTTTTTTCTGCTGAAAGATCTCCTTTAATAAATTGAATATCTCTTAAAATATTTCAGTATTATTACAGTACATAGACATGAAAAATAATCTTCTTCACCAAGTCATTACAAGAGTACGAGAGGTGTTTCCAGACATGAGTGTGAAGAGTTTAAGAAGGAGGTGCGACATTTTTCAGTAATTTGCACAGCACAAATGTCTATCATGTTTATCGTACAATCTATTCTTAGATTTTCCGTCATTTTACTCCTCGTTTGACAATAACCTGAAAGACATGCATTAAGCGACACTGCAATACTGTGTGTTTTTGCTAGGAATGCGAGTCAAAATTTTCCGTTGATTTCTTCATAATTAGTCACAGAATTAGTCACTGTCTCCAACAGTATCCTCTAAGGGAACTTACACAGGAAGTTAGGTAATTTAGTCAGTTTACAGTATGCTATTCTGGCACAAGCATTACTAGAAACCATCGTGGTTAGTGCAAAAAATGTAATCTATATGAAACAACTTAATTAGCCTGAACTGAGTCCTATAGATCTGTAAATGAGATTCTATGGATCGGCTTAAATGATCACTGCACTCTAAAATTATAGTAAAAAATAAAATCACAAATAGGAATTTTTAAGCTATGTTCACACTGCTTAAATCAACTTCGCTGCTGTCCAGACGTCCCTCGTTGTTCAGGCTGGTGGTCTTTCGGCGTAGAAGTTGCTGGGCCCAGTTGCTGAGGCGTTGACGGAGTCTTCGCGCCCTATGGCGCGCTGGCGACACTGGAGCCCCACAGGGCCCGGCGAAGTCCTTGGACGGGTGGGCCGCAGCCCCTGGACTGGGGCCAGCGGCAGCGATGTGCGGTCGTGGATGACAGGCCACTTGCGCCGCTAACGGCTGTGACTGGGAGTCCACGGTCAGCAGTGGCCCGGCCCCTGCTGCAGGTCGGAGCGGGACGGTGGTGGCCGCCGCCAGTAACCCTAGGTTCCCAATTATCGTAGTCAGGTGGGGAACCTCCATCAACCTGGCCAGCTCCACTACTCTCAGTAACCACCAGAGGGAGCTTCGTCTCAGAACTCTGAGTAAGGGAATTCACAACAGAACCCCCCTTGAGGAAGGGTCACCGATCAGGATGGGCCCGGTGAAAAGCACAAATCAATCTCTTGGCATGGATGTCAGAAGCAGAGACCCAAGAATTATCCTCCTGGCCATAACCCTTCCACTTGACCAAGTACTGAAGTCTCCGTCTAGCCATATGAGAATCCAATATCAATAGAACTAAAAAATATTACTATTGCGCTTGGAGTCACCGTAACATAAATAAAATGGAAAAACAAATATATGAGCCAGTAATGAATAACCAAATTAGGACAAACAGTATAGTTAGCACAAAACTAATCATATAAATCCCTTTGGATCTTGCCCCCTATTGCAGTAGGGGTTAAACTACCACACACAAAAAAAAGGAATGAACTCAGTCTGGAATCAAAGTGCCCAGTAACAGATATTGCACATAGATCCTGTCTCCTATTGCAGTAGGGGTTAAACTACCACAAAAAAAGGAATGAACTCAGCCTGGAATCAAGGTGCCCATTAACAGATATTGCACATGGATCAAAGTTATCTCCTCCAGTAGTAAGGGATGAGGCTGCCACAAGTGAAGTAGGCGGCTACAGACTTGAATGAAGCTGCCACTGATTCCAAGTTACAGGTTCCACTGGTCCTTTTAGTATCGATATCGCTCCTCTATTAAATAACCAAATGATTCCTTTCTCCTTATCGCTTGCAATAGTCACGGTAGCGGTGCTACCCCGGCCGGCGGCAGCAAGCGCTATATGCAGGCTGAAAAAAAGTTGCGCGAGCTGAACGCTGTGCCCGACTGTCACGCTGTGCTCATCAGCACAGGACCTGCGCGACGTCAGAGGCACGTGATGTGCTGGGCTGCAGCCGCTATGGATCGCAGTATGGACCAAAAAAGCTATCCTTTTCCACTCTTCAAATGCCCACTTCATGGCCAATAATTCCCGATTTCCCATGTCATAGTTACGTTCAGATGGAGAAAATTTTCTAGAAAAGAAGGCACAGGGATTCATCTTAGAGGTTACCGGATCTCTTTGAGACAAAATGGCTCCTGCACCAATCTCAGAAGCATCTATTTCCACCTGAAATGGGAGTGACACATCAGGTTGCCGTAGAACCGGAGAAGAAGTGAATCTCTGCTTAAGCTCCAGACATGCTGAGACTGCCTCTGGAGACCAATTCACCACATCAGCGCCCTTTTTGGTCAAATCCGTCAGATGTTTAACAATACCAGAAAAATTACTTATAAATTTACGGTTGAAATTAGCAAATCCCAAAAACTTCCGAAGAGCCTTCAGAGAAGTGGGCTGAACCCAATCATAAATGGCCTGTACCTTGGCCGAGTCCATTTCAATAGCAGACGGGGACAAAATGAATCCCAAAAACAAAAAACTCTGTACACCAAAAGGACATTTCGATCCCTTAACATACAGAGTATTTTCCCTCAAAATCCGGAACACAGTCCGGACATGTTCCTCATGAGAATCCCAATCACTGGAAAAAATCAAAATATCATCCAGTTAAATAATCAAAAACTTATCCACAAGGTCCTGGAAAATACCGTTCATAAAAGAATGGAAGACGGAAGGGGCATTAGTGAGCCCAAAAGGCATCACCATCGTGCGAGTCTCTCGCAAGTGAGTATGAGCCCTTAGGGAATTTATTCACAATAGACAGGTTAGGACCCAACAGATTTCAGACCGCCCTGTCATTGACTGCTGGGCATGAATGAATTGGCCAAATTATGTGCTAAGTGTCTCATTTTTTCATAGTATCCAGGAGCAGTATTGCTGTTCATATTTCATATATTTCATATTGCCATGCTTTAGCACTACGGTGTGCAACTTTTTTGTTTACTGTATACGGAGATGGCTGCTCCTAGTATGCACCTGTTCACAATAGCATGGAAGTGTCAGTCAGTCTTTTGTCATTTGCCAAGAGATCCCTGTGACCAATGTCATAGTTTTTCTCTGCAGATGACAGTTTCTTAGAAAAATATTCACATGGACACCATTTACTAGGAGATGCTCCCTGCAACAATACAGCTTCCAACCCCACTTCAGACGTATCAGCGTCTACAATAAATGGCTAATTGACATCAGGTTGTATAAGGATTGGTGAAGAAGCAAAACATCTCTTTAAGGTATCAAAATACTCACTTGCCGGACTGGACCATTTGGAAAAGTCTGTACATTTCATGATCATGTCCGTCAAAGCTTCAGCCACTATCAAAAAGTTTTTGATGAACTTATGATGGTAGCTGGCAAAACCCAAAAACCTTTGTAATGCTTTTAAGTCTTCAGGACGATATCAATCCAGCACCGCCCGGACTTTTGCTGGATCCATGCAAAAACCATTGGGCAATAAAAATTAACCCAGAAAAGGGATCACCTGAACCGGGAACATGCATTTCTCTGGTTTGACAAAAAATATATTGTTCCTGAGTACCTGTAGGACCTGCCTGACATGTACCTGATGTGACTCGAGGTCAGGTGAATAAATCAATATGTCATCAAGGTAGATCACAACAAATCTACCTGTCAGGTGACTAAAAATGTAATTAACAAAGTGTTGAAAGATGGCGGGAGCATTAGTCAACCCGAATGGCATCACGAGATTTTCATAGTGTCCCTCAGGCGTATTGAAGGCTGTCTTTCACACATCCCCCTCCTTTATTCAAATGACATTATACGCCCCCCTGAGATCAAGTTTAAAAAAATTGTTTGGCTCCCATTTGATTAAAGAGGTCTGGGATAAGGGGTAGACTGTTTGGATCCGATTCAGTTCTCGAAAATCTAGGCAAGGTCATAATCCCCTGTCTTTTTTCTTGACAAAGAGAACCCCTGCAGCAAAGGAGATGAAGAAGGTCTGAGATTACCCTTTGCCAGTATCTCAGTGATATAGTCCTTCATGGCCTGACTCTCTGGACCAGAAATATTGTATAACCTGCTTTTTGTCAGCTTTGCCCCAGGAATAAGATTAATGGTGCAATCATAAGGAAGATGTGGAGGAAGTTTTTGACAACCCTTTTGTGAAAACAAATCCCTGAAGTCAGACAGGTATTCTTGGCAAAGACTGGGTACCCACCCTGGCTAGCCATCATGCCCAAGAAGTGTTCTTGGCAATATTTGGTCCATTTCACGCCCTCCCGAGTCTGTCAGTCTACCAAAGGATTATGCAGCATAAGCCAAGGTAATCCAAGAACCACAGATGAGTTCAAGCTCTCTTGCATATAGCAGTCAAAAAATTCTGAAGGCATGGCCCCTACCTGTAAATGCAACATACAACCGACCTGAGTAAAATACCCTTGTTCAAGGTTGCAAAGTCAATGGCAACTATGGATTTAGGTCTAGACATCATATGTGGTTTGAGGCCATATGCCAGGATGTACCTAGTGTCTGTTACGATCGCGGCCGCAGCGTGGCTTACCCAGCCAACACTTCCATGTCGTCAAACCATAACGATGATGGGGTATGCGTCCCAGGTGATCGTGGAATGTGGACCCACTGGACCACAGCGGGGACCCGGGCCTACCCGGACAAGGGAAGGGTAGCGACCGGGGTGTGTGGCAGCTGAGCTTGTGGATAAGATGGCCATATGCAGGACTAAAAGACACCGCACAACTTCAGGTATGAAGAAACATAAAGTTTACTTAAATAAAGCAAATGACATCAAAACACCAGGTTCCGAATTATGCACATCACGAAGGAAACACATCTCAGGTTGACAGGCGAAGCAAGAGGTCAACACTGGTTGATGCAGTCCAGCGTCATCTGGCACGGGCATACTAGGATGGCCTCTCTCTCAAGCCTCAGGCGCAGCACAGGCACAGCAGGAGAACATGAGACACTGACCTCAGGCAACCTTCAGACAATGGCAGGAGCCATCACTGGTAAGACTCCAGGGAACCGGCAGGACATCAGAACATAAGCAAGACACTAAAGCACCGGGCATTGGCTTGTCAGGTCCAGGACTCACTGGCGGGACCATCACTGGGGAACAGAGCTGGAGACTCCCATAAACCATGGAGGAGGAATCCATCCAGGAACACGAGTGGGACGGGCGCAAGAGCACAACTTGGACCACCAGAACCATGGACTGAACATCTGGACACAGGCTGAGTAACGGAACACGGACAGACATCCGGACTCAGACTGGACATCTGGACACAGGCGGGACATCAGAACACAGATAATACTTCGGAACACGGATAGGACATCGGAATACGGATAGGACATCCAAACTCAGGCAGGACATCTGGACACAGACGAGACATCAGGATTCAGGTAGGACATCAGGACATTGAGATTCGAGATGGACATCAGCACAGAAGCCGGACATCTGGTCTCAGGCAGGACATCTAGACATCTGGACATCAGGGCTCCAGGCGGACATCAGAACATCAAGGCACCAGGCGGACATCAGGACATCAGGTCTCAGGCAGGACATCAGGGCTTGGATCTAAGATAGAACATCAGAACACTGGCATCGGACTCCGGACATCTGGCAGCGATCCACAGGATCCGGACATCAGGCTGTGGACATGAAGCCGCAGTCATCAGGCTCCAGACATCTGGCAGCGATCAGCAGGCTCCGGGCATCGGGCAGGGAAAGATAGGATCCGGACATCTGGTGGAGGACATCAGGCACCGGACATCTGGAAGCGGTCGTCAGACACTGGACATCAGGCACCATCATCAGGCTCCGGACAAGAGTCCACGGTCATCAGGCACTGGACATCTGGCAGCAACCTAAAAAGAAACTCAAGCAGTCTGGTGAAAACCCCGCCGGGTTGAACTGGAGCCGGCCAGGGATTGCAATGAATAACAAGCTGAGCACAGAGTAGCAGAAACTCAGCGGACACACCGGACTCCTAGTTCCAAGATGAACCCAAGGTAAATCACAGAAAGTCAGTTAGCAAAGAATCACAGTCACTGGGCACAGGCTTCAGGACACAAAAGGACATCAGGAACATAACACAGCAGGAATCAGGACAAGGACTTTGGAACCAACACATAAACCGGATAAGCCCAGGAACTCAGACATCAGCTGTCCCAAAGCTGATAACAGACTGAACAGAAACGGATCTGAGTATTCTGCCCCCAGAGCAGGTTAAAGACAGGCATCAGCTCATCTAGAACTGCAGGCAGGCAGGACAGGTGCTGAACACCAAAAAGACATAGCAAGACTCAGAAACTTGATGAGAAGCTCTGGCAGTGCCCCACAGGGCAGAGAACTTTATATAGGAGCTGCCTCACAGCTCATAAAAGCAGGGGAGGTGTGGCCACACACACCCTAAGCACAGCCAGACACAAATCAGCATAGCAAAGGACACCTGGCAGCAGCTGCAAGCCTGAACACATGTGGTAAGTCATGCACAACTGCAGAGGACCTTGCAACCCATGGATCGCTTTCCACAGCGGCAGCCAGAGACCGCACAAGCGGGTGGTTATAAATACATTTAGGGAAAATTGGGTTATTAAATACATATTCGTCATTACAAGGATACTCTCAAAAATGCTAAATCATACAAAAAAGGACTACCAGAGAGTCTTTTTGAGTCCAAAAAATATGTGATACTCAATTACGTATAAATAGAGACCAATATATAAAAAATCAATCTCTTTATTCAAAATTACATAAGTACAACAACAATAGTAAAAAATGTAGACAATACAAGAACAGGCGGGCAGCTTCATAACCATATAAGCAATGGTCAGTACCGTCATAATGGACCAATCAATTATCCACTGTATGGATTTGCTCTGGTAAGTAATGGCAGTCCAGCATGGCCGTGGGGGACAACACCTCAGGCTGCAACCACTTTTGTAACAGGTACAACAGGTCGTAATACAGGGACCGGGCCGGCTTGGAGGGGGTAAACTCCCACTGGTGTAACCGCTGGGCCCGCACTAACACATTTACCCCAAGACGTGCCAGTATCTCACCCTTGACGACTGTGTAGTCCACCCTTTACTCTGTGGGTAGGTCCTGATACGCTTTCAAAGGTCCTGGGGTCAGAAACGAAGCGAGGATATCCGCCCAATGGTCCTGGGGTAGCTTCTCTCTCTCTCAGCGACTTTTCGAACATCTCCAAGTGCGCCTCCACATCGTCCGATTTCTCCATCTTGGGAATCGCTATACGAACTGCTTTCCGGACCTCATGGATTTCCCGGTCAGCTCCTTTTGTCTGCGCTGTCGTGATATGCTGTATCAACAGCTGATTGGTTTCCTGCTGCTGCTGCTGCATAACCTGCTGCTGCATAGCCTGCTGTCACATGGCCTCCTGTTGCTGCTGCATAGCCTGCTGCTGTGTAGCCTGCTGCTTCATAGCCTGCTGCTGCTGTCGCATGGCCTCTATGAGCGTTTTTACCGTGGCCTCCATTTCTGGAAAGTTCCCCGCCTGGGTCTCTGCCACTCATTTCACCCAGGACATAGGCTGGGGTACAAATCAAAAAATAAGAAAAACAGCCTGGCCTCACTGCTTCTGCCCGCCAATTGTAAGGATTCGCTCTGGTAGGTAATGGCAGGGCGGCAGTAACGAGGCAACACACAGGCATAAAGTCCAGTTTCAGTGGTTTAATGTCACTTAGTAACCAGCAGGTTAACAGAACATAAGGAAAAACCATACACATAGTCCAGCTTGGAGAACCACTGGTCCCAGACTCACCCCTTGCACAGGACGGGCTTAACTAAGCGGCTGCCAGGTCCTGCGGCATCCGCCAGGTGCCATTCCCGGGGTTCTTCCGAGTCTTGCTGCTATAGTCCTGCAGCATGGGGATCCTGTATACAAGTTTCAGGCTGAGTCCAGCCAAGTTCCTGTAGCTTCCAGAAACACACTCTCCTTGTGGCAATTACCAACCTCCATTGCATAGGGCCCAACCCCTCCCACCAGTAAGATAGACATCACATGGGCTGATCACGTGACCCTGACATCATCGCAGGTCCTGTCTTTAGGGAAAAACCCGGCCAAACATTAATCTGCTGGGAGAAACATATCTCCCATCCAGTAAAACACCCATTACTGTACCACATACCTCCCCCTATGTTCAACCCAAAGGGGGTAGACACATGACATACAGTGAACTCTGGACAGGGCATCTGCATTCCTCTGTAGTCTGCCTGCGCGATGTTCCACTGAAAACTTAAAATTTTGCAGGGACAGGAACCACCTGGTGACTCGGACATTCCGCTCCTTAGCTTGACTCATCCACGTAAGAGGGGAATGATCTGTCACCAACCGAAATGTTCTCCCCAGAAAATAGTAGCGCAATGACTCCAGTGCCCTCTTGATGGCCAGGCACTCTCTCTCCACAATACTGTATCGGGTGTCAGCTGTGGTAAGCTTCCGGCTTAGGAAACTAACGGGATGCTCTTCCCCGTTAACTTCCTGAGACAGCACGGCACCGAGCCCTATCTCAGAGGCGTCAGTCTGCACAACAAACTCTTTTTTTGAAATTTGGAGTGATCAGGACTGGTGTACCACACAGTGCCCATTTTAACTTTTTAAAGGCCTCCTCTAACTGATCATTCCAGTCGACCATCAGATTTTTTTCCCCTTTAAGCAATCTGTTAAAGGCGTGGACAGGGTTGCAAAGTTGGGAATGAACCGCCTATAATATCCCACCAAACCTAAAAAGGCTTTTAAGTGTTTTGTTGTGAGGGGACGGGGCCAGTTCTGGATTGCCTCTACTTTGTTTACTTGGGGCTTGAGAACTCCTCTCCCAATGACATAACCCAAGTAGCGAGCTTCTTCCAACCCTATGGAACACTTCTTTGGGTTGGCAGTTAGCCCTGCTTGTCGCAGAGAGTCTATCTCTGCCTGTACTTTTGCTAAGTGGCTTTCCCAGTCGGTGCTGTACACAATGATATCGTCTAGATAGGCTGAGGCATAGCGGCGATGGGGACGGAGCACAATATCCATTAACCGCTGGAACATTGCTGGTGCGCCATGCAACACAAAGGGTAACACCTTATACTGGAACAGCCCCTCAGGTGTTACAAAAGCCGTTTTTTCCTTCGCCACCTCTGTTAGGGGTACCTGCCAATAACCTTTTGTGAGGTCCAGAGTTGTAAAATACCATGCTTGCCCAAAGCGCTCTATCAACTCGTCAACCCGGGGCAGGGGTAGGCGTCAAACTTTGAAATGTCATTGAGTTTTCTAAAATCATTACAGAATCTTAGAGACCCATCAGGCTTGGGTCTTAGGATTATTGGGCTGGCCCACTCACTTTGAGACTCTTCTATGACCCCTAACTGTAGCATACCTTTTACCTCTTCGGAGATGGCTTGTCGCCGGGCCTCAGGCACCCAATAAGGCTTTAGTCGGACCTTGGCCTGTGGCTCTGTGACAATGTCATGTTGGGTAAGGGAGGTGCGTCCAGGGAGCTCCGAAAAAACATCTGTATTTCGGCTAATGAACTCCCGGACCTCCTGAACCTGTCTAGGAGACAAAGTATCTGCAATTTTGACCGCGGGTTGGGATTCTCCTGCCTCGCCCCGAGGTAACGGAGCCTTTTCCATCTGAAACGCTGGCAGCCGACTATCCCCACCAAGGTGCTCTCTGTCTTTCCAGGGTTTAAGCAAATTAATATGGTAAACCTGTTCTGGCTTTCTCCATCCTGGCTGGTGTACCTTGTAGTCTACTGGCCCCACCTTCTCCATGATCTCGTAGGGTCCCTGCCACCTTGCGAGAAATTTGCTATCTACGGTAGGCACAAGCACCAACACCCAGTCCACAGGGCTAAAGGTTCTTACCCGAGCCTCCCGGTTATAGACCCGACTCTGTGACCATTGTGCTGCCTCCATATGTTCCCGGACCAAGGGTAGGACTGTCTCCATTCTCTCTTGCATTTTTGCAACATGTTCTATCACTCTTTTGTGGCGGGTAGGTTGGTTCTCCCAGGCCTCTTTGGCTATATCGAGCAAGCCCCGTGGATGTCTGCCGTACAATAGTTCAAAGGGCGAGAACCCCGTAGATGCCTGAGGCACCTCCCATACTGCAAGCAACAAATATGGCAATAAGAGATCCCAGTCCTTCCCATCTTTGGAAACTGCCTTTTTTAACATGCTCTTCAGCGTCTTATTGAACCTTTCTACCAGACCATCTGTTGGGGGATGATAGACCAATGTGCGCAACTGTTTAACATTTAACAACCAGCAGAGTTCCTTCATAATTTTTGACATAAAGGGGGTTCCCTGGTCTGTTAAAATCTCTTGTGGAATTTCCACCTGTGAAAACATACCCATGAGTTCCTTTGCTATAAGCTTAGCTGATGTGTGGCGCAGAGGAATGGCCTCGGGATATCGGGTAGCATAATCTAGAACTACAAGAATGTGTTGGTGTCCCCTTGCCGACTTATTGAGAGGCCCCACCAGGTCCATGGCCACTCTCTCGAAGGGCACCTCTATAATTGGCAAAGGCACCAAAGGGCTCCGAAAGTGAGGCTGGGGACTGGTTATCTGGCACACTGGACAGGAGCTACAGTACAGTTTAACTTCTTCATGGACCCCTGGCCAGTAAAATCGCTGCAGAATTCGGTCAAGGGTTTTCTTTTGGCCCAAATGCCCCCAAGTACATGCGCATGCGCTAAATCCATTACCAGCCTCCGATACTTCTGAGGTACCAGTAATTGTTCTACCATTTCCCCACATATTTTCTCCATCTCCACTCGGTAAAACAAATCCTGGTTCAGCTCAAAGCGTGGCAACACCGTATCTGCCCCAGGTTGTTGGGGTTCCCCATTGACAAACAGTACATTTTCTCTGGCCCGGGCTAAAGTGAGGTCTCGGAGTTGCGCGGTACCAAAATTGTCACCTGATACATTCAAGTCTGACAACTCAGGTCCCGGCGGCAAGTCTTCCACCTCTCCAGCCAATACTTCCCTGGGAGAATTCTCCCTCTCCTCCACCGAAGGGAAGGTTATTCCTACAGCCAGCACTTCTTCCTCCGGGCCACCAGGTTCATGCCCCACTTCTGGAGAATGTAACCTGGTTGCCTCTGGTGCCGGCAGTTGCTCAGTGGATGGGACAACAGACGGCCACAGCACAGAAAACAACGGAAAGTCTCTTCCAATTATCACTTCATAATGTAAATTAGTCACAACCCCCAGCTCGTGGCACCGCCTCCCCGCTGGGGTGCTGATTACCACTAGTGCGGTGGGATAGTCTTTTAAGTCTCCATGTATACACAACACCCCAATTTTCGACCCGTATACTCGCTGGTGTGTATCCAGCTGGCTTGTTCCAGGGTTACAAGACTCCCTGAGTCCAATAGGGCAACAGCCGGGGTCCCCTCCACTTCAACCCGATATAAATGTTCCATATTGGGACCTTTCGGGGTACCCATTGCACACATCGGTTTGGCACAGTGGGACTGGTGGTACCCAAAATTTGTGTCCATGGGCTCAGTCAGGTGGGGGCAATCAGCTCTCCTATGACCTGGTTCCTGGCACTGCTAGCAGATTATGGGGCTCCTTACTTCCCCAGATAAGTCCTGAGTGGCCTTCCTGGGCTCCACTCGCCGAACCAGGGGTGGGGACTTAGGGAACCTTCCTGTTACCTTCCGGGGGTCCCTCCCTGTAGCTCTTTGGTAGCCCCATACCTTTCTATGAGGTCTAACATCTGCATGGCATTAGTAGAGGATGCCTGTCCGACCCATGTCTGGAGGGAGTGGGGCAAAGCCCTCCAAAATGTATCCGTCACTATGCGGTCCAGCATGGCCGTGGGGGACAACACCTCAGGCTGCAACCACTTTTGTAACAGGTGCAACAGGTTGTAATACAGGGACCGGGCCGGCTTGGAGGGGGTAAACTCCCATTGGTGTAACCGCTGGGCCCGCACTAACACATTTACCCCAAGACGTGCCAGTATCTCACCCTTGACGACTGTGTAGTCCACCCTTTGCTCTGTGGGTACGTCCTGATACGCTTTCAAAGGTCCTGGGGTCAGAAACGAAGCGAGGATATCCGCCCAATGGTCCTGGGGCAGCTTCTCTCTCAGCGACTTTTCGAACATCTCCAAGTGCGCCTCCACATCGTCCGATTTCTCCATCTTGGGAATCGCTATACGAACTGCTTTCCGGACCTCATGGATTTCCCGGTCAGCTCCTTTTGTCTGCGCTGTCGTGATATGCTGTATCAACAGCTGATTGGTTTCCTGCTGCTGCTGCTGCATAACCTGCTGCTGCATAGCCTGCTGTCACATGGCCTCCTGTTGCTGCTGCATAGCCTGCTGCTGTGTAGCCTGCTGCTTCATAGCCTGCTGCTGCTGTCGCATGGCCTCTATGAGCGTTTTTACCGTGGCCTCCATTTCTGGAAAGTTCCCCGCCTGGGTCTCTGCCACTCGTTTCACCCAGGACATAGGCTGGGGTACAAATCAAAAAATAAGAAAAACAGCCTGGCCTCACCGCTTCTGCCCGCCAATTGTAAGGATTCGCTCTGGTAGGTAATGGCAGGGCGGCAGTAACGAGGCAACACACAGGCATAAAGTCCAGTTTCAGTGGTTTAATGTCACTTAGTAACCAGCAGGTTAACAGAACATAAGGAAAAACCATACACATAGTCCAGCTTGGAGAACCACTGGTCCCAGACTCACCCCTTGCACAGGACGGGCTTAACTAAGCGGCTGCCATGTCCTGCGGCATCCGCCAGGTGCCACTCCCGGGGTTCTTCCGAGTCTTGCTGCTATAGTCCTGCAGCATGGGGATTCTGTATACAAGTTTCAGGCTGAGTCCAGCCAAGTTCCTGTAGCTTCCAGAAACACACTCTCCTTGTGGCAATTACCAACCTCCATTACATAGGGCCCAACCCCTCCCACCAGTGAGATAGACATCACATGGGCTGATCACGTGACCCTGACATCATCGCAGGTCCTGTCTTTAGGGAAAAACCCGGCCAAACATTAATCTGCTGGGAGAAACATATCTCCCATCCAGTAAAACACCCTTTACTGTACCACACCACTCATAATGAACTTACAAAGGTTATTGACAAAAGTGCATAGAGCATCACATTATGAATAGTAATAATATGTTACATAACATGTGTCCATGTAAGCAAAGCACAAAAATAGGGCAGTACATAAAAGTAATAGGCCAAAAAGACAAATGGTTGCACTGTTTGGCCTGAATAAGTATAATCACCCAAATATGCTCATTAGAGAACAGTGCGGTCAATCAATGCAGGGTTAACATATCCCTAATTTCCTAGGCAGTGCTTACCCATGATGGATGCGTGACCAAAGCGCGAGTGCCCCGACGTGCGTTTCGCTGTGGCTTCCTTGGGGGGCAGTGCACATTGTGTTGATAGCGCCATCTTTAAATCTACCACCCATACGAACTGGCAACCGATGAACGAACAGATTCCAGCTGCATCACATAAATGTACCGCGTCAAGACCTCCCAGATGTGACGTCACATCCAGCGCCAAAAGACGCTGTATTCAAAACATATCCTCCAGCACATAATGCCGGAGTGAAAGACGGGACCGCCCGAATCCAATGTCACATCCTGCTGAGAGGACAATGTGATTGACAAACTTCACACCACGTCCCATGAGTGTGTAGAGGCAGGACATCCAAAGCGCGACGTCACTTCCGGCGTCAGGAGGCGGTGGATGGGGAAATTAGTATTCCATCTATCTCACCTTAGACTCACCTCCTAATGACGCCAACAGTGACTCCCACTTTGGGACGGCCGTCGACACACACTACCCGCAGTAGCAAAGAAAGCCAAGCATGCAATTAAGCGATGCCTATAACCCCATCTTACTTGTGGGCAAGAAAAAGGGCACATGAAATAATCAATAATTTTCTAAAAAAGCATATAAATATTAGGACGTAATTAAATCATCACTACAAAATCACTGAATAAATGATGCAAGCTTTATCCAGAAGGTAATTATTCCAAAGCCCCTGAGTGGTCACGCAGAAAGTCCATAGATATCAGGATCAAATGCAGTCATGCGTGCTTCATCCATTATAGATATTAGACCAAAGGCTCCGGAAATTCATCAAACAGAGAGTCCGCAAACATCAGAGAAGCCATGCTGTGTGTGGAGATTCAAGAGGCGCAGGTTAGTGCTGAGATAACGTGAAAAATGAGGATGAATGAACTCATGGAGATCAACATCCAACACTGCGGAGACACCATCACATGTTTCTCAACGCAGTGATTCTAGAGCAATCCCCCCCGTCCCTTATGGGAAATATGCAAAAACATGTAAAACACAAGCCGCGGAGACACCATCACATGTTTCTCAACGCAAGCAATGACTAGCCTGGTCTTTCCCCGGGAAGGAACAACCACGGGAAGGGCAGTCTCCAAAGAAGGAAACCACCTATGCCAAAACATGGTATCCATCCACAGACAGCTGTTTCGTGGTATTGCCCCTCATCAGTGTGGAGTAGGAAACTGGCTAGTAGGAGCAAAGTCTAGTAAAAGACTATGAAAAATGAGGATGAATGAACTCATGGAGATCAACATCCAACACTGCGGAGACACAATCACATGTTTCTCAACGCAGTGATTCTAGAGCATTGCCCCCATCCCTTATGGGAAATATGCAAAAACATGCAAAACACAAGTCACGGAGACACCATCATATGTTTCTCAACGCAAGCAATGACTAGCCAGGTCTTTCCCCGGGAAGGAACAACCAAGGGAAGGGCAGTCTCCAATGAAGGAAACCACCTGTGCCAAAACATGGTATCCATCCACAGACAGGTGTTTCGGGGTATTGCCCCTCATCAATGTGGAGTAGGAAACTGGCTAGTAGGAGCAATGCCTTGTAAAAGACTGTGAAAAATGAGGATGAATGAACTCATGGAGATCAAAATCCAACACTGCGGAGACACCATCACATGTTTCTCAACGCAGTGATTCTAGAGCAATGCCCCCATCCCTTATGAGTTATTTGAATGTCAACAACTATAACATCAAACTGACATTTAAATTCCATAGACAAAAAATGGACTTTTTGGACATCCAGATTCTTGTGGGAAATGATGGGAGGGTACAAACTGACGTCTTTCGTAAGGAGACATCAGTGAATGCCCTCCTACATGCTTCATCCGCCCACACGCCATCCACGGTAAGAGCTATCCCGACGGGACAATTCCTGCAGATCAGACGCCTCTGTTCTACAGAGGTGTGATTTCAGAAGCAGGCGTTGGACCAACGGGATAGATTCTATATGCGTGGATATAATCTGTTTTGAATACAGCGTCTTTTGGCGCCGGATGTGACGTCACATCTGGGAGGTCTTGACGCGGTACATTTATGTGATGCAACTGGAATCCGTTCGTTCATTGGTTGCCAGTTGTTATGGGTGGTAGATTTAAAGATGGCGCTATCAACACAATGTGCACTGCCCCCCGAGGAAGCCATAGCGAAATGCGCATAGGGGCACTAGCGCTTTGGTCACGCATCCATCATGGGTAAGCACTGCCTAGGAAATTAGGGATATGTTAACCCTGCATTGATTGACTGCACTGTTCTCTAATGAGCATATTTGAGTGATTATACTTATTCAAGCCAAGCAGTGCAGCCATTTGCCATTTTGGCTTATTACTTTTTTGTACTGCCCTATTTTTGTGCTTTGCTTACATGGACACATGTTATCTAACATATCATTACTATTCATAATGATTTTTTATATATTGGTCTCTATCTATACATAATTGAGTATCACAGATTTTTTGGACTCAAAAAGACTCTCTGGTAGTCCTTTTTTGTATGATTAAGTGGGTGGTTATGCAGCGCAGCGGAGCCACACACGCATATACGGCTGCGCAGAGGAGTCAGGAACTGAGCAGCATCCACACACGTAACTGACAACAGCATTCCAGCTCATTAGAGGGAAAGGATCGAAGAGTTAAAACAGAGATATGCAGAGTAACGCCGTGAAAAAAGGTACAAACACAGCGGCGTTACAGTGTTGATCGAAATAAACCCTGCCCCACTGTTCAGAAAGGCATAAATGACCTCCTTACTTTTGCCAAGATGGATCTCAGCCAGTAAAAAAACTGTCACCTACCTATGAAGGAAATAAGTACACCCAGATTGCCAACCCTCCCGTAACCGGTGCTCCTTAGTTTTCTGGCAGCTGTTTACGATGTTATATAGAAGGAAAAGCCCCCATAAAATGACCCTTTCCACCACAGAAGAAACACACTTCCCTTTTACGCCAAATTACACTTCATCCAACAAAGTGTTGCCTCACCCAACTGCATGGGCTTCTCGGTAGATTCATCCCCAGGTTCCCTTGACCCCAGGCCCCTCACATGTTGAAGTGTCTCCTTATGTCTCTGACAAAGACAGCGGTCTACACGAATGACCAGAGACATGGCTGCCTCAAGGGAGACCAGAGTCTCAAACATCCTTTACCCTTGCAAATAACTCATAATAGAACTGACTACGGAGTGCGGGGTCTTTTCCACTTCTTATTGGTGGACCACCTCTGAAACTCAGAGCAATACTTCTCCACTGGTCGGCCTCCCTGCTGAAGGTTACATAACGTAGACTCTGCTAGGGAGACACGGTTGGTGTCTTTGTATGTGTGAACCAGCGCCTGAAAAAGTTCCTCAACTGACCAAAGTTTCTGAGAGTCTGCTGAGAGAGAGGATGCCAAGGCTTGAGGGTCACCCTGTAGGAGAGAAATTACAATCCCCACTCGTTACTCCTCAGGTCCTGAAGATTGAGAACGTAACTTAAAGTATAGCTTACAGGCCTCCCTAAAAACAACAAACTTGGAACGCTCGCCAGAGAACTTGTCAGACAAAGCAATCCTGGGTTACACTTTGGTCGCCTGGGAGTAGAGGTCCCTGTTATGATGAGTCACCGAAGGAGGAAAAAACAAAATACCAGCTAAGTCCAGAAAAACCAGAGAGGTTGGCAGCTATCGGATTGCAGACCCCTGAACCTATCCACAACAACTAGCAGTAGCCGTGGGGGGTTCCTACGGTGCCCTAGACCCCTCGATCACAGCCGGAGAGCTACATAGCCTAAAGACAGAAAGGGGAAAAACTAAACTGCCCCAGAGCAGACCCCAAAGCAATAGGCAGCCCCCAACAAATAATGACGGTGAAGCAAGATGAAAACACTAACACAGATAGAAAGATAGGTTGAGCAAATGATGGGGCCCAAGTTAACTACATAGGACAGGATAGGAAAGCTGCTGTCTGCCATCTGCAAAAACCCTATCAAAATGAGCCAACCGACTGATAGGAAAAACAGGCCCTGAAGTCGCTAGGCTTCAAAAGACTATATCAGCACTCAGGTATATTCTGAAGACAGAGCAAAAGATCAACAGATCAGAGACAAAAATGGAATTAAGCTCACCCCCGGCCGGGGATGGCAGAACTCCCAAAAAACAAGGCAAAACAAAAACAAAACAGAAGTGTACAAAGCAGAGCAGAAAAACTTAGCTTTGAGATGCAGGAATCAGACTGGTCTCCAAGAATCCAGCAGGAAAATCACCAGCCAGGAAGAAGGGTGTCGGCAGCCTTATATCCAGTCCTCAATTCCAGCCACCCAGTTATCATCTAGCTGCCCAGGTGTTTGGTAATCAGTCTCACTACCTTCCTTCACCAGAGGAGGGAGTTCATCAGACCTCAATGGTGAAGGGAAAAATGAACTCACAACAGGTCCCTAAACCAACCGTGTCAGGTTGTTGTGCCACCACATGCAGAGATCTACCACCTCCAGGCTGAGCTGCTGCAGTTGCCCAGCCAGAGCAGTAATAGGACCCACAATGGATCAAAAAATAGTCTGGGCCAGTGTTAATGTCACAACTCTGTTGTTAGATATCCCAGGGCCAAGTGCTCCTTCCCTGTCCCTAGCACTAGGAGCATTTTAGCTATCCCATCCTGGGAAGTGTATGAAAATACCCAATTCAGACTAACAAGGGAACATGTATCGGGATAACGGAGTGGGCCACATTGGTCCACAATACTCAATAGCGTAGCAGTCACTCAAGGCCCTGCACTCAGAGGGGTCCACCCGGAGCTACACCACCCTTAACTATAGTTAAGCTCTGCGGTAGTGCAGAGTGGCACGATCTCCCTGCAGTACCACTCTCCATTCTGTAGACCGCATGTCGCGTTATGCCTGAGGTTAATAGAATAGCAAGATGATGTACTGGCCGAGGCAGTGGAGTATGCACAGGATGTCAGATTCCTGGTGCAGTGATGTCATCGCGCCACGACGCTGATGTGCTATGTATGCGTCAGTGCTATGACTGCTGATTATGTCCTTGGAGTAGGTGAGTATGTGATTTTTTTTTATTAAAACTTTTGGTGAGATGTGAAGGCATCATAAACAATGGAGGGCCTTCATGCACTGTGGGGGTTACTGTTGAGGACCCTGAAACAGTGTAGGGAGGTCCTCATGTATTGTAGGGACTATTGTGGTTTGCCCTCAAAAAAGAGTGGGGGCCATTATACAGCGTGGAAGCTAATGTGAGGGCCATTATACTGTTTGGGTACTAATGCAGGAGCCATTATGCAGCGTAAGAGCTAATGTGGGGCCATTACATAGTTAAAATTACAGGGAAACCAATTATGTTCAATTATGCCCAAACACTAGGAAAGGTGGGGAGTGGAGACCCCTAGGCAGATATAAAATCACCCTGTCTGCCCTAAACATCCCTATATAGATTCTGCACCTATCGCCGAGCAGGAACCTAATCCATGCCTGTCCCTAGCGATAGGCCCTACATAGGGAGGGGTGATGCTAGTCAATCCCCACTAAAACTAAAGACAGAGAAGGAAGATGGATGGGGAGGAAAACACTTAGCTTGAGAAGACAACAGAAACATTACACAGCGATCCTCCAAGGGTCCTCAGAGAAAGACACTAGCCAGCTGCTAGAACCTCCAACAATACTGAGCTGCGCCAGAACTAACACCCGCACCATGCGGCAGCAATTGGATGTATTTAAACCTTCAGCCTAGGTGTATGATTAGCAGCAGAAGGTGGAGGTAACTATTGGGTCCTAGAGGGAGAAGGATATCGCTTCATAACAGAGAGGCCAAAATCAAGAAGGTGCTTGAGCTAAACGAAAAGACCTACAGCAGGATCCAGGGTGTCTGTCTGTCACACGTGACACACCCGTGACAGTACCCCCTCCTTCTACGAGTGGCCTTGGGACACTCAGGGCCCTGTTTCTCAGGATGAGAGGCATGGAGCGAATGAACCAGTTTAGGGGCATACACCTCTGATGCTGAAACCCACATCCTCTCTTCTGAACCATAACCCATCCAGTGCACCAAGTACTTCAGGGAACAATGCTGAAGATGAAATTCATCAATCCTAGAAATCTGGAACTCCAAATTACCATCACCAATGATTGGGGGTGGCGGCGGGGGTGAGGACTCAAGAGTTTCAACATACTTCTTGAGCAGAGACTTGTGGAACACGTGTATTTTATGTGCCTCGGTAACTCAAGATGAAAAACTGCAGGGTTAATGACAGCAGTAATTCTATAGGGGCCAATAAACAGAGGTCCCATTTTCAACTTGATATTCCTGGTAGACAACCACACAAATTCATTTAAACTTAAGTCCTGACCTGGCGAGCGTATCTGTCAGCCATACGTTTGTACCTGTCTCCCATAACCTTCAAATTACTCTGAACCCCCCAGCCACACTGAAGAGAGTGACAAAGTGAAGCGTTCCTCCTCAGGAACTCCTAAAAGTGCCAAACTGTGATTGGAAACCATTCGCAGCAAAGAATGGTGAGCAGCCCGTAGATTCTTGGTGATGATTATTAATCACAAACTCAGCCATCAGTAAGTAAAATACCCAATCCTCCTGGTTTTCAGAGACAAAACACCTGAGGTATGTCTCTAAATTTTGATTCGTGCTCCCGGTCTGTCCTTTCAACTGAGGTTGGAAAGCAGAGGGAAAGGACAGCCGCACCCCCAGTCGAGTACAGAATGCCTTCCAGAACTTAGAATCAAATTGGAGGGAACCCCGTGATGCTTCACAATCTCATTAACAAAAACCTAAGCAAGAGTCCTGGCATTTGGAAGTGATGGTAAAGCAATGAAATGCACCATTTTGATGAACCTATCCACAACCACCAGAACCATTGCCTGCTGATACTGGTAGGTCAGTAACAAAATCCATTGACAAGTGTGTCCATGGTCTGCTAGGAAAGGATAGAGGAAGAAGAGGAACAAATGGAAGGGTATTCGATACTTTTCGCAAGACCTATCCTCTCATCGGAGAAGCGTACGCATGGTCCTGCATCGTCTTCGGGAGAATCACCTCTACGCCAAAATTGAAAAGTGTCTCTTTGAGCAAACCTCGCTACCCTTCTTGGGGTATATAATCACAGATTCCGGCCTGAAGATGGATCCCAAGAAACTCTCTGCGGTACTCAAGTGGCCCCGTCCTGTCGGTATAAAAGCCATCCAGTGTTTCCTCGGATTCGCGAATTACTACCGACAGTTTGTGCTGCATTTTTCCACGGTGACCAAGCCCATCACGGTCCTGACCTGTAAAGGAACTAAGTCTAACAGCTGGTCTCCCGAGGCTGAAGACGCCTTCCTGGCCTTGAAACGCTCCTTTGCATCTGCACCGGTCTTACATCGGCCGGTGGTTAGTAGGCCTTTTGTTCTAGAAGTGGACGCCTTCTCCACCAGAGCAGGGGCGGTCCTTTCCCAGCAGGTTCCCTCAGGACGACTGGTCCCTTGCGGGTTCTTTTCCAAATCCTTTTCGCCTGCGGAGTGCAATTACTCCATTGGAGACCGGGAGTTGCTGGCCATTAAGATGGCTCTAGAGGAATGGCGGTACTTGCTCGAAGGGGCTGTCCATCCCTTTACTATCTTCACGGATCACAAGAATTTGGCCTATCTGCAGTCCGCTCAGAGACTCAATTCCAGACAGGCCAGATGGGCCTTGTATTTTTCTCGGTTTGATTTTCAAGCTCCACTTCTGCCCCGGCGATGAGAACATCAAGGCGGATGCACTATCCAGGTCTTTACAGTCGCCTGAAGAGGATGAGGGTCCATCATATATTATCGAGCCTGCCAAAGTGATCACCGTGGCTCCTGTGAACTTTTCTACTCCTCCACCAGGCGAGACCTTCGTTCCTCAGAATAAACGTACGGAGGTGTTGCGCTGGGGGCATTCCTCCAAGGTTGCTGGGCACGTTGGGACCAAAAAGACCCTCTCGCTTCTCTCCCATTATAACTGGTGGGCCACCCTTCGCTAAGACGTAGTGGATTATGTTGCCTCTTGCACCACCTGTGCCCAGAACAAGATCCCAAGGACCCTGCCCTCCGGCCTTCTCCACCCGTTACCTGTTCCGGAGGCTCCTTGGCAGCAAATTGCGATGGATTTCATAACCGACTTGCCCCGCTCAGCTGGCTGCACCACCATCTTTGTCGTAGCGGATCGCTTCTGAAAGATGGCTCATTTCATCCCCTTGCCCGGACTGCCGTCAGCTCTGAAGTTGGCCAAGATCTTCATCCACCAGATCTTCAGGCTACATGGTCTCCCTCTACGCATTGTGTCTGATCGTGGGGTCCAGTTTACTTCTCGCTTTTGGAGGGCTCTCTGTCGGCTTATGGGCACTTCCCTCGACTTCTCCTCCGCTTATCATCCACAGACCAACGGCAAGTGGAGCGGTTTAATCAGGTTCTGACAACCTACCTGCATCACTTTTCCAACGCCCATCAAGACAATTGGGTCTCACTTCTACCTTGGGCAGAATTCGCCCATAATGACCATCCCAGCGAATCAACCACCAAATCACCGTTCTTTGTGGTCTCAGGTCAGAATCCGGGCATTCCATTGCCCTTTATCACGTCAACAGGAGTTTCCGCAGCAGATGCTCTCGCCATAGAATTTTCAGAGATTTGGAAGGAGACCAGAGAGGCCCTCGTGAATGCCAGTGCCCGAATTAAGAGACATGCAGACAAGAGACGGAGGGACCTTCCTCCATACCATCCTGGCGACAAGGTCTGGCTTTCGACCAAGCACATCCGCTTGAAAGTTCCTGCCTATAAGTTAAGTCCCCGTTACATCGGTCCCTTCGAAGTGCTGAGACGCATCAATGAGGTGGCTTATAAACTGAGATTGCCGACTTCACTCCGGGTCCCTAACGCCTTTCATGTCTCGCTCCTGAAACCTGTAGTCCTGAATCGGTTCCAACCTGTCTCCATTGCCCCTCCTTCACCTATTGGGTCTGATGACATCTTTGAAATAAAGGACATTTTGGCCATGAAAAGAGTAAGGGGGAGGACTCTCTTTCGTATTGATTGGAAGGGATTTGGCCCTGAAGAGAGGTCCTGGGAGCCTCGAGAAAATGTTAACACCCCCCTAATACTGAAAAAATTTCTGGCCAATCTCAGAAAGGGGGGATGTAAGGAGGGGGATACTGTAACATCGGCGGCCGTGCCCGCCCTGGTGTCTTCTGCGGCGGCAACCGCTGCTGCCCCTTCTTACCGGCATTCCCTCTGCAGCGCGCACTCTCACTCAGCGTCCAGCTCTGCGGCGTCCCAGCGCTCCTCCCTTAGGCCGCGGGCGCGAGCCAGCGCTCCCTCTTCTGCCGGCGGTGGGCGTCGCTGAGGGCGGTGCTCGCTTACCCACTTGCTGATCCTAAGGTATTTCAGGCGTCCGCTCTGTAGAGAGGACGCCTGATGATTGTGTGCTAATCCACGCGTTGTTCTGGCCGCTATAGTGTTACTATAGTTCTCTGGTTATATTCCTCTCGCCTTCTCCCTGTCAGCCTCCGTCTTGTCCTGGTTCCTCCCTCGCTCTCCTGGTTCCCTGGTGCTCTCCCCTCCTGCCTATCGATCCCTATATCTCCTCCTGGGCTCTCCACGTTTGCATCCCCCCCGGCTTCTGTGGCTACTCCTGCTGGCCCTTCTAGTAGCTGCCGCATGGTTTCCTGCTCTCCCTATAACCCTGTTCAGGTACGCTTATCTCTGCCCTGTGTCCCTGGCTCTCCTCTGGTCCTCCTTGTCCCTGAGCCGTCCCTCTTGGTACCGGCTGTCGCGGTTCTGTCCTCTGCGGTTTTGCCCCTAACGATCCCTGTATAGGGGTCGGTCATCACCTGGCGCGCTCGACCCAGGGGCTCCAGATCCGCGACCCAGAGGGTCCACTCTCGGGCGTTGTCCATTCCCTGAACGTCACACTAGTTTTTGCAATAACAAGCGTCTTTTAGTTTGTGGCAGCAGCCAAGCATAAAAATTCTATCTAAATCTGTTATCGCTGTAATCGTACCAACCCAAAGAATAAAATTGTCTAATCACTTATACTGCACGAGGAAAGACGTAAAAAGTAAGTAAAGCCAATTCTTCTCCTGCTGTTGATTTGCTCATTCTGCCTCCCAAAGATTGCAGTAAAGCTCGGCGCACATTTATCCTATGCTCTGTGCTGAGCGCTTACACTGGGGTTTCCATGTAAATCTCTAAAATACGTCATTCAGATGAAACCCCCAGCGGAAGATTCCCTATAATGAGGCAGATTGAGGAACTGTGGACACCATAGGACCTGTGATCCGGAAATGTCCATCTGTTTAGACAAGCTTAAAAGTACCGTCGGCCACAGTTTTGTGCTCTTCTGAAAAGAATGACACTGCTGAACAGATGCCAGACAGGGTCCAGAGTAACTCTGCTGCCTCATTATAGTGGACAGATCCTTCGGGGGTTTCATCTGTCACGCCACTTGGAGATTTAGATGAAAGCCACAAAGTAAGTGCTCAGCGTAGAGCATCAGATAAATGTGATCCTAAATGTTATATAAAATGTTCCCAATAAAAGCTTCAACTCAATCCACAAAAAATCAAGTCCCCACTCAGGCCCGTCATCTGTTAATGGAAATCCAGTAAATTTTGCACTTCCAAATCCAAATGCCCCCTCCCTTCTGAACCCCAGTGAGCCTAAACCACATTTATCATGTTTGACATTTCTGTAGCGATGAGTGCCCACCTAAATTATGGATGCGTGTCTCCAGAAGCACAAGCTGGGCATTAACATACTGGTGACTACAACATACTAGGCACTACAAAATCCATAAAAGAGAATATGAAAGGCAGCACTCACCAGTCTCTTCTGTGAATTAAAAGTCCTTTATTTCAATATAATCTGATCATCCATCTAGCGGTAGTGCGGTGTGCAGGGGGAGACATGCAGGGGAACAGATGGACGATGGTTGTTTCGAGCTCACATAGCGCTTCTACAGGTCCTGGGATTGGACAAGCAACATCCGCTGCTGCTTGTTTCTGCAAAACACCTATGGAGTCAAAATCATCAATACACCTGGAGATAAATTCCCAAAGGAGTATAATTTCCAAAATGGGGTCACTTCAGGGGAATGCTGCTTTTCTAACATCTGCTCTGGTTTCACACGTTAGTGTCTCCGGTACATGTGGTCACTGTTTTCTCATGTACCGGAGACACTGACACACGTAGACCCATTCAAATGAATGGGTCTATGTACATGTCAGCGTGTTTGCACGGACCGTGTGTCCATATGCAAAACACGCTGACATGTCCATTTTTGAGCAACAGCACGGATCACATGGACCCATACAATAATAGGTCCGTGAAAACACGTATCGCACATGGATGGTGTCCGTCTGCCATCCGTGTGCATTTTAAAAGTCATAGGGTTAACATTGAAACATATTGTTTCAATACACGGACAGCATAAAGACAGCACACGGATGGTACACACGGATAGCACACGGATGCCACACGAATGTGACAAATTGACACACGGACACGGATATCTCCGGTACCATTTTTTCCAGGACAGGAAATATCAGGACGAGTGAAACTGGCCTCAGAGGCCCTATATATGGAGTCCATAAACTATTCTAGGAAAATCTGTGCTCCAGGAGGGAAATAGCTCTCCATCCCTCCCGAGTCTCTCCATATGGCTAAGCAGTACTGTACAGCCACATATGGGGCATTTCCACAATCAGCAGAAAATGTGAGACAAATTTTGGTGCCATTTTTACCCATTTCTCAATATGAAAATGTAAAATTTCAGTCTTACACACAATCTTGGTGGTAAAACTGTAAATTATTTTTTCTTCACTGCCCAATTGTATAAAATTCTGTGACACTCCTGTGGTGTCAATATGATCACTGCACCTCATTCAGGGGTGTAGTTTGTAAAAAGGGGTCACTTATGGAGGGTTCTACTGGTCGGGCACCTCAAGGGCTCTACCAATGTGACATGGCAACGTCAAACCAGTCCAGCAAAATCTGAATTCCAGTATGGAACTTCTTCCTTTCTCAGCTTTGTGTTGTGCCTCAAAAGTAGTTTTTGACCACATATGGAGTATCAGTGTACTCAGGAGAAATTGAACAACAAATTTTGGGTCCATTGTCTCTTGTTAACCTTATGAAAAGGTAAAACTTGGGGCTATAAAATATTTATGTTAGAAAAATTTGATTTTTTTTTTTCATTCATGGCTCAACGTTTTCAACTTCCATGAAGCACCTAGAGTTTCAAGGTGCTCACAACACACCTAGATAAGTTCTCTGAGAGGTCTAGTTTCCAAAATGGTATCACTTGTGTGGGGTTTACATTGTTTATGCACATCAGGGGCTCTCCAAACGTGACATGGCGTCCGCTGGTCAACTTTTAACCCTTTAACTTCCTAACAAAAAAAATTTATGTTTCAAAAATTGTGCTGATGTAAAGTAGACATGTGGGAAATGTTATTTATTAACTATTTTCTGTGACATAACTCTCTGAATTAAGGACATAAAGATTAAGAATTGCAAATTGCAAAATTTTCAAAATTATTGCCAAATTTCCAATTTTCTCACAAATAAACGTAAGTCATATCAAAGAAATCTTACAACTGTCTTGAAGTACATTATCTCAAGAAAAAACAGGCCCAGAATCAGTGGAATCCATTATGCGTTCCAGAGTTGTTACCTCATTAGGGCTCATACTCGCATGAAAGAAACTCGGATGAGTCTCGCACGTCAATATCCGGCACTGCCGCCGGCACTCGGAACGGAGCGTTTAGCTGCCATATATTTCTAAGCAGCTGAACGCTCTGATCCGAGTGCCGGCAGCAGTGCCGGATATTGACGTGCGAGACTCATCCGAGTTTCTCGCATGTGAATATGAGCCCTTAAAGTGATATTGGGAACACAATTATGCTCATACCTGCCAAAAAGTGATGTTATTCAAAACATCAAAATTAATGGGTAACTCCCCATAAACATGGAAGCCTTCATAGAATATCGGAGTCAAACAAACCCAGCAAAAACTACTTTTCAAAGTCAAATCGATAAAAAATTCATTTTTATTACACATTTCTTACAAAAAATATATAAATTAAACAAAATGAGTCAATATCAAGGTGGAGACATATTTAGAGAGACAAATCAGGTGCAAGGTAAAAACACCAATCAATATAAAACCCCTAAAAGAAGGGGAAAAGATTGTCACACCCTAATTAGGACACAGGAGAGGGTGAAATGGGGGTGAATTTTCATATATGAACATTTATGTAATGCACACCTTCACTTGTCTGGGAACAACACATACCAAAGTCGCTACTAATTCAAAAAGTGAAGGCAAAATTATAACCCAAAGTTGTTCACTCACAAGGAAGGTGAGAAAATTGATAATCGTGTACCTATACTCCCATTATGGCAACCACTCACCTACTGACCATAGTCAGGGAACCGCTAAAGTGCTATTGATCGTGCAGTAATGTAACGTCACCTTACCCATATGGGGTCCTGAGGAGCCTCTCTGCTGCCCAAAAGTGATATTGGTCAGAATTGAAAAAATGTGCCCGATCAGGAAGGTGAAAACAGGCATCAGGGTTAAGGGGTGAATATTAGCATGGGGCATATTAGCAGATGGAGAGGGAAATCCTGTCTTTAAGGGCCACTTTGCAGCTTCGTAGTCTTCTCCTATGTTATGTCCTCCCTGGTATTATGGAGAACTAGTGTATAAAGTCTAAAAATGAGGGCGGATGTGAATGAGAGTCAAAAACATCAGGTAGTCTTCTCCTTAGATAACCCTTTAATACGTCAGTTGCAGTTATTAGCATTTTATGATGCACCGGTAGCTTTATTAGACCTTGGGGACGCCGATAGCATTTCCTATACAGGACAGGCCCACATGTATTCATACTTAATGGTAGCACAGAAGATTGTTGCACTGTATATTTTTTCAGGTGTTAATATTTCCTTTCATGAATATGTAATAGTAGGGATCGTGTCCAAGCTAACTATATAAGTCTGCTGTAACTACCAGAAATACATGCAGTGCTTGGCTGCTCCACCGCTGTGCGGTTTGCTGGGGTTTCTGCCTGACATGTGAGCTGTTAACACCGAGCAGAACGGTGACTTGATGGCTTTTCCTTGTTGCCAGTCTGGAGTCTGTAATAAAGGAGAGTTTGTATTATAATAACAGGAGCAGATTATTGGACAGCAGAGGACGTGCGCACAAGTGAGCACAAACAACCCCACACCGCTCATTCTTTAGTAATCTGTGCTTAAACTAACATTAGCTTACGAGTTCAATACTTTCAGAACCCAAACTGTGTTTTAATTATCCTCCCGTCCCTTGATCCAGCACTGAATCTCTGCCACTGACCCGGTTTTTGGTTGACTGTCTGTAGCCAATCACTGAGCTCAGCGGCTTGTGACACCTACATGTCCACAGCTTTCAATCTCATTGATTGGCTGCAACACTGATGATGTGATATCACCGCTGCAGCCAATCAACAAAGATTGGGGTAGTGGCTAAGACACAACACTCGACGCTGGGACGGTGAGTAAAGCACTTTTTTTTACTCTTTAAGCATTAAACAAAAGGGTTAAAGTTACTTAAAAGAGGAGAACCCTATTACAACATGATAAACACTAAAAAAAACCGAGGCTAAAGGAAGAATGAATCATTCCTAAGTCATCACTGCGGACAGCAGAAATGTATCACATGGAATTTGTCAAATAGATGGTAAAGAATAGCAGTTACTAAAGGAAAAATACATAGATAAATAGATATCATAAAAAAAATAGGCAGCGCTCCAATATGGAGAAAAAAAGTGAGGGTTTCTTTATGTACCCATATGAGTGACGTTTTGACACGAGCTAGAAAAATGTGCACAATACCACGTATGAATATGGTGAGATACAACATGACATGATTAAAGTAATTAATATGAAAATAATAAAAAATTATTATTAGATCCTAATATTGATCTGATTTACATTTTTATTTAATCTCCTTGCATTTTGCTACTTGGGAAAAAAAATTTTATTCTACAGCAATTTTTCCTCGCCTGCCTAAAATGTTTACCTAGTACTGTACATAGTATACAGTATATGTGAAAAATATTGGAGATATTATTTCTTGCCAATTGGTTGTAACCTATGTGGCATGGGATTATAAAACCCCCTTCAGTGTGCAGCTATCTCAGCAGGGGAAACTGCAAAGAATAGCCCTAAAGTAAGAATACGGAAGACCGTATACAAGCCAAAAAAATGTGTAAAAAAAAAAAAAAACAAAGTCCTCCAACACTGAGTTATAAACCAAGTAAATAATTTTACTAATTTACTTCATTTTAAATAGAAATTGGGGATGAAAGCAAACCATGGAGAAGATGGAAAAAACGCAAACACTGGACAAGAAGTTATCTGTGTCTTAGGGCTCATACTCACTTGCGAGAAATACGGACAAATGCAATCCAATGAAAAATTGCATGCGGCTATACAGTAAAATCACACTGACATGTTATAATACAATAGATAGAATACATAGAATAGGTGTATGTATATATATATATATATATATATATATATATACAGTATATTCCTATTCTATGTGTACACATGTATTCTATCTTTTGTATTATAACATGTCAGGGAGATTTTACAGTATAGCCGCATATGAATTTCCGGCTTTTCAAAGGACTCCAGTACGTAAAAATCGGACAGCACTTGCTTAGTACGAGTGCTGTCCAATTTTTTTCTCGCACCCATTGACTTGC
Source organism: Dendrobates tinctorius (assembly GCF_039654945.1). Lineage (NCBI taxonomy): Eukaryota > Metazoa > Chordata > Amphibia > Anura > Dendrobatidae > Dendrobates > Dendrobates tinctorius. Next base: position 52,896,468 of record NW_027361707.1, read on the forward strand.
ATTGGCGAGTCTCGTACGAGAATTGCGGCAATACGCAGCATGCTGTGAATTTTTTCTCAGTCCGATTTCTGCAAATGAGATGTCACCTATTGACTAACATTGGTCCAAGTGCAATCCGATTTTTTATCGGATTGCACTTGTCAGTATTTCTCGCAAGTGAGTGTGAGCCCTAAGGCACAGATACCGTCTTGGTATCAGTGACACACATACTGTATATATACATGTATATATCTTTATATTTCATAGAGACATACTTAGTAGAATGCCGGGAATTCATTTGTCGGCTTTTGTAAAATCATTGCAGAAGCCGACAGGATATGACACATGGGGTTTACATACAGTAAACCATTGCATATCAGTCAGTTAGATTTATATATGTCCCTAACTAATAATGTTATTAGTGTGTGTGTGTGTGTGTGTGTGTGTGTAAAATATTGGAGCTGTAGGTGTTAAAGAATTAATTCACAGAAAAAAATTGCATGGGCTCCTGCAGAGGGAAAGCCAGTGACTGAGGGCAGATATTAATAGCCTAGAAAGGGACCATTGTTATTGCCCCCCCCGGAATTGTAAGATGCGCCAATTCCGGCACTTATCGAGTAACGTGCTGAGAAGGGACCAAGGAGACAGGTGGCAGCCCATGCCCCCTGTGGCCCAGCGCACCCATGATCTAACATCACTCAGTAATTGACATATATTCTGCTTATATCTTTTGGCCACCTCTGTCTGTAGTTGCATATCTGACCATTGTATATGTGTAACCATCGTGTATATAGCATATTGTCTAGTGTGCTCTTTAGGCGATTAAATATATAATTTACCCTTGGGCTGTTGGTTTATCTCGATCCACGAATCCTCAGGTCCATTTCTCGGTTTAACTTCCCATGCTACTGAGGCTGCTTTCTGGTCCAATATAATCCGATTAATGGACTGGGCTTATATCTAGCAAGGAACTGGTGGCAGTCCTACCGGGATGGCAGCACTCTGTTTCACTGGTGCTAGTGAAAGGGGCCTCTCAGCCTATCAGGGTTGGAAGTGAGCATGGTACCACGTCAGTGACTGTGTGTCCTTCATCCTCTCACTCCCCTTGCATCTCTGGACCCATGTGGACAGGGTGTGTGTGTTAAAAACTGCGCCAAGCTGACCTTTCATGTCCCCAGGGGGTGCAGAACGTCACATTGGTGCAAGTGATGAGATCATACCATGTGATCTCGCTGACATAATAGTAACGTCAGGCGGGGTTTTGAGGTGCGGGCTTGTCATCCTTCATAGTATATAAAAGTGCCAGTCTCCAAATTCTTAGAAAATAGAAAAAAACAGCAATAATCACAAAAAGACTGCACCTGGAGTGCAGAGTATATGCTTCCTAGTTGCTGTGAGTGACATCATTGAGGGGCACGTCCCTCACTTCAGAAGTGGGCACGATTAACTGTATATTAAGACATGTGGCATAGGATCTTTTGAAAGCCGGTCCATGTAACCTGTATATTAAATATGGCACATGTAGGTGATTCCTCTTACTGGTGAATTTGCAATGCATAGTTATGCTATATGGGGATCACAGAGGTGGGTTTAGGTTTTTACTATTTCATAGGAAATTGGAGCTATTGATAGCATTTAGCACAGTGCACTTTTATACAAACAATAAATTGATCTAAACCATCCATTGTAGCTCTGGAAGTATGTTTATGGTCGTTGTCTTGATGGAAAATGAACCTATGCCCCAGTCTCGAGTCTTTTGCAGCCTCTTACAGGTTTTCATCTAGGATTGACCTGTATTTAGCTCCATGCATTTTCCCATCAACTCTGACCAGCTAACCTGTTCAGGGTCATGTGCAGTTGTAGGAGGAAGGACCCCCGCCGAGTGTTCGGGTCGGAACCAAGGGGACCGTCATCTAGGTTCCTAGGGGTTCTGTTTCCAGGGAGCAGAGTTAGGGGAGGGACCGCTAAGACTGACAGGGCGGTTGGGGGAGGAGCCTATATAAAAGGGGCGGAGGACGCCAGTGAGAGTGAGTCAGCAGAATGGGAGAGAAGGAGCAGGAGACCGTGGGAGCGCCAGGGAGCCAGAACCACGAGCAGTAACCAGAAAGGAGGACAGCGACAGGAGGGAGACTCATGGTGGACTGCAGGGAGACGGCACCGAGCCGACCAACAGAAGACCGTCGCTTCACTCCAGCTCATGGCTGCGGACTGCCCACAGCCACCCACGGCCGTTGCCACCTCACTTCAGCATGTGGCTGCAGCCTGCCTGTGACCACCCACGGCTGCTGCCGCCTCACTCCAGCTCGCAGCTGCGGCCTGCCTGCTGCTGCCCCGAAGCAGCTGCCGCTCCACTCCCTACCGCGGCTGCGGTTTGTCCGTTGCTGCCCGCATCCGCCACCGCCTGACTCCAGTCCGTGGCAAGGGCCGGGCCGTCATCCACCGCGGGTTCCCTAGTGCAGCTGCTGGCTGCGCCGGTGGCCTATCAACTGCCACTCAGCATTGCAGCTGCCCGCCCCTGTTCGGGGGCTGCAGCCTTGACTCTTCCACTCCCGGGCGGTATCCTGCTGCCTCTGCTGGGGGACACTCCACCAAAGAACTCTTCTAGGGCCTGTTGTGCCCGTGCTTCGCCTGGGCGTCAGAACGCCCGAAGACTATGCCAGATCCTCAGCAGCTGGGTCCAGCAGCTGCAACGCCGAAGCACCATCGTCCAGGATGCCGAGGGACGTCAAAATGGATAAGTGACACAACATAACTAAGGACCCGTAGTCGGCCATACCGCGGCCCTATAGTGACCGGCCTTTGCCGGAGTAGTCTTGTTCTCATAACCAGTGTTTGCTTGAATTAGGTCCCTGCGAGGACAATTTCTGTTATTTTGTTTGGTTGCTTAGGATAACCCTAACGGCATCAATCTATAAAAGTTACTACCTCAAGTTCAATCCGTTTCGCATCTCGTCACTGCATCCCGCGTACCTGCCATTACCACACATTGTTAGTTCTCTACCACAGATAGCGTTTTGCATTTAGCCCAAAAAGTTCTACCTAGGTCTCATCTAAACAGAGTATCTTTTTCCACATGCTAGCTGTGTTTCCTACATGGATTTTTGCAAACTGAAAATGGGTCTTCTTATGATTTGCTTTAAAAATCTTTCTTAACACTCTTTCATAAAGGCCAGTTTTGAGGAGTCTATGACTAAGGCCTAGGTCATACTAGCATATAACCATATAACATGGCCGAGTGCTATGTGATAAAGCATGTTATTCTGTGAGGCAGCTCACTGTCACAGTTCTACCCCTCAGTGTGTCTGGGATGCAGTTACTGACAGCTCAGCCATTCAATCTGGTACAGATGCTTGCTGAAAGTATCAGTAATCTCATTTACAGCTCAGTCATCCTGTCTGGCACAGGGGCGTGCTGAGCTGTCATTGTGTTGATTGACAGCTCAGCTGTCCAATCTGAGACTGAGAGGCGCTGGCTGTCTCCAGGAGTTCATTATTCCTGATGATTGACAGGCTACTTAACTAGGCTGTTACTTCCAGACCCCTGCCAGATGTACATTCAGCTACTGTGTGGTTTGTCTCTCTGTGCCTTGCGTTCTGTTGGTTGATCTTTCATTGCCTGACCTTGGACCTCATTCTGACCATACGTCTGTTTAACCTCTTCTGCTTTGATCCACTATCCTCCTGGTATTCTGACCTCAGAATGTTAGCCGACTACGCCTTTGTCTTTTCCTTCTGTTTATGATGTAACTTCCTAACTTTTGACATTGGACCTTGCTGCCTCACAGCTGTCCATGAGTAGTGACTAGCATCACACTCAAATTTGCAATTTTTTTTCATGCCAATTCAGCATGAGAGAACAATCACAGCATACTGTAATTAGCAGAGACTCGGCTCACTCGCTCCCGGTGCAGTCCAATATATGCTGTGTGAGACCATGTTGGAGATGGAGAAATTACTTTCCCTGTCTCCATTACACCTGTGCTGTGATTCTTTCATGTGAGAGAATCGGAGTACAGTAGCATGATGCTCGACTCATGCTCGCGGCAGAGCTGAAGTCAAGGGTCATTAGCATAGGATTAGGATTCCATATGCTAGTCTGTTTCCAGCCTAAGGGTACATACTCATTTGCGAAAAAACGGACAAGTGCAATCTGATAAAAAATCGGATTGCACTCTGACCAATGTTATTTAATGTTACACCTCATCTGCGATTTTTTTTCTCAGCTGAAATTGGATTGAGAAAAAAATCGCAGCATGCTGCGATTTTCTGTGTATCTCGGACGAGACTTGCCAATGCAAGTCAATGGATGCAAGAAAAAAATCGCACAGCACTCGCACCATGCGAGTGCTGTCCAATTTTTACGCATCGGTGTCCTTTCAAAAGCTGGCAATTCATGTGTGGCTACACTAAAATCACACTGACAGCTTAGAAAAGAATAGATTGAATAGATATATACACATAGAATACATATATATATATATATATATATACGTGTTAGTGACACCCACCTACATATACTGTATATATTTATATTGCATAGAGAGATAGAAGAAAAGCTGGTAATACTTCTGTCTTGTTCTGTAAAAACACTGCAGTAGCTGACAGGATAGAAGAGATGGATTACTTACAGTAAAGACAAATAAAATATGTATATATATATTGATGTCAGTGACAAATACAATTAGTACAGTGTGTGCAAATTTCTGCACTTGTATTTAATTAATAAAAGATCTTCTTTGATCTGCTATGAATACACTGAGCATGAACTGCCGACACCTCACCACTGGCATTTTCCCACAGTCCTGAGATCATCACAGTTCAGGCTGTGAGGGAGCGCAGACTCAGTGACATCACCGCTAGTCACTGATTCTGCGCTCTCAGCATCTCCTCATTCACCAGTGGTTTTCAGCCGGGGAGGTTGCGTCTTGGCACCATCCTGGTTGAAAACTGTATATGCCCCAGATATGGATTACTGCATGGGACACAACGACGGACAGGTATGGTATATTGTTGGTTGTTATTTTATTTATATTACAGGAGATGGAGGGCTTCGCAGGAAATAGGCATGGTCGTAAGTATGGTGTAATTAAGAATATTAAAGGAGTCTTCTATGTCTTTTTTTCAATTAAAGGATTTTTTACTGAGTGTCTGTGTTTTATTTACAATGTCACTTTGGGGTTAGTAATAGGGGCGTCATATTGACGCCTCTCCATTACTAACCTCGTGGCTTGATGTCACAAAAGTGACATCAACCCCCACAACTATTATCCCACTTGTCACCGCTACAGGGCACGTGGGAAGAGCGGAGGATAAGTGCCAGAATTGGGCATCTTAGAGATGCGCCTTTTCTGGGGCACCTGAGAGCTGATGTTTTTAGCCATGGGGGGCCAGTAACCATGGTCCCTTCCTAGGCTATTAATATCAGCCAGGAAAGGCTAAGTATACAGCTGTGAGCTGATATTAATAGCTTGGGAAGCTCCATGGGTATTACCCCCTTCCCAGTTTAGAATCTTTGGCCCCCAGCTGTCGGATTACCCTCTGCTGAGGCACGGGAGCCCACACCATTTTTTTTTGAAAAATAATCTTTTATTCATTAAATAAATGACGAGTAATCTGCACACACACTGGACTAATTGAATATGTCACTGACATCTATATACTGTATCTACCTATTCCATTTGACTTTACTGTATGTAAACCCTCTATTCTATCCTGTCGGCTCCTGCAATGATTTTACAGAACCCGGTAAATGTTTCACTGACTTTTCTTCTATCTATCTCTCTATGCAATATATATATATATATACTGTATATATATGAGTGTGTCACTGGCATCTATATATGCTGCTCAAAAAAAATAAAGGGAACACAAATACTACATCTTATGTTATAGTATTCCCTTTATTTTTTGAGCGGTATACTGTATATATATGTATTATATGTGTATATATGTATTCCATCTATTCTATTCTAACCTGTCAGTCTGATTTTACTGTACACGCACAGGAATTGCCGAATTTTCATCTATCTATCTATCTATCTATCTATCTATCTATCTATCACAACATCAGAGGAGACACCAGAAGCTATATGCCATAAAAACAATACATTTTTTTGTAACACGTATAATGTAATAAAAATCTTTAAAAGGAGATACACATCCAAAGACTGCCTACCAGATCTGTATGCCAAAGTTAGCACCAAATGTGTGAAAATAATGAGACAATGATGAAAAGAGTTATGAAGTAGACTACAATGCCTGCTACTCTAAGACAAGTAACATAGAGAAACAATACGCCATATAGCGCTATCTAAACAAAATCCTAGATGTGAGATCTGTGGCCTAAATCCACATGTTACCATGGAACAATTGCTTTAGAATATATGCCCATATATAAGTGGAGCGTAAATTGTGGTACAGCAAAGTCCAAAAGTGCATTAAAACATACTGTTCACACAGAGGTCTGAGATGCAGACAAGTAGATACTACATAGACACCTGTTAAGGTGCAATAGTGCTGGCTGCAAAGAGATTTGGTGGATGAAGTGCAAAGTGCATGCGTCAGTTAAATAACACCAATCTCCATAGAGTCACCACTGGAGCACCAAACACAGATAGCAAGAAACAGCCATAACTCAGCAATAACCATAGGTAAAAATAGAAAAAGGCATATGACCTAATGAGGGCAGCGCAGACGCGCGTTTCGCGTGAGCCCCCCTTGGGGCACATCCTACATATGATAAGTCACCTCTATGAGTATCTTTGTATTTATTAGGCCACACGTGGATATTTAAGCCTATTTATTGTTTTTTGATTGGTGAAATTTTGTAGGATGCTTCACGTATTTTGCAAGTGATTGCTATGCAGCTTATCTATATTGTTATTCGTTGCTAATTTGCTTGATATCTTACTATTGTTGGTCTGGGCATACCAGAGAATATTCAGCTCTAATAGCCTTTTTGGATATCCAGTGAAAAAACTGAAAAAACTCTTTGCCTGTTGCAGATGACCAAATTGTTTTTGTGAAAAATTTACTGCATTGTCATTCATACAGTTCAACCTGCTTTGTATTTTATTTACAGTGGTTTTAAACAAAAAAAAACACTTCCTGCTGCAGGTGACCACATTTTTTTTTCTTTTAAAAAAAATGTCAATTAGTCAAAGAAACTTGGTTTCCAGAGACCTAGCAATTAGAAATTGAGTAAGGCATGCACTAAGGGACGGGGAAGTGGAAGTGCTGATGATGGTGCACGGAGACAGTGAGGATGTGGTGCAGGTGCGCTAGAGCACAAGAAACACATCCATCTATGACAAATAGTTTCCTGTCCTACTTTACAGGGAGGCATGGGACACTACTTCTGAAACCATACCAGTGCGAACAGGGGGGCTGGTTGGATAGCAGATCATGCTTCCAGAATGGTTGCCAGCACCACCCAGTCTTCCACATGGACCAGTATCACCAGCCAAAAGTCTGGATCACTTAATCCTCACCCTGATCCTCCTTCCTCCCACCATGTCGAAAACCAGTGATCCCACACTAGGACACTCGAAGAGCTCTTTGCATCATGATTTCTGGGTTGTGGCCTCTCGCCTTGCATGTTCCAAGACGTACAGGAGGACATGCTGTTTTGTGATGAACAAAACTTAGAGCAGCCACAGTCACAAGAAGATGGCAGTGGGGAAAGGCAAATGTTGCATAACATAATCGATGATGATGAGTTGCAGTTGCTTATAAGCCAAGTTTTTTTAAGTCACCAAGTCAGGAGGACCAGGGTGCTTCGGTGAAGACGAGTTGGTGGGTGACAAAGTCACTGACCCAACTTGGGAAAATGGTATGCAGATTAAGGACAGCAGTTCTGAAGGGTAGGGATTGGCAGCACCAAAACAAGCAGGAAGAGGTAGAGGGGTGACCAGAGGGAGAAGTCGGGCAACTTTTCCGCACAGCATCGACACTCGTGAATTTCTCAATCAAAGAGTTAGGTGTTCCCCAGTCTGGGACTTTTATAAAGGGAGTTCTGAGACAAAAAAAATGGTTATTTGCAACCTGTGCTATGTGAAGATCAGTAGGACCTGACAACTAAGAGACTAACCACCACCAGTATGATCAGGCACATGTCATCTAAGCACCCGACTGGACCAAATACCTGGGTCTAGAATTGGTGCCAGCAGCTAACACCACTGCCTCTTCCCCTGTCCTAGGTGCTCGCCAATCCTCGGTCCATGACACTGGCAGTGGCAGATGCCTCCCGTCCTTGCACTTTCTGAGTCACCATCATTAGCATCTCCAATTCCATGTCCCAGCTCAACGTTCTTCTGTCCCTAACGAAAAAGAAATTTCCCAGCTATCGACCCACAGGCCTAAGCTCTAAACAGGCATATTTCCAGGCTGCTTGCCATGGAAATGTTGCCATTTAGGCTTGTAGACACAGAGGATTTCAGCTGACTCATGGCGTACTTGGTCCCCAGATGTCACTCTTTCTACCAATGTGGCATCCCTGCCTTGAACAAGCACGTGTCCAGGAGCATCACCCATGCCCTTACCAACACAGTTACTTAGATGGTCCACTTAACGACCAACACATGGACAAGCGCTTGGTGTGGGATGCTAAATTTCCCTGACGGCACAGTGGGTGGACCTTGTGGAGGGCGGCGCCGAGTCCGACCATGGCATGTCATATGTGCTACCAACGCTGAAGATTGCTGGCCCTACTTCTATCAAGGTTTCCTTCACCTCCTACACTAGTTTCTGCATCCCCTCCTGCTCCTCCTCATCTCTCCAATTTGTCATCTCAGAGCACGTTGTACACATCAGCCTGAAGCTGAAAGCTCTGTAGCACTGACTCAGCAAAGAGGCAATAGGCTCTGCTGAAGCTAATTTGTCTAGGAGACAACAGCACACTGCCACAGAGTTGTTGAAAGGAATATCAGATCACACAGATCTGTGGCTCTCCCCACTAAACCTACAACTAATTATGGTCGTTTGTAGCCTGGTGGCGGCTGTGAAGCTTGGCAAGCTCACACACGTACCATGCTTGGCACACGTGTTCAACTTAGTGGTTTCTAAAACCCAACCAAGATTTGCTAGAGCTACTTGTCCAGGTACTCCACGTGAGTGCTTATTTCTGCAAGTTAGCTACAGCTGCTGTCACTCTGGCAATTCTGCAGCAGCACATGCAAGTGCCAGCTCACTTACAACAGTAGTGTGTAACTTGACCACGCGCTGTAACTCCACACTGCACATGCTGGCAAGGCTTTGTGAACAGCAAAATCTAGTGGTTGAATACCAGCTCCAACACGCCCAGAAGTATTTTGGTCAGCCTCCACACATAACAACTGAAGAGTGGGCATGGATGTATGACATTTGTGCGGTTTTCCAAGACTTTGAGGACTCAACAAAGATGATGAGCGGCGATGATGCTGTAATCAGCCAACAATTCCTCTTCTGTGCCCACTTAAAGATGAAGCTTTGAATGTGGACCAGATGGAGATGGAAGAAGACATGAGACAAGGAGAAACTAGCCAGTCCAGTCTCATCTCATTTGCTCAGTGTGGATTGGGTAACACTGAGGAGGAAGAGGATGAGGAGGAGAAACAGGAGCTGGTTACACGTTGAAAAGAGGCTAGTACCCACCCAAGATTGCGACTTCTCTTCTTCATGGATTAGCTCATGAGGAGGGGAATGAGGAGGAAGGGAGGGAGGAGAAGGAGGAGATGGAGAGTCATCATCATGGTGGAGACAGGGAAGTGTTGGCTGTAGGGAGCTTGGTGCACATGGCTGACTTTAGGTATCACTCCCTTTCCTGTGACCCTCACGTTATATTAATCTTGGACAAAAAAAAGAGTACTGGTTGTTCACCCTGCTAGACCCACACTACAAGGAGAAACTTGCATTTCTCCTTCCTGAAGTGAAGAGGTCTACTAAAATGGTGCTATACCAGAAGTCTGTTGTGGAAATTATGTAGAAAAAATTCTCATCAGACAATGGTAGCAGCAGATGGCAAGCTTTTTTGCCCAACCAAGAAGGAGAGGTGAGAGAGACACACACAGGTACAGAAGAGTTACACTGTCAAAGGCCTGGGCCAATTTCATGACACCGTCTCAGCATCCAGGCACTGATTTTGACAAGAAGGGAAAGGTTTTAAAAATGGTCAAGCAATACCTGGCCAACTAAACCAGTGTACTCCCTAAATCCTCTGAGACCTTCAACTATTGAGTCTCAAGGCTGGACCTATGGCATGAGCTGTCTCTCTAAGCCTTGAAGGTGTTGTGCTGCCCTGCTCCTAGCGTCTTCCCAGGGCGGGTTTTTAGTTCCACCGGAGGGAGTCATAACAGACAAGAGCTTTCGCCTGTCATCAGAAAATGCAACAGGCTCACTCTCATAAAAATGAGCAAAGCATGGATTAGCTAAGACTTCTCCACACCACCAGATGACAGCTGCACATAAAGTGTTTTTAATCCTCAATATTTGAGTGTAGGAGTATGACAACTACACTTTTGTCTCAATATTTGAATGAGGCACTAGAGGTACTGCCTTCAAGGTTGTATGGATGACCCTGTAATTTTTGTCAGGCTTTGCACTGTATACAGAGCTTTTATAAGTGTAGAAGTATGGCAACTGCACTTTCTTCTCAATATTTGAATGAGGTCCTCCAGATGGTGCCTCCAAAGGTGTACAGATTACTCTGCTTGTAATGTTTTGCAGGCTTTGCACTGTGTGCAGAGCTTTTAGGAGTTTAGGAGTACCACTACATTACAATTTGAACAGAATGTGTATGAAGTCTTCCTTTATGTTTAATACACGGTGTATCTTATTCAACATCATAAACCCACAGCAGCAACAAAACTTCATATAAACAGCAGAGCGTCCATGGCAGAGTTTCACTCTGTAAACCCTGTGTTCACACAGGTTGAACAATGTCCAGCATACAGGCTCTCTTAGTCTTACTTATCTCACCCACGTCCGGGTTTCCTCATGGCTGCTTCAGCTTACTGCAGACGTTCATTCCCTCTCCTGGGAACTCTCAGACACGTGCAGCCATTCACCACAGCCACTTCACAGACTGTTAGCCAGGAAGCTCCATCTCAGCGGGACCTTCCACACTGGACCAATCGGGTCCCAGCATTCTCCACATGTGACCTACCCTGGTCACATTATATGGTCATAGCCACGCCCACCGGGTCACATGACTCTGACCTTATCACAGGTCCTTCAAGCACTTACACACTCTTTACAACAGTGTTCTTTAAACACACCCCCTGGGTGGGTTTGTAGGTAACTGGCCCGCCCATCTCCCTAGTTACCTGGAGACTTCTCCCTGTCACATTAAAGCAGTACCTCAGCAGTATCACTGCTGATCAACACATAAGTCTCCATCTGAAAGCCACCCGCTTTGAGATACATAATGGCCATTCAGTATTCTGACATTCATCCTTTCTCCTGGGACATCCACACAGCGCCCCCTAGTGGACACAGTGATTACTACACCACTATATATATATGTTTGTATTATATTTATGTATTTATACATGGATTTATGGATCTAATAATAATATATATAAGCTTTTCATGTTAGCAATCTTCATAATTTCACGCTATTATAACTGGTGTATATTTTCACTGAGAAAGGCTCTTGTATTTAGAGCTGAAACATCGCTCAGTTATGGGAACACAAAGAAACTCATTTTTTTCATGGAGTGTTGACTATATTTTAGTATTTTATTGGAGAACTACAAGTTCTGGCCCAGAAGGCGCCTGCTTTCTATTCTTTCATTGGACCTAAATTATAGTGTATAGTCATAAGAGATAGAAAGATAGATAGATAGATAGATAGATAGATAATGATTATTGATGGATCATTGAATGAAGATCAAGTGCCAGTGTTAATTTCTAAATATACTTATTTATTTATGTAACACTATTATTTGGAATAAGAAGCCTATACACATGGGCAGAAGTTAATTCATTGCGATAAAGTCATTTTATTTCAAGGTATAAGCAAATTACTGTAGTAATGTTCACATTTAGATAACATTGTATTGAATTATTTTCTCGTTTGTTGCATCTTCTCTCTCAGTGCTGTATGTCGCTGGTTGTCGCTGCATGTCACTGTCAGCCTTCAGGACACATCTTGCACTGCCTGTAATATCAGAAGTGAGAATTGTATCAGTTTTAAATGTGCAAAATGCACTGAAACTATGGTCATGAACTTCTTGAACTCAAAAAAATGCCCATCATTGCATTTTACTCAGTGATACATAGTGGGGAAAATAAGTATTTGATTTTTTGGTTTCCCATCTACAAAGAATGGAGACATCTGAAATTTTTATCGTAGGTACACTACAAATGTGAGAGACAGAATCTTTAAAAAAAGCAATCTAGAAAATCACGTTGTATGATTTTTACATAATTAATTTGCATTTTATTGCATGAAATAAGTATTTGATACAATAGAAAAACAGAACTTAATATTTGGTACAGAAACCTTTGTTTGCAATTACAGAGGTCAGACATTTTCTGCATTTCCTGACCAAGTTTGCCCACACTTCAGGGATTTTGGCCCACTCTTCCATACAGATATTCTTCAGATCTTCAGGTTTCGGGGTTGTCTCTGGGCAACATTGAGATTCATTCAGCTCTCTGCAAAGATTTTCTATTGGGTTCATGTCTGAGAACTGTCTAGGCCAGTGGTCCCCAACCTTTTTTGCACCAGGGACCGGCTTGAAGCAAGACCATTCTTCCATGGCCTGGCAGGGCGGGGATGGAGGTGTGACAGGGGCGGGGCTTTGGTCATAAGGGGGGGCTATGGACGCGGTTGTAGTTTAGCAGTGCATACTTATCATTTAATTATAACATTTATAATGTGACTCAACTCACCATAGGTTTTGAATGAGTGGGAGCACCTGGCTTGTTTGTTACTTTGTTTCAGTGGGAGCACTGGGCTACTTCTACTGATGACCGTCACTGCTAATGATGATTGGGACCTACAAGGAAATGGAGCATTGAGCACTTAAGAAAAATTGTACTGGAGTAGTGTACATGCTGATCATTTTCTAATCATCAGAAAATGTATGTGTGGTTCCCCCCGTCCTGTCCAGCTCTGTGTGGCTCCTCCTGTTGTATGCATGGCTCCCCTGTCCCATCCTTGTATACATGGATCTGCTCCCACTCTCCCATCCTTGTATACATGGCTCCGCTCCCACCTTCCCATCCTGTATACATGGCTCTGCTCCCACTCTCCCATCCTGTATGCATGGCTCTGCTTCCACTCTCCCATCCTGTATGCATGGCTCTGCTCCCACTCTCCAATCCTGTATACATGGCTCTGCTTCCACCCTCCCATCCTGTATGCATGGCTCTGCTCCCACTCTCCCATCCTGTATACATGGCTCCCCTGTCCCATCCTGTATACATGGTTCTGCTCCCACTCTCCCATCCTGTATACATGGTTCCCCTGTCCCATCCTGTATACATGGCTCCGCTCCCACACTCCCATCCTGTATACATGGCACTGCTTCCACTCTCCCATCCTGTATACATGGCTCTGCTCCCACCCTCCCATCCTGTATACATGGATCCTCTCCCACCCTCCCATCCTGTATACATGGCTGTGCTCCCACCCTCCGAACCTGTATACATGGCTCTGCTCCCACCCTCCCATCCTGTATGCATGGCTCCCCTGTCCCATCCTGTATGCATGGCTCCGCTACAACCCTCCCTCCCTTGTATATATGGCTCCGCTCCCACTCTCCCTCCCTTGTATTTATGGCTCCGCTCCCACTCTCCTCCCTTGTATTTATGGCTCCGCTCCCACTCCCCCTCCCTTGTATTTATGGCTCCGCTCCCACTCTCCCTCCCTTGTATTTATGGCTCCGCTCCCACTCTCCCTCACTTGTATTTATGGCTCCGCTCCCACTCTCCCTCCCATGTATATATGGCTCCACTCCCTCTCTCCCTCCCTTGTACATATGGCTCCGCTCCCACTCTCCCTCCCATGTATTTATGGCTCCGCTTCCACTCTCCCTCCCTTGTATTTATGGCTCCGCTCCCACTCTCCCTCACTTGTATTTATGGCACCGCTCCCACTCTCCCTCCCATGTATATATGGCTCCGCTCCCTCTCTCCCTCCCTTGTACATATGGCTCCGCTTCCACTCTCCCTCCCTTGTATCATCATCAGATCTGTGATTTGTTCCTCTCTGATAGTCTGGTATGGGGGAGCCACTGCGCATGACAAACTCCGCTTACAAAGGACTTTCAGAACAGCAGAGAGAATTATAGGCTCCCCCCTGCCTAAAATCCAGGATCTTTATGATAAGAGTATTCGATCCCACGCATTGAAAATTTCATCCGATCCCTCTCACCCGGGACACTCCTCATTCCAACTACTCCCTTCAGGACGTCGCTTCAGAGTCCCCAAATGCAGCACCAACCGCCATATGAACAGCTTCTATCCACTCTCTGTTCAACAATTAAATCGTCATGTGTAGACTATATACTGTATCTGTCTTGTTAGATGTTACTTGTTGTATCTGTTGTTATATATTATGTTGCCTCTTTGCCACAAAGAATTCCTTGTATATATGTAATATGTACTTGGCGATAATAAATTTGATTGATTTGATTTGATTTGTATTTATGGCTCCGCTCCCACTCTCCCTCCATTATATATATGGCTCCGCTTCCACTCTCCCTCCCTTATATATATATGGCTCCGCTTCCACTCTCCCTCGCTTGTATATATGGCTCCGCTCCCACTCTCCCTCCCTTGTATTTATGGCTCCTCTCCCACTCTCCCTCCCATGTATATATGGCTCCGCTCCCTCTCTCCCTCCCTGGTATTTATGGCTCCGCTCCCACTCTCCCTCCCATGTATATATGGCTCCGTTCCCTCTCTCCCTCCCTTGTACATATGGCTCCGCTCCCACTCTCCCTCCCATGTATTTATGGCTCCGCTCCCACTCTCCCTCCCATGTATTTATGGCTCTGCTCCCACTCTCCCTCCCATGTATTTATGGCTCCGCTCCCACTCTCCCTCCCATGTATTTATGGCTCTGCTCCCACTCTCCCTCCCATGTATTTATGGCTCCGCTCCCACTCTCCCTCCCATGTATTTGTGGCGCCCCCAGGAGTATGGCCACCACAGTGGCTTTGACTTCCTCCAGGGGAGGGTAATGCCAGGCTTGGAGGCAATGATGGGTCTCTCTCGCAGTCAATCCAGCTCTGAACCAAGATTAAGGTGAGGAGTGCTCTCTGAGGGACAGGAGGAAGTAGGTTCAGATAGTCTGCGGAGGGTACGATGCTGAAAATGACACATGATTGCATATTATTATATACTTAGAATGTTTTATTTTTATTGAAAAACCTGAAAAAAACAGAAAATAAAAAAGCCGAATAAGAAACTGCCGAATAAGAAACCAACTTCAGCCCGAATAAGAAACTGAACGAATAAGAAACCAACTTCAGCTTCGTGCAGAGGGTGAAGTGTGCAGACGCGTGGAAAGAAGCTGGAGGTTGAGCGAGGAAGGAGAGCTCCCTCAGCTGAGAGCGCACGAACTGGAGCCTGGTCTCCACGGCTGTACGGATATTAAAGGTCCTACAGCAGACACCAGAGGAGTAGGAGGCTGTAAATGCCCTACTCCCATCTAAGACTTGAGGCACAACAGCAACTTGAATAGAGAGCCAGGACTAAAGAGGAGTCCCTGAGAGAGGCTACAGCTGTCTGCCATGCAAGTGAGGTTCTTGGGAACATCTGACAGGAGGAACTTCAGAGTAAATAAGTACTGGAGTGCTTCACACCACAAGGCGCTAGGAAGGCGACTGCACAGCCCGTCTGTGAGAGAGAAACCCTGAGTTGCTTCCAGGCTAGCCTGCTCCGTTACCATCTGTAATCAGGACCCTGGACTGCAGTTATCAAGTAAAGGTACAGAAATTGCACCCCGCTGTGTCTTGTCTGCTTCCTACCTTTCCAGCACTGCTACATCCCCGTGCCAAACAAACAGATCCTATGGGACAGATGGTGTGGTACAGCAATGATGGTGTAGCCCTCCACAGGCAGGGCTGTAGTCAAATGGCAGTGTAGATCACTGTTTGGGAAGAGGATGCAGTGTATGGCACAGAGATGTAGCAGGGAGTCTCCAGGGATACTCATCGTACATATGGATAGGCAGCAGTGGGAGTACAATACCCTGTCACAACCCTCATAAGCTGACCATTACCTGATCCCCAGACTCCTGCCCTAACAAGGGCAGTCCACAACTAGCCCTAGATTGCACAAGCCCTACACTTTCCCTTCAAGGAGCGTCCCACTCCTGACCGTCTGCAAAATATTGGTGAGATTGTTCCTTTTATTATTCTCATTTTTTTGTGGCTATGAACCTCTTCCCCGTCCTTTGGTTTAGCCAGTATATAAACATATAAGTGCAATTGGCTATGGCATTTTGCTGCTATTTTTTATGCTGTATCCAATATATATAGATTGCTGTTTGGATGTTACATTAGCTGCATTCTATATTCCTATCTGATGCTTTTGGGTGTATTCAATTATCCCTTGGGGATTACCCAATGTATGGGCATCTCGTTTTAATCATTTTTTGGTGACACTTTAGGTTTGATCTTTTAGAGTCATGTATTAAAAGTTATATTTTATCTTACTTGCTGTTATACATTATACATTGTTGGGTGAGAATCTATTGTCAATCCCTGATTACTATTGGCATTTTTGCTGTATACTACCTTCTACCATTTCTACCATAAAAAACAAATGCAGCATATTTTCTTATAATTTATTTATGCATTTTAAGCTGTGTGAATGGAACACCTGTAGATATGGAATGGCCCTTTAACATTATCACTGATGATCAGATCATGCTCCATATGGAAATATGTTTTAAGGACTCCAGAAATCTGACAGTGATCTAATATACTCTACCAGGTTTATTATTAAGCTGAAAAAAAAACCAAACAAGCTGTCACGGGGTCCTTCTCCGATACCACACAATCAACAGAGCGAGGGAAGGGTGAACAATCCTAAGACCTTTATTACAGGCAAAATTAGAAGGTCCATAAACAATCCACCACACTGAGGATACAATAGTCCAGAACAAGAATGTAGTCCAGTAACAGGATAAAATGTCCAGGGAGATGAGAGTCCAAAACTCTAGCACCAGAGGATAAAAATGGGTCCTGGTCTCTGAAGTACAGTCTTTACACGATCCACTCCGCACAGGAACTGACTTGACCAGCTCCTGTTCTCCCCACCCCCTTCCTTGTGTCCAGGAGTAGTCAAACAGGTTGGGGCGGTTTCCAGACCTCCCAGAGGAGAACAATGGAGCCTTGGGGATTAATGCACTACAGGGGGTCATCAAGAGACAGACACAGTCAGGCTGTAGACCAACAGGGCATCAAGAAAACACTATGAAAACAAGTGAAATAGAAATATACACAAAATGACATCCACATAGCATATCATACCATCACAACCTCTCCCCCCATAATAAGTGAGCACGCCATGAGGTCTACACAGACTTCTGGCCTGCTCACTTTAGTCCACATTGCTCAGTTATTTATAGTTCCTTGTACAGTGGCAGGGGTAGGTCGGCCTGGGGAGCCTAAGGTTCTTCTTGTCGGCGGTCTGGTGTTGGCTTCCCCGCTTGTATTGGATGGAGAAGCTGAAGGGTTGTAAGGACAAGCTCCACCGCAGCAATCTTCCATTGTCCCCAGATACGCGGTTCAGCCATGTGAGGGGGTTGTGGTCTGTAACAATTGTAAAGTCTCTGCCATACAAGTATGGCTGCAATTTTTTTAGCGCCCATACGATGGCAAGGCACTCCTTTTCAATAGTGGCATAAGCAACTTCCCGATCCAGTAGTTTCCCACTGGCAAAAGCAACAGGATGTTCATCTCTGGTGGCGTTCACTTAGCTAAGTACTGCCCCAGTCCCAAAGGTGGATGCATCTGTCTGCACGAGGAACCTGCGTTTATAATCCGGGGCAGCCAAGACAGGAGCAATGACGAGGGCAGTCTTTAACGCTGAAAAGGCATCCTCGCAGGCAGGCGTCCATGTCACATTCCTAGGCATGTTCTTGCGGGTCAGGTCGGTTAGGGGCTTGGCCAAGGTGCTGAAGTTAGAAACAAATTTGCAATAGTATCCAGCAGTTCCTAAAAATGCAAGTACCTGCTTTTTAGTCTGGGGTCTACACCAGTTGCTAATGGCTTCCACCTTGGCAGGCTCAGGCCTTAGGGTCCCACCCCCTACTCTATGCCCAAGGTATTGCACCTCAGCCATCCCTATTTGGCACTTATCAGGGCAAATGGTCAGTCCTGCAGTAAGGATGCAGTCTAGCACTATACCCAAGTGTTTAAGATGTTACTCCCAGGTTGTGCTAAAAATGGCAATGTCATCTAAGTAAGCACAGGCAAAGTCCTGACATTGTTGTAACAGTCAATCTACCATTCTCTGGAAAGTAGCGGGGGCAGTTTTCATCCCAAAGGGCATTCCCAGGAACTCAAAAAGCTCAAATGGAGTAATTAAGGCCGAGCGCTCCAGAGCGTCCTCCATTAGGGGTATCTGCCAGTACCCCTTGCTCAAGTCTAACGTGGTCACAAATTGGGCACTGGCCAGACGATCCAATATATCATCAATCCTGGGCATGGGATAAGCATCACTCTTGGTGGCATCATTTAATCGTCTGTAATCAACACAGAATCGTGTTGTACCATCCTTCTTGGGGACCAGGACGACAGGAGAGGCCCAAGAACTGTGAGATGGCTGATTAACTCCCAGTCGTTTCATCTCCTCCAGTTTGTTCTTTATCATGCCTTGAACAGCCTCTGGAACCCGGTAGGCAGCCTGCTGGCTGGGGCGTTGTCCGGGGGTTTCCACATGGTGGCTGGTGAGAGTAGTCTTCCCCGGCTTTGAGGAGAAAGCAGCAGCCCTCGGCCTTAGTACGGCGACAATATCGTCCTTTTGTATATCCGATAAATGGGAGTCCAGGGGCACTTGTTCCAGTGATCCTCCCGCTTGGGCAACCTGGAGGAGATCGGGGAGATACTCGTCGGCGGCAGTATCACTAGGGGGGTGGCAGACAGCTAGAACAGGCAGAGATCGGTCGTGGTAGTCTTTAAGAATGTTAATGTGGACGGTTTTCTGCCGTCGACCACAAGAGTCCAGGGCAATAACATAGTCTCATTAATTTTCTTGACAACCTGATAAGGACCTTCCCACACTGCTTGAAGCTTGTTGGCAGGGGAAGCAGTAATCATGAGCACTTGCTGTCCTTCCATAAATTCCCGGTTCCTGGCATTACGGTCATACCAGGTTTTTTGTCTGGACTGGGCCATTCGCTGATGTTCTTTAGCGAAGGTAGCTAGCTGGGCGAGACTGTCTCTGAGCTCTAGAACATAGGGAACGATGGGCATTCCGGTATCTGAGATGTCTCCCTCCCTTCTGGCTAAACAGTAGTTCAAAGGGAGAGAATCCTGTGGACTCTTGGGGAACCTCCCGATAGGCGAAGAGGAGATGTGGCAGGTACTTTTCCCAGTCTTTTTCAACATCAACAAAAGCCCTCAGCATATCTTTTAGGGTTCCATTAAAGCATTCACATAGTCCGTTGGTCTGCGGGTGGTATGGGGTGGTGCGAATGGCTTGAACACCACTGGTATGCCATAGGGACTGGACCAGATCTGACATGAATTGAGTGCCTTGATCCGATAATATTTCACTAGGAAAGATGGTGACAAGGGCCTCGGCTACCTTTAATGCCGTAATACTGGACAGGGCCACAGCTTCAGGATACCTAGTGGCATAGTCCACCACGGTCAGGATATATTTTTTCCCCGACCGGCTGGGGTGGGCCAGAGGACCTATGATGTCGACAGCTACACGTTGAAATGGTTCCTCAATTATGGGCAGCGATTGCAGGGGTACCTTATGTCGAGCTCCTGGATGCCGCATTCGCTGGCACATATCGCAGGTGCGGCAATAATGGGCTACCGACTGCGAGACGCCCGGCCAGTAAAAACTTTGGGTGAGTCTCTTTCCAGTCCTTTTTCTCCCTTGATGCCCAGCCAAGGGGATGTCATGGGCCAGTTGGAGTAGCTGTGCCCTGTACTTCTGAGGGACAATGAATTGCCTGGTCGTTCCGTCAGGGTTGACCTGGTCACTGCCCTTTGTTACACGATAATACAGTCCGTTTTCTCGAGTGAAGCCATCCCCATTATCTCCCATGTGCCCAGTTTCTGCCTTTCACCTAAGGGCTGCTAAGCTAATGTCACCCTCTTTTTCTCTCCTAAACTCCTCTCTGTCCCAAGACTCTCCCAATGTAGTAGCAGCGAACGTATTGCGTACCACCTCTGATGCGGTTCATGGTGGTTGCTCCCTGGTGAGGTCCGTATGATGTAGTGCTTGAAGGGCCTGTAGTCGGGTGACTGCTCCCACAAATTGGCACTGTAACTCCCCAATGTCGTTACCAAGGAGGATATCTGCAGGAAGTCCTCTCATAACTCCAATCCAACACAGTTTTTCTCCACAACCATAATCCAAACGCACAGAAGCTCGCTGTATATATTTGCAGGCACCCCCCGCCAGGACAATGGGAATTCCCGGACCCTGGTAAATTGCCTCGGGTCGAACCACACGGGGGTCAGCGATACTCAAGAATGCCCCCGTGTCTCTAAATCCTGACACTTTGTATCCATCAATTAAGACATCCTGCAGGTGGCATTGCCGTTGCTCTGAGTAGCTAAAGGACAGAGGCTGGAGTCTGTACACTCCAGGAGGAGTATCTATGGTGCCGTGGTCGGTGGTCCACTCTGGTGGGGGTGGTGGTAGCTCTTCCTCAGGCGTGGTGGAGTGCACAAGATGCACTGGACGAGGTAGGGCTGCGTGGGGCTCCCTCCGAATCCTGAAGGGACAGCCAGACTGCAAATGTCCAGGTTGCCCACACCCATAACACCTCCTCTCTGTGATACCCCCAGGTCGTGGTCGGAACTGTTGGGGTCTAGGATTGTGAGGCTTGATTGTCATCGGCTTGCGACTAGGTGGAAGGGCAGATATAATTGGAGGGGGACGGGGCGTGGGAGCAGGCCGTGGTTCATTGTCCAGAAGTCTCCTCCATTGTGGCCGGATAGTAAGGGCTTCATCGGCCAGGGCTGCAGCTCTATCCACGGTACACGGCGTGTGCTCCCGGACCCATTCCCGTACCTCTGCCGGGCACTTGGCAAGAAATTGTTCTGTAAGGAACACCTGTATAACATCTTCCACAGTAAAGGCGTTTTCTGCTTCCAGCCATCTCCGACATGCCTAGGACATCTTATGTGCATACATCCTAAACGATCCCCCCGTGGTGCATGGGAGGTCTCGGATCTTGGCCCTATATGAGTCTGGGGTGATAGCATGGTAATCCAGGATAGTCCGCTTTACAATGTTATAGTCACGATTCCGAGGTGTGTCAATGGTTCGGTAAGCCTCCGCCATGCTTCCGTTCAGGAGCCCCACTAACAAACGCATCCAGCTAGAGTGGGGCACCTCCATCACAGCACACTGCTGCTCAGTCTTTGAAGAACCCCTCCACATCTCTGGAAGCCTCATCAAATGGCTTAAACTCTGTCCGGGTAATCCGTACAGGTTCCTGGATCATTGGGGTTACACTCCACATTGCGTTTCTCCCTCTTTCAAGCTCCATTGCTTCTTGTCTCCGCTTTGCCCGGTGGGCAGCCTCCTCCTTGTACTCCTGAGAGATCTCTTCTTCGTACCACACCAACCACTGGCTTTTCTGGATGGGGATCCCTGTCTCCAATGCTCGTCCTTCAGACATCTGGGAGTAGGTGGCCGGGCTAGGGCCCACCAGTAGATCAATTAAGGCCTCTTTAGTCAGTCCCTGGTAGTTCAGGCCCAGGTCTCTGGCTCTCTCCTGTAAACTGGATACAGTCCAATTTCTGTACTCATTCTGTGGGTGGTTCTCCATTGGGTTACGCTCTGTTAATCCCACTGCTGCCACGAGTTGTCACGGGGTCCTTCTCCGATACCACACAATCAACAGAGCGAGGGAAGGGTGAACAATCCCAAGACCTTTATTACAGGCAAAATAAGATGGTCCATAAACACTGAGGATACAATAGTCCAGAACAAGAATGTAGTCCAGTAACAGGATAAAATGTCCAGGGAGATGAGAGTCCAAAACTCTAGCACCAGAGGATAAAAATGGGTCCTTCTCTCTGAAGTGCAGTCTTTACATGATCCACTCAACACAGGAACTGACTTGACCAGCTCCTGTTCTCCCCACCCCCTTCCTTGTGTCCAGGGGTAGTCAAACAGGTTGGGGCGGTTTCCAGGCCTCCCAGAGGAGAACAAAGGAGCCTTGAGCATTAATGCACTACAGGGGGTCATTAAGAGACAGACACAGTCAGGCTGTAGACCCACAGGGCATCAAGAAAACACTATGAAAACAAGTGAAATAGAAATATACACAAAATGACATCCACATAGCATATCATACCATCACACAAGCCCAAAATCATGGGCCAGCAGACCTGTTTGTATAAGTCCAATGTGAAGGTGCACAATCACACTGCAAACATCAACAGACAAAACCTAGAATAAACCAATAAAAAGTCCTCTGCAGTAAGTAACTAATTAAATAATGGTAATATATGCAAAAACATATTGTACTTAGCTGACACCATTTGATCAAACGAGCTTAAAGTCATTCCACCATGACAAGGTGTGCCCAATCAGGATAGTCCATAACCCTAGTAACTCGCTATGTGTAAGTAAGCCTATCAAAGTGGGCAAAGTAGAACCTGAATGAGTATTGCACCTGCCTGTGGAAAGCTAAATAAACAAAGTGCAGAGCCCAAAAGGGGTAGCCCCTCTCCCAAATTTACCAAGTACAAGAAATTAAGGCAAAACTAAGAAGCAGGTGCAAGACACAGTTAAGTCCAGGTCCTGTTCTGTCCCTGTCTATTTTGAACATAAGGATGAGTGACCTCATGGAGATCAACATCCAACACTGCGGAGACACCATCACATGTTTCTCAACGCAGTGATCTAGAGCAATGCCCCCATCCCTTATGGGAAATATGCAAAAGCATGTAAATCAACAGCCGCGGAGACACCATCACATGTTTCTCAACGCAAGCAATGACTAGCCAGGTCTTTCCCCGGGAAGGAACAACCACGGGAAGGGCAGTCTCCAATGAAGGAAACCACCTATGCCAAAACATGGTATCCATCCACAGACAGCTGTTTCGGGGTATTGCCCCTCATCAGTGTGGAGTAGGAAACTGGCTAGTAGGAGCAATGCCTAGTGAAAGGCTATGAACATAAGGATGAGTGACCTCATGGAGATCAACATCCAACACTGCGGAGACACCATCACATGTTTCTCAACGCAGTGATCTAGAGCAATGCCCCCATCCCTTATGGGAAATATGCAAAAGCATGTAAATCAACAGCCGCGGAGACACCATCACATGTTTCTCAACGCAAGCAATGACTAGCCAGGTCTTTCCCCGGGAAGGAACAACCACGGGAAGGGCAGTCTCCAATGAAGGAAACCACCTATGCCAAAACATGGTATCCATCCACAGACAGCTGTTTCGGGGTATTGCCCCTCATCAGTGTGGAGTAGGAAACTGGCTAGTAGGAGCAATGCCTAGTGAAAGGCTATGAACATAAGGATGAGTGACCTCATGGAGATCAACATCCAACACTGCGGAGACACCATCACATGTTTCTCAACGCAGTGATCTAGAGCAATGCCCCCATCCCTTATGGGAAATATGCAAAAGCATGTAAATCAACAGCCGCGGAGACACCATCACATGTTTCTCAACGCAAGCAATGACTAGCCAGGTCTTTCCCCGGGAAGGAACAACCACGGGAAGGGCAGTCTCCAATGAAGGAAACCACCTATGCCAAAACATGGTATCCATCCACAGACAGCTGTTTCGGGGTATTGCCCCTCATCAGTGTGGAGTAGGAAACTGGCTAGTAGGAGCAATGCCTAGTGAAAGGCTATGAACATAAGGATGAGTGACCTCATGGAGATCAACATCCAACACTGCGGAGACACCATCACATGTTTCTCAACGCAGTGATCTAGAGCAATGGAGTTTCCTACTCCACACTGATGAGGGGCAATACCCCGAAACAGCTGTCTGTGGATGGATACCATGTTTTGGCATAGGTGGTTTCCTTCATTGGAGACTGCCCTTCCCGTGGTTGTTCCTTCCCGGGGAAAGACCTGGCTAGTCATTGCTTGCGTTGAGAAACATGTGATGGTGTCTCCGCGGCTGTTGATTTACATGCTTTTGCATATTTCCCATAAGGGATGGGGGCATTGCTCTAGATCACTGCGTTGAGAAACATGTGATGGTGTCTCCGCAGTGTTGGATGTTGATCTCCATGAGGTCACTCATCCTTATGTTCATAGCCTTTCACTAGGCATTGCTCCTACTAGCCAGTTTCCTACTCCACACTGATGAGGGGCAATACCCCGAAACAGCTGTCTGTGGATGGATACCATGTTTTGGCATAGGTGGTTTCCTTCATTGGAGACTGCCCTTCCCGTGGTTGTTCCTTCCCGGGGAAAGACCTGGCTAGTCATTGCTTGCGTTGAGAAACATGTGATGGTGTCTCCGCGGCTGTTGATTTACCTGTCTATTTTGAGACCTCCTGGCATATAGCGAGGTGAAATACTAGAGTTAGGGACCATCCTCTTTTGGGTACACCTTACCGCAGTGGGATGACTTTTACACGCTTGTAATCCAAATGGTGTCAACTAAGCACCCTATGGTTTGTTTACGTGTTTTACTATTATTTATTTCCTGTGTCTGTGGCGTGATTGTCACCAGTGATGAGCGAACATGCTCGACACTGCTCGTTACTCAATCGAGCATTAGGGTGCTCGGGCACTTTAGTTGTTTGGCTGAGTATCGCAATGCTTGAGTCCCTGTCATGCATGTTTCATGACTGTTAAACAGCCAATCAACATTCGGGGTTTGTCTGCCATACACAGTAATGCAGTAGCCACGTTGATTGGCCTGCTACATCGCACCATTGGGTCAGTCTAAGGGTACCAATATGCAAATAAAGTCTGTGGAGCCTCATTTAAGAGTCTCAAACACGGGACTGGCCAGATCTTCCTCCAGGGAATATCTGTAAACTCGTAAAGAGCTGGATATTGACTTAAAGGGCCACTTAATATGGTGGTAATGGTGGTTTCCAAAAGGAGTCACCCCTTGGCTGGGTCCTTCACTGGAGGAAGATCTGGCTAGTCCCGTGTTGGAGAGTGAGACTCTTAAATGAGGCTCCACGGACTTTATTTGCATATTCGTATTTCCCAGGGAGCATTGCTCCGAGGATTTCACTGTGATTGAGCACCTTTGCCGGCTGCCGCAGTGTTTCCTTTGACTGGTCTCCCTGAGGTCAGTGAGTTTAAGGGTACCGTCACATTTAGCGATGCACCAGCGATCCTGTCAACGATACGACCCGGTCAGGATCGCTGGCCCATCGCTAAATAGTCGCTAGTAAGCTGCCAATCAGGCAGATCTCTCCAGCGATGCAGCAGCGGTCGGCGGTCGTTACTTACCTGTCAGACGCGGCGATGAAGACGTCCTCCCACTCGCGTCATGAGTCGCTCGTCGGCGCCAGCAGGAAGCGGCCGACGAGAAATGGCCCAGGACGTTCTCGCGCGATCAGCAATAGACAGCAGGGGAGCCGGTCGGAGGTAAGTATCACACATAGCGATATCGCTAGCAATATCGCTGCTGCGTCACAAAATCATTGACGCTTAAGCGATATCGCTAGCGATCTCGCTTAGTGTGATGGGGCCTTTAGACCCGGGGATCCTATGCTCGGCCCACTAACCTCTAAAATCAGAGGATAAAATTAATATTCACTGCTTCCCCCACCCATCAATCGGCGCTGATGAATGGATGGGAGAAGCAATCAATATTCATCAAGTATTTATATCTGCTTAACAAGCTGATCAGTTATTTAAAAACAAATATACACACACAAAAGTTCTTTATTTTAAAAAAAACACTCCCCAACAATTCCGCTTAAGTACTCATTTATTAGAAAGTATAGTCCCGCAGAGGTCTGACGTAGTCCATGGCACCATGATCACCGCTTCAACGTCTGCAGCATATGAAGCCTCATTCACAAAATTAAATTCGCTGCCGGTTCTCATGCTGAGGGTAGCACAAGAGTTGGCCGCTGTGACAAGCATTGATGTCAGGAACGTTAGGCTGTGTGCACACGCTGCGGATTAGGTGCGGATTCATCCGCGTGGATTTTGTAAAATCCACAGGTGAAACCTCAATGGAGGAGATGGCAAACCGCAGCAGAATCCGCAGAAAGAATTGGCATGTCAATTCTTTCTGCGGATTGAAAACCGCAGATAATCTGCGCGGAAAATTCCGCACCGTCTGCATTGCGGTTTTTGATTGCCATAGGGAATCATGGTACTGTACATCGCAGCAAAAACTGCTGCGGAACCGCAGCAAAATCCGCAGCGTGTGCACACAGCCTTACCGCTGGTCACAGAGGCTACCTTACAGACGTCACCTCCGGTCACAGACACTGCCGGCTATCGTGGAGTGCTGCAAGATCCTACAGTGTGTGCTGGTGTGACAGCCTATGAAGCCCTGTTCACTGAACAAGGCTCCATATGCTGGAATTTTGGATGGGGCTTTTCGTGAGACATCAATGTGGATTATAGCGGATCCATTGAACTATGATGGACTGTGGGATTTTTGGAGGGAAATAAATTGGTGAAAGAGGGTGTCTGTTTTTTTGTTAAAATAAATGACTTTTCTCTGTGTGTGTTTATTAATACCTGCAGGATTAATATTGGTGTGTCTCACTGACACCTTTCCATTACTAGCCCCAGGGCTTGGTGTCAGCACCAGCTGCTGACATCAACCACTAATCCTATTATCCCACACCAGTGCAATCGGGTAGAGCTGAATCAGGGCACCAGAATTGGTGCATAAAATGGGATGTGGCAGTTCTGGGCAGCTGAGGGCTGGTAATTTTAGGCAGCCTTCAGCTGTATATATACAGTGGGTATGGAAAGTATTCAGGCCCGTTTACATTTTTCACTCTTTGTTTCATTGCAGCTATTTGGTAAATTCAAAAAAGTTCATTTTTTTCTCATTAATGTTCACTCTGCACCCCATCTTGACTGAAAAAAAACAAAAATGTAGAAATTTTTGCAAATTTATTAAAAAAGAAAAACTGAAATATCACATGGTCAGAAGTATTCAGACCTTTGCTCAGACACTCATATTTAAGTCACATGCTGTCCATTTCCTTGTGATCCTCCTTGAGATGGTTCTACTCCTTCATTGGAGTCCAGCTGTGTTTAATTAAACTGATAGGACTTGATTTGTAAAGGCACACATCTGTCTATATAAGATCTTACAGCTCACAGTGCATGTCAGACCAAATGAGAATCATGAGGTCAAAGGAACTGGCCAAGGAGCACAGAGACAGAAGTGTTGCAAGGCACAGACCTGGCCATGGTTACAAAAGAATGTCTGCAGTATTCAAGGTTCCTAAGAGCACAGTGGCCTCCATAATCCTTAAATGGAAGAAGTTTGGGACCACCAGAAGTTTTCCTAGATCTGGTCGTCCAGCCAAACTGAGCAATTGTGGGAGTAGAACCTTGGTGAGAGGGGTAAAGAAGAACCCCAAGATTACAGTGGCTGAGCTCCACAGATGCAGTAGGGAGATGGGAGAAAGTTCCACTGCAGCCCTCCACCAGTCGGGCCTTTATGGCAGAGTGGCCCGATGGAAGCCTCTCCTCAGTGCAAGACATATGAAAGCCTGCTTTGTTAAAAAACACATGACGGACACCCAGACTATGAGAAATAATATTCTATGGTCTGATGAGATGAAGATAGAACATTTTGGTGATAATTCTTATCCGTATGTGTTGAGAAAACCAGGCACTGCTCATCACCTGTCCAATACAATCCCAACAGTGAAACATGGTGATGGCAGTGGGTCGCCCTCCCAGGGCCGTGGGGTACTCGGTACCTGGCCGGCGTCGGCAGGATGTGTCACAGCAGCGGTGACCCGGTGCGTAGTTCCAAAGCTTTACTCACAGTCTGTAGTACACACAGGTGCCTGCCTCCGTGCTGTGTCCTCCAGGTCAGAGACTCAATCAA
The DNA here is from genome assembly GCF_039654945.1 of Dendrobates tinctorius. NCBI lineage: Eukaryota > Metazoa > Chordata > Amphibia > Anura > Dendrobatidae > Dendrobates > Dendrobates tinctorius. The sequence goes on from NW_027361707.1 coordinate 52,924,621, forward strand.
CCTCCAGGCCAGATGGAATGCTCCCTTTCAACGCTCCGCCAACATGTGCCTTTCTGAACGTCTCCTCTTATAGCGCCTTTAAGTGTGAAGTACTCCCAGTACTGAGTTACACTGGAGTGCCTCCTGTCAGATGTTCCCAAGAACTCTACTTGTACGGCAGACACCTGTAGCCTGCTTCGGGGACTCCTTACTCCTGAGTCCCGGCTCACTATCCAAGTTGCTGTTGTGCCCCCAAGTCTTAGATGGGAGTAGTGCATTTACAGCTCACTACTCCACTGGTGTCTGCTGTAGAACCAATAGTGTCCATACAACCTCGGGGACCGGGCCCCGGCCTTGCACTTAGAACTTCTAGGCAGGGTTTTCTCCTAACCCACGTCCTCTGTTCCGTTTTACTCCTTCGTTCCGTACTAGTCTATCCTTCTTATGGAAGATCAGGTTTCAGTTCAATGTCTTTCTCCTTCTTTCCTTTCCCGTGCCAGCAGACCCAGGTCACTGAGATCTGCTGCAGCACCTCCTTCCTCCATCCCTCTCCCAGGTATCTTCTTTTCTCCTCACCGAGTGACTCTCTGACTGACTGACCTCAAATCCTAAACCTTCCCGCTCTTTTATGTATTCTAACTCCACCCGCCTCCCAGCACATTTCGTGTTCCAAGCAGGGAGCCACCAAAGGTGCTCTGCTACACTTCAAGCAGGGAGCTGCAATGTGGCTTTGCTGAACTACCGTGTTGTGTGGGATGCAGGTGTTGGAGTGTGGTCAGGAGCCTCCAACTTACCTGGATGGTGGGGCACCACACCTCAGGAGGAGGTGCAGTACCTCTGTGGCGACTGAGCCTCAGGGGCGCCACATACACTCCCGTTAAACACAGCACATCTGCAGGCTGCATGGCTAACAAAGTTGACAATACAGGAACATACAAATTTTTTATAAATATTTCTTATACTAAACTTCCCAATGTGGGAGGCACGGTTTCTTGAACGTTGCAAACAGTTTTAACTAGCTCTCTAAATTCAAAATTCTGCTACCTAATTTAAAGTGCTATGGAAGCAACTCAATATCAATTCACCGTTTTCTAGAAACACATCTCTGTTCTGTTACTCTACACATTCTCTTACTTTCTTATATGACAACTGCTGGTGTCTGGTTCATCACCTGTAACTTCAATTGTATATCAAAATTTCTTTAGTATACCGTTTTTCAAAAATATATTAACCATTATCAATAAATGCAAATAATAGACACGGGTCCGGCCAACATGTCTGGAAATGTCCTTATGCTGAGGTAATTCTTCCTTCAAGAAGAGAGAGTTCTATGTAAAACCAAGAGAGAGCACCTAAAGAGGTGCAAACTATATACAATAACAGTTCTGGACCATTCAGCGTTCATGATCTCTGCAGTTCAAGTGGAGAAGCTGCCAATACAACTGGGCAACAACTGGAAAAAATAAAACTATACCATGATGGTCAAAATAAGAAACAAAAGGCACAACGGTGCAAATACCCTCCTGGGTAACAAGAGTTATTTTAAAGAAGCATCTTGACTAATTGCTGTCCCCTCCTGGGGTTTCTGGACTGGAACTGCTTCTAGGGGAGAAAAATGCATTGGCAGTCCGCAGGTACTCCTTCTCCATCAGAGTCAAACATGTGGTTTTCTTTAGGCTTGGCTGCGGGACTGGTGTTGATCCAGCTCAGCACATGGGGATAGGCACAAACACTGTTGGAGTGGTCACTGGGGATGAAGGGGCAGTAGGCGGCTTATGCCTGCAGGACTTGAGATCCTCAGGGACCCGTCTGATGTTCATTGCATACCAGCCTCTCAATCCTTCATGTCTGGTAAACATTACATGATCTCCTGGATGCAAGTTTCTGGCAGGGTGCCCTTTTCTCAAGTGGGGTTCCACGTCCCTCCGATTGAAGAACAAATCGGAGATTCGGCTGGGGTCATGGATAAAGCCGAACCCCCGCTCATGATTTACATTTAGAATGTGCCCCCAACCTGCTGCGTCCCGGGAACCATAGTGACCGGCACGGACCTGCTCTTTCCAGTCCAAATCAGGGCCCAGTACAGCTAACCTTCGCTGCTCCCTCTCTCGGTGTTCAGCTGCCAGTTGTCGGATGGTCACTTGGCAGCCAGCCCAGTTCTCATCTTCTTCTCGTTCCTCCTGAAACCGATCCCGGCTCGTGGTGTACCGCTGCACCACCGTCAGGAGTTCAGATGGTTCCCCCCAGGGACAGGTATCCCGGTCCCAGACCAGATCTAACACGACCTGGCCGGCCACTGCGACCGCGATACACCCCAGGGCCTTCCCAGGTGTAGGGGCATCAGACATACCTGGGGCCTCCTGGTGGTGCGGTCTCTGCTCCGGTGCAGGCATAGTGGCGGTGGACGCCGTTCGCTGGGATGCCGGGGACGGCGGTGGAGCTAATGACGGCTCCGTGTCTGCAATGGTCTCTGGAGGGACCTGCGTGGCTGCGTCAGGTCCGGACGGGGGGCTTCTCTTCCTCCGCTTCGGCTCCCAGAGCCGTGTTCAACTCCTCCAGTGGTAGCGGCAGAGAGGGAACACTATACGCTACCGGTGGTATGGCAGCGGTTGCAGGCTGCACAAGGTCTGCCTGGAAAGATTCCGGTGCAGCAGCGGTGGGTACCGGTGGTGCGGGTACCGCAGGTGTAGGCCCCTCCTGGGCGCGCTGCAGCTTTAAGGTCCATAGCGCTTCCTGCCTCAGTTGCAAGCGGCATGTCAGCTGGGCTATTTCGTCCTCCAGCTGCTGGCGGTTCATCTCAGACACTGGGTAGGAGCCTTCAGCCATGGCGCTGGGGAGGTCCAGCATAACCTCCTCGCGCTCCGCAGGCCTCATCCCTTCTCCTTCCAAGATGGCGTTCTGGCGTTCTTCTTCCTGTCTCGGCTCTTTTCACCGCCACTGGCTTCCGCTCCTCCTTCTTGGGGCGGCGTCTTCTTCCAGCTCCTCCATACCAAGCCAGTATACGAACCCCTCGGGGGGTGGGCCATGTTGCCGTTGCATAGTAATTCAGGCAGGGGAGGCCCAGGACAGTTCGCTGTCTTTTCTTAGGACCTCCCATGTTGTCAACGCCCTTCTTCACCACGCCAGCGGCCATTTTTAATGTTCATTTTACAGTCTATTAAATTGGGTCTTCTGCACATTTTCAAAAACTTTAAGTCTTAGGCACACAGAACCCAATGGCATCGGGTCTCATCATTCTGTTCGTGACGCCAAGTTTGGGTCGCCCCCCCAGGGCCGGGGTACTCGGTACCGGGCCGGCGTCGGCGGGATGTGTCACAGCAGCGGTGACCCGGTCCGTGGCCCTGTGCGCCCAATTAACAGGGGAAGTTTGAATGGTGGAATGTAATTAATGGAATAGTTCGTGACGCCACCAGTGGTGTTCGGCAAGTGAGATGTTGAGCCGACGCTGCGTGCAGATCCTCTGGTGCTGGTGGTGTGTTGCAGCCAAGATGATGAAGCTCCCCACAGGTGGAGCTGTAGCCCCAGGGCGGTGTAGATGTAGGGGTAGAGGAGAGGCACAAGCGGTGTAGAAGCTGGTACCCAGATGTAGCGGTGCTGGGTGAATGGGTGCAAGAATCAATGGAGGACTCCAGGCTTGTAGTTCCAAAGCTTTACTCACAGTCTGTAGTACACACAGGTGCCTGCCTCCGTGCTGTGTCCTCCGGGTCAGGGACTCAATCAACCTCCAGGCCAGATGGAATGCTCCCTTCCAACGCTCTGCCAACATGTGCCTTTCTGAATGTCTCCTCTTATAGCGCATTTAAGTGTGAAGTACTCCCAGTACTGAGTTACACTGGAGTGCCTCCTGACAGATGTTCCCAAGAACTCTACTTGTACGACAGACAGCTGTAGCCTGCTTCGGGGACTCCTTACTCCTGAGTCCCAGCTCACTATCCAAGTTGCTGTTGTGCCCCCAAGTCTTAGATGGGAGTAGTGCATTTACAGCTCACTACTCCACCGGTGTCTGCTGTAGAACCATTAGTGTCCATACAACCTCGGGGACCAGGCCCCGGCCTTGCACTTAGAACTTCTAGGCAGGGTTCTCTCCTAACCCACGTCCTCTGTTCCCTTTTACTCCTTCGTTCCGTACTAGTCTATCCTTCTTATGGAAGATCAGGTTTCGGTTCAATGTCTTTCTCCTTCTTTCCTTTCCCGTGCCAGCAGACTCAGGTCACTGAGAACTGCTGCAGCATCTCCTTCCTCCATCCCTCTCTCATGGATCTTCTTTCCTCACTCCTCACCGAGTGACTCTCTGACTGACTGACCTCAAATCCTAAACCTTCCCGCTCTTTTATGTACTCTAACTCCACCCGCCTCCCAGCACGTTTCGTGTTCCAAGCAGGGAGCCACCAAAGGTGCTCTGCTACACTCCAAGCAGGGAGCCGCAATGTGGGATTGCTGAACTACCGTGTTGTGTGGGATGCAGGTGTTGGAGCACAGCCAGGAGCTTCCAACTTACCTGGATGGTGGGGCACCACACCTCAGGAGGAGGTGCAGTACCTCTGTGGCAACTGAGCCTCAGGGGCGCCCCATTAAACACAGCACGTCCGCGGGCTGCAATGCAAACAAAGTTGACAATACAGGAACATACACATTTTTTTTGTAATGCTGAATAAACATATCTTATACTAAACTTCCCAATGTGGGAGGCACGGTTTCTTGAACATTGCAAACAGTTTTAACTAGCTATCTAAATTCAAAATTATGCTACCTAATTTAAAGTGCTATGGAAGCAACTCAATATCAATTCACCTTTTTCTAGCAACACATCTCTGTTCTGTTCCTCTATACATTCTCTTACTTTCTTATATGACAACTGCTGGTGTCTGGTTCATCACCTGTAACTTCAAATCTTTATTCACATTCAAGGCATTTGGACTTCAAAATTTCTTTAGTATACCATTTACTAAATTTCGACATTTGTAAAACATTCACTATAAAATCTGTCATTAAGCATTATCATTTTCTAGCTTTCTGTTTAAAAAATATATTAACCATTATCAATAAGTGCAAATAATAGACACAGTCCGGCCAACATGTCTGGAAATGTCCTTATGCTGAGGTAATTCTTCCTTCAAGAAGAGAGAGTTCTATGTAAAACCAAGAGAGAGCACCTAAAGAGGTGCAAACTATATACAATAACAGTTCTGGACCATTCAGCATTCATGATCTCTGCAGTTCAAGTGGGGAAGCTGCCAATACAACTGGGCAACAACTGGAAAAAACAAAACTAAACCATGATGGTCAAAACAAGAAACAAAAGGCACAACGATGCAAATACCCTCCTGGGTAAAGAGAGTTATTTTAAAGAAGCATCTTGACTAATTGTTGTCCCCTCCTGGGGTTTCTGGACTTTGGGTGTCTTCATCCTGTCGCTGGTTGCTTGACAATTGCATGCACTCTGCCTCACAAAAGGAGAGATAAGGACTGGTCGGGGTAATTGAAAGGGCCGTGGAAATGTCAACTGCCTGCGGGGACGGCATATCCGCTACCACTGATGGCACTTCGGCTGCGGTCAGCGACTCAGCCGGTGTTGTGGCTGCTACCTCTGACTCCGATTCTTCTGTGTCCATCGGGACCTCAGCCAGCGGCACCGCAGTCTGGGGTCGCCGGCGGAGGTCAGTGGGGCCATTCCTATTTATGGGTTCCGCTCCTAAAACTAGGGTCAGACCTTGAGTGGTAATCATACCTGGTGCTCCCAGCTGCGGTTCTGGTACCTGGTAGTGGACGGCGGCAGCCGCAACTCCCTGAGTTGCCAATGGGGTGGATCGCAGCTGGAATAGGGCAGGGGCAAGACCGGTTTCTTCCGGGGCCGTCGGTGGAGGCCTGTGCAACCGCACCCGGTCCAGACGGGGACGCGGTCCCGGCCCTCCATTCTGCTCCGGAACCCTCATATATCTCCTCCGGACGGGGCTCATCCAATGGCAATATCGGTTGTGAGGTGGTGGCGGGCGCTGCAGGGGATGTATCAGCGGTCGTAGCCTCCGCAGGCGCGGCCTGGGGGTGAGTGGCTTCCCCTCCCCCCATTCTTCTGACTCCTTTTCCCTTTCCATCATGGCGTTCTGGCGTTCTACTTCCTGTCTCGGCTCTTTTCCCGCCACTGGCTTCCGCTCCTCCTTCTTGGGGCGGCGTCTTCTTCCAGCTCCTCCATACCAAGCCAGTATACGAACCCCTCGGGGGGTGGACCATGTTGCCGTTGCATAGTAATTCAGGCAGGGGAGGCCCAGGACAATTCGCGGTCTTTTCTTAGGACCTCCCATGTTGTCACGCCCTTCTTCACCACGCCAGCGGCCATTTTTAATGTTCATTTTACAGTCTATTAAATTGGGTCTTCAGCACATCTTCAAGAACTTTAAGTCTTAGGCACACAGAACCTGATGGCATCGGGTCTCGTCATCCTGTTCATGACGCCAAGTTTGGGTCGCCCTCCCAGGGCCGTGGGGTACTCGGTACCGGGTCGGCGTCGGTGGGATGTGTCACAGCAGCGGTGACCCGGTCCGTGGCCCTGGGCGCCCAATTAACAGGGGAAGTTTGAATGGTGGAATGTAATTAATGGAATAGTTCGTGATGCCACCTGTGGTGTTCGGCAAGTGAGATGTTGAGCCGACGCTGCGTGCAGATCCTCTGGGGCTGGTGGTGTGTTGCAGCCAAGATGGTGAAGCTCCCCACAGGTGGAGCTGTAGCCCCAGGGCGGTGTAGATAAGATAATAATTTTTTTTTTAGTCAAGATGGGGTGCAGAGTGTACATTAATGAGAAAAAAAAATAAATTTTTGAATTTAGCAAGCAGCTGCAATGAAACAAAGAGTGAAAAATTTAAAGGGGTCTGAATACTTTCCATACCCACTGTATTATATATACACACACATATATATTTATTATAACTTTTTACATTTTTAAAATTACAATAAAAGAAATTAGGCTGATGCAAAAGTTTGGGCACCCTGCAAGTCTAGTACTTAGTAGCACCCTCTTTTGTAAGTATCACAGCTTGTAAATGCTTTTTACAGCTAGACAAGAGTTTTTCAATTCTTGTTTGAGGGATTTTCATCCATTCTTCCTTGGAAAATTCTTCCAGTTCTGTGAGATTCCTGGGTCTTCTTGCATTCTCTGCTATTTTGAAGTCTAGCCACAGATTTTCAATGATGTTCAGATCAGGGGACTGTGAGGGCCATTGTAAAACCTTCAGCTTGTGCCTTTTGAGGTAGTCTGTTGTGGATTTTGACATGATCTTAAGATTATTATCCATTTGGAGAAGCCATCCTCTTTTTAGCTTCTGCTTTTTTACAGATGGTGTTATGTTTGCATCAAGAATTTGTTGAAGTTTCATTGAATCCATTCTTCCCTCTACCCATGACATATTGCTAAATCTTTCTGAAGGACTTTTGCAGTCAAGCAGGGATTCTGATTTACCACTCTAGCAATCCTATGAGCAGCTCTAACTGAAATTTTGCTTGTTGTTTTAGACCTTATCTTGACCTCCACTGTTGCTGCTAACTGCCATTTATTATTTACATTTGGAACTGAGGAAAGGGCAACTTTAAAACACTTTGCTATTTTCTTATGTCCTTCTGCTTTGTGGGCATCCACCATTTTCATGTTCAGACTTCTAGGCAGCTACTTAGAAGAACGCATGGCTGCAGTGTTTTGCACAAGGTTAGAGGAGACTGAATTTAAATGAAGCTGGGAAATTTGCATCACCTGGCCTTTCGTTACGATGAGAGTGAACAAGCCATAACCTGAACAGGCTAATTAAGATCTGAAACCTTAGTTAAAGTTATCTGAGCACACAAATCTCCAAGGGTGCCCAAACTTTTGCATCTTCCTGTTTTTCTTTTTGTAGCTTTTAAAATGTAAAAAATGAAAATAGATTTTTTTTTTGCCTAAAATACAAAGAAAATGTGTAATCTTTCACTTTAGGCCTTTTGTAGATCATTTCATGTTCAACTTGCTTAACTTCTCACATTAAAAGTCATTTTAAGTGGTGGTTCCCAAACATTTACATGTCACTGTTGTCAAGAACACCACACTGCACTTGCTCACTGAGCCAGTGCACGTGTCCTGAGTACAAAGACTGTGCCCAAAGATACCTGTGGAGCGGGGTCTCAGTGGTGACGATGCATGCTCCAAGCTCACAGGACCTGAAGCACGTGACTGCTGGGGGCGTGGCCTCAGCTCCATAGAGCCAGGAGCTGCAAGGAAACTCCTAGAAAGGTAACTACAGGGCAATGTTACCAAGGGGCATAGACAGGGACGTAAACCAGATCAAGCCGGTTCAAAGCACGAGATAGCAGGACAGTACCAAAGGGTTAGACAGAATGGATAGTCAGGACGCAGCAATAGATCACAAAACCAGAACGGGCAATAGACGGTACAATAGGGACAAACTGTAGGAGTAACGATAGCCAAGCCAGGAGGTCAGAACCAGAAAAGACAATAGTACCAAAACGAGAGCCGGAGTACAGAGTGAGGGAACAGACCGGGTCATACACGGGAAGCAAACAAGCAACGCAGAATACACGCACACCAGGGGTCAGACCCACCAGAACAAAAGTATAGCTGACAGAGAACCCTGGTAAAGAGTGAGTATAAATACCCCTCCCATATCCGGAAAGAGGCCACGAACACTTAACCCTGTGAGTGTAGGGCAAGAACCCTGCTCAAACCATAACAACTGTATTTTTCACCTATTCCGTTTATAGGTGATATATGTTGTTTAAGGCAGTGGTCCCCAACCTTTTTTGCACCAGGGACCGGTTTCAAGCAAGACCATTCTTCCAAGGCCCGGCAGGGTGGGGATGGAGGTGTGGCAGGGGCCCCATCACTCCCTTCTCCCCATCATTGCCTTCACCCCATCACTCCCTTCTCCCCATCATTGCCTTCACCCCATCACTCCCTTCTCCCCATCATTGCCTTCACCCCATCACTCCCTTCTCCCTATCATTGCCTTCACCCCATCACTCCCTTCTCCCCATCATTGCCTTCACCCCATCACTGCTGTCTCCCCATCATTGCCTTCACCCCATCACTGCTGTCTCCCCATCATTGCCTTCACCCCATCACTCCCTTCTCCCCATCATTGCCTTCACCCCATCACTGCCTTCACCCCATCACTGCTGTCTCCCCATCATTGCCTTCACCCCATCACTCCCTTCTCCCCATAATTGCCTTCACCCCATCACTCCCTTCTCCCCATCATTGCCTTCACCCCATCACTCCCTTCTCCCCATCATTGCCTTCACCCCATCACTGCCTTCTCCCCATCATTGCCTTCACCCCATCACTGCTGTCTCCCCATCATTGCCTTCACCCCATCACTGCTGTCTCCCCATCATTGCCTTCACCCCATCACTCCCTTCTCCCCATCATTGCCTTCACCCCATCACTGCCTTCACCCCATCACTGCTGTCTCCCCATCATTGCCTTCACCCCATCACTCCCTTCTCCCCATCATTGCCTTCACCCCATCACTGCCTTCACCCCATCACTGCTGTCTCCCCATCATTGCCTTCACCCCATCACTGCCTTCTCCCCATCATTGCCTTCACCCCATCACTCCCTTCTCCCCATCATTGCCTTCACCCCATCACTGCCTTCTCCCCATCATTGCCTTCACCCCATCACTCCCTTCTCCCCATCATTGCCTTCACCCCATCACTGCCTTCTCCCCATCATTGCCTTCACCCCATCACTGCTGTCTCCCCATCATTGCCTTCACCCCATCACTCCCTTCTCCCCATCATTGCCTTCACCCCATCACTGCCTTCTCCCCATCATTGCCTTCACCCCATCACTCCCTTCTCCCCATCATTGCCTTCACCCCATCACTGCCTTCACCCCATCACTGCTGTCTCCCCATCATTGCCTTCACCCCTTCACTCCCTTCTTCCCATCATTGCCTTCACCCCATCACTCCCTTCTCCCCATCATTGCCTTCACCCCATCACTCCCTTCTCCCCATCATTGCCTTCACCCCATCACTCCCTTCTCCCCATCATTGCCTTCACCCCATCACTGCCTTCTCCCCATCATTGCCTTCACCCCATCACTGCTGTCTCCCCATCATTGCCTTCACCCCATCACTCCCTTCTCCCCATCATTGCCTTCACCCCATCACTGCCTTCTCCCCATCATTGCCTTCACCCCATCACTCCCTTCTCCCCATCATTGCCTTCACCCCATCACTGCCGTCTCCCCATCACTGCCTTCACCCCATCACTCCCCTTATGTCCCCATCTCCTCCAGGGCCAGGCTACACAAACACAGACCAACACACACACACACACACACAGACATACATACACACACACACATTATACACACACACACACACACACACACACACACACCACCTCTCTCCTCTCACCTGCCCGCCGCCCGCGCTTCCTTGCTCTGACACAGCAGCAGCCGCGCTCTCCTCTCTGTGTCAGTCAGAGACAGGAAGCGTGGGCGGCGGGCAGGAAGCTGGACGCAGTGGACGGGTCCTTGCAGCTCCGCTCCTGCTATTCCCTCTTGCAGGCAGCGGAGCTGCTTGGATCGCTCCCTGGCCGCCGCTAAGAACTGCTGCGCGCCGCCCCAGCCCCCCGCTACGCCACTGACCGCCCCTGGCTCCCCTTGTGTCCGCGGACCGGCAAGGGCACTGCAGCGGCCCGGTGTTGGGCCGCGGACCGGCGGTTGGGGACCCCTGGTTTAAGGGACAACCTCCTTTGAAATATAAGTTTTAACAGAAACCTAATCCTATACCTTGAAAATCACTTTGTAGATTAGGAAAAAAAATCTGAGTTTTCTTCAGACACAGGGCCACTCTTCTGCAAGGACTGTGCCTGGTATTGCAATTTAGCATTGTTAACATGAAGGGAGTAGTTAATATGATTGTCCTTCCTCAGTGCAGATCAGATGTCCTGCTTTGTATTGAGGAAGGATCACCCTGAAACACCGTGTATTCAAATTGAGTTTATGGTTTGGCTTCTTACCCTAAGTCATGTGGAAAGGTTCTTTAGAGGGTCAATATTGACTTTGAGTATAGCTACTTCCAATAGGTGGCGCTAGAGTTCAAGTCCTCTCTGAAGAAGCAATTTGCATATATAATTATAATAAAAAATATTAAATTGTACTTAAAAATATTAGATTTAGTATTATTGCTTTTTAATGCAAAGAATAACAGGGGAAAGTATTACGGACATAAATTACTTGAAGACTCTGGACACACCTTGTATGTAGATGGGTGTTATATACCTGTGCTATCTGTGTATTATGGACCTGTGCTATCTGTGTAGTATGTACCTGTGCTATCTGTGTATTATGTACCTGTGCTATATGTTTATTATATACTTGTGCTAACTGTGTACTATGCACCTGTGCTATCAGTGTATTATGTACCTGTGCTATCTATTATGTACCTGTGCTATCTGTGTATTATGTACCTGTGCTATATGTTTATTATATACTTGTGCTAACTGTGTATTATGCACCTGTGCTATCTATGTACTATGTACTTGTGCTATCTGTGTATTATGCACCTGTGCTATCTGTATATTTTGTACCTGTGCTATCTGTATATTTTGTACCTGTGCTATCTGTGTATTATGTACCTGTGCTATTTGTGTATTATGCACCTACAGTATGCTATCTGTGTATTTTGGACCTGTACTGTGTATTATGTACCTGTGCTATATGTTTATTATGTACCTGTGCTAACTGTGTATTATGCACCTGTGCTATCTATGTATTATGCACCTGTGCTATATGTTTATTATGTACCTGTGCTATCTGTGTATTATGTACCTGTGCTATATGTTTATTATGTACATGTGCTAACTGTGTATTATGTACCTGTGCTATGTTTATTATGTACCTGTGCTATATGTTTATTATGTACCTGTGCTATCTGTGTATTATGCACCTGTGCTATATGTTTATTATGTACCTGTGCTATATGTTTATTATGCACCTGTGCTATATGTTTATTATGTACCTGTACTATCTGTGTATTATGCACCTGTGCTAACTGTGTATTATGTACCTGTGTTATATGTTTATTATGCACCTGTGCTATATGTTTATTATGTACCTGTGCTATATGTTTATTATGCACCTGTGCTATATGTTTATTATGTACCTGTGCTATATGTGTATTATGCACCTGTGCTATCTGTGTATTATGCACCTGTGCTAACTGTGTATTATGTACCTGTGCTATATGTTTATTATGTACCAGTGCTATCTGTGTATTATGCACCTGTGCTATCTGTGTATTTTGGACCTGTGCTAACTGTGTATTATGTACCTGTGCTATATGTTTATTATGTACCAGTGCTATCTGTGTATTATGCACCTGTGCTATCTGTGTATTATGTACCTGTGATATCTGTGTATTATGCACCTGTGCTATATGTTTATTATGTACATGTGCTAACTGTGTATTACGTACCTGTGCTAACTGTGTATTATGCACATGTGCTATCTGTGCATTAGGTACCTGTGCTATATGTGTATTATGTAACTGTGCTATCTGTGTATTATGTACCTGTGCTATATGTTTATTATGTACCTGTGCTATATGTGTATTATGTACCTGTGCTATCTGTGTATTATGTACCTGTGCTGTGTATTATGCACATGTGTTATCTGTGTATTATGTACCTGTGCTATATGTGTATTACATAACTGTGCTATCTGTGTATTATGTAACTGTGCTATCTGTGTATTATGTACCTGTGCTATCTGTGTATTACGTACCTGTGCTATATGTGTATTACATAACTGTGCTATCTGTGTATTATGTAACTGTGCTATATGTGTATTACGTAACTGTGCTATCTGTGTATTATGTAACTGTGCTATATGTGTATTACATAACTGTGCTATCTGTGTATTATGTAACTGTGCTATCTGTGTATTATGTAACTGTGCTATCTGTGTATTATGTACCTGTGCTATCTGTGTATTATGTACCTAGAATCATAGAATCGTAGAGTTGGAAGGGACCTCCTGGGCCATCTGGTCCAACCCCCTGCTCAAAGCAGGATTCGCTAAATCATCCCAGTCAGATGTCTGTCCAGCCTCTGTTTGAAGACTTCCATTGAAGGAGAACTCACCACTTCTTGTGGCAGCCTGTTCCACTCATTGATCACTCTAACTGTCAAAAAGTTTTTTCTAATATCTAATCTGTGTCTCCTCCCATTCAGTTTCATCCCATTGCTTCTAGTCTTTCCTTGTGCAAATGAGAATAAAGTTGATCCTTCTACAATGTGACAGCCCTTTAGATATTTGTAGACAGCTATTAAGTCTCCTCTCAGTCTTCTCTTTTGCAAACTAAACATTCCCAAATCCTGCAACCTTTCCTCATAAGACAGGGTTTGCAGACCGGTCACCATTCTGCTCGCTCTTTTCTGAACTTGCTCCAGTTTGTTGATGTCTTTTTTAAAATGTGGTGCCCAAAACTGGACACAATATTCCAGATGAGGTCTGACCAAAGAGGAGTAGAGGGAAATAATGACTTCACGTGATCTAGACTGTATGCTTCTGTTAATACATCCTAGAATTGCATTTGCCTTTTTTGCTGCTGCATCACACTGTTGACTCATATTCAGTCTGTGATCTATTAGTATACCCAAGTCTTTTTCACATGTGCTGTCACTTAGCCCTATTCCTCCCATTCTATATATGCTTTTTTCATTTTTATTGCCCAGATGTAGTACTTTGCATTTCTCCCTGTTAAAAACCATTGTGTTAGTTGCTGCCCACTTCTCCAGTTTATTTAAATCTTTTTGAATCCTCTCTCTCTCTTCTCTAGTATTAGCTATCCCTCCTAGCTTTGTGTCATCAGCAAATTTAATCAGTTTACCCTCAATTCCTTCATCTAAATCATTGATAAAGATGTTGAACAATACAGGGCCCAGGACAGAGCCCTGTGGTACCCCACTTGAGACATTCTTCCAACTGGATGTGCAGCCATTTACGACCACTCTTTGGGTCCGATCACTAAGCCAGTTATGAATCCACCTAACAGTTGCCTTGTCCATTCCATACTTAGTCATTTTTTCAATAAGGATTGTATGAGAGACTTTGTCAAATGCTTTGCTGAAGTCAAGATATACTATATCTACAGCATTTCCTTGATCCACCCAATCAGTGATACCGTCATAGAAGGAAATTAAGTTAGTCTGGCATGACTTATTAGTTACAAACCCATGCTGACTCTGTTTAATCACTTCATTCTTATCCAGGTATTGACATACATGTTGTTTAATAATTTGTTCAAAGATCTTTCCTGGTATAGAAGTCAGACTCACCGGCCTATAGTTGCTTGGGTCCACCTTCTTCCCCTTTTTGAAGATAGGAACAACATTTGCTCTTCTCCAGTCTTCTGGCACTTCTCCTGTTCTCCAAGAATTTTCAAAGATTATGGAGAGGGGTTCAAAAATTTCTTCTGCTATCTCCTTCAGTACTCTGGGGTGTAATTCATCTGGACCTGGAGACTTGAATTCATTTAGGTTAGCTAAGTGTTTCCTCACTATCTTTCTGTTTATAGATATCCTGGATTCTTCTAGTCCCTTAATAGGACAGTGAATAACAGTTGATGTTACATTTCCTTTCTGAGAGAAAACAGATGCAAAATAGGAATTTAAAAGTTCAGCCTTCTCAACATCCTGTCTTACCATTTTCATCCTGTAAAAATCCTATAGCATCTTTGACTTTTCTTTTACTTTTGACATATCCCCAAAATCCTTTATTATTGCTTTTGACATCTCTTGCAAGCCTCAATTCATTTTCAGCTTTAGCTAATCTGATTTGTGCTTTGCAGGTTCTGCAGACCGCATTATATTCTTCTTTAGATATGCCTCCCTCCTTCCATTTTATAAACATTTTTTTCTTCCTTTTTAGCATGTGCTTAAGTTCTGTGTTCATCCATCCTGGTTTCCTCAAATGCTTCCTATTCTTCCCTCTTTTCGGAATTGTTAACAACTGTGCTTTGAGAATTTCATTTTTCAAGATTTCCCATCCTTCCTGGACATTTTTGTCTTTAAGGATATCCAGCCATTGGATCCCTCCAATTCTCTTTCTGAATCCCTTAAAATCTGCCTTTCTGAAATCTAACCTTGATGTCTGAGTCTTCACAGGTCTTCCTCCTCTAGTTATCCAAAATTCTAAAATAGCATGGTCGCTACCTCCTAGGGTCCCAGCCACTTTTACCTCCTCAACCATTTCCTCCCTGTTTATAAGGATTAGATCCAAGGTAGCAGTTCCCCTTGTTTTCTCCCTTACCTTTTGGAAGATAAAGTTGTCAGCAAGAGAGGATAAGAATTTCCTTGACCTGTTAGTTTTGCCTGAGAGAGATTCCCAACAAATTTCTGGATAGTTGAAATCTCCCATGACAACTATGTCATATTTTTTGGAGAACTTGGCCAATTGATGCATAAAGAGTTCATCCATATCTTCAGCTTGCACAGGCGGCCTGTAGTAAATGCCTACAATGGTGTCCTTTCCATTGTTCTGTCCTTGTATTCTTACCCAAACAGTTTCCACAGGACTCCCCGTCTCTGAAGCTTCAATCTCTGTGCAGATATACGCGTTTCTAACATACAATGCGACACCCCCTCCTCATTTATCAAGTCTGTTTCTTGCAAATAAGTTGTATCCTTCTAGTCTTGTATTCCAATCATGTGTATCGTCCCACCAAGTTTCAGTGATTCCAATGACATCATATTTCTTTTCCTGTGTTAGTAGTTCCAATTCTCCTTGTTTGTTGCCCATGCTTTGTGCATTAGTATAGAAACATTTTAGTTTGTGATTGGTTTCTCTTTCTCCAATATTTTTATTGATTAGATTCTTTCGTCTTTGTTCTTCCTTTCCACTTCTAATAGCAGAGTTCTCAATAGCATTTGTCAGGTGTATGGCTTTTTCTGGTCTTTTGCTTCCCTTCCCACGTTGTTCTAGTTTAAAGCTCTCCTTACAAGTGTAGCAAGGCGACTTCCAAATACATGCTTTCCAGTCTTCGTAAGGTGCACCCCATCTCTAGCAAGTAGTCCATCATATAAGTAATTCACTCCGTGATCCAGAAATCCAAATCGTTGCTGACGGCACCATCGACGTAGCCAGTTGTCCACCTGCAGAATCTTATTCCACCTCCTTGTTCCATGGCCATCCACTGGGAGGATGTAAGAGAAGACCACCTGCGCTCCCAGTTCTTTCACTTTCTTGCCTAAGTCTTCAAAGTCTCTGCAGATGGTTTCCAGGTCGTTTCTTGTGGTGTCATTTGTCCCCACATGTAGTAGCAGGAATGGGTAGTCATCTTTATGTCTGAAGAGTCCTGATATCCTGTCAGACACATCTTTAATTTTTGCACCTGGAAGACAGCACATTTCTCTTGAAGTTATATCCGGTCTGCAGATAGCGGCCTCTGTTCCTCTCAACAGGGAATCCCCCATGACCACCACTCTCCGCTTCTTCTTCACAACATTTTTCTTTCTCCATCCAGGAGGACTCTGAAGGCGTACAAGGTTGCTGTTTGTTGGCAAAGTCTTATCCTGATGTATTTCTTCATTGTTTTCCTGCGTGAGAGCCTGGTACTGATTCCTGAGCAGTACGGGTGCTGACTGCCTCCTGATCCTCCTGCTTCTCTGGGTCACATGTCTCCATTCCTCTGTTTCTTCAGGTGCACTTCGAATTTCTTCTCTTTCTGTAACATGAAGAGATAATTCTGCTCTGTCCAAGAACTGTGCTATCTGTGTATTATGTACCTGTGCTAACTGTGTATTATGCACATGTGCTATCTGTGCATTAGGTACCTGTGCTATCTGTGTATTATGTACCTGTGCTATATGTGTATTACATAACTGTGCTATCTGTGTATTATGTAACTGTGCTATCTGTGTATTATGTACCTGTGCTATCTGTGTATTACATAACTGTGCTATCTGTGTATTATGTACCTGTGCTATATGTGTATTACATAACTGTGCTATCTGTGTATTATGTAACTGTGCTATCTGTGTATTATGTACCTGTGCTATCTGTGTATTATGTACCTGTGCTATATGTTTATTATCTACTTGCCCGCTGTTTTGGGGTCATACTTGACTCCGATCCGATCACTGGCTCGCTCTTGTTATCTGCACCTCAAAAACATTTCTAGAATTCGACCTTTTCTTACTTTTGACCGCAAAAACTGTTACTGTTTCTCTTATTCATTCTCATCTCGACTACTGTAACTCTCTTCTAATCGGTCTCCCTCTTACCAAACTCTCCCCTCTCCAATCTGTCTTGAATGCTGCAGCCAGGATAATATTCCTCACCAATCGTTACACCGATGCCTCTACTTTTTGCCAGTAATTACACTGGCTACCAATCCACTCCAGAATCCAGTATAAACTTATTACCCTCACCCACAAAGCTCTCCATGGCTCAGCACCACCCTACCCACGGCCTCCGTTCTGATGATGACCTGAGGTTAGCATCCTCAATAATCAGAACCTCCCACTCCCGTCTCCAAGACTATACACGTGCTGCGCCAATTCTTTGGAATGCACTTCCCAGGTCAATACGATTAGTCCCCAATCCCTACAATTTTAAGCGTGCCCTAAAAACGCATTTATTCAGACTGGCCTACCGCCTCAACACATTAACCTACTGTAATCTATCCCTGTGTGGCACAGTTGAAAGTTTAACCATAACCACGTTCCCCGCATCATGTTCCCACATGCTTTATGCATCTATTAGCCCTCTGTGTCTGTACTGTTACACACTTAACATTATGTCTGGTCCAAACAATCAAGGCAACTGTTATCATCCACCTTTCGTGTCTACCTCTTTCCTCATAGACTGTAAGCTTGCGATCAGGTCCCTCATTCCTCTTGGTATTTGTTATAATCTATGTGATTATTGTTATGCTGTAATGTCTATCGTCTGTACATGTCCCCTCTGAAATGTAGTGTGCTGCGGAATATGTCGGCGCTATAGAAATAAAATTTATTAGTATTATTATTATTATTACTTGTGCTAACTGCATATTATGCACCTGTGCTATATGTTTATTATGTACCTGTGCTAACTGTGTATTACACTCCTGTGCTATCTGTGTATTATGTACCTGTACTGTTTATTATGTACATGTGCTATATGTTTATTATGCACCTTTGCTATATGTTTATTATGCACCTGTGTTATCTGTGTATTATGCGCCTGTGCTATCTGTGTATTATGCACCTGTGCTATCTGTGTATTACACACCAATGCTATCTGTGTATTATGTACCTGCACTGTTTATTATGTACATGTGCTATATGTTTATTATGCACCTTTGCTATATGTTTATTAGGTACCTGTACTATCTGTGTATTATGTACCTTTGCTATATGTTTATTTTGTACCTGTGCTATTTGTGTATTATGTACCTGTGATATATGTTTATTATGTACTAGTGCTAACTGTGTATTATGTACCTGTGCAATCTGTGTATTATGCGCCTGTGCTGACTGTGTATTATCTGCCTGTGCTATATGTTTATTATGTACCTGTGCTATCTGTGTATTATGTACCTGTGCTATATGTCTATTATGTACCTGTGCTGTGTATTATGTACCTGTGCTAACTGTGTATTATGCACCTGTGCTATCTGTGTATTATGTACCTGTGCTATATGTTTATTATGTACTTGTGCTAACTGTGTATTATGCACCTGTGCTATCTGTGTATTATGTACCTGTGCTATATGTTTATTATGTACTTGTGCTAACTGTGTATTATGCACCTGTGCTATCTGTGTATTATGTACCTGTGCTATATGTTTATTATGTACTTGTGCTATATGTGTATTACACACCTGTGCTATCTGTGTATTATGTACCTGCACTGTTTATTATGTACATGTGCTATATGTTTATTATGTACCTTTGCTATATGTTTATTATGTACCTGTACTATCTGTGTATTATGTACCTTTGCTATATGTTTATTATGTACCTGTGCTATCTGTGTATTATGCACCTGTGATATATGTTTAGTATGTAACTGTGGTATTTATATATTACAGTATGTACCTGTGCTATATGTTTATTATATACCTGTGCTGTGTATTATGTACCTGTGCTATATGTTTATTATACACCTGTGCTTTCTGTGTATTAAGTACCTGTGCTATATATTTATTATGTACCTGTGCTATATGTTTATTATGTACCTGTGCTATCTGTGTTTTATGTACCTGTGCTATATGTTTATTATACACCAGTGCTGTTTGTTTATTATGCACCTGTGCTATATGTTTATTTTGTTCCTGTGCTATCTGTGTATTACAGGTGCATCTCACAAAATTAGAATATCATCAAAAAATTAATTTATTTCAGTTCTTCAATGCAAAAAGTGAAACTCGTATATTATATAGAGTCATTACAGAGTGATCTATTCCAAGTGTTTATTTCTGTTAATGTTGATGATTATGGCTTACAGCCAATGAAAACCCAAAAGTCATTATCTCAGTAAATTAGAATACTTTATAACACCAGCTTGAAAAATGATTTTAAAATCCAAAATGTTGGCCTACTGAAATGTATGCTCAATAAATGCACTCAATACTTGGCCAGGGCTCCTTTTGCATCAATTACTGCATCAATGCGACGTGGCATGGAGGCGATCTGTCTGTGCCACTGCTGAGGTGTTTTGGAAGGTCAGGTTTCCTTGATAGCAGCCTTCAGCTCGTCTGCATTACTGGGTCTGGTGTCTCTCATCTTCTTCCTCTTTACAATACCCCATAGATTCTCTATGGGGTTAAGATCAGGCGAGTTGCTGGCCAATCAAGCACAGTGATACTGTTGTTTCTACACCAGGTATTGGTACTTTTGGCAGTGTGGACAGGTGCCAAGTCCTGCTGGAGAATGAAATTTCCATCTCCACAAAGCTTGTTGGCAGAGGGAAGTATTAAGTGCTCTAAAATTTCCTAGTAAACAGCCCCGCTGACTTTGGTCTTGATAAAGCACAGTGGACCTACACCAGCAGATGACATTGCTCCCCAAACCATCACTGATTGTGGAAACTTCACACTAGACCTCCAGCAGCTTGGATTGTGGCCTCTCCACTCTTCCTCCAGACTCTGGGACCTTGATTTCCAAATGAAATGCAAAATTTACTTTCCTGTGAAAACAACACCTTGTACCACTGAGCAACAGTCCAGTTCTTTTTCTCCTTGGCTCAGGTAAGACACTTCTGGTGTTGTCTATTGGTCATGAGTGGCTTGACACAAGAAATGTGATGCTTGTAGCTCATGTCCTGGATACGTCTGTGTGGTGGCTCTTGAAGTAATGACTCCAGCAGCAGTCCACTCCTTGTGAATCTCCCACCAATATTTGAATGGGCTTTTCTTAACAATCCTTTCAAGGCTGCGGTTATCCCAGTTACTTGGGCACCTTTTTCTACCACACTTTTTCCTTCCACTCAACTTTCCATTAATATGCTTGGATACAGCACTCTGTGAACCGCCAGCTTCTTTAGCACTGACCTCTCGTGGAGTGTGTCCATAACTGCCTTCTGGACATCTGTTAAGTCAGCAGTCTCCCCCATGATTGTGGAGCCTACTGAAACAGACTAAGGGACCTTTTTAAATGCTTAGGAAGCCCTTGCAGGTGTTTTTTTGCTAATTATTCTAATTTACTGAGATAATGACTTTTGGATTTTTATTGGCTGTAAGGCTGGTTTCACACTTGCGTTTTTTATCGCTGCGCCTCGTGCGCTATCATGCGCATTGCTCCCCTATCATTAACATTGCGGGCGCATGGTATAGCGCTTGTATGTGTTCATGTGCGTTTTCGTGAGCTGTTTTTTCCAGGTGTGCGCCCAGGCACGCCAGATGCAACATGTTGCATTTTTCTGTGCGCCCACTGCTGCCAAAAAATGCATGTGCACATTAGCGCATGTAATGCGCAAAAAAACAACATTACAGTCTATGGGATCGCACGCGTACACTAGGACATGCGCACACATGCATTTAAAAACACATGCGCTTTTTGAGATAACATGGCGACTAACTGGTTAAATCGCATGCGAAAAAAACAGCAAACGCATGCAAAGCGCTTAATGCGTTTTTTGCATAAGTTTGAAATGCACACGAGGCACAGCGCAAAAAAACGCAAGTTTGAAAGTAGCCTAAGCCGTAATCATCAACATTAACAGAAATAAACACTTGAAATAGATCACTCTGTGTGTAATGACTCTAATATATGAGTGTCTCTATTTGTATGGAAGAACTGTAATAAATGAACTTTTTTGATGAAATTCTAATTTTGTGAGAAGCACTTGTATGTCCATGTGCTCTCTGTTTATTATGTCCATGTCCTATCTGTGTATTATGTACATGTGCTCTCTGTGTGTTACAGTTGTGGCCAAAAGTATTGACACCCCTGCAATTCTGTCAGATAATACTCAGTTTCTTCCTGAAAATGATTTCAAACACAAATTCTTTGGTATTATTATCTTCATTTAATTTGTCTTAAATGAAAAAACACAAAAAGAATTGTCCTAAAGCCAAATTGGATATAATTCCACACCAAACATAAAAAAGAGGGTGGACAAAAGAATTGGTACTGTTCAAAAAATCATGTGATGCTTCTCTAATTTGTGTAACTAACAGCACCGGTAACTTACCTGTGGCACCTAACAGGTGTTGGCAATAACTAAATCACACTTGCAGCCAGTTGACATGGATTAAAGTTGACTCAACCTCTGTCCTGTGTCCTTGTGTGTACCACATTGAGCATGGAGAAAAGAAAGAAGACCAAAGAACTGTCTGAGGACTTGAGAAACCAAATTGTGAGGAAGCATGAGCAATCTCAAGGCTACAAGTCCAACTCCAAAGACCTGAATGTTCCTGTGTCTACCGTGCCCAGTGTCATCAAGAAGTTTAAAGTCCATGGCACTGTGGCTAACCTCCCTAGATGTGGACGGAAAAGAAAAATTGACAAGAGATTTCAACGCAAGATTGTGCGGATGTTGGATAAAGAACCTCGACTAACATCCAAACAAGTTCAAGCTGCCCTGCAGTCCAAAGGTACAACAGTGTCAACCCGTACTATCCGTCAGCGTCTGAATGAAAAGGGACTGTATGGTAGAAGACCCAGGAAGACCCTACTTCTTACCCAGAGACATAAAAAAGCCAGGCTGGAGTTTGCCAAAACGTACCTGAAAAAGCCTAAAATGCTTTGGAAGAATGTTCTCTGGTCAGATGAGACAAAAGTAGAGCTTTTTGGGCAAAGGCAACAAAATAGAGTTTACAGGAGAAAAAAAGAGGCATTCAAAGAAACTAACACATGGTCCCTACAGTCAAACATGGCGGAGGTTCCCTGCTGTTTTGAGGTTGGTTTGCTGCCTCTGGCACTGGACTGCTTGACTGTGTGCATGGCATTATGAAGTCTGAAGACTACCAACAAATTTTGCAGCATAATGTAGGGCCCAGTGTGAGAAAGCTGGGTCTCCCTCAGAGGTCATGGGTCTTCCAGCAGGACAATGACCCAAAACACACTTCACAAAGCACTAGAAAATGGTTTGAGAGAAAGCACTGAAGACTTCTAAGGTGGCCAGCAATGAGTCCAGACCTGAATCCCATAGAACACCTGTGGAGAGATCTAAAAATGCAGTTTGGAGAAGGCACCCTTCTAATATCAGGGACCTGGATCAGTTTGCCAAAGAACAATGGTCTAAAATTCCAGCAGAGCATTGTATGAAACTCATTGATGGTTACTGGAAGCGGTTGGTCGCAGTTATTTTGGCTAAAGGTTGTGCAACCAAGTATTAGGCTGAGGGTGCCAATACTTTTGTCTGGCCCATTTTTGGAGTTTTGTGTGAAATGAGCAATGTTTTGCTTTTTGCTTCATTCTCTTTTGTGTTTTTTCATTTAAGACAAATTAAATGAAGATAATAATACCAATGAATTTGTGTTTGCAATAATTTTCAGGAAGAAACTTAGTATTATCTGACAGAATTGCAGGGGTGTCAATACTTTTGGCCACAACTGTATGTGTTATAGGAGTGAGATGAATCACTGCAAGTGACATTATTTTTTAGGAGGGACAGAGCCATTTAATTCTTGATTTAAAAAGCTCTTTGACCTGACAATAAAACTTTTCTATCCAAAGCCCGTCCTTTGTGATGCATATGTCCTTTTTAGTCCCCTATTGAAAAGATTTTGAAAATATTGCACGGCTTGTTTGCAGGGAGCAGGTTACTGCATTGTTTGTCTAAATATGAACTGCTGCATGCTACCCCCTGCCGAAGGTATTTATTGTACGCAGGACAGACGCCGACCCTGACAACTGCCCTGACCCCCAGCAGATGGTACTGCAGTATTGCCACTGGCCTGGAACTAACAGCATATGCCAGCTCTCATTGTTTGCATTATACATCCAGGCCAAGCCTTGTGCCCTCCATGACTAAGCAGCTGTATATACAGTACTGTCTGCCAAAAATATAACTGCCAGATCAGTACTTTAGAAATTAAGCTGCAGTAAAGTGGAACTGATATTCTCTTCCTATCCATGGTGCAGTGACAATGGGGACATTTTGGGAAAAACATGTAATAGTTTAGTATCATTCCAAAATGTTCCAAAGTCGGGACAGAGATCATCCATAGGGCTCGCTCACACTGTCGTATAAATTGGAGGATTTTTTAATTGGATAGCACTCGGAGCAGGGGCTGGATTGCATAGAATTAAAAATGCACACAGATGGGGCTTGCATAGGGAGCCAGTTACACAGGTAGATTTCATACACAGTGTCAGACTTACAGCCTATTGATGACGCCCATACTATTAGATCAGGTGGGCTGCTCAGCACTAGTAAAAGTGCACCACACAAGGACAGAAACCCAAATTTACTCAACCTACACTAAAAGGCCTGGCTGCGTCCTGCAGAAAAATGTGCTATGGTACCTGGGGTGAAGAAATCCGTCTTGTGGTTTTTGTGTAATCAGTGTTAGAAGTTTTCAGTTAATAATGATATGCCCGTGGTCCGGGGCGGGTCTGTAGGCAGAGTCTTATCTTCCTGCTCTAAAGCCCCCGTTACACACTGTGATATCGCTAGCAATATCGCTGTAAAGTCACCGATTTTGTGACATTGCAGCAATATTGCTAGCGATATCGCTGCATGTGATACTTACCTCCGACCGGCTCCCCCGCTGCTCATCGTTGGTCGCGCGAGAATATCCTGGATCATTTCTCATCGGCCACTTCCTGCTGCGCTTCCTGTGGTGCTGACAAGCGAGGCATGGACACAGGCAGGAGGACGTCAGGGTCGCCGTGTCTGACAGGTAAGTAGCGACCCCCGACCCCTGCGATGTCGCTGGTGAGATCTGCCTGTGTGGCAGCTCACTAGCGACCACTTAGTGATGCACCAGCGATCCATATCATTGTCGGGATCGCTGGTGCATCGCTATGTGTAACGGTACCCTAAGGCTGGTTTCACATTAGCGCTTTTTAAGCGCACGCACGGCCGGGGGTAGCTCCGCCCCCGAGCCGGCTCTCTGCCCGGCGTGCCCGCCCCTTACTTGTAGCGCCGCCTCCTAGCGCACAGCGGCGCCTGCGATCGGCGCACCCTATCTTTAGCATAGGGTGCGCAGATCGTGCGCAGGCCGTGCGCTAGTTGCGCTTTGACCTGCGCTGTGCACTTTTGACGGTGCGCCGTGCGCACCAAAATCCGAAAAGTTTGATTTTGGCGCGCACGGCGCACCGTCAAAGGTGCGCAGCGCAGGTCAAAGCGCAACTAGCGCACGGCCTGCGCACGATCTGCGCACCCTATGCTAAAGATAGGGTGCGCCGATCGCAGGCGCCGCTGTGCGCTAGGAGGCAGCGCTACAAGCAAGGGGCGGGCACGCCGGGCAGAGAGCCGGCTCGGGGGCGGAGCCACCCCCGGCCGTGCGTGTGCTTAAAAAGCGCTAATGTGAAACCAGCCTAAGCCAGAGAAACCAAGAAAAAGACCTGACCACAGGATGCCCCGAAGCACAGTCTGTCTCTATGATGAGGAACACTACAGTGTCTGTAGATAACTTAGCAAAATCCTGACAGATTCGCTTTAACTAATTTTGTGGTGCTGAAATTGAATATGATGCATACATTTACCGATTGGCTCTAATTTTCAAGATCCAGAGGAGGTTGTAATTACTTATGACAGCTTCATGGAGGCTTATAGAAACATTGTATCTTTATTATTTCCTCTTCATTATTGTATTTTTAGTAGTTGGCCTATTACCTCATCTATTTAGTCTATTGAGCAATCAGTATTGGCAGGCACTGTACTGTTTTAGGAGGGTGCCTCTGACTGCGGCACCCTCCCCCTCACTCCCTTATAGTTAACAGGGCACGCTTCTGCCTTCCCACCCACTAGTATGTTATGGGGGGGGTTAAACGATAGGGCCAATCAAATCGGGTAGAGGCTAGTACAGCCTCTTCCTGGTGAATATAATGGGGCACTGCACCTTTTCTCCTCCTCTTCCCTCCTATTCGGGTCCCGGAGGTGCTTGTGGCGCTGCAGGTGGAAGACTTGAGGTCTTGCGGGCCAGAGCAGAGCAGGAAGGTGAGCACTGGCTGCAAGTCCTTATTGCAGGGCTCAGCGGTCATCACCCAGCCCATCGCTCTTGAATTCACTGCTGTCCCTGCCCGGTTCCATTCCCTGTCACCCACCACCTGCGAATCCCCTTGCTTCCCCAGTTCATACTCACTGGCGGCGGGGATCCAGAACAGAAGCAGGCGGTCCGCGAGGCGCTCCCGCCCTCCAGTGCGCCTCAGATAGAGCTCCTCTGCTCTGGCAGAAAGCTCTCGCTGGCGCCATGTTTCCAGGAAGTGCTCACCCACAAAGCTCCCGCCCCCATGCTCGTTGCACACTGCTTTCACTCAGCAGAGCTGTAAAGGGGGGGAAGCAGTTCGTTTGATGCAGTGAGTAACCGGAGACAGAGAAAGGGTAAACAAGTATTTACTAACCAATCGATAGCAGTAATACTTCTCGCAGGGAGGTAAAGGCAATGGCAAAAGATTATGCAAGATAAACGTAACACTTATCGGTTGAAGCTCTGACAGGGGGAAGGCTGGAATATCTCCCGGCGGCGTCTCAAACGGTGCACAAAGTCTCTGGCTCCGTTATGAATCATAGAATCATAGAATCATAGAATCGTAGAGTTGGAAGGGACCTCCTGGGCCATCTGGTCCAACCCCCTGCTCAAAGCAGGATTTGCTAAATCATCCCAGTCAGATGTCTGTCCAGCCTCTGTTTGAAGACTTCCATTGAAGGAGAACTCACCACTTCTCGTGGCAGCCTGTTCCACTCATTGATCACTCTAACTGTCAAAAAGTTTTTTCTAATATCTAATCTGTGTCTCCTCCCATTCAGTTTCATCCCATTGCTTCTAGTCTTTCCTTGTGCAAATGAGAATAAAGTTGATCCTTCTACAATGTGACAGCCCTTGAGATATTTGTAGACAGCTATTAAGTCTCCTCTCAGTCTTCTCTTTTGCAAACTAAACATTCCCAAATCCTGCAACCTTTCCTCATAAGACAGGGTTTGCAGACCGGTCACCATTCTGGTCGCTCTTTTCTGAACTTGCTCCAGTTTGTTCATGTCTTTTTTAAAATGTGGTGCCCAAAACTGGACACAATATTCCAGATGAGGTCTGACCAAAGAGGAGTAGAGGGAAATAATGACTTCACGTGATCTAGACTGTATGCTTCTGTTAATACATCCTAGAATTGCATTTGCCTTTTTTGCTGCTGCGTCACACTGTTGACTCATATTCAGTTTGTGATCTATTAGTATACCCAAGTCTTTTTCACATGTGCTGTCACTTAGCCCTATTCCTCCCATTCTATATATGCTTTTTTCATTTTTATTGCCCAGATGTAGTACTTTGCATTTCTCCCTGTTAAAAACCATTCTGTTAGTTGCTGCCCACTTCTCCAGTTTATTTAAATCTTTCTGAATCCTCTCTCTCTCTTCTCTAGTATTAGCTATCCCTCCTAGCTTTGTGTCATCAGCAAATTTAATCAGTTTACCCTCAATTCCTTCATCTAAATCGTTGATAAAGATGTTGAACAATACAGGGCCCAGGACAGAGCCCTGTGGTACCCCACTTGAGACATTCTTCCAACTGGATGTGCAGCCATTTACGACCACTCTTTGGGTCCGATCACTAAGCCAGTTATGAATCCACCTAACAGTTGCCTTGTCCATTCCATACTTAGTCATTTTTTCAATAAGGATTGTATGAGAGACTTTGTCAAATGCTTTGCTGAAGTCAAGATATACTATATCTACAGCATTTCCCTGATCCACCCAATCAGTGATTCCGTCATAGAAGGAAATTAAGTTAGTCTGACATGACTTATTAGTTACAAACCCATGCTGACTCTGTTTAATCACTTCATTCTTATGATTCTTCTATGATTCTATGATTCTATGATTCTATGATTCTAAGATGGAGTCCAGTATTTTTGCTGAGCATCTACTATGCTATGCTCAGCTTGTTATGCGGTGCTAGCTCCGTCCAGCTCCGGTCCACTATGGCTGTGCCTGCACCATCCCGCTTGAGATCCTTCCTAGATCCCATGTCCAGAATCTGACGACTGCATCCTGGAGCCTGACATCTGCTGCCTGGTGCCTGGAGCCGTGTCCAATATCCGGAGTCTGGCGCCTGACTACCGCTACCTGGTGCTTGGAGATTGTGTCCAATGTCTGGAGTCTGGCATCTGCTGTCTAGTGCCTGGAGCCTGACGATCGCTGACTGGTGCCTGAAGGTCGTGTCTCATGTCCGGAACCTGACGACCGCTTCCCTATGTCCTGCCGGTGTCCCGATATCCGGTCTGTGTCCTGATGTTCAGCCTGTGTCCAGATGTCCGGTCCGTGGCCCTTGTGGTCCAGCCTATGTTCCAGAGTCGGTGCCGCCTGTGTTCCTGGATGGTTTAAACAGATATACATATTTACACAATTACATATTTACACTATGTACAAAATCATCATGTACAGGATCGTTGTGTGCAAAATCATTGTAGAACAAAATTGTACAAATCAATGAGTTAGCCCATAGGATATT
This sequence comes from Dendrobates tinctorius, assembly GCF_039654945.1. Lineage (NCBI taxonomy): Eukaryota > Metazoa > Chordata > Amphibia > Anura > Dendrobatidae > Dendrobates > Dendrobates tinctorius. Next base: position 52,952,697 of record NW_027361707.1, read on the forward strand.
GGAGTTAGATCCAGTAAATATTGATTGAAGCAGCCGTGGAGCTGGGTTATGGCGAGGCCGGCATAATAAAGCAAATGACATAAATGCAACATAATTAGGCAGTGCAAGCATGGAGACTGACCTTAAGGTACAAGAAAAAAGAAGCAATCACAGCAGTATGAATGTGCAGGAGGGGCTGAAAAAGGATGAAAAAAACAAGAGGTTTGGACCAGTATAGGAAACTGCAGTAAGGAAAAGAATGGGGATAAGAGGGACAGAGGAGAAGCATACCTAAAGTGTAAATATGTATATCTGTTTAATCCTCTACAGAGTTTGTACATTTTTGTGATTATTACTGTATATAGCCTAAATGTCTATCTTTGTAAGTGTCTTTTCTTGGGAGGTTTGAAAAAGACCCGACATAGGGTCGAAACATTACCTCAATGCACTATTCCCCTGTGGTGTCTTCAATAAAAAAAATTTTTGCATTGAAAATCAAAATTTCCCAGAGTGCAGCTGTTTTCTCTTCACTGGATGACCATCCGGACTAAGTTCCAGGTTCAGCCTGCATCTATCTCATATCCACAGATTGCACGCCTTGTCTGTATCACCACTGTGTTCCTGGATGGACTCCTCCTCTGTGTTCCTGAGGAGTCTATAGCCTTGTTCCTCGGTGACGGCTCTGTCTGGATCTGACCAGCCGATGACCTGTGCTGCCACGCCTGTGTTCCTGGTCCTGTGCCATCCGTGTCTAAGCCGATGACCTGAGCTGCCATGCCGATGTCTCTGGACCTGTGCCACCGTGTCTCTGTCGATGACTTGAGCTGCCACGCTGATGTTCCTGGTCCTGTGCCGTCCATGTCCCAGCCGATGACCTGAACTGCCACGCCGGTGTTTCTGGATCTGTGCTGCCTGTGTCCTGATGTCCGGCCTGTGTCCCGATGTCCCATCTGTGTCCCAATGTCCCGTCTGTGTCCCAATGTCCTGCCTGTATCCCGATGTTCTGCCAGTTCCCTGGGGTGAGTGTCTGATGTTCTCCTGCTGGGCCTGTGCTACACCTGAGGCCTGAGAGAGAGGGTCTCCTAGTATGCCCATGCCAGATGTCCCTGGACTGCATGAACCCATGATGACCCCCTGCCATCGTCTGACATGTCCAAGGCCAGTGTCTGATGTTCTCCTGCTGAGCCTGTGCTACGCCTGAGGCCTGAGAGAGAGGTTCTCCTAGTTTGCCTGTGCCAGTTAACCCTGGACTGAATCAACCCGTGATGACCCCCTGCCATCGTCTGACGTCTGTCCGAGGTTGGTGTCTGATGCTCTCCTGCTGAGCCTGAGGTCAGAGAGAGGTCCTCCTAGTATGCCCGTGTCAGATGACCGTGGACTGCATCTACCTGTGATGACCTCCTGCCTTCCTCTGTTAACCTGAGACGTGTACCCTTCCTTGATGTGCAGAATCGGGAGCCTGGCATTGTTATGGTCTGTTTATGTACTGTGATTTTGTTTAAGTAAACTTTGTTTCTTCATACCTGAAGTTGTGTGGTGTCGTCTAGTCCTGCATGTCGCCTGCTTGTCCACATGCTCAGCTGCCACAGACCCTGGTCGCTGCCCTTCCCTAGCCGGGTAGGTCCAGGTCTCCGTCTGTGGTCCAGTGAGTCTGTTGCGCCCCTGAGGGTTAAGTCGCCACAGAGGTAGAACACCTCAACCAGAGGTGTGGTACCCCAATCGGAGGTAAGGAGGGAGCACCACCAAGGACTCTAGCACCTGCATCCAACACAGCACTACATTAGCAGGGCCTCCTGTCATCCCTGTCAGGGTAGTAAAGGGTGTTGGGAGGTGGGTGGAGTTTAGCGTGCAGGAAGTAGGACAGTGTAGAGAGAAGAAAGAGAGTGTGGAAGGAAAGGGAGCAGATGTGCTGACAAGCAGCTCCCTGGGAGGTTTAGAAAAGAAGCTCTTGAAGAGCAGAAGGGGTCTTAAGGGCAAGGGAAGTGCGGATGCCACCTGTGGATTTCATTGCAGTATTGGAGAGACCAGGTTGCATGGGGGTATTGGCCCTCTAGTCAAGTGGAGAAATCATCAGACTCAACTAGCAAGCCGGAGGAATCGGCACCTGTAGGTACCTCAGCCATAAAGGAGCAAGGGAACACAAAGAGGACGTTACCAGACAAGGTCCACGGCTGCTGGCCTGGGACACTGACTGTGAGGTGTTGGGCAGGAGAGGAGGTAACCAACACAGTGAGATGGCCAGGGTAGGCAGATACAGAAAGGAGTCCTGGAAAGGTGTATCCTGATCTACCTGGGAGTTTGCTGGATCCCTCACCTGGAGGACGCAGTGCCAAGCGGGCATCTGTGTATGCCAGAACTGTGAGTAAACCTTTGGAACTGCACCCAGCTGTGCCCTCTAATAATTACTGTGTCACCTACCCTACTCTGCTACATCTATCATTTTCAAATACATCTTTTCTATCACAACTGCCCTGGGACAAAGCTCTGCCTGTGGAGAGCTGTACCAACTCAGCTGCATTACCACAGGTCCCAGAGGACCTGCATAGCATCGTCGGTCCCCTGACCGAATACCACAGGTGGCGTCACTAACACTTTATTACTAACTTCAGATAGCAGCAAGCCAGTAAGATATACTGGAAAAAAAAAAAAATCTACTTTATTTAAATGTTTAAAACGGAACATAGGCCCTGATAAAAATGCACGTGAGACAAAAAGACAAGCAGACACAGAAAAAAAAACCGCACAAATATTCCTATGCGATAATTGAGACTCCAAAATTAGTAGACAATACTCAGAGGTGCTCAGAGATATGGATCCTCAGTCTCTCTTATGTCAGACTCTCTTACTATTATAGCAATTGGAGTCTTTTTTACAACATTTCCCTCATTTCTTAATCATATACCACATTCTGGAATGCTGTAGATAGTCTATTGGTTTCAAACAAACCTCCATAAAGACAGTATATACTCAGTCTGTCATTAACACCAATAAGCTCGCATAGACCTCATAAACAATTAAACAGCAAAATACTGAGTAAATGAATAGGCGGCACATTCATGCAAATTGGGGTACATTTTCAATATATGTATCTCATTCCCCTCAGGACATACAGTGGGGAAAAAAAGTATTTGGTCAGTCAGCAATAGTGCAAGTTCCACCACTTAAAAAGATGAGAGGCGTCTGTAATTTACATCATAGGTAGACCTCAACTATGGGAGACAAACTGAGAAAAAAAAATCCAGAAAATCACATTGTCTGTTTTTTTTCATTTTATTTGCATATTATGGTGGAAAATAAGTATTTGGTCAGAAACAAGCAATCAAGATTTCTGGCTCTCACAGACCTGTAACTTCTTCTTTAAGAGTCTCCTCTTTCCTCCACTCATTACCTGTAGTAATGGCACCTATTTAAACTTGTTATCAGTATAAAAAGACACCTGTGCACACCCTCAAACAGTCTGACTCCAAACTCCACTATGGTGAAGACCAAAGAGCTGTCAAAGGACACCAGAAACAAAATTGTAGCCCTGCACCAGGCTGGGAAGACTGAATCTGCAATAGCCAACCAGCTTGGAGTGAAGAAATCAACTGTGGGAGCAATAATTAGAAAATGGAAGACATACAAGACCACTGATAATCTCCCTCGATCTGGTGCTCCACGCAAAATCCCACCCCGTGGGGTCAGAATGATCACAAGAACGGTGAGCAAAAATCCCAGAACCACGCGGGGGGACCTAGTGAATGAACTGCAGAGAGCTGGGACCAATGTAACAAGGCCTACCATAAGTAACACACTACGCCACCATGGACTCAGATCCTGCAGTGCCAGACGTGTCCCACTGCTTAAGCCTGTACATGTCCGGGCCCGTCTGAAGTTTGCTAGAAAGCATTTGGATGATCCAGAGGAGTTTTGGGAGAATGTCCTATGGTCTGATGAAACCCAAACTGGAACTGTTTGGTAGAAACACAACTTGTCGTGTTTGGAGGAAAAAGAATAATGAGTTGCATCCATCAAACACCATACCTACTGTAAAGCATGGTGGTGGAAACATCATGCTTTGGGGCTGTTTCTCTGCAAAGGGGCCAGGACGACTGATCCGGGTACATGAAAGAATGAATGGGGCCATGTATCGTGAGATTTTGAGTGCAAACCTCCTTCCATCAGCAAGGGCATTGAAGATGAAACGTGGCTGGGTCTTTCAACATGACAATGATCCAAAGCACACCGCCAGGGCAACGAAGGAGTGGCTTCGTAAGAAGCATTTCAAGGTCCTGGAGTGGCCTAGCCAGTCTCCAGATCTCAACCCTATAGAAAACCTTTGGAGGGAGTTGAAAGTCCGTGTTGCCAAGCGAAAAGCCAAAAACATCACTGCTCTAGAGGAGATCTGCATGGAGGAATGGGCCAACATACCAACAACAGTGTGTGGCAACCTTGTGAAGACTTACAGAAAACGTTTGACCTCTGTCATTGCCAACAAAGGATATATCACAAAGTATTGAGATGAAATTTTGTTTCTGACCAAATACTTATTTTCCACCATAATATGCAAATAAAATGAAAAAAAAAACAGACAATGTGATTTTCTGGATTTTTTTTTCTCAGTTTGTCTCCCATAGTTGAGGTCTACCTATGATGTAAATTACAGACGCCTCTCATCTTTTTAAGTGGTGGAACTTGCACTATTGCTGACTGACTAAATACTTTTTTTCCCCACTGTATATGTCATTGGTAGGACATAGTTAATGTCCTGTTCTCACAGGGTTATCTTTTGCCGGCCTCTCTTTGAATCTGGGAGGGGTATTTATACTCACTCCAAACTAGCATTCTCTGTCAGTTATACTGCTGTTCTGGTGTGTCTGACCCCTGGTGTGAGTGTACTCTGCGTTGCTTGTTTGCTTCCCGTGTATGACCCGGCTTGTTCCTTCACTCTGTACTCCGTCTCTCGTTTTGGTACTATTGTCTTTTCTGGTTCTGACCTCCTGGCTTGGCTATCGTTACTCCGTTACAGTTTACCCCTATTGTACCGACTAGCGCACGTTCTGGTTTTCTGATCTATTGCTATGTCCTGACTATCCATTCTGTCTAATCCTTTGGTACTGTATTGCTATCTCGTGCTTTGACCTCGGCTTGATCTGGTTTCTGTCTCTGTCTATGCCCCTTGGTAACATTGTACTGTAGTTACCTTTCTAGGAGTCTCTGTTATGAATGAGTCACTGTAGGAGGCAAAAACAGAAATACTAGCTAAGTCCAGAAAACCAGAGAAGTTGGCAGCTATTGGATTGCAGACCCCTGAACCTATCAACAACAACTAGCAGTAGCCGTGGGGGGTTCCTACGGTGCCCTAGACCCCTCGATCACAGCCGGAGAACTAAATAGCCTAAAGACAGAAAGGGAAATCTAAACTGCCCCAGAGCAGACCCCAAAGCAATAGGCAGCCCCCAACATATAATGACGGTAAAGCAAGATGAAAAAACACTCACACAGATAGAAAGATAGGCTGAGAAAATGATGGGGCCCAAGCTAACTAAATAGGACAGGATAGAAAAGCTGCTGTCTGCAATCCGCCAAAACCCTATCCAAACCAGGGCCAACAGACTGATAGGGAAAAAAGCACTGAAGACGCTAGGCTTCAAAAAGACTATATCAGTACTCAGGTATTTTCTGAAGACAGAGCAAAAAGGAATTCAGCTCACCCCAGAAGGGAATGGCAGAAATCCAGAAAAACAAGGCAAAACAAAACCAAAACACAAATGCAAAAAGAAGAGCAGAAAACTTCGCTTTTGAGGAGCAGGAATCAGACTGGTCTCCTAGAATCCCTCAGAGAGATCACCAGCAAGGCAGAAGGGTGTCTGCTGCCTTATATCCAGTCAGCAATTCCCATCACCCAGTCATCATCATCCAGCTCAGGTGCTTGGTAATCAGCCTCACTACCTTCCTTCACCAGAAGAGGGAGTTCATCAGACCTCAATGGTGAAGGGGAAAATGAACTCACAACAGTACCTCCCCCTTGATGAGGTGTCACCGAACCCTCATCCACACCACCAGGGCGATCAGGGTGAGCCCGATGAAAGGCACGCACCAATCTTTTGGCATGAATATCAGAGGCAGAGACCCAGGAATTATCCTCCTGACCATAACCCTTCCACTTAACCAAATACTGGAGTCTCCGTCTAGCCAGACGGGAATCCAGTATCTTCTCTACCTCATATTCCATGTTACCTTCAACCAATACAGGGTCCGGAGGTGCCACCCCAGGAACTACTGGTTCAACAAACCTCTTCAACAAGGACTTATGAAACACATTATGGATTTTAAATGTGACAGGAAGAGCCAAACGAAAAGAGACCGGATTAATAATCTCCAAAATTTTGTAAGGTCCAATAAATCTAGGCTTAAACTTAGGAGAAGCCACCTTCATAGTGATATTTTTTGATGATAACCAAACCATATCACCAACCTTAAACTGGGGACCAATGGTCCTATGTCAGTTGGAAAACCGCTGGGCCTTTTCCTGGGAGAGAGATAACTTATCCACCACTTGGTCCCAGATCTGGTGCATTCTCTCCACCACAGTGTCAACAGCTGGGCAGGCAGAAGGCTCCACCTGCCCTGAAGAAAATCGAGGATGAAACCCAAAGTTACAAAAAAAAGGTGACATCAAAGTGGCAGAACTAGCTCTATTATTTAAAGCAAATTCGGCCAAGGGCAAAAATGAAACCCAATCATCCTGATCAGCGGAAATAAAACATCTCAAATACGACTCCAAGTTCTGGTTTGTTCTCTCTGTCTGCCCATTGGTCTGAGGGTGAAACGCAGAGGAGAAGGACAACTGAATTCCCAGCTTGGAACAGAAAGTCCTCCAAAATCTAGACACAGACTGAACTCCTCTGTCAGATACAATGTTCTCGGGAATCCCGTGCAAGCGAACCACCTGTTGCAAAAACAGGGGCACCAACTCAAAGGAAGATGGCAACTTAGGGAGTGGTACAAGATGAACCATCTTAGAGAACCTATCACAAATCACCCAAATAACAGTCATTCTCTGAGAAACAGGCATATCAGAGATGAAATCCATTGAAATATGGGTCCATGGCCTCCTGGGGACTGGCAAAGGCATCAAAAACCCACTAGAGCGAGAACAAGGTTTAGACCGGGAGCAAGTCCCACAGGACTGCACAAAATTCCTGACATCACGAGACAAGGCGGGCCACCAAAAAGACCGACTCACCAGATCTCTAGTACCAAAAATACCTGGATGACCAGCCAATGCAGAGCAATGAACTTCAGACATCACTCTCTTCTTCCACTGGTCAGGAACATACAACTTTCCACTGGGACAACGCTCAGGTTTGTCCTCCTGGAACTTTTCCAGAGCACGTCTCAAGTCGGGCGAGATGGCAGAAAGAACTACCCCTTCGCCTAAGATGGTAGCAGGCTTGGTCACAACAGGAGAATCAGCAAAGAAGCTCCTAGAGAGAGCGTCAGCCTTGACATTCTTAGTGCCAGGAAGAAAAGAGACCACAAAATCAAAACGTGTAAAAAACAAGGCCCACCTAGCCTGTCTAGGGTTCAAGCATTTGGCCGACTCCAGGTAAATCAAATTCTTGTGGTCAGTGAGGACCACGACTTGATGTTTAGCTCCCTCCAACTAATGTCTCCACTCCTCAAATGCCCATTTCATGGCTAACAATTCCCGATTCCCCACATCATAGTTACGTTCAGATGGAGAGAACTTTCGGGAAAAGAAAGCACAGGGATTCATTTTAGATGTTACAGGATCCTTTTGGGACAAAACAGCTCCTGCGCCAATCTCAGAAGCGTCCACCTCTACCTGGAACGGGAGTGAGACATCAGGTTGCCGCAAAACCGAGGCAGAAGTGAATCTTCGCTTCAGCTCCTGAAAGGAAGAAACAGCCTCCGGAGACCAATTCAACATGTTAGCACCCTTCTTAGTCAGATCAGTCAATGGCTTGGCAATACTAGAAAATTTTGCTATAAATTTCCGATAAAAATTAGCAAAACCCAAAAACTTCTGGAGGGCCTTCAAAGAAGTGGGCTGAACCTAATCATAAATGGCCTGTACCTTGGCCGGGTCCATTTCAATATTTGACGGAGACAAAATAAATCCCAAAAATGAAGTCCTCTGTACCCCAAAAAGGCATTTCGATCCTTTGACATACAGGGAATTCTCCCTCAAGATCCGGAACACAGTCCGAACATGTTCCACATGAGAATCCCAATCCTTGGAGAAGATCAAACTATCATCCAGATAGATAATCAAAAATTTATCCACAAAGTCTTGGAAAATGTCGTTCATGAAGCACTGGAAGACAGAAGGGGCATTAGTGAGCCCAAAAGGCATCACCAGGTACTCAAAATGTCCCTCCGGAGTATTAAACGCCGTCTTCCATTCATCCCCATGCTTAATGCGGATAAGATTATATGCCCCCCTGAGGTCAAGCTTGGTAAACCAGCAAGCACCTTTAACTCTGGAGAATAGATCCGAAATCAGGGGTAACGGATACTGATATTTAATAGTAATTTTGTTGAGGGCACGATAATCAATACAAGGCCTTAATGAACCATCCTTTTTGGCCACAAAAAAAAAAAACAGCACCTAAGGGTGAAGAGGATGGTCTAATATGACCCTTCTCCAACGCCTCCTTAATATAGGATCGCATAGCCTCGTGCTCGGGTACAGATAAATTGAAGATCCGACCCTTGGGAAATTTACACCCTGGGCTCAGTTGAATTGCTCAGTCATAACTCCTATGAGGAGGCAAAGACGCAGACTCATTCTCACTAAATACATCATAAAAGTCCGCCAAATAGTCAGGAACATCATGCGACTGAGGAGAGGTGGAAAAAACCGGAGCCTCACTAAGGGCACACTGACAACCCCAACTCACCACAGACACAGATTTCCAATCCAAAACTGGATTATGAATTTTCAACCAGGGAAACCCCAGAACAATGATATCATGCAAATTATGCAACACCAAAAATCTGCAATTTTCTTGATGGTCTGGGGCGACCCGCATTACCACCTGGGTCCAAAACTGAGGTTTATTTTTCGCCAAAGGTGTAGCATCAATCCCCCTCAAAGGGATAGGCGTCCGCAGAGGTGTCATCGGAAATCCACAACGTTTAGCAAAATCCAAGTCCATTAGGTTCAGGGCTGCTCCCGAATCCACAAAAGCCTTGGCGGAAAATGTGGACAGGGAGCAGATCAGAGTAATTGCCAGAAGAAACTTAGGTTGAACACCACCCACAGAAAACGTGTGTGCAAAACATTTCTCTAGTTTAGGACAGACAGAAATAATATGTGAGGCATCTCCACAAAAAAAACACAGCTTATTACGCCTTCTGAACTCCTGACGTTGCTCCCTGGACAAAACTCTATCACATTGCATAGGTTCAGACACTTGTTCAACAGGTGGCAACACCTCTCGTGCAGTCCTGCGTTCACGTAAACGCCGATCAACCTGAATGGCTAATGACATAGAATCGTCAAGACCAGAGGGAATAGGAAATCCCACCATAGTATCTTTTACGGCTTCTGACAAACCCTTCCGAAAGAAAGCAGCCAAGGCATTATCATTCCAGGTAGTAAGGACCGCCCACTTTCGGAATTTTTGACAGTACAATTCTGCAGAATCTCGACCCTGGCTCAATGCCAACAGGGTCTTTTCAGCCTGATCAATAGCATTAGGGTCGTCATACAATAACCCCAAGGCTTGAAAAAATGCGTTCACATTAGTCAGAATAGGATCATCTGGTTTCAAAGAAAAACTCCCAATCCTGGGGATCGCCACGCAGCAAAGAGATGACAATTTTAACCTGCTGCGCGGAGCTCCCTGACGAGTTAGACTTCAAGGCAAAAAATAATTTACAATTATTTTTGAAATTCAAAAATTTAGACCGATCCCCAAAAAACACATCAGGAGTAGGGATCTTTGGTTCAGCAGCATGTGAATGAGCAAGGTATGCGGAAATTCCCCGCACTTCCGCAGTGAGCTGCTCCACATGATCAGACAATTGCTTTATCTCCATTGAGAGAAAAAAAAAAGTCCCCCTACGGCTTCAGAGATATAGAGGAAAAAATATACACACTTTTTTTTTTTTTTTTACAATTCTTTCCTGCTATTGAGTACCCTAGGATCTGCGGTATCGCTGGGGATTCTGTTATGAATGAGTCATCGTAGGAGGCAAAAACAGAAATACTAGCTAAGTCCAGAAAACCAGAGAATTTGGCAGCTATCGGATTGCAGACCCCTGAACCTATCAACAACAACTAGCAGTTGCCGTGGGGGGTTCCTACGGTGCCCTAGACCCCTCGATCACAGCTGGAGAACCTTCTTATCCTAAAGACAGAAAGGGAAATCTAAACTGCCCCAGAGCAGACCCCAAAGCAATAGGCAGCCCCCAACATATAATGACGGTAAAGCAAGATGAAAAAACACTCACACAGATAGAAAGATAGGCTGAGCAAATGATGGGGCCCAAGCTAACTAAATAGGACAGGATAGAAAAGCTGCTGTCTGCAATCCGTCAAAACCCTATCAAAACAAGGGCCAACAGGCTGATAGGGAAAAAAGCCCTGAAGACGCTAGGTTTCAAAAAGACTATATCAGTACTCAGGTATTTTCTGAAGACAGAGCAAATAGGAATTCAGCTCACCCCAGAAGGGAATGGCAGAAATCCAGAAAAACAAGGCAAAACAAAACCAAAACACAAATGCAAAAAGAAGAGCAGAAAACTTAGCTTTTGAGGAGCAGGAATCAGACTGGTCTCCTAGAATCCCTCAGAGAGATCACCAGCAAGGCAGAAGGGCGTCGGCTGCCTTATATCCAGTCAGCAATTCCCTTCACCCAGTCATCATCATCTAGCTCAGGTGCTTGGTAATCAGCCTCACTACCTTCCTTCACCAGAACAGGGAGTTCATCAGACCTCAATGGTGAAGGGGAAAATGAACTCACAACAAGTCTCCCTGCAGCTCCTAGCTCCGTGGAGCTTAGGCCACGCCCCCAGAAGTCACGTGATTCAGGTCCTGGAGCATGCATTGTCACCACTGCTGCCCGCTCCACAGGTATCTTTGTGCACAGTCTTTGTACTCAGGATATGCGCTCTGGCTCAGTGAGCAAGTGCAGTGCGGTGTTCCTGACAATATATCAGTTACAATTCTCAACCCTCTTTTTTATAAGTTTGCATCCATATAGGGCATACATCAAGGAAGGATCTCACCCATTTGTATGTCAATGCGGGGTCCCTCCATAAATACGCAGCTCCCTTCTCCCGACGCGTTTGACTATAACCAAGATCAGCAGGGGAGTTTGCGGGTATGAACAAATGCCTCCATGCTCAGTCAGTGCCCTCGCAGGACTGCTCACCTGCCCATCTTTATATCACGCGCCACTCCCAGTACTTCCTGTATTCACAGGGGTCTGGGTTACAGCGCTATCTGCACATGCGTGCGCTCTCCACGGGCGGATAATACATCTAAAGCATACCACGCAGGCGCGCTTCCTTTTTGGCAGCGGCGTACATTAGCAGGCGGCATAAAAATAGCTGTAGGAAATAAAAAACACAGCACAGAATGCTCTCCTCCTTCCCGGCGTGCAGACATGTACACATCATCATAACTGGTTGGGTCCTAGACCCACTACTCTGTTCATTATATGCGCTGACCCCAGCCCTGTTAACTACAATCGGAAGCGCCAGGTACTGCTTAAATTCCTATAGCGCTCTCTTACCCCATCCATGGTCTTTGAAAATACATAAATAACTACCAGGATGGGTTCCATCAGCCTATATACAGTACTTGAAAAACGGTTCCACCAAATATATCTGAATTTTAGAAGTGTCATGCTTATACCTAGTCTATTATTTGGGATAGCTGTGGGAGTTTCTCTTGCTAAAAAAGAGGGGGAAAGAAAAAATCCCAAGAGGATAACAATGAGGGAGGGGGAATTGTAACTGATATATGCCCTGAGGGGAATGAGCAGGGCCGGATTATAGGCAGGGCAGGCGGGGCTTCAGCCCCGGGGCCCCCACCACAAGAGCTTCTAAGGGGGCCCCCGCCACATTCCTGCTGGCTGCTGCAATGGCACTCCATCTTCTCCCCACCTAAAAGTGAGTGACCGTGGGGGCGGCATTATGTGCTCTGCTACCAGCAGCATCTACAAGTAGCGTGAACGCTGATGCTGCTGGTAGCGTGCAAAGGCTTGTGATGAGATCACAGGAGGTAAGGTGTCAGGGCCCCCGATCATGTGACCCCTGTCTCCTCCCCTCCTGTGACCTCATCACAGGTCCTGTGCGCACAGCACAGAGCACAGAGAGCAGCCATGTATGTGGAGTGCGGCTCTGCAGGTGGAGGTCGGTGCTGGAGGCTCCATTATTCTCTATGTGGAGTGCGGCTCTGCGGGTGGAGCTCGGTGCTGGGGGCTCCATTATTCTCTATGTGGAGAGCGGCTCTGCAGGTGGAGGTCGGTGCTGGAGGCCCCATTATTCTCTATGTGGAGAGCGGCTCTGCCAGTGGAGGTCGGTGCTGGAGGCCCCATTATTCTCTATGTGGAGAGCGGCTCTGCCAGTGGAGGTCGGTGCTGGAGGCCCCATTATTCTCTATGTGGAGTGCGGGTGGAGGTCGGTGCTGGAGGCCCCATTATTCTCTATGTGCAGGGCGGCTCTGCGGATGGAGGTCGGTGCTGGAGGCTCCATAATTCTCTATGTGGAGTGTGGGTCTGCGGGTGGAGGTCGGTGCTGGAGGCCACATTATTCTCTATGTGGAGTGCGGCTCTGCAGGTGGAGATCGGTGCTGGAGGCTCCATTATTCTCTATGTGGAGTGCGGCTCTGCGGGTGGAGCTCGGTGCTGGGGGCTCCATTATTCTCTATGTGGAGAGCGGCTCTGCAGGTGGAGGTCGGTGCTGGAGGCCCCATTATTCTCTATGTGGAGAGCGGCTCTGCCAGTGGAGGTCGGTGCTGGAGGCCCCATTATTCTCTATGTGGAGAGCGGCTCTGCCAGTGGAGGTCGGTGCTGGAGGCCCCATTATTCTCTATGTGGAGTGCGGGTGGAGGTCGGTGCTGGAGGCCCCATTATTCTCTATGTGCAGGGCGGCTCTGCGGATGGAGGTCGGTGCTGGAGGCTCCATAATTCTCTATGTGGAGTGTGGGTCTGCGGGTGGAGGTCGGTGCTGGAGGCCACATTATTCTCTATGTGGAGTGCGGCTCTGCGGGTGGAGGTCGGTGCTGGAGGCTCCATTATTCTCTATGTGGAGTGCGGGTGGAGGTCGGTGCTAGAGGCTCCATTATTCTCTATGTGGAGTACGGCTCTGCGGGTGGAGGTCGGTGCTGGAGGCTCCATTATTCTCTATGTGGAGGTCGGTGCTGGAGGCCCCATTATTCTCTATGTGGAGTGTGGGTGGAGGTCGGTGCTAGAGGCTCCATTATTCTCTATGTGGAGTGCGGCTCTGCGGGTGGAGGTCGGTGCTGGAGGCCCCATTATTCTCTATGTGCAGGGCGGCTCTGCGGATGGAGGTCGGTGCTGGAGGCTCCATTATTCTCTATGTGGAGTGTGGGTCTGCGGGTGGAGGTCGGTGCTGGAGGCCACATTATTCTCTATGTGGAGTGCGGCTCTGCGGGTGGAGGTCGGTGCTGGAGGCTCCATTATTCTCTATGTGGAGTGCGGGTGGAGGTCGGTGCTGGAGGCCCCATTATTCTCTATGTGGAGTGCGGCTCTGCGGGTGGAGGTCGGTGCTGGAGGCTCCATTATTCTCTATGTGCAGGGCGGCTCTGCGAGTGGAGGTCGGTGCTGGAGGCTCCATTGTTCTCTATGTGCAGGGCAGCTCTGCCGGTGGAAGTCGGTGCTGGAGGCTCCAATATTATCTATGTGCAGGGCTGCTCTGCGGGTAGAGGTCGGTGCTGGAGGCTCCATTATTCTCTATGTGGAGTGCGGCTCTGCGGGTGGAGGTCGGTGCTGGAGGCCACATTATTCTCTATGTGGAGTGCGGCTCTGCGGGTGGAGGTCGGTGCTGGAGGCTCCATTATTCTCTATGTGGAGTGCGGGTGGAGGTCGGTGCTAGAGGCTCCATTATTCTCTATGTGGAGTGCGGCTCTGCGGGTGGAGGTCGGTGTTGGAGGCTCCATTATTCTCTATGTGGAGTGCAGGTGGAGGTCGGTGCTGGAGGCCACATTATTCTCTATGTGGAGTGCGGCTCTGCGGGTGGAGGTCGGTGCTGGAGGCCACATTATTCTCTATGTGGAGTGCGGCTCTGCGGGTGGAGGTCGGTGCTGGAGGCTCCATTATTCTCTATGTGGAGTGCGGCTCTGCGGGTGGAGGTCGGTGCTGGAGGCTCCATTCTCTATGTGGAGTGCGGGTGGAGGTCGGTGCTGGAGGCCCCATTATTCTCTATGTGGAGTGCGGGTGGAGGTCGGTGCTGGAGGCCCCATTATTCTCTATGTGCAGGGCGGCTCTGCGGGTGGAGGTCGGTGCTGGAGGCTCCATTATTCTCTATGTGGAGTGCGGCTCTGCGGGTGGAGGTCAGTGCTGGAGGCTCCATTATTCTCTATGTGGAGTGCAGCTCTGCGGGTGGAGGTCGGTGCTGGAGGCCACATTATTCTCTATGTGGAGTGCGGATGGAGGTTGGTGCTGGAGGCCCCATTATTCTCTATGTGCAGGGCGGCTCTGCGGGTGGAGGTCGGTGCTGGAGGCTCCATTATTCTCTATGTGGAGTGCGGCTCTGCGGGTGGAGGTCGGTGCTGGAGGCCACATTATTCTCTATGTGGAGTGCTGCTCTGCGGGTGGAGGTCAGTGCTGGAGGCTCCATTATTCTCTATGTGGAGTGCGGGTGGAGGTCGGTGCTAGAGGCTCCATTATTCTCTATGTGGAGTGCGGCTCTGCGGGTGGAGGTCGGTGCTGGAGGCTCCATTATTCTCTATGTGGAGGTCGGTGCTGGAGGCCCCATTATTCTCTATGTGGAGTGCGGGTGGAGGTCGGTGCTAGAGGCTCCATTATTCTCTATGTGGAGTGCGGCTCTGCGGGTGGAGGTCGGTGCTGGAGGCTCCATTATTCTCTATGTGGAGTGCGGGTGGAGGTCGGTGCTGGAGGCCCCATTATTCTCTATGTGGAGTGTGGGTCTGCGGGTGGAGGTCGGTGCTGGAGGCCACATTATTCTCTATGTGGAGTGCGGCTCTGCGGGTGGAGGTCGGTGCTGGAGGCTCCATTATTCTCTATGTGGAGTGCGGGTGGAGGTCGGTGCTAGAGGCTCCATTATTCTCTATGTGGAGTGCGGCTCTGCGGGTGGAGGTCGGTGCTGGAGGCTCCATTATTCTCTATGTGGAGGTCGGTGCTGGAGGCCCCATTATTCTCTATGTGGAGTGCGGGTGGAGGTCGGTGCTGGAGGCCCCATTATTCTCTATGTGCAGGGCGGCTCTGCGGGTGGAGGTCGGTGCTGGAGGCCACATTATTCTCTATGTGGAGTGCGGCTCTGCGAGTGGAGGTCGGTGCTGGAGGCTCCATTATTCTCTATGTGGAGTGCGGGTGGAGGTCGGTGCTAGAGGCTCCATTATTCTCTATGTGGAGTGCGGCTCTGCGGGTGGAGGTCGGTGCTGGAGGCTCCATTATTCTCTATGTGGAGTGCGGGTGGAGGTCGGTGCTGGAGGCCCCATTATTCTCTATGTGGAGTGCGGGTGGAGGTCGGTGCTGGAGGCCCCATTATTCTCTATGTGCAGGGCGGCTCTGCGGGTGGAGGTCGGTGCTGGAGGCTCCATTATTCTCTATGTGGAGTGCGGCTCTGCGGGTGGAGGTCAGTGCTGGAGGCTCCATTATTCTCTATGTGGAGTGCAGCTCTGCGGGTGGAGGTCGGTGCTGGAGGCCCCATTATTCTCTATGTGGAGTGCGGGTGGAGGTCGGTGCTAGAGGCTCCATTATTCTCTATGTGGAGTGTGGCTCTGCGGGTGGAGGTCGGTGCTGGAGGGTCCATTATTCTCTATGTGGAGTGCGGCTCTGCGGGGGGAGGTCGGTGCTGGAGGCCACATTATTCTCTATGTGGAGTGCGGCTCTGCGGGTGGAGGTCGGTGCTGGAGGCTCCATTATTCTCTATGTGGAGTGCGGGTGGAGGTCGGTGCTAGAGGCTCCATTATTCTCTATGTGGAGTGCGGCTCTGCGGGTGGAGGTCGGTGTTGGAGGCTCCATTATTTTCTATGTGGAGTGCGGGTGGAGGTCGGTGCTGGAGGCTCCATTATTCTGCGGGTGGAGGTCGGTGCTGGAGGCCCCATTATTCTCTATGTGCAGGGCGGCTCTGCGGATGGAGGTCGGTGCTGGAGGCTCCATTATTCTCTATGTGGAGTGTGGCTCTGCGGGTGGAGGTCGGTGCTGGAGGCCACATTATTCTCTATGTGGAGTGCGGCTCTGCGGGTGGAGGTCGGTGCTGGAGGCCCCATTATTCTCTATGTGGAGTGCGGCTCTGCGGGTGGAGGTCGGTGCTGGAGGCTCCATTATTCTCTATGTGGAGTGCGGGTGGAGGTCGGTGCTAGAGGCTCCATTATTCTCTATGTGGAGTGTGGCTCTGCGGGTGGAGGTCGGTGCTGGAGGCTCCATTATTCTCTATGTGGAGTGCGGGTGGAGGTCGGTGCTGGAGGCTCCATTATTCTCTATGTGGAGTGCGGGTGGAGGTCGGTGCTGGAGGCCCCATTATTCTCTATGTGGAGTGCAGCTCTGCGGGTGGAGGTCGGTGCTGGAGGCCCCATTATTCTCTATGTGGAGTGCGGATGGAGGTCGGTGCTGGAGGCCCCATTATTCTCTATGTGCAGGGCGGCTCTGCGGGTGGAGGTCGGTGCTGGAGGCTCCATTATTCTCTATGTGGAGTGCGGCTCTGCGGGTGGAGGTCAGTGCTGGAGGCTCCATTATTCTCTATGTGGAGTGCGGATGGAGGTCGGTGCTGGAGGCTCCATTATTCTCTATGTGGAGTGCGGATGGAGGTCGGTGCTGGAGGCCCCATTATTCTCTATGTGGAGTGCGGATGGAGGTCGGTGCTGGAGGCCCCATTATTCTCTATGTGGAGTGCAGGTGGAAGTCGATGCTGGAGGCCCCATTATTCTCTATGTGGAGTGCGGATGTAGGTCGGTGCTGGAGGCCCCATTATTCTCTATGTGGAGTGCGGATGGAGGTCGGTGCTGGAGGCCCCATTATTCTCTATGTGCAGGGCGGCTCTGCGGGTGGAGGTCGGTGCTGGAGGCTCCATTATTCTCTATGTGGAGTGCGGCTCTGCGGGTGGAGGTCAGTGCTGGAAGCTCCATTATTCTCTATGTGGAGTGCAGCTCTGCGGGTGGAGGTCGGTGCTGGAGGCTCCATTATTCTCTATGTGGAGTGCGGCTCTGCGGGTGGAGGTCGGTGCTGGAAGCTCCATTATTCTCTATGTGGAGTGCAGCTCTGCGGGTGGAGGTCGGTGCTGGAGGCTCCATTATTCTCTATGTGGAGTGCGGCTCTGCGGGTGGAGGTCAGTGCTGGAAGCTCCATTATTCTCTATGTGGAGTGCAGCTCTGCGGGTGGAGGTCGGTGCTGGAGGCCCCATTATTCTCTATGTGGAGTGCGGCTCTGCGGGTGGAGGTCGGTGCTGGAGGCTCCATTATTCTCTATGTGGAGTGTGGCTCTGCGGGTGGAGGTCGGTGCTGGAGGCTCCATTATCCTCTATGTGGAGTGTGGCTCTGCGGGTGGAGGTCGGTGCTGGATGCTCCGTTATTCTCTATGTGGAGTGTGGCTCTGGATGGAGGTCGGTGCTGGAGGCTCCATTATTCTCTATGTGGAGTGCGGCTCTGCATGTGGAGGTAGGTGCTGGAGATTCCCCATTACTGGGCAGAGGGGGCAGTAACCTTTTCAGAGCTGAGACCATCTTGGTGCTTTTTTGTTGTCACTTTCTAAGAATCATAGCATTTTGTTCCTTGTACATGTGACCCAAGTATGGAAAACAGGAAGTAACAAAACACATATTGCAATGTCCCTTTCCTGTCCCCACATACAGTATAATTTTCCCACAGTATCACGTCCCCACATACAGTTTAATGTACCCACAGTATCACCATCCCCCCACATACAGTATAATGTTCCCCACTACCGTCACCCCCACACAGTATAATATTCACACAGTATAATATTCCCACAGTACTGCCATCCCCCACACAGTATAATGTTCCCCCAGTACCGCCATCCCCCCCATACACAGTGTAATGTTCCCCCAGTACCCAGTATCAGCCCTTGGTTTATGCAGGACTCTGCTGTCTGTGCTGGTTCTCATCGTCCTGGATGAGGTGAAGTTTGTGTGGGGTCAGGGAGGGTTTCCAGGGTGGATATAGCAGAGACGTGTGTGTACAAGGTGTACGGAGCAGAGCCGCGAGTGTGTGAGGTGTACTGAGCGGAGCCGCACGTGTACGGAGCTGAGCCCCACGTGTGTGTATGGAGCGGAGCTGCGTGTGTGCAAGGTGTGTGGAGCGGAACCGCATGTGTACGAAGTTTGCGGAGTGGAGCCATGTGAGTACTGAGTTGAGCAGGGTGTGTGTGCAAGGTGTACAGAATGGAGCCGTGTGTATGAGGCATAAAAAGCGGAACCGTGTGTGTATGATGTATGCGGTGCCATACGTGTACAAGGTGTATGGTGGGGAGCATTCATACCTCCCAGCGAGACAGTCCCGATTTTGAGAGAGATACTGCCCCGGATCTTACTTTTCGTGCGGACACAGGAGTACACGGCGGAGCCCCTAGGAGCACTTTAAAATTTGCATGTGACGTTCCACCGGAAGTGACGTGCTAGAAGCTGACCGGAAATTAGGTAATTTCGGGAGGAGATTGTGACGGAACCATGGAGGCACTTTAGGGAATGCTTCAGATCCATCACCATGTCCTCCTCCAACAGCGCGGACAGCAGGATCGCCTTGAACTTGGGGATGTCGGCCATGTGAGCGGATCGTTATATTTCCTGCATCGGGAGGCTCAGGTGGGCACTACAGTGGGAGCCGGGCTGCTATAGTATCTTTCTATCTCTGTTTCTTTATCTCTCTAATCTTTCTTTTTTTTTTTTCTCTCTCTCTCTGTTCTTTCTTCTTTCTTTCTCTGTTCTTTCTTTCCATTCTTTCTTTCTCTCTCTCTGTTCTTTCTTTCTCTGTTTTCTTTTTTCTCTGTTCTTTCTTTCTGTCACGCCTCCTCTCCTGTCACGCCTCCTGTCCTGTGGATCTCCTCTGCCTGCTCGCCGCGTTCACGAGCATCGTGCGCCCGCCGCCTGCTGTGTACCCGCCAATCAACTCTGCAGCGCCACGGTGATTAACCCCCTTGCCTCCAGGCTCCAGCTAGCTATATATTGATCGGGGGAGCTGTACATTTGGGCCTGTATACCTGGAGGAGGGAACTGTATAAAGACGAAACATTGGAGAACTGTATAACCTTGGGGGGGGGGGGGACAGCTGCCTGTATACCCTTGTAGGGGGCAAGAGCTGTATACCCGTTGGGGGGGAGTTGTATTCCCATGGGGGGGAAAGCTGCCTGTATACCCTTGTAGGGGGCAAGAGCTGTACTCCGGAGATAATACAATAGAGAGCATATTGTTATACAGTAGTTAGCAACAATTGCTGCCGGTGAAAACTTTCCCTTTCTGCATTTTTATTATTCCTTGGCTGTCTTAACATTGGGTTCAATAAAAAAAAGTGAGTAACTTTTTCTGTCTATAATTGGACTGCTTTGAGTTATCCTGGACTGTATCTCTATTGTAGTACTGTAAAGGGCATGTCACACTAAGAGATATCGCTAGCAATATCGCTATAACTATTGACGTTATAGCGATATTGCTAGCGATAATGCTATGTCTGATACTTACCTCCGACCGGCTCCCCCACTGCTTATCGCTGATCGCGCGAGAACGTTCAGGACTGTTTCTCGTCGTCAGCTTCCTGTGGCGCTTCCTGCTGTGACGACGAGCGACGCGTGGAGCCGGGCGGGAGGACGCAGGATCGCCTGGTGTGACAGGTAAGTAGCGATCCCCGTCCCCAGCGACGTCGCTAGTGAGATCTGCCTGTGTGGCAGCTCACTAGCGACCACTTAGCGATGTACCAGCGATCCTGACCGTGTCATATCGCTGGTCAGGATCGCTGGTACATCGCTAAGTGTGACAGTACCTTTAATCTGAATGTGGCAGAACAAGAGGATAAGATTAGATTGTACTTCTGAGTGCTACAGTTCGCGCTCTACTGTTATGGCTAAAATGTTAATGATATGGGGGCCCCCCACCAGATTTTCTGCCCAGGGGCCCCCACCAACCTTAATCCGGCCCTGGGAATGAGATACATATATTGAAAATGTACCCCAGTTTGCATGAATGTGCATAATTGTTTATGAGGTCTATGCGAGTTTATTGGTGTTAATGAAAGACTGAGTATATACTGTCTTTATGGAGGTTTGTTTGAAACCAATAGACTATCTACAGCATTACAGAATGTGGTGTATGATTAAGAAATGAGGGGAATGTTGTAAAAAGGCTCCAATTGCTATAATAGTAAGACAGTCTGACATAAGAGAGACTGAGGATCCATATCTCTGAGCACCTCTGAGTATTGTCTACTAATTTTGGAGTCACAATTATCGCATAGGAATATTTGTGCGTTTTTTTATTCTGTGTCTGTTTGTCTTTTTGTCTCACGTGCATTTTTATCAGGGACTATGTTAGGTTTTAAACATTTAAATAAAGTAGATTAGTTTTTTGTTTTCTATTTCTATTTTCTAGTATATCTTACTGGCTTGCTTCTATCTGAATTTTTTATGGCTGGTACATCACTTGCTATTTTTTATTACAAACTTTACTTTATAAACTTCATCTCCTTGTAAATATTCCCTTTTATTGGACACCCAGGGCCGCGGACCGGGTCACCACTGCCGTGACACATACCCTTAAGAATCGGCCCCACGGCCCTAGCGGGTGATCCAGGTCCACAATCCGTTACCACCTGGGACGCTTGCCCCAAGTCCTCCGCGGCAACAGCCGTAACAGCTTCTATGTCTAAAATTCAATATCTGGCCCCGGGCTCGGCAAGTACTGGAAGCTCATAACATTCTTGCTAACGTTTTACCACGTTTTGATTGGCAGGTCTTCAAAGACATCTTTACCAATGCTCATCTGGCGGGTTTACCTTTCCTTCCTTCCCCGGTAGCGAAAAACTGATGCCGCTAGTTTATTCTTCGGTTGCCCCATCAACCTGGCAAGCGTATGGTAAGGCATGGGAGGAGTGGTGCCTCTTGTCAGGAGGCAGACCGGTTCACGGTTCTGAGCAATCTAGATTGGAGGTCACTATCAAATTCCTTTCGCAGTTTAATAACAAGAGTATATCAAGCAGCGCTTATCGGGTCTAGCATTTTACTTTCAATTGTTGGATTGGGCGGATGTTACAAAAGCATTCATTATTAGGCAGATGATGAAAGGGTGGAAAAGAATACAACCAAGCAATGAAAGCAGACGCCCCATTTACTTTGCTTTGCTAAGCTGCATCGTTGGCATCACAACCTTTTCATGCAGCTCTCAATTTGAGTCAACACTCATATCTGCTGCATTTGAGTTAGCCTTTTTTGGGGCACTTTGTATTAGTGAACTCGTCCCTCTGGTCAAAGATTAGCACGGGTGGTGGTTTGTTATACGATGACGTAGTCTTAGTGAATAATGCGATACGCCTTCGTATTCACAAATCAAAAACGGACCCATCGGGCAGGGGTAGTTGGTTGCTATTACATCCGTCAGACGGTCCAGCTTGTCCTGTCAGACTAATCAACACTTAGGAGCGGTGGGAGTTTTTTCTTGACACACCTAGACGGTTCCCCATTTATGAGGTACCGATTTCAATCAGTATTTGGTAAATATTTAACGGCTGCAGGTGTTTCGTCAAGGGATTACGGGACACACTCATCCCGCATAGGTGCAGCCACAGAGGTCGCTAAGGCAGGTTTACCTGATTCAGAATTACAGCAGATAGGCCGATGGCGCTCAGCATGTTTTGCTAGATATATCAGACCGAATTTGTTAAATTTAATGCTGTTACTTTTATCTACAAGTGCTGGCAGACCAGCAGTTTGGTTGTTGGGACATTCCTACATTTTTTGGGCAGGGCAACAGGCCGAATGCCGTCCAGGCAGAAGGAATTTGAGACTTCGAGGTGTGAATTTTACATGGCGGGTAGTGTTGAGCGATACCTTCCGATATCGGGAAATATCGTATCGGACCGATACCCCAAAAATATCGGATATCGCCGATTCCGATACCGGAAACCAATGCAAGTCAATGGGACACAAATATCGGAATGAAAATAAACCCTTACTTTCCTTGTAGGTTAATTCTACATGAAGGAAAACAACTAAGAATAATGTAGAATGTATTGGGGGAGGTGGAGGAGACATTAAAGGCATAGAGGCTTAGCCCAATCAAATGGAATAGCAGGAATTAATTTTTTTTTTAAGACGTTCGGAGTTACAAAGATATTGACTATGTTAAACGGGTTGTCCGGGATTTTCACATAATCTCAGTACATATCTGGGCTGCAGAATGCTGACAATAAGTAATTTACCTTCTGTGGCTAGTCTGCACGGTTTCCAAGATATCTCTTGCTTCTAAGATAAACGTCCGGGGGTGTGTGTTCTGGCATTGAAATGAGAACTGGTCGTTTCCTCCTCCCTCACTAGTTTCAATTCCATAGATCACTGTTCAGCGTGTGTCTGGGGGAGGAGCAGCTGGGTGGTCTGCTCGCAGCCAATCACAGCCATGCCATTAGTTAACATGCATAACAGGATGTGCCCACACTTCTTAGGATTCCTCATTGGCTGAATAAAATCAAACTGGCTCATTGCATTATGGGAACTTCCGATTCCAGTATTCGATATTTTAAAAGTACCGGAACTCAGTATCGGAACTCCGATACAGCGAATATCGGCCGATACCCGATATTGCAGTATCGGAATGCTCAACACTAGTGGCGGGATATTAGAGGATTGCAATGGCCACAAGTTTTCCCTGAAGTAGTGGACATTGCAAGAGAAGTCATGGGTCCGGTAATTCTGGTCTTTCATGCTGGTGGCAACGACCTGTGCTCATACAAAGTGGCGGAGCTGATGACCATGATGAGGTCGGATATGGAGCGTTTTCACAGTTTCTTCCAGGAGCTCTTCCGAGTTTGGTCCGAAATTGTGCCTAGGGCAGTTTGGCAAGGAGCCAGAGATGGCATGGCCATAGAGCGCACCAGGAGGACAATCAACGCCCGCATATCAAGGTTTATAAGGGAAAGATTTGGTGTGGCTTTAAGGCACAGGCAACTGGAAGTTGATAATGTAGCACTGTTAAGGTCGGATGGTGTACATTTAACAGATATCGGGCTCGATATCTTCCTATCAGGGCTACAAGATGGGTGGGGGTCGGAATCCTGTGTGATAATACATGATCCTCCGTGGCAGTAAAGAAAGAAAGGACATGTGGTTACGGCTCGTCGGCTGACTTGCCTGTGAATATGCAACAGGGCATTTGGCGGCGAACGCAGTTTAATAAATTTAAGTGCCTTTCTAATGCCTGAAGTAAAATACTTTAATAAAGCTGTGACCAACCTTCACCCATCATTTAGTGTTATTGTATTATTTCTTATGTGTTAGTAGTGGTTTGGAGAGCGTGCTGGTGGGTCAATGTCAGATCACCGCAGTCTTTGTCATCTTAGGGTGACCAATTAAAAACCACCAACTCAGCTACGATGACGTAGTCCTAAGTATAGTTGCATCACATACTTTTATAAATGCTCTCTGTGTAAGGTATAAAGTTTTACTATTGTTTTTCTTAGCTTCTTAGCTAGTGTTGAGCGATACCACCCGATATTGAAAAATATCGGATCGGATTGGATCGGCCGATATCAAAAAAGTATCGAGTATCGCCGATTCCGATCCCTTAAGTCCCATTCAAGTCAATGGAACAGAAATATCGGAATTAAAAAAAAAAAACACCTTTCTTTCCTTGTAGGTTAATTCTACATGAAGAAAAACAACTAATAATAATGTAGAATGTATTGTGGGAGGTGTAGGAGACATTAAAGCCATAGAGGTTTAGCCCAATCAAATGGAATAGCAGGAATTAATTTTTTTTTTAAAGACGTTCGGAGTTACAAAGATATTGACTATGTTAACCTCTTTTATATTTTGTCAGATATGTATGTTTCACTGCTTCCATGCTCTTCACCTTCTTTTGTACTTCTCCCACACTTTCTCCTTCATGATCCTCAGCAGCAGCAGCATCTTTTTCATCAACTTCTTCTTCACCTTATTCATCTTCTTCACCTTCTTCCTATTATTCTTTTTTTGTACATTATTCATATTCTTCTTATTCAACGATTATTCTTCATATTCTACTTCTTCATCTTCTTCCTATTCTTCTTCTTCATCATATTCTTATTTGTGACAGGCATTCCTGTAGTTATCTATAAAAGTTTGAAGATTACACCTTCCGTTCTGCCTGTCACAAAATATTTACAACAGGATTTGTCCGCGTTCAGTTTGGCCTGCAGCAGCAGCCATTTTCCAGGGGCAACACGAGGAGGAACGGACTCACCCCCACACACTGCTTTGTCTTCTTCTGCTTATAATTTAGATAATATTTTTTGCTCTGATTTTTAGTCTTATGCTTAATGTTCTTCTGCTTTTGATTCTTCTGCTTTTTGTTCTTCTGCTTCGTCTTCTGTCTCTTGTTGTTCTGCATCTTGGTGGTTGTCTTCATGTTCTTTGTCCTCTTGGTGATCTTCTTCAGGGTCATCTTTCTGGTCTTCGGTGTGGTCTTCAGGGTTGTCGTCTTCAGGGTCATCGTCAGGGAGATCCAGAGTGAGAACCAAAAACCATTTCCACAAGCTTGAACTTGGAAAAGTAGCAGAAGGTACAAGAAGGCTGAGGAACTGCCGAGAACCAGCTGACGGTACTCGAACCCGGATGGGTAGCAGAAGGAACAAGAGCAAATGGAACTAGTGAGGACCAGCTGACGGTGCTGGAACCCGGAGGGGCAGCAGAAGGAACAAGAGCCAGTGGCACAACCGTGGACCAGCTGACGGTGCTGGAAGATGGTTACTAACCAGGAGGTACCTGTGCTACAAAGCACTACCAAGGACCAGCTGACGTAGCTGGAACTCGGATACCGGGAAGGAGGCACCTAGGCCAAAGACACTGTCGAGAACCAGCTGACGGTGCTGGAACCCGGATGGGTAGCAGAAGCTGCAAGAGCAAATGAAACTATCGAGGACCAGCTGACGGTGCTGGAACCCATAGGGGCAGCAGAAGGAACAAGAGCCAATGGCACAACCGTGGACCAGCTGACGTTGCTGGAACTCGGATACCGAGAAGGAGGCACCTAGGCCAAAGGCACCGCCGAGAACCAGCTGACTGTGCTGGAACCCGGATGGGTAGCACAAGGTACCCATAATAAACAAAGTTGCAAGGCCGCGAGCAGGACGCAGTTACCGAAACCCACAGTCCAACAGGGGGTGCTTGTCCTATTGGCACTACGGAACCAGCCTTTATTGCAAGAACCCGCAGCCCACATAGGAAGCACCGAAACTGCAGGCACCATAGACTCGGCTAACCCGACCGCAACACGACAGGACAACGTATTGGTGGCAAAGTGACGTTGACACTACCCAGAAACAGCAGGCGTGCTGGAACCAGGCTGGGCAGGAGGGAGTACCCGTGCCAAAGACACTTCTGAGCAGCAACTGGCGATGTTGGAGCCCAGGGTCAATCATGCAGCAGGCTGAGGCCTACTTGGAGCGAGTAGTAAATAAGATGTAGTGTGATTTTGGAGGCAGCAGGAGACTTTGTTGTCCACACAGCAGGGGAGCAGCTGGCGTTACTGAATCCCACTACCACTTGAGCATGTGTTTTTCTCTGTGCAGACGGCAATTCTGAGCAACAACTGACTGTGTTGAAGCCCAGGATCAATCATGGAGCAGGCTGAGGCCTACTTGAAGCAAGTTTATATCGGTTGTACACTACTACTGATTGTAACCGTGCTCCACTTAGGCCTCTGGCTCTACTGTCTCTAGTATTTCCCCTGGCCTCCAACCCCACCTGTTGCTGCTCTGAAGTGGCGTCTGCACAATCCACACATGTTCCTTGGTTACAGGGGCTCAGTCACATCAGTTGATCCCCTGATGTGTGTCCGGCAAGGTCTGCTGCTCTGTCCACATTCCCACTACTGGTAATGGAAATGTGGACAGAGCAGGAGACATTGCCGGACACACATCAGGGGATCAACTGACGTGACTGAGCCCCAGTATCACAGGAACAAGTGTGGATTGTGCAGATGCCACGTCAGAGCAGCAACTGGCGGGGTTGGAGGCCAGGGGAAATACTAGAGACAGTGGAGCCAGAGGCCTAAGTGGAGCACGGTTAAAAATCAGTAGTGTGACTGTGTAGGCAGCAGGAGACTTTGCCATCCACACAGCAGGGGAGCAGCTGGCGTTACTGAACCCCACTGACACAGGAGCTAGTGTTTCTCTCTGTGCGGACGGCACTTCCAAGCAACAACTGGCTGTGTTGAAGCCCAGGATCAATCATGGAGCAGGCTGAGGCCTACTTGGAGCGAGTAGAAAATAAGATGTAGTGTCATTTTGGAGGCAGCAGGAGACATTGCCGTCCACACAGCAAGGGAACAGCAGACGTTACTGAACCCCACTAACACAGGAGCTAGTGTTTTTCTCTGTGCGGACAGCACTTCCGAGCAACAACTGGCTGTGTTGAAGCCCACGATCAATCATGCAGCAGGTGGAGGCCAACTTGCAGCAAGTTTTATTTAGGTTGTAGACTACTACTGATTGTAACCGTACTCCACTATGGCCTCTGGCTCCACTGTCTCTAGTATTTCCCCAGGCCTCCAACCCCGCCAGTTGCTGCTCTGAAGTGGCGTCTGCACAATCCACACTTGTTCCTGTGTTACTGGGGCTCAGTCACGTCAGTTGATCCCCTGATGTGTGTCCGGCAAGGTCTCCTGCTCTGTCCACATTCCCACTACTAGTAATGGGAATGTGGACAGAGCAGGAGACCTTGCCGGACACACATCAGGGGATCAACTGACGTGACTGAGCCCCAGTAACACAGGAACAAGTGTGGATTGTGCAGACGCCACTTCAGAGCAGCAACTGGCGGGGTTGGAGGCCAGGGGAAATACTAGAGACAGTGGAGCCAGAGGCCTAAGTGGAGCACGGTTAAAAATCAGTAGTAGTGTGACTGTGTAGGCAGCAGGAGACTTTGCCATCCACACAGCAGGGGAGCAGCTGGCATTACTGAACCCCACTGACACAGGAGCTAGTGTTTCTCTCTGTGCGGACGGCACTTCCAAGCACCAACTGGCTGTGTTGAAGCCCAGGATCAATCAAGGAGCAGACTGAGGCCAACTTGGAGAAAGTAGAAAATAAGATGTAGTGTGCTTTTGGAGGCAGCAGGAGACTTTGTCGTCCACACAGCAGGGGAACAGCTGACGTTACTGAACCCCACTAACACAGGAGCTAGTGTGTTTTTCTCTGTGAAGACGGCACTTCTGAACACCAAGTGGCGTTGTTGGAGCCCAGGATCAAGCATGGAGCAGGCAGAGGCCTGATGGTTTTTGAATGTGGAGGCAGCAGGAGACATTGCCGTCCACACAGCAGGGGAACAGCTGACGTTACTGAACCCCACTAACACAGGAGCTAGTGTGTTTTTCTTTGTGAAGATGGCACTTCTGAACACCAACTGGCGTTGTTGGAGCCCAGGATTAAGCATGGAGCAGGCTGAGGCCTGATGTTTTTTTGCATGTGGAGGCAGCAGGAGACATTGCCGTCCACACAGCAGGGGAACAGCTGACTTTACTGAACCCCACTAAGACAGGAGCTAGTGTGTTTTTCTCTGTGAAAATATATATATACAGTCATGGCCAAAAGTATTGACACCCCTGCAATTCTGTCAGATAAAATTCAGTTTCTTCCTGAAAATGATTGCAAACACAAATTCTTTGGTATTATTATCTTCATTTAATTTGTCTTAAATGAAAAAACACAAAAGAGAATGAAGCAAAAAGCAAAACATTGATCATTTCACACAAAACTCCAAAAATGTGCCGGACAAAAGTATTGGCACCCTCAGCCTAATACTTGGTTGCACAACCTTTAGCCAAAATAACTGCGACCAACTGCTTCCGGTAACCATCAGTGAGTTTCTTACAATGCTCTGCTGGAATTTTAGATAATTCTTCTTTGGCAAACTACTCCAGGTCCCTGATATTTGAAGGGTGCCTTCTCCAAACTGCCATTTTTAGATCTCTCCATAGGTGTTCTATGGGATTCAGGTCTGGACTCATTGCTGGCCACCTTAGAAGTCTCCAGTGCTTTCTCTCAAACCATTTTCTAGTGCTTTTTGAAGTGTGTTTTGGGTTATTGTCCTGCTGGAAGACCCATGACCTCTGAGGTAGACCCAGCTTTCTCACACTGGGCCCTATATTATGCTGCAAAATTTGTTGGTAGTCTTCTGACTTCATAATGCCAAGCACACGGTCAAGCAGTCCAGTGCCAGAGGCAGCAAAGCAACCCCAAAACATCAGGGAACCTCCGCCATGTTTGACTGTAGGGACCGTGTACTTTTCTTTGAATGCCTCTTTTTTCTCCTGTAAACTCTATGTTGATGCTTTTTCCCTAAAAGCTCTACTTTTGTCTCATCTGACCAGAGAACATTCTTCCAAAATGTTTTAGGCTTTTTCAGGTAAGTTTTGGCAAACTCCAGCCTGGCTTTTTTATGTCTCGGGGTAAGAAGTGGAGTCTTCCTGGGTCTCCTACCATACAGTCCCTTTTCATTCAGATGCCGACAGATAGTACGGGTTGACACCGTTGTACCCGTGGACTGCAGGGCAGCCTGAACTTGTTTGGATGTTAGTGGAGGTTCTTTATCCAACATCCGCACAATCTTGCATTGAAATCTCTTGTCAATTTTTCTTTTCCAGCCACATCTAGAGAGGTTAGCCACAGTGTCATGGGCTTTAAACTTCTTGATGACACTGCGCACGGTAGACACAGGAACATTCAGGTCTTTGGAGATGGACTTGAAGCCTTGATATTGCTCATGCTTCCTCACAATTTGGTTTCTCAAGTCCTCAGACAGTTCTTTGGTCTTCTTTCTTTTCTCCATGCTCAATGTGGTACACACAAGGACACAGGACAGAGGTTGAGTCAACTTTAATCCATGTCAACTGGCTGCAAGTGTGATTTAGTTATTGCCAACACCTGTTAGGTGCCACAGGTAAGTTATAGGTGCTGTTAATTACACAAATTAGAGAAGCATCACATGATTTTTCGAACAGTGCCAATACTTTTGTCCACCCTCTTTGTTATGTTTGGTGTGGAATTATATCCAATTTGGCTTTAGGACAATTCTTTTTGTGTTTTTTCATTTAAGACAAATTAAATGAAGATAATAATACCAAAGAATTTGTGTTTGCAATCATTTTCAGGAAGAAACTGAGTATTATCTGACAGAATTGCAGGGGTGTCAATACTTTTGGCCATGACTGTATATAGTTGCATTCATGGTGAGATCTATCTATTACACACACCAAAAAACTCTGGAAGAAAGGAAACGGTCCAAATTTCAAAGCGATACGGAGGACTATCTGAATAATAGAGTATACAAATGGGAAGACACAGCACCAAGACACTACCGACCAAGGTCTCGTCGCCAACAAGGAGGTAATACGGCCTTCGGGGGATCCTCTCCAGCCGGGGGTTCCTCACCAGGATCCGGGAGCGACACTGGTGGCACATCCATCCCAAGGGTTCCTTTTTTAGGCCAAAACACACGCCAACCAGGCGGTCGAGGAGGAGGAAATCAGAATCGCCAAATGATCCTTCGGTCACAACAGGTAGGAGTCCAAACTTAGTTGTTAATATTTCTGACTATTCCCTTTCTCCGCTAGAACTCAAAGTATTAAACTTGGGCCTCTCCTTCTGTCCAACACCTAAATGGGATGCCTTTCAACTAGAGAACGATTAACAACAATTCTATCGAAACATAAGACTGAAGGTACACTTTGAGGATTTTATACCCCATGGGACCAACACTGCTGGTCTAGCCCCGAACTGGGAGATCTCCTCCTCCCCCTCTATCACCATTGACACCTTGGGGTTGCGAAATCCAAGTAGTTTCATACCTCCCAAAACCAATCATGCGGTTGAGACTTTCATAGACCTATTAGACAGAGACATCAAACTTACCATTCATGAACAACGATTGGGCCTACTCCCTGTCCGCCATAATTTATCATCAGCCGAAAAACAAGCTATATCATCCTTAAAGGAAAATTCCAACATCATAAAACCTGCTGACAAGGGTGGCGCAGTCGTTGTTATGAATAAAAGTCAATATGTAACTGAGATAAGGAGACAACTTTCAGATACTGATACATATCGGAGAATTCAGGGTGACCCCACATTCACTATACGTAGAAAAATTGAAATTATTCTCAATAAACATCTTGAACTAGGGACAATTGATACTAAAACTAAAACTTTTCTAACTAATCTACATCCAATAACCCCAGTTTTGTATATTCTCCCCAAAATTCACAAGGACCTACATAACCCACCTGGATGTCCCATCGTCGCCTCAACAGACTCCATTCTCAACCCGTTATCCATATTTCTTGAAAAATTATTAACACCTCACACCTATACCACCAAATCCTTCATTCAAGACACAGGCGATTTTCTTAGCGTAATCCGCATCATAAACTCCATCTCATCCACTAGTATTCTCTGTACACTTTATGTTAACAGCCTGTACACATTAACTGCACATAACAAAGGCATTGAAGCGGTTTCATCTACTTTGAATGAAGCCAACATTGATGTAGGTCCTCAGGAATTATGTTTAGACCTTCTAAACGTGGTACTACAGAACTTCTTCCGATTTGAAGAGGATTTCTTTTTCCAGATATGCGGCACCGCAATGGGGTCTAATGTATCCCCTGCGTACGCAAATCTCTACATGGACA
Source organism: Dendrobates tinctorius (assembly GCF_039654945.1). Classification (NCBI taxonomy): domain Eukaryota; kingdom Metazoa; phylum Chordata; class Amphibia; order Anura; family Dendrobatidae; genus Dendrobates; species Dendrobates tinctorius. The sequence continues at coordinate 52,983,723 of NW_027361707.1, forward strand.
AATTTGAAAGAGATCATATCTACCCGAATTCGCTTTTTCAACAACATGCCGTCACTTGGTATCGTTACATAGACGACATTTTTTGTATTTGGGAAGGTGATTTCACTAGCCTCTCCCAATTCTACAACACAATAAACAACATCAGACAGGAACTCAAATTTACCCTCTCCTACAGCACCGAATCTGTTACCTTTCTTGACACTAGAATCAACAAGGATTGTCTGGGCAAACTCACCTCTGATATTTTCACTAAACCAACTGAATGTAATAACCTTCTATATGACAGTTGCCACCCAAAATCAACTTGAAATAGTCTCCCCGGTCACAATTTAAGAGAGTTACTAGGATTGTGTCAGACCCCACCACCAGAGACCCTAGACTTCAGGAGATGTCCACAAAATTTAAAACTAGAAATTATCCAACAACACAACTATCCACTAACATGTCTAACGCTCTAGCTGATCCTAATGACTTCAAAGCCAGCACACTAAAACCACCTAGGCTTCCATTTGTCCACGGCCATCATCCCTCCATGCAAAAAGTTCATAACCTCATTCATAGGCACTGGTCACTACTTACCAAAGCCTACCCGAAGATTGAGATTTTCAAAAATCCTCCTTTGATGTGTTTGAGGAGACCTCAAAACATCAAGGACAAATTGGTCAGGGCAGATTTGAGATACTCAAAGGAGACAGTCACACGAACTTTGTCAGGGCAATTGCATGAGCTGCTCGAACATCAAAGGTAATGAAGTCGTTCACCCACGTACAGGTAAATCTTACCCAATCAGAGACTACTTTACATGCGAAACTAATTTCGTTGTATATATCATCAAGTGTCCCTGTGGGCTATTATATGTTAGTGAGACCACCCAGGCTATCCGTGACCGCATCTCCAGTCACAAGTCTACCATCAGAAAAAACAAGGCTTCCACTACCTGCCCATTTCAAAGAATCCCGACACAATGTGTCTCAATTGAGGTTCCAAATTATAGAAAAAGTACCTAGGCCAAAGAGAGGTGGTAGCCATGTCCGTTTACTCAAACAACTGGAGACTTATTGGATATATACCCTGGATACACTACATCCCAAGGGCCTCAACCGCGAAATAGATTCGCTAACCTGATTATTTTCTCTTCCCTTCAGACCAACTGAATATTCGCCCTTATGAACCTTTATTGACATTTTCCCTGGCGGTAAGATATAACTTCGCCCCCATTTTTTCACCTTTTTCAAATTTTATTTTTTACTCTTTATTTTTCAATTTATTTTCAATTATTTTTCTTTTTTCCATTTTTTCTATATTTTATTTTTTTATTTTTGTTGATTTCTATCAGTTTCACTTTTATTTTATTTTTATTTACACTTTATTTTTCATTTTATTTACCCCCTTCCTTCTCCTCCCTTTCCCCCTCCCCCCTTTATTTCTACTAGTAATGGGAATGTGAACAGAGCAGGAGACATTGCCGGACACACATCAGGGGATCAACTAACGTGACTGAGCTCCAGTAACACAGGAACAAGTGTGGATTGTGCAGACGCCACTTCAGAGCAGCAACTGGCGGGGTTGGAGGCCAGGGGAAATACTAGAGACAGTGGAGCCAGAGGCCTAAGTGGAGCACGGTTAAAAATCAGTAGTAGTTCGATTGTGGAGGGAGCAGGAGACTTTGCCGTCCACACAGCAGGGGAGCAGATGGCGTTACTGAACCCCACTAACACAGGAGCTTGTGTTTTTCTCTGTGCAGACGGCGGCACTTCTGAGTGACAACTGGCTGTGTTGAAGCCCAGGGATTACAGTTCAGGTGGTAGAAACATGAACACAACAGGAGACCTGGATACTGTTGCCAACCAATTATTTATTCTGGTAGAGGACTGGCAAATTCTGGCGAGATCCAGGCCTTGTTCATTTTCGGAAAAGTAAGCCGGTCAACGTTATCGGAGGACAGTCGCGTGCGACGGTCTGTTAGTACACCACCTGCGGCACTAAAGACGCGTTCCGATAATACACTGGTAGCAGGGCAAGCCAGCACCTCCAATGCATACTGGCTAAGCTCTGGCCACGGATCCAGCTTTGAGACCCAAAACTTGAAAGGGGAAGAGCCATCTGGGAGTACACTGACAGGGCAAGACATGTAGTCTATCACCATCTGACGGAAACGTTGCCTCCTGCTGACTGGAGCCGTCTGTGATGATGTAGACATTTGTGGCGGACACACAAAACTTTGCCACATTTGGGCCATAGTGGTCTTGCCTTGTGCTGAGGCGCTGCCTCTGCTCCCTCTTTGTGTCGAGCTTCCTCCACTGCCTTGACGCACAGAACTGCTTTGTAAAGCACTAGTAGCACTGCTGTCAGGTGGAATGGAGTACATGATGGACTGCACCAGGGTGTCTTGGTACTCGCAGTTTACGCTCCCGGTTCAACGGTGGTATGAGGCTTTGTAAGTTGTCCAGGTAGCGAGGATCTAGGAGGGTGTACACCCAATAGTCAGTCGTGTTGAGAATGTGGGTGATGCGGCGATCATTTCTCAGGCACTGCAGCATGAAATCAACCATGGGCTGCAGACTCCCACATGCCAAAGAAACGCTGTCCCCTGCTTGAGTCGTCATCTCTGCCTGCTCTGCATCACCCCACCCTCGCTGTACATACTGACTAGAGCATTGTGTACCTCCCTCCTCTGGAGAGATGTCTTCCTCCTCCATTGACTCCTCCTCCTCACAAAGTGTCCTCTGCCTAGGCCTTTGTGAGGAACCACGTAGCGCAGACTGTCCAGAAGCAGATGGCATTTGTGACTCCTTATCCTCTACCTCTTCCAAAACCTCCTCCCTTAGTGCTTGCAGTGTTTTTTGAAGCAGGCAGATAAGGGGGACAGTCATGCTGACTAGTGCATCATCTGCACCCGCAATCCGCGTGGAATCATCGAAGGCACGCAAAACGAGGCAGATGTCCTTCATAGAGGCCCACTCAATGGTGCTGAAGTGTGACCGGCGCACAGTGCGACTTGTTTGCGCCTGATGCAGCTGGTACTCCATGCCTGCTGCTCACACAACCGCTCCAACATATGTAACGTTGAATTCCACCTGGTGGGTAGGTCACATATGATGCGATGTTCCAGAAGGCGTAATCGGCGTTGCAGAGCAGCAAGGCGCGATCTTGCCGTGCTGGAACGCCGCAAGTGAGCGCACTCTATGCGGACCTTGTGCAGCAATGCCTCAAGATCTGGATAGTCCCTCAGAAAGCTCTGCATGACCAAGTTCAGCACATGTGCCAGACATGGGATGTGAGTGAGGTTGCCTAGGCCCAGAGCTGCCACCAGATTTCGGCCATTGTCACACACTACCAAGCCCGGCTGGAGATTCGCTGGCACAAACCACATGTCACTCTCCTGCTTGATGCCATTCCAGAGCTCCTGCGCTGTGTGGCTTCGATTCCCCAAAGAAATTAATTTGAGTACGGCCTGTTGACGTTTGGCCACGGCTGTGCTCATATCGGTCGTAACAGGCTCCTGCAGCACTGTTTCTGAGGAACTTGAGTAGGAGGAGGAGTCAATGTGTACAGACTGGATTCCTGTAATCCGTGGAGTTGGCAGAACACATATAGCGCCACTCTCCAGATCTGTACCCGGCTCCACAACATTGACCCAATGGGCAGTGAGGGAAAGGTATCGTCCCTGTCCATGGTTACTGGTCCACGCATCGGTGGTCAGGTGGACCTTGCTACTGACGGCGTTTAGTAGCGCATATTTTATTTTTCCCTCCACATGTTTTTGCAGGGCAGGGACAGCTTGCCTGCTGAAATAAAAGCGGCTGGGCATGGTGTATTGTGGGACTGCCAATGCCATGAAGTTCCGGAAGGTGTCAGTCTCCACCAGCCTGAATGAGAGCATTTCAAGGGCCAGTAGTTTGGCAATGCCAGCATTCAGAGCCTGTGCTCGGGGATGGTTTGCCGAGTATGGCCGCCCTTTATCCCATGCCTGTGCTACCGATGGCTGTAGAGTGGCCTGGGAGTGTGAGGATGACTGGGAACGTGGTGCTGTGGGTGGAATGTCACTGGGTCTCCGGACAACAGTGCCAGAGGTTCTTCCTTGGCGATCCTGTGAGGAAGCCGAACCAGCTGTGTGTGAGCTGGAGGAAGAGGCCCCAACACGAGCTGAAGAGGTGGTAGGTGGTGCTGTAAGTTGGCCTACGTCTTCAGTGTGTCTGTGTAACTCCACCTCGTGCTTGGTCCGCACATGTTTCCACATATTTGTGGTATTGAGGTTGCTGACATTTTTCCCTCTTTTGACTTTCTGATGACACAGCTTGCATTTGAAAAAACAAATGTCATCTGCAACTGTGTCAAAAAAGGACCACGCACTGCAAGTCTTGGGAGCGCCCGTTTTGGCTTTTGAAAGAGGAATGCTCCTAACGGGTGCCGAAGTGGAGGCTACAGGCAACCAAGTCTGCCCCCTCCCTCTCCCTCCTGTTTTGGCCGTTCGGGGAATCTCTTCCTCAGAGCTGCTCCCACCACCTTCCTGTTCCTCACGCCATGATGGGTCAAGGACCTCGTCATCTACACTCCCCTCTTCAAACACCTGCTTCTCCTGGGTTGTCTCGCCAGCACCATACGCACCAGAAAGTGGCACCTGAGTCTCGTCATCATCTGATGTGTACTGAGGTGTGCTGACCATAAGCACTGGCCCAACCGCCTCTTCAGATTCAGAGGGACGAAGAATTTGCGCATCACTGCATACTCCCTCTTCTTCACATTATTGAATGCTGCTTGGCTGTCCCCCTCTTTCCAAGCCAACAGATTCAGAGAACAGAAGTAGAGACTGTGATGGCTCCTGTCCAGGGCTCTCTGACTGCCTGGGCACTTTGGCAGGTGGTGAAGAGACAGATGGTTGCTCTTCAGTGCTCTGGTCCTGAGAGGATGTGGAAGTCATTGAAGTCGATGCGTTAGCTGCTATCCATCCGACAACGGCTTCAATTTGTTCCTCCCACAGCAGTGGGGTACGGCGAGGTCCTACAAAGCTGCGCATAAAGGACTGTTGCCTGCTAAAACTGGGGGATGCTGACTCACTGGTGCCCGCAGCAGGCACAGAATCCCCACGTCCTCTCCCTGCAGAATCCCCACATCCTCTCCCTGCTGAAACTCCACGCCCACGTGCCTTACCCCCTGCCTTCTTCATCTTGGTAGACTGCTAAAGATAGGCAGAAAAGTACAAAGGGGGGGCTTAGGCTAGTTTCACACTTGCTTTTTTTTTGCAGCACGTTTTTCCCGCAAAAAAAGCATTGAAAAAACGCATACAAAAGCATACAACTGCTGCGTTTTTTTCAAGCATTTTTATGAGCATGCATGAAAAAAAACGCAGCGTTTTTAGTGCGTTTTTACCGCGTTTGCGTTTTTTCCAAACATTAGGTGGCCCTCACACTAACCCAAACCATGACTTTACTAACCCTAACCCTGACCCTTAACCAAACCATACTTAACCCTAACCCAAACCCTAAACCCTAACTAACCCTGACCCTAAACCTAACCCTGATCCTAACCCTTAACCAAACCATACTTAACCCTAACCCAAACCCTAAACCCTAACTAACCCTGACCCTAAACCTAACCCTGACCCTAACCCTTAACCAAACCATACCCTAACCCTGAGCCTAACCCTGACCCTAACCCTTAACCAAACCATACCCTGATCCTAACCTTGACCCTGACCCTAACCCTAACCCTTAACCAAACCATACCCTGACCCTAACCCTTAACCAAACCATACCCTGATCCTGACCCTAACCCTTAACCAAACCATACCCTGACCCTAACCCTTAACCAAACCATACCCTGATCCTAACCCTGACCCTAACCCTAAACCCCCTTAACTAACCCTAACTCTAACCCAAACCCCTAAATTCCATTGTCTAAACTAATGGTAAAAAAAAAAAACGCATGTGCAAAAAAACTCATACATAAGCATGCCAATGCGCACATATGCTCACCATAGACTTATAATGGGTGTCTTGCTGTAAAAAAACGCATTGCGCGCGCGCATGCGTTTTTTTGAGGCAAGTCGGACGCACAAAAAATGCAACAGGTTGCATTTTGTGCGCCCGAGCGCATACCGCAAAAAAACGCATGCGCGGAAAAACACGTACAAACGCATGTGTATGCGCACATAAGCGCATCCCATGCAAAGTATAGGGAAAAAAAACGCATGCGCTATTTAGCGCTAAAATACCGCGGAAAAAAAACGCAAATGTGAAACCAGCCTTAGTGTGCTTATTCCTGAACAGCTGGTAACAGGTTTAAGAAACACTAATTTTATGAAGTGTGTGTGTGGACTACACTTTAATAGGAGCTAATGTGGCCTACACAACTGTTAAATGGAGTGTTTGGTGAACTTTATTTTGTTTTGTTTTTTAAAAAAAAACTAAAAGGATGTGACCCAAGATTTGAAAGCGATAGTATCACAAACTTTTTGGAGCTATTACAATGCAGGAAGGTAACCTATAATGCAAAAGATGAGGCTCCAAAAAATAGGGTAATACTAATCTGGCTGCAGCTGAAGGGCACAAGCCAGAAAAAAGGCTCCTCTATCTACTCCTATATAGTGTTTGCAACCAACCAATGTAGATGGATACGGATGGATGCACACTAATAGGAGAATAAAAAATGAGCTGCAATAAAAGAAAAATATGTGTGAGGCAGTGACGCATGCTGAGTGGCCTACAACCAGACATAGCTACAGGACACACTACTCAGCGTGAGCTGCACTCACACACAGTCAGAGACCTCTCAGACAGCCGTGAACAGTGCAGATAAGTGGGCACTAGCACTGAAAGGCTGTAGAGAGGGTCCGCTGTCTACTCCTATAGTGTTTGCAACCAACGTATATGGATACAGATGAATGCACACTAATAGGAGAATAAAAAATGAGCTGCAATAAAAGAAAAATGTGTGAGGCAGTGATGCACGCTGAGCGGCCTACAACCAGACGTAGCTGAAGGACACACTAATCAGCGTGAGCTGCACTCACACACAGAGACCTCTCAGACAGCCATGAACAGTGCAGCAAACTGGGCACTAGCACTGAAAGGCTGCAGAGAGGCTCCGCTGTCTACTCCTATAGTGTTTGCAACCAACGTATATGGATACGGATGGATGCACAGTGCACACTAACAGGAGAATGAAAAATGAGCAGCAAAAAAAAGAAAAATATGTATGAGGCAGTGACATACGCTGAGCGGCCTACAACGAGACGTGGCTGTAGGACACACTACTCAGCGTGCAGGGCAGGATAGGTGAAGACACACTTAGATGGTGTAGTCTTTGGCGCTGGGGATGTAGCAGTGCCAGGCGGGACGGACGCAGGAAGGAATGGAGGACACCAGGGCATGTAGTTCCAAAGCTTTACTCACAGTCTGTAGTGCCCGCTTCTGTGCCGTGTCCTCTGGGTTAGGGACTCAGTCAACCTCCAGGCAAGATGGAATGCTCCCTTCCACACTCCGCCAACTTATCTGCCTTTTCTGAACATCTCCTCTATAGCGCCTTTAAGTGTGAAGATCTCCTAGTACTGAGTTACACTGGAGTTCCTCCTGACAGATGTTCCCAAGAACTCTACTTGTACGGCAGACAGCTGTAGCCTGCTTCGGGGACTCTCTACTCCTGAATCCCGGCTCTCTATCCAAATTGCTGTTGTGCCCCCAAGCCTTAGATGGGAGTAGTGCATTTACAGCCCACTACTCCACCGGTGTCTGCTGCAGAACCATTAGTGTCCATACAACCTCGGGGACCGGGCCCCGGCCTTGCGCTTAGAACTTCTAGGCAGGGTTCTTCCTCTAACCCACGTCCTCTGTGTTCCTTCACTCCTACGTTCCGTACTTGTCTTTCCCACCTATGGAAGCTCAGGCTTCGGTTCAATGTCTTTCTCCTTTCCTTTCCCGTGCCAGCTGGCTCAGATCACTGAGGCAGCTGCAGCACTCCTTCCTCCATCCCTCTTCCAGGGATCCCCACTCCTCTCCGAGTGGCTTCCTCTCTCCGACGCCCCGTCTGACTGACTCCCCATCCTAAAACCTTCCTGCTCTTTTATGTGTATTCTCAACTCCACCCACCTCCCAGCATGTTTAGTGTTCCAAGCAGGCAACCACCAAAGGTGCTCTGCTTCTCTCTAAGCAAGGAGCCACAATGTGGTTTTGCTGAACTACTCTATTGTGTGGGGTGCGAGTGTTGGGGCGTGGTCAGGAGCCTCCAACTTACCTGGATGGTGGGGCCCCACACCTTAGGAGAAGGTGCAGTACCTCTGTGGCGACTGAGCCTCAGGGGCGCTACACTAGCCTAAAACTGAAAATGAAGTGCTTAATAAGTAATGCACCTGCGCGCTGGACATGAGAATGCCTCAATGTAGAACATCCAGCCCCTCATCCCTTGTGTATAACATCTGGCCCCTCAATCCTTGTATATAACATCTGACCCCTCACCCCTGGTGTATAACGTCTGGTTCCTGGTGTATAACATCCGTCCCCTCGCCATGCCGCTTACCCTTAACTAATATGTGTGACAGAATGATTTGTTCTAAGGAGCTCAGTGGTACTAACGTGGTCCTGTAATTGGACGTTACCAGTGTAACAAGTCGGTTCATAAAATGTCTTCTCTCCTAAATATTCCACCATCACCTGTGAGTGGTATTACTGAAAAGTGGAAGAAACCGCAGCAACTCAGCCACGAAGTGTAGACCACGTAACATTACAGAGTGGGTTCACCGAATGCTGAGGAGCAGAGGGCAGACTCCATAACTGCAGAGCCCAAACTTCCTTTGGTACTAGCAACAGCATGAACACTGCACTGGGAGGTTCATGGCGGCTGCATACAGCCTTACATCACCAACAATTGCTAACAATCAGATGGAGGTTATCCTCTATGGTATTTGGGTAACTAACTTTTATATTTGTGATCATGTCTTACTTGTTATGCTTTGATGTGTAGATGTATACTACCGCAAGTTGCTTTCTGGGTAGCACCTATGATCCAACTACTGACATCGATCCTTCATATTGTATATTTTGCTATCCCCTTACTTATGAATGTCTGCTTTTTTGTTTTGTATTTCTTTGATCCTTTAGATTGGTTTTAAAGATGTATTTTTTTTATATTTTTCTAATAAAATTATACACATTTTACCTTTTTGATGTGTGGCCTTTTACATGTAGGGATATACAAGTCAAGAAGAGTCAGAGTCCTCTCTACCTTGGATGGAGGCAGATATATTTTGAAAAGGCAGCAGAAAAGATTTTAGGTCTCCTCTGCTTAGCTTGGCACTTTTTAGAGTGTCGACAATATCCCTCTCGATTTATTTTTTGAGGGCAGATGTGGTGACAAGTTTTCTTTAAATTGGAATTCAAAATCGAAGGGTGAAAAATGTACTTTTTCGTCTTCCTTCCTAGAGACGTGGTTAACCGATGCGTATCCTGTGTTTATAAAATTCCTGAAGGTTTGTATCACTGCAATTGTAATAGGAGAATTGAAGCCAGAAGAAGAAGAAGAATGAAGCAATGCTCACACCGCTGAACTGGCTCCCTCATTATCATTGGCTCCTGAACCCCAGACGCATCGCTCTTCCGTATTCCACAGAGATATCAGAAAGTTATATCTGTAGCAAGCAGTAATACATTTCCAGCAGGTCATGCTTATCTTACAGATTCCATTTACTATTATGATTAATAGCACTGTCCTGCATCCCACACTGAAAAAATGTTCTTTATTCACATTAGTCCATTTTTCCAATGCACAAAAGGAGACAATTTTCAGGGAAGACAGTTATTCAATATGTTAGATCCATGAGAGGAAACTTATGTACAAGCAAAAGTAGTTACATCACACAGACACTTATAAATTTTGTGAGATACACTTTTAAGGAATGCAAAAAAACTACTAGGATTAGATGAATAAAGATGGGTAACAGACATTTTGAGAGCTAGACTATTGCAATGGATGTTCCAGAGCTGGATGGTGAATTGGGTGCCCCTTTATCAATCCAGTGGCCCCTCACTCCCAAAAATATGAGTGCATGGTGTTGATGATTTTCTATTCAGGTCAGAGTCGTGTCAGTAGCTGCCCTGCTTGCCAAGTACAAGTGTCTATTAGGCCATACGAAAAGCTATGCCCTATATGCTGCCTGCCAGATTAACACTAAGGCCAGGTTCACATCGCGTTATGGCAGTCCGTTTAACGGATGTGTTAAACAGACTGCGCTAACTCTAATCTTCTTTTGATCGCGTTTGTGCGATCACGTCAGCGCATCTGCTCGTTCTGCATTAGCCATGACGGAGCCTCGAACGCAGTAGACCGCATCCGAGGGTCCGTCACAGCATAACGAGACATCGTTATCGCATGCCATAACGGACTGCCATAACGCGATGTGAACCTGGCCTTAGGCCACGTTCAGAATGTTACATCAATATTTGTAAGCCAAAACCAGGAGTGGGTGATAAATACAGAAGTGGTGACGTGTTTCGTGTTTCTAGTATACTTTTCCTCTGATTGTAAGCCAAAACCAGGAGTGGAACAAATACTGATGTTAAATACTGACCACATACTGAACGTGGTCAAAAAGACAGAAGTGTTGAAATGTATTATTTCTTTGACCAGTGTTATGCTTGTGTAAATTCTCTATTAACACTTTGAAAAAGAGCAAATAAAGAAAAATGTGTAGAAAAAAAGTTTTCTACCCATAAAATGTTTTTCTTAGTAAAAAAAAAATTAGGAAAACTATACATAATTATTATTGCCGCATCCACAATGAACTGTACAATAAAATAACACTGTAAGCAAAAATGTAATGCCCCCCCAAAATTTCTTATTCATTTCAGCTCCCAAAAGAATGCAATAAAATGTGTTGTAAGGTAGCGCTGTCATTCAAGGTTGGGGACACTCGCTTGGCAGCCAAATAATCAGATACGGCACAGATTTTCCATAAAACCATAACAGCCCATGCGGTTTATTCAGGCATCATAAACCCACAGCAGCAACATAAAGTTCATATCCATAACATAAAGTTCATGACAGAGCTACACTCTGTTAAGCCTGTACTCACACAGGCTGTGCAATGTCCATTACTCAGGCTCTTCAGCCTCACATTTCTCTCCACCCCGTCAGGGTTACCTCATGGTTGCTTCAGACTCCAGACGTTCATTCCCTCCCCTGGGAACTCTCAGATACTGGCAGCCATTACACACAGACACTTCACGTACTGTCAGGCAGGAGGCCCCATCTCCCAGCGGGACCTTCCACAACGGACCAACCGGGTCCAAGCATTCACTTCATGTGACCTACCCTGGCCACCTTATATGGTCCGTAGCCATGCCCACCGGGTCACATGGCTATGACCTCATCACAGGTCCTTCACACACACTCAAATACACTTTACTATGGTGTTCTTAAACACACCCCTGACACATTGGAACGAAAGATCAGCTCTGCTGATCAGCACATAAGCAAGCCTTCATCTCAAGGCCACCCACCTTGAGATACATTACGATCATTCAGCATCCTACTCCTATCAGGACACTGGAAATGCTTATACGCCTGTCCTGGGTCACCCACACAGCGCCCCCTAGCGGACACAGTGGTCACTACACCACAGTGTTTAAAAACTTGTATCTACTCCAAAATGGCACAAATGAAAATCATAAGTCGTCCTGCAAAAAATCAAGCTCTCACACAACACAGCAAGAAATAACTAAACAAAAATATTAGGGGTCCGTGAATGCAACAGCACAAAAAATAAAAATTACATATATGTGTAGAACTTCTCCAATTCCCCAAAAGTTGGGACACTGTATAAAATGTAATAAAGAACAAGAATACAATGAATTGGAAATCTCTTGTAGCTACATTTTTATCCTCAACTGAACATAAAACACTGGTCAGAAGCTGAAAGTCAGGCAATTTTCCATTTCATTTTAAATAATTTATTCATTTAGAAATTAATACAGCAACACATTTAAAAACAGTTGGATCAGGGTTAAAAAATGAAAAGTTTGTGGTACTAATGAAAAACAGCTGAAAGGTCAATATTCAATGAAGTCACATAACTGTATAAAAAAAGCATGTAAGGCTGGTTTCACATTAGCGCTTTTTTGCGCAGCACATCGTGCGCGTCCATGCGCATGTGTCATGCGTACCTATGTTTAACATGGCGTGCGCATGGTCTTGCGTTTGCACGCGTTCGTATGTGTTTTTGTGCACATGCGGTTTTTCAAGGTGTGCGCCTAGGCGCGCCAGACACAGCCTGTTTCATTTTTGGGTCCGCCGAAAGGCGTAAAAAAAACGCTTGCACACGGAATGCACAAAATAACGTATTACAGTCTATGGGAACGCAGGCGTGCGCATGGACATGTGTTCGTCTGCATTTTCGAGAGCAGGCGTTTTTGGCGTAAAAATGTGTTTTAACTGGTTTTAACTCCTAGAGAACGAATGCACATAAAAAACAGAAACGCATGCAAAAACGCATGATGCATTTTTTGCATGCGTTTCTATTGCGCACGATGCGCTGCGCAAAAAAACGCTAATGTGAAATTAGCCTTTAGAGAGGCAAAGTCTCTCAGAAGCAAAGATGGTCAGAAGTTCACCCATGTGTGAGCAACCGCATGTAAAAATTGCAGAAGTATATTTTTAAAATAAGAAATGCATGGTATGTAAGGGAAAGGATCATAAGACATGAGGATATGTATCACCAGGGTAAAGAGATCAATGTGCTGAAATACACAACAGGTGTATAGATAGTCGTATGGAAATACAGTAAATACACCAGCACTGGGAACATAAGAGCCAACATGAGAAATGAGTCAGACCACACTGAAAAGCAATGTATAATTATAAAGCCAATCATATGAGAGAATAAAGTCAGAATGAAATAATAATGATAATAATAATAATGAAATGATGATCAGTGTGTACGCAGTATAGAAGCCCTTCATCAAGGGCTGCTAATTTTAGACTGAGGAGGGTCAATATTCATGGCCCCTTCCTAGTCTGAAAATACCAGCCCCCAGCTGTCTGATTTAGCTTATCTGGTTGTTTGAAATAGGGGTCCACACACTATTTTTTTTAAATTATTTATTTAAATAATTTTAAAGAATACGATGTGGGACCCCTCTATTTTTGATAACCAGCCAAGATAAAGCTGAGAGCTGTGAGCTGCAGCTGTCCGATTTAACCGCAATGATAAGCAAGACTAGAGGGGATCCCACATAATTTTTTTATTTTATTTTTTTATTTTATTTATTGCACAGGCACCAGCTGGTGAATACTCTCATAATCGTACACAGCAATACTCTGATCATCGTACGCTGCTATCAGCGAGACAAGGTGTACAATGATGAGAGTAGTAATCTCATCATCCGGTGCCCATGTGCAGTGGTAACCTTTTTAACGCCGGTCACAGCTGCTAGCTCATGTGCAATTAGTGTGACCGCATGGGAACTGCAATGCTCTGACCAGCGGTAACGAGCTTGCCGATGATCAGATCTGTTTTTTCCCCATGCTGTCACACAGATGACCGTGTGAGAAACTCCAGAAGCTCGTACCCCCATTCACTTGAATGGGGTTCAGGTTAGGGTTCGAGTTTGTGTATCGTTCTGTTACCCGAACCAAACTATTTTTAATGTTCGACCAAATCCGACGAACCAGAATATCCACGGGTCCACCTATCACTACTCCTGAAGTGTACCACAAAATGTTCCAGACCCTCCAACGAGGACCTCACGGCAGCTATGCTGATGTGGTGGACAGACTCAGAACCAACTTTGAGCAGGGTGTCCAGGGACTATAGCTTACCACATTCGAGGTATTGAAGGACCTGATGGTGAAGAAACCAATTTCTTCATCTTTGCCCTGTGGAGGTGTGACAGTTCATGATGGAATGGGAGCCAAAGGAGGTCGTCAAGGCCGCACAGATTTCTGATACTTATGAGGCCAACCGTACACCTGAATTGTGGAAGTTAGCCGTCACCAGTTGGAAAAGGGGCAAGCTGACAAGCAATGCCCATGTCAGTTGGTCCTTCTTCTGGAGGTCTCACACCATCCTGCAACCAGCCTGCATTTGACTCCCGCCGGTGCTATAACTGCAACCAACCTGGACATAGTAGACTCATCTGCCCAGACAAGCAGAAGAGGAAACCCACATCCAAAGCCCAGTGCAGTCCTTTTCGTTGGTGGGGCAGTTAAGAGGGCCCATGAAACCTTGAAACCAATTACTGTGGGTGACACTGTCACTGTGGGGCTCAAGGACACTGGTGCAGAGTGAACCCTCATTCTTTCTAAATTTGTGTTCACTGAAGAACTTATCCCTGCAAAGACCCTGAAAGTCACCAGGATGTGGGGTGGTCTCCGACCTTTAATGACAGGCTTTGTTTTCCTAGACTGTGTTGTCGAGAGGGGGGTTAAGGGAAGAAGGGGTGTCCGAGAACCTCCCAAAAAATGTTTTATTGGGGACTGATCTGGGACGGTTGGTTGTTCACTACGTTCCTGTCAACCTTCCAAGATCTGGCCCTTCATATGATTCAAATGCCGATAACTCAGGATGATAATGCATTTCATTGTACAGAAGAACTTCGCCATGTCACACTGTGGAGTGATGTTGCTGAGGATCCCCTAAAAGGAATAAGCATCAGTGCTAAGGGCGATGGGGACAGGCACAGGGATCAAAGTGTTCACATGCAGATGACCAGTGTTACAACAAACTGTTAAGGAAAGGAAAAGTGCTATCTATAACCTGTCAGAGCGATGGGAAAGTGATACCCATAGCCTGTCAGGGTGAAGGGAAAGTGTTTTCCACAACCTATCAGGATGGTTGGAAGGTGTATCTCACATCCTGTCAGGGTGAGGGAAAAGTGATACCCACAGCTTGTTGGGGTGAAGGGAAAGCAGTACCCATGAGATAGGCTTGGGAGACGATTGTGATGTGTAGGAGCAAGCTACGTCCGAGAGTCGACCCTCTGGATCGCGGATCTGGAGCCCCTGGGCCGAGCACGCCAGGTGAAGACCGACCCCTATACAGGGATCGTTTGGGGCGGGACCACAGGGAACAGAAGCGCGACAGCCGGTACTAAGGGGGACGGCTCAAAGGACAATAAGGCTAAGGAAGATAGACAGAAACTCGGGAACTAGAGCAGGGGTTCCTGGGCAGGGAAGGAGGAACAATAGAGGCAGCAGGGGAAGGTACAGAGAGCGAAGGGAGTCTGATGAGGAAATCCCAAGGGCAGGAATGACAACGAACGGATAGAGGACAGAGAACACAGGGAGGCAAGGAGACAGGCGGAGAGGCTCATACACAGCCGACAGACTGGGAAGACACTGGGGGGAACGCACAGACAAGACGAGGCAGAGGCAGGCAAGGAGGACGGCAATGGAACAGAGACAGAGGCGGAACAGACGGGTGACAAGGAATACACATGAAATGAGGACTACAGTGGAACTGTAGCGGCCAGAAAGGTGCAGGGGTACCACACGATCACCAGGCGCCCTCCTCGTAGGGAGGACGCCTGAAATATCTTAGCGCCCGGAAGTATGTCCCCCAGCCCTGCCCCTCAGCGACGCCCACCGACAGAGGAAGAGAGCGGGTGGACGCGCGCCCGCGACCAAAGGCCGGTGCGTGTGCCCGCAGCAGGGCAGAAGGCAGAGCGGGTGCGTGCGCGGACGGGGGCGTGCAGGTGAGGGGACGCTGCGGCGGGTGCCGCCGCTGAAGGGGCATCGGCGGGCACGGCCGCCGATGTCACAGTGCCCCCCTTCTTACGTCCTCCCCTTCTGAGATTAGCCAGAAATCTTTTCAGGATAAGAGGGGCATTGACATTCTCTCGAGGCTCCCAGGACCTCTCCTCGGGACCAAAACCCCTCCAATCGATAAGAAAAAGAGTTTTTCCCCTGACTTTTTTCATAGCCAAAATGTCTTTTACTTCAAAGACGTCATCCAAGCCAATTGGTGAAGGAGAGGCAGTGGAAGCTGGTTGGAACCGATTCAGAACCACAGGTATCAGGAGCGAGGCATGGAAGGCATTAGGAACCCGGAGCGAAGCAGGCAACCTCAGTTTATAAGCCACTTCACTAATGCGTCTAATCACTTCGAAAAGCCTGATGTATCGGGGACTCAACTTGTAAGAAGGGACTTTCAAGCGGATATGTTTGGTTGAAAGCCTGACTTTGTCACCAGGATGGTACGGAGGAACGTCCTTCCGTCCCTTGTCCGCATGTTTCTTAATTCGGGCACTGGCATTCTCGAGCGCCTCCCTGGTCTCCCTCCAAATTTGCGAAAATCCCTTGGCAAGAGTATCTGCTGCTGGAACTCCTGATGACGTGGAAAAGGGCAGCGGAATACTAGGATTATGACCTGTTACCACAAAAAATGGTGACTTGGCGATTGATACGCTGGGATGATTATTATGCGCAAATTCAGCCCAAGGTAGGAGAGAGACCCAATTGTCCTGATGGGCGTTGGAAAAGTGATGTAAGAAGTTAGTCAACACTTGATTAATCCGCTCCACTTGCCCGTTGGTCTGAGGATGATGTGCAGAGGAAAAGTCGAGAGATGTACCCATAAACCGACAGAGAGCCCTCCAGAATCGAGAGGTAAACTGGACCCCCCGATCCGACACGATCCGCTGAGGAAGACCATGCAGCCTGAAGATCTGGTGGACGAAGATCTCGGCCAACCTCGGGGCTGATGGCAGTCCGGGCCATCTTGGAGAAGCGATCTGCTACGACTAAGATGGTGGTACATCCAGCTGAGCGGGGCAGATCTGTCACAAAATCCATAGCAATTTGCTGCCAAGGAGTTTCTGGAACTGGTAATGGGTGAAGAAGTCCGGAGGGCAGAGTCCTAGAGACCTTGTTCTGGGCACAGGTCGTGCACGAGGCTACATAGTCCATCACATCCTGGTGAAGGGCAGGCCACCAGTAATAACGGGAAAGCAGCAAGAAGGTCTTCTTAGTCACAACGTGCGCAGCAACTTTGGAGGAATGCCCCCAGCGCAGCACCTCCGAACGTTTGTCTTGAAGAACAAAGGTTTTACCTGGCGGAGGAGTAGAGAAATTCACAGGAGCCACGGTGATAACTTTAGCAGGCTCGATAATATACGATGGATCTTCATCCCTCTCTCGCGACTGCAAAGACCTGGAAAGTGCATCCGCTTTGATGTTCTTATTGCCAGGTCGGAAGTGGAGCTTAAAATCAAAACGGGAAAAATACAGAGCCCATCTAGCTTGCCGGGAATTGAGTCTCTGGGCGGACTGCAGGTATGCCAAATTCTTGTGGTCCGTGAAGATGGTGAAGGGGTGTACTGCCCCTTCGAGTAAATATCGCCATTCCGCCAAGGCCATCTTAATGGCTAGCAATTCCCGGTCTCCAATGGAGTAATTGCACTACGCAGGCGAAAAGGTTTTAGAAAAAAACCCACAAGGCACCAGACGTCCAGATGAGGCCCGCTGGGACAGAACCGCCCCAGCTCCGGTGGAGGAGGCATCCACCTCTAGGACGATGGGCCTGCTGGCTACCGGACGATGTAAGATTGGTGCTGATGCAAAAGAACGTTTCAGAGCAAGGAAGGCGTCTTCAGCTTCGGGAGACCAGCTGTTAGACTTTGTTCCTTTACGGGTCAGGGCCGTGATGGGTTTGGTAACTGTAGAAAAATGAAGCACAAATTGTCGGTAATAGTTAGCGAATCCGAGGAAACGCTGGATGGCTTTTACACCAACGGTACGAGGCCACTTGAGTACCGCACAGAGTTTTTCTGGATCCATCTTCAGACCGGAATCTGTGACGATATATCCCAAGAAGGGTAACGATGTTTGCTCAAAGAGGCATTTTTTCAATCTTGGCGTAGAGTTGATTCTCTCGAAGGCGATGCAGAACCATGCGTACGCTCCTCCAATGAGAGGACAGATCGGGCGAGAAGATGAGAATATCATCTAAGTACACCACCACGCAGGAATAGAGTAGATCCCGGAACACCTCATTAACGAATTCCTGAAACACAGCCGGAGCATTGCAGAGACCAAATGGCATGACTAAATATTCATAATGCCCATCAAGGGTATTGAAGGCCGTCTTCCACTCATCCCCTGCGCCAGTGGTGGGATTCAAATTTTTAACAACAGGTTCTGTGTTTGTGTGTAGGAAAGCCACACCCATTTTTAAGTCACACCCATTTTTAAGCCACACCCATTTACACGCACCTTTTCCTCCAACATATACAAGTAGGGGCACAGTCAAACAGTTAAAAAAAAATAATAAATTGGAATGAGATCAGAACAGTGCACAGGTCCCAAAAAGGCAGCACAGGTCCCCAAAAGGCAGCACAGGTTCCTAATAGACAGCATAGGTCCCTAATAGGCAGCATTGTTCCCAAATAGGCAGCACAGGTCCCCAATAGGCAGGCACAGGTCCCCAATAGGCAGGCACAGGTCCCCAATAGGCAGCACAGGTCCCCAAAAGGCAGCACAGGTCCCCAAAAGGCAGCACAGGTCCCCAATAGGCAGCATTGTTCCCTATAGGCAGCACAGGTCCCCAATAGGCAGCACAGGTCCCCAATAGGCAGCACAGGTCCCCAATAGGCAGCACACATCCCCATTAGGCAGCACACATCCCCAATAGGCAGCACAGGTTCCCATTAGACAGCACAGGTCCCCAGTATGCAGCACAGGTCCCCATTAGGCAGCACAGGTCCCCAATATGCAGCACACATCCCCATTAGGCAGCACAGGTCCCCAATATGCAGCACACGTCCCCATTAGGCAGCACACATCCCCATTAGGCAGCACATGTCCCCATTAGGCAGCACAGGTCCCCAATATGCAGCACACATCCCCAATATGCAGCACACATCCCCATTAGGCAGCACACATCCCCATTAGGCAGCACACATCCCCAATAGGCAGCACAGGTCCCCATTAGACAGCACAGGTCCCCAGTATGCAGCACAGGTCCCCAATATGCAGCACACATCCCCATTAGGCAGCACAGGTCCCCAATATGCAGCACACGTCCCCATTAGGCAGCACACATCCCCATTAGGCAGCACACGTCCCCATTAGGCAGCACACGTCCCCATTAGGCAGCAAACGTCCCCAATATGCAGCACACATCCCCATTAGGCAGCACAGGTCCCCAATATGCAGCACATGTCCCCAATATGCAGCACACGTCCCCATTAGGCAGCACATGTCCCCATTAGGCAGCACACGTCCCCATTAGGCAGCACAGGTCCCCAATATGCAGCACACATCCCCAATATGCAGCACAGGTCCCCATTAGGCAGCACACATCCCCATTAGTCAGCACACATCCCCAAGAAGCAGCACAGGTCCCCATTAGACAGCACAGGTCCCCAGTATGCAGCACAGGTCCCCAATATGCAGCACACATCCCCATTAGGCAGCACAGGTCCCCAATATGCAGCACATGTCCCCAATATGCAGCACACATCCCCATTAGGCAGCACACGTCCCCATTAGGCAGCACACGTCCCCATTAGGCAGCACAGGTCCCCAATATGCAGGACACGTCCCCATTAGGCAGCACACGTCCCCAATATGCAGCACATGTCCCCATTAGGCAGCACATGTCCCCATTAGGCAGCACATGTCCCCATTAGGCAGCACAGGTCCCCAATATGCAGGACACGTCCCCATTAGGCAGCACACGTCCCCAATATGCAGCACATGTCCCCATTAGGCAGCACACGTCCCCATTAGGCAGCACACGTCCCCATTAGGCAGCACATGTCCCCATTAGGCAGCACATGTCCCCATTAGGCAGCACACATCCCCATTAGGCAGCACACGTCCCCAATATGCAGCACACGTCCCCAATATGCAGCACATGTCCCCATTAGGCAGCACACATCCCCATTAGGCAGCACATGTCCCCATTAGGCAGCACACGTCCCCAATATGCAGCACATGTCCCCATTAGGCAGCACAGCAGGTCCCCATTAGGCAGAAGCAGCACATACTGACCTGACACAGCAGCACCGGTGTGACCAGTCCAGGATGATGAAGATGGCAGGCCGGGCCCGGGGTGACTAGGAAGGCAGGCCACAGACCACGCGCAGCTCACACTGGGTAGCGGCGCGCGGTTCGTCCTGGTTAGTATCAGTGCGCGGGGGCCGCTGGGGTCCGGCGGGGTGTGCTCAGTCCCTGCGGCTGGCCGGCTGCACGTATCAGTGCGCGGTATCCGGCGCGGCGGGCGGGACTAGGAAGCAGAGCAAGAGTCCTCCTCTGCTCCTGCTCCTTGTCGGCTGCTGCAGGAACATCAAAGTACCGGATCGCGGCTGTGAATCTCCCCGGTTCGGCGAACCGGCTGCTTTTTTAACAACCGGTTCCACCGAACCGGGGAGAACCCGCTGAATCCCACCCCTGCCCTGCGCGGATCCGGATCAGATTGTAGGCTCCCCGCAGATCCAACTTCGTGAAGATCCGAGCCCCTCTCAACCGGTCAAAGAGTTCTGGAATCAGCGGGAGCGGATACCGATTCTTAACGGTGATGTTGTTCAGGCCCCGGTAATCAATGCATGCTCGCAGTGATCCATCCTTTTTCCGGACAAAGAAAAACCCGCACCCGCAGGGGATGAGGACTTCCAAATAAACCCCTTGGCCAGGTTTTCTTGTATGTATTCTGTCATAGCCGTGGTCTCTGCTGGGGAGAGAGGATACGTTCTTCCTCTGGGAGGAGCGGCTCCGGGAATCAGGTCGATAGGGCAGTCATAGGACCGATGCGGTGGCAGAGAATCTGCTTCCTTCTTACTGAAAACATCGGCGTATGCGTGATATGGAGCAGGAAGGCCCGGGAGATCGACTGGCCTAGGCAGAGAATGAGGACGAACAAGGGCCCGCAGACAGCGCTCATGACAGCAGTGCCCCCAACGCAAGATCTCTCCTGAGCGCCAGTCGACAACTGGCTCATGCAGCCTGAGCCAGGGTAACCCTAGGAGAACAGCATGGGACAATTGAGGCAGCACGTAAAAGGCTATTTTCTCGAGGTGGAGTGCACCAATTTGCAGGTCAACTTTGGCGGTAACCGTGGTGATGAGTTCGGGTAGAGGTTTGCCATCGACGGAGGTGATTGCACGCGGGTTTCTTAGGATGACCACCGGAATCTGGAGTTTGTCAACCTCTTCTTGGCGAATGAAATTACCTGCTGCGCCCGAGTCCACATACACCTCCACAGATCAACGCCCCCGACCTGCAATAATCAGAGCTGAAAGGGTAAGTGGTAGAGAGGATTTATGATCACCTAGGAGGTCCTCTCTTTCCTGGCCTAGGTGGAGGTGTTTCCCGGTTTCTCAGGACAGGTGCGCACGAAGTGGTTGGCTCCACCGCAGTACAAACAGTCCATTTGTCATCCTCTCCCTGCGCTGTTGTTCGGACTGCTTGATATGATCTATCTGCATGGGCTAGGGAGTGGAGCTAATAGGAGGTGCGGAAGAACGCGGAATAGGAGCTTGATACAACCTAAAGGGCCTTCTCTCCCTGGCCGACTCTCTGGCGCGTTCCAAAAAACGCAGATCAATACGAGTAGCCAGAAAGATGAGATCTTCCAGGGTGGTGGGAGTGTCACGCCCGTCAAGCTCGTCCTTGATTTTACAAGAAAGGCCTCTCCAGAAAGCACCCACAAGAGCTTCATTATTCCACCCCAGCTCCGAAGACAGTGTCCGAAAGCGGATGGCGTATTGCCCTACTGTAAGGGATCCCTGGTGAACTTTAAAAAGGGCCTCCGTAGAGGAATATAGGCGCCCGGATTCATCAAATACTTTGCGGAATGTTTCCAAAAAATTCAGGATACTGGACACCACGGGGTCATCCCTCTCCCATAAAAGATTCACCCAAGCCAGCGCCTCTCCCTTGAGATGGGACACTATAAACACCACTTTGGCGCTATCCGTGGGGTATTGTTGGGGCAGAAGCTCAAAGTTAAAAAACCCCTACATTACTTAGGGTCTTCGCTATACCTGGGAGGCTTTCCCAGGTGAGGGGGCGGAGATGAAATAGGATCCCGGGCTTGGGTCGAAGCGGCCGCAGAGGACTGCAATGCAAGCAGTCGATCGTCAACGGATGCCATATAACCCAAAATGTGAGATTGGGCATCGCGCTGCTGCGCGAGCTCCTGCTGGAGGCTGGCTAAGAGTGGAGCATGCCCTTGGTCAGTGGTTTGCAGGCAGAGAGCCGGGTGTCCATGGATTTCATGAAGGACATTATCCGGGTCTGGTTTTTTCGTTAAAAAAGCAGTTCCTTCTGTGTAGCAGCCGCGGCACCGGCGGGGTCCATGGCCTGGCGATACAGTGATGTTTAGGAGCAGGCTACGTCCGAGAGTGGACCCTCTGGATCGCGGATCTGGAGCCCCTGGGCCGAGCACGCCAGGTGAAGACCGACCCCTATACAGGGATTATTTGGGGCAGGACCACAAGGGACAGAAGTGCGACAGCCAGTACCAAGAGGAACGGCTCAAAGGACAATAAGGCTAAGGAAGATAGACAGAACCTAGGGAACTGGAGCAGGGGTTCCTGGGCAGGGAAGGAGGAACAATAGAGGCAGCAGGGCAAGGTACAGAGAGCGAAGGGAGTCTGATGAGGAAATCCCAAGGGCAGGAATGACAACGGACGGATAGAGGACGGAGAACACAGGGAGGCAAGGAGACAGGCGGAGTGGCTCTTACACAGCCGACAGACTGGGAAGACACTGGGGGGGAACGCACAGACAAGACAAGGCAGAGGCAGGCAAGGAGTACGGCAATGGAACAGAGACAGAGGCGGAACAGACGGGTGACAAGGAATACACATGAAATGAGGACAACAGTGGAACTGTAGTGGCCAGAAAGGTGCAGGGGTACCACACGATCACCAGGCGCCCTCCTCATAGGGAGGACGCCTGAAATATCTTAGCGCCCGGAAATAAGTCCCCCAGCCCACCGCCAGAGGAAGAGAGCGGGTGGACGCGCGCCCGCGACCAAAGGCCGGTGCGTGTGCCCGCAGCAGGGTGGAAGGCAGAGCGGGCGCACGCGGACGAGGGCGTGCAGGTGAGGGGATGCTGCGGCGGGCGCCGCCGCTGAAGGGGCATAGGCGGGCACAGCCGCCGATGTCACAGCGATCTATATATCAGTCTCCCATACCACCTCTAAAAGGGGAGGTGTCATAGAGAAAAATTAAAATCCATAAAGACATCTCCCGAGAGGGGATATATCACCCTCATATATGGTATTAATTATAACTGGGGAAGTGAAAAAAAGCTAACACTTCAGCTTGAATTGAAGTAGGACCTCCTGGTGTGAACAGGTAACTACAAGAAGAGATCTGCTTTAAGAACCAGCCAACAAATCTAGGATTCCTATATTCAGAGGCCTAAAAGTACACTTTTGAGACAAGGGACTCCTCCGTTCAAAGGACTGGTCTCAGACTTTCTGGAGCCAATAGTCAGTGATGAATATTGGGGTTTACATCGATCCAATATTTATGAGAGATATATTTTCGGCATCATAGGGAAGGGAAAAACATAACACATTCACTCACATCACCGTGAGGTCAACCAAACAAGTCCAACTTAATATCAGTCAGATTGATGATGCTACTTATCTCCTCTCTATTGAAAGGTAAAATCGTGATTGAAACATGACAATAATATCTTCTGCGTCGTAGCTCTCCGAACAAAAATATCCTGAAAGTTGGGAATCTAATATGTTCTAAAATACCTAGCACATCCCACAAACAACCCCCATGTGAGCTGACCAATGGGAGGTATGTGGGCATAACCTTGATCTAATTAAAAGTATAGTTTGGGGTTTTTTGTATTTTGTCAGTCTTGGTAGGTACAGCTTGCTGTAGTTCTGTCTGTTTTCCTAAGAAGTACCTCTCTCTGCTAACCTCTGATCCATTTCCGTGACACAGGTTTAGTACTTCTCTTTTGGTATCAATTTTATCTTATGTAATTGTATATACCGTATTGTTTTGTTCCTATTTTGTACCATCTTTGCATAGTTCCTTTTGGTATTGTGGAGTTGACAGGGATCATATTGGGGTGTGTGTATATATATATATATATATATATATATATATATATATACACATACAGTTGAAACTAGAAGGTTGCAAGCACTATATCAGAATACACATATGCATGCTTTTCTGAATATCTGACACAAAATAAGAATAAACCTTTCCCATTTTAGATCAATTAAGAATGCCATAATTATTAACCCTTTTACCCATAAGGATGGTATGCATGTTAATGACCAGGCCAATTTTTACCATTCTGACTACTGTCTCTTTATGAGGTAGTAACTCTGGAACACTTCCATGGATCCCGGTGATTCTGACAATGTTTTCTCACGACATATTGCACTTCATGATAGTGGTAAAAATTCTTTGATATGACTTCTGGAAAAAAAATGGACATTTGGCAACAAGTTTGAAAATTTTGCAATTTTCCAAATTTGAATTTTCATGCCCTTAAATCACAGAGCTATGTCACACAAAATACTTATTAAGTAACATTTCCCACAAACATTATTGTGCAATTTGTCCTAAGTATGCTGATACCCCATATGTGGGGGTAAACCACTGTTTGGGTGCATGGCAGATCTTGGAAGGGAAGGAGCGCCGTTTGACTTTTTCAACTCAAAATTGGCTGGAATTAAGATCAGATGCCATGTCACGTTTAGAGAGCCCCTGATGTGCCTAAACAGTGGAAGCCCCCACATGTGACACCATTTTGGAAACAAGACCCCCTAAGAAACTTATCTAGATGTGTGGTGAGCACTTTGAACCCCCAAGTGCTTCATAGACGTTTATAACGTAGAGCCGTAAAAATAAAAAATCATATTTTTCCACAAAAATGATATTTTTGACCCCAATTTTTTATTTTCCCAAGGGTAACAGAAGAAATTGGACCTCAAGAATTATTTTGCAATTTGTCCTGATTACGCTGATACCCCATATGTGGGGGTAAACCACTGTTTGTGCGCATGGCAGAGCTCGGAAGGGAAGGAGTGCCAGATTTTACTTTTATGGTTTGCAGGTGCCATGACCCACTGGGAGAGCCCATGAGGTGCCAAGACAGCAGAACCCCCCATAAGTGACCCCATTTTATGAAATACACCTCTCAATGAATTCATCTAGGGGTGCAGGGATCATGTTGACACCATGGGTGTGTCACAGAATTTTATACCATTGGGCAGCCATGTGGAGAGACTCGGGAGGAACGGAGTGCTATTTGCTTATTCAAATGAATAGGTCTGTGCACATGTCAGTCTGTTTCCACGTGGGTAAAACACGCAGACATGTCCATTTTCTAATGTCAGTACAGGCCACAAAACATCCAGCACATGTGCATATGCATAACACACATGGATGTCATCCATGTGACACGCATCGGCACCGGGGAAGAAGCGTTACAGTAATCCAGTAGCGTCATGATGTTCCATTTGCAGCTTTGGGCGGAAAGTTATGGGCCATCCACGGTTCTGCCTGGAAAATCATACTCTCAGATATGGGAGGAGGGAGGCGGCACAGCCCAGGGGTGAGGGCAGCGTGTGGGAGGGAGCAGCCAGGAGATAATAGGCAGCTCCTCATTTAGGGCTCAGTTCTCCTGGATGGAGTCCCATTACCTGTTGCAGACAGGGAATCATGTAACTAATATTTGGACCTGTGATCTATCAGCGCTTCCCTGTGGTCATGTAAGGAGGAGAACCAGGCCGTGGGTACATGTCCTATGCCAGGTCCGGAACTGTCGGGGCTGTCTCCTCTGCTGTTTGTGAGAACTAGTAAGAGACCGTACAGACCTTTGCACTCAGAAACTGGGGGCGTGGCTAAGCGGCTAGAGCCACAGCGCACGCGGAAACAGGCAGTCTTGGCATGAACAGGCAGCACGTAGCACAGAGAGAGAAGGGCTCCGTCCCTTAAACACCAGGACTGCACTGGCCCGCTTTTGTGGACTTCCGCCAGCACCAGCGGGGATTGCAGAGAGGGAAGTGCAGTGTGCCCGGTAACTGGCAGAGAGTGAGGTGTCGTGTGCTTTCGTGACCGTGAGTACAGCACACGTTCCACATAGAGAGCACCGGGCACCAGTCAGACATTTGCGGCCCACCTTACTGGCATATCCCTGCCCGCCCACGGTGGCCCCTGATAGTGCTGCAGCCTTGTTTGTTCCGGCCGCATATGCTCATGGACTAGGGGCTCAGCGAAAAGTGCCGGAGACCGACCACTGCCGCCAGAAGATGGACCACCATTGCCAAGAGGATCTCCTTGGACCCACACCGCGTCAGCCAATTAGGGCGCTACCAAACCCCCAAGTAGTACCTGCAGTTTGAAGAACTCCTGACATGAAAAGTGCACCAAAGAACTGCTGACGCTTTATTAACCCTTCATGTAGTGACCTGAAAAACCATTGCTAGTGTATGTTATATTTCATATGGTAAGGGTGTTCTCTATTCCTTACATGATTGCATTTGTAACACCGATTTCCCATCTTGCCTTGGGAGGAGGTAAATTATTTAATATTATGCTGCCCTCTCCTGCCTTGTTTTGGAATTACAACTTGTAGTACTATGCTGCCCTCTTCTGCCTTAGTTTAGTATTGCAACTTGTTTATCTGATTTGAAAATAAATGGCAGTTGGAGGTGTGAGAGAGACTGAAAAGGTTGTATTAGGCTATGTGCACACGGTGCATATTCTGCTTTGGAATTTTCACCGCAGAAGTTACAAAATCCGCAGGTCAAATGACCTGCATTTTTCCTGCAGATTTAGTTAATTTTTGTGCAGTTTTACTGCATGTTTTGTGCAGTTTTCCCCTGCGGTTTTCCACCTGCAGATTTCTAGAATGGAGCAGGTGGAAAACTGCAGCAAAGCCGTACAAAAGAAGTGACATGCTGCATTTTTCATTCCGCACCAAATCTGCACGCAAAAAAGCGCAGCATGTGCACTGCGAATTTTAATTTACATAGCCTTTAATGCTACTGTACATCACATGCATTTCTGCTGCAAATCCGCAGGGCCAAATATGCTGCGGATCCGCAGCAGTATCCGCACCGTGTGCACATAGCCTTACGTGCGGTTTTGGTGGTGAGAAGAGGTAGGAAATTGAGGCTCCTCATCTAGAACAAGCGGGTAGTACAAATTGCACCCTTTTTGGAGTGCCCCGCGTTTACAGCAACAGAGTGCTGAGACAAGTGAAGGAGCTGCAGAGATGCAGATTTTTCGGATACTCCGATCCGAATAAGGTCAGCTAATCCTCCCCCTTCACGCAGCACAGTTAGTCAAATGAAAAGTTACTGCCATCCTCCCAAGGCCGGGACATAGAAAGGGCTTTGACTGACACAATGTGTAAGGAAAATTGTATCTGCTATCCTTGACTGTTATATGGAAAGACAAAAGAATTGTTACAAGCATTCAGTAAAGTTCATCTTTAAAGTTTGCACGGGACCCCCGGTGTATGCTTCTTTCGTCTGCGGCCTCATACTTTGCGGGCATCAACATAACTCTTAGACTCTTATATCCGTCAACTCCTCCGTTTATTAATTGCCACCTAGCCTAGGGATTGTTAGAGCCAACGGAGTCACCGTGATTGAACCACCCTCCGAGGTACTAGGCCCTGCATTCATATCCTTAACAATTGGACGGCTATTCTCCCCATTTAACCCTGCGCCTACCTGCAAGGAGTCACCTCCATGTTAAATTAAAAACTGTTAAGTTTGTTAACCCCTGCTCTGCCTTCTGTCTGTCACTGCATCCCACAACTTTCAGTCACATGCTACACGGTAGTTGTAACTGTACCCTACCCTTGTACGACAGTCTTGACTGTATACCTGTATATTGTTCTGTATATACAGTCATATGTAAAAGTTTGGGCACCCCTACTAATGTTAACCTTTTTTCTTTATAACAATTTTGGTTTTTGCAACAGGTATTTCAGTTTCATATATCTAATAACTGATGGACTCAGTTATATTTCTGGATTCAAATGAGGTTTATTGTACTAACAGAAAATGTGCAATCTGCATTTAAACAAAATTTGACCGGTGCAAAAGTATGGGCACCCTTATCATTTTCTTGATTTGAACACTCCTAACTACTTTTTACTGACTTCCTGAAGCACTAAATTGGTTTTGTAACCTCATTGAGCTTTGAACTTCATAGCCAGGTGTATCAAATCATGAGAAAAGGTATTTAAAGTGGCCACTTGCAAGTAGTTCTCCTATTTGATTCTCCTATGAAGAGTGGCATCATGGGCTCCTCAAAACAACTCTCAAATGATCTGAAAACAAAGATTATTCAACATAGCTTTTCAGGGGAAGGATACAAAAAGTTGTCTCAGAGATTTAACCAGTCAGTTTCCACTGTGAGGAACATAGTAAGGAAATGGAAGAACACAGGTACAGTTCTTGTTAAGCCCAGAAGTGGCAGGCCAAGAAAAATATCAGAAAGGCAGAGAAGAAGAATGGTGAGAACAGTCAAGGACAATCCACAGACCACCTCCAAAGACCTGCAGCATCATCTTGCTGCAGATGGTGTCACTGTGCATCGGTCAACAATACAGCGCATGCATAACGCCTTTTTGTATGACCAAACAACTCAATCTTTGTTTCATTAGTCCACAGGACCTTCTTCCAAAATGTAACTGGCTTGTCCAAATGTGCTTTTGCATACCTCAGGCGACTCTGTTTGTGGCGTGCTTGCAGAAACGACTTCTTTCGCATCACTCTCCCATACAGCTTCTCCTTGTGCAAAGTGCGCTGTATTGTTGACCGATGCACAGTGATACCATCTGCAGCAAGATGATGCTGGTGATGTATATCCCCCCTCACTGGGAGCGCCTCAATAACTCGCACCTATAATGGAAGCCTTTCCGGTGACTATTTGCCCTCGGTGCAGTTCCCTGTCTGACCTGGGGCAAGTGGTGGCGCCAGAGAGCCGATCCCTGCAGGGTCCTTCTCTCACCTCCCCAGAGGTGAATGAAGTAGACACACCCCCTAACCTGTGTGATCTGTCACAGGGGGGTTCTATTATAAGGAGGCAGAATGGGAGGTAATATAATAAGGAGCACAAAGTTAGCATTATAATAAGGAGGCATAAAGGGATCATTATAATAAGGAGGCACATTGTTGTTTCTTATTATTATTATTAGGAGACCCAGTGGGACAATTATTACTATAGTGGCTATATAGCTATAATGAGGCACAGGGGAGCATTATTTATATAGGGAGCTGTATAGCTATAAGGAGGCACAGGGAGCATTATTATTGTTATAGGGGACTATATATGAAGGCATATAGAGCATTATTAGTATAGAGAGCTGTATAAGCTATACGGAGGAACAGGGGAGCATTATTATTATAGGGGACTGTATAGCTATAATAAGGTATAAGAGAGCATTATTACTATAGGGAGCTGTATAGCTATAAGGAGGCACAGGGGAGCATTATTTCTATAGGGAGCTGTATAGCTATAAGGAGGCACAGGGAGCATTATTACTATAGGGAGCTGTATAGCTATAAGGAGGCACAGGGAGCATTATTACTATAGGGAGAAGTATAGCTAGAAGGCATAAGAGAGCATTATTACTATAGGGGACTGTATAGTTATAACGAGGCACAGGGGAGCTTTATTATTATAGGGGACTGTATAGCTACAGTATAAGAAGGTATAAGAGAGCATAATTACTATAGGGAGCTGTATAGCTATAAGGAGGCACAGGGGATCATTATTATTACTATAGGGGACTCTATAGCTGTAAGGAGGCACAGGGGATCATTATTATTACTATAGGGGACTCTATAGCTGTAAGGAGGCACAGGGGATCATTATTATTACTATAGGGGACTCTATAGCTGTAAGGAGGCACAGGGAATCATTATTATTACTATAGGGGACTCTATAGCTGTAAGGAGGCACAGGGGATCATTATTATTACTATAGGGGACTCTATAGCTGTAAGGAGGCACAGGGGAGCACTATTATTACTATAGGGGACTCTATAGCTGCAAGGAGGCACAGGGGATCATTATTATTACTATAGGGGACTCTATAGCTGTAAGGAGGCACAGCGGAGCATTATTATTACTATAGGGGACTCTATAGCTGTAAGGAGGCACAGGGGAGCATTATTATTACTATAGGGGACTCTATAGCTGTAAGGAGGCACAGGGGATCATTATTATTACTATAGGGGACTCTATAGCTGTAAGGAGGCACAGGGGATCATTATTATTACTATAGGGGACTCTATAGCTGCAAGGAGGCACAGGGGATCATTATTATTACTATAGGGGACTCTATAGCTGTAAGGAGGCACAGCGGAGCATTATTATTACTATAGGGGACTCTATAGCTGTAAGGAGGCACAGGGGAGCATTATTATTACTATAGGGGACTCTATAGCTGCAAGGAGGCACAGGGGATCATTATTATTATAGGGGATTGTAGAGTTATAAGGAAGCAAAAGGGAGCATTATTTTTATGACGCACAAAGTGTGGAGCTATTACTATGTGGAGGCGCAGAGGGAACATCATTACTATGTAGGTGATTAGAGGGTGCACTGTTATTGTGTGGGGCAAAAAAGAAGAGTATTACTACTAGGAAGCATACACAAGCGACATTATTACTGTCTAGGGCACTGATTATACATTATATGATTTGTGGAGATGGGGGAATATGACGAGGGGAGATGAAAAACAATAAGTCAAAGATGTCTCTATTACATTATTCAGGGACGAGTCATGGATGGAAGAAGTGGTTATCACAGCTTTGGTAGAATGGAAAAGAAACGGGAAAGTGATGACTAATATCAGAAAAACATGTGAGTCACTGTATTGATCTGTACACTACCCACATGCAGTATATGGTCTGCAGAGCACTGGTGTACAACTGATATTACTAACATACATTGACAATATAATGGTAATATCAGTCCTCGTACAGTGTTTTTTGGTTAATGATATTATCATTAGAGATGAGCGACTTTGTCTTTTTTCGGGTCGAGTCAAGTTTCATGAAACCCGACTTTCGCAAAAGTCGGGTCGAACGCAATCGGCTGATTATCGTGAAAAGTCGAAGGCCGACTGAAACACGAAACCCAATGCAAGTCAATGGGGAACAAAAGTCGGCAGTGAGAGGAGGACAGGAAACACACCTACAGTGCCCATTTTAATGCCAAAAACATCAATTCTTATTACTTAAGCTT
Organism: Dendrobates tinctorius; assembly: GCF_039654945.1. NCBI lineage: Eukaryota > Metazoa > Chordata > Amphibia > Anura > Dendrobatidae > Dendrobates > Dendrobates tinctorius. The sequence goes on from NW_027361707.1 coordinate 53,014,915, forward strand.
GTCAACCTTAATTTACCTCATAATAATAGTTAGGCATTGAAAACTGGGGGTTATTTGGCTAAAGTTGTGGGGGGGGGGTTAAGGCTGGCTCCAGATTTTCATGGGCCCTGGGCCAAAGAGTGTCACTGGGCTCCTTTAACACATGCCACAATTCATGATCCTCTGACACGGCAGAGAAATAGCGGTATAGTACAATGAAAAATACTTCACTTCTTGCATCACATGACTGATATCCATTTTAAATTCTCTAATAGCTCCAAAAACGGACAATATATTACTCCATACAGTATTATGGCCACCGCATAGTGCGCTATACAGAGTAATGAGGCCCATATATTTCTCCATACAGAATCATTGGTCCCATATAATGTTCAATACAGTATATGATGAGTTCCACATAATGCTACAGTATATGTTGGTCCCGATGGATGAAGTTCCACTGTCTTATGGGCCTAAATAATTAAATAATGCTCCATATATAATGGGCCCCATTTCTAATGCTCCAGTGTATAATGGGCCCTGTAAATGCTGCTCCAGTGTCTGATGTTCACCTTTGGAATGCTCCAGTGTATGGTGGGCTCCATATATGATTCTCCAGAGTATAGTGCTCCCCAAAAATTGCTCCCAACCTTTAAAACAATTAAATAAGTCTCCTCGCTAGGGAATCCTTGTACTAGTCTGGACTCCTCGTCGTCCCCATCTTCCATCTCTCTGCACTTGGACTGTTTAGGCAGAGGGCGTACAGACGTGATGTCATCGCGCTCTCTGACCAGAATGTCACTGTAAGGAAACGCGGAAGACGTCACGGCGGTGGAGCAGGGAGAGGTAAGTATTTCAACTTTGCAAGTGCTGTGATCCTGAGCAAGCAGGGGGGTCCACTCATTGGCGACGGCACTGGCACAGGGCCCCTCATAGTACAGCGGTGTGTCTGACGGCGGGTGGGCCGGGCCCGGGCCCTCCCACCGGCAGAGACACTTTTGCATACTATGAGGGGCCCTGTGCCAGTGCCGTCACCCATGAGTATGCCCCCCCACCTGCTCAAGGAACCTGCACTTTCATCTGCACCTTCCTCTTTGTCACCGTGTAAGGTGGTATAGTATGCAGGAAGGGGAACCTGAGTTTCATCAGGGTCAGATTCTGGCTGTGTAGAGTGCGAGGGGAATGTAGTGGTCTGGGTCAATATACCAGCAGAATCATCTAGCAGTGGCTGGGCATCAGTGCACTTGTGGCGCCCCCAGGAGTACGGTCGCCACTGTGGCATTACCTTCCTCCTAGGGAGTGTGATGTCATGCTTGGGAGCAACGAAGGATCTCTCTAGCAGTTAAACCAACACACAACACAGTTCCCACTTCAGGCCAGCAGGGAGAGCTCTGAACCTGACTGCTGAGGAGCTGCTCTCTGTGGTCGGGAGGAGGGAAGTTCGAAAAAGGGTACAGTATCATCAGATAGCAGGCATATATAGTATAGTTTAAACATTCTAAATCTCTGTATATATATTTCAGGAGGCAGACACAGACACTCTCAGGCTCAGTATGGATTACAACACAATATAAAAAGCCGTAAAACAGTAATGGATCTGAAGTGTACAGCTGTATACAGTGTAGGGGTCATTGTCAATCTCAGTATTTATTTCCAGAGTCAGAAACAGACTCTCACTTGGTCCAATTTGGATTAGACCAGAATATAAAAACCAGTAAATGGGTAATGTATCACAAGCGTAGACCTGTATACAGTGTTGGGGTAATTTTTAAATCTACATATAAATTGCAGGAGTAACCCACAGACTCTCACACGCTCAGGATGGATCACACCACAATATAAAAAGAAGATACGCAAGAAATAATCACACATGTGGGCCAATGTTCCAGGTGTCAATGATACACTTAGAGTGGTGGAGGAGGACTTTCTGGCAGAAAGGGTACAGTATCACCAGATACCAGGTATATATAGCATAGTTTAAACATTAAAAATGTACGTCTATTTATCAGGAGTAGTGTTGAGCCACCCTGCTAGTGTTCGAGTTCGGTTCGGTTCGTCGCACAGGAGGCAAGTTCGTCGAATGTTTGTCAAACGTTCGACGAACACCGTCGAACCCCATTGAAAACAATGGCAGGCAAACAAAAACACATAAAAACACATAGAAAACACATACAAAACACCTTAAAAGTTGTCCCAAAGCCGACAAAATGCTCAGAAGACACAAATAACATATGGAAAAGGGCAACTACATATAGAAAAGAGGTGGAGGAGTAAAAGGAGGAGGAGGAGACACAGATATAGGCACATCATGCCCTTATAAAGTCAAGAAAGGCTGGATTAAAAATCTAACATACAAAAAAAATTATAAAATTCTAAAATCAAAGACGATCATATACCGCCGGACTTCCCACCATAAATTATGCCAACTGCCGATCTGGCGGCGTTATTCCCACGACCTTCCGAACAGCGTCCATGAAGGCAAAGTGTTTGGTTTACGGGGGCAGTATGGCTGCAAAGCTGAACTTTAAAGGAATGTCCAGAAGGGCACCACCACAAGGAGAGGAGCCTGTGGCCTCATTGGACTCCACACGGGCAACCTCAACCATGCCAGCCACGGAAAGGATGGACAGATTGCAAGCTTTCTCTATTCTGTGGGTGGTGGTGCATGGCCGTTTTTAGTTGTTCTAGCTATTTGTCAGCTTAATTCCGTTAGCGAACGAAACTCCGGCATGCCCCCGTAGTCCGCGTACAGCTTACTAAAGGGACACACGAGGCTCTGGCACCTGAGATCGAGCAATAACAGGTCTGTCATGCCCTTACATTTCCGGGGCTGCACGCGCGCTATACTGAAAGGACCAGCGTGTGTCACTTACAGGTGCGGATAACCCGCTGAACCCCGTTAGTGAAGGGGATCTGGGATTCCAATTCTTCCCCACGAACGATGATTTCCCAGTAAGTGCAGGTCAACCGGAATTCCGGAATTAGGCCTAACCGGCATTCCAGAAAGAATGTGCAAAAATTAAGTGTCCAAACCACAGGTGTTGTAGCTTGCTTAACAGCTGGGCTCCTCTGCTGAGTAGCACACAGTTCTTGCATAAATAGGTGGCATAGCTTGGTTCACGGATGGGCAACTCTGCTGAGTAGCAGACAGTGCTTACATAAACAGGCGGCATAGCTAGGTGCACGGGTGGGCTCCTCTGCTGAGCAGTAGACACAGGTACTAGGCCCAAAGTATTGACTGGGTTAAATGGAGTTAAAAAATGGTTCTTACATAAACAGGCGGCACAGCTTGTTTCACGGGTGGGCTCCTCTGCTGAGTAGCAGACACAGTTACTAGGCCTAAAGTATTAACTGGGCTAAATGCAGTCCAAAACTGGTTCTTTCATAAACAGGTGGCATAGCTAGGTTCACGGGTGGGCTCCTCTGCTCAGTAGCAGACAGTGCTACAAGGCCCAAAAGGATTTTCTGGACAAGATGCGGTAAAAAATTGTTAGAAACACACACGGTGTAGCTCCTTGACAGGTGTACTACACCGCTGGCTACCAGACACCGCTACTATGCCATGAAACTGTCTATTAACATTGAAAACCATTATTAATGTGAAAATAAAGTTACGCTTTTGTTGAACGAACCGTTCTTGAATGGAACCTCTAACAGCCGAATTTTAAACAAAGTGTTCGACTTCGACGAACGTCTCGAACACTGCCCAAAACAGCTCGAATTTGAACTTGGCAAACAGTTCAACTCGAACACCGCTCATCTCTAATCAGGAGGCATACTCAGACGGTCTCAGGCCCAGTATGGATTCGACAAGATTGTAGAAAGTTGAGAAAGGGTACAGTATCACCGGATAACAGGTATATATGTAGCATAGTTTACACATTAAAAATTTCTGTGTATATTTCTGGAGTCCGACAAAGACACTCACAGCCTCAGTATGGATTGGACAAGAATCTAAAAAGTAGAAAAAGGGTAATGTATTCGAAGCGTACACCAGTATACACTGTTGGGGTATTTTTAAATCTTCATATATATTTCAGTCTCAGTAAGACAGTCCAGACTCTCTGCAAGAAATAACGAGATGGATACAAGTACAGACGGAAAGTCGAGTGATTGCAGAAATTTTGGCATTACTAATCATGGGAAAAACTCCCAGGAGAATTCTCAGAGGCGATGTTGACCCTCAATTACTTTGTCTGTGGAGACAGCGAAAACAGTTCTTTGTGAAGAAAGGGTTGCTGTATCGCAGTACCATGGATCCCATCACCGTTACTCATCTACATCAAATTGTGATCACAGGGAGAGATGTAGACATGGTCCTCACAGCCTATCATGATCTGTCAGGTAACTTTGGAGTGCAAAAGACAGAAGCCACAGGCCGTAGGCGATTCTATTGGATTGGCATGAGAGGACACATTTAAAAATGTGGGCAGGAATGTCACACGTCTGTGAGTAGGAAAACTGTGAAAGCTGATGATAAACCACCACTGCATCTCATTGTGAGTCGACGTCCATAACAAATGGAAGCCATTGATCATCTGAAGATAGAGCCCAGCAGGACAGGGCATAGCTACGTCTTAACCATCATCTATCAGTTCACCAAATTTGTATTGGCAGTCTCAGTGAAGGATTTAACAGCCCAGACTACATAGCAGTGGAGTAGGGAGAGGTAAGTTTTGCAAGTGCTGGGGCCCTGAGCAAGCAGGGGGGGCCCACTCATGGGCGACGGTACTGGCACAGGGCCCCTCATAGTACGCCGGTGTGTCTGACGGCAGGTGTGCACCCCCACCGTCAGAGACACTTGATTCTACTATGAGGCACTTTGTGCCAGTGCCGTTGCCAAAGAGTGTGCCCACCCACCTGTCCAGGGCAACGGCACTCGCACGGGTGCGTGCGCCAGGTGTTGACCCCGGCCCTGGGGGGGGAGGCAGCCCAGTTAGGGAGGTTGAAAAAATGGCATCTGTTGATGTTGCACATTCAGCAGCTGCAAATGGAGGAATTGGAGAAGTCCGAGGAAGAGGAGGACAAAAGCGAGCCATTTTTCTGGCAACCTATGTGTCAGCAGGGGAAGGTGGGACAAAATCTTTTGAAACCCATGCATGGTTCATTTTAATGAAGGTTAGATCATCAACATTTTAGGTCGACAGACAGGTCCTTTTCTGTCAGGTTTGATCCAGCAGCACTGAAGACTCTTTTGGAGAGCACACTAGCAGCAGGGCAAGCGAGCTCCTGTAAGGCATATTGTGCCAATTCAGGCCAGGTGTCCAGTTTACAGGCCCAATAGTCAAAGGGGAATGACCTGTGAGGGAGAACATCGATATGGGAGGAGAAGTAGTTTGTAACCATAGTTGACAACTGCTGTCTCCTGTCACTTTCAATCGATGCAGTATTACCAGTCGTGTGAGCGGTACTTGAAAAATCAGTCCACAACATGGTCATGAAACCCCTGTCTCCAACGCCACTTCGGATGTGTGCACCACGAACACCTCTTCCATGTTGCCCCCTACGGCTCGTGGGAGAACCATCACCGCTACTGTGTGCTGGGAATGCCTCAAACAAACGGTTTACCAGAGTTGCTAGTTTGTTAGCCAATATTAGCTCTAGGTTGTCCTGTGGCATGATGTTTTGGAATTTGCCTTTATAGCGTGGATCCAGGATGCTGGCCAACCAGTAGTCGTCATCATTCATCATTTTGGCAATGCGGGGGTCCCAAGGCATAATCACACATGTGGGCCAATGTTCCAGGTGTCAATGATGCACTGCGAGTGCTGGGTGGAGGAGCACTTTAGCACTTTCTGGCAAATCCACATCCCTCCAGTCACGCACAAACCCTGTACCTGACCTTGCCACGCCAACATTTTCTCTTGCCCCCTGAGAAGCATCCTCCTCCCCTAAATAATCATCCCCATCATCCTCCTCTTCCTCTTCTTCCTCCACCTCGTCCAGGAGAGTTCCCTGAGCAGACAATGGCTGACTGTCATCAAAGCTTCCCTCCTCCTCTTCCTCTTCCTCGATTGCAGACGCCTGCTCCTTAATGTGCGTCAAAGTTTGCATGAGCAGACGCATAAGTGGGATGCTCATGCTTATGATGGCGTTGTCTGCGCTTACCAGCCGTGTGCATTCCTCAAAACACTGAAGGACTTTACAGAGGTCTTTCAGCTTCGAGCACTGCACACCAGACAACTCCATGTCTGCCCTTAAACTGCCTGTCCGTGTATCCTCCCACAAATGCATTACAGCCTGCCTCTGTTCGCACAGCCTCTCAACCATGTGCAGGGTGGAGTTCCACTTCTTGCAACGTCGATAATTAGGCGGTGGTTGGGAAGGTGCAGCAATCGCTGCAGCTTCTGCATACGACTGGAGTGTACGGGCGACCAGCGGATGTGCGAGCACAGTTTTCGCACCTTATGAAGCAGGGCTGTTAATTATGGATAATTATTGAGGAAGCACTGCACCACCAGGTTACCAGGTTCAAGGTGTGAGGCAGGCAAGGTATGTGTCTGAGTTTTGAAAGGGCTATGGCTGCCACAAAATTCCGGCCGTTATCACTAACTACCTTGCCTGCCTCAAGATGTAGACTGACCAGCCATGACTCAGTTTGTCGCTGCAAGTAGTCGGCCAGTACCTCCGCGGTGTGTCTGTTGTCGCCCAAACACATCATCTTCAACACAGCCTGCTGACGCTTACCACTAGCTGTTCGATAGTGGGACACCTCGTGTGCAACACTGGCAGCTGCGTATGGAGTGCTCGTGCGACTGCGCTCTGTGGAAGAGCTTTCGCTTCTGGAGGTGGAGGAGGAGGAGGGTCGAACGCCTACAGCCAACTGTTTCCTATACCGTGGACTAGGCAGCACTGTCCCACCGCCGCTGTCCCCTGTGGACCCTGCATCCACCACAATAACCCAGTGCACAGTGATGGACACATAATGGCCCTGGCCATGCCTACTGGACCATGCATCTTTTGTGAGGTGCATCTTTCCACTCACTGATTGCTTGAGTGCATGGACAATGCGGTCTTTCACATGCAGGTGGAGGGCTGGGATGGCTTTTCGTGAAAAGAAGTGGCAACTGGGTAGGTCATAGCGTGGTACTGCGTAGGCCATGAGCTCGCGGAAAGCTTCGCTTTCAACCAACCGGTAGGGCATCATCTCTAACGAGATTAGTTTGGCAATGTGGGCGTTCAAACACAGTGTATGCGGATGAGAGGATGAGTACTTTCTTGTCCTACTCAGAGTCTCTGGTAGGGTGAACTGGACTTGAGAGCTGCATATCGTGGAACTAGCGGTGGACATGGCGGACTGAGAGAGGGTTGGTGATGGTGATGGTGTTGGTGGTCTTGCTGATGGCCTAGATTCAGTCTTTCGTAGCAATAACATTGTGATTCCCTGACTGCTTTGGCCTTGCGACAACACCTCAACATTTGCTGCTGGTGGTGTGCTAACCGGTTGGCTTATAGTGGGGGAAGCGATGTAGCGTTGCTGACTACCTTCATTCGGAGCAGGTGCACATGTGGTACGTGAGGTTTGGTAGTCCGTCCATGCTTGCAAGTGCATAGTGGTTAAATGTCTAAGCATGCAACTGGTATTCAAATTTCTCAGATTTTTCCCTTGGCTAAAGGTCTTTGCGCACTTCTTACAGATAACCTTTGCCTGATCATTAGGATTTTGTTCAAAAAAGTGCCACACTGCACTCTTCCTACTATGGAAGACATTTTGAGGCCTTGCATGCTGTGCTAATTTGACCGTCTGGCCAAGCTGTCCTGCAACTCTTTGGGTTTTTGTAACCCGTTTTTGGACTGCTATGGGCCTGCCAGCTAACAGCTGTTGTGATGTCGATGCCTGCTGCGGATCATCCTCCTCCTCTTCTGAGCTATTGGCAGCAGCACCCTCTTCCCCCAATGGATGCCACTAGAGTTGAGCGAAACGGGTCGAAATATTTCAAAAGTCGCCGACTTTTGGTAAAGTCGGGTTTCATGAAACGAAACCCGACCCTAGGGTGAGGTCGGCCACGAGCTCGGCGACTTTAGCGCCAAAGTCGTGTTTCAAAAGTTTGTTTTCCGCCCTTTTTCAGCCAATCAGGATCCACGGACACTGTGGGCAACGTGATGACATAGGCAGGGGTCACCACCATCTTTGAGAAGGGCATGCAAGTGATTGGCTTGCTTTGGGGGGTGTCACAGGGGGTATAAAAGGGCGTGCACGCCGACCACCATGTTACTCATACTGATCTCAGAATAGGGAGAGCTGCTGCTGCTGATTCTGTAGGGAGAGCGTTAGGCAGGGATGAAGACATCAAAAACTGCTTCTGCTGCTAGCGATTTTGCCTGTACAACACACCAGTCACTGTGTGTGCAGTGCAAGTGGAGGCTATATTTTGCTGGATCAGCTGTGTTGGTTGTTAGGCTGCCTTATAAGGCTTCCTGATAGCTGCATTGCTGTTTTCCCACTGCTCTGCAAACTGCTTTTTTAAAAGCAATCCAAATTTTTTTTTTGTCCTGGTGAGGTACTGAGCGTGCATTTTTTCACACCATACAGCGGTGTACGCTCCTCACACAGAACCGTGTAACGGCTGTTATCACGGCCACAGTGAAGCTATCTGTGTGTGACTCTGTAAGAATAAGTCGAGGACATGTTCCGTTCTTACAGACCTCCACCTTCTAGTTTTGTCTGGTTTTCAAACAGTTAAGTATATTTGCTGTTTGATCACATTCAAAACTATATAGAGACAGCGTGTGTCAGTCCGTATACTTAAAAAACACGGAGCTTGACAATTTTATGGACACCGGACAGCGGTGTACGTGCACGCTCCTCTCTCAGTACCGTGTAACGGCTGTTATCACGGCCACAGTGAAGCTATCTGTGTGTGACTCTGTAAGAATAAGTCGAGGACTTGTTCCATTCTTACAGACCTACACTCTAGGGAGATTTTTATTCTGCCCAATTCTATATACACCTTGTAGTTTGTCATACACTAGCCAATTTCTGCCTGTGACATAGCAGTGTGATATTCACTGGGCCTCACACAATCCAACAGTGTCCACAAGTGTGTTCAGAAATTCTACATCTCCCCTGCCCTATAGTGACATTTTTCACACCTGCGACATTGAGCCTGTGACATAGCGGTGTGATATTCACTGGGCCTCACACAATCCAACAGTGTCCACAAGTGTGTTCAGAAATTCTACATCTCCCCTGTCCTATAGTGACATTTTTCACACCTGCGACATTGAGCCTGTGACATAGCGGTGTGATATTCACTGGGCCTCACACAATCCAACAGTGTCCACAAGTGTGTTCAGAAATTCTACATCTCCCCTGTCCTATAGTGACATTTTTCACACCTACGACATTGAGCCTGTGACATAGCGGTGTGATATTCACTGGGCCTCACACAATCCAACAGTGTCCACAAGTGTGTTCAGAAATTCTACATCTCCCCTGTCCTATAGTGACATTTTTCACACCTGCGACATTGAGCCTGTGACATAGCTGTGTGATATTCACTGGGCCTCACACAATCCAACAGTGTCCACAAGTGTTTTCAGAAATTCTACATCTCCCCTGTCCTATAGTGACATTTTTCACACCTGCGACATTGAGCCTGTGACATAGCGGTGTGATATTCACTGGGCCTCACACAATCCAACAGTGTCCACAAGTGTGTTCAGAAATTCTACAACTCCCCTGTCCTATAGTGACATTTTTCACACCTACGACATTGAGCCTGTGACATAGCGGTGTGATATTCACTGGGCCTCACACAATCCAACAGTGTCCACAAGTGTGTTCAGAAATTCTACATCTCCCCTGTCCTATAGTGACATTTTTCACACTTGCGACATTGAGCCTGTGACATAGCGGTGTGATATTCACTGGGCCTCACACAATCCAACAGTGTCCACAAGTGTGTTCAGAAATTCTACATCTCCCCTGTCCTATAGTGACATTTTTCACACCTGCGACATTGAGACTGTGACATAGCGGTGTGATATTCACTGGGCCTCACACAATCCAACAGTGTCCACAAGTGTGTTCAGAAATTCTACATCTCCCCTGTCCTATATACACCTTGTACCTTGTTTTACATTACTATATAGTTTGTGGGATTTTGTGTACATTTTTACCAAAAATGAGGAAGGCTGGTGGAAGAGGCCGTGGAATTGGGCGGGGGTTGCCAGCTGATAATGATGGTGGTGGATCTGATGGTAGTGGCAAAAGCAAAATAGGACCGAATGCAGGAGGTGTTGAGCCTGCATCATCGTCTGGCTCCACAAGGCCTCGAAGGCTTAGTTTTCTAGGAGTTGGCAAACCGCTTTTAAAGCCAGAGCTTCAGGAAAAAGTTTTGGCTTACATTGCTGACTCATCCTCCAGCTCTATCGCCTCCTCTTCTGAAGTTGTAAAAAATAAAAGCACTGAGTCGTCATTGGAGGCTCATGTTCATGAACCACACCTTTCCTTGTGTCCTTCACCCCAACCAAGATTGAAGGATGACGCAGGCCATACAACTGATTACTCCATGGAGCTGTTTTCACATACCATGCCTGGGTTATCAAGTGAAATGGTGAATTACCCAGGCCAAGATGAATCTGACATGGAGTGCACTGATGCACAGCCACTGATAAATGATTCTGCTGGTACATTCACTCAGAGCACTATATTGTCCTCGCAGTGTAATGAGCCAGATTCTGACCCTGATGAGACTCAGGTGCCCCTTCCCGCATACTATACCACCATACACGGTGACACAGAGGAAGGTGCACATGACATTGAAGAGGAGGTGATGGATGACCCAGTTGTTGACCCAGATTGGCATCCATTGGGGGAAGAGGGTGCTGCTTCCAATAGCTCAGATGAGGAGGAGGAGCATCCACAGCAGACATCGACATCGCAACAGCTGTTATCTGGCAGGCCCGGAGCACTCCAAAGGCAGGTTCCAAAAATCAAAAGAGTTGCTGGACAGCTTGTCCAGATGGTCAAAATAGCACAGCGTGCTAGGCCGCAAAATGTCTTCCAAAGTAGGAAGAGTGCAGTGTGGCACTTTTTTTAACAAAATCCTCATGATCAAGCCAAGGTTATCTGTAAGAAGTGCGCAAAGACCTTTAGCCGAGGGAAAAATCTGAAAAATTTGAATACCAGTTGCATGCTTAGACATTTAACCAGCATGCACTTGCAAGCGTGGACACAAAACCAAACCTCAAGTACCACATGTGCAACTGATCACAAAGAAGGTAGTCAGCAACGCTACATTGTTTCCCCCACTGTAAGCCCACCGGTTAGCACAGCAGCAAATGTTGAGGTGTCGTTGCAAGGCCAAAGCAGTCAGGGAATGACAATGTTATATCAACGAAAGACTGAATCTAGGCCATCAGAAAGAACACCAACTCCATCACCATCATCAACCCTCTCTCAGTCTGCCCTGTCCACCGCTAGTTCCACCATATGCAGCTCTCAAGTCCAGCTCAACCTCCCAGAGACTATGAGTAGGTCAAGAAAGTACTCAGTCTCTCATCCACGTACACTGGGTTTGAATGCCCACATTGCCAAACTAATCTCGTTAGAGATGATGCCCTATCGGTTGGTGGAAAGCGCAGCTTTCCGCGAACTCATGGCCTATGCAGTACCACGCTATGACCTACCCAGTCGCCACTTCTTCTCTCGCAAAGCCATCCCAGCCCTCCACCATCATATGAAAGACCGCATTGTCCATGCACTCAAGCAGTCAGTGAGTGGAAAGGTGCACCTCACAACAGATGCATGGTCCAGTCGGCATGGCCAGGGCCGTTACGTGTCCATCACTGCGCACTGGGTTAATGTGGTGGATGCAGGGTCCACAGGGGACAGCGGTGGTGGGACAGTGCTGCCTAGCCCACGGTATAGGAAACAGTTGGCTGTAGGCGTTCGACCCTCCTCCTCCAACTCCAGAAGCGAAAGTTCGTCCACAGAGCGCAGTCGTACGAGCACTCCATCTGCAGCTGCCACTGTTGCACACGAGGTGTCCCTCTATCGAGCAGCTAGTGGAAAGCGTCAGCAGGCTGTGTTGCAGATGATGTGTTTGGGCAACAGACACACCGCGAAGGTGCTGGCGAGTACTTTCAGCGACAAACTGAGTCATGGCTGGGCAGTATTCATCTTGAGGCAGGCAAGGTAGTTAGTGATAACGGCCGTAATTGTGTGGCAGCCATAGCCCTTTCAAAACTCAGACACATACCTTGCTTGGCTCACACCTTGAACCTGGTGGTGCAGTGCTTCCTCAACAATTATCCGGAGTTAACAGCCCTGCTCCAGAAGGTGCGAAGACTGTGCGCGCACATCCGCCGGTTGCCTGTACACTCCATTCGTATGCAGAAGCTGCAGCGATTGCTCCACCTTCCCAACCACTGCCTCATTATCGACATTGCAACAAGGTGGAACTCCACCCTGCACATGGTTGAGCGGCTGTGCGAACAGAGGCACGCCATAATGCATTTGTGGGAGGATACAAGGCCAGGCACTTTGAGAGCAGACATGGAGTTGACAGGTGTGCAGTGGTCGAAACTGAAAGACCTCTGTAAAGTCCTTCAGTGTTTTGAGGAATGCACACGGCTGGTAAGCGCAGACGACGCCATCCTAAGCATGAGCATCCCACTTATGCGTCTGCTCATGCAAACTTTGACGCACCTTAAGGAGCAGGCGTCTGCAGCCAATGTTGACGAGGAGGAAGAGGAGGAGGGAATCCTTGATGACATTCAGCCATTGTCTGCTCAGGGACCTCTCCTGGATGAGGTGGAGGAAGAAGAGGAGGAGGAGGATGATGATGGGGATGATTACTTAGGGGAGGAGGATGCATCTCGTGGGGCAAGTGAAAATGTTGGCGTGGCAAGGTCTGGTACAGGGTTTGTGCGTGACAGGAGATATGTGAATTTGCCAGAAAGTGCTCCTCCAACCAGCACTCGCAGTGCATCATTGACACCGGGAACATTGGCCCACATGTCAGATTATGCCTCGCAGATCCTAAAAAGGGACCCCCGCATTGCCAAAATGATGAACGATGACGACTACTGGTTGGCCAGCCTCCTGGATCCACGCTATAAAGGCAAATTACAAAACATCATGCCACAGTCCTGCTGGCCGGGCTCTAGCTCCAGATGATCAGTGGCTTCCATTTCTTATGGACGTCGACTCACAATGACATAGAGTGGTGGTTTATCATCAGCTTTCACAGTTTTCCTACTCACAAACGTGTGACATTCCGGCGCACATTTTAAAATGTGCCCTCTCATGCTAATCAAATAGAATCGCCTACGGCCTGTGGCTTTTGTCTTTTGCACTCCAACGTTACGTGACAGATCATGATAGCCAGTGAGCACCATGTTTACATCGCTCCCTGTGATAAAAATTTGATTGCGATGAGTAACAGTGATGGAATCAACGGACGTGCGATACAGCAAGACTTTATTCACAAAAAAATGTTTTCACTGTCTCAACACACAAATTAATTGAGAGTCAGCATCGCCTATGAGAATTGTGACGGAAGATTTTCCCGTGAATAATAATTCCTAGATTTCTGCAATCACTAGCCTTTATGTCAGTAATTGTATGCATCTCATTTCCTATTGCGGAGAGGCTGGACTGTATTACTGAGACAGAAATATATATGAACATTTAAAAATAACACCAAAAGTATATAGTTGTGTACGCCTCAAATGCATTTCCTTTTTTCCACTTTTTAGATTGCTGTGTAATCCATACTGAAAACATGGAGATTTTACATGTTTAAACTATGCTATATATACCTGCTATCCAGTGATAAAGTACCCTTTCTCAACTTTGTACAATCTGGTCAAATCTATACTGGGCCTGAGAACATCTGAGTCTGCCTCCTGATCTATAGACATATATTTTTAATGTGTAAACTAGGCTACATATATACGTGTTATCCGGTGAAACTGTACCCTTTATCAACTTTCTACAATGTTGTTGAATCCATACTGGGCCTGAGAACGGCTGCCGAGCTGTTAAGCAAGCTACAGCACCTGTGGTTTGGACACGTAATTTTTTCAGGAATGACGGTTAGACCTAACTCCGGAATTGCAGTTGACCTGAACTTACTGGGAAATCATCGTTTGCGGGGAATAATCTGAATCCCAGATCCCCATCACTAACGGAGTTCAGCAGGTTATCTGCACCTGTAAGTGACAAAAGCTGGTCCTTTCAGTGTAGCGTGCATGCAGCCCTGGACATGTACTAGACCTGTTATTGCTCGATCTCACGTGCCAGAGCCTCGCTTATCCCTCTAGTAAGCTTGACGCGTACTGCGGGGGCATGCCGGAGTCTCGGTTGTTAACGGAATAAAGCTGAGAAATCGCTAGCACAACTACAAACACACATACCACACACAGAATCGACAAAGCTTTCAAAGTGTGCATCTTCTCTTTAGGTGGCATGGTTGTGGTTTCCCGGGTGGAGTCCAATTAAGCCACAGGCTCCACTCCTGGTGGTGCCCTTTTGGACATTCCTTTAAGGTTCAGCTTTGCAATCATACTGCCCCCGGAAACCAAAAACTTTGCCTTCATGGACGCTGTTTGGAGGTTCGTGGGAATAACGCCGCCCGATCAGCAGTCGGCATATGGGTAGCCCTCCCCGGGCTGTGGGGTACTCGGTACCGGGCCGGTGTCAGTGGGATGTCTCACAGCAGCGGTGACCCGGACAGTGGCCCTGGGCGCCCATGTAAATGGCGTGGTATAATGGTAAAGAGTTTATATAGATAGTTTGACGCCACCTGTGGTGTTCGGCAACATAGATGTTAGGCCGACGCTGCATGCAGATCCTCTGGGACTGATGGTGTTGTGCAGCAAAGATGGTGAAGCTCCCCACAGGTGGAGCTGGAGTCCCAGGGAAGTGTAGATGTAGTGATGGGGGAAAGGCACAGGTGGTGTAGGTGCTGGTACCCAGATGTAGCGGTGCTGGAATAACTGTAGGACACCAGAGTGTGCAGTTCCAAAGCTTTACTCACAGTCTGCAGGTTACACAGATGCCTGCCTCCGTGCTGTGTCCTCCGGGTCAGGACCTCAGCCAACCTCCGGGACCAAAATGGAAAGCTCCCTTCCAACACTCCGCCAACATGTACCTTCCTGAACATCTCCTTTCTAGCACTTGTGGGGGAAGCACTCACAGGACCGTGGTTCACTGAAGCGCCTCCTGTCTAACAGATGTTCCTCAGACTTTACTTGTATGGCAGACAGCTGTAGCCTTTTCCTTCTGGCTCCCACACGTCGATGCTGGGGCCTCCGAGCCTTAGTTGGGTACAGAACATTTATAGCTGCTACTTCCCCCGGTTTCTGCTGCAGGAACGTCAGTGTCCCTACAAACTCGGAGACCGGAATCGGGACCATGCGCTCCAGCTAGGAGTGAGCCTTAACTCTGCTCATCCTCCAGCTCCCCTTCCCTGCACAGAGTGCCCTAATTTACCTCCTCCCAACCACAGAGAGCAGCTCTTCAGCAGTCAGGTTCAGAGGTCTCCCTGCTAGCCTGGAGTGGGAAATGTGTTGTGTGTTGGTTTCACTGCTAGAGAGATCCTTCATTGCTCCCAAGCTTGACAACACACTCCCTAGGAGGAAGGTAATGCCACAGTGGCGACCGTACTCTTGGGGACGCCACAAGTGCACTGAGGCCCAGCCACTGCTGGATGATGCTGCTGGTACATTGACCCAGACCACTACATTCCCCTCGCACTCTACACTGCCAGAATCTGACCCAGAGGAAACTCAGGTTCCCCTTCCCACATACTATACCACCTTACACGGTGACAAAGAGGAAGGTGCAGATGAAAGTGCAGGTTCCTTGAGCAGGTGGGGGGGCATACTCATGGGCGATGGCACTGGCACAGGGCACCGCATAGTACGCAAAAGTGTCTCTGCCGGTGGGAGGGCCTAAACAGCCAAGTGCAGTGAGATGGAAGATGGGGACGACAAGGAGTTCAGAGTAGTGCAGGGATTCCCTAGCAAGGAGACTTATGTAATTGTTTTCAATGTTGGGACAGCAATTTTTGGGGAGCACTATACTCTAGTGAATGATATATGGGGCCCACCATACACTGGAGCATTCCAAAGGTGGACATCAGACACTGGAGCAGCATTTACAGGGCCCATTATACACTAGAGCAGTACAAATGGGGCCCATTATATATGGAGCATTATTTGGGCCCATAAGACTGTGGAGCTTCATCCATTGGGACCAACATATACTATAACATTATGTGGAGCTCATCATATACGGTTTGAAACATTATATGGGATCAATGATTCCATATGGAGAAATATATGGGCCTCATTACTCTGTATAGCGCACTAAGCGCTGGCCATAATACTGTATGGAGTTATATACTGTCCGTTTTTGGAGGTATTGGAGAATTTAAAATGGATATCAGTCATGAGATGTAAGAAGAGAAGTATTTTTCATTGTACTATACTGCTATTTCTCTGCCGTATCGGAGCATCATGAGTTGTGGTATGTGTTAAAGGGGCGCTCTTTGGCCCTGGGCCCACGAAAACCTGGAGCCAGCCCTACCCCCCAACAACTGTAGCCAAATAACCCCCATTTTTCAGTGCGTAACTAGTATTATGAAGTAAATTAAGGTTGACAAGCTTAAGTAATAAGAATTGATGCTTTTTGCATTCAAATGGGCACTGTAGGTGTGTTTCCTGTCCTCCTCTCACTGCCGACTTTAAATCCCCATTGACTTACATTGGGTTTCGTGTTTCGGTCGGACCCCCGACTTTTCCCTATAGTCGGCCGATTTTGCTCGACCCGACTTTTGGAAAAGTCGGGTTTCATGAATCGAAACTTGACCCTAAAAAAACAAAAGTCGCTCAACTCTAGATGCCATTCTGTGTCAACAACTGGGTCATCCATCACCTCCTCTTCAATTTCATGTCCACCTTCCTCTGTGTCACCGTGTAAGGTGGTATAGTATGCGGGAAGGGGCACCTGAGTTTCATCAGGCTCAGATTCTGGCTCAGTACACTGCGAGGACAATGTAGTGCTCTGAGTGAATGTACCAGCAGAAAAATCTAGCAGTGGCTGTGCATCAGTGCACTCCATGTCATATTCATCTTGGACTGGGGAATTCACGATTTGACTTGCTAATCCAGGCATGGTATGTGAAAAGAGCTCCATGGAGTAATCTGTAGTGTGGCCTGCCACATCCTTCACTTTTTGTAGGGGTGAAGGACACAGGGAAAGGTGTTGTTCCTAACCAGGAGCCTCCACTGATGACTCAGTGCTTTTATTTTTTGAAACTTCAGAAGAGGAGGCGATAGAGCTGGAGGCTGTGTCAGCAATGTAAGCCAAAACTTGTTACTGAAGCTCCGACTTTAAAAGTGGTTTACCTACTCCCAGAAAAGGGAGCCTTCGAGGCCTTGTGGAGCCAGACGATGACGCAGGCTCAACAACTCCTGCCTTAGCTGTTATTGTGCTTTTGCCACTACCAGCAGATGCACCACCACCACCACCACCAAAATCAGTACCAGCTGGCAACCCCCGCCCACGTTCACAGCCTCTTCCACCATACTTCCTCATTATTGGGAAAATGTACCCAAAATACCACCAGCTATATGGTACTGTAAAACAAGGTACAAGGTGTATATAGTATTGGGGAGAATTTGAATCTCCCTAGAGATTTTAGGAGGCTGAACTATTATCTCAGGCCCACTATAGATTACCCCTCAATTTACCAGGCTGAAATTGGCTGGTGTATGACAAAGTACAAGGTGTATATAGTATTAGGGAGAATTTGAATCTCCCTAGAGATTTTAGGAGGCTGAACTATTATCTCAGGCCCTCTGTAGATTACACCTCAATTTAACAGGTTGAAATTGGCTGGTGTATGACAAAGTACAAGGTGTATATAGTATTGGGGAGAATTTGAATCTCCCTAGAGATTTTAGGAGGCTGAACTATTATCTCAGGCCCACTATAGATTACACCTCAATTTAACAGGCTGAAATTGGCTGGTGTATGACAAATTACAAGGTGTATATAGTATTGGGGAGAATTTGAATCTCCCTAGAGATTTTAGGAGGCTGAACAATTATCTCAGGCCCACTATAGATTATACCTCAATTTAACAGGCTGAAATTGGCTGATGTATGACAAAGTACAAGGTGTATATAGTATTGGGGAGAATTTGAATCTCCCTAGAGATTTTAGGAGGCTGAACTATTATCTCAGGCCCACTATAGATTACACCTCAATTTAACAGGCTGAAACTGGCTGGTGTATGACAAAGTACGAGGTGTATATAGTATTGGGGAGAATTTGAATCTCCCTAGAGATTTTAGGAGGCTGAACTATTATCTCAGGCCCACTATAGATTACACCTCAACGTAACAGGCTGAAATTGGCTGGTGTATGACAAAGTACAAGGTGTATATAGTATTGGGGAGAATTTGAATCTTCCTAGAGATTTTAGGAGGCTGAACAATTATCTTAGGCCCACTATAGATTACACCTCAATTTAACAGGCTGAAATAGGCTGGTGTATGACAAAGTACAAGGTGTATATAGTATTGGGGAGAATTTGAATCTCCCTAGAGATTTTAGGAGGCTGAACTATTATCTCAGGCCCACTATAGATTACACCTCAACGTAACAGGCTGAAATTGGCTGGTGTATGACAAAGTACAAGGTGTATATAGTATTGGGGAGAATTTGAATCTTCCTAGAGATTTTAGGAGGCTGAACAATTATCTCAGGCCCACTATAGATTACACCTCAATTTAACAGGCTGAAATAGGCTGGTGTATGACAAAGTACAAGGTGTATATAGTATTGGGGAGAATTTGAATCTCCCTAGAGATTTTAGGAGGCTGAACAATTATCTCAGGCCCACTATAGATTACACCTCAACGTAACAGGCTGAAATTGGCTGGTGTATGACAAAGTACAAGGTGTATATAGTATTGGGGAGAATTTGAATCTTCCTAGAGATTTTAGGAGGCTGAACAATTATCTCAGGCCCACTATAGATTACACCTCAATTTAACAGGCTGAAATAGGCTGGTGTATGACAAAGTACAAGGTGTATATAGTATTGGGGAGAATTTGAATCTCCCTAGAGATTTTAGGAGGCTGAACTATTATCTCAGGCCCACTATAGATTACACCTCAACGTAACAGGCTGAAATTGGCTGGTGTATGACAAAGTACAAGGTGTATATAGTATTGGGGAGAATTTGAATCTTCCTAGAGATTTTAGGAGGCTGAACAATTATCTCAGGCCCACTATAGATTACACCTCAATTTAACAGGCTGAAATAGGCTGGTGTATGACAAAGTACAAGGTGTATATAGTATTGGGGAGAATTTGAATCTCCCTAGAGATTTTAGGAGGCTGAACAATTATCTCAGGCCCACTATAGATTATACCTCAATTTAACAGGCTGAAATTGGCTGATGTATGACAAAGTACAAGGTGTATATAGTATTGGGGAGAATTTGAATCTCCCTAGAGATTTTAGGAGGCTGAACAATTATCTCAGGCCCACTATAGATTATACCTCAATTTAACAGGCTGAAATTGGCTGATGTATGACAAAGTACAAGGTGTATATAGTATTGGGGAGAATTTGAGTCTCCCTAGAGATTTTAGGAGGCTGAACTATTATCTCAGGCCCACTATAGATTACACCTCAATTTAACAGGCTGAAACTGGCTGGTGTATGACAAAGTACAAGGTGTATATAGTATTGGGGAGAATTTGAATCTTCCTAGAGATTTTAGGAGGCTGAACTATTATCTCAGGCACACTATAGATTACACCTCAATTTAACAGGCTGAAATAGGCTGGTGTATGAGAAGGTACAAGGTGTATATAGTATTGGGGAGAATTTGAATCTCCCTAGAGATTTTAGTAGGCTGAACTATTATCTCATGCCCACTATAGATTACACCTCAATTTAACAGGCTGAAACTGGCTGGTGTATGACAAAGTACAAGGTGTATATAGTATTGGGGAGAATTTGAATCTCCCTAGAGATTTTAGGAGTCAGGAATCAGACTGGTCTCCTAATATCCCTCTGAGAAATCACCAGCAAGGCAGAAGGGCGTCGGCTGCCTTATATCCAGTCAGCAATTCCAGTCACCTGTTATCATCATCCTGCTCAGGTGCTTGGTAATCAGCCTCACTACCTTCCTTCACCAGAAGAGGGAGTTCATCAGACCTCAATGGTGAAGGGGAAAATGAACTCACAACAGGATTCCATATATGATGCTCCAGTGCATAATGGGCCCCATATATGATGCTCCTGTGTATAATCCCATATATGATGCTCCAGTGTATAATGGGCCCCATATATGATGCTCCAGTGTATAATAATCCCATATCTGATGCTCCAGTGTATAACAGGCCACATGCATGATGCTCCAGTGTATAATGGATCCCATATATGATGCTCCAGCATATAATGGGCCCCATATATGATTCTCCATTGAAGGATGGGCCCGATATATCATGCTCCAGTATATGATGGGCCTCATATATTGCTCCTTGCTGGCCACTGCTCTGCTCCGGACTCCTCAGTGTTGGCATCATCCAGATCTCTGCACTTTGACTGTTCAGGCATAAGGCACACAGATGTGAAGCCATTACGCCCTCTGACCTGAACGTCACAGTCAGGAGACGTGGAAGGCACTACAGCGGTGGAACTGGGAGAGGTGAGTATTGCAACTTCCGGGACACGGAGCAAGCGGAGGGGCCCACTCGCAGGCGTTGGCACAGGCACCATAGCGTGCCGATGTCCCCCATGGCAAATGGGCCCCCTGGCTGATCAGGGCCCTGGCACTTGCCTGGGTGCACCGAGTGCTGCCACCGGCCCTGCTTATAACTGTTGGAGACCCAATAAATGCTTTCTGGAGTGTGGTAACCTCACCCTGTGTTGTCTGAGTAGTGTTCTACTCATAAGGAAGCAGTACAGGCATTCAGTGGGATGAGCCACAGCGGTCTTTCTAAAGACAGCAGGCCCAGCAGATGAGACCACACACTGACCGTCGTCTCTCCACATATACTCGTATGTCCCCCATCCTGGGCATATCCTTGTATACAGTTGTGCTCAAAAGTTTACATACCCTGACAGAATTTTTGCTTTCTTGTTTTTTTTTCCAGAGAATATGAATGATAACACCAAAACTTTTTCTCCAGTCATAGTTAGTGGTTGGCTGAAGCCATTTATTGTCAAACTACTGTGTTTTCTCTTTTTAAATCATAATGACAACCCAAAACATCTGAAGTGCCAGGGCCCTGATCAGCCAGGGGGCCCATTTGCCATCGGGGACACCGGTACGCTATGGTGCCTGTGCCGACTCCTGCGAGTGGGCAGTTGCAATACTCACCTATCCCTGTTCCACCACTGCAGTGCCTTCCACGTCTCCTGACTGTGACGTTCAGGTCAGAGGGCGTAATGGCTTCACATCTGTGTCATTATGATTTAAAAAGAGAAAACACAGTAGTTTGACAATAAATGGCTTCACCCAGCCACTAACCATGAGTGGAGAAAAACTTTTGGTGTTATCATTCATATTCTCTGAAAAATGGCCAAGAAAGCAAAAATTCTTCCTGAGTATGTAAACTTTTGAGCACAACTGTATATGTTTTCCAAGCTGGTTTTTATGCCCCCTATTCTTCCACTGTTCTTTGGCACATAAAAAAAACAATTCTACTCACCTTCTCATGCACCAATGAAGCGGTGTCCACTGCAGCCGACTTCAGCTTGCAAGCGACGGGCAATGCATAACATCACTGCCATGCACCCCCCCATCACAGGCACGTCGATGTCAGCTGACGGAGTCTGATTGCCTGGCATCATATTGCGGTGCGTGGACCCTGCGGATCTCTGTGCTGCAATGCAGATGAATGTGCATCTTAGTGATATTATTCTTGCAGTAAATATTGATTTGGTAAAGGATCATATTTATAATAGAGACCCTCATCTGGCAAAGTGGGCAGGGGGTGGAGGAAGATTGGCAGCTTGGGCCTGTGAGTTTTCAAATACGAGGGATGAGTTTCAGTCTCAGTCTCACTCTGCTGAAAGTTACTTGACAGTACAATTATATTTCTAGTATTTGACGGGACACAAAAAAGTTACAGAAAAACAAGGGCACTTATACAGCCTAACGTATAAATTTACATTGTAATTTCTATAAGGGTGGAGCAGGAGAATAATCTGTATATATATTAATTCTACCCACTGTTCTGCCAGTTCTGTCATCAGACTGATGTGATGTAACCACGTAAAGATTATAAAAATTACAGCTCTGCCAAGCGCCAACCGGCAGCTACACCTTATACACACAATGTGAGGCTTATGAAAGAGAGGGAAGACCACAGTACAAAGAGCTGATATTTAAAGTCTACCTATTCCTTTAACATACATTCTCAAAATGATGAAGCTTATGTTCCATTATACAATGAAGCATTCACTTGCTGAACCTTGAACACTTACTTAAGAATTTATATTCAAAAGATGCCTTCGAAAGAGAGACAGAACACCCAATATCCCTGTACTGTCACCTCAGAGAAAATTAGGCATTGTGATGTCCCCAATAGGCTGCCCATGAAATATATGGATCTACAGGAATCCTTACACAATAGAATATTGTTGGCTGAACCCACCACTCCAAGCGTGATCAGCTGACCATCTAACATGTATGGTGGCCTCCATCAAATGATGAAGAGGAACAAGAATTGGGCGTGTTGAAATTCAAAGCCAGATGTTTTTGCAGGAGATAGACATGGCAAACTGTCCGCAGCTTATCGGGGGCAGGAAAGATTATTGTTGCAAATGTCTGTTTAGCCAACAACTATTTAAGGGTTATGGGTACCTAAAAGATACTCTTTGAAGGCACTACCTATTCTAACTTCTGGATGGGGTTCCTGATTGAGACTTTTCTTCAAACACAATTTGTAATAGTATTTTGGGCACAGCAATCTGCCTTAATTGATGTGTTTGACAACTTCTACACCACCCAGACGCAGCTTGAAATCTTGATATCAACATAAGGACCTGTGCTTGTTCAAAAGGCAAGGAAAGCATACAAAATTAGAGCGATTAGCATGAAGCTCAACAGGCATTTTATGCCCAGCAAATCCTTTTAGTAAATTCGTAATTTGCTTACAAGACATTTAAATATCATTGATATTGTTGAGCTAAACTTTTGAAATTTGAATTTGCCAGCTTCGCCATTTTTCCAAAAAATTCAATTTGCAGGGAATTGATTTGCTGCAAATTTCAAAGCCTGCTAAGCCTTTTAACTGCACAGAAAACATGTCCTAGGTTTCCTAGGGGTGTATTGAACCCCTTTTGAGCTCTTTAATGCAAACACAGCCGTAGAAATTTCAAAATGACCTCAATATATGGGTAATTGGATGGTAAAAAGTGATAGCCAACCAGCTTTTAAACATATACTGCACAACAACTGACATTTAAATTTCTTAAATTTAAAAATCTTCCAAAAATTATTTCTTCTTTGGGGGGGGTAGATGCCTGTCGTGCAGTTATTATGCTCAGGAAGCGCATATGGAAAAAGTCATAGCTTTTTCACACAAGGTGGAGCAAGAATTGTCACTGTCTGGGAACTAGCAAGAGGTTTGTTGTAGGCTAAATGAAAAAGCCATAGCTTTTTCACAAGCTCTCAAAAAGATTCCAATAGGCTTGCTGTTTATAAAATTAAGAAACCTTGTTTTTTTATCAGGCCATGCAAAAAGTATCCCTATATTTAAGCAGCAGGAACAGGATTTATATTGCTAAAGTTAATAGCTTCTCTACAAAGGTATGAAAATTATCCCTATAATTGAAGGAGCCGCAACGGGTTTGCTGTTTGCAAAATGAAGAAACAATAAGTTTTTGCCAATTCAGCCAAAAATTATCCCATTTGGGGGGAGCAGGAACAGGTTTGCTGTTTTGAATGTAAAGAAAACAATGGCTTCTCAACAAGCAATGCAAAAATGAACACTTTTGCGGGGAGCAGAAACATGTTTGCATACCCTTAACAGGGTATGCTTCGCAGCAGCAGTACAATCCAGCTGGAGTAGTAGAAGAATTGTGTAGGGGTCTATTGGTAGTGGCAGCGGAAGTGGCAGTGGCAGCAACTACAGAGAACAGAATATGACGAGGCAGGCAAGGAGATGTTTGCAGCATAGAGTAAGCACAAGCAGCACAGTATAACGCTATAAAACAATGGAAGCGGACAGGAGACATAAATCTCTTCTGCTGTTTTAGAAACTGTTGGCTGGGGTTCCGTGGCCCATGCACCTGGCTCTGCACAAGAAATGGAAGAGACTCAGTGCACTGATGCCCAACTACTTGTTCTGTCTGAGGATGTCTACGTGAGAGGGAAATTGCACACGGTCAGCGTACCACTGATGTACATCTCTGTGAATGAGGAAATTCGATAGCCAACTGATGCAGCTTTCTGCAGTATGTCGACAGTTAAGGCCTGTTTCACACACTACCGGACCGTTGCTTTGACGGATCCGGGGAAGGCAGAAATTTAAAGGAATCCGTGCCCGGGGAGGAGAGAGAGAGAGAGATTTTTACCAGCCGCCAGAACGAGATTTAGGGTTAAATTTCCGGCAAAGGCAATGCTTCTGGGCATGCGCAGTGACAAATGCGGATCTGACCAGCCTAAAAAACATTTCATTGTCCATCCTGTCATGTCAGCGGACGCCAAAACTTTGGCGGATCCGTAAAAAAACTGATCCAAAGGATGACCATCCGTCAAGATCCACCTATAATGCAAGACAATGGGGAAAAAAACGGATCCACCAAGAAAAATGGCGGATCCGTTTTTTTTGCAAAACAGCGGATTTTGACTGATGGAGACCAACGGATGTGTGAAACAGGCCTAAGGAGGGTAGGATTCAGGACTGGGTGGAAGATGATGCGGGGATGATGAGATCCTCGACCCCACATAGATCAAAGGGCCTAATAGTGACGTATGCAGTTCAGAGGATGAGGAGGTGGTCACGCTTCCCGATCAGCATAGCAAAAGATGGAGCAGGGTGGAAAAGCACAGCGGCCAATCCATAGCCAGTACATCATTTGCTACTGCTCCCATGCCAAGGGAATGAGCCCACAAAAGCCAGCTCAAAGGAGCTCCCTGGTGTGGGACTTCTTCACCCAATGTAGTGAAGACAAGCTGTAGGTTGTTAGCACGCTGTGCCATCAGAGTCTTAAACCTGAGCACCACCTGCATGATTAGACATCTCAAATCCAAGCACGAAGTGCAGTGGAGCACACATCTTAAAAAGCATGACAAATCTGAGCCCCCTCCTGCTCCCTCTTTTGCTGTCTCTTCTTCTTGGTCACATTCAATAAGACCACCTGCCTCCCTGCAAAAGACAGGATGTGACAGCAACCCCACTGACCATGTCTACACTGTCCCATGGAAGTTTTCTGATCTCCATTACTCAAATCCTCGAGAGAGAGTAAATTCCACCCAAACCACCCACGAGCCATGTGCCTAAATGTCAGCATTTCTAAATTACTGGGGTTAGATCTTCATTAAAGTTAATTCACATCGAATCGATTTACTCCTTTCTACTATTTTTCGAAAGCTTACTCTACTATTGCTCCACATATGGATTTGTTTATAAATATCACTTTTGCACCTATTTGGCTGTGCCAGCAGTTTAAAGGGGAAAGAATTAATGACAGGTTCCCTTTATGGAATTAAATTCAACATTTTTCTTGGGGTGTAATATCCAGTCATGTTCTGTGAAAAGTGACTTGTGTTGTTTAAGCTCACAGAAAGTCCTGTAGTATTCACAAGGGGGAGTGATGTTGTCTGCGTTGGAGGTCCAAAGTGTGAGGATTATATCTTAGCTTGTGGAGTGAAATAAAATGCTCACCCAGTATCCTAAACCACAGCTGCAGTGGAAGCCGGTGTTTGGAAGGATGCGATGGATCCCCAAACTAGGTGTTACTAATGATCTTTTATTGTGTTCCAGGCTTTGGCATCACTTGAGAGGAAGATTGATACTAGCAGAACTGCACAAAAACCTGAGGTCAGTTCTCTGTGATGGATAGAAAAAACACAACATAGCCCATTAGATAAATGTATCTCCTTAGAAGCTGTAAGAAGCAGAATTGTGTTTAAAACACACATAAATATATACAGTGCTCAGCACAACCAAATAGAGGTCAGAAAACCTTGTCTTTCTGCATCAACATCATCTATGTGCATACCATGACACTAAATACTTTCACAAATGTTGGCCATTGATTGTAAACAAGATATGCTATTTTGTACACAAAAAAAAAACAACTAAATTTTCCTAATAAATTCATACAAGACCATATTGCAAAAATGAGTACATCCCAGTGAAATTCTTAGATTACAAAATTCTAATTCACAAGAATTCAACCACAGGAAAGTCTAATTGTCATGATCCATTTTTAGATCTGTGGCAGATCCGGGCTCTCATATTAAAACTTTTTTTCCTTTCAGGCCATCAGGGGTTAATATTAGTTTTTGCCCCAGGTGGCCGCTGGTGTTACTGCATCTTAAGTTGGTCTTCTGGTGAGTTTTTCTCCCCGGTGGCCGCTGGTGTTACTGCATTCTGATTAATTATGTATGCAGGCAAAAACCACTCCCACCTTCCTACCTAAGCTCACCAGGTGCACCAACTAACTGTTGGTGATATTGTTTCTCTTTGGAGACCAACCAAGCTGGAGTTCAGGAGCTGACAGAGTTCTGTGGATCTTCAGCTGCCTGCTGTTCTCAAGTGGCTAACTCTACTGTCCTGGAGCATTGCTGCAGAGCAAGCTAAGTCTGTCTTTCAGTTTATTTAACCCTGAGGTGTCTGTATTACCCTTTGCCTGGTTTTTGGTGCAGTTTACTTTATTCCCTGTCTCATCTCCTGGGGAAGGGGTTTGGTGTTTAGCTCGGGGCTGAACAGGAGATAGGGACAGGTCGGAGACTTGGGCCTCACTACCATTAAGTGTACCCCCAAGTTAAGGAAAGTCAGGGCACCCCCTTAGTCTTAGGGGCAGTTCAGGGGCCCTGGTTCCACATCCCCTGTTTTCCCCTTACTGCCCCGTGACACTAATTCATTAAACAGGTGTCCAGCAGACAGCAGAGTATAAAAGAGTATTACTTTACAAAGAAAACATCTTCCCATTTCATGGTGGCAGCAATGGCACTACATGGAAGAGAAATGTCACAAAGCTTGAGAATGAAGATAATTTCTTTCCAAAAGAAAGATGAAGGCTACAAGAAGATCAGCAAAGCATTACTTATTAGTCAGAATACTGTAGCAAAGTGATACAAAAATAGAACTGCAACCATCTCACAGAGACTTCCAGGCTGACCATGAAGGTTAAAACCTAAACAGGACAATCTTCTGATAAGAAGGGTTGAAGAAAATAAACATGCAAGTTCACTGCAGTTAGCTAAAGATATAGAAAGCAAAGTCGGCGTTTGCACCAAAAGCCAGCCTACAATCTGACAGGGCCAAAAGTGAAAAATATGAAGATTACCGGGGCTCTACTATGGAGTAATGAGACCAAGATAGCTTCTCCTACCCATTAAAAAATAAAATCTTGACAGTTCATGGATGTCGCCTGTTTTTTTTTCTCAGTGGGACATTGACGTGCTTTAGCAAGCTTGATCTACAATACCAATTTAAGTAGGGCATTATTTTTTTTCAACAATTGGTCACCAAAAAAGGGCACTCGAAAAGGCACACTGATTATGGGTCTGTGATCTGTCCGCAAAAATAACATATAGCACATGTACCTGAAAACTGATGTGTGAAATGCCCAATTATATGCAAGGCTGCAATAACACGGCCAGATTCCATCTCATGCTGCCTGTGGCTCGGACGGCATGAATCAGATGTTCCTTTTAATTAAATTAGCAGAAAGATGATGATCGACGCATCTGTAGTATAAATCATAAGGTTTAATTGACAATTAACAAATGAATCACAAAAGGAATATTTTGTGCCCATTTCCAGCGCTCACATTGGAATGACCAATGCCAATGTGTTAAAATGATGTATAATTTGCCTCTGGGTGTTTCAAGTTTCATAATTTGTCTAATAAATTATACGCTTCGATTCCAAGAATTGGAGGCTGTTTTCAGTCTATCTCTTGTTT
Source organism: Dendrobates tinctorius (assembly GCF_039654945.1). NCBI lineage: Eukaryota > Metazoa > Chordata > Amphibia > Anura > Dendrobatidae > Dendrobates > Dendrobates tinctorius. The sequence continues at coordinate 53,043,025 of NW_027361707.1, forward strand.
ATCCAACTATTTTGAAGTTTTCATTTATAAATGTGTTGAAATGGAAAAAAAAAATGTAAACAGCCAAAGAACCATCATAACCTACAAATAGAAAGTGATTTCATGAAGAATGTTTATGCAGAAAATTTGGGTGGAACAGTTCACATCGGGTGTCAAATGCTGATAACTTATGGCCTGAGCCAAGAAAAGAAAAAATTATGAGCACATGAAGTATAGGTACAAGACATGATCGATGCAGGTGAGGAATCATCCTGGGGAGATTTTCTGTGCATAAGACAGGTCCTCGGGCTCTTAGCCTCCAGTTATGAGCTTCACGCTATGCTTTTGCTGACATAAGCCCTAGTAGCAGGGTCACAGCTTGTAGATAGGAATATATTGTAGAGCCTACAAGCTGAGACACACACCAGCACCTGGAGCTACCTCCTTACTACTGCCGTGTCTATATTTGCTTATGTGCAGCCAGTAACGTAAGTCTGTAGACATTACAGGTTCCAATTATTACAGCAATACCTTGCTCAAAACCATACCCGATAATGAATGACCTTGACGTTGTTAATAAGAAAGCTCTGGTGATACTAGAGGATAGATCATTCCTTTAGCTTAAACTGTAAAATTTGTTTCAAGGGTATAAATTATGCACTGTTCAAATTAATTTTTCTTTAAATTTGGCTAATGCACCAAAGTTTTTCATAGGGATCCATGTAGGAGAAGATTAAGGGTGCTGGGTGTCCTTATTTGGAAGGTCATATAACAGTTCATGAAATTAACACAGAGTTGCTTAGGTGCATAGTTGTAAATTGGAAAAATTACAGAAACAAATTTTGTTTTGCCATTTGCATTGCTTTATATGCGGCATTTAACTCCTAAAAATTAATACATACCACACCTTAGACTAATAAAAACTATATACAGAGGCATCAGTTACTATTTAAAGTAAGGAAGGGAACTATATAGTAATGTTTAACACTACAGACAATAAAGGAGGAACTGTATCTAGTAAGGGATTTTGATACTATGTAATAAAAGATGACACTATACCATATGAGAGGATTGTATGTAATAGGAAAAAGTGCTGTACATAATTCGAGAAGACACTAAGTAATAATGAATGTCACTATACTTAATAAAGGCAGACACTATTTAATAAAAGGCATACTATACATAATAAGAGAGGACAATTTAATAGGGGATGAGGCTATACTTAATATAGGAGAACACTATATAATAAAAGATGTTCTAATAATAAGAGATGACATTATGTAATAAGGGCAATGGCTATTCCTAATAAGGGAGGACACTATGATAAAAAACATGCTATACATGCTGTACATAATAAGAGATGACAGGGAGAACACTATCTAATAAAAACTGGTGCTACACATAATAAAAGAGGACATTATATAATAAAAGACAGTGCCATAGACAATAATATACAGTAAGACACTATGCAATAAAAGATGGTGTAGAGACACGGGGGGTCAGAGGATGCCCTGGTCCGCTAGCCAAAACAGCATGAGCCAGGGATCATCTCACCGAACGCCTGCTCTCATTTCACCGTGGTGGGCGTAATACTACTCAGACAACACAGGGTGAGGGTAAAACACTGTGCCAATACTTTATTGATCCACAAAACAGACAAATAACACATAGAACAGTCCCAGCACAATACCCTAGATGGTGCAAAATTACAGTCTAACCCTTCTGCTGATTCGCCGGGATAAGAGCAACTGTGACTTCAGAGGTTCCAGGGTCGACTACCCCACCTGTGGCATGCGCAGCGAGGAGGTAACAACAAACTTAGAAAGCTGACAGTCTGTTGACATACTGTAAAGGTCAGTTGACCAGAGGATCAAAACCTGGCTTCTCCAAACATTTCCATGGAGCTAGGGGACCGGTGGGTCCCATTCCTGGCTTTCACAAATGTTTCCACGGGGCTCAGGTAACCGGTGGGTCCAAATCCTAACTACCCCAAACATATCCATGGTTCAGAGATGGATAATAGAGCAGATCTGTATTCCTTTAGCTGGGGCCGTGGTCCCCTAAGCTGACATCCTGTAGAATGACAAAACTGTGTCCCTCATGATGGAGCCATGATGTATTGGCTGCAATCCTGTAGAAAGCCTCTGGTTCTTTGGATGTCTGGATGTATCTCTGTATATGAAGGTAAATCTACTTTTTATAGTTACCAAATGTTCTTCAAGCAAGCATTCACAGGTAAAGGGGAAGAATGGTGATGAAACCAACTCACATTGTTTAATTATGTGATCTTATTTGCATAGTTTTTTTCACCTCTGTTTTGCAAGTCAACAAACTAACTGGCCTGGACAATGTGTAATCACCATATCAGCAAACATCATTGTTCAATGAAACTGTATAAAGGTCTTGCAAATATAGCAAACAATACAATAAGTTGTAGGAGCTGATATAAGATGCAAAACATTAGCCATTCATCTATTTAGAAATATCAATTTAACCTAAAAGAATACTCAACATTTCACACTCTTGACCAACAAGACAGAAACATATACTGTAAACTCAAAAGTCAACATACAGACCGATAACCAGTCAATGACTCCTGGCTTACTGAAAATAGACGTCTGGTTAATTAAGATAAAATGCTGTGTCGTCACAGATGGCTTTAGAAATAATAGGAAATATGGTACCACACTATAACAAAAAAGGGAAAATACTATACAATAAAACAAAATGCTACATTGAAGAGAAAACATTATGTGATAAAGAAAAGCAGTATACTGTACTTAAGGGAGGACACTATCTATTAAAGAGATCTCATAAGAGAGGATGCTTTGCAATGAAAGACAATGATATACATAAAAAAGCACACTACGTGTAATAAGGGACAACATTATACTTAATAAGATAGGGAACTGTGTAATAAAAGATGGTGTTATACTTAATAAGGGAGGACACTATGTAATAAAATATGATACATAAGTGAGTGCAATAGGGAGCCAGAGCTATATTTAATAAGGGAAAACACTATGTAATAAGTGACAGCTCTATACAGTCACTGAAGAGTTTGGCACCCAAATCAGTGCACACCTCATATTACATATATATACATATATATTACATATATATAAGGCTAATATTTCCTAATTTTCCTTATACAACATAGACATTGGACATATATATAGACATATATATACATGAATTGGCCAATTTGTGCACTAAGAACCTTAATTTTTATCTTACTGTAAGTTTTAAAAAAAAATTTTGAAAAAATATTTTTGAGGATTATTATCCAAATTGAATGGTTTTGATGTGTTTCCGTGTTTTCGCATGGCCTAGATTCATGCACATGTGCTGCTGTATTCTTTTTGTCTATACATATTATACAATACAGCATTAAATGGAACCTGTCAGCAGTTTTTCTTTTTATTATCTTCTTACTGCAGCTACCACCTTATGTACAATCTAATGCACATCCCTACAACTCCTTTCCGTCCCCACAGTAGCATGCCTTAACTTGGCTACATACAGGTTTTGCGCTGCTTTCAAATTGGTCTAATAGTGTCTATGTGCCTGACAATCTAGGAGAGTGAAGGACCTGCCTCAGACTAGCCATCCGAGATATACAGTATAGATAGTATAAGTTCTCTTTAATACGGATTTCTGCAAATCCTGTTTTGGACCTTATCAATATTGTTAGCCATTTATTTCTCTCTTGATAAAGCGTGGACTTTCCCACCTGAAACACAGGAAGAAAAACTGAGACTGACATTTGCACCTAGGTCTGCTGTAATGTTTCAACATGCGGATCATTCCGTCAACTGAGCTACTGCTAACAATTCTATCCTAATAATTATTACCATTACTGCCATCACTACGTCCTGTAGGAAATACTGCAGCATTACCACCTGTATATTAATGGACCCATTCTATTATGCTGGTGGGGAAAATCTACTTCATAATGAGCTCCATGTACAGTGTTCTGCACATATCCCAGAATATAGGCATCTGGGAGTCAAGTAACTTAAGTAAGACATCGGAACACTATGGTAAACCTTTAGGCTGATGCTACACGGTGATATTGGTCACGACACAGGTTGTGTAGCTAATCATCACTGTATTGCAACCCTGACAAGCAAGTCGCAAATAGTCGTAAGCGGCTGAATTTCTTGTGACATGGAGGCCATGGTACCTTATTGGTTGCAATGTGACCCTATTCACTTGCATTTTGCTGCCATGTAGTGGCAGCATACAGATATCTTTGATCGCACAACCTGCGAATGTGAGCTAAAGGTAACCAGATGGACAAAAAGCAAATACATAACCTCAGAAATAGCTGTTCATAGCACTATATGGAAAGATGAAAAAACAATGAAGTTAGGGTTAAAAGCAAAGAAATCAAGGTTAACAACTGGTTAAGTTACTAACACAAAATCAGGACTATACAGAAGCATGCAGTGTGCTGGCAAAACCTGTCCAGACAACCTGCACTCAGTAATGTTGATGGATAAATGACTTCATATATTCATGTAACTGCACAATACACAGAGAGGACGTTACCGGTTTACATTGCGGAAAGAAAGTATTGGTTATAAGGATTTAATAGCAATATGTATTATTATTATTTATTTTATAGTGCCTTTAATTCCGGGAAGCTGGACCTATCAAAGACGTGCAAACTGAGTTTTGGTATGTAGAATAATAATATAATAGTATATAACATAATAATACAGAACACGTATATAACATTATAAGTATAACAGCTTAACGAGTATATAAAGATGAAGAAAAAAAAAAGAACTGCAATAAAGTGAGTGACAGACTGGTGCTGAAGGAGAGAGGCCGCTAGACACAAAGGCTTACAGTCTACAAGGAACAAGGGGAGGAGGCAGCAGGTGACGGTAGGTATCTAGTTATACACTTGTTTTCAGATTCCATTAAATCTTTAGTAATTTCTCTACAAATGTTACCATCTTGTGTTTCTTGATGACAGTCTTGGGTCCCACATCCATGATCAGTCCCTTTGCTCAGTATGGGTTTGTGTGTATACTATACACAGCAGTATCACCTATATTATTATTATTATTTATTGTTATAGCACCATTTATTCCATGGCGCTTTACATGTGAGGAGAGATATACATAATACATACAAATACAGTAATCTTAAACAATATAAGCCAGCGACTGTTACTGGAGAAGAGAGGACCCTGCCCGTGAGGGCTCACAATCTACCAGGGATGCGGGAGGATACAGTAGGTGAGGGTAGAACTGGTCGTGCAGCGGTTTGGTGGATCAGTTCTTTTTGAAGGTTTCCATGGTAGGCGAGAGTCTGATATGTTGTGGTAGAGAGTTCCGGAGTAGGGGGATGTGTGGAAGAAATCTTGTATGCGATTGTGGGAAGAGGAGATAAGAGGGGAGTACAGGAGGAGATCTTGTGAGGATCGGAGGTTTCGTGCAGGTAAGTACCGGGAGACGAGGTCACAGATGTATGGAGGACTCAGGTTGTGGATGGCTTTGTATGTCATGGTTAGGGTTTTGAACTGGAGTCTTTGGGTAATGGGGAGCCAGTGCAGGGATTGACAGAGGGGAGAGGCCGGGGAATAGCGGGGGGACAAGTGGATTAGTCAGGCAGCAGAGTTTAGAATAGATTGGAGGGGTGCGAGAGTCTTAGAGGGCAGGCCACAGAGCAGGAGGTTGCAGTAGTCAAGGCAGGAGATGATGAGGGCATGGACTAGGGTTTTTGCAGATTCTCTATATGATGTATTTACAGTAGTCTATACATTATAGAGGTGATACTGCAAATGCTGTATACACATTATATAGGCGATACTGCTGTGTGTGCACATATATATACAGTCATGGCCAAAAGTATTGACACCCCTGCAATTCTGTCAGATAATATTCAGTTTCTTCCTGAAAATGATTGCAAACACAAATTCTTTGGTATTATTATCTTCATTTAATTTGTCTTAAATGAAAAAAACACAAAAAGAATTGTCCTAAAGCCAAATTGGATATAATTCCACACCAAACATAACAAAGAGGGTGGACAAAAGTATTGGCACTGTTCGAAAAATCATGTGATGCTTCTCTAATTTGTGTAATTAACCCCTTCACGACCTATGACGCCTACGTAGGCGTCATGAAAAGCAGTGCCCAAACGACCTATGACGCCTACGTAGGCGTCATGCTATAAATAGCCCCCCTGCGGGTCGGGTGACCGGGGTCACTGAAAGGTCACCCGACCCGCACACAAAGGACCCTTCAGAGTTAACACCTGGGGGTGTGGCTTAGCCCCCACGTGCCTACGATCGCTCTGATTGGCTGTTAAAAGTGAAACTGCCAATCAGAGCGATTGTAATATTTCACCAATGAAAATTGGTGAAATATTACAATCCAGCCATGGCCGATGCTGAAATAGCATCGGACATGGCTGGACACCGAGACCCGACCCCCCCCCCACACCGACTGACGGCACCGATCGGCTGCCGCCACCTTCTGACGGCACCGATCGGCAGCCGCCATCATGATCTGCCCCCCCCGCCTTCTCTCCACCCCCCCAGCCCTCCGATCATCCCCTCTCACCCTCCGATCACCCCCTCACCCTCCTTTGTGCCTCCGATCTCCCGCTATCCGTCCCGGTGTCCTGCCGTCCAGCGTCATGGGCGCCGCCATCTTGCAAGATGGCATGCGCAGTGCGCCGAATCGAATCTGCAACGCTGCAGATTCATTCATTTATTTTGATCACTATGATAAACTTTCATAGTGATCAAAATAAATAAAAAGTAAATCACCGCCCCCTTTATCACCCCCATAGGTAGGGACAAATAATAATTTATTTTTTTTTTTTTTTTCCATTAGGGTTAGGTCCAGGGCTAGGGTTAGGGTTAGGGTTAGGGTTGGACTAAGGGTTAGGGTTGGACTAGGGGTTAGGGTTGGACTAGGGGTTAGGGTTGGACTAGGGGTTAGGGTTGGACTAAGGGTTAGGGTTGGACTAAGGGTTAGGGTTGGACTAAGGGTTAGGGTTGGACTAAGGGTTAGGGTTGAATTTAGGGTTAGGGTTGAATTTAGGGTTAGGGTTGAATTTAGGGTTAGGGTTGAATTTAGGGTTAGGGTTGGAATTGGGATTAGAGTTGGGGTTGGGATTACGGTTAGGCTTGTGGTTAGGGTTAGAGTTGGGATTTCGTTAGGGGTGTGTTGGGATTAGGGTTGTGGTTAGGGTTATGATTAGGGTTGGGATTAGGGTTAGGGGTGTGTTGGCGTTAGGGTTGGAGATAGAATTGAGGGGTTTCCACTGTTTAGGCACATCAGGGGCTCTCCAAACGCGACATGGAGCCACCATTTATTCCAGCCAATTTTGCGTTCAAAAAGTCAAACGGTGCTCCCTCCATTTCGAGCCCCGACGTGTGCCCAAACAGTGGTGTACCCCCACTTATGGGGTATCAGGGTACTCAGGAAAAATTGCACAACAACTTTAGGGGTCTAATTTCTCCTGTTACCCTTGGGAAAATAAAAAAATGGGGGCTAAAATAATTATTTTTGTGGAAAAAAAAGATTTTTTATTTTCACGGTTCTGCGTTATAAACTTCTATGAAGCACTTGGGGGTTCAACGTGCTCACCACACATCTAGATAAGTTCCTTGGGGGGTCTAGTTTCCAAAATGGGGTCACTTGTGGGGGGTTTCCACTGTTTAGGTACATCAGGGGCTCTGCAAACGTAACATGACGCCCACAGACCATTCCATCAAGTCGGCATTTCAAAGCGTCACTACTTCCCTTCCGAGCCCCAACGTGTGCCCAAACAGTGGTCCCCCCCCCATATATGGGGTACCAGCGTACTCAGGACAACCTGGACAACAACTTTTGGGGTCCAATTTATCCTGTTACCCTTGTGAAAATAAAAAATAGTGGGCTAAAAATCACTTTTTGAGGAAAAAAAAATATTTTTTTATTTTCACAGCTCTGCGTTATAAACTTCTGTGAAGCACTTGGGGGTTCAACGTGCTCACCACACATCTAGATAAGTTCCTTGGGGGGTCTAGTTTCCAAAATGGGGTCACTTGTGGGGGGTTTCCACTGTTTAGGTACATCAGGGGCTCTGCAAACGTAACATGACGCCCACAGACCATTCCATCAAGTCGGCATTTCAAAGCGTCACTACTTCCCTTCCGAGCCCCAACGTGTGCCCAAACAGTAGTCCCCCCCCATATATGGGGTACCAGCGTACTCAGGACAACCTGGACAACAACTTTTGGGGTCCAATTTATCCTGTTACCCTTGTGAAAATAAAAAATAGTGGGCTAAAAATCACTTTTTGAGGAAAAAAAAATATTTTTTTATTTTCACAGCTCTGCGTTATAAACTTCTGTGAAGCACTTGGGGGTTCAAAGTGCTGACCTCACATCTAGATTAGTTCCTTAGGTGATATAGTTTCCAAAATGGGGTCACTTGTGGGGGGTTTCCACTGTTTAGGTACATCAGGGACTCTGCAAATGTAGCATGACGCCCACAGACCATTCCATCAAGTCTTCATTTCAAAGCGTCACTACTTCCCTTCCGAGCCCCAACGTGTGCCCAAACAGTGGTCCCCCCCCACTTATGGGGTACCAGCGTACTCAGGACACACTGGACAACAACGTTTGGGGTCCAATTTATCCTGTTACCCTTGTGAAAATAAAAAATAGTGGACTAAAAATAATTTTTTGAGGAAAAAAAAATATTTTTTTAATTTCACGGCTCTGCGTTATAAACTTCTGTGAAGCACTTGGGGGTTCAACGTGCTCACCACACATCTATATTAGTTTCTTGGGTGATCTAGTTTCCAAAATGGGGTCATTTGTGGGGGGTTTCCACTGTTTAGGTACATCAGGGGCTCTGCAAATGTAGCATGACGCCCACAGACCATTCCATCAAGTCGGCATTTCAAAACGTCACTACTTCCCTTCTGAGCCCCAACGTGTGCCCAAACAGTGGTCCCCCCCACATATGTGGTACCAGCGTACTCAGGACAAGCTGGACAACAACTTTTGGGGTCCAATTTATCCTGTTACCTTTGTGAAAATAAAAAATAGCAGGCTAAAAATTTATTTTTTGAGGGAAAAAAAATATTTTTATTTTAATGGCTCTGCGTTATAAACTTCTGTGTAGCACCTGGGGGTTCAAAGTGCTCACTATGCATCTAGATAAGTTCCTTAGGGGGTCTAGTTTCCAAAATGGGGTCATTTGTGGGGGAGCTCCAAAGTTTACGCACACAGGGGCTCTGCAAACACAACATGGTGTCCGCTAACGATTGGAGCTAATTTTCCATTCAAAAAGTCAAATGACGCTCCTTCCCTTCTGAGTCATGCCGTGCGCTCAAACAGTGGTTTTCCCCCACATATGGGGTACCAGTGTACTCAGGACAAACTGGACAACAACTTTTGGGGTCCAATTTCTCCTGTTACCCTTGGGAAAATAAAAAATAGCGGGCTAAAAAATCATTTTTGAGGAAAAAAAAATATTTTTTTATTTTCACTGCTCTGCGTTATAAACTTCTGTGAAGCACTTGGGGGTTCAAAGTGCTCACCACACATCTAGATAAGTTCCTTCGGGGGTCTAGTTTCCAAAATGGGGTCACTTGTGGGGGAGCTCCAATGTTTAGGCACACAGGGGCTCTCCAAATGCGACATGGTGTCCGCTAACGATTGGAGCTAATTTTCCAATCAAAAAGTCACATGGCGCTCCTTCCCTTCCGGACCTTGCGGTGCGCCCAAACAGTGGTTTATGACCACATATGAGATATTGATGTACTCAGGAGAAATTGCCCAACAAATTTTAGGATCCATTTTATCCTGTTGCCCATGTGAAAATGAAAAAACTGAGGCCAAATAAAATTTTTGTGAAAAAAAAAGTACTTTATTTTTTTTACAGATCAATTTGTGAAGCACCTGGGGGTTCAAAGTGCATACTATGCATCTAGATAAGTTCTTTGGAGGGTCTAGTTTCCAAAATGGGCTGACTTGTGGGTGAGCTCCAATGTTTAGGCACACAGGTACTCTTAAAACAAGACATGGCAACCGCTAAACATTCAAGCATATTTTACATTCAAAAAGTAAAATGGCGCTCCTTGCCTTCTGAGCCCTGCCGTGCGCCCAAACAGTGGTTTATGACCACATATGAGGTATCAGTGTACTCAGGAGAAATTGCCCAACAAATTTTAGGATACATTTTATCCTGTTACCCATGTGAAAATGAAAAAACTGATGCTAAAATAAAATTTTTGTTGGAAAAATTAAAATGTCCATTTTTTCATTCCATGTTGCTTTAGTTCCTGTGAAGCACCTGAAGGGTTAATAATCTTCTTGAATATAGTTTTGAGTAGCTTGAGGGGTGCAGTTTTTAGAATGGTGACACTTTGGGGTATTTTCTGCCATATAGACCCCTCAAAGTGACTTCAAATGTGAGGTGGTCCCTAAAAAAAATGGTTTTGTAAATTTTGTTGTAAAAATGAGAAATTGCTGGTCAACTTTTAACCCTTATAACTTCCTAACGAAAAAAAATGTTGTTTCCAAAATTGTGCTGATGTAAAGTAGACATGTGGGAAATGTTATTTATTAACTATTTTGTGTCACATAACTCTCTGGTTTAACAGAATAAAAATTCAAAATTTGAAAATTGCAAAATTTTCAAAATTTTTGCCAAATTTCCATTTTTTTCACAAATAAACGCAAAAATTATTGACCTAAATATACCACTATCATGAAGCCCAATATGTCACGAAAAAACAATCTCGGAATCGCTAGGATGCATTGAAGCGTTCCTGAGTTATTACCTCATAAAGGGACATTGGTCAGAATTGCAAAAAATGGCCAGGTCATTAAGGTCAAAATAGGCTGGGTCATGAAGGGGTTAACAGCACCTGTAACTTACCTGTGGCATCTAACAGGTGTTGGCAATAACTAAATCACACTTGCAGCCAGTTGACATGGATTAAAGTTGACTCAACCTCTGTCCTGTGTCCTTGTGTGTACCACATTGAGCACGGAGAAAAGAAAGAAGACCAAAGAACTGTCTGAGGACTTGAGAAACCAAATTGTGAGGAAGCATGAGCAATCTCAAGGCTACAAGTCCATCTCCAAAGATCTGAATGTTCCTGTGTCTACCGTGCGCAGTGTCATCAAGAAGTTTAAAGCCCATGGCACTGTGGCTAACCTCCCTAGATGTGGCTGGAAAAGAAAAATTGACAAGAGATTTCAACGCAAGATTGTGCGGATGTTGGATAAAGAACCTCCACTAACATCCAAACAAGTTCAAGCTGCCCTGCAGTCCGAGGGTACAACGGTGTCAACCCGTACTATCCGTCGGCATCTGAATGAAAAGGGACTGTATGGTAGGAGACCCAGGAAGACTCCACTTCTTACCCCGAGACATAAAAAAGCCAGGCTGGAGTTTGCCAAAACTTACCTGAAAAAGCCTAAAACATTTTGGAAGAATGTTCTGTGGTCAGATGAGACAAAAGTAGAGCTTTTAGGGCAAAAGCATCAACATAGAGTTTACAGGAGAAAAAAGCGGCATTCAAAGAAAAGTACACGGTCCCTACAGTCAAACATGGCAGAGGTTCCCTGATGTTTTGGGGTTTCTTTGCTGCCTCTGGCACTGGACTGCTTGACCGTGTGCATGGCATTATGAAGTCAGAAGACTACCAACAAATTTAGGGCCCAGTGTGAGAAAGCTGGGTCTACCTCAGAGGTCATGGGTCTTCCAGCAGGACAATAACCCAAAACACACTTCAAAAGCACTAGAAAATGGTTTGAGAGAAAGCACTGGAGACTTCTAAGGTGGCCAGCAATGAGTCCAGACCTGAATCCCATAGAACACCTGTGGAGAGATCTAAAAATGGCAGTTTGGAGAAGGCACCCTTCAAATATCAGGGACCTGGAGTAGTTTGCCAAAGAAGAATGGTCTAAAATTCCAGCAGAGCATTGTAAGAAACTTATTGATGGTTACCGGAAGCGGTTGGTCGCAGTTATTTTGGCTAAAGGTTGTGCAACTAAGTATTAGGCTGAGGGTGCCAATACTTTTGTCCGGCCCATTTTTGGAGTTTTGTGTGAAATGATCAATGTTTTGCTTTTTGCTTCATTCTCTTTTGTGTTTTTTCATTTAAGACAAATTAAATGAAGATAATAATACCAAAGAATTTGTGTTTGCAATCATTTTCAGGAAGAAACTGAATATTATCTGACAGAATTGCAGGGGTGTCAATACTTTTGGCCATGACTGTATATATATATATATATATATATACATATATATGCACACAGCTCTGGCAAAAATTAAAGCGATCACCACATCAAAACCCTGTCATGGCCAGCCCAATCTCCAGACCCGAACCCCATTGAGAACCTCTGGAATGTAACCAAGAGGAAGATGGATAGTCACAAGCCATCAAACAAAGAAACTGCTTAAATTTTTGTACCAGGAGTGGCATAAGGTCACCCAAAAGCAGTGTGAAAGACTGGTGGAAAGCATGCCAAGACGCATGAAAGCTGTGATTAAAAATCATGGTTATTCCACAAAATATTGACTTCTGAACTCTTCCTGAGTTAAAACATTAGCTTTGTTGTTTCTAAATGATTATGAACTTGTTTTCTTTGCATTAGTTGAGGTCTGAAAGCACTGGTTCTTTTATTTAATTTTGACCCTTTCTGATTTTTAGAAAAAAAAATACAAAATTTTTTGCTTGGAAATTTGGAGACATGTTGTCAGAAGTTTATAGAATAAATGAACAGTTTACATTTTACTCAAAAATGTACCTATACAGAGAAAAATCGGACAAACTGAAAGTTTTGCAGTGGTCTCTTAATTTTTGCCAGAGCTATATATATATATATATTGTGGTGCAGTGGTAGCACACCTATGCAGTGATGAGGCAGTGCCCCTGCAAAGTTCAAAGCAAAATATCTCTTTAATGTTCAACTTAGAAAAACACAGCACACGATATCCTCCGGATCACAGCCGGGAACCATATCCTCTGGATTACAGTCACTAAACACGCCAGTCCACCTCTGACCGGAGGCCGTGAATATAGGGATGGTAGGGGAGGCAGGGTGCTATTAGATCTGCCTAGGAATCTCCACTCCCCCTTTCCCTAGCGTTTGGGCTTCCTTCCCCTCTTCCCCTAGTGTTGCACTTAGTTTTCCCACACTGTGCGTGACAATTCCTCACCTGTCCGACTACAATCCATTTGTCCCACAAAGAGGCCAACTCGGCTACATCTGGATTGCATGGCTGAGCAGTGGCAGGATGTGACCGCTCAGCTGTGAATACAGCAAACACTGAGCTGAGCCTGAGAACCACTGCCTGTGACTGGTGGTAACCTCAATGATGTCACAGAAGCTTTAAAGTTACTTGTGTTTCCAGCTGCTGGAACGCCTGGAGAATGTGAACTAAGGTTACCTTAGGTGTGTATTTTACTGTACTTGATATTAAGAAATAAAAAAGTGGAGTTAGGTTCCCCTTAATTTTCATAACCAGCTGAGGGAAAACTGACGACTGGGGGCTGATATTAATATTCTGAGAAGGAGCCAATAGCCATAAAGTCTCCCAGGCTATTAATATCAGCTCACAGTGGGTTGCTTAGCCTTTACTGGTTATTATAGGGGAGACTGCCCCAAAAAATGACATGGTGTCCCCCCTATATTTACTTACCGGCAAAGGCTAAAAAGACAGCTGCTGACTGGTATTAATAGCCTAGGAAGAGGCCATGGATATCGGCCCCCTCCCAGATTAAGAACATCAGCCCTCAGCCACCCAAGAAATGGAGCAGTCATAAGATGAGCCAATTCTGGCGCTTAGGCTCGCACTTCCTACTTGCCCTGGTGCAGTGGCAAGTGGAGTAATAATTTTTGGGTTGATGTCAGCTTTATAAAGTGAGCTCACATCAAGCCCAGGGATTAGTAATGGAGAGGTGTTTATAAGTCGCCCCCATTACTAATGTTATGAAAATTAAATAAAGACACACACACACATGATAAAGTCCTTTAATTGAACAAAACACACAAACAAATCATTTATTTGAAATAAACACTCCACACCCTGCAATGTAAAATTGAAAATATTAAAACACCATCTTCCTCACCTGCCCGAAGACAATCCATTTGTCCTTCGAAGTGTTTTATTATTTTTAATTTTACAGTAGTAAATGGGTAAAAGAGGGTCGGGAGTGTTTCTTTCAAATAAAGGATTTTTTGTGTGTTTTGTTCAATTAAAATCACTTTTTCACGTATAGTATGTGTCTTTTTTATTACATTTTTACAAGGGGGCTTGTAATGGGGGTGTCTTATAGACGCCTCTCCATTACTAACCCCTGAGATTGATGTCAGCTGTCAGCAAACTGCACTGGTCAGCATAAATAGAAGGGTCCCCACCACATTTTTTTTTTATTTACTTATTGCACAGGTGCCTGCTGGTAAATACTCTCATCATTATACGCCTGCTCTCGCTGCTATCAGTGATAACAGGTGTAGGATGATGAGAGTAGTACTTTACCTTTTTAACACCGGTCACAGCTGCTGGCTTACTCGCTGTCATCTGTGTGACAGCATGGGAATAGCAGTAACGAACTTATTGCCGTCAGAGCTGATGTTTCTCGCGCTGTCACACAGATGACCGAGTGGGAAACACCGGATGTTCATTTGATTGGGGTCTGGGTACCGTTCTGTTGCCTGAACCAAACTTTTTTTTTAAAATGTCCAGTTGAACCCGATGGACCTGAACATCTTTGGGTCCGTCCATCACCAGTCTTAGAATAAGTTCACACAGGGTGTTTTTGCTAGTTTTTTTTTTCTGCAGCAAAACCTGATCTTCTTGGCAGGAAAGAAGCTGCAGGTTTAGATGCGTTTTTTGGTGCGGATTTGGTGCGTTTTTTTTGGTGCATTTTTGGTGCGTTTTTTGTGTCTCCTTATGTCCTTGACTTTTCAACAGCAAAAATGCTGCAAATAATGATACCTGCGTTTTTGAAGCGTTTTTTTCAACACCCATTCAAGTCAATGAGTGAATAACGCTGCAAAAACGCTGAAAGGGTATGTGCACACGTTGCAGATTGTTCTGCGGAACTTTCTGTAGAGAATCTGCACCTCTTGGCAGAAAACACAGATAAAAATCTGCGCATTTTTCATGCGTTTTTGATGTGGACTTTAATGCAGATTGTATGGGTTTTTGTAACCTACATAAAGATATGTTATTTAACAAAAAAAAAGATTTGTGCTGTCATTTCTGGTCCAACCTACTTTTTTACTTTTGTCCAACCCACACTCCACTACACACACAGATAGATAGGTAGATAGATAGATAGATAGAAAGATAGATATGGGATAGATCTATAGATAGATTGATCTATCTATCCCATATTTATCTATCAATAGCTCGAGCTATGTATCTATAGATCTATCCCATATCTTTCTATGTATCTATTATCTATTTATCTATTATCTATCTGTCTTTCTATCCCATATCTATCTATTTTATAGATATGGGATAGATAGATAGATAGATAGATAGATAGATAGATAGATAGATAAATAGATAGATAGATAGACAGATATATCCATAGATATAGTAAGGGTAAACTTAGAGCAGCACAAGAGATAAAAATGGAAAGTCCAGGTACAAAAAAACGCTCCTAAAGGCAAATACCAAACCTTGAATACAGCAAATCAAAGATCAGGAACAGCACACCGTTTCTTGTGAAGGGGAGAGCTAATTTATTAAGCCCATGATGGTGATGTTTTGGTCCTAACAGCACGGACCTTTCTCAAGCAATGCAAATACAGAGTTTTTAAAGGGTGTACATAATTACAATAATCAAGATAAATATAATGAATAAAGCATGATTTCTCATTCTAAAAAACATACAGGCAGTGCAAAGTTCACATGATCAAGTATTAAATACATAAAGTGCAGTGCAAAAGTGTAAACATACATTATAGAGTTTCAAGTAGCAATAAATGCACAGGTTCATATTATTACAAAAACAATATAGTTGACTCCATGGCTTACACCATTATGTGTATACAAATACACGCGCCTGCGCAAAACAGGAAATGATGCCCGAGTGTAGACCATCAAGAAAATTTGCGCCTGCACAAAAAGAATAGTCAGACTTCCGACACCATCTTGTTTATTGGCAAGGGAATAGAAGCGATCGCGCATGGCATAGAGCGGTGATGCAATACCGTGCCTGCACAGAAAAAATGTAAACAGCCACAGTGCCGCCATTGGAACTATTAGCAAAAAAAACCCACACACAAACATAAGAATAAAGTATTTTAATGAAATAAAACACTACACAGTTTTCATATTTTTAATCCATGCAACGCCCTCGTTCTCCTGTAATGAAAAGTAAAATAATAAACCAATTGTATAATCCCTGTCTGACGCAGTCCAATTAATAACGAGTGTCCCATGACGATTTCCCCTATAGAACAGTGACATCAAGTGATGTCACTGCTCTATAGGGCCTCCAGTGACACACTGACTGGAGATAATGGCTCCTGCAGTGCATCACCGAAGAGGTCAAGTGAGTTCATTCTCTCACTTTACGGCAATGCTGCGTGGGAATTTTCTCAGACAGCATTGCCAGTGAGAGAATGAAGTTAAGTGACCTCTCTCTCCCGGCGGTTGAGGGATATCCACTGCGGAGGATTATTTCCACTGTCAGTGCATCGTGGAGCCCCTGTAGGGCACTGACATCACCCAATGTCTGTGTTCTACATCGGGGATCGTCGTGGGACACTCGTTAATAATTGGACTACAGCAGAAAAGTAAGTATAGGTTGGTTTTTTATTTTATTTTTATTAAAGGAGACGAGGGCTTCGGGGACTAGGTGATTGGTAAGTATGTAGTCTATGTTATGTGTTGTATGTTATGTGTATGTTCGTTATATGTTGTATGTTCTGTATGTGTTTTTTTTTACTATTAATCACAGCCATTGTCTGATGGGACTACTTTCCCATCAGCGGCAATGCTGTAATTGTGAGCATTCATTGCCAGATGGGAGCAGTAGTCATATCAGACAATGGATGCCTACATAGACATGAACACAGCACACACTCACACATGCACGCACACAGACACACACACAGGCACACACAGACCTGCATACACACAGCCTTGCAGACCCTGCCAACACACATACACGCACAGTCACCACCCACATTCCGCCCACACAGTTCCCTCCTCCTGATCTGCAGGGTTTCATCCTCAGCAAAACCGCAGATCCTTTATACATCTGCGGTTTTGCTGCGGATTTGCCTGACTCAATGGAAGTCAATGAGTGCAGAAATGATGCAGATCCGCAAAAAGAATTGTCATGATGCACAAAATTAAACGCTGCGAATCCGCACGTTTTTTTTCCGCAGCATGTGCACTGCAAATTTTTTTCCATAGGTTAACATTGTTTTGATACACACTTGCGGATTTATTGCGGATCCGCAATAATTCCGCAGCGTGTGCACACACAGAAGTGACATGCTCTATGTCCAAAAAACGCAGCAAAGCACAAAATCCTGATGACACAAAAAAAACAATGTGTGTGCATGAGATTTCTGAAATGTCGTAGGCTTTGATGGTACTATAAAAAGCAGCCGAAAATTAGCATAAAAAACGCAGCAAAAACGGCCCAGTGTGAACATACCCTTAAGCTTCCAGTCTAGAGCACTAGTTGTAGTCCTTGTTGTTTGCAGTTATCATCATTGGTGATGAGTGATTGTTACGAGGGCCGTGACATTAGAGGAAGGCGCAGTTTCTGGGCCGAGGTGTGGTTATACTTTAACAGTAGCACAAATGGCGTTCTCATAGCAACATTAACAATAAAACAAAACAGCGTTCACTGGGTTCCTGAGACACATTTCACCTCAATGCTTGCGTTTGTTAAGACCTCAGGACACATTTTTTTTTTTAAAGGTGTGAAGTTCTCTCTTAAGGACATTTTCTATGACCATACTTGAATCTGTCATCGCCAATAATTGCCCTGATTCCCAGCTGATTCTGACTCAATCGTGGCCTCCGCCAACATTTATCTAATATGTACAGACTCCTGTAGATCAGATTTCTGGTCTGATAACGGAAATGAATCAGTAGCAGGAGTAAGCTACAGTGGGGGAAATAAGTATTTGATACACTGATGATTTTGCAAGTCTTCCCACCTACAAAGAATGGAGAGGTCTGTCATTTTTATCATAGGTACACTTCACCTGTGAGAGACAGAATCTAAAAATGAGAATAAACAAAATCACATTGTATGATTTTTACGCAATCAATTTGCATTTTATTGCACAAAATAAGTATTTGATTCAATAGAAAAACAGAACTTAATATTTAGTAAAGAAATATTTGTTTGCAATTACAGAGGTCAGATGCTTCCTGTAGTTATTATTATTATTATTATTATTATTTATTGTTATAGCGCCATTTATTCCATGGCGCTTTACATGTGAGGGGGGTATACATAAAAACAAGTACAATAGTCTTAAACAATACAAGTCATAACTGGTACAGGAGGAGAGAGGACCCTGCCCGCGAGGGCTCACAATCTTCAAGGGATGGGTGATAATACAGTAGGCGAGGGTAGAGCTGGTCGTGCAGCGGTTTGGTCGATCGGTGGTTACTGCAGGTTATAGGCTTGTCGGAAGAGGTGGGTCTTCAGGCTCTTTTTGAAGGTTTCGATGGTAGGTGAGAGTCTGATATGTTGTGGTAGAGAGTTCCAGAGTAGGGGAGATGCGCGAGAGAAATCTTGTATGCGATTGTGGGAAGAGGAGATAAGAGGGGAGTAGAGAAGGAGATCTTGTGAGGATCGGAGGTTGCGTGCAGGAAAGTACCGCGAGACGAGGTCACAGATGTATGGAGGAGACAGGTTGTGGATGGCTTTGTATGTCATGGTTAGGGTTTTGTAATGGAGTCTCTGGGCAATTGGGAGCCAGTGAAGGGATTGACAGAGGGGAGAAGCTGGGGAATAGCGGGGGGACAGGTGGATTAGTCTGGCAGCAGAGTTTAGAATAGATTGGAGGGGTGCGAGAGTGTTTGAGGGGAGGCCGCAGAGCATGAGGTTGCAGTAGTCAAGGCGAGAGATGATGAGGGCATGGACTAGGGTTTTTGCAGATTCTTGGGTGAGGAATGAACGGATGCGTGAAATATTTTTGAGTTGAAGTCGGCAGGAAGTGGAAAGGGTTTGGATATGTGGTTTGAAGGAGAGATCAGCATCAAGGATTACTCCGAGGCAGCGAGCTTGTGGGACTGGGGAGAGTGGGCAGTCATTTACTGTAATTGATAGGTTCGTAGGGGGGGTCACGTGAGATGGGGGAAAGATGATGAATTCTGTTTTGTCCATGTTGAGTTTCAGATATCTAGTGGAGAAGAAGGATGAAATAGTGGACAGACATTGAGGGATTCTGGTTAGTAGGGAGGTGATATCTGGTCCAGAGATGTAGATCTGTGTGTCATCAGCATAAAGATGATACTGAAAGCCATGAGATTCTATGAGCTGTCCCAGGCCAAAGGTGTAAATAGAGAACAGCAGGGGCCCTAGGACTGAACCTTGTGGGACTCCGACAGATAGGGGGCGAGGTGAGGAGGTGGTGTGTGAGTGGGAGACGCTGAATGTCCGGTCTGTTAGGTATGATGAGATCCAGGAGAGGGCCAAGTCTGTGATGCCGAGGGATGAGAGGGTCTGTAATAATAGGGAATGGTCCACTGTGTCAAAGGCAGCCGACAGGTCCAGGAGGAGGAGGACAGAGTAGTGTCGCTTGCTCTTGGCAGTTAAGAGGTCATTGGTGACCTTAGTAAGGGCAGTTTCAGTGGAGTGGTGTGACCGGAAGCCAGATTGTAAGCGGTCGAAGAGGGAGCAAGAAGAGAGATGGGAGGACAGTTCAAGGTAGACGTGTTGTTCCAGTAGCTTGGAGGCGTATGGGAGAAGTGATATAGGGCGATAGCTAGATACAGAGGATGGGTCAAGAGAGGGCTTTTTGAGGATAGGTGTGATGGAGGCATGTTTAAAGCTTGAGGGGAAAACACCAGTTGTTAGTGATAGGTTGAAGAGATGGGTTAGGGTTGGGATGAAGACTGTGGTGAGGTTTGGGATGAAGTGGGATGGGATCGGGTCGAGTGCACAGGTGGTGAGATGTGATCTTGAGAGTAGAGTGGAGAGTCGATCTTCTGTAATGGTGGAGAAGTTGGTTTTGAAGGTGGAGGGCTGGGAAGTCGGGAGGAAGGGCTCTGGGGGTTGTTGACCAAAACTGTCCCTGATGTTATCAATTTTCTGCTTGAAAAATGAGGCAAAGTCTTCAGCTGAGATGAGTGGGGAGGGAGGAGGTGCTGGGGGGCGGAGGAGAGAATTGAAGGTGTTGAATAACTGTTTAGGGTTGTGAGACAGGGAGGATATGAGAGATGAGAAGTAGGTTTGTTTAGCTGTGGCGAGTGTGGTCTTGAAAGTAGTGAGGGACTGTTTGAATGCGATGAAATGCTCGTTGGAGTGGGATCTTTTCCATCTGCGCTCAGCAGCCCTGGAAGCTCGCCTCAGCTCTTTGGTCAGGCTGGTGTGCCAGGGCTGTCTGTTGATTTTGCGAGTTTTGGTATGTGTAAGTGGGGCAGCGGATTCCAAAGCTACAGCTATTGTGGTGTTATATAGAGCGGCAGCGTCATCCGCATTGTGTAAGGAACTTATATCTGTAAGAGGGAGGAGGGATTCGGAGAATGAGTGTAGGTCAAGGTGTTTAAGATTCCTGCGAGGGTGTGAAAGTTTGTGGGGTGGGGATTGTAGACATGGAGTGAAGAGGGAAGAGAATGTGAGCAGGTTGTGGTCAGAGAGAGGAAGAGGTGAGTTAGAGAGGTTAGATAGGGAGCAGAGGCGGGTGAAGATGAGGTCCAGTGTGTGGCCATCTTTGTGGGTGGCTGTAGAAGACCATTGAGTGAGGCCGAAGGAGGAAGTGAGAGATAGAAGTTTAGTTCTTGACTTTGCACACGCTGCGGCAGGGATTTTGGCCCATTCGTCCATACAGATCTTCTCCACATCTTTCAGGTTTCAGGGATGGAATATTTTCTATTGGGTTCAGGTCTGGAGACTGGCTAGGCCACTCCAGGACCTTGCTGGAAGACCCAGACACAACCCATCTTCAATGCTATTACTGGCAGAAATCTCACCATGCATGGCCCCATTCATCCTCCTTTCAATACAGTGCAGCCGTCCTTTCTCCATAGCAGAAAAGCACACCCAAAGTATGATGCTTCCACCACCACACTTCATGGTTGGGATGGTGTTCTAGAGGTTGTACTCACCATTCTTTTTCCTCCATACACAGTGAGTGGAGTTGATACCAAAAAGTTCTATTTTGGCCTCATATGACCACATGACCTTCTCCCATGCCTCCTCTGGATCATTCAGATGGTCACTGGCGAACTTCAAATGGGCCTGGACATGTATTGATGTGAGCAGGGGGACCTTAGGTGCTCTGCAGAATTTTAATCCATGACTGTGTTGTAATAATAATAATCTTTATTTATGTAAATGCCAGCATATTCCGCAGCGCTTTACAATTCAACAGTTCATATACAAGTCATAAGTAACAACGTTAAAGATAATACAATAATTAAAGCAAAATAGGCGACTCTGCTCATGGCAGCCTACTATCTATAATGTGGTCGGGGGAGACACAAAGTATAGGGGCGTATTTACAATGATGGTCCAGCCATCTTGAGGGAATGGGGATAGATACAGGCTGCCTGAGTTAGTCACCAGCCCATATTTGTGGTGCTTTTGGGTGCGCTAGAGTTTGATGGACAGTTATTGTCGGACAAATAGTGAATGGGCTATATATAAAAGGACTTCTATTAGCAAACGTGATAGGCCGCTTTAAACAGATGTGTTTTTAGGGAGCACTTAAAACTATTTAAGTTGCGGCTAGTTCTAATTTCTTGTGGTAGAGCATTCCAGAGTATTGCCGCAACTTGTGAGAAGTCTTGGAGCTGGAAGTGGCAGGTAAGGATTAGTGCAGAGATTAGTCGAAAGTAATAACTAGTGGGAAAGCCGATAAACAGAGATGAGGGAAGAGATGTAGGGGGGTGCCGCACTGTGGAGAGCTTTGTGGGTGAAGTCAAGCAGTTTAAATTGGTTCCTATAATGAATGGGCAGCCAGTGCAATGACTGGCAAAGAGCAAACACTTCCGAGTACCAATTAGCCAGATAGATGACCCTGGCTGTTGCATAAAGGATGGACTGGAGAGGGAAAAGTCAAGTGAGGTGTAGTGTTTTACTAACAATAATGTTAGAGACCGTGGTCCCAGCTCTCTTCAGGTCATTGACAAGGTCCTCCCAGGTAGTTCTTGGCCGATTCCTGACCTTTCTCAGAATCATCCTTTCCCCACGAAATGAGATCTTGCATAAAGCCCCAGACCAGGGAAGATTAACAGTCATCATTTGTCCTTTGTGTCCTTAGACAGCTTTGGTCTTGGCCATGGTGGAGAGGTTAGAGTGTGATGGAGTGTGTGGATAGGTGTCTTTTATACAAGTATTCAGTTCAAACAGGTGCATTTAATACAGGTTATGAGTGCAGAGTAGGAGGGCTTCTTAAAGAAAAACTAACAGGTCTGTGAGAGCCAGAATTCTTGCCAGTTGGTAGGTGATCAAATACTTATTTTATGCAATAAAATGCAGTTTAACCCCTTCCTGACATCAGACGTACTATCCCGTCCATGGGACCCGGGCCCCTATGCCCATGGACGGGATAGTACGTCTAGCGCGATCAGCGGCGCCCACGTGGTGAGCGCCGCTGATCGCGGCCGGGTGTCAGCTGATTATCACAGCTGACACCCGGCACTATGTGTCAGGGGCGGTCACGGACCGCCCCCGACACGTTAACCCCTTGCACACCGCGATCAAACATGATCGCGGTGTACCGGGAGTTAAAGGGAAGCATCGGCAGGGAGGGGGCTCCCTCCGTGCTTCCCTGAGCCCCCCACGGCAGCGCAATGTGCAGCGCTGCTGCGGGGGACTCCTTTCCTCCAGGCCCCCGGATCCAAGATGGCGACGGGGGCCTTCGGGGGCCTGGAGGAAGCTGGCTTCCTCAGTGCCTGCAAAGCGCAGGCATGAGGAAGCCTTCTGCACTGCCTGTGACAGATCGCTGATCTGTCACAGTGATCTGTGATGTGACAGATCAGCGATCTGTCACAGGACAGTGATGTCCCACCTGGGACTATGTAATAAAGTAAAAAAAAAATTAAAAAAAGTTTAAAAATAATTTTAAAAAAATCGCCAAATAAATTAGTAAAAAAAAAAAAAATATTCCCCAATAAATTCATTTTTTGAAAATAAAAAAAACCCAAAACAATAAAAGTACACATATTAGGTATCGCCGCGTCCGTAACGACCCGCCCTATAAAACTGTCCCATTAGTTAACCCCTTTAGCGAACCCCTTAAAAAATAAAAATAAAAAACGAAGCAAAAAATAATGATTTATTATCATACCGCCAAACAAAAAGTGTAATAACGCGCGATCAAAAAGACGCATATAAATATCCATGGTACTGCTGAAAACGTCATCTTGTCCCGCAAAAAACGAGCTGCCACACATCATCATCAGCGAAAAATAAAAAAGTTATAGCTCGCAGAATAAAGCGATGCAAAAATAATTATTTTTTATATAAAATAGTTTTCATTGCATAAAACCGACAAAACATAAAAAAACGACCTAAATGAGGTATCGCTGTAACCGTACTGACCCAAAGAATAAAACCGCTTTATCAATTTTACCGCACGCGGAACGGTGTAAACGCACTCCCCCAAAAGAAATTCATGAAACGCTGGTTTTTGTTCATTCTGCGTCACAAAAATCGGAATAAAAAGCAATCAAAAAATGTCACGTGCCCGAAAATGGTACCAATAAAAACGTCAACTCGTCCCACAAAAAATAAGACCTCACATGACTCGGTGGGTCAAAATACGGAAAAATTATAGCTCTCAATATGTGGTGATGCAAAAACTATTTTTACAATAAAAAGCGTCTTTTAGCGTGCGACAGCTGCCAAAAATAAAAACCGCCATAAATAGTAAATCAAACCCCCAGTTATCACCCCCTTAGGGAAAAATAATAAAATTAAAAAAATGTATTTATTTCCATTTTTCCATTAGGGCTAGGGTTAGGGTTAGGGTTAGGGCTAGGGTTAGGGTTAGGGTTAGGGTTAGGGCTAGGGTTAGGGCTTGGGTTAGGGCTGAGATTAGGGTTAGGGGTGTGTTGGGGTTCGGGTTGGAGTTAGAATTGGGGGTTTCCACTGTTTGGGCACATCAGGGGCTCTCCAAATGCAACATTGCGTCTGATCTCAATTCCAGCCAATTCAGAGTTGAAAAAGTCATATGGTGCTCCTTCCCTTCCAAGCTCTGCCATGCGCCCAAACAGTGTTTTACCCCCACATGTAGGGTATCAGCCTACTCAGGACAAATTGCAAAACAATTTTTGGGGTCCAATTTCTCCTGTTACCCTTAGGAAAATAAAAAATTGGGGACAAAAATATCATTTTTGTGGAAAAAAATGATTTTTTTATTTTCACGTCCGAGCGTTATAAACTTCTGTGAAGCACTTGGGGGTTCAAAGTGCTCACCACACATCTAGATAAGTTTCGTGGGGGGGTCTAGTGTCCAAAATGGGGTCACTTGTTGGGAGTTTCAATAGTTTAGGTACATCAGGGGCTCTCCAAACGCACATGACACCCGCAGACCATTCCATCAAAGTCTGCATTCCAAAATGGCACTGCTTCCCTTCCGAGCCCCGACGTGTGTCCATACAGTAGTTTTCTCCCACATATGGGGTGTCAGCATACTCAGGACAAATTGGACAACAACTTTTGCAGTCCAATTTCTCCTGTTACCCTTGGGAAAATGAAAAAATTGGGGACTAATTGATCATGTTTGTGGAAAAAATACGATTTTTTTATATTCATGCCCGGGCATTATAAACTTCTGCGAAGCCCTTGGGGGTTCAAAGTGCTCACCACACATCTAGATAAGTTCCTTAGGGGTTCTCGTTTCCAAAATGGGGTCATTTGTGGGTGTTTCCACTGTTTAGGTACATTAGGGGCTCTCCAAAGGCAACATGACACCCGCAGACCATTCCATCAAAGTCTGCATTCCAAAACGTCACTACTTCCCTTCCGAGCCCTGACGTGTGTCCATACAGTAGTTTTCTCCCACATATGGGGTGTCAGCTTACTCAGGACAAATTGGACAACAACTTTTGGGGTTCAATTTCTCCTGTTACCCTTGGGAAAATAAAAAAATTGGGGAATAATTGATCATGTTTGTGGAAAAAATACGATTTTTTTATTTTCATGCCCTGGCATTATAAACTTCTGTGAAGCCCTTGGGGGTTCAAAGTGCTCACCTCACATCTAGATAAGTTCCTTAGGGGGTCTAGTTTTCAAAATGGGATCATTTGTGGGGAGTTTCCACTGTTTAGGCACATTAGGGGCTCTCCAAAGTCAACATGACACCCGCAGACCATTCCATCAATGTCTGCATTCCAAAACATCACTACTTCCCTTCCGATCCCCGACGTGTTCCCATACAGTAGTTTTCTCCCACATATGGGGTATCAGCATACTCAGGACAAATTGGACAACAACTTTTGGGGTCCAATTTCTCCTATTACCCTTGGGAAAATAAAAAAAATGGTGACTAAAAGATCATGTTTGTGGAAAAAATACGAATTTTTTATTTTCACGCCCGGGCGTTATAAACGTCTGTGAAGCACTGGGGGGTTCAAAGTGCTCACCACACATCTAGATAAGTTCCTTGGGGGGTCTAGTTTCCAGAATGGTGTCATTTGTGGGGGGTTTCCACTGTTTAGGTACATCAGGGGTTTTCCAATCGCGACATGGTGTCCGATCTCAATTCCAGCCAAAAACGTCACATGGCGCTGCTTCCCTTCCGAGCTATGCCATGCGCCCAAATAGTGGTTTACCCCCACATGTGGGGTATCAGCGTACTCAGGACAAATTGCACAATAACTTTTAGGGTGCTGTTACCCTTGGAAAAATAAGAATTGAGGGTGAAAAGATCATTTTTGTGGAAAAAATATGATTTTTTAATTGTACGGCTTTATGTTATAAACTTCTGTGAAGCCCTTGGGGGTTCAAAGTTCTCACCACACATCTAGATAAGTTCCTTAGGGGGTCTAGTTTCCAAAATGGTGTCATTTGTGGGGGGTTTCCACTGTTTAGGTACATCAGGGGTTTTCCAATCGCGACATGGTGTCCGATCTCAATTCCAGCCAAAAACGTCAAATGACGTTGCTTCCCTTCCGAGCTCTGCCATGCGCCCAAATAGTGGTTTACCCCCACATGTGGGGTATCAGCGTACTCAGGACAAATTGCACAATAACTTTTAGGGTGCTGTTACCCTTGGGAAAATAAAAATTGGGGTGAAAAGATCATTTTTGTGGAAAAAATATGATTTTTTAATTGTACCGCTGTACGTTATAAACTTCTGTAAAGCCCTTGTGGGTTCAAAGTTCTCACCACATATCTAGATAAGTTCCTTGGGGGGTCTAGTTTCCAAAATGGGGTCACTTGTAGGGGGTTTCCACTGTTTAGGTACATCAGGGACTCTCCAAACGTGACATGGCGTCCGATCTGAATTCCAGCCAATTTTGCATTGAAAAAGTCAAACGGCGCTCCTTCCATTCTGAGCTCTGCCATGCGCCGAAACAGTCGTTCCCCCCCACAAATAAGGTATCAGCGTACTCAGGACAAATTGCACAATAACTTTTGCAGTCCAATTTCTCCTGTTACCCTTGGTAAAATAAAAAAAATTGAACCTGAAGTATTTTTTTTGTGAAAAAAAGTTAGATGTTCATTTTTTTTTAAATATTCAAAAAAATTCCTGTGACGCACCTAAAGGGTTAATAAACTTCTTGAATGTGGTTTTGAGCACCTTAAGGGGTGCAGTTTTTAGAATGGTGTCACTTTTGGGTATTTTCTATCATATAGACCCCTCAAAGTGGCTTCAAATGTGATGTGGTCCTAAAAATAAAATGGTGTTGTAAAAATGAGAAATCGCTGGTCAACTTTTAACCCTTATAACTTCCTAACAAAAAAAAATTTGGGTTCCAAAATTGTGCTGATGTAAAGTAAACATGTGGGAAATGTTAGTTATCAAGTTTTTTGTGTGCCGTATCTCTGTGATTTAAGGGCATAAAAATTCAAAGTTGGAAAATTGCGAAATTTTCAAAATTTTTGCAAAATTTCCGTTTTTTTCACAAATAAACGCAAGTTATTTGAATGAAATTTTACCACTAACATGAAGTACAATATGTCACGAGAAAACAATGTCAGAATCACCGGAATCCATAGAAGCGTTCCAGAGTTATGACCTCATAAAGGTACAGTGGTCAGAATTGTAAAAATTGGCCCGGTCATGAACGTGCAAACCACCCTTGGGGGTGAAGGGGTTAATTATGTAAAAATCATATAATGTGATTTTCTGTTTTTTATTTTTAGATTCTGTCTCTCACAGTTGAAGTGTAACAACGATAATAATTACAGACCTCTCCATTCTTTGTAGGTGGGAAGACTTGCAAAATTGACAGTGTATCAAATACTTATTTCCCCCACTGTATGTGATCAGTTTGCACGTGTCTATCATTTATTTAACCTGTTAATGTCCTGGGTTTTTTTTTTTATTTTTGCGTATCATGTTTTTAAAATTGCCCTTCTTACAAGAGCCATAATTTTTTTTTTTTTTTTTTTACGGAGACAAAGACATCTGCGCTTGTTTTGTTATGTGGCGGTATTTTTTAATGGAACCATTCATTTTGCCATAACATGTATTAAAAACGGGGATAAAAAAAATCTAACTGGGATGAAATGGTGAAAAAAGTGCTTTTCTATCATTATTTTTGGGGAGTTTTACGCCGTTCAGTGTCCAAGAAAATTGACCTGGAAACAAAATTCTGCAGGTTATTACAATTACAGCAATCAAATTTTTGCATCAATTTTTTTTCTAGTTACCGTAGGTTCTGAAAAACATTTTTAAACTTTTATTCGAAAATAATTTGCTTTGTGGCAGCTTTTCCAGGACTCGTAACATTTATACTCTTCTGTTGAAGCAGCTGCGTGGCAGTTAAGTATATGTGCATCCATTCGGTATTCGCAGCAGAAACATCTTCTACAAATACTAGAGTTTTGGCAAGAAAAACGCAGCATAAAATTCGCAGATTTTTGCAGCTTTTTTTGTGCTTTCTTGATTCCTATTTTCCCCTTTTAATTTACTGAGTGGAATAAGCTTCAAAAATGCTGAAAGAATTGACACGCCGCAAATGTGAAACTGCTTCAAATCTGCATGGAAAATAAAAGCAGCGTGTGCATGGGACTTCGTTTTTACGAGCCAAAAACGTGCAGAAACACAAAGTGTGAACATAACTTTTTTCTTTTCATGGCAAGCGGACATCTTATTGATATCAATTTGGGGAACACTTGACACTGTGACTGATTTTTATTGCAAATATTAAGGAGGTGAGCAATAAAACGCAATTCTGGCTTTTCTATTTTTTTTTCTTTTTTTACAGTGTTTACCACACAGGTTACCGTAATTATTTTTAGGCTTTGATAGATCAGACTCTTACGGATGCAGAGGTAGAAAATATTTTTATTTTTTTCTTTACTTTTAAAGAGGGAGAATAAATGTGATTTGAATTTTTATGTTTTAGATAGTTTTTAAAAAATCCCTTTTTTTATAGTTTTACATTTTGTATGTAATTTTTTTACTCTTATTGTGATTGTTTGTTTTTGCTATATACAGCAACCCCATGGAATAGCAGTATATAGTCAAAATTGGAATCTCGAAAGCTACGTTCCCGCAATGAGTATTTGGTGAGTTTTTCGTGTTGCATATTTTCTGCACCCAGAAAGTAACATAGTAACATAGTTTTGAAGGCTGAAGGAAGACCTTATGTCCATCTAGTTCAGCCTATTTTTAGTGCAGCTGTTCTGCATTGTTGATCGTGGGGAAAAAAAAAAAACACAGAGTAGAAGCCAATTTTCTCCATAGGGAAAAAAATTCCTTCCCCTAAGCTGGGTCAACCATCTACCTATAAAATTCCGTTACTCGTAACCTTCTATACTGTTACAAGAAAAGCATCCATTCCTTTCTTAAATTCATTCAGTGAGTTGGCCATCACCACTTCCGCAGGAAGAGAATTCCAGAGCCTCACTGCTCTTACCGTGAAGAACCCTCTTCTATGCTGGTGCAGAAATTGTCTTTCCTCCAAGTGAAGAGAATGCCCCCTTGTTCTTGTCACAGTCCTTGGTACAAACAGTTCATTGGAGAGATCTCTGTATTGCCCTCTGATATACTTGTACATATATATTAGGTCTCCCCTAAGTCTTCTCTTTTCTAGAGTAAATAGACCTAATTTTGATAACCTTTCTGGGTATTGTAGTGAACCAACTCCATTTATCATTTTAGTAGCCCGCCTTTGAACCCTTTCAAGTTCAGTAATGTCTTTCTTGAGCACCGGCGTCCAAAATTGCACACAATACTCCAAGTGTGGTCTGACGAGTGATTTGTACAGAGGGAGAATTATGTTTTCATCTCGTGTCCCCAGACCTCTTCTAATGCATCCCATGGCCCTATTTGCTTTGGTGGCAGCTGCCTGATACTGGGCACTCCAATTTAGCTTCTTATTGACTAAGATGCCTAAGTCTTTTTCCATGTCTGATTTCCCCAGCAGTTTCCCATTTAGTAAGTAATTGTAGCATCTGTTTCTCCTTCCCATGTGCATAACCTTACACTTATCTGTGTTAAACCTCATTTGCCATTTTTCAGCCCAATTCTCCAATTTACTCAAATCTGTCTGTAGTTGCAAACTGTCCTCCTTTGTGTTAATAACCTTACATAGTTTTGTATCATCTGCAAATACTGATATTTTACTGTGTAAGCCATCCACTAGATCATTAATAAATATATTAAATAGTAGGGGGCCCAATACAGAACCCTGTGGTACCCCACTAGTAACCCTGGCCCAATCTGAGTATGCACCATTAATAACCACTCTTTGCTTTCTATCACTAAGCCAGCTACCTACCCATCTACACACATTTTCCCCCTAGCCCAAGCTTTCTCATCTTACTTACCAATCTTTTATGTGGGACAGTGTCAAATGCTTTAGAGAAGTAGAGATAAATTACATCCAAAGATTCTCCTTGGTCCATTTGAGAGCTTACATCCTCATAGAAGCTGATCAGGTTAGTTCGACAGGAGCGATCCTTCATAAATCCATGTTGATATGGAGTTAAACATTTATTAACATTCAGATATTCCATAATGGTATCCCTTAGAAACCCTTCAAAAATTTTACCCACAACAGATGTTAAGCTTACCGGCCTATAGTTTCCAGGTTCCCTTTTACACCCCTTTTTGAATATTGGTACCACATTTGCTTGCCGTCAATCAAAAGGAACAGACCCTGCTTCTATAGAGTCTTTAAATATAAGGAATAGAGGCCTGTCTATCACATTACTTAACTCCCTTAATACCCGAGGGTGAATGCCATCAGGGCCTGGTGATTTGTCAATTTTAATCTTACTAAGGCGGTTCTGCACTTCTTCCTGGGTTAGGCAGATAATACTTAATGGGGAGTTTACATTATCACTCTGCATTTCCCCTGGCAAATCCTTTTCCTGTGTGAACACTGTTGAGAAAAAAAGTATTTAAAACATTTACTTTTCCCACATCGCTCTCTATGATTTCACCCTCATTGTTCTTTAATGGGCCGACACCATCAATTTAAATCTTTTTACTGTTTATATAATTAAAGAATAGTTTGGGGTTTGTTTTACTTTCCTTAGTAATGAGTCTCTCAGTTTCCACTTTTGCTAAATGTATTTGTTTTTTACACATTTTATTTTTTTTTCTATAACTTTTTAATGCTTCTTCATTGCCTTCTTGTTTTAGCTTCTTAAATGCCTTGTTCTTGTTATTTATTGCCCTTTTTACATCCTTATTTAGCCACATTGGTGTTCTCCTGTTCCTAGCCCTTTTATTTCTGTACGGTATGGCTAGCTCGCAGTGGGTGTGTAAAACGGATTTAAATATTTCCCATTTATTTTCTGTGCTCCTATTTTTGAGGACATTCTCCCAATCAATTCGGCGAAGGTCCTCTCTAAGCTGATCAAACTTTGCTTTCCTGAAATTCAGCGTTTTCATAACCCCCTTCCAGGGCACCATACTGAAGGACAAGTGGAACTGTATTATATTGTGGTCACTGTTCCCTAGGTGCCCATCGACTCGTACTTCTGTTATTCTATCTGGCCTGTTGCTTAACATTAAGTCCAGAAGGGCTGTCCCTCTAGTTGGGCCCTGCACAAGTTGTGACAGATCATTATCCTTGGTCACTGACAGAAATTGGTTTCCTTTCTGAGATACGCAGGTTTCAGTTTCTCAGTCTATGTCGGGGCAGTTGAAGTCCCCCATAATAATCACCTCATTGTGATTTGCTGCTTTGTCTATTTGTTTCAATAATACATTTTCAGTGGTTTCTGTTATATTTGGTGGCTTATAACAAACCCCTATGAGGATTTTATTACTTTTCTCTCCTTGTACCTCCACCCATAGAGACTCCACCTCTTCATTTCCCTCTTGTATTTCTTCTCTTGGTGTGGGCTTTAAAGTGGACTTTATATATAGACAGACTCCACCCCCTTTCCTTTTTTTACGATCCCTCCTAAACAAATCATATCCTTGTAAGTTAGCCGCCCAGTCATAGCTGTCGTCTAACCATGTCTCAGTTATTCCTACTATGTCGTATTTTTCCTCATACATTACCAACTCCCGATCTTCAATCTTATTGGTCAGGCTTCTTGCGTTGGTCAGCATGCAGGAAAGAAGTTTTGCTTCCTTTTTCTTAGCTTCCTTCTGACTACCCTGTCTTGGGTCCTCTTTACCACATCTTTACCACAGGTTACTTGTATTTTTTCGAAAATACGCAACGTAAAACTCACCAATTACATGGGAACATAGCCTAAGGGTGCTTAGCTTCACAGATGTACTGAAGTAGCAGCCATGGGCTTCATGGAACATGACAGCTGTGGAGGTCTTCAGTAGGCTCCCGACTGCCCGTGGTAATCTATCTGGCTCTCTGTAATAGTGTTGCAAAGTGTTGATGAGAGCTGATGTGCGCAAGCAACAGTCAACGCTTTGCTGTAACATAGCCGGTATCTACCACTTGTGGAGAAATCTCAGCTCCTGAGCCCCCTCCTCTGCTGCGGACCCCCTCCAAGGACATTTATTTACATCCTATTGTGGGAAGCAAGTAGTTAAATAAAAGTCATAGGAAACCACCATGCTGTAACCTGATTTTCAACTCGCTCACGGACCTAGGATCTCCTCTGCACGGGTAGTGTTGTAGCACAGCAAGAAGCAATGAAGTAAAAAGGAAGGTATATCCAGCATGGGGTCCTCATAAAAATCATTTTTTATTGCAAATCCATAAAAACTCCAGATATAGAGTAATCGCAGACGCGTTTCAGACTTACAGTCTGAAATGCGTCTGCTTTTACTCTCTGTTTGAAGTTTTAATGGATTTGCAATAAACAAGCAAATAATTTGCTCTGTAAAGGGAATATGTTATAAAAAAAATCTATTGTATAAATCAGGCTTTCAGGTTTTTTTTTACATTTTTGTCAATTTCTTTTATTTTTTATATCAGTTTCTATAAATAGAAAAATATCCTTGCACGTTTCAGACTAGTCACTCAGCCTAATACTAGTCTCTTAATTCCTGTTGGGGACGTGGATATGGTGGAATCTCATCCATTCTGCTGTCACTGTAATACGTAGAAGATTTTCCTCCAGGAAAATTAAAAGCATATCCTCCCTGTTAAGGCGCAGAGACGACCATATAAATCGGTCCGAGATCAGACTGCAATGCATGGACTGGTCGGCGGCTCTCCCTACCTGAGCGTGACAGCTTCATGTATTTCTATGCTGCCGTCATGCTCAGGTCAGTAGAGCCGCCAGCCAGCCGAGCACTGCTTCATTTTTTCTTCCAGATACAATGTCACTCTTAGGCCGAGGTCACACTTGCGAGAAACTAGCACGAGTCTCAATAGCCGGTACTGCCGCCAACCCTCAGGACTGGAGCGCTCAGCTGCATAGAAATACATGCAGCCGCACACTCCGGTCCTGAGTGCCGGCGGCAGTGACCGGTATTGCGACGCGAGACTCGTGCGAGTTTCTCGCAAGTGTGACCCCGGCCTTACCTATGCTGTGTTTGGTTTTGCACCATCACATGACCGGGAATAAGCTGCAATGCCATATACATGCTCTTTAGAAGATAATGGCACTGTTTCTGGAAGTTCGTCAAGAACAGAAGCTGTTATTGAAGACATCAGGACATACATCTGGTAGAGAGGGAATCTGTAGATACTTCAGTGTGAGCCAAAAATACTTTATGCAACATACTTTATAGAGGAAAACAAATCCTTATTTCGGCGTACAACTGAAGGGCTTCACCTTGCATGCTAGAGGAAATCAAGAACAGATCACTGAATCCATTTTTTTTTAAAGTTCAACATTGAACTCATTTACTGAAAAATAACTGAAATGTTCTAAAAAAAAAATTGATCCATTTTCCATCTGTTTTATTTTCGGAGCAGCAGGCTACATTTTTTTTTTTTTTTTTTTTGCATCCAGTAAAAAAAAAGGATCAAAACAGATATATGCACAAACGTATGT
This sequence comes from Dendrobates tinctorius, assembly GCF_039654945.1. Taxonomy (NCBI): domain Eukaryota; kingdom Metazoa; phylum Chordata; class Amphibia; order Anura; family Dendrobatidae; genus Dendrobates; species Dendrobates tinctorius. The sequence goes on from NW_027361707.1 coordinate 53,076,751, forward strand.
CAGATGTCGAGTCATTTTCCCATAATATTCAATGTATATAAAAAAAAGTATACAATTATATAGGAAAGATATATATCTTTGTACCGTGTTAGCCAGTAGATAATGTAATTTAATTCTAAATTTAATTTCTAAATATTTTCCTACAATTATATATTTATTCATATAACACAAATGATGCAAAAATGGGGTGTGAAACAAGGCGCACAAAGATTTATAAGTGGATGAATATGAAATGTATGTGAGACGTTGGATGATTATTGTGCGCGGACTCTGCAGCCTGTGACTGAGTCTCATGTCTCCTCTTTATTAAGGACAAGTTTTATTGTTTTCCTTCCCTCTCGCGAGAGCTTTACCATAAGGAGAGGAATGGAGGAGTTCACGCGAGACCACAAAAGTTCCCACGCCTGTTGTGTCTGAGACTGTGAGAATCCTGCGGCCCTTCCCCCACTTTTCCTCCTAGTTTGCTTGCTGCAGGCCAGCAGTGGAGTCACAGCCGTCTGTCCTCTGCAGCATGAAATGAATAGGTTGAACTTGCGTCTCTCTTTTCCTTTAGGAGACATAGCCGCATTCTGCAGTCATTATTTATTATGCTTTGCTTATATATGTCTTTGGAGTGTGGGAGGAAACCCACGCAAACACAGGGAGAACATACAAACTCATTGCAGATGTTGTCTTTGGTGGGATTTGAACCCAGGACCCCAGAGCTGCAAATCTGCAGTGCTAACCACTGAGCCACCATGCTACCCAATGGAAGTGTTGTGCAGCTGTAGCATAGTTCTGCAGACACAGCCACTTTCTGCAGGAAAAGCCATGTTCTCCAGGCACAGCCACAATTTCTAGACATAGCTGCGTTCTGCAGGCACAGCCGTGTTTTGCAGGAATAGCCGTGTTCTGCAGATATAGCCGTGTTCTCCAGGCATATCCATGTTCTGCAGGCACAGCCGTGTTCTCCAGGCATATCCGTGTTCTGAGGCATAGCTGTGTTATTCAGGCACAGCCGCATTCTCCAGACATAACTGTGTTCTGCAGGAATAGTCGTGTTCTGCACACATAGCCAAGTTCTGCAGATATTGCTGTGTTCTACTGACATAGCCGAGTTCTGCAGGAATAACCGTGTTCTCCAGACATAGCCGTGTTCTGCAGATATTGCTGTGTTCTGCAGACATAGCCGTGTTCTCCAGACATACTGTAGCCATGTTCTCCAGACATAGCCTGTTCTCCAGACATACTGTAGCCGTGTTCTCCAGACATAGCCGTGTTCACCAGACATACTGTAGCCGTGTTTTCCAGACATATCCGTGATCTGCAGGAATAGCCGTGTTCTCCAGACATAGTCGTGTTTTCTGCATACATAGCTGTGATCTGCAGGAATAACCGTGTTCTCCAGACATAGCCGTGTTCTGCAGATATAGCCATGTTCTCCAGACATAGCCGTGTTCTCCAGACATACTGTAGCCATGTTCTCCAGCCATAGCCGTCTTGTCCAGACATACTGTAGCCGTGTTCTCTAGTCAAAGCCATGATCTGCAGGATTAGCCGTGTTCTCCAGACATAGCCGTGTTCTCCAGCCATAGATGTCTTGTCCAGACATACTGTAGCTGTGTTCTCCAGTCAATGCCATGATCTGCAGGATTAGCCGTGTTCTCCAGACATAGCCGTGTTCTGCAGACATAGCTGTGATCTGCAGGAATAGCCGTGTTCTCCAGACATAGCCGTGTTCTACAGATATTGCCATGTTCTGCAGATATAGCCATGTTCTCCAGACATAGCCGTGTTCTCCAGACATACTGTAGCCATGTTCTCCAGACATAGCCGTGATCTGCAGGAATAGCCGTGTTCTCCAGACATAGCCGTGTTCTGCAGACATAGCCGTGATCTGCAGGAATAGCCGTGTTCTCCAGACATAGCCGTGTTCTGCAGACATAGCCGTGATCTGCAGGAATAGCCGTGTTCTCCAGACATAGCCGTGTTCTGCAGACATAGCCTTGTTCTGCAGACATAGCCTTGTTCTGCAGACATAGCCATGTTCTCCAGACATAGCCGTCTTCTCCAGACATACTGTAGCCATGTTCTCCAGCCATAGCCGTCTTCTCCAGACATACTGTAGCCGTGTTCTCCAGTCAAAGCCATGATCTGCAGGAATAGCCGTGTTCTCCAGACATAGCCGTGTTCTGCAGACATAGCTGTGATCTGCAGGAATAGCCGTGTTCTCTAGACATAGCCGTGTTCTACAGATATTGCCATGTTCTGCAGATATAGCCATGTTCTCCAGACATAGCCGTGTTCTCCAGACATACTGTAGCCATGTTCTCCAGACATAGCCGTGATCTGCAGGAATAGCCGTGTTCTCCAGACATAGCCGTGTTCTGCAGACATAGCCGTGATCTGCAGGAATAGCCGTGTTCTCCAGACATAGCCGTGTTCTGCAGACATAGCCGTGATCTGCAGGAATAGCCATGTTCTCCAGACATAGCCGTGTTCTGCAGATATTGCCGTGTTCTGCAGATATAGCCATGTTCTCCAGACATAACCGTGATCTGCAGATATAGCCGTGTTCTGCATATATCGCTGTGTTCTGCAGATATAGCCATGTTCTCCAGACATAGCCGTGTTCTGCATATATAGCCGTGTTCTGCAGATATTGCTGTGTTCTGCAGATATAGCCATGTTCTCCAGACATAGCCGTGTTCTGCATATATAGCCGTGCTCTGCAGATATTGCTGTGTTCTGCAGACATAGCCATGTTCTCCAGACATACTGTAGCCGTGTTCTCCAGACATACTGTAGCCGTGTTCTCCAGACATAGCCGTGTTCTCCAGACATACTGTAGCCGTGTTCTCCAGACATACTGTAGCCGTGTTCTCCAGACATATCTGTGTTCTGCAGACATAGCTGAGATCAGCAGGAATAACCGTGTTCTCCAGACATAGCCGTGTTCTGCAGATATAGCCACATACTCCAGACATAGCCGTGTTCTGCAGATATAGCCATGTTCAACTTTTAACCCTTATAACTTCCTAACAAAAAAAAATTTTGGTTCCAAAATTGTGCTGATGTAAAGTAAACATGTGGGAAATGTTAGTTATCAAGTTTTTTGTGTGCCGTATCTCTGTGATTTAAGGGCATAAAAATTCAAAGTTGGAAAATTGCGAAATTTCCGTTTTTTTCACAAATAAACGCAAGTTATTTGAATGAAATTTTACCACTAACATGAAGTACAATATGTCACGAGAAAACAATGTCAGAATCACCGGATTCCATAGAAGCGTTCCAGAGTTATGACCTCATAAAGGTACAGTGGTCAGAATTGTAAAAATTGGCCCGGTCATGAACGTGCAAACCACCCTTGGGGGTGAAGGGGTTAATTATGTAAAAATCATATAATGTGATTTTCTGTTTTTTATTTTTAGATTCTGTCTCTCACAGTTGAAGTGTAACAACGATAATAATTACAGACCTCTCCATTCTTTGTAGGTGGGAAGACTTGCAAAATTGACAGTGTATCAAATACTTATTTCCCCCACTGTATGTGATCAATTTGCACGTGTCTATCATTTATTTAACCCGTTAATGTCCTGGGGTTTTTTTTTTATTTTTGCGTATCATGTTTTTAAAATTGCCCTTCTTACAAGTGCCATAATTTTTTTTTTTTTTTTTTTCCGGAGACAAAGACATCTGCGCTTGTTTTGTTATGTGGCGGTATTTTTTAATGGAACCATTCATTTTGCCATAACATGTATTAAAAACGGCGATAAAAAAAATCTAACTGGGATGAAATGGTGAAAAAAGTGCTTTTCTATCATTATTTTTGGGGAGTTTTACGCCGTTCAGTGTCCAAGAAAATTGACCTGGAAACAAAATTCTGCAGGTTATTACAATTACAGCAATCAAATTTTTGCATCAATTTTTTTTCTAGTTACCGTAGGTTCTGAAAAACATTTTTAAACTTTTATTCGAAAATAATTTGCTTTGTGGCAGCTTTTCCAGGACTCGTAACATTTATACTCTTCTGTTGAAGCAGCTGCGTGGCAGTTAAGTATATGTGCATCCATTCGGTATTCGCAGCAGAAACATCTTCTACAAATACTAGAGTTTTGGCAAGAAAAACGCAGCATAAAATTCGCAGATTTTTGCAGCTTTTTTTGTGCTTTCTTGATTCCTATTTTCCCCTTTTAATTTACTGAGTGGAATAAGCTTCAAAAATGCTGAAAGAATTGACACGCCGCAAATGTGAAACTGCTTCAAATCTGCATGGAAAATAAAAGCAGCGTGTGCATGGGACTTCGTTTTTACGAGCCAAAAACGTGCAGAAACACAAAGTGTGAACATAACTTTTTTCTTTTCATGGCAAGCGGACATCTTATTGATATCAATTTGGGGAACACTTGACACTGTGACTGATTTTTATTGCAAATATTAAGGAGGTGAGCAATAAAACGCAATTCTGGCTTTTCTATTTTTTGTTTTTTCTTTTTTTACAGTGTTTACCACACAGGTTACCGTAATTATTTTTAGGCTTTGATAGATCAGACTCTTACGGATGCAGAGGTAGAAAATATTTTTATTTTTTTCTTTACTTTTAAAGAGGGAGAATAAATGTGATTTGAATTTTTATGTTTTAGATAGTTTTTAAAAAATCCCTTTTTTTATAGTTTTACATTTTGTACGTAATTTTTTTACTCTTATTGTGATTGTTTGTTTTTGCTATATACAGCAACCCCATGGAATAGCAGTATATAGTCAAAATTGGAATCTCGAAAGCTACGTTCCCGCAATGAGTATTTGGTGAGTTTTTCGTGTTGCATATTTTCTGCACCCAGAAAGTAACATAGTAACATAGTTTTGAAGGCTGAAGGAAGACCTTATGTCCATCTAGTTCAGCCTATTTTTAGTGCAGCTGTTCTGCATTGTTGATCCTGGGGAAAAAAAAAACCACAGAGTAGAAGCCAATTTTCTCCATAGGGAAAAAAATTCCTTCCCCTAAGCTGGGTCAACCATCTACCTATAAAATTCCGTTATTCGTAACCTTCTATACTGTTACAAGAAAAGCATCCATTCCTTTCTTAAATTCATTCAGTGAGTTGGCCATCACCACTTCCGCAGGAAGAGAATTCCAGAGCCTCACTGCTCTTACCGTGAAGAACCCTCTTCTATGCTGGTGCAGAAATTGTCTTTCCTCCAAGTGAAGAGAATGCCCCCTTGTTCTTGTCACAGTCCTTGGTACAAACAGTTCATTGGAGAGATCTCTGTATTGCCCTCTGATATACTTGTACATATATATTAGGTCTCCCCTAAGTCTTCTCTTTTCTAGAGTAAATAGACCTAATTTTGATAACCTTTCTGGGTATTGTAGTGAACCAACTCCATTTATCATTTTAGTAGCCCGCCTTTGAACCCTTTCAAGTTCAGTAATGTCTTTCTTGAGCACCGGCGTCCAAAATTGCACACAATACTCCAAGTGTGGTCTGACGAGTGATTTGTACAGAGGGAGAATTATGTTTTCATCTCGTGTCCCCAGACCTCTTCTAATGCATCCCATGGCCCTATTTGCTTTGGTGGCAGCTGCCTGATACTGGGCACTCCAATTTAGCTTCTTATTGACTAAGATGCCTAAGTCTTTTTCCATGTCTGATTTCCCCAGCAGTTTCCCATTTAGTAAGTAATTGTAGCATCTGTTTCTCCTTCCCATGTGCATAACCTTACACTTATCTGTGTTAAACCTCATTTGCCATTTTTCAGCCCAATTCTCCAATTTACTCAAATCTGTCTGTAGTTGCAAACTGTCCTCCTTTGTGTTAATAACCTTACATAGTTTTGTATCATCTGCAAATACTGATATTTTACTGTGTAAGCCATCCACTAGATCATTAATAAATATATTAAATAGTAGGGGGCCCAATACAGAACCCTGTGGTACCCCACTAGTAACCCTGGCCCAATCTGAGTATGCACCATTAATAACCACTCTTTGCTTTCTATCACTAAGCCAGCTACCTACCCATCTACACACATTTTCCCCTAGCCCAAGCTTTCTCATCTTACTTACCAATCTTTTATGTGGGACAGTGTCAAATGCTTTAGAGAAGTAGAGATAAATTACATCCAAAGATTCTCCTTGGTAAATTTGAGAGCTTACATCCTCATAGAAGCTGATCAGGTTAGTTCGACAGGAGCGATCCTTCATAAATCCATGTTGATATGGAGTTAAACATTTATTAACATTCAGATATTCCATAATGGTATCCCTTAGAAACCCTTCAAATATTTTACCCACAACAGATGTTAAGCTTACCGGCCTATAGTTTCCAGGTTCCCTTTTACACCCCTTTTTGAATATTGGTACCACATTTGCTTGCCGTCAATCAAAAGGAACAGACCCTGCTTCTATAGAGTCTTTAAATATAAGGAATAGAGGCCTGTCTATCACATTACTTAACTCCCTTAATACCCGAGGGTGAATGCCATCAGGGCCTGGTGATTTGTCAATTTTAATCTTACTAAGGCGGTTCTGCACTTCTTCCTGGGTTAGGCAGATAATACTTAATGGGGAGTTTACATTATCACTCTGCATTTCCCCTGGCAAATCCTTTTCCTGTGTGAACACTGTTGAGAAAAAAAGTATTTAAAACATTTACTTTTCCCACATCGCTCTCTATGATTTCACCCTCATTGTTCTTTAATGGGCCGACACCATCAATTTAAATCTTTTTACTGTTTATATAATTAAAGAATAGTTTGGGGTTTGTTTTACTTTCCTTAGTAATGAGTCTCTCAGTTTCCACTTTTGCTAAATGTATTTGTTTTTTACACATTTTATTTTTTTTTCTATAACTTTTTAATGCTTCTTCATTGCCTTCTTGTTTTAGCTTCTTAAATGCCTTGTTCTTGTTATTTATTGCCCTTTTTACATCCTTATTTAGCCACATTGGTGTTCTCCTGTTCCTAGCCCTTTTATTTCTGTACGGTATGGCTAGCTCGCAGTGGGTGTGTAAAACGGATTTAAATATTTCCCATTTATTTTCTGTGCTCCTATTTTTGAGGACATTCTCCCAATCAATTCGGCGAAGGTCCTCTCTAAGCTGATCAAACTTTGCTTTCCTGAAATTCAGCGTTTTCATAACCCCCTTCCAAGGCACCTTACTGAAGGACAAGTGGAACTGTATTATATTGTGGTCACTGTTCCCTAGGTGCCCATCGACTCGTACTTCTGTTATTCTATCTGGCCTGTTGCTTAACATTAAGTCCAGAAGGGCTGTCCCTCTAGTTGGGCCCTGCACAAGTTGTGACAGATCATTATCCTTGGTCACTGACAGAAATTGGTTTCCTTTCTGAGATACGCAGGTTTCAGTTTCTCAGTCTATGTCGGGGCAGTTGAAGTCCCCCCTAATAATCACCTCATTGTGATTTGCTGCTTTGTCTATTTGTTTCAATAATACATTTTCAGTGGTTTCTGTTATATTTGGTGGCTTATAACAAACCCCTATGAGGATTTTATTACTTTTCTCTCCTTGTACCTCCACCCATAGAGACTCCACCTCTTCATTTCCCTCTTGTATTTCTTCTCTTGGTGTGGGCTTTAAAGTGGACTTTATATATAGACAGACTCCACCCCCTTTCCTTTTTTTACGATCCCTCCTAAACAAATCATATCCTTGTAAGTTAGCCGCCCAGTCATAGCTGTCGTCTAACCATGTCTCAGTTATTCCTACTATGTCGTATTTTTCCTCATACATTACCAACTCCCGATCTTCAATCTTATTGGTCAGGCTTCTTGCGTTGGTCAGCATGCAGGAAAGAAGTTTTGCTTCCTTTTTCTTAGCTTCCTTCTGACTACCCTGTCTTGGGTCCTCTTTACCACATCTTTACCACAGGTTACTTGTATTTTTTCGAAAATACGCAACGTAAAACTCACCAATTACATGGGAACATAGCCTAAGGGTGCTTAGCTTCACAGATGTACTGAAGTAGCAGCCATGGGCTTCATGGAACATGACAGCTGTGGAGGTCTTCAGTAGGCTCCCGACTGCCCGTGGTAATCTATCTGGCTCTCTGTAATAGTGTTGCAAAGTGTTGATGAGAGCTGATGTGCGCAAGCAACAGTCAACGCTTTGCTGTAACATAGCCGGTATCTACCACTTGTGGAGAAATCTCAGCTCCTGAGCCCCCTCCTCTGCTGCGGACCCCCTCCAAGGACATTTATTTACATCCTATTGTGGGAAGCAAGTAGTTAAATAAAAGTCATAGGAAACCACCATGCTGTAACCTGATTTTCAACTCGCTCACGGACCTAGGATCTCCTCTGCACGGGTAGTGTTGTAGCACAGCAAGAAGCAATGAAGTAAAAAGGAAGGTATATCCAGCATGGGGTCCTCATAAAAATCATTTTTTATTGCAAATCCATAAAAACTCCAGATATAGAGTAATCGCAGACGCGTTTCAGACTTACAGTCTGAAATGTGTCTGCTTTTACTCTCTGTTTGAAGTTTTAATGGATTTGCAATAAACAAGTAAATAATTTGCTCTGTAAAGGGAATATGTTATAAAAAAAATCTATTGTATAAATCAGGCTTTCAGGTTTTTTTTTACATTTTTGTCAATTTCTTTTATTTTTTATATCAGTTTCTATAAATAGAAAAATATCCTTGCACGTTTCAGACTAGTCACTCAGCCTAATACTAGTCTCTTAATTCCTGTTGGGGACGTGGATATGGTGGAATCTCATCCATTCTGCTGTCACTGTAATACGTAGAAGATTTTCCTCCAGGAAAATTAAAAGCATATCCTCCCTGTTAAGGCGCAGAGACGACCATATAAATCGGTCCGAGATCAGACTGCAATGCATGGACTGGTCGGCGGCTCTCCCTACCTGAGCGTGACAGCTTCATGTATTTCTATGCTGCCGTCATGCTCAGGTCAGTAGAGCCGCCAGCCAGCCGAGCACTGCTTCATTTTTTCTTCCAGATACAATGTCACTCTTAGGCCGAGGTCACACTTGCGAGAAACTAGCACGAGTCTCAATAGCCGGTACTGCCGCCGACCCTCAGGACTGGAGCGCTCAGCTGCATAGAAATACATGCAGCCGCACACTCCGGTCCTGAGTGCCGGCGGCAGTGACCGGTATTGTGACGCGAGACTCGTGCGAGTTTCTCGCAAGTGTGACCCCGGCCTTACCTATGCTGTGTTTGGTTTTGCACCATCACATGACCGGGAATAAGCTGCAATGCCATATACATGCTCTTTAGAAGATAATGGCACTGTTTCTGGAAGTTCGTCAAGAACAGAAGCTGTTATTGAAGACATCAGGACATACATCTGGTAGAGAGGGAATCTGTAGATACTTCAGTGTGAGCCAAAAATACTTTATGCAACATACTTTATAGAGGAAAACAAATCCTTATTTCGGCGTACAACTGAAGGGCTTCACCTTGCATTCTAGAGGAAATCAAGAACAGATCACTGAATCCATTTTTTTTTAAAGTTCAACATTGAACTCATTTACTGAAAAATAACTGAAATGTTCTAAAAAAAAAATTGATCCATTTTCCATCTGTTTTATTTTCGGAGCAGCAGGCTACATTTTTTTTTTTTTTTTTTTTGCATCCAGTAAAAAAAAAGGATCAAAACAGATATATGCACAAACGTATGTCAGATGTCGAGTCATTTTCCCATAATATTCAATGTATATAAAAAAAAGTATACAATTATATAGGAAAGATATATATCTTTGTACCGTGTTAGCCAGTAGATAATGTAATTTAATTCTAAATTTAATTTCTAAATATTTTCCTACAATTATATATTTATTCATATAACACAAATGATGCAAAAATGGGGTGTGAAACAAGGCGCACAAAGATTTATAAGTGGATGAATATGAAATGTATGTGAGACGTTGGATGATTATTGTGCGCGGACTCTGCAGCCTGTGACTGAGTCTCGTGTCTCCTCTTTATTAAGGACAAGTTTTATTGTTTTCCTTCCCTCTCGCGAGAGCTTTACCATAAGGAGAGGAATGGAGGAGTTCACGCGAGACCACAAAAGTTCCCACGCCTGTTGTGTCTGAGACTGTGAGAATCCTGCGGCCCTTCCCCCACTTTTCCTCCTAGTTTGCTTGCTGCAGGCCAGCAGTGGAGTCACAGCCGTCTGTCCTCTGCAGCATGAAATGAATAGGTTGAACTTGCGTCTCTCTTTTCCTTTAGGAGACATAGCCGCATTCTGCAGTCATTATTTATTATGCTTTGCTTATATATGTCTTTGGAGTGTGGGAGGAAACCCACGCAAACACAGGGAGAACATACAAACTCATTGCAGATGTTGTCTTTGGTGGGATTTGAACCCAGGACCCCAGAGCTGCAAATCTGCAGTGCTAACCACTGAGCCACCATGCTACCCAATGGAAGCATTGTGCAGCTGTAGCATAGTTCTGCAGACACAGCCACGATCTCCAGGCATAGCCATGTTCTGCAAAGATAGCCGTGTTCTGCAGGCACAGCTACTTTCTGAAGGAAAAGCCATGTTCTCCAGGCACAGCCACAATTTCTAGACATAGCTGCGTTCTGCAGGCACAGCCGTGTTTTGCAGGAATAGCCGTGTTCTGCAGATATAGCCGTGTTCTCCAGGCATATCCATGTTCTGCAGGCACAGCCGTGTTCTCCAGGCATATCCGTGTTCTGAGGCATAGCTGTGTTATTCAGGCACAGCCGCATTCTCCAGACATAACTGTGTTCTGCAGGAATAGTCGTGTTCTGCACACATAGCCAAGTTCTGCAGATATTGCTGTGTTCTACTGACATAGCCGAGTTCTGCAGGAATAACCGTGTTCTCCAGACATAGCCGTGTTCTGCAGATATTGCTGTGTTCTGCAGACATAGCCGTGTTCTCCAGACATACTGTAGCCATGTTCTCCAGACATAGCCTGTTCTCCAGACATACTGTAGCCGTGTTCTCCAGACATAGCCGTGTTCACCAGACATACTGTAGCCGTGTTTTCCAGACATATCCGTGATCTGCAGGAATAGCCGTGTTCTCCAGACATAGTCGTGTTTTCTGCATACATAGCTGTGATCTGCAGGAATAACCGTGTTCTCCAGACATAGCCGTGTTCTGCAGATATAGCCATGTTCTCCAGACATAGCCGTGTTCTCCAGACATACTGTAGCCATGTTCTCCAGCCATAGCCGTCTTGTCCAGACATACTGTAGCCGTGTTCTCCAGTCAAAGCCATGATCTGCAGGATTAGCCGTGTTCTCCAGACATAGCCGTGTTCTGCAGACATAGCTGTGATCTGCAGGAATAGCCGTGTTCTCCAGACATAGCCGTGTTCTCCAGCCATAGATGTCTTGTCCAGACATACTGTAGCTGTGTTCTCCAGTCAATGCCATGATCTGCAGGATTAGCCGTGTTCTCCAGACATAGCCGTGTTCTGCAGACATAGCTGTGATCTGCAGGAATAGCCGTGTTCTCCAGACATAGCCGTGTTCTACAGATATTGCCATGTTCTGCAGATATAGCCATGTTCTCCAGACATAGCCGTGTTCTCCAGACATACTGTAGCCATGTTCTCCAGACATAGCCGTGATCTGCAGGAATAGCCGTGTTCTCCAGACATAGCCGTGTTCTGCAGACATAGCCGTGATCTGCAGGAATAGCCGTGTTCTCCAGACATAGCCGTGTTCTGCAGACATAGCCTTGTTCTGCAGACATAGCCATGTTCTCCAGACATAGCCGTCTTCTCCAGACATACTGTAGCCATGTTCTCCAGCCATAGCCGTCTTCTCCAGACATACTGTAGCCGTGTTCTCCAGTCAAAGCCATGATCTGCAGGAATAGCAGTGTTCTCCAGACATAGCCGTGTTCTGCAGACATAGCTGTGATCTGCAGGAATAGCCGTGTTCTCTAGACATAGCCGTGTTCTACAGATATTGCCATGTTCTGCAGATATAGCCATGTTCTCCAGACATAGCCGTGTTCTCCAGACATACTGTAGCCATGTTCTCCAGACATAGCCGTGATCTGCAGGAATAGCCGTGTTCTCCAGACATAGCCGTGTTCTGCAGACATAGCCGTGATCTGCAGGAATAGCCGTGTTCTCCAGACATAGCCGTGTTCTGCAGACATAGCCGTGATCTGCAGGAATAGCCATGTTCTCCAGACATAGCCGTGTTCTGCAGATATTGCCGTGTTCTGCAGATATAGCCATGTTCTCCAGACATAACCGTGATCTGCAGATATAGCCGTGTTCTGCATATATCGCTGTGTTCTGCAGACATAGCCATGTTCTCCAGACATAGCCGTGTTCTGCATATATAGCCGTGCTCTGCAGATATTGCTGTGTTCTGCAGACATAGCCATGTTCTCCAGACATACTGTAGCCGTGTTCTCCAGACATACTGTAGCCGTGTTCTCCAGACATAGCCGTGTTCTCCAGACATACTGTAGCCGTGTTCTCCAGACATACTGTAGCCGTGTTCTCCAGACATATCTGTGTTCTGCAGACATAGCTGAGATCAGCAGGAATAACCGTGTTCTCCAGACATAGCCGTGTTCTGCAGATATAGCCACATACTCCAGACATAGCCGTGTTCTGCAGATATAGCCATGTTCAACTTTTAACCCTTATAACTTCCTAACAAAAAAAAATTTTGGTTCCAAAATTGTGCTGATGTAAAGTAAACATGTGGGAAATGTTAGTTATCAAGTTTTTTGTGTGCCGTATCTCTGTGATTTAAGGGCATAAAAATTCAAAGTTGGAAAATTGCGAAATTTCCGTTTTTTTCACAAATAAACGCAAGTTATTTGAATGAAATTTTACCACTAACATGAAGTACAATATGTCACGAGAAAACAATGTCAGAATCACCGGAATCCATAGAAGCGTTCCAGAGTTATGACCTCATAAAGGTACAGTGGTCAGAATTGTAAAAATTGGCCCGGTCATGAACGTGCAAACCACCCTTGGGGGTGAAGGGGTTAATTATGTAAAAATCATATAATGTGATTTTCTGTTTTTTATTTTTAGATTCTGTCTCTCACAGTTGAAGTGTAACAACGATAATAATTACAGACCTCTCCATTCTTTGTAGGTGGGAAGACTTGCAAAATTGACAGTGTATCAAATACTTATTTCCCCCACTGTATGTGATCAATTTGCACGTGTCTATCATTTATTTAACCCGTTAATGTCCTGGGGTTTTTTTTTTATTTTTGCGTATCATGTTTTTAAAATTGCCCTTCTTACAAGAGCCATAATTTTTTTTTTTTTTTTTTTCCGGAGACAAAGACATCTGCGCTTGTTTTGTTATGTGGCGGTATTTTTTAATGGAACCATTCATTTTGCCATAACATGTATTAAAAACGGCGATAAAAAAAATCTAACTGGGATGAAATGGTGAAAAAAGTGCTTTTCTATCATTATTTTTGGGGAGTTTTACGCCGTTCAGTGTCCAAGAAAATTGACCTGGAAACAAAATTCTGCAGGTTATTACAATTACAGCAATCAAATTTTTGCATCAATTTTTTTTCTAGTTACCGTAGGTTCTGAAAAACATTTTTAAACTTTTATTCGAAAATAATTTGCTTTGTGGCAGCTTTTCCAGGACTCGTAACATTTATACTCTTCTGTTGAAGCAGCTGCGTGGCAGTTAAGTATATGTGCATCCATTCGGTATTCGCAGCAGAAACACCTTCTACAAATACTAGAGTTTTGGCAAGAAAAACGCAGCATAAAATTCGCAGATTTTTGCAGCTTTTTTTGTGCTTTCTTGATTCCTATTTTCCCCTTTTAATTTACTGAGTGGAATAAGCTTCAAAAATGCTGAAAGAATTGACACGCCGCAAATGTGAAACTGCTTCAAATCTGCATGGAAAATAAAAGCAGCGTGTGCATGGGACTTCGTTTTTACGAGCCAAAAACGTGCAGAAACACAAAGTGTGAACATAACTTTTTTCTTTTCATGGCAAGCGGACATCTTATTGATATCAATTTGGGGAACACTTGACACTGTGACTGATTTTTATTGCAAATATTAAGGAGGTGAGCAATAAAACGCAATTCTGGCTTTTCTATTTTTTGTTTTTTCTTTTTTTACAGTGTTTACCACACAGGTTACCGTAATTATTTTTAGGCTTTGATAGATCAGACTCTTACGGATGCAGAGGTAGAAAATATTTTTATTTTTTTCTTTACTTTTAAAGAGGGAGAATAAATGTGATTTGAATTTTTATGTTTTAGATAGTTTTTAAAAAATCCCTTTTTTTATAGTTTTACATTTTGTACGTAATTTTTTTACTCTTATTGTGATTGTTTGTTTTTGCTATATACAGCAACCCCATGGAATAGCAGTATATAGTCAAAATTGGAATCTCGAAAGCTACGTTCCCGCAATGAGTATTTGGTGAGTTTTTCGTGTTGCATATTTTCTGCACCCAGAAAGTAACATAGTAACATAGTTTTGAAGGCTGAAGGAAGACCTTATGTCCATCTAGTTCAGCCTATTTTTAGTGCAGCTGTTCTGCATTGTTGATCCTGGGGAAAAAAAAAACCACAGAGTAGAAGCCAATTTTCTCCATAGGGAAAAAAATTCCTTCCCCTAAGCTGGGTCAACCATCTACCTATAAAATTCCGTTATTCGTAACCTTCTATACTGTTACAAGAAAAGCATCCATTCCTTTCTTAAATTCATTCAGTGAGTTGGCCATCACCACTTCCGCAGGAAGAGAATTCCAGAGCCTCACTGCTCTTACCGTGAAGAACCCTCTTCTATGCTGGTGCAGAAATTGTCTTTCCTCCAAGTGAAGAGAATGCCCCCTTGTTCTTGTCACAGTCCTTGGTACAAACAGTTCATTGGAGAGATCTCTGTATTGCCCTCTGATATACTTGTACATATATATTAGGTCTCCCCTAAGTCTTCTCTTTTCTAGAGTAAATAGACCTAATTTTGATAACCTTTCTGGGTATTGTAGTGAACCAACTCCATTTATCATTTTAGTAGCCCGCCTTTGAACCCTTTCAAGTTCAGTAATGTCTTTCTTGAGCACCGGCGTCCAAAATTGCACACAATACTCCAAGTGTGGTCTGACGAGTGATTTGTACAGAGGGAGAATTATGTTTTCATCTCGTGTCCCCAGACCTCTTCTAATGCATCCCATGGCCCTATTTGCTTTGGTGGCAGCTGCCTGATACTGGGCACTCCAATTTAGCTTCTTATTGACTAAGAAGCCTAAGTCTTTTTCCATGTCTGATTTCCCCAGCAGTTTCCCATTTAGTAAGTAATTGTAGCATCTGTTTCTCCTTCCCATGTGCATAACCTTACACTTATCTGTGTTAAACCTCATTTGCCATTTTTCAGCCCAATTCTCCAATTTACTCAAATCTGTCTGTAGTTGCAAACTGTCCTCCTTTGTGTTAATAACCTTACATAGTTTTGTATCATCTGCAAATACTGATATTTTACTGTGTAAGCCATCCACTAGATCATTAATAAATATATTAAATAGTAGGGGGCCCAATACAGAACCCTGTGGTACCCCACTAGTAACCCTGCCCAATCTGAGTATGCACCATTAATAACCACTCTTTGCTTTCTATCACTAAGACAGCTACCTACCCATCTACACACATTTTCCCCTAGCCCAAGCTTTCTCATCTTACTTACCAATCTTTTATGTGGGACAGTGTCAAATGCTTTAGAGAAGTAGAGATAAATTACATCCAAAGATTTTCCTTGGTCCATTTGAGAGCTTACATCCTCATAGAAGCTGATCAGGTTAGTTCGACAGGAGCGATCCTTCATAAATCCATGTTGATATGGAGTTAAACATTTATTAACATTCAGATATTCCATAATGGTATCCCTTAGAAACCCTTCAAAAATTTTACCCACAACAGATGTTAAGCTTACCGGCCTATAGTTTCCAGGTTCCCTTTTACACCCCTTTTTGAATATTGGTACCACATTTGCTTGCCGCCAATCAAAAGGAACAGACCCTGCTTCTATAGAGTCTTTAAATATAAGGAATAGAGGCCTGTCTATCACATTACTTAACTCCCTTAATACCCGAGGGTGAATGCCATCAGGGCCTGGTGATTTGTCAATTTTAATCTTACTAAGGCGGTTCTGCACTTCTTCCTGGGTTAGGCAGATAATACTTAATGGGGAGTTTACATTATCACTCTGCATTTCCCCTGGCAAATCCTTTTCCTGTGTGAACACTGTTGAGAAAAAAAGTATTTAAAACATTTACTTTTCCCACATCGCTCTCTATGATTTCACCCTCATTGTTCTTTAATGGGCCGACACCATCAATTTAAATCTTTTTACTGTTTATATAATTAAAGAATAGTTTGGGGTTTGTTTTACTTTCCTTAGTAATGAGTCTCTCAGTTTCCACTTTTGCTAAATGTATTTGTTTTTTACACATTTTATTTTTTTTTCTATAACTTTTTAATGCTTCTTCATTGCCTTCTTGTTTTAGCTTCTTAAATGCCTTGTTCTTGTTATTTATTGCCCTTTTTACATCCTTATTTAGCCACATTGGTGTTCTCCTGTTCCTAGCCCTTTTATTTCTGTACGGTATGGCTAGCTCGCAGTGGGTGTGTAAAACGGATTTAAATATTTCCCATTTATTTTCTGTGCTCCTATTTTTGAGGACATTCTCCCAATCAATTCGGCGAAGGTCCTCTCTAAGCTGATCAAACTTTGCTTTCCTGAAATTCAGCGTTTTCATAACCCCCTTCCAGGGCACCATACTGAAGGACAAGTGGAACTGTATTATATTGTGGTCACTGTTCCCTAGGTGCCCATCGACTCGTACTTCTGTTATTCTATCTGGCCTGTTGCTTAACATTAAGTCCAGAAGGGCTGTCCCTCTAGTTGGGCCCTGCACAAGTTGTGACAGATCATTATCCTTGGTCACTGACAGAAATTGGTTTCCTTTCTGAGATACGCAGGTTTCAGTTTCTCAGTCTATGTCGGGGCAGTTGAAGTCCCCCATAATAATCACCTCATTGTGATTTGCTGCTTTGTCTATTTGTTTCAATAATACATTTTCAGTGGTTTCTGTTATATTTGGTGGCTTATAACAAACCCCTATGAGGATTTTATTACTTTTCTCTCCTTGTACCTCCACCCATAGAGACTCCACCTCTTCATTTCCCTCTTGTATATCTTCTCTTAGTGTGGGCTTTAAAGTGGACTTTATATATAGACAGACTCCACCCCCTTTCCTTTTTTTACAATCCCTCCTAAACAAATCATATCCTTGTAAGTTAGCCGCCCAGTCATAGCTGTCGTCTAACCATGTCTCAGTTATTCCTACTATGTCATATTTTTCCTCATACATTACCAACTCCCGATCTTCAATCTTATTGGTCAGGCTTCTTGCGTTGGTCAGCATGCAGAAAAGAAGTTTTGCTTCCCTTTTCTTAGCTTCCTTCTGACTACCCTGTCTTGGGTCCTCTTTACCACATCTTTACCACAGGTTACTTGTATTTTTTCGAAAATACGCAACGTAAAACTCACCAATTACATGGGAACATAGCCTAAGGGTGCTTAGCTTCACAGATGTACTGAAGTAGCAGCCATGGGCTTCATGGAACATGACAGCTGTGGAGGTCTTCAGTAGGCTCCCGACTGCCCGTGGTAATCTATCTGGCTCTCTGTAATAGTGTTGCAAAGTGTTGATGAGAGCTGATGTGCGCAAGCAACAGTCAACGCTTTGCTGTAACATAGCCGGTATCTACCACTTGTGGAGAAATCTCAGCTCCTGAGCCCCCTCCTCTGCTGTGGACCCCCTCCAAGGACATTTATTTACATCCTATTGTGGGAAGCAAGTAGTTAAATAAAAGTCATAGGAAACCACCATGCTGTAACCTGATTTTCAACTCGCTCACGGACCTAGGATCTCCTCTGCACGGGTAGTGTTGTAGCACAGCAAGAAGCAATGAAGTAAAAAGGAAGGTATATCCAGCATGGGGTCCTCATAAAAATCATTTTTTATTGCAAATCCATAAAAACTCCAGATATAGAGTAATCGCAGACGCGTTTCAGACTTACAGTCTGAAATGCGTCTGCTTTTACTCTCTGTTTGAAGTTTTAATGGATTTGCAATAAACAAGCAAATAATTTGCTCTGTAAAGGGAATATGTTATAAAAAAAATCTATTGTATAAATCAGGCTTTCAGGTTTTTTTTTACATTTTTGTCAATTTCTTTTATTTTTTATATCAGTTTCTATAAATAGAAAAATATCCTTGCACGTTTCAGACTAGTCACTCAGCCTAATACTAGTCTCTTAATTCCTGTTGGGGACGTGGATATGGTGGAATCTCATCCATTCTGCTGTCACTGTAATACGTAGAAGATTTTCCTCCAGGAAAATTAAAAGCATATCCTCCCTGTTAAGGCGCAGAGACGACCATATAAATCGGTCCGAGATCAGACTGCAATGCATGGACTGGTCGGCGGCTCTCCCTACCTGAGCGTGACAGCTTCATGTATTTCTATGCTGCCGTCATGCTCAGGTCAGTAGAGCCGCCAGCCAGCCGAGCACTGCTTCATTTTTTCTTCCAGATACAATGTCACTCTTAGGCCGAGGTCACACTTGCGAGAAACTAGCACGAGTCTCAATAGCCGGTACTGCCGCCGACCCTCAGGACTGGAGCGCTCAGCTGCATAGAAATACATGCAGCCGCACACTCCGGTCCTGAGTGCCGGCGGCAGTGACCGGTATTGCGACGCGAGACTCGTGCGAGTTTCTCGCAAGTGTGACCCCGGCCTTACCTATGCTGTGTTTGGTTTTGCACCATCACATGACCGGGAATAAGCTGCAATGCCATATACATGCTCTTTAGAAGATAATGGCACTGTTTCTGGAAGTTCGTCAAGAACAGAAGCTGTTATTGAAGACATCAGGACATACATCTGGTAGAGAGGGAATCTGTACATACTTCAGTGTGAGCCAAAAATACTTTATGCAACATACTTTATAGAGGAAAACAAATCCTTATTTCGGCGTACAACTGAAGGGCTTCACCTTGCATGCTAGAGGAAATCAAGAACAGATCACTGAATCCATTTTTTTTTAAAGTTCAACATTGAACTCATTTACTGAAAAATAACTGAAATGTTCTAAAAAAAAAATTGATCCATTTTCCATCTGTTTTATTTTCGGAGCAGCAGGCTACATTTTTTTGTGTTTTTTTTTGCATCCAGTAAAAAAAAAGGATCAAAACAGATATATGCACAAACGTATGTCAGATGTCGAGTCATTTTCCCATAATATTCAATGTATATAAAAAAAAGTATACAATTATATAGGAAAGATATATATCTTTGTACCGTGTTAGCCAGTAGATAATGTAATTTAATTCTAAATTTAATTTCTAAATATTTTCCTACAATTATATATTTATTCATATAACACAAATGATGCAAAAATGGGGTGTGAAACAAGGCGCACAAAGATTTATAAGTGGATGAATATGAAATGTATGTGAGACGTTGGATGATTATTGTGCGCGGACTCTGCAGCCTGTGACTGAGTCTCGTGTCTCCTCTTTATTAAGGACAAGTTTTATTGTTTTCCTTCCCTCTCGCGAGAGCTTTACCATAAGGAGAGGAATGGAGGAGTTCACGCGAGACCACAAAAGTTCCCACGCCTGTTGTGTCTGAGACTGTGAGAATCCTGCGGCCCTTCCCCCACTTTTCCTCCTAGTTTGCTTGCTGCAGGCCAGCAGTGGAGTCACAGCCGTCTGTCCTCTGCAGCATGAAATGAATAGGTTGAACTTGCGTCTCTCTTTTCCTTTAGGAGACATAGCCGCATTCTGCAGTCATTATTTATTATGCTTTGCTTATATATGTCTTTGGAGTGTGGGAGGAAACCCACGCAAACACAGGGAGAACATACAAACTCATTGCAGATGTTGTCTTTGGTGGGATTTGAACCCAGGACCCCAGAGCTGCAAATCTGCAGTGCTAACCACTGAGCCACCATGCTACCCAATGGAAGTGTTGTGCAGCTGTAGCATAGTTCTGCAGACACAGCCACGATCTCCAGGCATAGCCATGTTCTGCAAAGATAGCCGTGTTCTGCAGGCACAGCCACTTTCTGCAGGAAAAGCCATGTTCTCCAGGCACAGCCACAATTTCTAGACATAGCTGCGTTCTGCAGGCACAGCCGTGTTTTGCAGGAATAGCCGTGTTCTGCAGATATAGCCGTGTTCTCCAGGCATATCCATGTTCTGCAGGCACAGCCGTGTTCTCCAGGCATATCCGTGTTCTGAGGCATAGCTGTGTTATTCAGGCACAGCCGCATTCTCCAGACATAACTGTGTTCTGCAGGAATAGTCGTGTTCTGCACACATAGCCAAGTTCTGCAGATATTGCTGTGTTCTACTGACATAGCCGAGTTCTGCAGGAATAACCGTGTTCTCCAGACATAGCCGTGTTCTGCAGGAATAACCGTGTTCTCCAGACATCGCCGTGTTCTGCAGATATTGCTGTGTTCTGCAGACATAGCCATGTTCTCCAGACATAGCCTGTTCTCCAGACATACTGTAGCCGTGTTCTCCAGACATAGCCGTGTTCACCAGACATACTGTAGCCGTGTTTTCCAGACATATCCGTGATCTGCAGGAATAACCGTGTTCTCCAGACATAGCCTTGTTCTGCAGATATAGCCATGTTCTCCAGACATAGCCGTGTTCTCCAGACATACTGTAGCCATGTTCTCCAGCCATAGCCGTCTTGTCCAGACATACTGTAGCCGTGTTCTCCAGTCAAAGCCATGATCTGCAGGATTAGCCGTGTTCTCCAGACATAGCCGTGTTCTGCAGACATAGCTGTGATCTGCAGGAATAGCCGTGTTCTCCAGACATAGCCGTGTTCTCCAGCCATAGATGTCTTGTCCAGACATACTGTAGCTGTGTTCTCCAGTCAATGCCATGATCTGCAGGATTAGCCGTGTTCTCCAGACATAGCCGTGTTCTGCAGACATAGCTGTGATCTGCAGGAATAGCCGTGTTCTCCAGACATAGCCGTGTTCTACAGATATTGCCATGTTCTGCAGATATAGCCATGTTCTCCAGACATAGCCGTGTTCTCCAGACATACTGTAGCCATGTTCTCCAGACATAGCCGTGATCTGCAGGAATAGCCGTGTTCTCCAGACATAGCCGTGTTCTGCAGACATAGCCGTGATCTGCAGGAATAGCCGTGTTCTCCAGACATAGCCGTGTTCTGCAGACATAGCCTTGTTCTGCAGACATAGCCATGTTCTCCAGACATAGCCGTCTTCTCCAGACATACTGTAGCCATGTTCTCCAGCCATAGCCGTCTTCTCCAGACATACTGTAGCCGTGTTCTCCAGTCAAAGCCATGATCTGCAGGAATAGCCGTGTTCTCCAGACATAGCCGTGTTCTGCAGACATAGCTGTGATCTGCAGGAATAGCCGTGTTCTCTAGACATAGCCGTGTTCTACAGATATTGCCATGTTCTGCAGATATAGCCATGTTCTCCAGACATAGCCGTGTTCTCCAGACATACTGTAGCCATGTTCTCCAGACATAGCCGTGATCTGCAGGAATAGCCGTGTTCTCCAGACATAGCCGTGTTCTGCAGACATAGCCGTGATCTGCAAGAATAGCCGTGTTCTCCAGACATAGCCGTGTTCTGCAGACATAGCCGTGATCTGCAGGAATAGCCATGTTCTCCAGACATAGCCGTGTTCTGCAGATATTGCCGTGTTCTGCAGATATAGCCATGTTCTCCAGACATAACCGTGATCTGCAGATATAGCCGTGTTCTGCATATATCGCTGTGTTCTGCAGATATAGCCATGTTCTCCAGACATAGCCGTGTTCTGCATATATAGCCGTGCTCTGCAGATATTGCTGTGTTCTGCAGACATAGCCATGTTCTCCAGACATACTGTAGCCGTGTTCTCCAGACATACTGTAGCCGTGTTCTCCAGACATAGCCGTGTTCTCCAGACATACTGTAGCCGTGTTCTCCAGACATACTGTAGCCGTGTTCTCCAGACATAGCCGTGTTCTCCAGACATACTGTAGCCGTGTTCTCCAGACATGGCCGTGTTCTCCAGACATACTGTAGCCGTGTTCTCCAGACATATCCGTGTTCTGCAGACGTAGCTGAGATCAGCAGGAATAACCGTGTTCTCCAGACATAGCCATGTTCTGCAGATATTGCCGTGTTCTGCAGATATAGCCACATTCTCCAGACATAGCCGTGTTCTGCAGATATAGCCATGTTCCCCAGACATAGCCGTGTTCCCCAGACATAGCCGTGTTCTGCATATATAGCAGTGTTCTGCATATAGTACAGACCAAAAGTTTGGACACACCTTCTCAATCAAAGCGTTTTCTTTATTTTCATGACTATGAAAATTGTAGATTCACTCTGAAGGCATCAAAACTATGAATTAACACATGTGGAAAATATATAATTAACAAAAAAGTGTGAAACAACTGAAAATATGTCTTATATTCTAGGTTCTTCAAAGTAGCCACCTTTTGCTTTGATTTCTGCTTTGCACACTCTTGGCATTCTCTTGATGAGCTTCAAGAGGTAGTCACCGGAAATGGTTTTCACTTCACAGTGTGCCCTGTCAGGTTTAATAAGTGGGATTTCTTGCCTTATAAATGGGGTTGGGACCATCAGTTGTGTTGTGCAGAAGTCTGGTGGATACACAGCTGATAGTCCTACTGAATAGACTGTTAGCTGCTTTTTTCTTGCCATAATACAAATTCTAAGTAAAGAAAAACGAGTGGCCATCATTACTTTAAGAAATGAAGGTCAGTCAGTCCGAAAAATTGGGAAAACTTTGAAAGTGTCCCCAAGTACAGTGGCAAAAACCATCAAGCACTACAAAGAAACTGGCTCACATGAGGACCGCCCCAGGAAAGGAAGACCAAGAGTCACCTCTGCTGCGGAGGATAAGTTCATCCGAGTCACCAGCCTCAGAAATCGCAGGTTAACAGCAGCTCAGATTAGAGACCAGGCCAATGCCACACAGAGTTCTAGCAGCAGACACATCTCTACAACAACTGTTAGGGCTCATCCCCATTTGCGGGAAAAAAAAACGGTCCATTTTCTGGATGGAAAAAACGGACTGATTCTATGCAATTGTCATGCGAGTGTCATGCGATTTCAGTGTGATTTTTCAATATGACCTGAGTATGACATCCGTATGCAATGCGATTTTAACATGAGGTTTTACATAGAGCAGTTCTCTCCATGTAAAAACTCATGTTAAAATAGCATTGTAAACTAACACTGTACACATCGTTTTAAAAAAAAAAACCTTCAAAACACACACACACACACACATATATATATATATATATATATAGTATATCGCTGTGTTCTGCAGATATAGCCGTGTTCTGCAGGCACAGTGCTCTGACTTCACCGGTGATGATTTACATCCGATGCATTGGCCAGAGCTGTGCACACAAGAGACTACAGCTTGGAGAAGCTTATAAAATGGTTTACAAGGATCGATTACATTCTTAGCCAGTTTTGAAGGGGTAAGAGAGAAAACCAGAGCTCTGCGGGTGATGAATCCATTCCAAGGATCACTCTGCAGAGGGGCCTGGATATGTAACACATGAGCATAGTGACACTCACCTGGAGCCTGTGCAGGCCGCTCTCACACAGGAAGCAGTGATGTCACCGTTCCACCACCCTGTGATTGTCTACCACGGTCAGATGACTTGTGCAACGGGTTGCTGCTACTCAGTCACCTGACCGCTGCAGCCAATCACAGGCCACATAGGTATAACAGCTGGTAGAACAAAGACATCACCGCGTTTTGTCCCTACGCAGACCACGGAGCAGCCGGCACTTGATCCAGGTGGATGCCAGTAATTACAGATCCAGTCCCCTCTAGAGAGCTTTGTTTTGCCCGGACAATCCCTTTAATGCATTTGTCAACAGCCCATGTTCTATTTTTCTCTCTCAGAGTTGATTTTGCTATGGATGAAAATTGGCTGTTTTTTTCTGGATTATATGCTGAAGTTGTAGAGCGATGGTTCCAGCCATGACCATAGATGAGCCACCGTGGCATCAGTCACATTGAAGCCAGTGAGAGAACTTTCCATTTAGTGACCTCCAAGGAACAATGTCCTTCCCTTCACTTATAGATTATAGAAAAGTTTCCTGTTCCTCTCACCAAGATTTTCCAACAGTTCGAAGACATTTTCCAGCACATTGCATAATCTCGACAAACTCAATATCTGCCTTGAAAATGGCTTTTCTCGATGTTCCATCTTATCACTCAGACTGGTGAAGATCTTCAGATGTGCCACTATAAAGGACAGAGAAAACCTTCACATTAGAGACTGTTTACAATATTCCTTATTTCTTGCGCTTTTTCCACTGCTAACATCTAAAAAATCATGTACATGCACATTTTTCTGGCGCTTTTTTGGATTTCATAATTTTTCATCAGCTTTTTTTAGTCATTTTTATGTGCATTTTATTTTCAGCAAAGCCTATGAGATATTGAAAACCTAAGGCCCGCTGTTTTTTATATATATATATATATATATATACTGTATATGTATATATATATATATATAATGAAAAAATGAAAAAGAAGAACAAAAAGAGAAAAGGGGGTGCGCGCTTCCAGGCATATACCAGACCTTAGAAGTATCCATCAAAAATTGAATGCTTGAGAAAGTTCCGCACCCTTTCTGGACCGAAACGTTGCACTGAATGGGCACATAGTCTGATGGGCTGAATAAAAACTTAATCATATTGTATTTTCCAAGGCGTGCTGCTTTCAATTTTTGATGGATATACTGTATATATATATGTGTATATATATATATATATATATATATAGAAAGATAACATTGACACAAAACAATGCACCAACAGCTGTTTCATTATTCCGTTTGAGCCTCTTTTTTGCCGTTTTTCATTTACGCTTTATTCTTCTTTTAATTTGCACCTTTGATAAAGTCTATTTTACATGTTTTCGCCTGTTGTTTTTGTGTGTTATATTTTGTATTCATCAGTGCTTGTGGGGTTTGTGGTTTCCAGTTGTTTTCAGCTGACTCAACAATTGCGGCTTTTTAGAAAGTTGCTTAATGTTTGCACAAATGTACTTTGCACCCCCGGAGTGATTTTATACATGCCTGAAACTTTTGCACAAATGTACTCCATGGAGGTTAGTATGAATCATGTATTTGGACAGTCCAACAACACTTTTCTTTTCCAATATTTTATTTTTAACAAGGGTATAGAGGGGGGGGTAGAGGGGATGGGGGGGTAGAGGGGATGGGGGGGGAGGGAGTTGATGTAAGGGTAGGGCAGTAAACATAACAACAAACGTAAATTTGCAAAGCAGCAACAATTTGACCCAAGTAAAGCAAGGGACGCAGCCCTTGAAAAAATAGCATTGTAAACAACAAACTATGGTATACAAAGTAGAAGCAAACAGTGCTATGATAGAACATGACTTTGACCTTAACATTATAAAGACCAATATAAGATAATACAGAGGCCAAGAATAATTAAATATAAAGGCTAATCAGGTAAGTGATGGAGGGAAAGATTGATCCCATTTGTGCCACTTTCTGTAGAATTGGCCGAAACTATTGTTGGACAGAGCGAACTTAAGTTCGAGGTCTCTGTGTTGTGTAATTAGTTTGACAATGAAGTCAACATCAGGTAAAGTATGACTTTTCCAGTGAAAGGCGATAGCATTTTTGGCGACCATGCAAATATGTATAACAATTCGTTGAAGAGAATTATCTAAGGCAGAGGTATTTAGAGAGAGCAGGGCCAATTGTGGTGTGAAGGTAAATGGTGAACCAGAGAGTTTGGTAATTATAGAGGAAATTCCTGACCAAAAGGTAACAACAGTAGGGCAGCTCCAGAAAATGTGTAATAGATCCCCCTTACAGCCGCATTTTCTCCAACAAAGTGGGGAGTTGGAGACATTTATGTGAGCTAGTCTAGATGGTGTATAGTACCATCTGGTGTATGCCTTGAAGTGTGATTCCAGGAGAGGCATAGATATCGTAGACCGGTTGGATAATGAAAATGTTTCCTCCCATTCATCTGCAGAGGTAGTGAGGTTGAGAGATTTCTCCCAAGCAAGCATATGGGCGCTTTTTGTAAGAGACAAGTCTTTGTTGAAACAATCATAACTACATTTATGTCCCCAGAAGATTTGGTGATGCAGGTTAACCAAAATTTTAAGAGACGCCTCTGTAAATCTAGGTTTATTACTTAAGAATAATTTGATATGTTACCTTAGTAACAAATATTCATGGAAGAAAGAAGAAGGCACTTTGAAGTTATTCTTTATTAAACTGAAACTCAAGTAGTTGGGGCCATTGAAGATGTCACCTATTGTATTTATTTTGAAGTCAGCCCAGTGAGGGGGTGTAGTTTTTCCCAAGAATGTATAGACATGGGTTAAAGGTAGTCTATACAGTGTGGATATTTTTTGGCTACGGCCATCTAATCTAGAGATTTTACACCAGGCCAAGGAAATTGCCTGAAATATCGGGTGAGTGTGGTTATTTGTAGTCAGATTAGAAATGGCTTTGAAAACCAGAGATTTGAGATGATTACCTTTGTTAATGTCTACCTCCAGGTCATGCCATGCGGGAACACTCGTGTCTGATAACCAATGTATACTCTGTTTAATTAACAAAGTATAATAATGAGCGGAGATATTCGGAAGACTAAATCCACCATGAAGTTTCTTTTTGAATAATGTTCTGGTGTCAGTTCTTGGTTTTTTGTGGTTCCAAATAATATTGTTTATTCGCGACTGAATGGCCGTTAGGCATGCCGTGGTGATAGGAAGTGGTATGCATCTGAGAATATACAGAATTTTAGGTAATGTAAACAATTTCACCGCTAGGTTCCTCCCCCACCAGGTCAGGTCTCTAGTCCAACACCACTTTTAAGCTATGATCACACGTTGCGTTTTTGCAGCATTTTTTTTTTTTTTTTGCTGTTTTTCATATGCAAAATTTAAGCTGCATTTTACAGTAGTGGAAAAGTCTATGATGCATCAGAAATCTTATGCACGCACATTGTTTTGTTTTATTGTTTTTTTTTTTTTTCCCTGATTTGGAAAACTGCTGCGTTTTTGCAATCTCTCACTTCTGTCAGCATTTTTTCAGCATATTTGCAGCATTTTTCCACCCACAGGAAGCTTAAAATTTGTAAAAAATAAAAAAACATTGCAAAAATCATACCTCCCAACCGTCCCGGATCTGGCGGGACAGTCCCGATTTTGATTGCCTGCCCCGCTGTCTCACCCGGGGAGCTTATTTTTCCCGCATTGCACTGAGCCACCACGCCACCCCCATGCACCAACCCCATCCTCGCCCTCCCAGACAGACCCACCGGCCACCGCAACCCCTCACTGATAAATCCCAGCATTGACGTCGCTGAGCTGCTCTGTGCGCACAGGACCTGTGATGAGGTCACAGGAGCGGAGGAGTCAGGGGCCACATGATCAGAGACCTCGGTGTATGCAGGACTCTGCTGTGCTGGTTGTCATCGTGCTGGATGGCGGAAGTATGTGTTGGGTCGGGGGGGTTTACAGGCAGAGCCATATGTGTACGAGATGTACGGAGTGGTGCCGTGTGTGAATGAGGTGTACGGAGCGGAGCCGCATGTGTACGAGGTGTACGGAGAGGAACCACGTGTGTATGAGGTGTACGGTCAGAGTCGCGTGTGTACGAGGTGTACGGAGCTGAGTCACGTGTGTACGAGGTGTACGGAGCTGAGTCACGTGTGTACGAGGTGTACGGAGCGGAGTTGCGTGTGTTCGAGGTGTACGGAGCGGAGCCGCATGTGTACGAGGTGTACGGAGCACAGCCACATGTGTATGAGGTGTACGGAACGGAGCCCTGTGTGTACAAAGTGTACAGAGATGAGCCGTGTATGTACGGGGTGTACGGAGTGGAGTCGCGTGTGTATGGAGCGGAGTTGCGTGTGTATGAGATGTACGGAGCGGAACAGCATGTGTACGTTGTGTATGGAGCAAAGCCGCATGTGTACAAGGTTTACGGAGCGGATCCATGTGTGTACATGGTGCACAGACCATGGCCGCATGTGTACAAGGTGTACGGAGCAGAGCCGCATGTGTACGAGATTTACGGAGTGGATCCATGTGTGTGCTAAGTGGATCTGTGTGTATGCAAGGTGTATAGAGTGGAGCCGTGTGTATGAGGCATACAAAACGGAACTGTGTGTGTATGAGGTGTATGGTGGGGAGCATTCATACCTCCCAATCGTCCCAGATCCAGCGGGACAGTCCAGATTTTGAGAGTCTGCCCCACTGCCCCGGCCAGGAGCTTACTTTTCCCGCGGACACAGAAGTAGACGGTGGAGCCCTGAGGAGCACTTTAAAATCCCCTGTATACAGCATACACCTCATGTACTCCCCTGTATACAGTATACACCCCGTGTCCTCCCCTGCATACAGTATACACCCCGTGTCCTCCCCTGTATACAGTATACACCCCGTGTCCTCCCCTGTATACAGTATACACCCGTGTCCTCCCCTGTACGCAGTATACACCCCGTGTCCTCCCCTGTATACAGTATGCACCCCGTGTCCTCCCCTGTATACACCCCGTGTCCTCCCCTGTATACACCCCGTGTCCTCCCCTGTATACAGTATACACCCCGTGTCCTCCCCTGTATACACCCCATGTCCTCCCCTGTATACAGTATACACCCCGTGTCCTCCCTTGTATACAGTATACACCCCGTGTCCTCCCCTGTATACAGTATACACCCCGTGTCCTCCCCTGTATACACCCCGTGTCCTCCCTTGTATACAGTATACACCCCGTGTCCTCCCTTGTATACTGTATACACCCCGTGTCCTCTCCAGTATACACCCCGTGTCCTCCCTTGTATACAGTATACACCCCGTGTCCTCCCCTGTATACAGTATACACCCCGTGTCCTCCCTTGTATACAGTATACACCCCATGTCCTCCCCTGTATACAGTATACACCCCGTGTCCTCCCCTGTATACAGTATACACCCGTGTCCTCCTCTGTACACAGTATACACCCCGTGTCCTCCCTTGTATACAGTATACACCCCGTGTCCTTCCCTGTATACAGTATACACCCTGTGTCCTCCCCTGTATACAGTATACACCCCGTGTCCTCCCTTGTATACTGTATACACCCCGTGTCCTCCCCTGTATACACCCCGTGTCCTCCCCTGTATACAGTATACACCCCGTGTCCTCCCCTGTATACAGTATACACCCCGTGTCCTCCCCTGTGTACAGTATACACCCCGTGTCCTCCCCTGTATACACCCCGTGTCCTCCCCTGTATACAGTATACACCCCGTGTCCTCCCCTGTATACAGTATACACCCCGTGTCCTCCCCTGTATACAGTATACACCCTGTGTCCTCGCTCTCTCCCTTCTCCCTCCCTCTGTCTCTCACACTCGGTCACACACATTTGCTCCAGCATACACCCCATGTCCTCCCCTGTATACAGTATACACCCCGTGTCCTCCCCTGTATACAGTATACACCCGTGTCCTCCCCTGTATACAGTATACACCCCGTGTCCTCCCTTGTATACAGTATACACCCAGGGTCCTCCCCTGTATACAGTATACACCCCGTGTCCTCCCCTGTATACAGTATACACCCCCCGTGTCCTCCCCTGCATACAGTATACACCCCCCGTGTCCTCCCCTGCATACAGTATACACCCTGTGTCCTCCCTTGCATACAGTATACACCCCGTGTCCTCCCCTGTATACAGTATACACCCCGTGTCCTCCCCTGTATACACCCCATGTCCTCCCCTGTATACAGTATACACCCCGTGTCCTCCCCTGTATACAGTATACACCCGTGTCCTCCCCTGTATACAGTATACACCCCGTGTCCTCCCTTGTATACAGTATACACCCCGTGTCCTCCCCTGTATACAGTATACACCCCGTGTCCTCCCCTGTATACAGTATACACCCCATGTCCTCCCCTGTATACAGTATACACCCCGTGTCCTCCCTTGTATACTGTATACACCCCGTGTCCTCCCCTGTATACACCCCGTGTCCTCCCTTGTATACAGTATACACCCCGTGTCCTCCCCTGTATACACCCCGTGTCCTCCCTTGTATACAGTATACACCCCATGTCCTCCCCTGTATACAGTATACACCCCGTGTCCTCCCCTGTACAGTATACACCCCGTGTCCTCCCCTGTATACACCCCGTGTCCTCCCTTGTATACAGTATACACCCCGTGTCCTCCCTTGTATACTGTATACACCCCGTGTCCTCTCCTGTATACACCCCGTGTCCTCCCTTGTATACAGTATACACCCCGTGTCCTCCCCTGTATACAGTATACACCCCGTGTCCTCCCTTGTATACAGTATACACCCCATGTCCTCCCCTGTATACAGTATACACCCCGTGTCCTCCCCTGTATACAGTATACACCCGTGTCCTCCCCTGTACACAGTATACACCCCGTGTCCTCCCTTGTATACAGTATACACCCCGTGTCCTCCCCTGTATACACCCCATGTCCTCCCCTGTATACAGTATACACCCCGTGTCCTCCCCTGTATACAGTATACACCCGTGTCCTCCCCTGTATACAGTATACACCCCGTGTCCTCCCTTGTATACAGTATACACCCCGTGTCCTCCCCTGTATACAGTATACACCCCGTGTCCTCCCCTGTATACAGTATACACCCCATGTCCTCCCCTGTATACAGTATACACCCCGTGTCCTCCCTTGTATACTGTATACACCCCGTGTCCTCCCCTGTATACACCCCGTGTCCTCCCTTGTATACAGTATACACCCCGTGTCCTCCCCTGTATACACCCCGTGTCCTCCCTTGTATACAGTATACACCCCATGTCCTCCCCTGTATACAGTATACACCCCGTGTCCTCCCCTGTATACAGTATACACCCCGTGTCCTCCCCTGTATACACCCCGTGTCCTCCCTTGTATACAGTATACACCCCGTGTCCTCCCTTGTATACTGTATACACCCCGTGTCCTCTCCTGTATACACCCCGTGTCCTCCCTTGTATACAGTATACACCCCGTGTCCTCCCCTGTATACAGTATACACCCCGTGTCCTCCCTTGTATACAGTATACACCCCATGTCCTCCCCTGTATACAGTATACACCCCGTGTCCTCCCCTGTATACAGTATACACCCGTGTCCTCCCCTGTACACAGTATACACCCCGTGTCCTCCCTTGTATACAGTATACACCCCGTGTCCTCCCCTGTATACAGTATACACCCCGTGTCCTCCCCTGTATACAGTATACACCCCGTGTCCTCCCTTGTATACTGTATACACCCCGTGTACTCCCCTGTATACAGCCCGTGTCCTCCCCTGTATACAGTATACACCCCGTGTCCTCCCCTGTATACAGTATACACCCCGTGTCCTCCCCTGTGTACAGTATACACCCCGTGTCCTCCCATGTATACACCCCGTGTCCTCCCCTGTATACAGTATACACCCCGTGTCCTCCCCTGTGTACAGTATACACCCCGTGTCCTCCCCTGTATACAGTATACACCCCGTGTCCTCCCCTGTATACAGTATACACCCTGTGTCCTCGCTCTCTCCCTTCTCCCTCCCTCTGTCTCTCACACTCGGTCACACACATTTGCGCCAGTATACACCCCATGTCCTCCCCTGTATACAGTATACACCCCGTGTCCTCCCCTGTATACAGTATACACCTGTGTCCTCCCCTGTATACACCCCGTGTCCTCCCTTGTATACAGTATACACCCCGTGTCCTCCCCTATATACAGTATACACCCCGTGTCCTCCCCTGTATACAGTATACACCCCGTGTCCTCCCCTGTATACAGTATACACCCCCCGTGTCCTCCCCTGCATACAGTATACACCCTGTGTCCTCCCCTGCATACAGTATACACCCCGTGTCCTCCCCTGTATACAGTATACACCCCGTGTCCTCCCTTGTATACTGTATACACCCCGTGTCCTCCCCTGTATACACCCCGTGTCCTCCCTTGTATACAGTATACACCCCGTGTCCTCCCCTGTATACACCCTGTGTCCTCCCTTGTATACAGTATACACCCCATGTCCTCCCCTGTATACAGTATACACCCCGTGTCCTCCCCTGTATACAGTATACACCCCGTGTCCTCCCCTGTATACAGTATACACCCTGTGTCCTCGCTCTCTCCCTTCTCCTTCCCTCTGTCTCTCACACTCGGTCACACACATTTGCGCCAGTATACACCCCATGTCCTCCCCTGTATACAGTATACACCCCGTGTCCTCCCCTGTATACAGTATACACCCCATGTCCTCCCCTGTATACAGTATACACCCCGTGTCCTCCCCTGTATACAGTATACACCCCGTGTCCTCCCCTGTATACAGTATACACCCCGTGTCCTCCCCTGTATACAGTATACACCCCGTGTCCTCCCCTGTATACAGTAAACACCCCGTGTCATCCCCTGTATACAATATACACCCCGTGTCCTCCCCTGCATACAGTATACACCCCCGTGTCCTCCCCTGCATACAGTATACACCCTGTGTCCTCCCCTGCATACAGTATACACCCCGTGTCCTCCCCTGTATACAGTATACACCCCGTGTCCTCCCCTGTATACAGTATACACCCCGTGTCCTCCCCTGTATACACCCCGTGTCCTCCCCTGTATACACCCTGTGTCCTCCCTTGTATACAGTATACACCCCATGTCCTCCCCTGTATACAGTATACACCCCGTGTCCTCCCCTGTATACAGTATACACCCTGTGTCCTCCCCTGTATACAGTATACACCCTGTGTGCTCGCTCTCTCCCTTCTCCTTCCCTCTGTCTCTCACACTCGGTCACACACATTTGCGCCAGTATACACCCCATGTCCTCCCCTGTATACAGTATACACCCGTGTCCTCCCCTGTATACAGTATACACCCCATGTCCTCCCCTGTATACAGTATACACCCCGTGTCCTCCCCTGTATACAGTATACATCCCGTGTCCTCCCCTGTATACAGTATACACCCCGTGTCCTCCCCTGTATACAGTATACACCCCGTGTCATCCCCTGTATACAATATACACCCCGTGTCCTCCCCTGCATACAGTATACACCCCCGTGTCCTCCCCTGCATACAGTATACACCCTGTGTCCTCCCCTGCATACAGTATACACCCCTTGTCCTCCCCTGTATACAGTATACACCTCGTGTCCTCCCCTGTATACAGTATACACCCCGTGTCCTCCCCTGTATACAGTATACACCCCGTGTCCTCCCCTGTATACACCCCGTGTCCTCCCCTGTATACAGTATACACCCCGTGTCCTCCCGTGTACAGTATACACCCCGTGTCCTCCCCTGTATACACCCCGTGTCCTCCCTTGTATACAGTATACACCCCGTGTCCTCCCCTGTATACAGTATACACCCCGTGTCCTCCCCTGTACACAGTATACACCCCGTGTCCTCCCCTGTGTACAGTATACACCCCCCGTGTCCTCCCCTGTATACACCCAGTGTCCTCCCTTGTATACAGTATACACCCTGTGTCCTCCCCTGTATACAGTATACACCCCGTGTCTTCCCCTGTATACAGTATACACCCCGTGTCCTCCCCTGCATACAGTATACCCCCCGTGTCCTCCCCTGTATACACCCCCGTGTCCTCCCCTGTATACAGTATACACCCCGTGTCCTCCCCTGCATACAGTATACACCCCGTGTCCTCCCCTGTATACACCCCGTGTCCTCCCTTGTATACAGTATACACCCCGTGTCCTCCCCTGCATACAGTATACACCCCGTGTCCTCCCCTGTATACACCCCGTGTCCTCCCTTGTATACAGTATACACCCCGTGTCCTCCCCTGTATTCAGTATACACAGTGGCGGATTATAATGAGGTCAATTTGGGCAGTTGCCCCGGGCCCAGTGGGGTTAAGGGGCCCACAGCCCAGGCCAGTAAATTGCCCCATTATAATCCGCCACCGCGCAGGGCCGGATTATAGGCAGGGCAGGCGGGGCTTCAGCCCCGGGGCCCCCACCACAAGAGCTTCTAAGGGGGCCCCCACCACATTCCTGCTGGCTGCTGCAATGGCACTCCATCTTCTCCCCACCTAAAAGTGAGTGACCGTGGGGGCGGCATTATGTGCTCTGCTACCAGCAGCATCTACAAGTAGCGTGAACGCTGATGCTGCTGGTAGCGTGCAAAGGCTTGTGATGAGATCACAGGAGGTAAGGTGTCAGGGCCCCCGATCATGTGACCCCTGTCTCCTCCCCTCCTGTGACCTCATCACAGGTCCTGTGCGCACAGCACAGAGCACTGAGAGCAGCCATGTATGTGGAGTGCGGCTCTGCGGGTGGAGGTCGGTGCTGGAGGCCCCATTATTCTCTATGTGGAGTGTGGCTCTGCGGGTGGAGGTCAGTGTTAGAGGCTCCATTATTCTCTATGTGGAGTGTGGCTCTGTGGGTGGAGGTCGGTGCTGGAGGCCCCATTATTCTCTATGTGGAGTGCGGCTCTGCGGGTGGAGGTCGGTGCTGGAGGCCCCATTATTCTCTATGTGGAGTACGGCTCTGCGGGTGGAGGTCGGTGCTGGAGGCCCCATTATTCTCTATGTGGAGTGCGGCTCTGCAGGTGGAGGTCGGTGCTGGAGGCCCCATTATTCTCTATGTGGAGTGCGGCTCTGCGGGTGGAGGTCGGTGCTGGAGGCCCCATTATTCTCTATGTGGAGTACGGCTCTGCGGGTGGAGGTCGGTGCTGGAGGCCCCATTATTCTCTATGTGGAGTGCGGCTCTGCAGGTGGAGGTCGGTGCTGGAGGCCCCATTATTCTCTATGTGGAGTGCGGCTCTGCGGGTGGAGGTCGGTGCTGGAGGCTCCATTATTCTCTATGTGGAGTGCGGCTCTGCGGGTGGAGGTCGGTGCTGGAGGCTCCATTATTCTCTATGTGGAGTGCGGCTCTGCGGGTGGAGGTCGGTGCTGGAGGCCCCATTATTCTCTATGTGGAGTGCGGCTCTGCGGGTGGAGGTCGGTGCTGGAGGCTCCGTTATTCTCTATGTGGAGTGCGGCTCTGCGGGTGGAGGTCGGTGCTGGAGGCCCCATTATTCTCTATGTGGAGTACGGCTCTGCGGGTGGAGGTCGGTGCTGGAGGCCCCATTATTCTCTATGTTGAGTGCGGCTCTGCGGGTGGAGGTCGGTGCTGGAGGCTCCATTATTCTCTATGTGGAGTGCGACTCTGCGGGTGGAGGTCGGTGCTGGAGGCTCCATTATTCTCTATGTGGAGTGCGGCTCTGCGGGTGGAGGTCGGTGCTGGAGGCTCCATTATTCTCTATGTGGAGTGCGGCTCTGCGGGTGGAGGTCGGTGCTGGAGGCTCCATTATTCTCTATGTGGAGTGCGGCTCTGCGGGTGGAGGTCGGTGCTGGAGGCCCCATTATTCTCTATGTGGAGGTCGGTGCTGGAGGCTCCATTATTCTCTATGTGGAGTGCGGGTGGAGGTCGGTGCTGGAGGCCCCATTATTCTCTATGTGGAGTGCGGCTCTGCGGGTGGAGGTCGGTGCTGGAGGCCCCATTATTCTCTATGTGGAGTGCGGCTCTGCGGGTGGAGGTCGGTGCTGGAGGCCCCATTATTCTCTATGTGGAGGTCGGTGCTGGAGGCTCCATTATTCTCTATGTGGAGTACGGCTCTGCGGGTGGAGGTTGGTGCGGGAGGCCCCATTATTCTCTATGTGGAGTGTGGCTCTACGATTCGTGACCCCCGTCACGTGACGAGGGGGGCCCACAGAGTCTGAACTGCCCCGGGCCCTGGCTACCCTTAGGCTGTGTGCACACGCTGCGGATTTTGCTGCGGTGTACAGTACAATGATTCCCTATGGGAATCAAAAACCGCAGTGCAGACAGTGCGGAATTTTCCACGTGGATTATCTGCGGTTTTCAATCCGCAGAAAGAATTGACATGTCAATTCTTTCTGCGGATTCTCCTGCGGTTTGCCATCTCCTCCATTGAGGAGATGAAAAACCGCAGAGCAATCCGCAGGTAAAACCGCAGGTATTTTGACCTGCGGATTGTACAAAATCCGCGCGGACGAATCCGCACCTTTTCCGCAGCGTGTGCACACAGCCTTAATTCACCCCTGAGTATACACCCCGTGTCCTCCCCTGTATACAGTATACACCCTGTGTCCTCGCTCTCTCCCTCCCTCTGTCTCTCACACTCGGTCACACACATTTGCGCCGTGGGAACTGGGGCGGGGCGCACGTCGTCCACTGTCCTGGTAGCGGCGTCTGGTGGGCGTGGCTAAGTATCATCGGGGCGGTGCTTGGGGGCGTTCTGCCAAGCCACAGCCTGCTTCTCGCGAGGTTTGGAGTTTTGGCGAGAGTTTGTGGAAGATGGCGCCTGTTGTGACAGGGTAAGTCTGGGGAGTCGGGGCGGCTGGCAGGGGGAGTCTGTAGGCTGGAGGGAGCTGGGCTCGGGGGAAGTCTGTGCGGGCTCGGCTCGCTGGGCAGGGGGCGGCTCCGGGCCCAGGATGCACGGCGGCGGCAGTTAGCGGCTGCTGAGGCTCGGGACCCGGGATCGCTGGGAGCTGTGCGCTCCGTCTCCTGTGTCTGCGGGGGGAACGAGTCTTTGTCTGGCCGCTGTGTGCGGAGAGGCCGGTGCTGCAGAGATCCCGGGTCCGGAGACGTGCCCGGCCCTCCTCCTGGGATCTCTGCGGCCGGCGGTGCCCTGCTTGCCCTGTGCCCGCCGTCCAGTGCCCTGCTTGCCCTGTGCCCGCCGTCCAGTGCCCTGCTTGCCCTGTGCCCGCCGTCCAGTGCCCTGCTTGCCCTGTGCCCGCCGTCCAGTGCCCTGCTTGCCCTGTGCCCGCCGTCCAGTGCCCTGCTTGCCCTGTGCCCGCCGTCCAGTGCCCTGCTTGCCCTGTGCCCGCCGTCCAGTGCCCTGCTTGCCCTGTGCCCGCCGTCCAGTGCCCTGCTTGCCCTGTGCCCGCCGTCCAGTGCCCTGCTTGCCCTGTGCCCGCCGTCCAGTGCCCTGCTTGCCCTGTGCCCGCCGTCCAGTGCCCTGCGTGCCCGCCGTCCAGTGCCCTGCGTGCCCGCCGTCCAGTGCCCTGCGTGCCCGCCGTCCAGTGCCCTGCGTGCCCGCCGTCCAGTGCCCTGCGTGCCCTGTGCCCGCCATCAAGTGCCCTGTGCCCGCCGTCCAATGCCCTGCTTGCCCTGTGCCCGCCGTCCAATGCCCTGTGCCCGCCGTCCAGTGCCCTGCTTGCCCTGTGCCCGCCGTCCAGTGCCCTGCTTGCCCTGTGCCCGCCGCCCTGTGCCCACCGTCCAATGCCCTGTGCCCGCCGTCCAGTGCCCTGCTTGCCCTGTGCCCGCCGTCCAGTGCCCTGCTTGCCCTGTGCCCGCCGTCCAGTGCCCTGCTTGCCCTGTGCCCGCCGTCCAGTGCCCTGCTTGCCCTGTGCCCGCCGTCCAGTGCCCTGCTTGCCCTGTGCCCGCCGCCCTGTGCCCACCGTCCAATGCCCTGTGCCTGCCGTCCAGTGCCCTGTGCCCGCCGTCCAATGCCCTGCTTGCCCTGTGCCCGCCGTCCAATGCCCTGCTTGCCCTGTGCCCGCCGTCCAATGCCCTGCTTGCCCTGTGCCCGCCGTCCAATGCCCTGCTTGCCCTGTGCCCGCCGTCCAATGCCCTGCTTGCCCTGTGCCCGCCGTCCAATGCCCTGCTTGCCCTGTGCCCGCCGTCCAATGCCCTGCTTGCCCTGTGCCCGCCGTCCAATGCCCTGCTTGCCCTGTGCCCGCCGTCCAATGCCCTGCTTGCCCTGTGCCCGCCGTCCAATGCCCTGCTTGCCCTGTGCCCGCCGTCCAATGCCCTGCTTGCCCTGTGCCCGCCGTCCAATGCCCTGCTTGCCCTGTGCCCGCCGTCCAATGCCCTGCTTGCCCTGTGCCCGCCGTCCAATGCCCTGCTTGCCCTGTGCCCGCCGTCCAATGCCCTGCTTGCCCTGTGCCCGCCGTCCAATGCCCTGCTCGCCCTGTGCCTGCCGTCCAGTGCCCTGTGCCCGCCGTCCAATGCCCTGCGTGCCCTGTGCCCACCATCCAATGCCCTGCTTGCCCTGTGCCCACGATCCCATGCCCGCCAAGTACCCTGCTCTCCCTGTGCCCGCCGTCCGGTGTCCTGCTCGCCCCGTGCCCGGCTGACCCTGTATCACGCAGGGCAGCATGTATCGCCGTGGGGGCTATACCCAGTGTGACCTAAGATCTGACCCAGGGTGACTCTGGAGGTTTGTTTTAGATCTGTGTGAGGAAAATGCAGCAGACTCAGCTAGTGCTGGAGGACCCCCAGTGATGTAGAGGGTGAGGGTCTGTTATCTGCATGGTGATGTTCACTTTGCAGGTTTTTTTCTTGCAGTTTTCCCTTTCAATGTGTTAAGTAACAACTGCAGGAGGAGATACCAGCAGAACTTGTGCCGACTTTACTTCTAGAAACATGTCCAGAAGATGGGTAATAACTGATGGCTGAGCGGCTGACTGCGCAGCTTCTATCACTCTTGTGCCCGTCGCAGGATGGCGTGTCAGGTTGGATGCCCGACCGCTGCTGCATTCATCTGCTGTAGGGCTCCCGGAGAAAGGTGCGTGCAGCCATAGCCATGTTCCCTGCTGCTCCTTTCTAACAGGATGAGTTCCCTATTCTGCTGATCAGTGCAGGTCACAGGGCACGGACCCCCACGGACAGTAGGTCATCCTGTGGAAAGTTGGTAGCTTGTTTTCACTGCACATCCCTTAATGAAAAACAAAAAAACAAACGTCGCTTATGGACAGAACTATGCGTCTGCGTGCGTGGAGAGCTCATAACATAAACCTGCTCCATACAGGACCGGTACGAGCTGTGTTAAACAGCCGGCATCCCCCTCTGTGGGATGTCAGCGGGTTGCTATAGGAGTCAAGGGTCTGCTAAATCCGCTCCCCCCCCTCCCCCCCTTTGATTCCCAGCCTCGTAAATGGACGTCATATTTATCATACACAGTACAAGCGCTCGCAGGCTGTAGTGCCTTATGGAGACCAAAAAACAATTGTTTAAAAATGCCTATTAAAAAATATTCCTGCTTCCTTTTCCCAATTAAAAGGCTAAGAAATAAAGTGAACACTTATGTTATCCCCATGTCCGTACTATGACGAACATGGGGTCAACAAAAGTGTTCATTTTATTTCTTAGCCTTTTCATTGGGAAAAGATGGTGAGTTTCATTTTCTTAATAGGCATTTTTATTTTTTTTTGATTAGTGTAACATACACTAATCAACCAAAACTGCCAACCACACGGGGGAACAAAAAAAAAAAAAAAATCACATGTGCCAATGAAACTACAGCTCTGCAAACCCAAAGTCTGGCTCCATCGGAGGAAACATGGAAAAAGTTATGTTTGGGTAAATGGTGACCTGTAGAAACGGCTGATGTGGAGATGGGATGCTTCCAGCCATTATCAGGTGGCCGGTCCACTGTAAGCCCCCCAATTGGTAAACTTGACGTTGGTTTTACTGGGGCCCCACTATCAGGCACGGGATAATGTTTGGTCTATGCATTGGTGCGTTGCTGCGCTTCCTCAGGCCCTGCATTCGACATGCTGCCATATGTCAGTTTTTGTTGCGGCGTTTCTTTAAAGGGAATCTGTCACCCCGTTTTAGCCCCATTCTGTAATGCTGTAGATAAGCCCCCGATGTAACATGAAAGATAAGAAAAATGAGTTATAGTATACTCACCTGGGGGTCCGTGTCTGGTCTTGGTCTGATGGGTGTTGCGGTCCGGCGCCTCCCATCTTCTAACGGTGACGTCCTCTTCTTTGCTTCCCGTCGTGGCTCCTGCGCAAGCGCACTCTGCTCTGCCCTGTTGAGGGCCGAGTACTGCAGTGCGCAGGCTCCAGGAGAGGTCAGAGAGGTCCGGCACCTGCGCACTGCAGTACTTTACTCTGCCCTCAACATGACAGAGCAGAGTGATCCGTGACAGGAAGCAAAGAAGAGGACGTCATCACTACAAGATGGGAGGCGCCATCGGACCAAGACCGGACTGCCCCCCCCCGGTGAGTATAATCTAACTCATTTTTGTTATCTTTCAGGTTTCATCGGGGGCTTATCTATAGCATTACAGAATGCTGTAGATAACCCCTGATGGTTAAGGGGTTCTCAATCTATACACTTGGTCTGGGGCAACTCATAAAGTCCCACGGATTCCTTTACCACCTTTATGCTGATGACACTCAGATCTACCTCTCTGGCCCAGACATCACCTCTCTCCTGTCCAGAATCCCGGAGTGTCTATCAGACATATCCTCCTTCTTCTCCTCTCGCTTCCTCAAGCTCAATGTGGGCGAATCTGAACTCATCATCTTTCCTCCATCTCACAGATCTTCCTTACCTGACCTATCTATAACAATTAATGACATCACACTTTCCCCAGTACCGGAAGTCCGCTGCCTCGGAGTAACCTTTGACTCTGCCCTGTCCTTCAAACCGCACATCCAAGCTCTTTCTACCTCCTGTCGCCTCCAGCTCAAAAATATTTCCAGAATCCGTCCTTTCCTTAACCCTCAATCTACTAAAATGCTTGTGCATGCCATCATCTCCCGCCTCGACTACTGTAACATCCTTTTCTGTGATCTCCCTGTTAACACCCTCGAACCTCTCCAGTCCATCCTTACCTCTGCTGCCCGACTAATTCATCTCTCTCCTCGCTACTCCTCCGCTTCTCCCCTCTACAAATCTCTTCACTGGCTTTCATTCCCTCAGCGTATCCAGTTCAAATTACTAATACTGACCTACAAGGCCATCTATAACCTGTCTCACCCATATGTCTCTGAACTAATCTCCCGATACCTTCCCTCACGTAATCTCCGGTCCTCCCAAGACCTTCTCTCCTCCACACTTATTCGCTCCTCACCCAACCGCCTCCAAGAGTTCTCCCGAATAGCCCCTATTCTCTGGAATTCTTTGCCCCTACAAGTCCGACTATCAACCACATTTGGATCTTTCAGACGGAAAAATCCTTCCAGTTCTGTGAGATTCCCGGGTCGTCTTGCATTCTCTATTTTGAGGTCTAGCCACAGATTTTCGATGGCGTTCAAATGAGGGGTCTGTAAGGGCCATTGTAAAAGCTTCAGCTTGTACCTTTTGAGGTTGTCTATTGTGGATTTTGTGTGTTTAGGATCATCTATTTGTAGAAGCCATCCTCTTCTCAGCTTTTTTATTACAGATGGTATTATGTTTGCATCAAGAATTTGTTGTTTCATTGAATCCATTCTTCCCTCTACCTGTGAAATGTTCCCTGTGCCATTGGCTGCAACACGACCTCAAAGCCTGATTGATGCACCTTCATTCTCATGCGAGATGTTCTTTTCCTGAAATTCTGTGCCTTTTTTTCTCCACACATACCTTTTAATCATTGTGGCCAAGGAGTTCTATTTTAACCTCATCGGTTCACAGGACTTGTTTCCAAAATGCATCAGGTTTGTTTAGATGTTCATTAGCATACTTCTAACACTGAATTTTATGGTGAGGATGCAGAATAGGTTTTCTTCTGATGACTCTTCCCTGAAGGCTATACCTGTGCAGGTGTCTCTGAACAGTAGAACAATGTATCACAACTCCATAGTCTGCTCTTTGTAAAGGTTTTTTGTAGTCAGTCGGGAGTTCTGATTTGCCTCTTTAGCAATCCTACAAGCAGCTCTCACTGAAGTTTTGCTTGGTCTTCCAGACCTTATCTTGACCTCCACTGTTATTGTTAACTGCCATTTATTAATTACATTTGGAACTGAGGAAAGGGCAACTTGTAGACACTTTGCTCTCCTATAGCCTTCTCCTGCTTTGTGGGCCTCCATCATTTTCAGAGTGCTAGGCAGCTGCTTCGAAAAAACCCATGGCTGCTGTTTTTTGGGCCAAGGCTAGAAGAGGCTGGGCTTTTATAAAGCTCGGAGATTTGCATTACCTGACCTTTCCTTACAATGACCGTGAACAAGTCAAAACCCTAACAGGCTAATTAAGGTCTGAAACCTTGGTCAAAGTTATCTGAGCACAAAAATCTCCAAGGGATCAAAAACTTTAGTATTGGCACACTTTCCTTTTTGTAAACTTAATTCCTTTTAGAGATAATTGAACCTTCCACTTGCTTGACTGTTCACAATAACTGTAATTTTTTACCAGGGGTGCACAAACTTTTACATGCCACTGTAAGTGTGATCTGAACAGAGCCTACCTCAAGTCCCATAAACACAGGCCGGTTTCAGGCTGGTAACAATTTCCGATCAACTGTTTAATCCTTTAGTGACCAAACTTTTCATATGACATGTGGCAATAATTCCACACATCCCCTTTCTCTTTTTTTACGTGACAATTATACGTCATGATGGTAATGCTATGTCAACGTGATTTGCGTTTCTTTATGAAAATATCAGAAATTTGACCGAAACGTAGAAAAAATTAGCAATTTTCAAACTTTGATTATAGCGTCAAACATAGTCGTATCACACAAAATAGTTCCGAGATAAGACTTCAGCACCGCTGTCAAAGGTCTTTTTATTTTGTTCAATTTTTAAACCTTTGTTTTTCAAGGAAATTTCCAAAACTTTTTTTAGAGACCTATTCCGTTTCGAAGTGATTTTGGGGGGTTGATATATTGGAAAACCCCCAAAAATGTAAAACGTTTTAACATCACCACTCAACATATTGAGACCTGCTGTCAGGTAGGTTATTGACCCATCAGGTGCTTTTCAGGGATCAGTGCAAAGTGGCATTTGCAGGGCAGAGGGGATTGGGCAGTACAGCAGCTTGCCACCACTTAGAATGGAAGGATGGGGCATGCTAAAGCCAACATGCCCAATCCTTCTTTCCCCCTAACGTCTGCAGCGGAGGAGCTGTTTGCACAGTACCATGCACTTTAGATGGTCCGCCAATATTCAGCAAATTATTTTTTTTCTTTATCAGTGTAACTAGTTTGTTTTTTGTTTTTCTCCCTGTCACCTGAGGGATGTGATGAAGAACACAATGGTCCTTTATCCTTCTGATAATGCGGCGATCTGTCGTGTACACCTGCTTTGTGTAGTCAAAATAGCAGAAATGACAGGTGCTTTGTATGGCGATGCGATGAGCAGGTTCTGCCGTTCTCTTCCTCTGATCACAGGCGGCAAAGAAAGAAAAAGCCGCCTGACGTCCCCGTATAATTACAGTGCGGGCTGAATTCAGCTTCTGTATGGGAGCCTCCATAAACCCCGTGTTTACTGCCGGCACTGTTTTTACTAAGCCTGGGTGTAAGTCGCTAGCAGTCTACTGTGCTCAGCTGCCTGCTGCTGTTTTGTGTTAGGTATATGGATATTACGTGTCATGGTTACTACATCTACTTATTGCCTGTAACCAACAGTAAAGGAGATATGTGACCTGTATATGTCCTGATCCTATGCTTCAACGTCGGCGTAAATGGGACTTAATCTGAGTTTTGTGTCCAGCCATAATGTAAAGGTGCGTTCACACTTCGGCATATTTAAGACCAGTCGTGTGCGGATTACATGTGTTTTTCTTTCTTTTTTTTTTTTTT
Source organism: Dendrobates tinctorius (assembly GCF_039654945.1). Lineage (NCBI taxonomy): Eukaryota > Metazoa > Chordata > Amphibia > Anura > Dendrobatidae > Dendrobates > Dendrobates tinctorius. The sequence goes on from NW_027361707.1 coordinate 53,120,365, forward strand.
TTTTCCCTCTCAATTTTCCGCATCTAATACCATTCAATGGGGAAAATCCAAACACAAAATTCGGGAGTACCCGCCTACCCGCAAGAGAAATTAACAACATGTTGCGGGGTCAGAAAACGCATCGGAGGTCAGTTTACGCAGTGTAAAGTAAAGGTAGAAAAAAAAAAGCCCAATGGGCACTAGATTTCTATAAATCTCATCCAGTTTTTTGCTCAGTGAAAATATATACAGTATGAAATGCTCATGTCGGGAACATATAATGGTGGGCCACTGCTCTGACATCCCCTTCTCAATTGCTATATTTTCTCATATTAAATAAAACCTGGCTATCCTCGCTGCTGGCGCCCTTACAGCGATGATGGTATTGGCTTTTTTGGGCTGGCATGTCACGTCGCGTGTGGCCTGCAGCTAATCGGCAGCTGCTTGCTTCATGCCAAAATTACATCCCGAGGAGGTCTGAAATCAGCAGCAGAGGTCTTCTTGGTGAGAGGTCTTCTAGGTGTCTGTTTTGGCTGAAGGAAGTGTAAGGCAAGCAGGGCTCATGTAGCATAATAGCGTCACGTGAGCCCAGGGAGAGCAAGTTCTGACATTTCTGGAGCGGTATCAGAGGCAAATACAGGATGTTATTTTTTTACAGGGGAATATAGTGATTGAGATGGGGTTGTCTGAGTAGTGGACAATCCCTTTTAACCTAATTGGGTCAATCCACTGCAAGTCTAAGTGCAGTCTGGCTAAAGCTAGGTCATGTCTCAAGTGAATTTTTTTCTTTTTCTTTGCGCATTTGAGTGTCTACCAACTTCCCTCCTTCTCCATTCTACAGTCCCTGGCTTTGGGTGTGGATTTGGGAATTGGGAGTCCTTTCCAAGATATATGAAGGAGCTATGCATGTCCTCCTTGCTGCGGCTGCCGGCTGTTCCTGTCCCTGGCACTTTTGACAATTTATGTGGATGACTTGAGCAATGTGTGATTAGCCCCCTCTCCATTCAAAGCAATGTGAGACACGACCCTATTCTTATTGGTATGTCCTTTTAGGCTAAGTTCACACGTAGCGGAACTCCCGCGGAAGTTACCGCGAGAATTCCGGAATTCCTTTCCGGGGGAAAATCGCATTTTAAATTCCCGTGATTTTCCCGCGGAAAATCTAGCGATTTGCAAGCATAATTAGCTTGCAAGAATGCTAACGTTTTCCAAGTGATCTGTAGCATCGCTTGGAGAACTGATTGACAGGTTGGTCACACTCTAATGTTAAAAATAATAAAAAATCGGGTTATATTAACCTTCCGGCGTCCCTCGCAGCATCCCCAGGCCTCCGCGATGCTTCGGCAGGTCCTATTCCCAGTGATGCATTGCGGCAATGACCTTTCATGACGTCGCGGTCAGTATCGCGAGACGCGACGTCATCAAAGGTCATTATCGCAATGCATCACTGGGAACGGGAGCTGCCGCGTGTATCGCTGAAGCCTGGGGACGGTGCGCGGGACATCGGAAGGTGAATATAACCAGATTTTTTTTTTTTTTTTTTTATTTTTTTTTTTTAAATTCTATTTTTTACAGGGATATGGTAGCCCGGAGGACAGTCTCCTCTCCTCCGGACCGTGGGTACCATCCGAAAATGTTCTGCTTGCTTTTCGCATGGTGGGCACAGCCTCATGCGGAAAGTAAGCAGAACAATGCATTCCTATGTGGGCGGAATTGCCGCGATTCCGCAAAATGAGCATGCTGCGGATTTTTCCGCGATGCGATTCCGCCGCGGGAAAATCCGCAGCATTAGCACAGCATTGCGGAATCCCATAGGATTGCATGGGATGCTGTTTTGTGTTTTTTTGCGTTTTCGCTGCAAAATCGAGCGTTAAAGACTGCAGCGAAAACACCACGACGTGTGAACGCAGCCTTAAGGAGGGCTCCTTGTAGGACTGGACGTGGTTTTCTGAATGTACCGGACAGTATGGAGGTCCTGTTTGTGCCACCAGTCGTGGGGCGCAACAGAGTAAGATGTGATCCCCTCTAATAATTCATTTAGACACTTCTATGGCTGAACTTGCGGCAGAAGATCAGCTCTACGGCAGCCATCCACACAACGTTCTGGTGAAGTTGTAGTACACTTGTTGGGCTGTTATGTCCACAGAAAACTTGTATCTGGATGAGGGATTCCCCCGCATGTGGCTTCTGAGCAGCCGGGGGTGACGAGGTGGGCATGTGGGGTTCTCCTGTGTATGCGGTACTGTACAATATTAATGGCTTCTATTTAATGCCATGGCCACAGTTGTGGGATAAACTGTGAGGCGAGAGAGCCTGATGTACATAATCAGTGAGGGTGCCGCACTCTGCCATCCCCTTCCCAGCGCCTTTCTGTGGAGGTGTTGTGTGGCGTGACCTATGGGCAGCTGATTGTGGGAGTGCAGGCATGTTCCCCTTATCAGGGCTGAGATAGGGCTATGATCAATGGTGTTGTTGTGCGGCCCACCTGCTGGATTCCCACAGTGGTAAGCCAAGCAATGACCACGAACTCTTGTCACTATCCCGCATGACACAGGCTTGTGGTTTTCAGTAGGTCCCAGCAATATAGTAAAGGCATTAGGTATGGGTGGCCTTGCTGTGTAGCTGCCTGTAGTCAGACATAGGTAGGGGGTCTCGAGCTCACTCATGTGGTCTCCTGTGTACGGTGCCCCTTTAGTCCGGGCAGTGTCAAGCGTATAGAGGCCATAGGCGGAGACCGTCAGGGTTGTCTTCTACTTCTGCCCATAGATTTCCCTGCACTCTCCTGGATTGAGGACACCCCTAAAATAACCATACTAATTATTACTGTTCACCTGCATCATTTTTTTTTTTTTTTTTTTTTGCTTTTCTCAATAGCCAAAGCCTGCTCTTTTGGCATTAAAAAAAGGCTGCATTCAAAATGCCCGTTTTTTGTTTTTTTTGCAGCGTCTTTCACTTTTTTTTTTTTTTTGGGGGGGGTGCAGAATGCATGTCTTTTTGTCTACATCACATTTTGATATTTAGTTTTATTAACCAGAAAATGCTGCAATAATGCCTTTATTTTTTTCACTCATTGCTTTCTATTGGTGAAAAACATTGAAATAATTAACTTACTGCAGATTTACAAAAAAAAATGCATGTGCATGGGATTTCTGATCTCACAACATTAGCTAGTACTGTAACGTGCCCACGTAGCGTTTTTCATGCAGAATATTCCTGAGCGGAGATGCACACCCTCTTCCCGGGAAAATGCATGCGTTTTATGAAGCGCTTTTGTAAGCATTTTAGCATGCGTTTTCCTATGCATTCTTGCAATACAGTTGAATGCATGCAGAAACGCGTGCGTTTCCGCAAAATTAATGAACATGCTGCGTTTTTCCGCTCACTGTTCCCGCAGCGGACAAAAACGCACCATTAGCACATGTGCGTTTTCCATTATATTACATTGTATGCTTTTCTTAAGCGTTTCCGCAGCAGAAACGCTTATCTAAAAGCGCTGCAGAAACGCTTAAAAAAAAAAAAAAAAAATGCAACGTGGGCACACAGCCTAAAAAGCAGTTTAAGTTTCATATAAACCACAGCAAAAAACGCAGTGTGTGCATAGAGCCCCAGACCTTGTTCACGTCACTCTTTTTCCCAGTGTATTTTTGCAGCAGAAGTGTTTTACAGTCATAGCCCCCCCCCCCCCCCAGATGTTTGGGTAAAACGTATGGGGGGGAGCCTATTTTACACAGCGCTTTTCCTTTTTAACACCCGTCTGAGCTGTAGGGCCGTGTCCTATATTGTAGACCTGGTCCCATCTGAGCTGTAAGGCCGTGTCCTATATTGTAGACCTGGACCCGTCTGAGCTGTAGGGCCGTGTCCTATATTGTAGACCTGGACCCGTCTGAGCTGTAGGGCCGTGTCCTATATTGTAGACCTGGACCCGTCTGAGCTGTAGGGCCGTGTCCTATATTGTAGACCTGGTCCCGTCTGAGCTGTAGGGCCGTGTCCTATATTGTAGACCTGGACCCGCCTGAGCTGTAGGGCCGTGTCCTATATTGTAGACCTGGTCCCGTCTGAGCTGTAGGGCCGTGTCCTATATTGTAGACCTGGTCCCGTCTGAGCTGTAGGGCCGTGTCCTATATTGTAGACCTGGACCCGCCTGAGCTGTAGGGCCATGTCCTATATTGTAGACCTGGTCCCGTCTGAGCTGTAGGGCCGTGTCCTATATTGTAGACCTTGTCCCGTCTGAGCTGTAGGGCCGTGTCCTATATTGTAGACCTGGTCCCGTCTGAGCTGTAAGACCGTGTCCTATATTGTAGTAATGGTCCCGTCTGAGCTGTAGGGCCGTGTCCTATATTGTAGACCTGGACCCGCCTGAGCTGTAGGGCCGTCTCCTATATTGTAGACCTGGTCCCGTCTGAGCTGTAGGGCCGTGTCCTATATTGTAGACCTGGTCCCGTCTGAGCTGTAGGGCCGTGTCCTATATTTTAGACCTGGACCCGCCTGAGCTGTAGGGCCGTGTCCTATATTGTAGACCCGTGTCCCATATTGTAGACCTGGTCCCGTCTGAGCTGTAGGGCCGTGTCCTATATTGTAGACCCGTGTCCCATATTGTAGACCTGGTCCCGTCTGAGCTGTAGGGCCGTGTCCCATATTGTAGACCTGGTCCCGTCTGAGCCCTAGGGCTGTGTCCGCATCACTTGTTAATAAGCAGTTGCTGCAGGTTTCACTTAATGTCATGCAAATGGTGATCTCTAGACAGATATTGTGCTGTGCCTAGATATGTACACCCGTGCGCGCACACCCACATCAAACCTCCAGGAGCGCCTATCGCCTCCCATTCTACATCCATAGATATTAATATGGAGTTGGCCCCTTTGCAGATATTTCAGCTTCTGTTTTTCTGTGAAGGCTTTCTACAAGATTTTGGAGATGTCTGTGGGAATTTTCCCATTCATTCAGAAGAGCATTTGTGAGCTCAGACACTGATGATGGAAGAGATGTTGGGCTCACAATGTATTTTGAAGATCATCATAATGATGTAAGCTGGGGTGGAGGTCCTGGCTCTGTGCAGCCTGTCATGCCTGTATGGACCTTGTGCACTCGGCGCAGTCATGGGGGACAGAAAAGGGCCTCCCCAAAACTGTTCCCACAAGGATGGAAGTCATAATTGTCAACAGTGTTGGAGCTGTAGCTTTAAAGGGAATCTGTTACCACGTTTGATCTCTGTAAACTATTAGTATGGGCACACAGGCTGTAGACTGTTGAAAAAGTCCTCCCTGTGTGTCTCCTATCAGATGTCTTGTGGTTAAATCCTCTTATTACTTTATATAATTGATGTCTTCCAGGACTCTGCCTCCAGAGATTATTATACATGATGGGGGCCTTACTTGTGTGATGGCTGATCTCACTGCAGAGCTGTGTGTGATTATACCTGACACCTTCAGCTTCCATCTCACAGGCAGCCAATGTAGCCATATTGTTACAATACAGCAGAGCTGAGAGAAGCAAGACATGTTTTTGCAAGAAGACCAGGTTAATTTCTGCTGTTCTGTGTTAGTTACTTGTCTCACACTGGTAACCCTGCCTCCAGAATTCATTATACATGAAGGGGAGTTATTTCCAGACACCATCCGCCCCGGAGCCTGGAAGAGATCACTTGCGGTATCTAAAGTGATTATAGAGGATTTTTCAGCACATCTGGTATGAGATGCACAGACAGGACCGTTTTCAGCAGTCTTATTTCCTGTATGCCCATATTCAGGCTGTATGCCCACGTAGCATTTTTTTAAAGTGTTTTTGATGTGTTTTTCGGGGTCAAACCGCATCAAAAACGCTTAAAAGAAGCATCCCATTCATTTAAATGCATTTTGGCCTTTTTGTGCCAATGGTTGCGTTTTTTACCGCTAAGGAAACGCTTAGTGGTAAAAAACACAGCATGTTCATTAATTTCCACTTAGGTCCGCATTTTTGGCTATTTCCAATAGTCCAAAAGACGCGCAGAAAAAAGCGCGTGTTTTCTGGGAAGGAGAACCCGTTTCCTGAGCGTTTAAAAAACGCTACGTGGGCACATAGCCTAATAGTTTACATCGGTCAAATGTGGCGACAGATTCCGTTTAGGCTGTGTGCCCATGTAGCGTTTTTTAAGCGTTTCTGCAGCGCTTTTAGACAAGCGATTCTGCTGCAGAAACACTTAAGAAAAGCATCCAATTAATTATAATGAAAAACGCACATGTTGTGCCAATGGTGCGTTTTTAACCGCTGCGGAAACGCTTAGGCTGTGTGCCCACGTAGCGTTTTTTTACGCGTTTCCGCAGCGCTTTTAGACCAGCGTTTCTGCTGCTGAAACGTTTCAGAAAAGCATTCAATTAATTATAATGGAAAACGCACATGTTGTGCTAATGGTGCGTTTTTTTCCGCTGCGGAAATGCTAAGCGGAAAAAAACGCAGCATGTTCATTAATTTTGCGGAAACGCACGATTCCACATACATTCAATTGTGTTGCAAAAACGCATAGGAAAATGCATGCTAAAACGCTTACAAAAGCGTCAAAACCGCTTACAAAAGCGCTTCATAAAACGCATGCGTTTCCTCGGGAAGAGGGTGTGCGTTTCCGCTCAGGAATATTCTGCATCAAAAACGCTACGTGGGCACATAGCCTTAGGCTAGTTTCACACTTGCTTTTTTTTGCAGCGCGTTTTTCCCGCAAAAAAACGCATTGAAAAAACGCATACAAAAGCATACAACTGCTGCGTTTTTTTCAAGCATTTTTATGAGCATGCATGAAAAAAACGCAGCGTTTTTCATGCGTTTGTATGCGTTTTTAGTGCGTTTTTACCGCATTCCTATGGGATTCCGCAATGCTGTGCTAATGCTGCGTTTTTTCTGCGGCGGAATCGCTTCGCGGTGAAAAGCACAGCATACTCATTAATTTAGCGGAATCGCGGCGATCCCACACCCATAGGAATGCATTGTTCTGCTTATTTTCCGCATGTGGCTGTGGGTACCATATCCCTGTAAAAAAATAAAATTAAAATAAAAAATATTGTTATTCTTACCTTCCGGCGTCCCGCGCAGCCATCCCGCCTCTCTCCACGCTCCCGGTCCCAGTAATCCTTTGCGAGAATGACCGCGATGACGTCGCAATCTCGCAGGAGCGCGACGTCTCGCAGTCATTTGCGTAAAGGATTACTGGGACCGGGAGCGTGGAGAGAGACAGGAAGGCTGCGTGGGACACCGGAAGGTAAGAATAACAATATTTTTTATTTTTTTTAATTTATTTTTTACATCCTATCTTTTACTACTGATGCTGCATAGGCAGCCTCAATAGTAAAAAGTTGGTCACACTCGTCAAACACTATGTTTGACGAGTGTGACCAACCTGTCAATCGGTTCTCCAAGCGATGCTTCAGATCGCTTGGAAAACGCTAGCATTCTGCAAGCTAATTACGCTTGCAAAATGCTAGTTTTCGCAGGAATTTAAATGTGATTTTTCCCGCTGAATGGAATTCCGGAATTCTCGCGGTAATTTCCGTGAGAGTTCTGCTACGTGTGCACATAGCCTAAGAGTTTTCTTCATTGCAACGAAGGGTCCAAGGCCAACCCCCTCAAAAAAAAAAAAAAAAAAGAAAATCCCCATAGCATTATTGAGCCTCCCCTAAACTTCACATCGGGCACAATGCAGTCAGGCAGGCGACGTTCTCCTGGCATTCACCAAACCCAGTCTGGTCTATCAGTTGCCGGCTAGACCTGTGATCTCAGGTTTACACTGCTCCAGAGTCCAGTTGTGGTGGCTTTACACCACTCCATGTGAGACTTTGCATTGTGCTTGGTGATATAAGGCTGCATGCATCTGCTCAGCCATGAAGCTCTCAGCGGGGGTGCAGTGTCTATGCTGATGTTACCCCAGGATGTCTGGACTGTGCAGTTATGGGGTCAGCAGAGCAGTGGCGACTTTTCTGCCCTCTGCTCCTCAGCACTCGGCCCCCCACTCTGTAAGGGTATGTTTCCACGTTCAGTATTTGCTGCGGATTGGATACTGCGTCCAGATGTTACAGCATAGTGGAGGGGATTTTATGAAATCCCATGTCCACTATGCGTTCAAAAACGCGGGTGGCAGACCCGCCTATACGCACATGCGACGCATCTTTACAGAGCGCAGCATGGCTATCTTGCGGATGAGCAGGATGTGTACCCTAAGGGTGTGTGCACACACTGCGGATTCTGCTGTGGATTTTTCCCCGCAGATTTGTGTAAATCCGAAGGTCAAATGACCAGTGGTTTATCTGCGTATTTACTGCAGTTTTCCCCTGCGGTTTGACACCATGCTGCGGATTTAAAACTGCAAATCCCTGCAGAAAAATCTGCAATATGTGCACTGCGTTTTTCATTTTACATAGACTAAAATGGTACTGTACAACGCAGCAGAAACTGCTGCGGATCCGCAGCAGAATCCGCAACGTATGCACACACCCTAATGCTTCTGTCCATATAGTGTGTGTAATATATAAAATATAGTTTTTGCAAAAGATTGTCTCCTGGGACTGTAGCCTTATTTGTAGAAAACTGAAGTGCAGTGTGCACCGCTGACAAATGGGGAATGATTCTACACAGAACTCTATTTGGGTTCATTTTACAGAATTAACATTAAAGGTTTTGTCTCTTTTTTTTTTTTTTTTTTTTTTTCTGTGTCATTGCTGCTTTGTATGTATAGCTCATAGTATGTTTGGTGCTGTAGCCACAAGGTGGCGCACCCTGATAGAACAGGGTCGCCATGCTACATGTGATCCAAGTCGTACAATTGTAGTAGGAATGTGTAATTAGGACTTTTATGAGTTAATATCGGGCGGCCTTCATCAGGACCACTAGCCAGGAGGCCAGTGATTACCCAGTGTCCGGTATGTGCATTACCTGAATCCCACTGGTTGTATAAGGACACTACACAGTAGTTTAGCTGCCCCCAGATTGCAGCCCATTGGTGGTAGCGCCTTTAGTAGGATAGATCGTGCTATTACATGGCGTATCCATTGCCGAGATCCCTTGATAAGCCAACTGTGCGAACAGGTCTGGGTATAAATGTCTATATAGATATGGCAGGCTCTACAGCTCCGTAATGGGAGCTGTGCCGATTAGTCAGAGCGCTGTTTTGTCCGCCCTGTTTGAACTGTTGCTGACCCTGAAGTCACAGGGAGGGGGCGTTCTGAACCCCAACTCACACAGGGGTTTGCAGTATTTTTTGGGACTAATTTAAAGGAATGTGTCAAACTCTCTATCTAAATGTTTTTGTATTTTTTTTTTTTGTGCTTTTAGTACATGCACTTTCGCCTTTCAAGTTTTGCCCCATTTTTAAAGTTTTCCTTTAATGAGAGCTTTAAAGAAAAAGAAATAAAAATGGCCACTTTTGACTTGGGGACACTTTCTCTTTAAAATGTGTAGGGGATCCATCCCCAGGACAATGGCAAAGGAGCCCTGTAAGCTGCTCGTATCTGCCAGCGTCACTGGCACCTCTTCTAGTTAGCTGACCCCTGACACAGCGTCGTGCGCTCTTCACACCACCACAGTGACGTCCCGCCGAGACTACGGTCTATGCCCCAGGGATGGCGGCAGGTAGCAGGCGCTGCATAGGGCTCCCATCCAGCCGCCAGGAGGTACAGGAATGGCCACTGGAGCAGGGTCCTGTACATCCATACAGTAAAGGGCCTGTCACACTAAGCGATATCGCTGTGTCTGATACTTACCTATGACCCGCTGGTTATTGCTGATCGCGCGAGAACATCCAGGACTGTTTCTCGTCGTCGGCTTCCTGCGGCGCTTCCTGTGGAAAGACGAGCGTGGAGCCGGGCGGGAGGACGCAGGATCGCCTAGTGTGACAGGTAAGTAGCGACCCCCGTCCCCAGCGATGTCGCTGGTGAGATCTGCCTGTGTGGCAGCTCACTAGCCACCACTCAGCGATACACCAGCGATCCTGACCGCGTCATATCGCTGGTCGGGATCGCTGGTACATCGCTAAGTGTGACAGTACCTTAAGAGAGGAGTGAATGTATCTCTTTTATATCTGCAGTTTGTCCATTTGTACATAGCCTGTAGTAAGCACGATCTGGATGCTCTCCACCACAAGCAAAATCTGCTTTACCGCACATATCACTCATATGTTTAGGAAATGTCCAGTTTGCTCAGCAAGTTGCTGTCTAGTCTATTTCAGTGGGATGTTCCCCTTTATCTGCGTTCTGCCAGCACTATAGGTGCAGGAACGTGCTTTTGTCTCACTTCATGGCATGCATTGCATCGGTCATTGTGTCTTTGCTCCTGATGTCATTGGATACTGCTAGAAACTTGGTAATAGGAAGTGAGTTGTCAGACGAGCATCACCTAGAGGCCGGCACAATAAACCGTGTTTAATATATATGTGAGGGAAAGCTAAACCTTGTTAGCACGCATCTTATGGAAAGACCTTCAGATACTAAGCATTGGAAATGAGGGTCCTTGATCTGTGGATGTTGCCTACGCCGCAGAGTCCCCTGCGGATCAGAGCAGCAGGTGTATGGCCGGAGCGCGTGGTGTGATGTGTAAGGTGGCAGAACTTTATTTTCTTCTGATGAGATTTCTTCTTTCTATGGTAGTAAGGGTGAAGGCCTCTTATTACACATTCTGCTGTGGACTCATCAGACAGTGCTGCCCTTCGTGTGGACCTACACTTCTGGTGTATGGTATGTTCACACCTTGTGATTGGGAACCACATGGGTTTAACAAAAAAATAAAACAAAAACCACATGGTCAATAAAACGACAGCGAATTGCACGGTTTTATGATGTGGTTCACAACGGTAAAGTGTAACATGCTATGCGCAAATGGCAAGTGCTAAAACCTAAATCTATCTCCCTCCTCACAGACTGGTGAATCGCCGCACATGGAAAAGCTGTGTTACATGTGTCTTGGTCACAAGCTCTTCATCAGCTGCCATTGAGAGATGTGCACTCTGCCAGGGAGCAGGAAAACCTGGAATACTGATATGTCCGTTCCACTAAATCATGTCCCCAACATTATTTGTTCAGCTGAAGAAAAATTCAATCATAAGTCAGTTTAAGGACATTTATACAAGTTAAAGGGGTTGTCCACTACTCGGACATTCCCTTCTGAATCATTCTGTGTCCCCATTATAAAATACTTATATTGCAGCGGTGTCGGCACTTCCTGTCCCGGGACTCGCGTCATGTTACGCCATCCCTGCAGCCAATCCGCACTGGCTTCTCTCCCCTCCTTTGGTCAAATCGGACGTCCAGAGGCCGTGAGAAAGCCGCTTCCGCTCTAACATTCGCTGGATGTCAATTACATCCACAGGAGAGGTTCGTGAAGCAGCCTCTGATTGGCCGCAGGGATGGCGTGACGTGTTGTAACAGCCCCAAGAGTCAGTGCTGACACTGCTGGGACGGCAGTAAAAATTTTATTTTATAATGGGAAAAATGATTGGGAAGGGGTTGTCCAAATGGTGTACAATGCCTTTAAGTGTTTGTTTCAGATGTTTCTGTCTCTTAGCATTATGGGTGGAAAATTTACAGGCTGCAGATGTTAAAAAAAAAAAAAAAAAAAATAGGTTGTGTGAGCATGAGACATCAGGAATCTCATTCACTCTGCCAGTATATAATATTATATCTTTATTTATTTCATATAGTTCTACATAGCCGAATAGCTGCTGAAACATTTGCCGGCTTCATTAAAATCGTTCCAAAGCCCGACATGAAATGACACATGGTTTACATACAGTGAACCATTTCATTTCATGGTTTTTTTTTTATGTCTTTCACTAATAATTAGATGAGGGTTTGTGTGTAAAATTTGGGAGGTGTAGGTGTTTAAGGGGTTAATTAGTAAAAAAATTGTGTGGGCTCCCGCGGTAATTTGTCAACCAGAGAGGTAAAGTAGGTGAGTGAGGGCAGATTTTAATAGCCTTGAGAGGGACCATTGTTTTTGCCCCCCCCCCCCCCCGGCTACAAAAGTCTGCCCCCAGACACCCCAGAAATGGCGCATCTATAAGATGTGCCTTTTCTGGCACTTATCCTCTCTATTCCCATTGCCCTGTAGCGGTGGCGAATGGGTTAATGACAAAGGGTTAATGTCACCATTCGATTGGAAGGTGACATTAAGCCGATTTAATAATGGAGAGGTGTCAATAAGACACCGATCCATTATTAACCCTAGACTATGAAAGGGTTAAAAAACAGACATTAATTAAAATGTCTTTTAATGAAATAAAGACACCAAGTTTTTGACCAATTTTTATTACTCTGCTATTCCAAAATAAAACCATGATCTGCAAAAAAAAACAACAGTATCCTTACCTCTCGCCGTTCACAAGGGGTTAAATAGCTTACACTGAGGACCGGTGCTAATGCGACCAGCCCCACTGTAAACTACTGCAGAATGAATTAGTTAAGCTCTGCGCAGCCTCCCTGGCTGCCTGGAGATGAACTAATTAGCTGGGAAAGTTTCTGACTTTTTTCCCACGCTCATCATTTCACCTCTGGTCAGCCGGGGACTCCTGATGACGTCACTGAGGCTGCGCGGAGTCCCCTGGCTGATCTGAGGTGAACTGATGAGCGTGGAAAAAAATGCAGAAACTTTCCCACAGTAATTAATCTCAGGGCAGCAAGGGAGGCTGCACAGAGAGGAACAAATTCGTTCTGGCAGTGGTTTACATGGGGCTGGTCGCAATAGCACCGATCCCTGTGTAAATCACTTAACCCCTTCTGATGCATTGCAGCGGGGGACCTGACTGACCAGTGGAGAGGTTAAGGATATGGTTGTTTTTTTGTTTTATTTTTGTTACAGGTCGATGGTTTATTTTTGGATTACAGAGCAATAAATCTTGTCAAAAACTAGGTGTCTTTATTTCATTAAAATAATTTTTAATTAATGTCTGTTTTTTTAACCCTTTAATAGTCTAGGGTTAATAATGGATAAATGTCTTGTTGACACCTCTCTGTTATTAATCGTCTTAATGTCACCTTCCAATTGCAAGGTGACATTAATCCATTAATATTAACCCATTCGCCACCGCTACAGGGCAATGGGAATAGAGAGGATAAGTGCCAGAATTGGCACATCTTATAGATGCGCCATTTCTGGGGTGTCTGGGGGCAGATTTTTGTAGCCAGAGGGGGGCTAAAAACAATGGTCTCTCTCAATCAAGGCTATTAAAATCTGCCCTCACTCACCTGCTTTACCTCTCCGGTTGGGATTGTGCCGCGGGAGCTCACGCATTTTTTCCCAACAAATTAACCCCTTAATTTAACAGACGTCCCAAATTTTACACACAAACCCTAATTTAATTATTAGTCAGGGACATATAAAAAAAATACAGTAAACCATTTCATGTATGTAAACCATGTGTCATTTCATGTCGGGTTGGGGAATGATTTTACAGAAGCCGGCAATTGATTTTGCGGCTATTATGCTATGTAGAACTCTATGAAATATTAGTTAGGTCCATATATATTTGGACAGACAACATTTTTCTAATTTTGGTTCTAGACATTACCACAATGAAGTTTAAACAAAACAATTCAGATGCAGTTAGGTCCATATATATTTGGACAGACACAACATTTTTCTAATCTTGGTTCTAGACATTACCACAATGAATTTCAAACAAAACAATTCAGATGCAGTTGAAGTTCAGGCTTTCAGCTTTCATTTGAGGGTATCCACATTAAAATTGGATGAAGGGTTTAGGAGTTCCAGCTCCTTAACATGTGCCACCCTGTTTTAAAGGGACCAAAAGTAATTGGACAGATTAAATAATTGTAAATAAAATGTTCATTTCTAGTACTTGGTTGAAAACCCTTTGTTGGCAATGACTGCCTGAAGTCTTGAACTCATGGACATCACCAGACGCTGTGTTTCCTCCTTTTTGATGCTCTGCCAGGCCTTCACTGCGGTGGTTTTCAGTTGCTGTTTGTTTGTGGGCCTTTCTGTCTGAAGTTTAGTCTTAACAAGTGAAATGCATGCTCAATTGGGTTGAGATCAGGTGACTGACTTGGCCATTCAAGAATATTCCACTTCTTTGCTTTAATAAACTCCTGAGTTGCTTTGGCTTTATGTTTTGGGTCATTGTCCATCTGCAGTATGAAACGACGACCAATCAGTTTGGCTGCATTTGGCTGGATCTGAGCACACAGTATGGCTCTGAATACCTCAGAATTCATTCGGCTGCTTCTGTCCTGTGTCACATCATCAAAAAACACTAGTGACCCAGTGCCACTGGCAGCCATGCATGCCCAAGTCATCACACTGCCTCTGCCGTGTTTTACAGATGATGTGGTATGCTTTGGATCATGAGCTGTACCACCCTTCGCCATAGTTTTCTCTCCATCATTCTGGTAGAGGTTGATCTTGGTTTCATCTGTCCAAAGAATGTTCTTCCAGAACTGTGCTGGCTTTTTTAGATGTTTTTTAGCACAGTCCAGTCTAGCCTTTTGATTCTTGATGCTTATGAGTGGCTTGCACCATGCAGTGAACCCTCTGTATTTACTTTCATGCAGTCTTCTCTTTATGGTAGATTTGGATATTGATACTCCTACCTCCTGGAGAGTGTTGTCCACTTGGTTGGCTGTTGTGAAGGGGTTTCTCTTCACCATGGAGACTATTCTGCGATCATCCACCACTGCTGTCTTCTGTGGGCACCCAGGTGTATGTGTATATATATATATATATATATATATATATATATATATATATATATATATATATATATATATATTATACTATATGTATTCTATGTGTATATTTCTTTGTTAAACCGGTCAGTGTGATTATACTGTATCGCGCACTGAATTGCCGGCTTTTCTAAAGGACACCGGGTGCGTATTTCTCGCAAGTCACACATCTGGTCCGTGTGTAATGAGTTTTTTTTGCGCACCCGTAGACTTGCTTTGGCGTATTTTGGATGGAATACGCTGACAATCATAGCATGCTGCGATTGGCACGGACCGTAAAATATGCGCGAGAAATATACAGCTGATGGGAGCTGCCCCATAGAGAATCATTGGTCCGTGGGCAATGCGTGTTTTTTACGCCTCTCACTCGTCCATATTTCTCTCTAGTGTGACGCCGGCCTAATTGTCTTATCTACTGGCACATACAGTGCCTTGCGAAAGTATTCGGCCCCTTGGATCTTTTCAACCTTTTCTCACATATGCTTGAAACATAAAGATACCAAATGTAAATTTTTGGTGAAGAATCGACAAGAAGTGGGACACAATTGTGAAGTTGAATGAAATTTATTGGTTATTTTAAATTTTTGTGGAAATTCAAAGACTGGAAAGTGTTTTGTTGTGCGACCTTTTGCTGCGATTACAGCTGCAAGTCGCTTGAGGTATGTCTCTTATCAGTTTTGTACAACGAGAGACTGAATTTCTTGCCCATTCTTCCTTGGCAAACAGCTCGAGCTCAGTGAGGTTTGATGGCGATCGTTTGTGAACAGCAGTTTTCAGCTCTTTCCACAGATTCTCGATTGGATTCAGGTCTGGACTTTGACTTGGCCATTCTTGCACCTGGATACGTTTATTTGTGAACCATTCCATTGTAGATTTTGCTTTATGTTTGGGATCATTGTCTTGTTGGAAGACAAATCTCCGTCCCAGTCTCAGGTCTTTTTGCAGACTCCCAACAGGTTTTCTTCAAGAATGGTCCGGTATTTGGCTCCATCCATCTTCCCATCAATTTTAACCATCTCCCTGTCCCTGCTTAAGAAAAGGAGCCCCAAACCATGATGCTGCTACCACCATGTTTTACAGTGGGGATGGTGTGTTCAGGGTGATGAGCTGTGTTGCCTTTATGCCAAGCATATTGTTTGGCATTGTTGCCAAAAAGTTCGATTTTAGTTTCATCTGACCAGAGCACCTTCTTCCACATGTTTGGTGTGTCTCCCAGGTGACTTGTTGCAAACTTTAAGCGACGCTTTTTATGGATATCTTTGAGAAATGTCTTTCTTCTTGCCACTCTTCCATAAAGGCCAGATTTGTGCAGTGTACGACTGATTGTTGTCCTATGGACAGACTGTCCCACCTCAGCTGTAGATCTTTGCAGTTCATCCAGAGTGATCATGGGCCTCTTGGCTGCATCTCTGATCAGTCTTCTTGTTTGAGATGAAAGTTTAGAGGGATGGCCGAGTCTTGCTAGATTTGCAATGGTATGATACTCCTTCCATTTCAGTATGATCGCTTGCACAGTGCTCCTTGGGATGTTTAAAGTTTTGGAAATCATTTTGTATCCAAATCTGGCTTTAAACTTCTCCACAACAGTATCACGGACCTGCCTGTTGTGTTCCTTGGTCTTCATGATGCTCTCTGTGCATCAAACAGAACCCTGAGACTATCACAGAGCGGGTGCATTTATACAGAGACTTGATTACACACAGGTGGATTATATCTATCATCATTAGTCATTTAGGACAACATTGGATCATTCAGAGATCCACAATGATCTTCTGGAGTGAGTTTGCTGCACTGAAAGTAAAGGGGACGAATAATATTGCACGCCCCACTTTTCAGTTTTTTAATTTGCACAAAAATGTAAAATAACCAATAAATTCCGTTCAACTTCACAATTGTGTCCAACTTGTTTTTGATTCTTCACCAAAAATTTACATTTGGTATCTTTTTGTTTGAAGCATGATATGTGGGAAAAGGCTGAAAAGTTCCAGGGGGCCGAATACTTTCGCAAGGCACTGTAACATAGTAACAGGATATATTTGGAATGATTTACTCCATGGACAGCTAGCCCCAGTAATTGGCTAATTCAGTGCCTTACTACCCCTGATTCTACTGTTACTTTGGCCTAGTGTCTGTGGACGTGGTGTTTGCGTTGCTGTTCGCAGAGAATAGCTGATTTATTTTGTATTTTTTATTCCCCCCCCCCCCCCCTTATTTTACTCATCTGTATAGTGCCATTAATTCCACAGCACTTTACCGACATTTTTATCACTTTTCCCATTAGGGCTCACAATCTACATTCCCTATCAGTATGTCTTTGGAATGTGGGAGGAACCCGGAGAACCCAGAGGAAACCCCCGCAAACTCGGGTAGAACATACAAAATTCTTGCAGATGTTGTCCTTGGTGGGAATTGAACCAAGGAACCCAGCGCTGCAGTGCTAACCACTGAGCCACTGTGCTCCCCATTTTGTACTGGTTCTGTATATGTCTGGGTGATATAATGTATCTAAGAAGGGTTAAATCCTCCACCGCCTTCCTGGGGTCTTCCTGTTATCAGTCAGAGTGGTGTAAGATGTAGTGATGCGTGTTCGGTCTGGTTTTGTTGCACGTGTGTTCTTTATTAGCTTCCTCTGCTTTCTCTGTTTCATTTCTCATATCAGAAACCGGGACTCATTCGATAAGAATTCAGAAAGTCCATTTTCCATATTGTTGATACTATAAAGCCCACAAAACTGAGTATTGGAGCATTTTTTTTTTTTTTTTTGCAGCACATTCTTTCATATTCCGTGCTGCAGATTTAAAAGCCACATCACAGGTCCATTTCTTTTCTCTTCCCCAGTACGCAGATGAAATTTGGTAAAACTTGCCGCTACCTCGACCATGCTTTGATGTATTCACTGAGATATTTCTGCTCAGCAAAGTCTGCGTTGTCTTCTGTAGATTCTACTCCAGAGATGCTGTGGCTTTATCACCGGTGTCTTCTACTCAGATCCGTGGCACCTGTCACTTCATGCTTCAGATTTTCTCAGCCACATGTGGGTGACTCCACAGTCACTATTGTATTGTGGTCACTGTAAAATCTGCTCTGAAGTCCTCATTCTGTCCGCCCCATGTGTACACAGCCTTGTAGCAGCAGTCCACAGAATAAGGGCTCGTTCAGACAAGCGGATAAATCGGACGTTGCGCTATCTGTTTGTAACCCATTTAGCACACGGACAGCGTGCTGACCCTTAGTCAAAGGGACTGATCAGATGGATTTTCTCTCGGACAGTGTCCTTGAGAACAAAATCTTGGCATGAACTGCAGGTGCGATTTACAGTCCTAAATAATGCGTGTAAATGGCTAGCAGCTCTTGCATTCACCTGTTATTCGGGCGAGCACATGGAGCAATTTTCGGACATGGCGGGCCCATGGTTTCATATGGCCATCTAAATCCAGCCTAATACACAATAAGGACAAAAAATATTGGGGATCTACTCCCCCAGATTCTTTTATGACGCTCTTCTGGGAAAGGTTTCTGCTAGATTTTGAGGGTGTCCGTGGGAAGTTTTTATCCCTTCGTCCAGAAGAGCATTTGTGAGGTCTAGCGCTGATGTTGGGGAGAGGCCGGGCTCACAACCTCCATTCTAGTTCATCCCAAAGGTGATGGATGAGGTTGAGATCCAGGCTTTGTGCGACCGGTCATGTTTTTCCTCCAGACTCTCACAACCATATGGGTATGGACCTTGTGCCCTGGGCACAGTCATGGGGAACAGAAAAGGGCCTCCCCCAAAAGTGGAGACTTACAATTGTCCGGAATGTCTGATTACACGAGAATCTTTTGACACTCGATGCGTTGAGAGCTTTTATAATGACTCAATGTTATACGAGATATAGATTTCTTACTGCTACAGATAATTGCCTTTACAATGTGAGTCACAGTTTTTTATATGTAGATCACCACGGTGGGAAAAGTTCTAAGTCCATTTTATCGGATAATTTTCCACTCGTAAAACGCAAAGGTGTTTTGAAACTTCGACTGTCGAAAGTGCAGAATGGACACAACTGTATGGATAGTCTGAGATTTATAGGCTTCTTGTCGGAACCCCCCTCGTCACAAGTAGATGTCCTCCCATCTCCTGCTATTTTGGCCTCCAGGACCGCGTAACCGGGAACAATCTTCTTTTCCTCCAGAGACTTATTATGTACTGTTAATAGATTAGTTGATCCATGCATCCCAAAATCTGTGTATCCCTCCGCATAAAACAAGCCATGTGTGTTTGGCGGCCTTTAGAGCTGTTCCACGTCACAGCTTGGATTTCAGTCAAACTTCTTGTTTCCTAATTATTTTATGATTTTTATTTATTTTTTTATGTGAGTAGTGTTGGAATTCAAATATAGACATCATCTCCAAAAAATGTGCTTGCCTCGTATTGCCATGTCCTTCTAAGTGACCGATCTAATGACTGTACTCGCAAAGCCAAATACGTACGGTTTGTGTCTATTACAGACCGTTGAAAATCCTGCAATCTCCAGTGTTTGCCGAAAACTTCCCCAGAGCTGGAAAAGGCGTTTTAAAGGAATAGAGCCACCCCAACTGTGGCATACAATGTCTGAGTCTGGTGGGGGCCCCAGACCAGAAGTCGTAACCCACCATTATGATTGAGTAAAAAGGGTGTTCCCTGCTATTAAACGTCATTGTAATTTCCATATAAATATAGAATCGAGAAATAATAGTAACTGCTTCCCTTGTGGCCTGGATAGGACACTAATCGTGATTCCGAAACCTTATTTCTTCTTCATTGTCCTTGATTTTTAGTGTTCCTGAAAACAATTGTGGTAATTTTTGGGGATCTTGAGTCCCCAGTAAGTTCCTGAAAGGCATCATACTTTTCATTGTTCAGGAAGTAAAAGTAAGGTCGACCTTGGCTTCATGGTTAACTGCAGGTGGTAGCTAAAATCCTGTGATTCAATAGCCACATTCTCTCCATTTCTAAAAGTGAAGCACTGGACAGATCTTCATAATTGGTAAAATTTGAGCTATTAGGCTGTGTGCACACGCTGCGGATTACGTGTGGATTCATCCGCGCGGATTTTGTAAAATCCGCAGGTGAAACCGCAGGTCAAAATACCTGGGGTTTACCTGCGGATTGCTCTGCGGTTTTTCATCTCCTCAGTGGAGGAGATGGCAAACCGCAGCAGGATCCGCAGAAAGAATTGACATGTCAATTGTTTCTGCGGATTGAAAACCGCAGATAATCCGCGTGGAAAATTCCACACCGTCTGCATTGCGGTTTTTGATTCCCATAGGGAATCATGGTACTGTACACCGCAGCAAAAACTGCTGCGGGTCCGCAGCGGCCAGAACCGCAGCAAAATCTGCAGCGTGTGCACACAGCCTTAGGCCTGTAGGGTCTCTGTTGTGTGCGGGGAGCCGGGGGCGCTCTCTGTTGTGTGCTGGGAGCCGAGGGCGCTCTCTGTTGTGTGCGGGGAGCCGGGGGCGCTCTCTGTTGTGTGCGGGGAGCCGGGGGCGCTCTCTGTTGTGTGTGCGGGGAGCCGGGGGCGCTCTCTGTTGTGTGTGCGGGGAGCCGGGGGCGCTCTCTGTTGTGTGTGCGGGGAGCCGGGGGCGCTCTCTGTTGTGTGTGCGGGGAGCCGGGGGCGCTCTCTGTTGTGTGTGCGGGGAGCCGGGGGCGCTCTCTGTTGTGTGTGCGGGGAGCCGGGGGCGCTCTCTGTTGTGTGCAGTTGGAGCTGGAATTCTGCAAAGTGATACTTCAGCCAATAATTGGAATACAGGAAGTTATGTCAGATGGGGCATAATTTTGGCAGCCATTTGAAACTTAAAACTAGTTTAAAGGGGTTTTATGCTTTTAAGAAAAGTGGTCCTCAAGCAATGGATATACATACTTATGTATACAGAGCAATCACTATCCCTCCCCAGGTTCAGCCACTGGTCCCTGTTTTTTGGCTGCGACAGTGATGTTGTGGCTGAATGCTGTGCTGGACCCAGTGTCTAAAAAACACATTTCTTTATTTTAGGGGCTCAAATCTTCTGGTGGTACTACACAGAATGGAAGCTATCTAGCGGTTGACATATCAGTTAATTGCCTAGTACTTAATTATTATTGTGTCGTTGGATGACTTTGTCTAGATATTTCCTATAACAGCACTTACAGCACACATCTGGTGGCATCATTTGTTAATGTCTCATATGTGTCACGAGTTTACTGCGACAGGGGTCAGAAGACCACAGTGTCTGATTCCACATACTCCTGCACTGATTAGAAGCACTTCACCATCATATTAAAGGGAATCTGTCACCCTTTTTTTTTGGCTTGCAGCTGCCGGCATAGACATCGGGGGCTTATCTACAGCATTCTGTAATGCTGTAGATAAGCCTCCGATGTAACCTGAAAGATAAGAAAAACACGTTATATTATACTTACCGGGGTGGGCGGTCTGGTGGGCGTTGCGGTCCGGTCCAACGCCTCCCTTCTTCATGCGATGATGTCCTCTTCTCCCGTCCTGTAATGGCTGCGGCTCAAGCGCACTTTTAAGGGCAGAGCAGAGTCCTGCAATGCGCAGGCGTCGGGAGAGGTCCGGCGCCTGCGCACTGCTGGACTCTGCTCTGCCCTCAACAGGGCAGAGCAGTGCGCTTGCGCCACAGTCATTACAGGACGGGAGAAGAGGATGTCATCGCATGAAGAAGGGAGGCGTCGGACCGGACCGCCCACCCCGGTAAGTATAATATAACGTGTTTTTCTTATCTTTCGGTTACAGAATGCTGTAGATAAGCCCCCGATGTCTATGCCGGCAGCTGCAAGCCAAAAAAAAAGGGTGACAGATTCCCTTTAAACAGTGCAGCAGTCCTGGTATTGATCTGTTCAGTGGAGAGCTCCTGGAGCTTTCCTGCTTTGATGGTCTCAGCTCTTCAGTGTTGGCCACTCCTCTGCCATATACTACTGTCCTCTGGCAAGCATGTCTTGCCAGTGTTGGTTTCATATGATCTGGTTCTGAATTTGGAGGTGTTGGTAGTTTGAGGAAGAGTTTGGAGTGTTGTTCAGAAGACTGTTGCTTGGCGAGTTGTCTGTGTGCATAGTCTCATCCTCTCCTATTTGGTTTTTCCTTCCTTCCAGTGCTCCACTCTGTTGTTTGTGAGTGCATATTTGTATGATTGGTATTTTCAATTATCTCAGTACGTCTTCCCGTTAGTCTGGTTTGTGTATTCTTATACACTACAGCTCCCCACTTCCCTGGGTGGGGGAGAGGACAGATGAGGGCTGAGTTAGGAGTTCGGCAAGGCACGTGGCTCCAGCATCTTCATCATCAGAAGTAATTTGGGTAGCAGAGATAGCTAGGGCATTCCTAGCCCGGGATATCTTGCAACAGTGACATGAGCATAACTAGCTGCTGGTGTCGATATGAACAGTTTTCTGCAATTTACTGAAATGTATCTACACATTAGTTTCTTACAATGATGGATTTTAGAATCATTTTTGAAAAATCAATTTGAAGGTTTACATTTTTTTTCTTCTCTCTCTTAGAAGTTTGCCTCTTCTGCACCTGGTATTCTTGGTGTATGTGAAGGTCTGTGAATGCTCAGTGGGATTTCTAAGCTGGCTGACGGTTTGCTTCCTGCCCTGATGGCCTCTACATTTGTTGTCCTTTTTTTTAATGAACTGTTTGCTAAGAATAACAATTAAGATTTCTTACCAAATAGTAAAACGTGACTAGTAAACCTGTATGTTTTTAAAAACTGCACCATGTCCCTTCTTTCAGCATTTTTGCAGCATTTTTTTCACCCAAAGAAGGCAGCGAGTATCTGCAAAACCACAGCGAAAAACGCAGGCGCCAGATTTCACTGCATATCTGGTGCAAGAACCTAAGGAAGTTGTCATGTGTTTTTTGGAGAAATGGGGATGTTACGTTTTTTTTTTTTTTTTTTTTCCCAAATGGCTTTAAATCAAAAAGGAATTCCTTTCTCCTTTTGCACTTTTAAATAAGGCGTCTTCAACCATATATAAAAAAATGTGCAGAATTCTTATCTGCGGTTAGGATGAGGAGTATCTCCGTAGTGACAGAGCCAATTTGGTAATTAATGACCAAGCCAATTTTTACAATTCTGACCACGGTCACTTTGAGGTTAGCGCTCTGGAGCGCTTCAACAGATCCCACTGATTCTGAGAATGTTTTTTTGTGACATATTGTAGTTCATGTCAGTGGTAAAATTTATTTGATAATACCGGTAACTTGCGTTTATGAAAAATAATGGAAATTTTACAGTGTTCAAGCTTTTAATTTTTGTGGCCTTAAATCAGATAGTGGTGTCACATAAAATAGTCAATCACATTTCCCACATGTCAACTTTACATCAGCACAATTTTGGAAACATAATTTTTTTTTTTTTTTTTTTTTCAGCGAAATTTACAAAACTTTTTTTTTTTTTTCTGGGACCACCTCACATTTGAAGTGAGTTTTGGAAGGGTCAGTATAACAGAAAATATCCAAAAGTGACACCATTCTAAAAACTGTACCTCTCATGCAAAATCACATTCAAGAAGTTTATTAACCCTTCAGGTGCTTCACGAGAACTAAAGCATTGTGGAAAGAAAAAAAAAAAATGAACATTTTACTTTTTTCACAAAATAACTTTGGAACCAGTTTTTTTTTTAAATTTTCACAAGGGTATCAAGAGAAAATGGACCACAAAATTTTTATTTTTTTTAAATTTTACTGTCACCGTTATACCGTTAATAACGGCGATCGCAACACCAAGGTCAGTAACAACCGACCCGAACCATGTTCTCTGGGGTCTCGGTTGCCCCCAGTAGATGAGACCACGGAGAAACTCAGACCCTGGGGGGGCGCTATACTCTTATTCCTCAGCGCCGTTAAAAAGTGGTGCTGTGGTTTAATTACCCTTAAAGGGAATCTGTCACCCATATTTAGTGATATCATGTAAAGATATCACTAAATTGTGTGTCCCATAAGGATTCTAGTCGGGCTTTTGACTCCCCCCGACCCCGCACCTTTGAGCGCGGTCTATGCCCCGGAAGTCTTCACATGCAGGACACACTTCCGGGGCATAGACCACGCTGGAAAATACTGGCGCTGTACTATAGTGATGGGTATGCTCGCTACTTGGGAGGTTGACCTTAGTTGTAACCGTTGAGGCCATATGGTTGTACAAATCTGCAGCTAAAGCTAAATGTGTACCAGGAACAAAACATTTGAAAGCACAAGTATCCTACCTGTTCAGGTTTGAGCTTTCTTGATCTTGTTAAATGTCTTTGTAATCGAGCAGTGTTCAGCTGTCCTGCAGCACCTCCGCAGGACAAAAGAAGCATTACCCAGTTTTCATTCAAACCAGTAGGCTTTTGTGTCCTCCGGAACAAGAGATTCTCTTCTGTAGCTGAAGGATGAGAACCTCTAATTTTATCAATTTTTCCAGAATGGTCTATTTAGGCTACTTTCACACTTCCGGCTTTCTAAATCCGGCGCCCTGCAGCGAAAATTTCCTAAACCAGATCCGGCGATGTGTGTCACCGCATCCGTTTTTTTCCCCATTGAGTTACATTGGTGCCGCCTTGCGCCACATAGAAAGAGACCTTCTGTCGCTGCATAGATCTTAGAAGGAGTCAGCTAGTCGGTTTTTAATCGTGATATTATAGATCTAATGGAAAAGAGAAGAATTAGCTGGGTTGAAAGGCAAAATGAGCAATAGTAAGTACACAGTGCTATATAATATGACTGCAATATATTAAGAATCCTTTGATGGGAGGAGGGCTTCTATAAGCTAAGTTTCATGGCAAGGAATGACTTTATGAAGAGTGATCAGACGAATTTCAATTCTGATTTAATGCAAACTGCCACTTATAACAATGCAAAAAACCAAACTTTGTGGAAACTGAAATTTGTGTCAGTCTCAAAACTTCTGGCTAAGTATAACAATGAAACGCTAATTGGCAAAGAGGAATCCAGTCTGGATTACTTGCTTCCGGCTGACAGCTTCCCTTTGATCTGAGGTCTATCCTGATTCATCATGAAAGTGATATTGATTATGGCAAACCTCCATCTAGACTCGTACCCCAGAGTCTGTGGGGCCGTACAGTAAGCAGAATACTGATAATTATATTTACATTCACATTATTTTATTTCAGGGCTGACGTTGCTCTATGAAGCCATCTGTGATAAATTGCAGTCCGTGGATTTGATCTGTTTGTTGTTGATATAAGAATATCTTCACCGTTCGTAATCTATGACTTGTTTGTTCGCCCTCGCAGCAGGACCGGTCCTGACCGAAAGCTCCGGCTCCTCACTATTGTACATTATAATGGTCAGGACCCCGTGTTTGTCTCTGGGAAACATGGATTTACGTCATTGGGTTACTTGTGCATAGAGACCGAGACATAAGCAAATATTGTGATTTACTGACGAAACATCAGCCTGGTTAAATGGCCAACTTGATTCTCGTCATGTGAGAGGCAGAACATGTGGGTTTTAAGTTCTTGATGGTGCAAAATAATTAATTAATATATCTTAAAATGATAGTTTCCACAATTGAATATATTAATAAAGCAACATTCCTGTGCTGAGATCTTATAAATGTGCCCCTGCTGTATAGTGTTTGCTGTGTTAGACCATGCAGAGGTGCTCCAGTTCATGGTGGACACATGCCACTGCTTATGGTCAGTGGCGATGGCATGAGTCACTTACGATGAGTGAATTTACAGACAAAACAGCAAGGGCTCACATCTCCTTCTTTTTGAGGGAACCCATTTTCTTGCCTTTATCACAGGAGTGAGTGATTCAGCCGCGTCCCCAGGCCTGTGCGCTCCTCATATGTCAGTTCAGTGATATGTTGGCTCAGCGGCTGCCCGAGCTCCTACATCACTGACATTGTGATGAGCTCAGAGGGCTGGAGACGCGGGAGAAATGCTCGTTCCTGTGATGAAATAGGCTGGGAATTGTGTTGTCTGAGAAAGCAACAGGTGTGAGCCCCTGCTATTTTATATGCATAGTCACTTATTATAAATGACTTGCGCTATCTCCCTTGGCCAGGAGCTATGGTGTGTGGTGACCATGAACTGGAGCAGCTCTGCATAGTCTGACACCGCAAATAACAGTATATAGCAGGGACACATTTGTAAGGGTATATTCCCTCGGTTAGGGCCCCGTTACACGTATCAATGTCCCAGCGATCCCACCGACGATCTGACATGGATGGGATCGCTGGGACATAGCTGATCGCTGGTGAGCTGTCACATAGACAGACCCACCAGCGTTCAGGACCAGAGAGCAAGCTGGTATCCAATGTAAACAGCGGGTATCCAAGAGCCGCGCAGCTCCTAGATACCCGCTGTTTACCTTGGAAACCAGCGTGCAGCGTCGCTGTTCGTTGCTCTCCCACTGCCACACGCAGCGATACGTGCTGGCCAGTGGGCAACCAACGATCAAAATACGGCCCAGGAGGATCCTGCACGATCAGCGATACCCGGCAGGGGGGCCGGTCGCTGATCCCCGTCACACACAGCGGTATCGCTGGAGAGATCGCTGTGTGTGACGGGGCCTTTAGTAAAGACTGTGAGGTGGACACTGCGTACATCCTCAGCGGCCATGTTACAGCATAGGGGATGATATTTCAAGAATTCCCATGGCCACTATGCGTGCATTGGAGACGCGAGTCACCGCAAGATAAATATCACCAGTACAATGTATAGGGCGCGGCAATTCCACACGGTTCAATGAACACATACAGAATCGCCTGCCTTCAAAAGCCCACAGCGGGCATGTGCTGCGCCCAAAGCGCTGCCTAATACTGAATGTCTGCACATACCCTAAGATTATACCAGCACAGGAATTAAAAATTTACTATATATATATATATATATATATATATATATATATATATATATATATATATATATATATACACATATAGTAAATTTTTAATTCCTGTGCTGTAGTACAAACCCTTTATGATTAGTCATCAGAGCCATACGGCCAGCGGCTACCTATCCCAACTCTTCATCCCCCTCCGTTTCATATATGGGAAAGCTAAGCTAGCGCTACTGTGTTCTCAGAGCGGACACTACCTGACTGCTCACGTAGCTGCTAGTATCCCGTGCAACAAAGGGATCAGCCATTGAAATTCAGCTGGCCAGATACTTTTCCCCTAATTTAATCTGTCGGAAGAGTTGGGCGGCCGATCCTGTTGAAAGCTGCATGTTTCTGCAGTGTGTATAGAGGCACTAAAATGAATCTGTCACCAGCTTTTCGCTTCCTAATCTGATAGAATACTGTACAGACAGACCCGGATTCCTACGATATGTCACTTACTGAGCTGCTTGCTGTAGTTTTAATAAATCACTGTTGTATTATCAGGAGATTATCACTAAAGGACTAGTAAACCTACTGCCAGGTAGTCCTCCATATTCATGAGCTTTGTACAGTCCCGCCCCTGCCACTGATTGGCTGCTTTCTGTGTACACTGTACATGGGCCAATCATTGGTGTGTGTGTGTTGGTGGGGGGTGGCTTATACACAGCTCAGCATTCAGAGAACTGCTAGAGCTGCTGCAGATATAACACTGAGCTTTATCAAAATGTGAGCAAGCAGCCCAGTAAGTGATAAATCACAATAATCAGTGTCTCCGCCTCTACATCATGCTGCTCTCCGATGTGCTAGCAAAAACCTGGTTTCAGATTATCTTTAAGAACCTAGCAGGGCTCAGCCTTAGATATTGCATTGTGTTTGTACCAATGTAGCAGAGCTGAACGTAAAGAGTATCAGTTGTCTTACATTTTTTTTCCTATAATTTAACAGTACATGGAAAAATGATGAACTTTGTATTTATCTTATTGGATGAATCCACTTCTTTCATCTCTTGAACTAATTTTTAAAGGGAAGCTGTAGCCGCAAAAAAAAAAAGCTGTTGGTGGTTTTCTGAGCTTTCACGACTGGCGCACTTAGCTGAACGCTGTGGGGGTAAAATTAACTGTGTTTCCCCCCATAGCGTTCCAGTTTCAGTCATTGGGACGCTGCCGCCACAGGTTCAGTCACTTCTGAGAATACAATGCGGTGGCTGTAACAGCGCCCCCTCACTGACAATTGCATTGGGGCTGGCTGTCGGCACCACCGCCGCCCCTGTGATTAAAACTTGTACACTGCCTGAAAGAATGAAGTTCATTATCTCCCTGCAGTGGTTCAGCTAAGTGCAGGTTCAGGACTCTGTTAAGCTGTAGATTAACCCCATATATGCAGGTTAATAGTGGGTTCCCTTTTAGCTCCCAATTCAGTGTGTACAGAGGTTCCCATTACTGAGCTAGGAGATGATAGTTAGTGCTTATAACCTTCTATGGAGAACTAACTTTCAGGATCACGTGCAGCTAAAGGTCTATGTCCTACACCGACTGCCATCTATCTTAGTAGTGGGGAAATCCATCTTCATTCAATACAGATTGTATCAATGAATTGAGAATGAAACTTCAGTCCAGGAGGACAGGTACACTTTAACACCTTCACGACATATGACTTATATTTGTCATATGTCGTGTCCCTGACTTTTATACAGGCTCTGCCGCAGAGCCCACATCTTTCCTCGCACATGACAGCTGATTTAATCATGTCATGTGCCTTTTAACAGCCGCGGGTGGATCGGAGCTCCACCAGCGGCTGTTAATCAGTTTAAATCCAGCTGACAATCTGACATTGGGATTTAACACGCGCCAGCCAGAAATGCGTCACAAATCCCACCCATCTGCACCCCTGTCATGATCGGGGTGTGCCGATGTGTTGTCATGACAGCTGGGGGTCTGCAGAAGACCCACGTGCCTGTCATTACGATACTCCTATGAATGCCGGCTTGTGGCCGGCGTTCATAGAATATCGTGACTTCTATACATAACAGTGCTGAAGCCCTGCTATGTTTAGTACAGGAGATCGGACGATCACAGCTTCAAGTCTCCTAAGGGGACTATTACATTTTATGTAAAGATTAATAAAAAAAAGTTTTTAAAAATATGACTAAATAAAAAAAAAAAAGTTCAAATCACCTTCCTTTTTGCCCCATTGACGATAAACCTAGTAAAACAAATACAAATCCATCAAAATATAACTTAATCCGATCGGTAAACTTCGTAACAAGCAAAAAATACAAACGTCAGTTACATTTTTTTTTTTTTGACCGCTGCAACATTGCAGTAAGAGGCGATCAAAGCATCCGATCTACTCCAAAATGGTATCACTAAAAACGTCAGCTCAGGACGCAAATAATGTGCCCTCACCCAGCCCCAGATCCTGAAAAATGAAAACGCCACGGGTCTCAGAAAATGCCGACAAACACACAAACTTTTTTCCTTACAAATTTATTTATTTTTCTTCACCACTTAACTAAAAAATAAGCCATACATGTTTGGTATCTGCGTACTCCTAATCACCTGGGGAATCATATTGCTAGGTCAGTCATACCATACAGTGCACATGGGGAAAAAAAAAACCCCAAAAACAATAGTGGAATTGCACTTTTTTTCCGCCAATCTCATCACGCTTTGATTTTACCACATAGGGTACTCCGATGGTGTCATTCAGAAGTACAACTCGCCCCGTACAAAGCAAGCTCTCCTATGGCCATATTGGTGGAAAAATAAAGTTAAGCTGAGCCTTGGAAGAAGGGGAGAAAAATAAATAAAAATATGACGTGAAGGGGTTAACATTATTTCTGGGGCTGTACTTTGATAAATTGGGTGCAGTCCTGTATAGAACTGCTGACAAAACATTGTTTTATTCTGATTCAGCCCTGCTACATCTCTTTACATTACATGTAGACACTTTACATGGGACTGCAGGAAATCCCCACATAGAAAACCGTTGCCAAATTGGGCACCACTACATCTGCTTGCACAGTGATTTTACCTTGTGTGGTTTCACCTAGGACTGCACCATAACCCCGACTCTGCTACATCTGCGTCCTCTGATTGTACTATGTAAAGCTAGTTGTTTTATATCTATGATGAACCACAGGCAATATTGTAAAGTTAGAGAGCGCAGATGTAGCAGAGTTGTGAAAGCTGCAGTCCTAGTGTGTCCAGATATAGCTGGAATGAAGCGCACTCGGCTCTGCTACATCTGCACACACCATAGCTTTACATTATTTGTGGTTTATCCTAATTCTGACGTGCTGATCTCAGTTTAGTAGAGTTTAGTTTGTCATCAGGTTTCCCTGTAAAGCCACGGATGATTGTGATGTATTGGAGTGTTTATGAAGTCTTCAGCTCTGTGGCTTGACATAGGACTGCAAGAAAATATACTTTATTCTGATCCATGGAATAAGCAATGGCCCGTGGCTCTGGCCCGTGGCTCTGGCCCGTGGCTCTGGCCCGTGGCTCTGGCCCGTGGCGCTCTTGTCTTTTGATATCTTACACCTGAGGCTCTAGGAGGAGCTGCGGTGGGCTCGGCAGCCGAAGAAAGTCTTCACTTGTGGATGGCTTTTTACAGGGCATCGGCCACGTTATGATTAAATTGTGGAGGAGACTTGGGGCTTGTTCATATGTTGCTGCTTTTGTTTTTTTTCTTCCCCCATAGAAAAATGGCAGCGTTTTACCGTGAATGAGCTTTCTGAAATCTCATGCACACGCTGCTTTTCTTTTGTTTTTCTCCTTTCACCGCACTTTCCACCCTTTCAAATGAATGGGGAAAAAGCCGCATATTTTAAGCCACTTTTGCTGCGGAATCCTCTGCTGCCAATCCGCACCGTGTGCCCGTAATAGGAACACAAATGAGTTTTCAGCGTCCTGCAGCCTGCGCGGGTGTCCGTCGCTTGCACTGGTGTTTTTGGGACCAGTGGCCATTCTCCTGCACACTGTAGCGCTTGGCCGTGTGTGAACGCGTCCTCGGGACAGGCTGAAACTTTAGGATGTGCTCCTATTTAGGCCAAATTCGCACATCTGTGTTTCGCAGTCCATGTACAGAGCGCCGAGGAAGTCCGGCCTAGGGATGGGACATGGATCCTATGTGCACACAGTGTCTCCCCGCAGCAGCAGTGTTGTGACAGTGTATCAGTGACACACACTATCTATAAGTTTCGGTAGTTTTTCAGTTGCACCTCTCCTCCGGCTTCATTACTGATTAGCCGATATCACCTCTAATATTGTGTGCGTTAGTGCGAGCGGATGCTGTTGTGGACGCTCTCTCCTGCCGCACCGAGATCCTTTCATCCTCTTAAAAATGAGTCGATCTTGACCTTTTTACTTTCATCTCTCCGTCGAGTCTGGGTAGTTGCCTTGATTCTTAGTAAAGAGGAAACGCTTCCACCTACAATATGTGGTTACATCTCGAAGCTCTGGTGAAGCTGAAGAGCAGAAGAAGTCCTCTCTGACCTCCACAGATGAGCTGGCTGGAGAGCCGGCTGGTGACCATGGACTGGAGGCTGCACTGCCTGCTCAGGTAGGAGCCGGCCCCGGGCTGCTCCCCACAACCTCCTCTGCTCATCCCCTATGTGGCCGGGGATTCGCAGCTTTTATCATTTATTTATCCTTTATATTTACTTGGTTTGTTTACTTTTTTATGTTGTACTTTTTGCTTCTTATCTATAATGTTTTTTCAGCCACATCAGTTTTCCTTTATTTTATCTAGTAATTTACAGTGTTTCTGTGATGTCTGGTAACTTTTACAAATTAAAATTGTTTTATTTTCTTTGTGACGAGCTCGTATCTGATTAAGATTAGACTTTTTGTGGCGTGTTAGTCTTGATGCTTTTTTTATTTGCCTTTATGGGAGTTTCTGAATAACATTTAAAAAAAAAAAAAAAATGGGCTGGGGGGGTAGAATCCAAAAGTTCTAAAGACTTACAATTGTTTCAAGAAAAAAATATCCACCCGAACAGCAATGTTTTTATATTGCTGTTCTTTTAATAAATTTGTATTGACTGCTAGCTATCACCTAATCACTTGTTTTTTTCCCTAAAAAAAGTAGCAAAAAAAACCCGATAAAGGCAGCTTGTCCCACGTTTTGTTACAAGAAGTAAATGTAGTATTGTTGTTATTATTAATAATAATAATAATAATAATAATAATAATTAATATTTGATTATTATTATTTTTCTTTGTCCTAGACAGTGTATGTGCACATGTTTAGTATTTGGTACAAAAATTTCTGCATCTCTTGGCAGGAAAAACGCAGCGGCCAAAACTCCCGTTTTTGGTGCAGATTTTTCCCCGCTCATTAGTATGGTTGTGAAATCTGCAGCCGAAATAGCTGCCATCCTGCAGATTTACATCTGCACCAAATCTGCAAGTCACAAAGAAGCCGCGTGTTGATGAGATGTCAGGATTCAGTTTGCTGGGACTAGGAAACCCTTCAAGTTTTATGGAGGAAAAAATGATTTTTACAGTACTGGATTTTTGTAGTAATGGTGTTTTTGTCTATTTTTTCTGATTTTTAAATTTTATTTCTAGACTTTTTATTTTCTATTTTTGTTCCTTGAACGCCCCGCGAACATGGGCTCAGATGTTTCCTCCTCAGCCACCTGACCACATACAGCAGGTGTTTGGAATTGGTGACTTTGCTGACTTGACACGTTCTGTGTTGCGGTGTGGTCGGCCCGAGTCCTGGCGTTGTTTTGCTTGCATATGGTTGTGTGATTCCTGGACTGTGGGGAATGTGTTCTGCTTGGGTATTACCGGAGACCCTAAAGGAACGTGACTTCTAGGCAGCGAATCGGAAAGGAAGTGACTAAAAAATCATGACCAAAAATAACACGGGGAAGGCTTCCTTTTTTATTGTCAAAGATCTGCGCTTTCTCTGGGCTTGGCATTTTAGTTGTGCACTGGCCATCAAATGAAAATGGTAATAAACGTTACCAAAACGCTACAGGTTGTCAGTGTCCGATGGTTAGCAGCCTGTCGTGGAGGGTGCGGCATAGTTACCCGTCATGGAGGCAGTAGGCTCGAATCTCCGCGGACAGCCGTGTATCGTGGCTGCCGGACACTTGTTGTATAGATTATTCTCCATATCGTAGTGTCCGAGACGTACAGAGGGACCATTGTACTGCGGCCCCCACGGCTCCGAAATAATACTTGTCACATTGGTCCCTTCCATTCATGTTCGGACTCTACTGCAAGTTTTTTTTTTTTTTTTTTTTTTTAGGGTTTTTATTTATTTATTTTCCATTTCACTTTTCCAGCAAAGTGAAGATGAGATTTGTAAAGTTTCATCCACTTAGCTGCTACAATAATACAGTGCAGGATGCTCAGAAAATATGCAGCTTATTAGCGAAAACTCCTCATTAAGCTGGAAGCGCACATTGAGGATTTAATTACTTGACCTTTCTGATGCACATTCTGACACGTTTGGTGGGCCTCCAGGCTAAATTCTTTTTCTTTTTCTTTTTTTTTTTTTCCGGCTTAAGTCGATAAGTTTTTTTGTATTTTATGGATGCAAGTAGAACTTTAAAGGGGTTTTCTTAAAAATAAATTAAAAGACTTGTGAATCTTAAAATCGTTTTTTCATGTCTGCAATAGAAAAGAAACCATGTTCCAAATATGCAATGGAAATGGGTGACGCCGACTCCAACACAAAGACAAGTTATTCACAATGCCAGACATTTATTATTTATTTATATAGCGCCATTAATTCCATGGTGCTGTATATGAGAAGGGGGGGTTACATACAAAGTTATAGATATCGTTAACAGTAAACATATTTCCACAACAAATTTACAATGACGGACTGGTACAGAGGACGCTGTCCTTGTGGACTTACATTCTACGGGATAGTGGGGAAGAGACAGAAGGTCGGGGGTGCAGCAGCTCTGGTGGAGATGAGGCGGCAGCTCAGGCAGGGGTAAGGTGGCAGAATGGTCATTGCAGGCTGTAAGATTTCCTGAAAAGATGGGTTTTCAGGTTCCACTTGAAGGATCCAAGGGTGGTGGATAATCGGACGTGTTGAGGCATGGCATTCCAGAGGATAGGGGATATTCGGGAGAAATCTTGGAGGCGGTTGTGTGAGGAACGAATAAGTGTGGAGGAGAGTAGGAGGTCTTGGGAGGATTGAAGATTACGTGAGGGAAGATATTAGGAGATTAGTTCAGAGATATATGGAGGGGAAAGGTTGTGGATGGCTTTGTAGGTCAGTGTTAGTAGTTTGAACTGGATTCTTTGGGGAATTGGGAGCCAATGGAGGAATTTTCAGAGGGGGGAGATGAGAGTAGCGAGGAGAAAGGTGGATTAGTCGGGCAGCAGAATTGAGGACAGACTGGAGTGGTGCAAGAGAGTTAGCAGGGAGGCCACAGAGGAGTGTGTTGCAGTAGTCAAGGTGGGAGATGATGAGGGCATGTACAAGAGTTTTAGTAGATTGAGGACTGAGGAAGGGACAGATTCTGGAAATATTTTTGAGTTGGAGGCGACAGGAGGTGGCAAGAGAGTGGATGTGCGGTTTGAAGGACAGGACAGAGTCGAGAGTTACTCCGAGGCAGCGGATTTCAGGTGCGGGAGAGAGCGTGATGCCATTTACCATAATAGATAGATTGGGTAGGGAAGATAAGTGAGATGGAGGAAAGATAATGAGTTCAGTTTTGTCTACGTTGAGTTTTAGGAAGCGAGAGGTGAAAAAGGAGGATATGGCTGATAGATGCCGGGATTCTGGACAGCAGAGAGGTGACATCTGGGCCAGAGAGATAGATCTGAGTGTCATCTGCATACAGGTGGTACTGGAAGCCATGGGACTTTGAGTTGTCCTAGGCCAAGAGTATAGATGGAAAAAAAGTAGGGACCCCAGGACAGAGGCTTGGGGGACTCCAACAGAGAGGGGGCGAGATGAGGAGGTAGTGTGGGAGTGGGAAATGCTGAATGTGCGGTCAGAAAGGTATGAGGAAATCCAGGACAGGGCAAGGTCTTTGATGCCAGGGAAGAAAGAATCTGTAGCAGTAGGCAGTGGTCAACTGTGTCAAAGGCAGAGGACAGGTCATGAAGGAGGAGGATGGGGAACTGTCTGTTAGCTTTGGCTGTGAGTAAGTCATTAGTAATTTTCGTCAGGGCAGTTTCAGTGGAGTGGTGGGGGCGGAAGCCAGATTGCAGGATGTCAAGGAGGGAGTTAGATGAGAGGTGGGAGGAAAGTTAAGCATGGACATGCTGTTCAAGGAGTTTGGAAGCAAACGGGAGCAGTGATATGGTGCAATAGCTGGGCATAGCAGTTGGGTCAAGGTTTGATTTTTTTGAGGATGGGTGTTATGGTGGCATGTTTGAAGGCAGAGGGGAATGTACCCGAAGTTAAGGATAGGTTGAAAAGATGGGTTAGGGCTGGAATGATCATGTTAGTAAGGTTGGGGAGTAGTTGGGAAGGGATGGGGGTCAAGTGCACAGGTGGTGAGGTGTGATTTGGAAAGGAGATGAGTAAGCTCTCCTTCAGTGATGTTGGAGAGGGAGGTTATTAGGGAAGGGCAGAGGTCTGGTATGTGGAGCGGTTGGGGTGGTGGAACTGTAAAGGTTTGGTTTGCCTTGTTTGGTCAATCTTGTTTTTGAAGTAGGTGGCAAAGTCCTCAGCAGAGATGAGGGGAGGTGGAGGTGGCAGTGGTGGGCAGAGGAGAGAGTTGAATGTGCTGAACAGTTGTTTTGGGTTGTGGGATAGTGAAGATACAAGGTTTGTGAAATAGGTCTGTTTAGCAGAGGTGAGGGCTGATTTAAAGGCAAGTGTAGCTTGTTTGAAAGCAGTGAAGTTGTCTGACAGGCGTGTTTTCTTCCAGCGCCGCTCCGCGACCCTGGATGCTTGTTGAAGTTTTTTGGTGAGGTTGTTGTGCCAGGGTTGCCTATTGGTTTGTCGCACTTTGCCATGCATGAGAGGAGCGACTGAGTTTATGGCTGATGTGAGGGTGGCGTTGTAGAAAGCGGTGGCACTGTCCGTGTTGTGGAATGAAGATTTGGAGGACAGAGGTAGAAGAGTCTGATAGTCTGTGAATGTCTAGGTGTGCAAGGTTTCTGCGAGGATATGCTAGTGGCTGGACATGGGGGGCAGGGGAAAAGGACAAGGATGAGAAGGTGAGAAGATGGTGGTCAGATAGGGGGAAGGGAGAGGTTGTGAGATAGGGAACAGAGGTGGGTGAAGATGAGGTCTAATGTATGTCCATCTGTGTGGGTGGCTGTGGAGGACCACTGAGTAAGTCCAAAGGATGAGGTAAGTGACAGGAGTTTGGAGGCTGGTGGGTGTCAGTGGGAATGTTGAAGTCCCCATGATGATGGTGGGGATGTCAGCAGAGAGAAAGTGGAGGAGCCAGGTGGAGAATTGGTCGATGAAGGCATTGGCTGAAACCGGTGGTCGGTATATGACAGCCATTTGGAGATTAGAGGGAGAGTAAATACGGACAGAGTGAACCTCGAAAGAAGGGAGGATAATGGTGGGTGGGGCTTGGATAGGTTTGAAGGAGCAGTTTTTAGAAAGGAGGAAACCCACTCCTCCACCATGTCTGTTGCCTGGGCGAGGCGTGTGGGTAAAGTGGAGGCTGCCATAACTCAGTGTGGCTGGGGAGGCTGTGTCGGGGTGTCAGCCAGGTCTCAGTGAGGGCCAGGAAGGAAAGGTTGCGGGAGGTAAAGAGGTTGTGGATCATGCAGAGCTTGTTGCCGATGGAGCGAGCATTCCAAAGTGCTCCAGAAAGAGGGTGCTGGATGGAGGGAGTCAGTGGCACAAGTTTTTAAGTGAGGGATTGCGGTAGTTTCTCTTAGTGTGAGAAAGATAGGGGTGAGGTTTAGTGGGATGTATGAGGCAGGGGGGGGCCAGGATTGGGGGATATGTCACCAGCAGTGAGAAGAAGCAGAGAAAGGGAAAGCAGGTGGGTGACATCTCACTTCCCAATTAATGCCGCGCTGATGGATCGGTGATTTATCCAAGGCGCTACTCTTGCATTATGTAGTATTGTGGGTAGACCTCAGGAGTAGCCGATGGCTTCAGCTGCGATTTCCTGCTGGGCCAGAGATGTGCGATGGTGATAGTGCACAAGCCTGGTTGCTGAGGGTTGGTGGTTTCCACCACATAACCAGTCCCACGCCTGTGTAGGTCACTTGTTTATCCGACAGGTAATTTAAAGGGAATTTTCATCAGATTTCTGCTGTCCAAGCCACAGGCAGCATAAATTACAGAATGGTGGCTCGATTGCTGCAGGGTTTCCGTGAGAACTTAGCTTGGAAAGCCGGGGACTGTGTTTGCTGATCAGCGCAATATGGTTGGCTGGCCCTGCTCCGCTTGCCAAGAACTTTCCAGTCTTTACATACATACATACATACATACATACATACATACATACATGCACACAGTGAGACCTGTCTGAAAGGAGAAGCTGTCCAGGAACGGTGACAGACTAGTAGCTTTTGAAAGTGCGTTCACCTTGAAGAGCTGCAGCATTTCAGCGTAAAACATACCTGGTTGCAATCGTGCACATCAAGACATTAGCTCGGCAGCATTAATCTGACAGCTGGTTCACTTTAACATTATGAAAGCATTTGTATTGTTGTATATGCAGCCTATGTAGGACTGCAAGGTCCAGACCGGCCACTGGTCTCCTGACCCGAACCCAGCAGCTTCATATGAGTTTGCAGAGTTTGGGTCAGGATGGCCGCAGTTGGCTCACCCGTCGCTCTCCATACAAGTGAAAATGGATACAGTGGATTTTGAGAGAAAAATCTTTTGCAGAGTAAAATTATTTTTCTCCCAAGTATTCCAGAATTCAAAATGTTGACTAATCCTGCGCCCGTCGGCTTATATCCGGTTAGAAATGTAGTATAGTGTTTCTGATTCGCTGTGTCTTTCCTCATGTGCAGGCATTGCAGGACCTTAAATATCCATGGTTATGACCGCTGCTATAGTGGCAGTTGGCTGTATCTATTGGTTGTAACCATGGATACCTAAGATCCTGCACATGAGGAAAGACCTAGCAAATCAGAAAAACTATACTACATTTCTAATTGCTGATATCATTACCCCTTACTATATATATTGCATAGGATCTTGGAGATGGGAATACCACTTTTAACTTTTCCTCTACTTGTCAGGTCTATGGAAAGGGTGATCTTACTGAGAGCTGGGGCCCCTTTACTCCTGGATGACTAAAAGTGCAACATTCTGCGGGAAAGCAGGAGCCCCTTCATTTTAATGGTCTTTGGGAGTCTTGGAGAGCCAGCCCTCATAAAAAAGTGGTGGCGTATCCTTACTGTTTTACTGTCACGTTAGAAATGTAATATATGTGTGACGTTTCTTGGCTCTGTGCAATACTAGCATGTGCAAGGCTAATAGCCGTAGAAGAAAGCAACATACATTGTTTTTTTTTGTCCTTTCATGCGCTCTGAAAACCTTTACTAAAAGAGACCCAAAAACCTGATGACATTGTGGTGTTTTTCAAAGCTTTTACAATACAGTACGTGATTGAGTATTTGGGGTGGTGTGGTTTAACCAGAAGCCGACCAAAAATCATTGTCTGGTGAGATGTAAGTGCTACTAGTTTGCCGGCTATGACTTGCTGTGATGTGCACGGCCCCATAGACTTGCATTGGTTGGAGTGCGCTCCAATGTTTTGTCGGATCGCCTGCACCTGCCCTTACCCTTATCCTCTGCATGGTGGATATCACACACAGATTTCACCGCTCGGCCACAGGGACTATTCTTCCTTTATTGCAAAGGTGATTAAGCATTAAACAGGAAGACATTTTTGATCGTCACGCTGCAATCATGCAAGTCACATTTGGCCCCACACTTGCCAGGAAACCGGACAAGTGCAATGTGATAAAAATGAGATTGCGCTCGGCCCAGTGTTAAACTATAGGGCAGCTCACAGCTGCGATTTCCTCATGTCACGAGAATCAGATCGCACGCATCCATATAAGTCTATAGGTGCGTGTGAAACATCGGATTTCCCCTGAGTGCAGTGCGATTCCCATTTCTTCCATGGAGAAATTACTTTCTCAGTCTCCTCCATACCTGTGCTCTGATTCTTATATGCGAGAGGATGGGAGCACAGAGCGCTGGCACTTGGGTCATTAGCGTATCGCATCCGATGCCGTACGCTAATGATTGCGGCCTAACTCTGATAACTACTCCCAAGCGCAGGTTTTACTGGCCCTATGCCATCCATGTGTAACCTCTCCTCTGTCTGTGTAATCCGTCTCCAGCAGCAGAGACCCAAAGGCGGATTACATGGAGTGAAGGCAGGGCATTGTCTGTTCTTGCTTTACCGGCTGTCAAACTGCACATGGGCATTACAGCAAGAGATGGGTCTTTAGTTTAGCGCCAGCAAGTCCTTGGATGATCGCAGGTGCTGTGCTTGCTGAGAAGTTTAGGGATAGGGTGTTCCAGTACCTATTAAGTTCCTGCAAATATTTAGGTTCTACACCAAAATTTGAACTTGGGTTAAGAGGAGGTCTGTCCTATTTGGATTATGCACTGTAAATGGTTCCACATGGCGCCCGAGAACCCATTCTTCAGCTAAAGGTGCCAGTTAATGTCTGTTTTCTGCCTCGTTATCTCATCCGGTATATGAGGAGGGTGGGTGTGTGTGGACGGTCCCTACTGTACACTGCGGTCTTCTGTGTAGCCCCCGGCCAGATCCTGTAGCCGCTGGTTAGGAGACACTTATTGCACGTCTATGGCACCGTCTGATGTTCCTCAGCTGTATTAAGTTAAGTTGGACACTTTGTGCTTGTGTGTATTATGTATTTCTGCCATTAATTCATCTTTCTTATTGTTCACAGGAAGTTTGGGGAGCGGCCTCAACCCAAACACCTCACAAGGTAAACCTCACTGCAG
This sequence comes from Dendrobates tinctorius, assembly GCF_039654945.1. Lineage (NCBI taxonomy): Eukaryota > Metazoa > Chordata > Amphibia > Anura > Dendrobatidae > Dendrobates > Dendrobates tinctorius. The sequence continues at coordinate 53,159,792 of NW_027361707.1, forward strand.
CTTCCTATCTGTCTGATGGAGCGTCGATAAAATAGTGATAAGATCGCAGGTGCTGAGGTTGTATGGTGATGCATGCGAATAAGAGCCTTCTACTTTCACACGTTGCTGTATTGCCGCCCATGTGCTCTGCTCCATAGTATGTGGTTTGCATTTCACCTGCCGGCTGGTCGTATAGTCTCCTCCCAAACTGTAATACCAAGGTGGTGGCTACCTCTTGTGTCGTGCCGTAACCACAGCAGAGGGGTCTGCAAGGTCACATGCAGATTAAAAGGAAAAACCAGAGCGTTTCGAGTAAAAAAATCGCTCTTAACTCGTGATGAAAGACCTTTGACCATAAGCAAGGTTTTTTTCCCCCCCCCCGATACACGCCGGTTTCTTTGAGTGCTGAACTGCTTCCACTTTATCTGCAGAGACGCTGAGCACTGATGTGCAGTGACTTACTCCACACGATCTATAAAATGGAAGCGATTTACTAATTGGAGAATTAAAGGGAACCGTCATCAGATGCTGCCCGAACTATTGGTGGTATGAGTCCAACACTGAGAGAACCTACTGAATAAAAGCTGTCTGGGATCTATGGACCTGACTCATCATTGCTGTTTTATCACTTTTTCTGGAGCAATTTGCTTCTTTTTATTGAGTGGCTGTAGTATGGGCACTTTATTCCCTCTATCTTTTTGCTCCGCTTTTTTTTTTTTTTTCTTTTTCCTGGAGAATTGTTGCTTACCCAGATGTTAGACAAATTCATGAAATGCGAAGAGATTTTTATTTTGCACCATCTTCATGAAATACATTTGCCAGTTTTGAGGAAATTGTTTTTTTTTAACCAATCAACGAGCGCTCAGAGACCCAAGAGAAAAGTGACTTCATGAAATCGCAAATGATGATGTGTCTTGCATGTCTGGTCTAAGGTGGGTCCCTGGCGGCTTCTCCCTGCACCACTCCCCATGACTGACAGGTTAAGGGAGGAGCTGCTGGGAGCCGGCCTCGGAGTAATCCGCCAACATGCATAGTCCCCAGCCTGCCAGCTTTTCCAAGTAGATTCTCTCTGAAATGCCACGGTTTTACAGAGTGAAACAAGTCAGCGAATGTCTGATTCATGTTCTCCAGCAGTTCTGGCTTAGTCTTGTGCTCTTTTTGGGCCATCTCCTGAACCATCTGTAGGAACATACAATAGCGAAAGATACCACATTATTCTACATATCCTGGACCAGTGACCTCTAAATTTGTGGTTTTTTGAACGACTAGTTCTTGCCGTGCAGTCTGAGAGCTTGCCTCCTGCCAGACGTTCCTTTCATATATACCCTTGTGATGACTTGGACAATAATATCGAAAGTTTGTGTGGTGCGAGCGTATCTGCTCGATCACATGCATGTCAGTCTTTCTGTAGGATACACCACTCCTTCCTGCCCAAAAAATGAATGCCGACTTGTTTAGCACCTTTTTTTATGATGATAGTCCAGCTATTTGCATCGGTGGTTGCATGATGATCTTTAAAGCAAGCGAACCAACTTCCCAAAAATGGATATAAAAATATTCTGTTTGGTTGCTATGTGTATGTGGTTGCCATTTCCTATTGATTTTTGTTTCGCAACTTGTGCCCGGTTCACAAGTGCAGTTGGCATCCTAGTACATAAGGGGAACTAGATCTTTCACTGATATTTTTGTTATTTTTCGTGCACCATGGAGCCACATCCTTAACACAAGGCACATAGGTCAGCGTGCCACTGTTATTAGCAAGGCTTCTGCTTCGTCTTAGCGCTGAATGTGACCGGTGTCCATGTTGCTTATTCAGCTGTAATAAGAATGAATCATAAGATACAATCATTTCCATAACTCTAGACACCCCCCTCTCTGAGGTGTTGCCAATAATGGAGCCAGATATGGAAACTCAAAAGCCACCAATGATGTAATCCTAAACTTGGTGTCCTTCCTTGAACATCTTAAGTCTTAGATTCTCCAAGCACCATATCGGTACATGGCTGTTTCCAGCAAAACTGAGACAATTGTTGGGTCTGACGGGACCCCCACGGGCTACCCAGATTAAAGGGGAACCGTGAATTGAGCGGAGGTCCTGCATTGCTCATCTATGGGGCTGACCTGTCTTTGACCCTCACATTTTTGTGATCATTGGGGGTTAGTAGGGTCATCCAAGAATTTCTGATGGCAGGAATCTGGTTAAAAAAAAATAAAAACAAATTTATCTTGATCTCCCCTGCCTCTCCAGTGCCACCACTTTGGTGGCCCTTACTGGTCTTTCTATTGGTCCCTTATATATACCCATGCGATGGCTGCAGCCATTTGGTGGTCCTGTGCTGTACATGGCAGGTCTTCTGCAGTGACCACATGGTTGATAATGGCACCGAAGATATATTTTCATTAATTCTTGGTATCCCCTATCATTCATTGTTATAAAGAGCATTAGGTGGTTAGTGAACCTTGATGTACTGTAGCATCGAGGTAACGTGGGCACTATCCCTGCACCCCCCCCCAGATTAGTGGGGGGCTGGCTGTAAAACCCAGCTGCTATTCCTTTACAACTGAGAAAAATATCCAACCCTGGCAAATAAATCACGATCAAAGGCAGCACAATCAGATCTAATCCCAGAACTGTAAAGGGGGTTTAGGACCCCCAGCAGCCTTACCTGTAGTCCTGTAACTCTGTGGAAACGGAGAAATGTGCGCCCGTAAAGGATTTACCAGAGTCGTCACATAATGTGGGACGTTCTGAGATCTTCTGCCAAATTAAAAGGTAAAACCCAAATACATGCACGGAAGGGCCATGTTAACACATTGACCACCAGAGCAGATCACTCTTTATTACTTCCTTTGGTCAGGGTTTTATAGGTATTTAACAGTCATACATGGTAACAAGGTAATTGACTCATCGCTAAATATGTGCTGGCATTAGCTTACATACATCTCATTGGCTGAAAGTGATTCTTACTGCGCCCAGGTGAGGAGTTTATCTACTCCTTAGTTTCTCCAACAGACGTTCCTAAGACCTCTGTAAACACCCCAAATACTATAACGAAAAAGATAAAATAACACCCACGAATTTGAAATCCCGATCACAACCAGTCACCTGTGCTAGAACTATAGACAAAAAAGCGTCAGATGAAATCATGGAGGCACAACAATTTTTTTTTTTTTTTTTTTTTTCGTTCCCAAAATTGAATGTAGACAATACGTACCACCAGCAATGTTCACATGTCAACACTCCCAACAACTAGATTATTTGTGACAAAGCAAATTGTGAGCAGCAATGTTGCCGAAAGCTCTCTAACCAAAGGCTGGCAGCCGGGAGTCACCGGGTACTTTGTGGTGATGTTATGTGAGAAGATCTGTAACTATGTGAGAACTTTCTGAGCCACATATCCGAGTAGCAGAACACGAGCGCGTGCCTTGCACGGCTTGTGGAAACCACAGGAAAGACGTACAGATTGCATCTATTGTGTGAGCAGCTCACGAGGTAGAAAAGCTTCCAAGAATAAAGGCAAATCTGCACGGGGGACCTTCTCCGACGCCCTGGTGGTGGAACGCTGACCGCTTTATTCTTGTGTTTCAGGGAAGCGATGCGGAACTATTTAAAAGAGCGAGGCGATCAGACCGTACTCATCCTCCATGCTAAGGTTGCACAGAAGTCCTACGGCAATGAGAAAAGGTTCGTATTCTGCTTCTCCCTGTGTTATCCTGGGCCATTTCCACAGAAAAAGATGATTTATGACTCGTGAGGCTGGGCAACCATCAAAGAGGTCCAATCATTTCTTTGCAAATCATTTTCACCTCTCATAGGCAACGGCGGAGTGAGCGGCGGTGACTGCCCTTGTTCACATATTCCCTGAAAGGGAACTTGTCAGGTCCCCTGACTTCCCCCAATTCCTACTACAGGTGCAAATCTCGTTATTCTCATGAAGATATACTGTGGTGTAAGTTCTCCGCGCTGCTATCTTTGAGGAATGGTAGTTTTTTTTTTTTCTTTTTTTTTTTTTTTTTCTGTAGCTTTGCATATGTTAATGAGGCAGGACTAGTCTGTTAAGGGTCTTATCCTCCGGACTAGTCCTGCCGTGACCTCATCTGTAGGTCTAGGATTCGATTTGTTACTGCAATTGGGCCTGCTTTTTTTTTTTTTTTTTACTCAGTTTGTCTCTTGCGCCTTGCTTTACATATTAATTTCTCCATTTTTTTTTTTTTTTTTTTTTTTTTTCATTTTTATTAATTTCATTGGGCTTGGGATTCCAGATGTTTTAGCTTGATTCAGAATTTGCAACTTTTTAGAAAAGTCGCCAATTACTTCCACTCTCGGAGGGATTTTGTGTACTCCAGAAATATTTACCCAAGTTTTGTCCTTTTTAGCAGACTTCTAAGGCTGTGTGCACACGTTTGCGTTTTTTAAGCGTTTTTTTTTCCCTGCAAAAACGCTTAAATGCATACATTAAGCATCCCATTATTAAAATGAATTCCGCAATTTTTGTGCACATGATGGGTTTTTTTCCGCAAAAAAAGCGCATCGCGGGAAAAAATGCAGCATGTTGATTAATTTTGCGGAAAAATCCACATTTTCAACTCTATTCAAGGAGAATGTGGATGCTCCGGGAAAAAAATGCGAAAAATAAAAATGCGGATTTCCTGGGAAGGAGTCAGGTTTTGCTCAGGAAAATTCTGCTTACGTGGGCACATAGCCTAACTGTAAAAAAAAAAATTGGAAAGAGGTATTCCCCTCTCCAGTATTTTATCTCAATATGTAGTAGGTGTAGTAGTAATAATATTAGCAAAGAGCTCCATTTAGAAATGTATTGTTCTTCCTATTCGCTATGTTTCTTACCCCATGTGCAGGGCATTGCAGTAGCTTAGGTGGTGTCCATGGTTACGACCACTCGTATAGTGACAGCTAGTTGTTAGCGGTGGTAACCATGGATACTTAAGCTACTGTGCCGTATTTTTCAGACCATAAGACGCATCCCAAATTTTGTGGAGGAATATAGCAGAAAAATGATTTTTATATTAGATGGGGGTCCGTCTTATTGTCCGAATTTAAGTGATCTTACCTGAGGGCCGGCGGTAGAGCGGGGGTCACTGGAGGCATGGTCCCTTCCTCAGGAAGCCGGCGGAGGCAGAAGTGGGACAGTGCTGCAGTCCCGGGGTGCGATGCTTCGGGTCTGGTGTCGGCGGTGAGGCAGATCATGGAGCAGGGTCTCTTCCTAAGGATGCCGGCGGTGGCAGAAGTGGGGCAATGCTGCAGTCCCGGGGTGCGATGCTGTGGGTCCGGTGTCGGCGGTGAGGCAGAGCATGGAGCAAGGTCCCTTCCTCAGGATGCCGGCGGCAGAAATGTGGCAACGCCACAGCCCGGTGTCCACGCTGAGCAGAACCGAGTGCATCACCGGTCTCTTGGCGGCCATCTTCTTGAGGCCGCGCATGCGCAGATGGAGATGTCGGCTGCCCTCAGCTTCAGGAAAATGGCCGCCGAGATCTCAATCTGCGTGCATGCCGCCTTCGGCGGTCCACGGCTTCGGGAAGATGGCCACAGGGAAAAACCACCGATGCACTCCACACTGCCGACACTCGGCATCGCCACATTTCTGGCGCCGCTGCTACACCACTGCCGCAACCCCTCGGTAAACCTGAGTTCGGACTATAAGACGCACCCTCCATTTTCCTCCCAAATGTTTTTGGGGAAAAAGTGCGTCTTATAGTCTGAAAAATATGGCAATTCCCTGCACATGGGGTAAGCAACATGGTGAATCAGAAGAACTATGCTACATTTCTAGTTGGAGGTATTTGGTAATGTTATTACTATTACACCTGCTACATATTGGGATAGGATCTTGAAAATGAGAATACCCCTTTTAATGACAAAAATGAAAAGCATTTTTTATGTTGCACAAAATGAACTGCTTGTGCTATTTAGTACTCGCACAAAATGTCAACGAATACCACAATGCAAAAGAGACTTCAAAAAAATCACAAATGAGGAATCAGGCCCTAGATTTTCAAATATTTACAGATCTTTTTTTTTTTTTACCTCCAACAAAAGGGATTGTGATAACTAATATAGTCATTTCTTCCATCAACATACCCAAATGAGGGCTTGGGCTGAATTTTGAGTTTAAAGTTGTAATTTTTTCTGACACAGTTCATTTTACCATGTCTTGTACTGAAAATTGGAAAAGAAATGTAAGTGTTGTGATGTTGCAGAAGAAAATCAGCAAATGCTTTTAGTCTCTGTTTTTACAGGGTTCACTAAGCAGTAAAGGTGAAATACATGTCATTACGGTTATGGCAGTGCTGACCCCTTACCGATATTGGACATAATGGTATATCTAATGTCTGCTCCTGGTTTTGGATGCAGAGTCTATAGCTGAGCCTGCATCTTTACCGGCAGATGATAGTTGTGTTATTCAGCCATCATCTGCCTCTAACAGCCAGGTGTAGAGTGGGAGCTCCATCTGCTGTCATTGACAGTGACTTTGAAAACTTGGGTAAGAAGGTGAAAGAACTGGGAGCGCAGGTGGTCTTCTCTTCCATCCTCCCAGTGGATGGCCATGGAACAAGGAGGTGGAATAAGATTCTGCATGTGAACAAATGGCTACGTCGATGGTGCCGTGAGGAAGGATTTGAATTTCTGGATCACAGAGTGAATTACTTATACGATGGACTACTTGCTAGAGATGGGGTGCACCTTACGAAGACTGGAAAACATGTATTTGGAAGTCGCCTTGCTACACTTGTAAGGAGAGCTTTAAACTAGAACAATGTGGGAAATGAAGCAAAAGGCCAGAAAAAGCCATACACCTGACAAATGCTATTGAGAACTCTGCTATTAGAAGTGGGAGGAAAGAACAAAGACAAAAAAATCTAAATAATAAAAATATTGGAGAAAGAGAAACCAATCACAAACTAAATGATTCTATGCTAATGCACAAAGCATGGGAAACAAACAAGGAGAATTGGAACTACTAACGCAGGAAAAGAAATATGTCATTGGAATCACGGAAACTTGGTGGGACAATACACATGATTGGAATACAAGGCTAGAAGGATACAACTTATTTGCTAGACACAGACTTGATAAACGACGAGGAGGTGTCGCATTGTATGTTAGAAACGCGTATATCTGCACAGAGATTGAAGCTTCAGAGACTGGAAGTTCTGTGGAAACTGTATGGGTAAGAATACAAGGACAGAACAATGGAAAGGACACCATTGTAGGCATTTACTACAGGCCACCTGTGCAAACTGAACATATGGATGAACTCTTTATGCATCAAATGGCCAAGTTCTCCAAAATATATGACATAGTTGTCATGGGAGATTTCAACTATCCAGACATTTGTTGGGATTCTCTCTCAGGCAAAACTAACAGGTCAAGGAAATTCTTATCCTCTCTTGCTGACAACTTTATCTTCCAAAAGGTAGGGGACAAAACAAGGGGAACTGCTACCTTGGATCTAATCCTTATAAACAGGGAGGAAATGGTTGAGGAGGTAAAAGTGGCTGGGACCCTAGGAGGTAGCGACCATGCTATTTTAGAAATTTGGATAACTATAGGAGGAAGACCTGTGAAGACTCAGATGTCAAGGTTAGATTTCAGAAAGGCAGATTTTAAGGGATTCAGAAAGAGAATTGGAGGGATCCAATGGCTGGTTATCCTTAAGGACAAAAATGTCCAGGAAGGATGGGAACTCTTGAAAAATAAAATACTCAAAGCACAATTGTTAAGAATTCCGAAAAGAGGGAAGAATAGGAAGCATTTAAGGAAACCAGGATGGATGATCACAGAACTTAAGCACATGCTAAAAAAGGAAGAAAGAAATGTTTATAAAATGGAAAGAGGGAGGCATATCTAAAGAATATAATGCTGTCTGCAGAACTTGCAGGGCACAAATCAGATTAGCTAAAGCTGACAATTGAGGCTTGCAAGAGACGTCAAAAGCAATAAAAAGGATTTTGGGGATATGTCAAAAGTAAAAGAAAAGTCAAAGATATTATAGGATTTTTACATGATGAAAATGATGAAATTGTAAGACAGGATGTTGAGAAGGCCGAACTTTTAAATTCCTATTTTGCATCTGTTTTCTCTCAGACAAGAAATGTAACGTATACTGTTCTTCACTGTCCTATTAAGGGAATAGAAGAATCCAGGATATCTATAAACAGATAGATAGTGAGGAAACACTTAGCTGACCTAAATGAATTCAAATCTCCAGGTCCAGGTGAATTACACCCCAGAGTACTGAAGGAGATAGCAGAAGAATTTTTTGAACCCCTCTCCATAATCTTTGAAAATTCTTGGAGAACAGGAGAAGTCCCAGAAGACTGGAGAAGAGCAAATGTTGTTCCTATCTTCTAAAAGGGGAAGAAGGTGGACCCAGGCAGCTATAGGCCAGTGAGTCTGGCTTCTATACCAGGAAAGATCTTTGAACAAATTATTAAACATCATGTGTGTAAGTACCTGGATAAGAATGAAGTGATTAAACAGTCAGCATGGGTTTGTAACTAATAAGTCATGTCAGAATAACTTATTTTTCTTCTATGACGGAATCACTGACTGGGTGGATCAGGGAAATGCTGTAGATATAGTATATCTTGACTTCAGCAAAGCATTTGACAAAGTATCTCACACAATCCTTACTGAAAAAATGACAAAGTATGGAATGGACAAGGCAACTGTTAGGTGAATTCATAACTGGCTTAGTAATCGGACCCATAGAGTGGTCGTAAATGGCTGCACATCCAGTTGGAAGAATGCGGTAGATAAGCCCCTGGTGGCGGTACCGGCAGCTGATAGGGCTAATATGGGGTGACAACAGAAATAAACACTTGGAATAAATCACTCTGTTTGTAATGACTCTATCTAACATATGAGTTTCACTTTTTGTATTGAACTGAGATAAATTAATTTTTTGATTGATATTCTAATTTAATAAGATGCAGCTTTATATATGTTGTGGTACATGATCCTCTCTCCTGCTTCTCGGGGTGGCCTCACATATCGGCATTTCATAGGCCGGGTATGGACTGCGATTTCTGGACCGCTCAGATGACTCCTGACCTGACCTATGGCTCAGGCGTTTATGAAGCAGTTAGATCAGAAGATGGTCTGGAAGTTGTTGGAAATGCATAGACCACGGGATGTGGGAACGTGAAGCCGCCTTACACTTGTGAAGAAGACTCCAAAATGTTTTCATCTGTCTAGTATACAGGTTACATGTGCGATCTTGTTGGCCCACATGACCCGCTGCCCAGGACTTATTTCCATGAACGCCTCACTTGCCTGACTGATACCGACTCAAGTCTCAGTTTTGTTTTTGGTAATGACTTTGCTGAGCAAAGCAGACGCCTCCCTACATCCATTGTGAAACGTTTCTGCCCTCCAGCTCCTGTAGATGCTTACACTCCTCCCAATGTTGGAGCCGTGTATAACTCTGCAGACCCATGCTGTGGTCCCTGCTGCCAGCCTTTATAGTTACAGGTTACTTCCTTGGTTCGTGCGTCTGAAGTGGATTGAAAAAAAGCCCCAGCTCTCCATAGCAGCTGCTCCACGCAGGCAAGCCATGGTGTCATGTATCACAATGACTGGCCTGGAAAGGGGAACCCCTAAAGACTCTTACTATTAAGTGTGATTTTAATCAGATTGTGCTCCTTCTTCCAAAGATGGCAAATAACATACAAAGAATAACATCCTACGCTTTTTTTTTTTTTTTTCTGTAAATTAATTTTTAAGCTGTTTTTTTAATGCATTTTTTTAGTCTTTTTGTGGGAACGAAGACAAGTTTTTTTTTTTTTTTTTTTTTTAAATACAAATCACAATCTGTTCAAGAAGTCACCCTCCTCCAATCAGAGTTTTTATCCTCTTAATATATTGCAGTCATCATATTATATACCACTTGATGGGAGGAGTGCTTCTTTAAGGATAACAAATAACAGAAGTCTTGTAATTTAACGGTGTGCACATGTTGCAGATTTGGTGCGTTTTTACCATGCAGATTTTCTAGAAAAACCTGAAGCAATCCTGATGCCAGCAAAGTGAATGAGAGAACTGAAGTGCCATGCACACATTGCTTATTTTTGACTTGCTGATTAGGTGCAGAAAATCTGCTGCATGTCAATTCTTTGCATTTTTGCCCTGCGATTTTCACCATATTGACTTCACTCAAATTAGTCAAAAAGATGTGTTTTTCCTGCCAAGAGATGCAGAAGTTTTACTCAACGTGTGCACATACCCTTAGAGTCAAGCTTCCTGTTTCAGGAAACACACGTACATGAGCCACAATGAGCAGACACGCAGCTTATCTTTTGTATTGAAGTGTCTAATGCGCGTGTGCAATATGTCATTGTGGCAGGAGGAGGGGTGACTGCCTATTGTGATGGCTGGATCCTGTTATCAAATGTTATCAGTCACCGTACCCTGCCTCTGCTGCTAAGGAAACTGATGTAAGCTCCTCCAGAAACGACAGTCAGTGTGAACATTACAAGATTTTTTGTTTTGTTTTTAAATAAGTTTGTGCTATAAGAAAACATTAAACATAATCTGATTTTAATCTATAGTTTGATTGTCTCCTTGAATGTTAGTTGTTAGTGCTCTCGTCTCTTATTTTATATTTTAGTTACTTTATAGGGTATGTGCACACGTTGCGGATTTGGCCCTGCGGAACCGCAGCAGATCTGCAAGTGATGTATGTTAGCCTATGGAAAACAAAAACAGCTGTGCACATGCTGCGGAAAATTCCGCTCGGAAACACAGCGGTTTATTTTCCGCAGCATGTCAATTCTTTGTGCGGAATCAGCAGCGTTTTTACGCCCATTCCATTATAGGAATCGGCAGGTAAAACGCAGGTCTTTTTACTTGAGGACTCTGCAGATTCCGCGCGGAAAAATCCGCACACGACTCCGCAATGTGTGCACATACCCTTATTATTTTTCTGTAATTTAAAGCCAGACTGGTGCGTTACAGCCACAACGTATTAACCGTTTCAAGCGCCGCCTCTCCTGGGGAGAATAGATGTCATCTACTGAGGGGGCTGCCCTGTCAGGCCAGCAGATCATACAGGACTTGTATATTTTTGGGTGCCGATGTATTCTTGTGGTGTACGTCATGAACGGCCTTCTGGGAAAGTTGCAGATTTTGCACCCATGATCTCAAAATATGAACATGGTCTGCTTTTTTTTTTTTTTTTTAATTTTGAATATCTTTTTTGACGTTTTTCCCTTCTGGTAGTAGGGATAATATTTGCACTTTTTAATGTGTACTAATGAAACCTAAATTACAAAGGGAAATGTCAATCCCCAATACATTTATATGTTCTGAATGGAGAAAACTGGGCACATTAAAGAGGCCACTCAGCACTTTATACATTCCGGCACCTCCATGCACTTCTTGTTCCAAAGTTATCTGCACACCGTGTTACCAGGCAGAATCCGCCTGAATAAGCTCTGCGAAACAGCCACAATAAGAGAACATGATGCACCGCAATGTAAAAACAGCATTTTAAATGTATGTGTTTAGTCTCTTGTCAGAAACAGTTAAAGGTAGTACCGTGTTTATTCATCAGGTGGCTTCCGCTAGATATCATTTAAACTGGAGATTTAAAGGCCGGCATTAACGCCAGTGAAGCTGCTGCAAGTGAAACACTGCCACCTTTCTACTGAGGTTACTTTGCATAGTAAAACCTTTATAAAGTATCAAATGGCTGGACATACCGGAAGTGAGGGTTTTTTTTTTTTTTTTTCCCTCAATGCAAGTGTGACCCAAAAAGAAAACCGATACACCACACCTCCTTTATCCCCTTCTGGACATAGCCAGTTTCCATCGGGTTCAATTTTTCCGCTTAATTTTTCCAGAAGCCATACCTTTTTTTTTTTTTCTTTTTTTTTTTTTTTGTTTCCCGTCCACATAGGTTTGTTTCAGGACGAGTTGTACTTTTTGGATAGCGTCACAAATATTTCCTTTTTTCTACAGCGTACATTGTGTAGTAAAAATTACCTGGCTACTTGATTTTCCCTTTCGGTACGATTATTGCAATACCAAACATCTTCAGTGTTTTTTTTTTTTTTGTTGTTGTTTTTTTTTCAGTGGTTAAAAAAAAAAAAGTTTGGCATTTTCCAAGACCCATAATGCTTTCATTGTTTGATCGATAGTGCTGTGTTATAAGGCTGTGTGCCCACATAGCGATTTTTAAGCGTTTTTGCCGCGATTTTTGGTGCGAAAACGTTTAAAAATCGTGTACAGAACGCCCCCCATGCATTCCTATGGCATTCCGCACATGCTGTGCTAATGCTGCGCTTTTTTCCGCGGCGGAATCTCATCGCGGAAAAAATCGCAGCATGCTCATTCTTTTGTGCGGAATCGCAAAGAATTGCCGCGATTCCGCACCCATAGGAATGCATGAGAATCGCTGACTTCCCGCATGTGGCTATGCCCACCATGCGGGAAGTTAAGCGTCTCATGTGCGGTTGGTACCCACGGTGTGGAGGAGAGGAGACTGTCCTCCAGGCCCTGGGTACCATACCCCTGTAAAAAAAAGAATAAAAAATAAAAAATCGGGGTATATTTACCTTCCGGCGTCCCGCGCTGCATTCCCGGCCTCAGCGTTCCCAGTAATGCCTTGCGGCACAGTCCTGTGATGACGTAGTCTCGCTTGACTGTAGCGGTCTCGAGAGATCGCTATAGCAACGCGAGACCAACATCATCACAGGTCTCGCAAGGCATCGTTGGGAACGCTGAGGCCCAGGAACGCAGCGCGGGACGTTGGAAGGTAAATATACCCCGATTTTTTTTTTAATTTTTTTTTTAATTTTTTTACATTCTATCTTTTACTATTGACGCCACATAGGCGGCCTTAATAGTAAAAACCTGGTCACACTTGTCAAACACTATGTTGGACGAGTGTGACCGACCTGTCAATCACGTTCCAAGCGATTTGAAGAATCGCTTGGAAAGTGATTGACAGGTCGGTCACACTCGTCAAATCGCTTGGAAAGTGCTTGAATATCGCACCCGAAAATCGCGGCAAAATCGCGCAGAAAAAAACGTGCGATTTCTGGGAAGGAGTCCAGTTTTCAGTGTCCGGATTAAAACGCTACATGGGCACATAGCCTTAAGGGTGTTTTTTTTATGTTTTATTGTTTTTTGGTGATTTTTGCGTTGCCATTTTGTGATATAAAATTTTGTTCACTAGCATTTTTTTCAGTGTTGCAGTGACCAAAATAAAACACAATTTTTGCTTTGTTTACTTATGTGGTTAATTTGTATATTTTGTATGGACTTTTCTGAGTGTGGCGATACCAGATGTGTACTTTTTTATTTTTAATTGTGACATTTTTTTTTTTTTTTTTTCATTAAAAAAAAATCCCTGTAGTTACCCTTTTGGGAACTTGAAACTGTGACCGTCTGATCACTTGCTATATACTTTTTCCCTTTTAATCACTTAAGTTTCATCTTTTGTGAGACTTGACCTAGAGACAGGGATTCTACCATTTTTTTTGTGATAAATGACATAAACTGTGATAAATGGCTTTGCTCGTTTTATAGTTTTGGTCATTATTGAGACAGTGTTGATAAATATGTGTAACTGATTTATACATTTTGTTCTCCCAATAAAATCACATTTAAAAAAAGTCATCCTTGTGTTCTCAGCAACAGGCTGTGTAACTGGCTCGGGGTTATTGTCACTGCCTGGTAATGGCCCGTGTGTAACCAGGGCTGTGGAGTCGGAGTCGGTGCTCATTTTGGTGGAGTCGGAGTTGGAGTCGGTATAAAATGGACCGACTCCGACTCCTAAAATATATAATAAATTGGGTACAGTAATTCAATGCAGGATGTGCTGAATATTTTTTCATAGGAGTTTGGGAAAGTTATGAAATGTCCTATAAATGGCTGTTCTATTCCTGATCTAAGGCTACATTCACACACAGCGTTTTTCCTGTGTTTTTTGAGGATACGTTTTTCAGCTGCAAAAGCAGATCAGCTTTTTAAAAAACTGCATCACCTGAAAGGTTTTTGAGCTCATAGATAATGTTTTCAATAGCAAAAGCAGATTAGAAATCTGCTCTATCCATCCATTTATCCATATCTGTCTATCCATATCGTATCTGTATCAAAAAGAATGAAAACCGGGTAGTACACCAATATATATTCTGTTCTATCTAAATATCTTGATTATTGGGTCATAAAAATGATTAAATGTCTGAGGTTCACATTGTACTACAATAAATTTTTCACTTAAATATAAGCAATATATGTGGGAGTCGGAGTCATGGAGTTGGAGTCGGTGTAAGGGAAATTGAGGAGTCGGAGTCGCAGGTTTGGCTTACCGACTCCACAGCCCTGTGTGTAACCTGCTCGGGGTTATTGCCACTGCCTGGTAATGGCCCGTGTGTAACCTGCTCGGGGTTATTGTCACTGCCTGGTAATGGCCCGTGTGTAACCTGCTCGGGGTTATTGTCACTGCCTGGTAATGGGCTGTGTGTCACCTGCTCGGGGTTATTGTCACTGCCTGGTAATGGGCCGTGTGTCACTTGCTCGGGGTTATTGTCCCTGCCCGGTAATGGCCCGTGCGTAACCTGCTCGGGGTTATTGTCACTGCCTGGTAATGGGCCGTGTGTCACCTGCTCGGGGTTATTGTCACTGCCTGGTAATGGCCCGTGTGTCACTTGCTCGGGGTTATTGTCACTGCCTGGTAATGGCCCGTGCGTAACCTGCTCGGGGTTATTGTCACTGCCTGGTAATGGGCCGTGTGTCACCTGCTCGGGGTTATTGTCACTGCCTGGTAATGGGCCGTGTGTCACCTGCTCGGGGTTATTGTCACTGCCTGGTAATGGGCCGTGTGTCACCTGCTCGGGGTTATTGTCACTGCCTGGTAATGGGCCGTGTGTCACCTGCTCGGGGTTATTGTCACTGCCTGGTAATGGGCCGTGTGTCACCTGCTCGGGGTTATTGTCACTGCCTGGTAATGGCCCGTGTGTCACCTGCTCGGGGTTATTGTCACTGCCTGGTAATGGCTCGTGTGTCACTTGCTCGGGGTTATTGTCACTGCCTGGTAATGGGCCGTGTGTCACCTGCTCGGGGTTATTGTCACTGCCTGGTAATGGCCCGTGTGTCACCTGCTCGGGGTTATTGTCACTGCCTGGTAATGGGCCGTGTGTCACCTGCTCGGGGTTATTGTCACTGCCTGGTAATGGGCCGTGTGTCACCTGCTCGGGGTTATTGTCACTGCCTGGTAATGGCCCGTGTGTCACTTGCTCGGGGTTATTGTCACTGCCTGGTAATGGCTCGTGTGTCACTTGCTCGGGGTTATTGTCACTGCCTGGTAATGGGCCGTGTGTCACTTGCTCGGGGTTATTGTCACTGCCTGGTAATGGCTCGTGTGTCACTTGCTCGGGGTTATTGTCACTGCCTGGTAATGGGCCGTGTGTCACCTGCTCGGGGTTATTGTCACTGCCTGGTAATGGCCCGTGTGTCACCTGCTCGGGGTTATTGTCACTGCCTGGTAATGGGCCGTGTGTCACCTGCTCGGGGTTATTGTCACTGCCTGGTAATGGCCCGTGTGTCACCTGCTCGGGGTTATTGTCACTGCCTGGTAATGGCCCGTGTGTCACTTGCTCGGGGTTATTGTCACTGCCTGGTAATGGGCCGTGTGTCACCTGCTCGGGGTTATTGTCACTGCCTGGTAATGGCCCGTGTGTCACTTGCTCGGGGTTATTGTCACTGCCTGGTAATGGCCCGTGCGTAACCTGCTCGGGGTTATTGTCACTGCCTGGTAATGGGCCGTGCGTAACCTGCTCGGGGTTATTGTCACTGCCTGGTAATGGGCCGTATGTCACCTGCTCGGGGTTATTGTCACTGCCTGGTAATGGGCCGTGTGTCACCTGCTCGGGGTTATTGTCACTGCCTGGTAATGGGCCGTGTGTCACCTGCTCGGGGTTATTGTCACTGCCTGGTAATGGGCCGTGTGTCACCTGCTCGGGGTTATTGTCACTGCCTGGTAATGGGCCGTGTGTCACCTGCTCGGGGTTATTGTCACTGCCTGGTAATGGCCCGTGTGTCACCTGCTCGGGGTTATTGTCACTGCCTGGTAATGGCTCGTGTGTCACCTGCTCGGGGTTATTGTCCCTGCCCGGTAATGGCCCGTGGGTCACCTGCTCTGGGTTATTGTCACTGCCCGGTAATGGCCCGTGGGTCACCTGCTCTGGGTTATTGTCACTGCCCGGTAATGGCCCGTGTGTAACCTGCTCATCTTGTTTCCAGTATTTATAGAGCAATGTTTCTCATCAGAATAAAGTTTCCCGATGGGCAATGAAACAAGTTCGCCACCTAGTGGTCATTTACTCACCTGATTATTAAGTCTTTTCTGAGTCTAACCAAGCATTGTAGGGCCACGACTTGCGTTATTTCCTCCTCCTCAAGAATAATTGGGCTTCAGATTTTTTTTTCTCTCTAGTTGTGACAACCTTGGAGATATTCTACCTGAAATCTAGGCTGTTTTATGTTCTGGAACACACAGACCAATGATGAGCCAGTTGTATTAAGAGGCCTGCTTTTTTCTCTTGGGGGACCTTCTGGTTTAGACCTGGGGTGCTTTCCCAAAAAAAAAATAAAAAAAAAAAAAAAAAAAAATAATATTTTGTCCATCTCTTTATATTTTATGTTATTTGGGTAGGCACGGTTTTGTGCCCCTGTGAGCCCCCTGCAGAGGTTTACACCGAGCATTTCTAGAATATTGATTCCCAAGGATTGGCTGTGGCGGAACGATCTTGGTTTAACACTCGTCTGCCTTTAACCCCTTGCAGATTTTTTTGCCCTCCCCCCTGTGTCTATCTCATGGGAAGTGGATGGAAGAAAAAGAAGGACCAGATGGAACGAGACGGCTGCTCGGAGCAGGAGTCTCAGCCTTGTGCCTTCATTGGCATCGGGAACAGCGAGCAAGAAATGCAGCAGCTGAACCTGGAAGGAAAGGTGGGTGTTGTAATGGTCCACGACCCGAAGCTTGCCTTCAGAAAACCCAGGCTCTTGGCTGCAGTTTATTTTTTAAAAAAGCTTCAATCCTCCTCCCCAGGTCCAGCGCCAAGTCTCTACTGCTGCTCCCAGCGTCAGTTGATGTCCATGGCACTGATGTCACGTCTGCAGCGCTGCTGGCAATCCATAGCTCAGCCTCTTTCCCCAGGGTGATTGCACAAGCTGCTGCGCTCAATAATTGTCTGCAGCGCTGCAGGCACTGGGAGCAGTGGTGGAGACTCTGCACCAGACTCGGGGAGCATGAGTATAGACTACTTTCTTTACTCCTCTAGGACAGGGTTCCCCAACTCCAGTCCTCAAGGCCCACCAACAGGTCATGTTTTCCGGATTGCCTTAGTATTGCCCAGGTGATAATTGTTTCACCTGTACAATACAAGGGAAATCCTGAAAACATGACCTGTTGGTGGGCCTTGAGGACTGGAGTTGGGGAACCCTGCTCTAGGAGACTGACTGTGTGGGGTTAGCACAGTTATCAGTTTACTAATCTATTTCCAGGAGGAATGACCAAGGGAGTAAAAGAAGAAAGCTGCTCCAATATTTTCCAAGATCTTACTAAGATGGAGAAGTGTGGAGCAGCAACAGGTCGTCCTATAGTCAGCGCCACCTTCCTTTATGTAAAATATTAGGAGAACCGCCCGATATGTTCCCAGGCGCTTTCTAGCTTAGGTTGGCCCTCTGCAGTCATCTCTTGTGCATTGTTTCCCAACCTGCGGCTCTTCAGCTTTTCCAAAACTACAACTCCAGTTGTTCCCCGACAGTAAGGGACCGTCACGCCATGGTGGGAGCTGCGGAGCCACAGGTTGGAGAGCACTGTGCTTTCGAGTCGTGAGGAAGACAACCATCCAAGCCTTTCACATTGCAGTGGCATGCGGCCCTCCTGTGGGTGAATATTGGTGAGGGGGGCCGTCATCTAAAATCATTTTCTGATGGGCCAAATACACAGGGATGGAGGAGGACTTCGGTAGTCCGTCCTGTAAAAGAAACAAGGGATGCTCTTAACTTCCCAAGCGGAAGGGACAGAGCGGTCAGGAATAGTATGGAGCACTCGCGTAAGGGATGCAAATTTCTGTCTTGGACTGGAGAACATATGGCAGTCTGCTTTATGTGCAAAGCTACTTTATTTTAATACTGAATTTTCTCATTTCTCCCTCCAGAATTATTGCACTGCCAAAACCCTGTACATATCTGACTCGGACAAGAGAAAGCACTTCATGTTATCAGTGAAAATGTTCTATGGAAATAGTGACGACATTGGCGTGTTCCTAAGCAAACGTATCAAGGTCATCTCTAAGCCATCGAAGAAGAAGCAGTCACTAAAAAATGCCGACTGTAAGTGCCCGCGGCTTACCCTCCAGTCTCCACCATCGGCCCCACATAGCGAAGCACGGTCCAGATTCTTTAGTGTTGCCTTGTTGGCTTCTGAGGGTCTTGGAGTTTGATGGATTGGGTTAACCCTGTAATGTTTAATGGAAGTTTTTGTATTGCATCTTCTGATGATTTTTGGGTACACTCTTCTTATGAAGGCATGATACAACACTAAGAGATGTCATCACTCTGTAATAATTGGGGTTAGCCCTCCGGGACCCTCTTATCCTGGCGATGAAGAGGCTGCTATAATTTTCTCCTGCAGAGTTGGTGCTCTTAACCACCCAGCCATGCAGAAAACTGCTGCAGCAAGTGGGTGACACGATGCAGGCAGGGTCTGATTGTGCTGCCGATGGTTTGGGCGGAATGAATCCTCTGTCGAGTTCCCTTTATTAAAGTCTAGCCCTAGTTTATTAAAGGCTAGTGATTTGTTTTTTGTCTTTCCATTCTTCTTTCATGACATGAAAACACCACCTCTGAGGGAAGGGTTTGGTATTTGGTGACTTTATTCTGTAAAGCAGACGCTCTAAAAAGTCGCTTCTTGATGAGGAATTTGCTAACTCTTCTATGGGGTGTAATATTTCATGGGTGGTGTTGTGTTTTCTAAGTCCCGCTCTCTCTCTCCTGCAGTGTGTATTGCATCAGGGACAAAAGTGGCACTATTCAACCGGCTGCGATCACAGACGGTCAGTACAAGATATTTGCACGTCGAAGGTGGAAACTTCCACGCCAGTTCGCAGCAGTGGGGAGCGTTTTACATCCATCTTTGTAAGTACCAGTTTTGCATTTTAGCTTTATATAGGCAATGACAGCAGACATTTGATGACTATACTACAGCTCTGGGGGCTGTGCTGGCAGGTACAGGTCACCCACCATGTGTAACGTGCGGTCCTGAGCTTTGCTAGCACAGTCTGGATCACTGTGTGCACCTGGAGAGACACAGGTTCTGCGGCTTGCGATGTAATAAAAGAAATTGGAAAATGATGATCAAGGGGAAGAATTGTAGTCACATGCAGATAACACGCGTCACAATGCTCAGGCCTGTAATACTTTTGTCTGATTTCTGCAGTGGATGATGAAGAGTCTGAAGGAGAGGAATTCACCGTGCGGGATGGTTACATTCATTATGGGCAGACAGTAAAGCTTGTATGTTCGGTTACTGGCATGGCACTCCCTAGGCTGGTAAGTGATCCTCCATTACCGCACATGTTAACACATTTCACATGGAATTGTAATTTTCATTCCATGTGACAGTCTTTCGCATCACTGCGGTTTTCAGGAGAACAGCTATTTTACAGTTGTGGCACTGAAAAGGCTGTGCTTCTGCAAAACTATCTGCCCACCTAACAACACACCGTGGCTTTTACCTGTTCTGTATGACCCAAGGCTTGTTTCACATGTATTTTGGTGTCTGGGCCCCGGCCGCCGGTGTCTGGCCCAAGCCGGAACAGCATTTATTTTTTTGTATATACCTATAACAGGGCCCTTATGACAAAACTGAAGCATCCCTTCCTTTAGCACCTTTATTGCTATGTACGTCTAATGTTCTGTGCAGATCATCCGGAAGGTGGATAAGCAGACGGCCTTGTTAGACGCAGATGATCCCGTTTCTCAGCTCCACAAATGTGCGTTCTACCTGAAGGACACGGAGAGAATGTACTTATGCCTTTCTCAGGAACGAATCATTCAGTTTCAAGTGAGTGTTTGTTTGCCTTGTGATACCTCCCAGCACTTTACTTTCAGTGGGGAAAATAAGTATTTGATCCCTTGCTGATTTTGTAAGTTTGCCCACTGACAAGGACATGAACAGTCTATAATTTTAAGGGTAGGTTAATTTTAACATTTGAGAGATAGAATATCAAAAATAAAATCCAGAAAATCACATTGTATAAATTATATAATTTTATTTGCATTTTGGCCGCAGCCATCCTTATAAAGCTCTTTGGTCTTGCCCATGTTGTAGAGTTTTACAGTCTGACTGATTCTGTGGACAGGAATCTTTTATAAAGGTGACTATGTAAGATAGCTGTCTTTAATGCAGGTAATGAGTTGATTATGAGCGTCTAACTCATGGGTCTCAAACTGCATTCCTCGAGGGTCGCAAACCATGTGTGTTTTCAAGAGTGCAGTTTGGGACCTCTGGTCTGTAGGAGCCAGAACTCTTAACCCCTTTCCGACATCAGGGGTAATAGTGTACCGATGTTAGACTCCCTCCGTTTGATGTGGGCTCCAGCGCTGAGGCCCCACATCTTTCCTGAGACATGTCAGCTGTTTTGAACAGCTGACATGTGCCCGGAATAGCCGCTGGTGGAATATCGATCCACCCGCAGCTATTAACTCGTTAAATGCTGCTGTCAAACTCTGACAGCGGCATTTAACAATTGCTTCCGGCAGTCGCGCCGAAAATCCGTCCACCAGTGACCCGCGTAATGTGATCGCGGGTCACCGATGTGTTAGCATGACAACCAGAGGTCTCCTGGAGACCTCTATGGTTGTCATTGCTGGGTTGCTGTGAGCGCCACCCAGTGGTCGGTGCTCATAGCAAGTGAGTAAATCTGCCATATAGAGGCGACCTGATCATCGTCTGTATGTAGCTGAGCCGATCAGGCTATGGCAGCTTCTAGTCTCCCATGGATACTGTTTGAAGCATGCCAAAAGTAAAAAAAAATATGAAGAAAATAAAAAATCAAATCACCACCTTTCGCCCCATTCAAAATAAAGCAATAAAAATCAAATCAAACATACACATATTTGGTATTGCCGCGTTCAGAATCGCCCGATCTATCAATATAAAAAAGGATTAAACCGATCGCTGAACGGTGTAGTGTGAAAGAAAAGTCAATGCCAGAATTACGTTTTTTTGTTTTTTTTTGTCGCCGCGACATTGCATTAAAATGCAATAACGGGCGCTGAAAAGATCATAGCTGCACCAAAATGTTATTAAAAATGTCAGCTCGGTGCGCAAAACATAAGCCCTCACTCAACCTGAGATCATGAAAAATGGAGACGCTGTGGGTCTCAGAAAATGGCGCCATTTTTTTTTGTCCAAGTTTGGAAAATTTTTTCACCACTTGGATAAAAAAGAACCTAGCCATGTTTGGTGTCTATGAACTCGAAATGACCTGGATAATCATAATGGCAGGTCAGTTTTAGCATTTAGTGAACCTAGCAAAAAAGCCAAACAAAAGACAAGTGTGGGATTGCACTTTTTTGCAATTTTTCCGCATTTGGAATTTTTTTGTTTTCTCCCATTTTCTAGTACACGACATGGAAAAACCATTGGTGTCGTTCAAAACTTCAATTCGTCCTGCAAAAAACAAGCCCACACAAGGCCATATTGATCTAAAAGTATAAAAGTTATGGCTCTGGGAAGGAGGGGACCGAAAACGCAAAACCGAAAAAAGCTTTGGGGGTTAAGGGGTTAATGGTTGGTAAATAGTTGTTTCTCACTGCAAAATGCAAATAAATTTATATAATTTATACAATGTGATTTTCTGGATTTTATTTTTGATATTCTGTCTCTCAATGATATAATTAACCTACCCTTAAAATTATAGACTGTTCTTGTCAGTGGGCAAACTTACAAAATCAGCAAGGGAGCAAATACTTATTTCCCCCACACTATATCTGCACTATGCTGCTAATAAGAGGACTGCTCAACAGAAGCTGAAGACTTATAATGTCTGGAGACCTTCATCACGAAGTTTCCCGATTTCTTTTTTTCCCCTATGAGATTCCAGTGTTGGAGCAGTGCATTATATGCAGTTTTTTTAATCTGAGTTTTTCTTGTCCTTCTAAAAAAAAATTAAAGAAAACTTCCATGAAAATTTTTTTTTTCAGGGTCTAAAAGTTAAATTTGGTAAAAGTTAAACATTTGTATTTTAAATGAAATGATGGGGAAGTAATAATGTTTTTGTTTTTTTTTTTCCCCAAAAAAAAATATTCACAGATTCCCCAGCCACTGCAGTGATGACGTTCATCCATAGGGGCTGTCCACAGCAGAAAACTGACTGTAGCACAGAGGTGCACAAACGTTTCTGGTCTGAGGGCCCCATTGTCATGTTAAGTCTTGCACAAGGGCCACATAATGACTTTGGGTATCTCCATGTGAGACAATTCTAGCATATTGACATTATATGCCAAAGATGTCAGATAGTGGTAGAGAAAGTGGAATCTGCACTTGTGCAATGATGGAGGACCCCTTTACCCCCAGCGAGCACGTAGGAAAGGGAAAAGGGAAGGCCATGCGTGAGTGTGGCTGTCCCCGTTGTAAACCTAAATGCCGCAAACTACACTGTACAGCGCCACAAGCATGGCTGGCCACTTTCATTTTTCTGGAGTACTAGAGGTGTCATGGGACCCAATTCTTCTAAAAAATGTATGGGGAAAGAGACAGAGGACAATGTGCCAACAATCTTATTCTTTGCATGTAATTTCCATACCTAAGAGCCACACAAGCCAGCATTTCTGTGATCAGATGATGAAGGGCGGCACAGTATTGCATAGCGGGCCACGTGTGGCCCCCAGACTGTAGTTTGTGTACCCCTTATGTGGCGGATCAAGGTCATCACTGCAGCAGCTTCTGGGAGTCCTTAAAGTGAGCGTGGAATTTTTTTTTAATTTTATTTTTTGTTTGTTTTAGCTTTCGGAAACCTCTTTATTAGTGATGAGCGAAGGTGCTCAGATAAGGTGGGTTCAAGTCCCCGTGGCTGCATGATTCGCAGCTGTTAGTCACAACACCTGCGGGGATTGCCTGGGAGTCCCTAACAAATAGCCACGGGGACTTGAACATATAACACCCGAGCGTGCCCAGCTGCACCTTATCCAAGCACGATCGCTCATCACTACTCTTTAAAGGGAATCTGTCACCTGAATTTGGCGGGCTATTTAAATGACTTCAGTCCGGTCCGATGGATGGTGTTTCCTATCCATTCCTCCTCCCCATCCTTGGCCACCCTCCGCAGTATTTTCTGGAATTGGAGTAGGTGTCCGCCATAGTCCGCACGTGCGCAATGCAATCTTGCCTCGCGCACACGCAGTATGCTTTGCCCAACTGCGGGCAAAGTCTAAAAGCATTACTGCACATGTGCCGGTTAACTATGCCCCAGAAATATTTCTCTGTGTTCCGGGACATAGTTAACCGGCGCATGCGCAGTAATGCTTTTAGGCTTTGCCTGCAGTCGGGCAAAGCATACTGCGCGTGCACAAGGCTAAATTGCATTGCGCACGCGTGGACTATGGCAGGCACCTACTCCAATTCCAGAAAATATTGCCCATCGGACCGGACTGAAGTCATTTAAATAGCCTGCCAAATTCAGGTGACAGATTCCCTTTAACAATCATTTCTGCATGTCCCACACACAAGATAAACCCATGACCCGTCTCTGCAGATTTGGTATACATACATACTCGTAGCATTAATCAGTGTCCGTTTGCAGTGATGTGCGATTTCACCAGTTTCCCATCAGAACGGCACATGTCGGGTTCCCTACCATCTTGACGACGCCTTGTCTTGTTTTCACCTTATGACTGGCCACCATTTTTAGCATTTTGTTTCTTTCCCCCTAAACAAAAGGCCACTCCATGCCCCAAAGAGCCCAACAAAGAGATGATTAATGATGGCGCTTCATGGACAATCATTAGCACAGATAAGGCAGAATACACGTTCTATGAAGGTATGGGACCCGTATACGCACCTGTGACCCCTGTGCCTGTCGTGGAAAGTCTTCAGGTAAGGCCCTGCCGACTCTGTAGTGGTAGGATACTGTATTGCTCTGTGCATTAAGACCTCCAAATGCTTATAGGGTGTGTGACTACAGTGACGCCATTAGCAACGACTGGATAGTCACTTGTCGGGGCTAAATTGTGATCGGAAATACCCCATCCGCAGCTGACCATAGCCCTGCAGGAGAAGCGTCATCTGTAGAGCACAACCGGCACCTGCTTTCTATCATTTATTACTTTTGACAATGGAGGAGAAGTTTTACAATTAAATCCACAATATGGTTTTTAGATTCAAGTCTGAGAAAATGTGTGTGTGTGTGTGTGTGTGTTAGAAAGATGGATATCTCTATACAGAATTTGACCTTTTTTTTTTTTTTCTTTTTTTCTTTGTGAACTTCACTACAGACGCCATATTGAAGGCACATACATTAATCCAATGGTTTTGGGTGCATAGTATATCGATGTTATCAGCACATCTCCTGTTTACAAGGACTATGTGCTGCCGAGGGATTATTTTGATTACTTGACGTGGTCTTAACGTCCGGTTACTCGATCCTTGGTTGTGAGATCATAGTTCTGGCCCTTTCAACCCTACAACCATGATTAATTCCCAGGGCCATAGGTAGGTCTCTTTCGCAGAGTCTTTGCAGATCAGCTGCAGGGATCGACTCCGAGAGCCCCACTAGCCTTAAGTTGCTGTGCCTTGACCTGTTTTCCAGGTTCTCGACCTTCTCAGACGGGCGTTTTGTTTCTGTAGTTGTCTCTTTCAACTGTGAGGAGAGCTGCATGTTCTCACCCTCCAGTTGTGGGACCCTCTGCTCCAGCTCCTCTATCTGTCCTTTGTTTGCTCAATTCCTCTAGAATGTGCTGGAGGGCCTTCCTGATGTTCCAGGGTCTTTTGGATGTCTAGCATGATGCTACTTGCCACGTCAGCCGCCAGTTTGTTAGTCTATTGTTATCAGTGTTGAAGGGTCTTCCCTACTGCACTCCGCTAGGTCTTAAATGTCCTCCCTACCAAGGGTTTTCTGTTGCAAGTGTGTTGCGGTAGCATCCTCTCTTGTGGGGCTTGGGTCCGTGATGTCTTTCCCCCCCCCCTTGCTGTGGTTCCCACTGCTTGTTTGCATAGGGCTCTCTGGCTTTTGTGAGCTACGTAACACGTAGCGATCCATTTGTTGGTGATGTAAATGGGGTCAGCGTCTGAACCCTCTGTTGTTGCAGTTTGTCCTATTTCCAGAGAATTATCAATTATGTTTCTTGGCAGCTATAGAAATATCTCTCCGTATAGCACAAAGCAGGTACTTGTAGTTCTTATTTTTGTCCACTAGGTGGCTGCAGAGCTTTTCCTTGTGCGAAAAACAGTTGCAGTTCACTGTAGCAGCCAGCAGATGTCACCAGTTTTCCCAGGAGAAATGACCAGCCAGACTGTGTGTAACCTCCCTCCTGGGGCCCTGTCGTTGCTGGAGAGACCTTTTTCTCTCTGCTTTTTCTAGTCGCTGTCCCACTTTTTGGGGCCTCTTTACAGGTACTTGGGGAAAAACCAGCTGTGCTATAAGTGGTGCTTTCCTGGTCATGGGGTGGGGAGGGGGTTCTGTGTGCAGATGGTCACAGTGGGTTCTGCTGTGGGTTACTCTTGGGGGGAGATAGCAGCCAGGACCCTCAGGGGACTAGTGACTGACCTTTGTAGGTGATGTGGAGTGGGGGCCAGTGGTGATCTGTCTTTTTCTTGTCTAGGAGGTACAGATGTTGGCAGATTTGTTAGTAGGGCTTCTGTCTGGTGTGGGAGCTACGCCTTCAGTGTGCTACATCCGCAGCGCCGGAACCGGAAGTCTGAGTGATTAATGTCAGAATGAATGATTCCGTTTTTTGTTTGTCTATTGATTCACGTCACGTTTACCCTAGCCTGTAATCAGTGAAGAGTCCTCCATCAGTCGTCACTCTTATTGGTTGACTTTAACTTCTTCTCGACATCCGGCTTATACATACAGTGCTGCAAACCACAGTATATATACGGCATTATGATCGCGCGGGCCCACGCTGATCGCCGCTGCAATCAAATGCAGGTGCCGCCTCTGAGATGACACCCTGCAGCAACGCCCGCAGTCGGTAGGTGGCTAGTGTAACCCCTCTGATGTCGATAGTGACAACGGCATCGCAGTGGGAGGGAGCTCTCTGCTCACAGAGCCTCCACCCAGCAGCTTTCAGCTATATGTGATTAAACTCCTTCCCTAACCAGTCCCTTACAACATAATTTAGTTGTATACTTTTAAAAAGCATTTATAAGCCCCTCTTTTCTTATGTTAATGAGGGCTTTGACTGGTCGATGTGGTGTTAGTTTCCCCAGACTAGTCAGCCCTCTTTCAATGTTGTGGGCATGATGGCATAATTTGCACCAGCGGCGTCTTCACCAAGTCACGCAAATCTGCGCATGAGCGCTGCTCATTCCGGTAGCATCAGTGAAGCCGGCCGGGTGTACTTTCCCGGCTCCAGAGGCGCGCACTGAGCATGACCGTAAGCCGTCTTCAAAACGTCTGGCCATACGCCTCTGAAGCTGGAAAATGTACACCCGGCTTCACTGACGCGGCTGTAATGAGCGGCGCGCATGTGCTAGATTTGTGTAAGCGGAGAGGACGGCGCTCATGTAAATTATATTATCAAGCCCAGAGGGGCGTGATAACATAGAAAGAGGACTGACTAGTCTGCGGCAACTACGGCCCCATCAACTAGTGAAAGCCCTCAGTAACATAGGAAAAGCGGAGGTTATTAATGCTTTTTTTAAAGCATTTATTTAGGTGAGTGATGTTATGGTTAGGAAGGGAGACTCGGCACACATAGCTGAATGCTCCTCAGTTGGAGGCCATGGGGAACCTGACAGGTTCCATTTTAAGTTTTGAAGTTGCAAAATTTTTGCTAAATTTCCGATATTTTCACAAATAAACGCAAGTCAAAATGAAGAAATTTTACGACTATCATGAAGTACAATATGTCCCGAGAAAACAGTCTCCGAATCAGC
Source organism: Dendrobates tinctorius (assembly GCF_039654945.1). Taxonomy (NCBI): domain Eukaryota; kingdom Metazoa; phylum Chordata; class Amphibia; order Anura; family Dendrobatidae; genus Dendrobates; species Dendrobates tinctorius. The sequence goes on from NW_027361707.1 coordinate 53,186,905, forward strand.
GGGATCTATTGACGCGGTCCAGAGAGATTAGCTCATAAAATGTCAGTAGTGAGAATTGAAAAAATTGGCCTGGTCAGGAAGGTGAGAACGGGCTTCGGGGTGGAGGGTTAAAGAGTAGCTGTCATGTTAATTTTTATATAATAAATCGATGGTGCACATGAAAATAAGAAATTTTGTAATATCTGATCAGAGAAATCTGCTTTTTTCTCCTGGACTGATTTCTCACTCTCAATATACTCAGTGAATACGGACTTCACCTTTACTGAGGGAGGAGATGGCAGTTGGTGCTTATAAGATTCTATGCAGAGGAGTTGGGAGGAGCTATAGGCAGAGCCCCTCACCGTTCCTTCCCCTTTACATAGAATCTCATCAGTAGTGACTGCCATCTCCTATCTCAGGAATGGAAGTGTCTGTCTTCACTGTACACAGATTTTACCCAGGAACTGGGTGTTAGATCAGTTCAGGAGAAAGAAGCAGACTTCTCTTATAAGACATATTACAAACGTGCCTCTTTTCATGTGTGCTTTTGTCTTGTGACAGAGTACCCGTTGTTTTAATTTTTAGGTATTTTATCTTTGCTTTCAGCAGCGCAACAGAACTATCATTAAAGGCTCATTCAGACACCTGTGCAAATCTGTTCGATCTAGGACCACAATGCATGGACTGGCCGCGGGTCTCCAAAGCAGAGTGTGACCGCCTCATAGAAATGCATGAAGCTGGCCGTTCGGTCCTGACATTCACATTTAGGCCGGGTCACACTTGCGAGTGTGATGCGAGAAACTTGCGCATCAATACCCGGCACTGCCGCCGGCGGTTCGGACCGGAGCCTTCAGCTGCATAGAAATACATGCAGCCACACACTCTGGTGCCGGGTATTGATGCGAGGGATCGCGGAGTTTCTCACATCACGCTCGCACGTTTGTCCCGGCCTTAGTCTGTGGATTGTGGTCTGAGATCAGAGTGATTTGCACAGACCTCTGAATGAGCCCGTACTGTATCCCAACCTACACGGCAAAGCTGACCCACGAGGAGTGCAATCTTTAATCTGCTCATATTAGTGTTAAGTCCTTTTTTTATGCTGTCAGTCTGCAGTGTATGAAGAGTTACATCTAATTCTGTCCATATTTTCCAGCTGAATGGAGGAGGCGATGTAGCGATGTTGGAGTTAACAGGTCAGAACTTTACACCAAATTTGGGAGTTTGGTTTGGGGATGTGGAGGCAGAGACTATGTATAGGTAAGTGTTCCTTTTATTTCATGCATCACTATGCTGTTTTTGTATTCAAATGATTCTTTTCCAAACCATTAAGAAGGATCATTGATGCACTTGCAGCTCTTTCCAGTCCCCCTGTTTTGCCCTTGCGGTGCAGGCTTTTAGTGGGTGAAAATAACCCACTTCTATAAGTACACTTGGATTTTCTTATTGACGTGTCTGCCTCGGCAAACCAGGGTCATATTTAATACTGTTAAGTATATTGTGGAATTTTTGAGCAAAAAAAAAAAAAGCCCCTGTATCTCCTGACAATGAACCACCCTTTTGTTTTAATTTCTTGGTACTTGATGAGATTGGATTAATGTGCAAACAAATTAGATGTTACCAGCAAGAGATGAACTCGCTGATCTCGCCAGAGACAGGGCGGGAAGAACATACAATGCGGAATATAAGTATTTGATACACTGCCGATTTTGCAAGTTTTCCCACCTACAACGAATGTAGAGGTCTGTAATTTTTATCGTAGGTACACATCCACTGAGGCAGATCCTCAAAAAAAAAAAATACAGAAAATCACATTGCATGATTTTTTTTAAATAATTTATGTTGCATTTTATGGCATGAAATAAGTATGTGATCAGCAACAAACCAACCAAAAATTCTGACTCTTGCATACCTGTTAGTTTTTCTTTAAGAATTGTATCTGTATGAACTTGTTACCTTTATAAAAGACTCCTGTCCACACACTCGATCAATCACACTCCAACCTCTCCACCATAGTCAAGACCAAAGAGCGGTCTAAAGACACCAGGGACAAAATGTAGACCTGCACAAGGCTGGGATGGGCTTCAGGACAGTAGGCAAGCAGCTTGGTGAGAAGGCAACGACTGTTGGTGCAATGGAAGAAACCCCAGATAACTGTCAATCTTTCTCGGTCTGGGGCTCTATGCAAGATCTCGCCTCGTAGAGTAAGGATGATTCTGAGCAGGGTCCGTAATCAGCCCAGAACTACACAGGAGGACCTGGTCAATGACCCGAATAGAGCTAGGACCACTGTTTCAAACATTATCGTTAGTAACACTATGTTGTCGTGGATTAAAATCCTGCAGGGCACGCACGTTCCCCCTGCTCATGCCAGCACATGTCCAGGCCAGTTTGAAGTTCACCCATGACCATCTGTATGATCCAGAGGAGGCATAGGAGAGCATCGTGTGGTCAGATGAGACCAAAATAAAACTTTTTGGCATCAACTCAACTTTGTGTTTGGAGGAACCAGAAAGGAGTACAACCCCCAAGAGCACCATCCCAACTGTGAAGCATGGTGGAGGAACAATCATACTTTGGGGGTGCTTTTTTGCAAAGGGGACAGGACGACTGCACCGTATGGAAGAGAGGCTGGATGGGGTCATGTATCCCAAGATTTTGTCCAACAACCTCCTTCCTCAATAGGAGCATTGAAGATAGGTTGTGGCTGGGTCTTCCAGCATGACCATGACCCGATACCCACAGCCAGGGCAACTAAGGAGAGCATTTCATTTCCTGCAGTGGCCTAGCCAGTCTCCAGACCTGAACCCAATGTAAGATCTTTGCAGGGAGCTGAAACTCGATATAGCCGAGCGACAGTTCTGAAACCTAAAAGATCTGTATGGAGGACTGGGCTAAAATCTGTGCTACAGCGTGTGCAAACTTGGTCAAGAACTACAGGAAACGTCCAACCTCTGTAATTACAAACAAAGGTTTCTGTACCAAATATTAAGTTCTGTTTTTCTATTGTATCAATTACTTATTTCATGCAATAAAATAAAAATTAATTATGTAAAAATCATACAATGTGATTTTCTGGATTTTTTTTTTTTTTTTTTTAAGATTCTGTCTCTCAGTTGATGTGTATCCATGATAAAAATTACAGACCCCTCCATTCTTTGTAGGTGGGAAAACTTGGAAAAATTGGCAGTGTATCAAACCTATTTTCCCCACTGTACGTACCTTGTTTTATGCTCCGGCCTTGCACTCTATCTAGAGGTCCTGGAACAAATGAAATTGCTTTTTTAATTACCTTCTAGAGCTACTAGGGTGAAAACTTATTTTTTTTTTATTTTGTGAATGTGATTACCCCCCCTCCCCCCCCTTGGTTAACACTTTCAAAACAAAAGAAAAATTACAACTGACCACCTTCCGTTTTACTCTGAGGCCCTGCAGCATTTAGGGGTCAAACCTACTTAGCTGCAGTAATGTAGTTTAGACTTTGGTTCACGCTGCGTGTGGTTTGAGCAGCATTAATGGGATGTCGGGATCTCTTTCGCTTACACACCATAAGTGCTGGAATAATTTTGATATTTTGCTCTCTTCTCTGACTTTGCGGGATTCTCTGGCTTTAGGCTACAAGTCTTCAGTCACTCTGTAGACTTGTGAACACTTACATCGTTCTCACTACGTGGATTCTACTGTGCTGGTGGCGAGATCACAAGTATGTGATTTTCATACATGCGGTCACATACCAACTAGATGGTCTCAGCTTCTCTCAATACACTTGCATTGAGCGAGACCAGACAAGTTTAGTTGGAATGTGGCCAGGATTATGCACATCACATATGTGCAGTCACATGGAGAACCTTCACAGCATGCAGTGTATGCAACATAAGGCTTCACAAGTCTGCAGTCAAATCGTGACTATAGACTTGTAGCCTAAGGCCAGACAACCTGTTTTAATTGCTAATAAATCTATTTACTTAGAAGTCATGCACAAAAAAATGGTTCGGTAATAGTGGAGAAAACGCCCTCATGCAACTTTTGTTGAAATTCTCAATTCTTTACTCTTCATTTGCTCAATCTTTCTTGTAATCAAAATGTTTTGTTTTCCCCCAATAGGTGCGCAGAAAGTATGTTGTGTGTGGTCCCTGACATTTCCGCGTTCCGAGAGGGCTGGCGATGGGTCCGCCAGCCGGTGCAGGTGCCAGTAACATTGGTCCGGAATGATGGCATAATATATTCAACTAGCCTTACTTTCACGTACACCCCAGAGCCTGGACCTCGGCCTCATTGTAGCGCAGCCGGAGCCATCCTGCGAGCCAACTCCAGCCTCCTGGCGTCTAACGATTCAAGCACGAACAGCGAGGGAAGTTACACAAGCGTCAGCACAAATTCCACCAACGTCACGTCGTCCGCGGCAGCGGTAGTGTCGTAACCACAAACTTTTCTACCAGGACTTCGGCTGAATTAAATTTTTTACATGGAAGGACATGTATAATAACTTTTTTTAAGGGTTTTTTTTATTGTTTTTGTTTTACATAATTTTGAGCTTTCTTGGGAAATGTTTCTCCATAATTGTTCATATCGCCTGAACCTTTTGAACTGCAAGTGCCGAGCAAACATTTTAAGCCACGATAACAAATGGGTAAAAAAAAATATGTAGATATAAATTGCCACTGAAAAAAAAAAAAAAAAAATCTATTTTTTATCCATACTGTCGTTTTGGAAGGAAAAAACAGTGGCCAGAAATGGTGAATGTGGCTTGGAGGTTAAACCTTCACCTAGAATGCATGAATCTAATTATTACGGACCAAGAAACTTGTATAAGCTTTAGTGAAAGGTACATTTTTCGTTTTCACCAATGCTCTTTCTTTTTTTATTTTATTTTTTTTTTTTTTTTAATATATATGACATATAGTACAATTTTCTTTGGTTACCAAATAGTTTTTTTTTTTTTCCCCCCCCTTCAAAAGCATAGTCTGGTTCCAAGCTTGAACATAATTGATTAACCTATTATCATAATCTTCAGTTGGGAAAAAAAAAAAAAAAAATATATATATATATATATATATATATATATATATATATATATATATATATATATATATATATATATTATACATTATATTTTTTTTTGTTTCAGTCAATGGCTGGAATTTTGTTTGTTACAATTTTTTTTTTTTTTTTTGCTTGTCAAATTTTGTAAAAGCCAGCAATTTTTTTTCTTGTTTTTTTTTTATTTTTCATTTTTATGAAGATTATATGAAGTTTGTGCAAAAGCTTTAAAAAAACAAAACAAAAAAAGATGCCTCTACCTTGCCTGCAATACAAACTTGTGCATATGGGATAGTACATTGTGTTTAGTCATTGTCAGATACACCCATTTATAAATAGTTCAGGAGTGGGATACCCGTGGTTTTTTCAGTCGCCGCTGAACAGGATCTCCTTGTATTGCTAATGCCTAATGTTCGTAGAGCAGCGGCTGAAGACCCCCCACTTAGGTTAGTCAACCCCTAATGTATGTAAATGTATATATGATTTTTTTTTCTTGTAGCTTTTTTTTTTTTATTGATGAGTTAATATCATCTCCCATCAATGAAGTAGCTGGTGTATTTATAGAGACTATTTATGGTCCAGAATACCCCTTTTCCCTCCCCTACCCACCCCAAAAAATTTAAACAATCACTATCATATCTTTCAACTCCATTCAGCATATATAAATATTTTTTATTTAATACTTAAGTAAAAAAAAAAACTTGTTTTTTTTTACATTTTTTTTGTACATAACTTGTATTACGTGTAAAGTATCTTTTATTACTTTTTTACTTCCCTATTTTTGGTTTCTTTTTTCTTTCCTTCCCTATTGCTTTTTTGCCTTATTGGCAGTAGGCTCTGGGACTTAACCCTGTACAGTAAATGTATGGAGCTGAAAAAATGAGCAGTTACCAAATATATTTCTGCACTGGTTAGAAAGTAGTGGTTGTCGCTTAGATTTGGGGGTCATGTTGTGGCTAGGCTTTCGATTAATTGTGAACTACCCTCCTATGTTTTGTCCCTTGTTTTGGGGGACCTGATGAGGTGCAATGGTGCAGCCTCCCCATATTCTTGCTGGCACATATGGGATATAAGTTAGTCCACAAAGCGTGGTCTGGCCGCCGGTCTCCGAACTTGAGTGTGACGGGTTCCTAGCAATGTATGGAGTGGCCATGGGTCTCTCATACATTTCTGTCCAAGCTCGGGACCGACTTCCATTGATGTCTGAATGCACCGTTAGGCTTCATCTACTTGGCGAAATGAAACTTTTTCTGTCCATGCCGTACACCTCCATTTACCAGGCAAAAGCCAAAAGAACATACCTTCTGCATATAGTTAACTGTATGGGAGAAAGTGCAGCGGATAAACAGTCAGTGACGTAATTATCAGAATCTAGTAGGTGGTGCATCCTGTCTCCACCCCGAGGCGCGTTTTTGTTTAAAGCACTTAAATATAGTTTAGTAAATCACTTTCCTCCCCTGGTCCAGTCATGAGCCCAGACGGTAAATGACAACGACTGTGTGATGACTAGTTGCTTCTAAGCACCCAGGACCTAAAGCGCTGCCATGTCTGGTCTCTGAATAACCTTCAATAAAGGGTTTCTCTGTTCTGATTCTCCTAAAACTCCCCCCCCCAACGGGTCATGTATGTAATAAGGGGGGCATCTGTGGCCAGTACTGACTGTTGTGCAGTAACAAGGATGCTGTATGGGGTCGCCCCCTATATGACCGGTTTGTAACCATTTAAGTGACCGCTATGTAATGTACATTTCTGCTATAACTGCTGCTGCAGTGGAAATGTAGATCCCACGTCCTTACGGTACTGACACAATGACTTCCTTCAGTATGGATGACCTATTTGGGTGTGCTGGGGACTAGATTCAAGGAACCTTACCCTGGGCCATGAGTGATCAGGTGGTAATGTTGGAGGGGAGTATTTTACAGATTATCATAACTATTGGAACATGGTTAGCGTTTTAATGATGATGCAAAATATTTCTTACTGGTGTACATGGAATTCAAGTCCTGGTTTTGTAATGATTTGTTTTTAACTCCGTCAGATAAAAGGAAGGTAAATCACCAGCGATATTTCAGGCAGTGGCTTATATCCTCTGCCAATTGAAAATACATGCACTCTCTGCCATAATGAGCATGCATGTGAATGAGGTTGGTGGGAGGAATTGCTGTGGGCTGGAAGAGTTTGCTAAGGTTTAAGGGCAACTTTAGGTGAAGACGGGACTTATTAACATTGTTACGAAATTAGGAAGATGACGGATTCCTACTGGTGCCATTGCCCGCTGACTATGAGCTACGTCTGGTAGTCAGTCATGTACTTCTAATCCCATAGAATAGTATGCGGGAGAGGTCCTAAGAAAAACAAAGATTCACATGGCTGTGCCCATGCTGACGCATTTATGGCCGAAGCCCTCAGTCATAGAATGGGCTTCAGCCATAAACGCGTCAGAATTGGCACTTTTTTTTTTTTTAGCTGTCCGGACAACCTTTTATATCATGTGAAACATAGATTTATACAATTTTATTCTCACAGCCATGTGGATCTTTATTTCTTTTTCTTATGAATCGTCTTTGGTGATCCATTCTGTATTATTTAGGAGCAACCATCTACACATTACACGGTGAGGCTTGTTTCCACCCTTTTTCTGTTTTTCTTTTTTTCTCTCTGTGGGAGAGTCTTATTGACTGTAAATAGATGTAAAAGGGATTTTCCAGTGAAAGCTCAATGTCACCTAATGTAGGTGCTAACTTGCTGCTCGGTGGCAACATTTGTAACCCGCGCTGATCAGCAAATGGGGGAATTTTCGTTCCTGTTCCAAAACAAAGCAGCAACTCGGACGCCAAGCTACTATTTCATTCATTCTTCATGGAGCTGCCGTAAAAAGCTAAGTGCAGTACTCCGCGTCCCCGTAGGGAAAGATTGAAGCGCCTGTCAAAATTGCGCCGTTCTGCGGCGGGTCCCAGCTGTGTGATACCCTCTTATCAAACCTGTGGATTAGTGATGACGTTTTCACTGTACAACCCCCTTTTTTTTTTTTTTTTTTTTTTATAGAGTTTTTAATACTTTTCTGTGTCCCATTAAATTATATTCAGTAGGTCAAGCCATTTACTGACTTGATTGTGCAGCATAGATCTAGTAAGCTGAGCCTGAATTTTTTTTTTTTTCTCTATGCCTTTTTTATTTTTGGACATATCTATTTGTCCTTTAGGAAGTGGCAGACTGCACATTTGCCATAGATCATGTGCGGAGCGTTTGTGGTCTCTGTGTCGGCGGGCCTTCTGGTTCTCTACCCCTTTCTTATCTTAATGCAACACCTTAGATTGCATTACTTATCACTGTGCCTGTCAAAAATAAACCCATTATAAGAAGCATTTTATAAGGTCACTAATTTGACCAAGCCTTTTTTTTTTTTTTTATTTATTTTATTACCTTTTCTTTTTTGCTATTTTCCATAGCATCATGTGCCTTCTCGGTGTGCTTCTGATCGACATTAACCAGCAAGAAAAAATCCAGTGTTCTTAGCAGCATTCTAATCCGTTGTCCTCTTTCGTGCGTCCCCTATATTTGGTACAAGTGAAGTAAAAATACATTCGCAGCTGAGATATTCTGCGGGAATAGATCTTGGCATTCGCCTTTCTTGTATCTTTCTACGCTGTCTTTTTACTGTTTTTATTTTTGGCTGTTTCCTTCGTGCTTGTTGCTTCTAGAAAGAAACTGCCTTGCCCTCATCTCTGTCAGTGACCAAGAACTGAATCCATTGTGGCCTTATCTCTCTTGGCTTTTCCTTTCCTCGGAGATGGTTTTACTGGAATTCATGTTGTGTGGTGTCTTCGTTCTTCCTCTTACACTGGTAACGTGGTGGAGTCCGGTGGGTCTGATGGTGGCGGGATTGTGTCTTCGCGCTTCGCCTGTGAGCTCGGTGCGGTGTTGCTATTTTAACGTTCTTTGATTAACAGATGTATCATAATTACCAAAGGATTGTTTTTTTATTTTTCTTTTATAATTTTGTGAGCGTTGGTCTGGCTCGACCATTAGTCCGGCAGTGATGTCACTTTGTCGTCTCTTGTACAGATCACCAGCAGATATGACCCAAACACTACAAGACATTGACGTGTAATGTTGTTCCTGCATAGATAATGACGACGCTGAATCTCTCGGGTTGTCTCCCATAGTTTGTGTCCCCCTCTTATCTCAGATGTGTGACCCGTGCTCCATAATGGTAAATATGCTCCCGACACCTGTACTCCCGTTGGTCTGCTGCGCCGTAATTGTCTGATCCCATCTACGTAGAATCTGTGTTTGCGTGAGTCCGTCAGCCAATGAAAACCTGTGTTTTTTTTACGCCATGTTGTACTCCGCTACTGGACGATTTATGTTAAATGTACTTTAATATCTCCCCTTTTTAACGCCTTTAATCAATAACCCTTCGATGTTCAAGCAGCAGTTGTCTGTGTACGTATTGCCAATCACTCCAGCGCCAAGGGTAATAATAATTTTTTTTTGCGTTTTCTCGTTTTTACTATGATAGGGTTGCAGGTCCCCGGTAAGAAACTCGAGCGGTTGCATTATGGAAGCTTGATATATACCAAATAATTCATGTTTTTTTATGACTACATTTTGTATTGATTTTTTTTTTTCTTTGTGTGCCTTTTTTATGTATTGAATTGTATTTCTTCCCCTGTTATTGCTTTTGTTAAAACGTATCGCCTTATAGTGAGGTTAGCGATGAAGTGACGTGTATATGAGCGTACAACCGGCAGTTTACTAGAAGCGTCGCCGTGTAATCAATCGCCTGTCGTCTTCGTACCTCCGGGGATGATAGAAATCTCTGGCCAAAATAAGCTGTGACTTGTACCGGTCTGTAGAATGGCTGTATCTGTTACATGAGAGCAGTAGGGGTTAATTACACGGCCAAATCACTGTTTCTTTTCGGATCTTTGATGTGCAGTGGAGCGTTAAGGCCAGGATCACACATGCGAGAAACACAGCCGAGTCTCGCATGTTAATACCCGGCACTCGGGAGCGGAGCGTGCAGCTCCATGTATTGCTATGTGGCCGCACGCTCCCGAGTGCCGGGTATTAACATGCGAGAGACTCAACCGTGGTTCTCGCACGTGTGATATCCGCCTTAGGAGTACAAATTGTCCTATTATAGAAAAACCCAATTAAGGGAGCTTACCGGCTCCTTTCATTTTCCGATGGGGAGGTGAGCTTGGCTGGTGGCGTCACATTCTCCGATATCTGCGGAGCCGCAAGCGGTAGCTATAATTCATTCTCTTATTAAAATAGGTGCTTGACGCCTGGCGCTCGCGCATGCGCTCCGGCACATATCGGTAGATGTTGCATCGCTACTGGCGAGTGAATATGCTTCAATAAGATGTTATCCAAGCATGTTCATGTGCTAACAGAGTGTCTTCATAAAATATGTTCAGATCCCCATGGCTGCTCGACAGCCACAACACATGTATGGTTTGTTAGGCAGTCCCTGCATGTGTTATGACTGTCGAATGGCCGCGAGACATGCAGCCGCAGTGACTCGAACATAGTATTTGAGCACGCCAGAGTCACTCGGTTAGCACCCGAGCATGCTCAGATAACACCAGCACGTTCTCTCATCACTAGTCACTACCTATGCGGAAGTGAGTGAAGCCAGAATTCTCACTGTGGCCCATAGAAGTGTATGGTTGCCCTAGGACTACTCCATAAAACCCAAGTCCAAGTTGATATTTGATGGAAATTCACAAGTTGCTAGTTCCTGGAGAACTGATTCTTGTGAAAGCCTCCACTGTGCAGGAGTCAGATCCACTTTAAATCCCGGGGAAAAAAAGTCCTTCAAATTTATAGTGTAACTCGCATGCTATTTGGTTATATTCAGATGGGGTTGCTGGGTGACCCCTCTTGTTATGTAAATTTGTGTCTTGTCCCATTCCGCCTGGTTGTGTGCGTTATCTAGATGGCTACCTCGTCTGCTACAATGTCTGTAAACGTTTTCTAAGGAAGCCATCTTTTATTTCCAGTCTGAGGAGTTACGTTGTACAACTGTGCGCCTGTTTTTGGTTTTTTTTGTTTGTTTCAGGGGGGTTTTTAGCAATAAAATAGTTCAGCAATGATTTTTATTTTTTTTTTAATATGGAAAAAAAAAGTCTTTCCCTGTTATATGGGTAGCCTCAATAAATGTTAAATGCGAACACAAAGTGTTATTACTTCCTATGTTTTCTCATGATGTCTCGCTATTCCATAAAGCACAGCCACATAATACAGAGTAACTAACAGCTTGCCATCATTAGTTTTGCTTAATGTGAGCCAGATCTTTAGTCTGGAAGCAAGGTGCACTCTTCTTCTCCCCCTCCTCCTAGACCTTGGCAGCAAGGTTACATTTTTATACCATTGTGTCTAATCCTTGTAACTGTTTTATTTGTGTGTATATTTTTGACAATTTTACACATTAAATTTTGTTAATGCTCTATTTCCACAGACACATGTGTCATATTCCTTTTTCTGAAGGTTGTTCAGGTTTACACTCTTGGTGAATTATAGGTCTTCACCTTCTTTAATGTTCATACCAGCCTGAAGGAAAATGTTCGATTATCGCCAAAGGCACTTTTTGAATGTAAAATTTGATGGAATAATTAGCGCACGCCATATTGCGTTTGGAGAGCCCCTGATGTGCCTAATCAGTGGAACCCCCCGTCACAAGTGCCACCATTTTGGAAACGAGACCCTTTATGGAACTTATCTAGATGTGTATTGAGCACCTTGATCCCACAGGTGCTTCACAGAAGTATATAGCGTAGAGCCGTGGAACTAAAAAAAAAAAATCACATTTTTCCCCAAATATCGTATATACTCGCATATAAGCCGAGATTTTCAGCCCATTTTTTGGGCTGAAAGTCTCCCTCTCGGCTTATACGCGAGTCATATACCAGGGGTCGGCGGGGCTGTCAGAGATCATACTTACCCCTCCCTGGCGCGGTCTCTGCAGCCCCCCGCTTCTCCCGGTATCAGGCTCCTTCCCTCAGCGGCCATGTGGTACCGCTCATTACAGACATGAATATGCACATATTCATGTCTTTAATGAGCAGTGTCTCGTGACCGCTGAAGGCAGGTGCCGTAGACCGAGGCCAGGGAGGGGTAAGTATATGCTATATTCACCTGTCCCCGATCCCACGCTGCACGCCGCTGCCTGCCGCGTCCTCTGTCAGTGATGTTCAGGTCAGAGGGCGCGGTGATGTGGTTAATGCGCGCCGCGCCCTCTCCTGCCTGAATGTCACTGAGAGGACGTGGCAGACAGTGGTGAGCACCTTGGGAACGGGGACAGGTGAATATCTGAGGTGCCGGGTCCTGAGCCAGCAGCGACACTGGCACCTGGCCCCCAGCGACGGAGGTATGTCTTTTTTTTTTTTTTTTTTTTTTTTTTTTTTTTTGCAGCAGCGGCATATGGGGAATATTCTATGGAGCATCTTAAGGGGATTATTCTATGGAGCATCTTATGGGGATTATTCTATGGAGGCATCTTATGGGGATTATTCTATGGAGGCATCTTATGGGGGCCTATTCTACGGCGCATCTTATGGGGCCATAACCTTTATACAGCAGCATATGGGGCATGTTATTCTATGGAGCATCTTATAGGGCCGGCATCAACTGTATGGAGCATTATATGGGGTCCTGATTCAATATGGATATTCAAATACATTTAACCTACTGATGTCTCCATTAATTTTACTTTTATTGGTATCTATTTTTATTTTTGAAATTTACCAGTAGCTGCTGCGTTTTCCACCCTAGGCTTATACGCGAGTCAATACGTTTTTCCAGTTTTTTTGTGGCAAAATTTAAATTTTGATTAACTTTTTTCTTTTACCAATTTGACAATATCAAATTTTCTTTTACATTTCTTTACTTTTAAGTGATCTAAATGAGGCTGATTTCAAATTTTTTAAATTTTTTTACTTACGTTTTAAACCTTTGTAATTCCCAGTTTGTAGCTCTACAACAGGCCCCTAGCTGCCATGGAAAACAATTAGCAACCCACGATCAAGTCACGGGGGTACTATAGGCACTTGAAATTGTGCCCCTTGGGATCGCGGGCCTTAAAAAGTACTTATCACCAATCTATTTACCGTATGTACTCGTGTATAAGCCGATATTTTCATCCCATTTTTTTTAGCTGAAAGTGCCCCTCTCTGCTTATACATGAGTCCATATACCTGGGGGTCGACGGGGGGAGTGGGGGTGTCAGATCATGCTGAACCCCCTGGTGCGGTCTGTGCAGCTCCCCGCTTTTCCTGGTCTCCCTGCCTTCCGCAGGTCACATGGTACCGCTCATTAAAGGTGTGAATATGCGCATATTCATGAGTTTAATGAGCGGTACCACGTGACTGCGAAAGGAAGGGAGATCGAGAGAAGCGGCGGGGCTGCAGAGACCACGCCATGAGGGTGTAGTATATCCAATATTCACCTTATGGGGGCATAAACTATGGAGCATTTTATGGGGCATAAACTATGGAGCATCTTATGGGGCCATAACCTTTATGGAGCATTATATGGGGCATATTCTATGGAGCATCTTATGGTGGCTTTATTAACCTTTGTTCAGCATTATATGGGGTGTATTTTGTATGGAGCATCTTATGGGGACCATCATGAACTCTATGGAGCATTATATGGGGCTCCTGATTCAGTATGGCTTTCAAAAACATTTAACCTACTGATGTCTCAATTAATTTTACTTTTATTGGTATCTATTTTTACTTTTGAAATTTACCAGTAGCTGCTGCATTTTCCACCCTAGTACGCGAGTCAATAAGTTTTCCGTGTCAAAATTAGGGGGGTCGGCTTATACACGAGTATATACGGTATTTAATATAGTGGACAGCCCCAGACTTATGATATTATCAAGTATAAGTTATTGTCAAAAAGGCTCATAAGTTCCCCTAATGCATCCTGAATGGGTGCTGCTTTCTACCAGAGTCAAGCCTGAACGCTGCTCTCTCGCCTTCTTCAGATGTCAATTACGTCCATAGGAGAAGAGACTGGAGCCAGTGCTGATTTTCTGCAGGGATCGCGTGACAGAGTCAATGCTGACAACACCGGAATGGCGCCGGCAGCAGAGATTAGAATAAGTGCTATTATTTTATTGGAAAGAATCATGGGGATTCAGAAGGGGTTGTCAAAGTAGTGGACAACCCCTGTAATAGTACAAACAATGAATTACTGACAAATCAGCATTTTTGAGTGTTTGATGCCATAGAAAAAATGGAGTAACCATCATAGACCAAAGAAAGTAAAATAGATGACATTTTATTGAAAATTCACATAACGTTGCGTATCAAACAATAAATTTGAGGCAAAGGAAGAACACATAGAGGGGATCAGCCAAAACATGATATGATATATGGGAAGAGAAAACATCATGTAATGTCAAGTTATAAAAAAGTGCTGAGTACTGCATAGGGCACAACCAAATCCCGTAATAGGCCTGATGGAGAGACTCCACATGCATAAAAACGGATGTGGAAGTAAAGAGGAAGGAATGTTGGAAACGTGCCTGCATATGGTAAGTACTATCCAGTTAAACTCGGCATAAGTATAGTGCCCAGGCTTCCACATGTGTCCGAAAATGACTACCAGTAATGTATCATAGAGGAAGTCTGCCACTTACCCATATTGTAGTGAAGCTGTAAGTCCCCACACTGCCTGATGTGTGTGTTGCTACTACTTTCTCATTAAGGTGAAGTCGCATGTCGCCGTCACAGCGTCGCGCACATGCGGGGTATGAATATGACCCCATGACTTCAATAACATGCGCGTGATGAGTTGTTGATAGCCGGTGCTGGAAACCAAGACATACGATGTACTGGGCATGCGCACAGAGGCGTCCATTATTTTGTAGTTCCGGTGGAAGCGGTCATCTTTGGTGTGTCTGTCCGGACCGAAAGACTAACCCACTATTTCTCACCGCTTAGTGACAGAGCCAATTTGCAGTTTAATGACCAGGTTAATTTTTACAATTCTGACCACTGTCACTTTATGAGGCTATAACTCTGGAACGCTTTAACGGATCCCGCTGATTCTGAGACTGTGTTTTCGTGACATATTGTACTTCATGGTAGTGGTAAAATTTCTTCGATATGACGTATAGATGAAAAAACACGGAAATATGGTGAAAAATTGTTACATTTAGCAATTTTCAAACTTTTAATTTTTATGCCCTTAAATCAGAGAGATATGTCACAAAAAATACATAATAAATAACATTTCCCACATGTCTACTTTACTTCAGCACTGTTTTGGATAACATTTTTTTTTTAAGAAGTTATGTGTTAAAATTTAATCAGCGATTTCTCATTTGTACAACAAAAGTTACAAAACCATTTTTTTAGAGACCATCTCACATTTAAAGTCACTTTAACGTGTGTACATGACAGAAAATACCCAAAAGTGACACCATTCTAATAACTGCACCCCTCAAGGTGCTCAAAGCCACATTCAAGAAGTTTATTAACCCCTTTACGTTCTTCACAGGAACTGAAGCAATGTGGAAGGAAAAAATTAACATTTAACTTTATATAAACAAACCTTTTACTTCAGAACCATTTTTTTTATTTTCACAAGTGTAAAAAGAGAAAATGTACCACAAAACTTGTGGAATTTCTCCTGAATACGCCGATGCCCCTTATGTGGGGGTAAACCACTGTTTGGGCGCACAGCAGAGCTTGGAAGGGAAGGAGCGCCGTTTGACTCAATGCGGAATTGGCTGGAATTGAGGTCAAACACCATGTTGCATTTGGAGAGCCCCTGATGTGCCTAAACAGTGGAAACCCCACACAACTGACACCATTTTGGAAACTAGACCCCTTAAGGAACTTGTATAGATGTGTGGTGAGCACTTTGAATACCTAAGGGCTTCACAGATGTTTAACGTAGAGCCGTGAAAATAAAAAAAATCATATTTTTTCCACAGAAATTATCTTTTCACCCCCAAATTTTTATTTTCACAGGGGTAACAGGAGAAATTAGACCCAAAGTTGTTGTGCAATTTGTCCTGTGTACGCCGATGCCCCATATGAGGGGATAAACCACTGTTTAGATGTGTGCTGAGCACTTTGAACCCCCAAGTGCTTCACAGAAGCTGCCCCTGGCAGATGAGACCCCGGAGAAATTCCGACTCTGGGGGGGGGGGGCGCGCTATACACTTTTTCCACAGTGCCATTAATTTATGACTCTGTGGTTTAAATATCTATAACTGCCGCCATTAAAAGCCGTATCGCGGTCGTTTATGAGCTAAAAGGCATGGTTTGTCAAAGGTGATATAGAATGACTACAGACAGAGGGAAGGGGAAGAAATGGGAAAAGAAGAAAGGGGAGAGAAAGGAAAAAGTGAAAAGGGGGGCAGGGTAGAGAGCCCTGTGGAAAAAGAAATGAGAAAAGTATAGAAAAATAATGGACGTAACATACATCACAATGTGGTGCCTAAAAAGCGATGAATGAAAAATAATAAAAAAAAAAAAAAAAGTCTGTTATTCCACAGGAAATGAATATTAGAAGAAAAAGAGGAGAGAGGTGCCGGGTAGGTGAGTAATGGTAGTAGACATAAAAATGTGTTTGTTTTTTTAAATTCGTTTATATGTAAATGTGTTTTGAGTGTTTGTGGGTTGAAAGCGCTGAATTTATGGTCCTGACTCCTTTTACCCTTGATTTTATGCAGAAGTACCCAGAGGTCAGGTTAATGTACTGCAATGACTCTTAGGCTAGTTTCACACTAGCGTTTTGGAGCGCAGCGACGGCCTGCGCACGGCCGCCGCTAAGCCCCGCCCCCTGCCCCGCCTCCATCGGTATCTCCGCCTCCGGGCGCATGACGTTGCATGCGTCATGCGTCCCCTATCTTCATCACAGAGGGCGCAGGCCGTGCACAGTCTGCGTTTGGCGGCGCATGCGTCCTTTTGACGGTGCGCCGAGCACAACCAAAATGCAACAGGTTGCGTTTGGCGCTGCTCGGCGCACCGTCAAAAGGACGCATGCGCCGCCAAACGCAGACTGTGCGCAGACTGCGCACGGCCTGCGCCCTCTGTGATGAAGATAGGGGACGCATGCAACGTCATGCGCCCGGAGGCGGAGATACCGATGGAGGCGGGGCTTAGCGGCGGCCGTGCGCAGGCCGTCGCTGCGCTCCAAAACGCTAGTGTGAAACTAGCCTAACATAGGTTATTAGTTAGATACACAAATTGGCATGCTTAATATGACCTATATAAGACAGTCACCTGTAGATTAGTTTTTCTACATATGTCCTATTCTGTGCAGCACAAGTTACAGAACAGCTGTGCATAATGATTATGGCTCCGGGATGTGACAGTTTTGCTAAATACATTGCACCCAGCTGTGCCAAGTAATTAGTTCCCCAATTAAATGTACAAGCATGCGAATAATCACAAGTGTAACATTCTTCTGGAAGCATAAGGTGCTGTAATGGAAGCAGAAGAAACATTGCAACTAAATTTATGACTGTATATTGATAGATTGTACAGCCTCTCATCATTTGGAATGGCTGCTTTGGACTCATAAGGAAAAACACTTGTATTCACATGCCATAGTGGCTACAGAGATGGGGGCTTCTGTTATTTTACGATATTACTATTCCCTACTATCAGATCTGATCTGGATTAGCACACCAAGGATGGATTTCTGTCAAGTGTTAGAGGTTGTCTGACCCCAAAATCCAATTTTTTTTTTAAGCTATTCTGTGTTGTATTGTAATATTAAACACCCATATACATTTTGTCTGTTTTTTTTTTTTGTTTCTACCTTTATTTCATCCTGAATTTTATTTAATTGCCTGCATGGAGTTTGTTTACATGCTGGTTTCCAGACCAAGCAGCTTCCTGACCTTTTTTTTTTTTTCTAAGCTCATAACAAGAGGTAGCCCTGCCCCCAGTCTCCGTGTAGAGCACCCTCTGCCCACCCACTGCTCACTCATTGACTGTTAGTATCTGCCCGGCACTGCCCTCTGCCCATCCACTGCACATTCATTGGATGTTAATATCAACCCCAGCACCATCCTTTGCTCTCCTACTGCTCACTCATTGGCTGTTCGTTTCAGATCCAGCACTGCCCTTTTCCCACCCACTGCACACTCATTGGCTGTTAGTATCAGTTTCAGCACTGCCCTTTTCCCACCCACTGCACACTCATTGGATGATAATATCAGCCTCAGTACTGCCCTCTGCCCACCCACTGCACACTCGTTGGCTGTTAGAATTTGGCCCAGCACTGACCTCTGTCATTCATTCCAGCACTGGGGCAGTAACAGCACAATGATCCTGTGCCCTCATGTGTGGTGGTGCAGCACCAATTACAACACCTTCATCTGTGTGATAATGTGGCAAACATGAGCTTAGATCATAACTGCAGTTCCCACAATGTCAGCTATGAACTCTGGTGACCTTTCTCACGGCAGCTCAGCACTATACAGCGCTATAAATCATCTGGATATTCATGAGATAGGACATGTTAGGGATATGATTGTTTATTATTTTTCTTCTTTTACAGGGGATATTGGCATCTGTGGATTAGGCGTAAAGGTGAGTATTATGGTTGTTTATTATTTCCTATCTTTTACAGGTAACATGGGCTTCAAAGGATTATGTGTAAAAGTGAGTATATGTGTGCTTTTTTTTTTATTTCAAATAAAGGAGTCTGTGCAAGAGGCATAGCTAGGGGTTCAGCTTCCTGACTTGTGTTGTAAGTTTGGAGCATTTTTCAAGCAGAAAACTCCTGAATAATGGCTTGGCATCTTTAGAAACTGGAAGTGGTTAAAAGACACTCAAAATAACAATAATCTTTATTTTTATATAGTGCTAACATATTCTGCAGCTCTTTACAGTTTGCACACATCATCATCATCATCATCACTCAAAAGCCTGAACAGATGCACAAAGTCAGTAATTTTCACATATAAAATCATTCTTTTGAGAATTTTCTGTATGTTTTTCCAGGCAGGTTTTGGACCGAACCCACTCCAAATCCACCTGAAAAAGATGATGTGTGAACATACCCTTAGATTGTCTAGTCTAAGGGTCCCGTTACATTTAGCGATGCACCAGTGATCCCGACAACGATACGACCCGGTCAGGATCGCTGGTGCATCTCTAAATGGTCGCTAGTGAGCTGCCGAACAGGCAGATCTCACCAGTGATGCAGCAACGATCCAGCGATGCTCGGCGGTCGCTCTTACCTGTAACACCGCAGCGATGATGACTTCCGCCTGCGTCCATGCGTTGCTTGTCGGCGCCAGCGGGACACCAACGAGGAGAAAATGGCCCAGGACGTTCCAGCGCAATCAGCGATATCCAGCGGGGGGGGGGGGCGGTCGGAGGTACGTGTCACATGTAGCGAGATCGCTAGCGATGTCGCTGTTGCGTCACAAAATCGGTGACGCTTTAGCGACATCGCTAGCGATCTCGCTCTGTGTAAAAGACCTTTAAGAGGAAACATTTCTTTTTCTGAAGAGTGACATGCCTGGCATGCCAGTGTAAGGTGGGTTATAAATAAGCCATGCAATGCTCCAATTTCCCATAGGAGCATGTCACTCTTCACAAGGAGAAAACTTACCCTTTAGATCCCAGTCAGAGGCCTCTCATCCAGCCAAATCAAATTTTGTGCTTTGCACTGACGAGGGGCAACACCCCGAAACACCTATCTGAAAATTGAGATTCTGGTTTGGTTCTTATCCTAGCTCATGTGCTAAGTGTCATTAAAGGGTCGATAGTGACTTTTAGGATTGGTGCTTCCAATAGGTGGCAATAGAGTAAACATTGCGACTGTTTGCAACTTTACAGCACTCTTAAAACTTTTTCAATGTAGATGGTTACCTATCAAAATGATATAAGTAGAATTATGATTTGCAACTTTTTGTAAAGTCACAAACATTTGCACTTCTCACTCCAGTAGGGAAATAGTGCAAATAAAGTGGGGAAAAAACATATCAGGACAGAAATGTATCTAAAGATGCATCCAATTTACCAAACATGAAACACTTTGATAAATATAACACAGCTATAAATAATGTAGCAGCACTGAATTAATAAAATCCCTCCGTGATAACTTCCCCCTTAGTATGTGTAAGTTGGTGGTTGTAGGATCCTGCACACCCCTGAGAAGTACACTGTTGTTTTATAATGGATGAATGTATTTTATATTATACTGCAATGTGGTAGTACTTTTATAGGTCAGCTTATAATAATGATGATGATTTTATTTCTATAGCGCTGACATATTCCGCAGCACTTTACATTTTAGAGGAGACTTGAACAGACAATAGACATTACAGCATAACAATAACACATAGATCAAAAGAGATACCAAGAGGAATGAGGACCCTGCTCATAAGCTTGCAATCTATGAGGAACAGGGGAGACGAGAAAGGTGGATAATAATTGCTTTTGTTGTTCGGACCAGCCATAGTGTACAAATCGGGTGTTCATGTAATGCTGCATGAACCGATTATCAGCCTAAGTATGTATCAATGCAGAAACAGAGGGCTATTAAATGCATAAGGCATGTGAGAATATGATGCGAGGAACCTGGTTATGGTAAAAATTTTGAATGGGCAATACAGGGGTAGTTAGGTTAATGCGTTGAGATGGTAGGCCAGTCTGAACAAATGAGTTTTTAGGGCACTCTTAAAACTGGGGATTGGGGATTAATCGTAATAACCTGGGTAGTGCATTCCAAAGAATTGGCGCAGCACGTGAAAAGTTTCATGGAGACTGGAGTGGGAGGTTCTGATTAATGAGGATGTTAACCTTAGATCAGCAGAACAGAGGGCATGGGTAGGATGGTAGACTGAGATGAGGGAGGAAATGTAGGGTGGTGCTGAGCCATGGAGTGCTTTGTGGGTGAGGGTTTTAAGTACTGGATTCTGGAGTGGATGGGTAACCAGTGTAATGACTGGCACAAAGTAGAGGCATCGGTGTAGCGATTGGTAAGAAATATGATCCTGGCTGCAGCATTCAAGGCAGATTGGAGATGGGAAAGTTTGGTAAGAGGGAGACCGATTAGTAGAAAGTTACAATAGTCCAGACGAGAATGAATAAGAAACAATGAGAGTTTTTGCAGAGTCGAAAGTAAGAAAGGGTCAAATTCTAGAAATGTTTTTGAGGTGCAGATGGGTGTCATCAGCATAGAGATGGTACTGGAAACCAAATCTACTGATTGGTTGACCAATAGAGGTCGCATACAAAGAGAAGAGAAGTGGGCCTAGATCCGATCCTTGAGGAACCCCAACAGTAAGTGGAAGATGAGGAGGAGCCAGCAAAAGATACAGTGAAGGAAAGGTCAGAGAGATGGGAGGAGAACCAGGAGAGAACGGTGTCCTTCAGGCCGATGGAGAGGAGCATAATGAGGAGGAGCTGATGATCCACAGTGACGAATGCTGCAGAGAGATCCAAGAGAATAAGCAGGGAGTAATGGCCATTAGATTTAGCTGATAGTAGATTGTTAGTGATTTTAGTGAGGGCAGTTTCAGTAGAGTGTAAAGAGCAAAAACCAGATTGCAGAGGGTCGAGAAAAGCGTTATCTGAGAGATTACGGATAAGATGGTATTGGACCAGGAGTTCCTGTAGTTTAGAGATGAAGGAAAGATTAGAGACAGGTTTATAGTAAGCGGCACAGTTTTGGTCGAGGGATGGTTTTTTAAGTAATGGATATATGATGGCATGCTTAAATGAGGGAAAGATACCAGAGGGGAGAGAGAGAGGGAATATTTTTGTTAGGTGAGTGGTGACAGCAGCGGAAAGGGACTGGAGGAGATGTGATGGAATGGGGTCTTTGAAGTAATTGGCCAGATCGTCAGCATGGAGATCCATGGTTGGGGCCTGCAATCTTGGGTTGAGTAGGGAATGAAAAGTCTCAAAGAGACGTTTTGGGTTATGGAATAGTGAGGTGATGAGGGTGTTGAAATAGGATTGTTTGGAGAGGTGAAGGGCAGGGTTGTACGTTTAAAGCATAAACTCATAATGGATGAAATCTTTGGGTAGATTGGATTTTCTCCACAGACATTTGTCGCACCTGGAGCACCGCTGCAGAAAACGTGTTTGCAGCGTGTGCTACAGTTGTCACTGTCTGTGCCATATTGTTCTATATATAGGAGGTGCAGTTTCATCCAGGGCACTTTGCAGGGTTTCTTGTAATGCTTCAGTGCAGAGTGTGGACATGAGAGGGTGAAGATTGAGGTCAATGATGACTGCAAGTTCTTCATAAGTTTCTGGGTGTTAATGGCCTGTATGTTTCTATAAGTGTGGAAAGTAGGGGTGACCTGAGCGAGATGGCAGTTCTTGATAGAGAATGAAGGAAGGTTGTGGTCAGAGAGCGTGAGAGGGGAGTTTGTGAAATCATTCACTGAGCAAAGCCAAAAGAAGACCAAGTCGAGGGAGTTTCTGTCTTCATACGTTAGAGAGTTAGTTAGCTGAGAAAGGCCGGAGGAGGTTAGAGATAACAGGTGAGTAGCAGATGGGGAGAGGGGAAAAGCAATGAGGATGTTGAAGTCTCCCAGGATAAGGGTATTGATGTCACAGGAGAGAAAATATTGAAGCCAGGTTGCAAAGTGATCCAGGAACTGATGGGAAGGGCCGGAAGGACAATACACCACCACCACTCACATGGAGAAGGGGATGTAGAGTCTGACAGCATGGACCCCAAAAGAAGGGAAGATAAGTGAGGGTACTTGAGAGATAGCCTGAAAGGTACATTTGGGTGATTGGAGCAGACCAATGCCTCCACCTGCTCTGCTGTTCTATCTTGGGGTACGAGAAAAGTGTAGTCCACCATATGAGAGAGTAGCAGTCTGACTGCTAGATCCAAGTTTCAGTTAGTGCCAGAAGGTTAAGAGAATTAGAAAGGAAGAAGTCATGGATGAAGGAGAGTTTATTACACACTGAGCGAGAATTCCAAAGGTCATAATTGAAAGAGACAGAAGGTATGCAGGGAATATTAATAAGATTAGAGGGGTTTCTGAGTGTAGCAGTTGAGTTTGACCTACCATAACATGGGGGGCTGGGGTTGGGATATTTCCTGCGACTAGGAAGAGGATATAAAGAGTGAGCAGATGGTTAAGTGATTTGTGAGAGCGTCTCTTCTGTTGGATGGTGGGACTGAATGGATCTGTGCAGTTAAGTATTTTTAAAAGGGCATGAGTGCCATACATAGGAGAGGAGCGGAGTGAGGGGCTGGTATGGATGGAGTGTAAAGAATTAATGCAAGGATGGTGGCTGTGTGCATTATACAAATGCATGTGGTAAAAATTTGTGGTAGTCCAAATGTACTGAGAATAGGTTTGTATAAATGTCTTACCTGGCTCCTGCCCTAATTGCCATGGTATAACTGCCAAGTACTTTGATGAAATGTACTTCGATTAAATGTACATAAATGCTTCCCCAGGCTGTGCTTCAATACATAGGAGACTAGCTCTAAGATCTCTCACTATTTTACCTCATTAGCAATTAATCTAAGTTAAGACAGCAGGACACAATAAATGTAGTAAAATAGAGATGAGCGACTTTGCCTCCGGGAGGGTCGAGTCGGGTCTCGGACCACCCGACTTTACCAAAAGTCGAGTCTTAACGAAATCGGCCGACTATTGGCAAAAGTCGGAGTTCCGACCGAAACCCGACCCCAATGCAAGTTAATGGGGAATAAAAGTCGGCAGTGAGTGGAGGACAGTAAACACACCTACAGTGCCCATTTCAATGGCGACGACATAAATTCTTATTACTTAAGCTTGTCAACCTTAATTTACTTTATAATAATAGTAATGCATTGAATACTGGGGGTTATTTGGCTAAAGTTGTGGGGGGGTACAGCCCAGTTAGGGAGGTGGACAAACGCGCATATGTTGAGGTGTATGCTGGATGTTCAGCAGCTGCAAATGGAGGAATTGGAGAAGTCGGAGGAAGAGGAGGACAAAGGGAGCCATTTTGCTGGCAACCTATGTGCCATCAGGGAAAGGTGGTACAAAATCCTTTGAAACCCAGGCAGGGTTCATTTTAATGAAGGTGAGATCACCTACATTTTGGGTCAACAGCCGGGTCCTTCTTTCTGTCAGGATTGATCCAGCAGCACTGAAGACTCTTTCTGATAGCACACTAACAGCAGGGCAAGCGAGCTCCTGTAAGGCATATTGTGCCTATTCAGGCCAGGTGTCCAGTTTACAGGCCCAGTAGTCAAAGGGGAATGAACTGGGAGGGAGAACATCGATAGGGGAGGAGAGGTAATTTTGAACCATAGTTGACAATGCTGTCTCCTGTCTGTTGCAATCGATTCAGTATTACCAGTCGTGTGAGCAGTACTCGAGAAATCAGTCCACAACATTGTCATGAAACCCCTGTCTCCAATGCCACTTTGGCTGTGTGCACCACAAACACCTCTTCCATGTTGCTCAGTATGGCTTGTGGTAGAACCTGCACTGCTGCTGTGTGCTGGGAATGCCTCTAACAAACGGTTTACCAGAGTTGCTTGTGTGTTCGCCAATATTAGCTCTAGGTTCTCCTGTGGCATGATGTTCTGTAATTTGACTTTATAGCGTGGATCGAGGATGCTGGCCAACCAGTAGTTGTCATCCTTCATAATTTTGGCAACGCGGGGGTCCCTTTTTAGGATCCGCAAGAGATAATCACACATGTGGGCCAATGTTCCAGGTGTCAATGATGCACTGCCAGTGGTGGGTGGAGGAGCAATTTCTGCCAAATCCACATCCCAGTCACGCACAAACCCTGTACCTGACCTTGACAAGCCAACATTTTCTCTTGCCCCCCTGAGAAGCATCCTCGTCCCCAAAATAATCATCCTCCTCTTCCTCCAGCTTGTCCAGAACAGTTCCCTGAGCAGACAATGCCTGACTGTCATCAAGGCTTCCCGCCTCCTCCTCCTCCGCTGCAGATGCCTGATCCTTAATGTGCGTCAAAGTTTGCATGAGCAGACGCATAAGTGGGATGCTCATGATGGCGTCATCTGCGCTTACCAGCTGTGTGCATTCCTCAAAACACTGAAGGACTTTACAGAGGTCTTTCAGCTTTGACCACTGCACACCCGACAACTTGATGTCTGCACTCAAACTGCCTGCCCGTGTATTCTCCCACAAATGCATTACAGCCTGCCTCTGTTTGCACAGCCTCTCAACCATGTGTATGGTGGAGTTCCATCTTGTTGCAATGTCTATGATTAGGCGGTGCTTTGGGAGGTGGAGCGATCGCTGCAGTCTCTGCATATGACTGAAGTCTACGGGTGAGCGACGGATGTGCGAGCACAGTCTTCACACTTTATGGAGCAGGGCTGGTAACTCCGGATAATTATTTATGAAGCACTGCACCACCAGGTTCAAGTTGTGAGCCAGGTAAGGTATGTGTCTGAGTTTTGCCAGGGCTATGACCGCCACAAAATTACATCCGTTATCACTGACTACCTTGCCTGGCTCAAGATGTAGACTGCCCAGCCATGACTCAGTTTCTCGTTGCAAGTAGTTGGCCAGTACCTCCGCGGTGTGTCTGTGGTCGCCCAAAGACATCATCTTTAAAACAGCCTGCTGACGCTTACCTCTAGCTGTTCGACAGTGGGACACTTCGTGTGCAACACTGGCAGCTGCGGATGGAGTGCTCGTGCGACTGCGCTCTATCGATGAGCTTTTGCTTCAGGAGGAGGCGGAGGGTCAAACGCCTACAGCCAACTGTTGCCTATACCGTGGGCTAGGCAGCACTGTCCCACCGCCACTGTCCCCTGTGGACCCTGCATCCACCACATTCACCCAGTGCGCAGTGATGGACACGTAATGGCCCTGGCCAATGCCTACTGGCCCATGCATCTGTTGTGAGGTGCACCTTTCCACTCACTGATTGTTTGAGTGCATGGACAATGCGGTCTTTCACATGCAGGTGGAGGGCAGGGATGGCTTTGGTAGTGCCGACTGGGTAGGTCATAGCGTGGGACAGCATAGGCCATGAGCTCTCGGAAAACTGCGCTTTCAACCAAACGGAAGGGCATCATCGCTAATGAGATCAGTTTGGCAATGTAGGCATTCAAAGCCAGTGTACGCATATGAGAGGATGAGTACTTTCTTGTCCTACTCACAGTCTCTGCTAGGGTGAGCTGGACTTGAGAGCTGCATATGGTGGAACTAGCGGTGGACATGGTGGACTAAGAGGTGGTTGGTGATGGTGGGGGTGGTGGTGATGGCCTAGATGCAGCCTTTCTTTGGAAAAACATTGTGATTCCCTGACTGCTTTGGCCTTGCGACGACACCGCAACATTTCTTGCTGGTGTGCTAACCGGTGGGCTTACAGTGGGGGAAGCGATGTAGCGTTGCTGGCTACCTTCAGTTGGAGCAGGTGCATGTGTGCTACCTGAGGTTTTGTAGTCCGTCCACGCTTGCAAGTGCATGGTGTTTACATGTCTAAGCATGCAACTGGTATTCAAATTTCGGAGATTTTTCCCTAAGCTAAAGGTTGTTCCGCACTTCTTACAGATAACCTTTGCCTCATCAATACGATTTTTGTCAAAAAAGTGCCACACTGCACTCTTCCTACTATGGGAAAAATTTTCAGGGCTTGCACGCTGTACTAATTTGACCGTCTGGCCAAGCTGCCCTGCAACTGTTTTTGTTTTTTTAACACATTTTTGGACTGCTACGGGCATGCCAGATAACAGCAGTTGCGATGTCGATGCCTTCTCCTCTTCTGAGCTATTACCAGTGGCACCCTCTTCCCCCAATGGATGCCAATTTGGGTCAACAACTGGGTTAACCATCACCACCTCTTCAATTTCATCTGCACCTTCCTCTGTGTCACCATGTAAGGTGGTGTAGTATGCAGGAAGGGGCACCTGAGTTTCATCAGGGTCAGAATCTGGCTCAGTAGACTGTGAGAGCAATGCAGTTCTCTGGGTGAATGTACCAGCAGAATCATATAGCAGTGGCTGTGCATCAGTGCACTCCATGTCATATTCATCTTGGACTGGGGAATTCAGGATTTCACTTGATAACTTGGCATGGTATGTGAAAAGAGCTCCAGGGAGTAATCTGAAGTGTGGCCTGCCGCATCCTTCACTTTTGGTGTGGGTGAAGGACACAAGGAAAGGTGTTGTTCCTGACCAGGAGCCTGCACTGACGACTCAGTGCTTGCAGATTTTGAAAATTCAGAAGAGGAGGCGATAGAGCTGGAGGCTGTTTCGGCATTGTTGCCAAAACCTGTTCCTGATGCTCCGGCTTTTAAAGCGGTTTACCTACTCCCAGAAAAGAGAGCCTTCCAGGCCCTCTGGAGTCAGACGATGACGCAGGCTCAACACCTCCTGCCTTAGGTGCTATTTTGCTTTTGGGACTACCAGCAGATTCACCACCATCCGTACCAGCTGGCCCCCCCGCCCACATCCGCGGCCTCTTCCACCATACTTCCTCATGTTTGGGAAAATGTACCAAAAATACCAGCAGATATGTTACTGTATGAGGAGTGTACAGCTGTATACGATGTAGGGGAAGATTTAAATCTCCGTATTTATTTCTGGAGTCACGCACAGACGCTCACTCAGTATGGATTTGACCATAATACAAACAGCAGATATATGGTACAGTATGAGGAGCATACAACTGTATACGGTGTAGGGAAAATTTAAATCTCCGTATTTATTTCCGGAGTCACACACAGACGCTCACTCAGTATTGATTTGACCGTAATACAAACAGCAGGTATACTGTACTGTATGAGGAGTGTACAGCTGTATACAGTGTAGGGGAAAATTTAAATCTCCGTATTTATTTACGGAGTCACACAGATGCTCTCTCTATATGGATTTCACCGTAATACAAACAGCAGATATACGGTACGGTATCAGAAGCGAGCAGCTGTATACAGTGTAGGGAAAAATTTAAATCTCCGTGTATATTTCCAGAGTCACACACAGACGCTCACTCAGTATGGATTTGACCATGATACCAACAGCAGATATACGGAACTGTATGAGGAGCGTACACCTGTATACGGTGTAGGGGAAAATTTAAATCTCCGTATTTATTTCCGGAGTCACACACAGATAGCATGTATTTGTCCGTGATACCAGTTGGTACACGGTAGTGTGTGAAGAGCGTACAGCTCTACGGTGTGGGAAAAAATGAACGGTCAGTAACTGTGCAGAAAAAAAGAATAAAAGCATTAGTGCTGTGTAAAAAGCAGTCTGCACAGCAGTGTGCACACATCAATACAGCTATCAGGCAGCCTAATAATCAGCACTGCTGCACACAAGAAAATCCTCCCCTGTCACTGCACACTAACTGTACAGCACAATTGCTATCAGCACAAGCACATAAGAACTTCTTATATCTTTACAGCCCTAACTCTCTCCTTACTGATAATCTGGCCGACCTGTTTCGCTCAACTCTAGTAGTGAACAGATAAACAAATGTGCAGGCCCACATGGATCATAAACCTCTTTTGAAAAAAGTTACATGACCTCACAGTGTCAAGGGACAAGCAAAGTAAGTTGAAAAAGCTAAATACCATTACAAACTGCTTGCTGACATAGAATAGAGTGAATACATGCAGGACGGATCAGTGCAGGAGTTGAATAAGCTGATTACATGTCTGAAGAGAATAGAGATGTGTGTTAGATTATGCCATGACAGTGTTGATTTAATAGTCATCTTTGTGGCACATTCTCTGTGGGGTTTGTATACAGGGTTAATTGTAAGACCAGCACATACTGGGGATTGTAGTTTAGTAACAGGAATAGGAAGTTCAGGCAGTTAAGTATTGAGTGTTAGCAAGACAAGAAGTACAGGATACCCTCAGGAAAGATCATTCTTGTGTGGGAATCAGTGACAACAAAGGAAGCAAGTGGCCTCAACAAAACATCATTGGCGGTAGTGTTTTGCCTGGCACAGGCAAGTTGGGGGACAAACCGCAGGAGAGAAGTATCTCAATCAACCCTGGAGATGGCACTGACCTTCATCTCCCAACACCTCGGAAGCCTGGAAGAAGGAAGAAAAGAAGTAGATATCTCCCGGTGTTCCCAGGTTGTTCTTCTGTTTTTCCCCTGTGTGGCCAAGTTTCAAAAGCCATCTTCTAAGCCAGTATAATCCAATCTCAGCAGTACACCAGAGTGTTCCACTGTCCAGTTTGTTCTTGGTAACCGGTTGCTACATGAGGCCTTTTGAGTCCCATGAGAGACTTGGACACCCTGCCCAGGTCCTTGAGTCAATAGACCAGCTGGTTCTTACAGATAAGGACATTGTTCACAGGAGAAGGAAAGAGAATAGTTTGGACTGTTTTGTGTGCTGTTTTTAAGGATGTTATATTTTTATAGTTTGATGGTCTGGGATGACCATATTTTGTCATGGGGGAGTGCAGAGGGGTGAAGGAAGGCATAGTGTCAACAAGAGGGTTAACGTGTGGTGTGTTAATGTGTTTTATTCATTTGTGTGATAAAAAGTTGTTGCATTTTATCCGGTTTGTGTCTCTGTTCTCCTGGATGCTCTACCTCAAGGCTGTTCCTGGGAATGGGGGAGGTCTGTCTAGGGGGGCCATTACCATCATAAAGATGTAGTTTGCACTACACAGGAAAACATGCCGTTAATGGAAAATACGAGTATCAGCTTATTAGTTGAGAAGGGTTAGATTAGTTAATAGGGGAAACACTTCATAGTTTTAGGGAGTTAAGAGTGGAGGAGAAATAATGAGGTGTCTGGGAGAGTCAGGTGTGTGAAGTATTTCTGAGGAAGTGTTAGATTATGACTTTGCCAACAGGTTCCCAGGAAGTGGATGCAGCAGAGGCGAGGGTTCTTTAGGTACAAGTCTCCTAACAGTATGAAGACACATCCTAAGCTTCATTTGATTTGGATGCCGGAGCAGACTTAGGCTTAGGGCCTGAAACAGGTATTGATGCCATACCTCTGTCTCCCCTGTGAGGAACATGTCAGCTGGATCACAGCGAAAGAGAAAGATAGTGAACCTCAGGGAAATTGTTATGCCAGATATGAAGCTCCTGGGACCAAAAGAAGATGTTGAGGAGGAGGAAGGTCAGGCAGAATGGAGTCAAGGACTGAAAGTACACAACACAAAGGGAACATCACCAAAAGGGCCTCTGTCTCAATCTGCATGCTGCAGCTGTGTGTAACCGAATTGCACAGTGAAACGGAACCTGTTAAATCAGACCCAAGGTCTCCTGTAATGTCTGTAGTGGTATCTGATCAAACAAAAATCAGCACTCTGTAGCGCTATAGCATGCAAACATGAAATATGAAAATTGAATTGCATTACTGCACTAGAAATATGAAAAATTGAGTGCTTAAACATCTATTGGAACCCAATGTGAATCCTCTCTTAGGCGCCGCTAAGCCCCGCCCCCGCCGGTAGCTCCGCCCACCGGCGCATGACGCTGCATGCGCCCTGCGTCCCCTATCTTTATCACAGGGGGCGCAGACCGTGCGCACTATGCGTTTGGCGGCGCATGCGCCTTTTTGACGGTGCGCCGACGCAACCAAACTGCAGCAGGTTGTGTTTGGCGCTGCTCGGCACCGTCAAAAGGACGCATGCGCCGCCAAACGCAGACTGTGTGCAGACTGCGCATGGCCTGCGCCCTCTGTGATGAAGATAGGGGACGCATGCAACGTCATGCGCCCGGAGGCGGAGATACTGGTGGAGGCGGGGCAGGGGGCGGGGCTTATCGGCGGCCGTGCGCAGGCCGTCGCTGCGCTCCAAAACGCTAGTGTGAAACTAGCCTTAGACTGAAGTCTATATCTCTATGGAGGGGTAGGATCCTGCTGCAATTAAAAATGCCTGAGGCTAAGTTCCCATAGAGGTTTAGACTTCAGTCTTAGGCCTGTTTCACACTTCAGTTTTTTGACGTTAGTCAAAATCCGTCGTTTTGGCAAAAAAACGGATCTGCCATTTTTTTCCCCATTGACTTGCATTGCGGCGGATTTTGACAGATGGTCATCCGTTGCATCCGTTTTTTGACGGATCCGTCAAAATTTTGGCGTCCGCTGTCTTGAGTGGACGGACAATGAAATGTTTTTTGTGTGCGTCAAAATAGTGGATAGCAGTGGATCTGTCGCTGTCCGCCATGCGTTATAATGGATGCCTATGGGCTGTGGAGCCGTTGGCAACCGTTAATTGACGGAATCCGCCAACGGATCCGCCTTTTTATACTGAGCATGCTCAAAACAATTTCCTTTAAAGAATTTTAACCTCAAATTCCGTTCTGGCAGCAAAAAAATTCTCTCTCTCGCCTTATCATGGCTGCCGGGTACACATGAATTGGCCAATTTATGCACTATGCATTCTCAATTTTTCATATTTCTAGTGCAGTAATGCAATTCAATTTTCATATTTCATGTTTGCATGCTATAGCGCTACAGAGTGCTGCTTTTTGCTTGTATATAAGTTGGCGACTCTTGGTAAGCACCTGTTCAGACCTATTTAAGTTTGGATGTGACGATCAGTTTTTTGATATTTGTAGCTGTAACCGGTTCCATGGATGGGGAGGTTACAAGGACTCCCCAACAACAAGTGAATACAGATAAATCCTACAAGGAACAAAATAAAGAAAAACCCTGCAGTAACTAAATACCGTATTTTCCGCTTTGTAAGACGCACTTTTTTTCCCCCAAATTTGAGGGGAAAATGAGGGTGTGTCTTACAAAGAGGATATACCTTTCTGTGGTACTGCAGAGGGTGTCCAGTACTTGTTGCGGCGCTGTCCCCCGGTTCTTACCGCCACCGCCGCGCTCTGTCCCATTCAGCGTGGGGGGGTCTCTGCCGCTTCATGCCTGCATTCCTGTGGATTTCTTCCTGGAAAATGGCCGCCGCGCATGCGCAGATGGAGATCTCGGCACTGAAATCTCGGGAGATGAGATTTCAGCGCAAGTACTGGACACCCCCACGCTGAACGGGACAGAGTGTGGCAGTGGGGGTAAGAACCGGGGGACAGAGCGCGGTGGTGGGGGTAAGAAGCCGGGGACAGAGCGCGGAGGTGGTGACAAGCACCAGGGACAGAGCACCGCGGCGGCAAACACTGGGGGACAGAGCACGGCGGTGGTGGCAAGCAAGCATCAGGGGACAGAGGGCGGCGGCAGTATCAGACACCGGCAGCGGTACGCTGCACATCAAAACACCCCCTCATCCCAGCAGCAATGTTCCACTCCGGCCTCCTCCAGCACCCCCCCCAGTAATCAATAATACGCAAGGATTATAAGATGCACCACCATTTTATTAAAATAAGTTTTTTCCCTATTTTTCTCCTCAAAATTTGGGGTGCGTCTTATAATCCGGAGCGTCTTATAAAGCGAAAAATACGGTAAGTAAAAAGCAAGTGCATCTAAATAGCTCGAGGTTCTTAGTAATACTGTTTTTTATCAAAAATAGCATAAAAGGCATCCTACCATCGTCAAGATGTACTGATCGGGACGGTCCTACGCTGTCTAATATTAAAAACCTTACCATGTGTCAGAATTGATCTCAGTGTGTGAATAAGGGCAGACAAAAAGACTGAGTCCCAATCTATGGGCACCAGTCTGGGGAAGCTTTTAAGTGTAATTTCCAGCTTAAGAGAGGAAGGCCACACCCCGGCTTGCCCAGAATGCAAAAATACAATGAAAAAACACAAAAATTGAGCTTGGATTAAGTTGGTATACCTGCAGCACATAAACGCATGTTCACATCGGACATAAAGCAAATAAAACCTACAAGAAACAAAATAAACAAAAAACCCTGCTGTATCTAAGTAAAAAGCAAGTGCATCTAAATAGCTCAGGGTTCTAGCATAAAAGCCGTCCCACCATCGTCAAGGTGCTCTGATCGGGATGGTCCTATGCTGTCTAATATTAAAAACCTTACCATGTGTCAGAATTGACCTCAAATGAATACATAATGAACCCCACAGCACATCCTTCACCTGTCTGTGTAGAAGAGGGGTTTCAGGGCAAAAAGATCTCAGTTCCAGCCCACAGCAACTGGCCCTGGCTCCCC
Organism: Dendrobates tinctorius; assembly: GCF_039654945.1. Taxonomy (NCBI): domain Eukaryota; kingdom Metazoa; phylum Chordata; class Amphibia; order Anura; family Dendrobatidae; genus Dendrobates; species Dendrobates tinctorius. The sequence goes on from NW_027361707.1 coordinate 53,219,916, forward strand.
CTTATACACAACCTATTAGTTGATTACTTTCTACCAGAATTTTGCACACCATGTTGCTTTTTGATCACATCCCCTTCCGATAGATCAGGGGTCTCAAACACACAGTCCACATGTAGCCCCTGAGGCAGTTTCATGCAGCCCGCTGGCACTGTAGCTCCCACTGGTCAACACAAAAAAATCATCAGCAAAGGTAATATGTCTGTTTTATGGAGTTTGATATGCTGATTCCAAAAATATGTTTAGTTTTACTCTATCACATAAAGTTTCTAAGATAGAAGTGTTTTTGTTATTACATTATTTCTGCATTTTCACTGTATGTGGTTCTTCCTATGTTATTTCCATTTCTTTGCTTGTCTTAATAGTGAATTTTCTTACAGGGACGACATCAGTAAAGGTTTTAGTGAGTTTTATGGGAAGGAGTATTGACAGTGCAGTCAACCAATCACTGCCTCTCAAAAAAGTCACATGTTATGGGGAGGAGCTAACTGTTTCAGTTGTGGCCAAAAGTATTGACACCCCTGCAATTCTGTCAGATAATACTCAGTTTCTTCCTGAAAATGATTGCAAACACAAATTCTTTGGCATTATTATCTTCATTTAATTTGTCTTAAATGAAAAAACACAAAAAGAATTGTCCTAAAGCCAAATTGGATATAATTCCACAACATAAAAAAGAGGGTGGACAAAAGTATTGGCACTGTTCGAAAAATCATGTGATGCTTCTCTAATTTGTGTAATTAACAGCACCTGTAACTTACCTATGGCACCTAACAGGTGTTGGCAATAACTAAATCACACTTGCAACCAGTTGACATGGATTAAAGTTGACTCAACCTCTGTCCTGTGTCCTTGTGTGTACCACATTGAGCATGGAGAAAAGAAAGAAGACCAAAGAACTGTCTGAGGACTTGAGAAACCAAATTTTGAGGAAGCATGAGCAATCTCAAGGCTACAAGTCCATCTCCAAAGACCTGAATGTTCCTGTGTCTACCGTGCGCAGTGTCATCAAGAAGTTTAAAGCCCATGGCACTGTGGCTAACCCCCCTAGATGTGGATGGAAAAGAAAAATTGACAAGATATTTCAACGCAAGATTGTGCAGATGTTGGATAAAGAACCTCGACTAACATCCAAACAAGTTCAAGCTGCCCTGCAGTCCTAGGGTACAACAGTGTCAACCCGTACTATCTGTCGGCATCTGAATGAAAAGGGACTGTATGGTAGGATACCCAGGAAGACCCCACTTCTTACCCCGAGACATAAAAAAAGCCAGGCTGGAGTTTGCCAAAACTTACCTGAAAAAGCCTAAAACGTTTTGGAAGAATGTTCTCTGGTCAGATGAGACAAAAGTAGAGCTTTTTGGGCAAAGGCATCAATATAGAATTTACAGGAGAAAAAAGAGGCATTCAAAGAAAAAAACACGGTCCCTACAGTCAAACATGGCAGAGGTTCCCTGATGTTTTGGGGTTGCTTTGCTGCCTCTGGCACTGGACTGCTTGACCGTGTGCATGGCATTATGAAGTCTGAAGACTACCAACAAATTTTGCAGCATAATGTAGGGCCCAGTGTGAGAAAGCTGGGTCTCCCTCAGAGGTCATGGGTCTTCCAGCAGGACAATGACCCAAAACACACTTCAAAAAGCACTAGAAAATGGTTTGAGAGAAAGCACTGGAGACTTCTAAGGTGGCCAACAATGAGTTCAGATCTGAATCCCATAGAACACCTGTGGAGAGATATAAAAATGGCAGTTTGGAGAAGGCACCCTTCTAATATCAGGGACCTGGAGCAGTTTGCCAAAGAAGAATGGTCTAAAATTCCAGCAGAGCATTGTAAGAAACTCATTTATGGTTACCGAAAGCGGTTGGTCGCAGTTATTTTGGCTAACGTTTGTGCAACCAAGTATTAGGCTGAGGATGCCAATACTTTTGTCTGGCCCATTTTTGGAGTTTTGTGTGAAATGATCAATGTTTTGCTTCATTCTCTTTTGTGTTTTTTCATTTAAGACAAATTAAATGAAGATAATAATACCAAAGAATTTGTGTTTGCAATCATTTTCAGGAAGAAACTGAGTATCTGACAAAATTGCAGGGATGTCAATACTTTTGGCCACAACTGTATGAGGCAGTATGATTTGAGTCAGTCAGAAAAGGATGGTGATGGCAGCAAGGACTGGTATGTGAGACTCTGACAGGAGACAGGGAGATAGAAGAGAAGGCAGCGGACAGCCACCATTGTGAGAGAATTTTCACTGCATTTTTGGGAGGGCAAGTCGCCTCAGAGTTAAGAAAACAGCTCCGCCACTGAGGTGTAACTGAGTGAGGGTCTCCACAGAGAGAGAACCTGAAAGCAGCCAATATCATACTGAGAAACTGCCTGTCTGCAAATGTTCATCTCTAAGGGTACGTGCACACGCTGCGGAATCCGCTGCGGATTAATCCGCACGGATTTTGCAAAAACCGCAGATAATCCGCAGGTCCAAAGACCTGCGGATTATCTGCGGTTTTGCCTGCGGTTTGGTCCTGCGGATTCACTATCTCCACAATGGTGGAGATAGGAACCCGCAGCGTTTCCGCAGAAAGAATTGACATGCAATTCTTTCTGCGGATTCAAAACCGCAGCAAATCCGCGCGGTTTTTTCCGCAGCGTCGGCACAGCGTTTTTTTTTCCCATTCAAATGAATGGTACTGTACACCGCAGCTAAAACTGCTGCGTGTCCGCAGCGGCCAAAACCACTGCGGAAACGCAGCGGAATCCGCAGCGTGTGCACACAGCCTAAGGCCTCTTTCACACTTCCGTTTTTGACAACCAGTCAAGATCCGCCGATTTGGAAAAAAACGGATCCGCCATTTTTCTTTGCTGATCCGTTTTTTTCCCCATTGACTTTCATTATTGGCAGATCTTGATGGATTGCCGTCCGTTGCATCCGTTTTTGTGAGGATCCGCCACAATGTTGGTGTCCGTCAACATCCTCAAAGATTTCCAAACGCAGCTTGCAACGTTTTTTTGGGCGGCGGATCCTCCAGACACTGATTTAACCCAAAATTCTGTCTGGGTGCCGGACAAAAAATTCTCTCTCTCTCTCTCTCGGCCAGCGGTTCCTTTAAATTTCCTCATTTTGCGGATCCGTCAAAAAACGGATCCTGTGGCATCCGTTCACATCAGTTAGGAACGGATCCGCTTGTCCGTCTTTTTGATGGATTTTAACTGACACAAAAAACTGAAGTGTGAAAGAGGCCTAATGAATAGCCTGACCCATTTACCTCACAACTGTATATAGTTATCTACCAGATTACCTCCAATAAAATCAGTTCTAAATACAAGCTGCCTCTGTCATCTCTGGCGAAATATCTACATATAGTCGGTCGGCTCATCACATTTGTTATTAGTTTGTCACCACCATTGAACTGAACTTACTCTACTGTTTGATCTGATTTAAAGGAGAAAAATGCCCCAACAGAGTATCAATCATCCGAACAGATTCTGCTATGTGTGTGGTTCTTTTACACCAAAAGGCCAACTATGTTCAATCATTCATGATTAGGGATGAGCGAATAGCTTTGGATAAGAGCTTATCCAAATAGCTATAGTACTTACCGATTAGCTGCATCAGGAACCCGGATACCTGGAGCGCTCCCAAAGATCAGCTGTTAGGTGCCGCAGCTGCTTGTGTAGCGGCTGTTTCACTGTTACAACACATTTATGGAGAGCCCAACAAACATGCTCTCCATGCATGTGTTGTGACTGTCGCACAGCTGCGACACATGTAGCTGAGGAGCCGAACAGCTGATCATCGGGAGTGCTCCAAGTATCTGGGTTCCTGATGAAGATATTCAGTAAGCAATATAGCTATTCAGATAAGATCTTATCTGAAGCTATTCGATCAACCCTACTCATAATATTAAAAAGATTTACTTTAAGTGTCCACTTGGTGATCAATACAAAAGCTGGGCCCCTCATGTGATATGCTCATGTTGTTCAAATGATCTTCATGACTGGTTGAATATGAGGAAAGTGGCTATGCCACTTGCTGTTTCCATGATTAGGAGAGAACCCAAAAAATCATAGTGATGACTGCTACTTTTGTTTTGTCAAACTGAAGGGCTTTTCTACAAAGATTAAACATAAGATTAATTACCCTGAACTTGAATCTGCGATTTGCGAAGTTTGAAAGCCCAAAAGGTTGTGTCCCCCTGTATCCAGCAGACAGTGGCGGAAGAATCGCCCGTAGTAGCTGCAAGCTTAAAGGACATAGTCAGGGCAGAAATGAGGGAAACCCTGAAATCCCTGTCCCAACCGGAAAGCTTAAGGGGTGGGGACCCTGTGGAGTCAGATTCCTCGGTAGAATGGAGAAGTAAGGACTCCCATGTTTCATCCCCCTCATCCTCGGAGGAAGAGGAGTCGGGCCGGTTTTGTCTGCCGCTTGACCGGGTGGACAAGCTGGTAAAAGTGGTGAAAGGAACAATGGAAGTGGAGGAGCCTAAACCCCAGTTATCCATGCAGGATGTCATGTTCGGGGGGCTGGAGCAGAGGAAGCGAAGGGTCTTCCCTTGAACGAAAAGATTCAGGATCTAATCCGTAGAGAGTGGAAGAAACTAGATAAGAGAGGTTCACTACCACCAGCCCTCAAACATAGATACCCCTTCAATGATCCTACGGTGAACACTTGGGACAAGGCCCCCAAATTAGATGCGGCAATCGCGAAGGCATCAAAAAGATCCTCACTACCTTTCGAGGGACATGGGGTCCCTTAAAGATCCTTTAGACAGAAAGGCAGATACCTTCCTTAAAAATACCTGGGAGATGGCAGCTGGTTCTTTAAGACCAGCAGTAGGCTCAACATGTACGGCCAGGTCCATGATGATCTGGTTGGACCAGTTAGAGTCCCAGTTGAAACAAGGAACGTCTCGGCAGACAATTCTTGGGGCCCTACCAGTAATCCAGGAGGCCGCATCCTTCCTAGCGGACGCATCTGCGGATGCAGTAAGAATGGCCGCCAGGTCATCAGGACTCTCTAATGCGGCTTGTAGAGCCCTGTGACTAAAGTGCTGGCAGGGAGATAATCCAGAGCAAAACTCTGTACTATCCCGTGTGAGGGGGAATATTTATTTGGTGCAGTCCTGGATGAGCTGCTTGAGAAAGCCGGGGATGATAAGAAAACATTTCCGAATCTGTGGTCCGCATCCTACCGACGTCCTTTCAATAGAAGATTCGGTCAGGGGAGAAGGTGCAATCCTTCACCTAATAGACTGTCCCAGATGGGAGGATAGAAGGAGAAGAGGTACGGGCTTCATGTTCAGACGTTCGTCAAGAGAGTGAGAGAAACCAAGCCAATGACTAGCAGTTCCCATGGGGGGTAGACTGTCAGCCTTCCTCCCAGCATGGTTGCAGATCACCAATAGTGACTGGGTGCGGGACGTGATATCCACCAGGCTCAGATTGGAGTTCAGTTATGTTCCACGAGATACCTTTAAACAAACTCCCTTAAGATCTTCGCCCCTTGAACAAGCGGCGTTAGAGGCAGAAGTCTTGAGCCTGTGCCGGAAAAATGTCCTGGTGGAGGTTCCGGAATCGGAGAGAGGTAGAAGCTTCTTCTCTCCCTTATTCCTGATCCAAAAAAAGGATAAAACCTTTAGAACCATTATAAATTTACCTTCCCTCAATGAATTTTTGGTTAATCGCACTTTTAAGATGGAATCCATCAGTTCAACAATAAAGATGTTGTTTGAAGGGTGTTTTATTGCAGTCGCGTACTATCAGTTTCAATAGACGGTCTAATCCATCATTTTCAGTTTAGAGCTCTTCCCTTTGGTCTCTCAGCGGCGCCCCGGGTATTTACAAAAGTAGTGGCCGAAGTCTTGGCTCATTTGCGGGAGGCCGATATCTTGATTGTCCCATACTTAGATGATTTTTTGATTGTGGGGAATTCGGTGGACCATTGTCTATCCCAGATAGAGAAGGCTAAATCCAGACTAGAGAGCCTCGGATGGATAATAAATTACGAGAAATCCCGATTTCAGCCCCTAAAAGTCCAAAAGTTCCTAGGCTTACTGTTAAATTCAGAAACCCAGCAGTGTCTTTTGCCATCAGATAAATTGGAACATATACAACAGCAGGTACTTCGGGCAATAGATCCTCCATGACCCTCAGGCAAGCCATGTCTCTGTTAGGGTACCGTTACACTTAGCGATGTATCAGCGATCCCGACAACGATATGGATCGCTGGTGCATCGCTAAGTGGTCGCTAGTGAGCTGCCACACAGGCAGATCTCACCAGCGACATAGCAGGGGTTGGGGGTCGCTACTTAACTGTCAGATGCGGCGATCCTGACGTCCTCCCGCCCGCGACCACGCGTCGCTCGTCGGCGCCACAGGAAGCCTAGCAGGAAGCAGATGACGAGAAATGGTCAAGGACATTCTGGCGCGACCAGCGATGATCAGCGGGGGGGTCGGAGGTAAGTATCAGACATAGCGATATCGCTAGCAATATTGCTGCTACGTCACAAAATCGGTGATGTTACAGCGATATTGCTAGCAATATCGCTATGTGAAACGGGGGCTTTAGGCTCTCTAACCTCATGTATCCCAGCGGTCAGGTGGGCACAATTTCACACTAGATCCCTTCAGAGACGTCCTAGTTAGTAGCAGGGCCTTAGAGGGGTCTTTACAGGGTCAGATATCTCTAAGCCCTTTGACTCTTACATCTCTTAGATGGTGGCTCGATGACAGAAAGTTATCCTCAGGTGTGCCCTGGGTGTCGCAGAAGACTCGTGTAATAACCACAGATGCTAGCCCCTTGGGTTGGGGGCCCATATGGGGGACATAGTGGTGCAGGGACATTGGGACTCCGCTGCTGAAACCTCATCTAACCAGAGGGAGCTGTTGGCGATTGAGTTAGCCACTATCGGTTAGACATGGGTGCCTCCTCAGATCTCACCTTCGGGCTAAGGGTGCTGCAGGCTGTAGTCCCTCCCTAAATTAGTTTACATCTCTGTAATTCTCTCGTGGTGCTGTCATGGGAGTCCGAATAAAGTATTAAGTTACGTAACTGTATTTTTCGGAAGCCCATGACAGCACCCTTAGTTCCCTCCCTTGTTCACGTATAGGGGTGCACTCCTTTAGAAGATTATTTCACGGATTTAGCTTATGTGGGAGATGGTATAAAAAATTATGAATAGGATACGTTGTATATATTGTGTATATGCTGTGCACTAACCATGGTAGCCTCTCAAGCTCTGTAATCCAACTGATGTGTGGGAGAGGTGCCGCCCTTTTGTATCTGTAGGTTTCCTGTTCCTGAAGGGCGGATCCCCTCTCTCGTGGTGCTGTCATGGGCTTCTGAAAAATACCGGTACGTAACTTAATACTTTTGCATTCACATTTAGATTTGTTCGCTCAAAATCTCTGGGATGTAAGCGATGAACAAGGCGAGCAGTTTCATCAGGGGTTTTTTGGAATGACTCAATGATGGCAGATTACTGCTGGATGTTATATAGGGACAATCCTGAAAAATTGTATCAACAACACTTTTAATTTCTGCTCATATTATGGCTTCTATTTTGCATGTGAAATTATTTTGGTTCAATAAAAACTGTCTTGTAAGGCCTGTTTCACATTTCAGTTTTTTCCATCAGTCAAGATCCGCCGTTTTCCTAAAAAAAAACGGATCCGCCATTTTGTTTGGCGGATCCGTTTTTTTTTCCATTGCCGTGCATTACTGGCGGATTTTGACGGATCGCAATCCATCGGATCCGTTTTTTTGCGGATCCGCCAATTTGTTTGCGTCCGCCAACATGCCCGGACGGAGCTTGTAACTTTTTTTGGCTGAAGGATCTGCATTTTTCTACTGCGCATGCCCGGAGGAATGATCTCAGCCGGAAATTTAACCCTGAAATCATTTCTGGCGAACGGTAAAAAATTCTCTCTCTCTCTCGTCCCTAAAATTCTTCAGCCAACGGATCCCTCAAAAAAACGGTCCGCTGGCATCCGTTAACTTCAGTTACCAACGGATCCGCTTTCCGCCATTTTGGCGGATTTTAACTGACAAGAAAAAACTGAAGTGTGAAACAGGCCTAAGGTGAAGCATTTTATTCTGATATGTAGATTACTGTTTTCTTAATGTCAGTATATTTCCTATACCTATTAATAATAATGATGCTGCTCCATGACAACTACGTGTGCTAAAGAGAAACCATATATATTTTTTAAATCGGGACAAATAGATGATTCAGAAAAGTACATCACCTGCGATGATTACAAAAAATATTTTTTTTATAGACCTGTGTTATGATCGTGAATTGGTCCTGTGCCTGCCAACATCAGCGATTATTTTCAATTGAATGTGCGTTCCTGAACACATGCTGGTACAAAGCGGGTACGCCACACCGAAAGAAAAAGAGAGGGCTGGGGATCGCATACCAAGGGACAGCTGCCACCATGAGTTGGCTGAAGTCCTCAGTTTTTACCGCCCTAAATGGCAACATTTCCATAGCAGTCCACCTGGAAATGTGCTTGTTTAGCATTTGGATCTGTGAGTGGGTGGCTGAGAACTATTTTTTCATCCCAAAGTCTGGGGTAGGGACAGCTGAACATTGTGCTGGGACAAGGATTTGGAAGTTCCTGATGATGGTAAGAATGTGCAAGGATAGGTGCAGGGCAGTATGCTTCTGTGCCAGTGTTTTGGATATGGAATTAGGAAGCACCTAGCACAGGGGAAGAGGCAGTGGTGTTTGGCCCACCAAGTCAGGTGCTTAGATCATGCTGGTGTTGGTTAGGTTCTTAGTGGTCAGGCCCTTGCTGATCTTGGCATGGCACAGGTTGCAAATGACCATTTTATTTCTCTCAAAACTCTCTTTAAAAAGTCCCACACTGGGGAACACCTAACTAATTCATGGAGAAATTGAGGAGTGCCAGTGCTCTGAAGAACAGTTCACTGCCTCCTTCCTCCATTCACCCCACTGCCTCTGCCTATCTGTTTTGGTGCTGATGATCCCTCCCAGGGGTGGGATTCAAATTTTTAACAACAGGTTCTGTGTTTATGTGTAGGAAAACCACACCCATTTTTAAACCACACACATTTTTTAAGCCACACCCATTTTCACACACCTTTTCTTCAAACATATACAAGTAGGGGCGCAGTCAAACAGTTGAAAAAAAATAAATTGGAATGAGATCAGAACAGTGCACATTCTGGCCAGCGGCTCTCCTGACCCGAGTGTGACAGTTGCATATATTTCTATGCAGCTGTCTCACTTGACTGACCGGCTGGCCAGGCTGTGCACTACATTCTGATATTAACAGTTCCCATCAAACACCAGATCACACATATAGTCAGCAGCTTTTTTTCTGGCCAAAATAATTTTTAAGCTGATACCACAACACGGGAGACTCTTTCTGCTGGACTCTACTCTAAACCATTAAAAATAAATATATATTTATGTATTTTTCTTTAAGGGAATGAGTCACATACATTTACATTTTATTAAACAACCATTAATACCACATACAAGGGACAAATATTCTCACACCATAACCAGACCACATATTACCACCACATAGTCACCGAATAATACCACATACAAGGAACAAATACCGCCACACCATGGCCAGACCACATATTACCACCACATAGTGACTGAATAATACCAGATACAAGGAACAAATACTGCCACACCATGACCAGACCACATATTACCACCAGATAGTGACTGAATACTACAATACTGATCATTAATTAAAAACACAATACTAAATGTAGTTTTATACAGGAACTCTGTATTTACTGTCAGTGTACAGGTAACATACTGACTCACCAGTAACGTCTCTTGCTGAAGTCCTTCATCTTTGCTTTTCTTTTTCATCCAGCACAGACTGCCATTACTTCTTCCAGCCAGGACTTGTCTCTAAATGAAATAACACAGTTACCTAGAGCACCACTTCCAGAGCACATTCCCCACTTTTTCCTTTTCTTCCACACTACACATCTGAATACAGACGTGCACCCACCATTAATACATAATTGGTTATTATGCAGCCCACCATTCCAAATTTAAATTGTAATCCACCACTGTGCACCCACTAACTATAAATGCCACTTTTCCCATTTAATATATAAATTAACACCTGTACTTTTTCCCCCAATTCATTACCAAGCACTTCACTTTAACGCCCCCACTATGTATCTCCCGCTCTAACCCTAACCCTGATTCATTATATTTACATGCCCCTCCTGTTATGAATGGGTCACCGAGGAGAAAAAAGCAAAACAAGCTAAGTCACAGAAAACCAGAGTGGTTGGTAACTATGCAGATTGCAGATCCCTGATCTCACCACACAACTAGCAGTAGCCGTGGAGCGTGCCCACGATGTTCCTAGATGCCTCGTCACGGCCGGAGGACCAAATAAGCCTAAAGCAAGAAAAGGGAAAACTGCCCCAGAGCAGACCCCAAAGGAGCAGATAGCCCCCACACATGTATTGACGGTGAAACAAGATGAAGGCACAAACACAGGCAGGAAAATAGGCTGAGCAAATGATGGGGCCCAAACTAACTAGACAGGAAAGGAAAGAGACTGTCTGCAACCTGCAAAAAACACCACAAAAATCATGTCCAACACCTCCGACAGCAAAATCAACCCTGAAGTCACTAGACTTCTCCCACTATATTAGCACTCTGAAATATTCTGAGACAGAGCAAAAAGAGACTGAACTAGTAAGGGACAAAAAGCCAATTGGCAAAATACTGATAAATAAGAGTGGAAATTCAGCACAGCCCCCAGCCGGGGCTGGCTGACCACACAAAAAACTGAATAGACCAACAAAATCAAGTGTGAACATTAGCAGAAAAACTTAGCTTTAGATGACTGGAACAGAGCTGAAAACCAAGAGCTGACAAGCCAGAAGGAATCACCAGCAACTGAATAGGGCGTCGGCTGTCTTAAATCCAATCTGAGACTCCTGAGATCCAATCGTCATCCTCATTCTCAGGTGGCAGATCTCCACCGATCAAATCAGCCTCTCTACCTCCTGTTACCACCAGAGGGAGTCTGGAAGAACTCACAACTGGTGAAGCAGAGAATGAACTCACAACAGTACCCCCCCTTGAGGAGGGGTCACCGAACCCTCATCCACGCCACCAGGCTGATCAGGATTGGCCCGGTGAAAAGCACGAACCAATCTATTGGCATGAATATCAGAGGCAGAGACCCAAGAATTATCCTCCTGACCATAACCCTTCCATTTGACCAAATACTGGAGTCTCCGTCTAATCAAACGAGAATCCAATATTTTCTCTACCTCATATTCCACATTGCCTTCAACCAACACAGGGTCAGGAGGTGCTGCCATAGGAACCACTGGCTCAACAAACCTCTTCAACAGAGATTTGTGAAATATCTCCACCAATCTAATCAGCCTCTCTACCTCCTGTTACCACCAGAGGGAGTCTGGAAGGAGAACTCACAACTGGAGAATGAACTCAGAACACCCTCCCGCCTCAATTCATTGTCATGTCTTTCTCTCCCACCCTCTATTTATTATCATCTGCTCTACCCCACATTCAATACATCACTTACTCCCCCACACTCAAAATTCTTTATTTGTTCTCTAGATAGATAATTTGCTTCCTCACCCCCCCACCATGAATTAAATTGCTGTGCCCCATCACTCACAATGAATTCATCATTTGCAGTCCCTTGTCCTCTCCCCCACATCATCATTTGCCGTCCCCCCACTTTAATTTGAAGTCCCCTTACTTCAGCCGTTGCAGTCCCCTATCACCCCTCACTTCATCTGCAGTGCCCCTTCATCATTTGCAGCCCACTATCCCCCTTCCATTTCATCATGTGCAGTCCTCCTTACCCCCCACTTCATCATATGCTGTCTCCCTTACCCCCACTTCATCATGTGCAGCTCCACTCCCCCATCATCATGTGCAGTCCCCTTTACCCAATTCATGTGCAGTCCCTCTTACCCCCAATTCATTCTGTGCAGTCCCCCTTAACCCCCACTTCATCATGTGCAATCCTGCTTACCCCCTCCATCATCAAGTGCAGCCGCACTCCATCATGTACAGCCCCACTCCCCCTTCATCATGTGCAGCCCCACTCCCTCCACTCCATCATGTACAGCCCCACTCCCCCCCACTCCATCATGTGCAGCAACACTCCCCCTTCATCATGTGCAGCCCCACTCCCTCCACTCCATCATGTACAGCCCCACTCCCCCTTCATCATGTGCAGCCCCACTCCATCATGTACAGCCCCACTCCCCCGACTCCATCATGTGCAGCCCCACTCACCCCCCTCCATCATGTACAGCCCCGCACCCCCTCCATCATGTACAGCCCCATTCACCCCCCTCCATCATGTACAGCCCCATTCACCCCCTCCATCATGTACAGCTGCCCCATTCACCACCCTCCATCATGTGCAGCCATATTCACCCCCCTCCATCATGTACAGCTGCCCCATTCACCCCCCCTCCATCATGTGCAGCCATATTCACCCCCCCTCCATCATGTACAGCTGCCCTATTCACCCCCTCCATCATGTACAGCTGCCCTATTCACCCCCCCTCCATCATGTACAGCCCCATTCACCTCCCTCCATCATGTGCAGCCATATTCAACCCCCTCCATCATGTGCTGCCCCTCACCCACTGAATTCATTTAAAAATGTAACAGAAAGAATGCAAAAGTGTATGGATAGCAATCAAATTCAATCCCTCCAAAAATTCAATGCTTTTTTTTTAGTTTTATAGATCATAGAAACATACACTGACAATTTTTAAAAGTTTTTTTTCAGTTTTAGAGATTACGAAAATGTTCACAGACCAAATGACATGTTACTGTTAAGAAATGGAAGCCTACAAAATATTTAAAAGCTTTATTTCAGTTTTAGAGATTACAGAAATGTTCACAGACCACATAACACTCTATGGCTGAGAAATGAAAACTTACAATATTTTTAAAAGCTTTTCTCAGGTTTAGACATCACAGAAATGTACTCCACAATACGGAATAGTGTATGGCTGAGAAATGTAACCCAGGAATGTTTCAATGGTTTTTAGATGTATTATATACCCCTTTAATAAAAAAAAGTTCTAACATTTTGTACAGAGGATTCGGAAAGTTATCAGACCCCGTTAAAGTTTTAATTCTTTGTTTCATTGCAGCCATTAGTTAAATTTAAAAAAATTCATTTTTTTTCTTATTAATGTACACTCTGCACCCCATCTTGACTGAAAAAACCCTACAAATGTAAAATTTTTAGAAAATTTATTAAAAAAGAAATACTGAAATATCACATGGTCATAAGTATTCAGACCATTTGCTCAGTATTGAGTGGAAGCACCTTTTTGAGCTAGTACAGCCATGAGTGTGCTTGAGAATGATGCAACAAGTTTGTCACACCTGGATTTGGGGGTCCTCTGCCATTCTTCCTTGTAGATCCTCTCCAGTTCCATCAGGTTGGATGGTGAACGTTGGTGGACAGCCATTTTTCAGGTCTCTCCAGAGATGACTTTGTGGAACTTTCTCCCATCTCCCTACTGCAACTGTGGAGCTCAGCCACAGTGATATTGGGGATATTCTTTACCTCTCTCACCAAGGCTCTTCTCCCATGATTACTCAGTTTGGATGGACGACCAGGTCTAGGAAGACTTCTGGTGGTCCCAAACTTCTTCCATTTAAGGAATATGGAGGCCACTGTGCTCTTAGGAACCTTGAGTACTGCAGAAATTCTTTTGTAACCTTGGCCAGATCTGTGCCTTGGGGTTTTATATAGACAGGTGTGCCCTTTACAAATCAAGTCCTATCAGTTTAATTAAACAGCTGGACTCCAATGAAGGAGTAGAACCATCTCATGGAGGATCACAAGGAAATGGACAGCAGGTGACTTAAATATGAGTGTCTGAGCAAAGGGTCTCAAAACTTATGACCATGTGATATCTGTTTTTCTTTTTTAATAAATTTGCAAAATTGTCTACATTTTTGTTCTTTTTCAGTCAAGATGGGGTACAGAGTGGACATTAATAAGAAAAAAATGAACTTTTTTGAATTTACCAAATGGCTGCAATGAAACAAAGAGTGAAAAATGTAAAGGGGTCTGAATACTTTCTGTACCCACTGTATACTACTTTTGCTGATTTTGAGTCTATCCTGATGTAATCAGATGCTGCAGTTATGTATTACTTCTTTCCATAGACTCCTACTGGCTGTAATCTAAGAAGGAGGTGAAGGGGCAGGATAACATGTTACTGTAATAATAAGGTCACATATAGAGGTAGCAAAGGTGGTACTTTAACTCCTTATATACCATGATGCTGCAACCATTATCTGGCCAATAAGCACAGAACAAGCCATGGAAATTGCCACATTTGGATTTGCTGTATAGTTATTTCATGACGCATTAAGTTTCAAGTTAACATACGCTACATCTATAGGGTCACAAGAGAGCTGAATACATGGAACGGTATTTTTTTTTATCCAGAAATTAGTTGGAAATGTACAGGAAAGATGTATATCTTTGTACTGTGTTAGCCAGTAGATAGAAAAATATTCAGGATTGAGAGTCCTCAGTAGTTGATACCTTTTAATGGCTAACTGAAAAGATGGCAACACATTGCAAGCTTTCCAGACTACTCAGGTCTCTTCCTCAGGCATTGACTAATACAACATCTGAAGAGTCCCATATTTATGCACTGAAATGTATACAAACCAGCAGCTGCTCCATCAAGGTGTAATGATGTTACATGGTGGCCTTGATTAGCAAGTTGAAAAAAAATTCTACTTGTTCTGAGTTGGAAAACTTGCTTGGTCCGCGGTCCCCTAGAGCAGTGATTTTCAACCTTTTTTGAGCCGCGGCACACTTTTTATACGTAAAAAATCCCGGGGCACACCACCAACCAAAATGTACTCCAGCCTCATGGCCATAGTATTTCTCATTATACCCCTTTATATTGCAGTATATGAGCCATATAATTATCCCTTTCTTTTAGTAATATGCCCCATCATTATCCCCTTCTTTTAGTAATATGCCCCATCATTATCACCTTCTTGTAGTAATATGCCCCATCATAATCCCCTTCATGTAGAAATTGCCCATTCCACTACCTCCATCATTTCCTTCTCCCCACCACCCCATTATTGCCCTTTCGACAACCCCATCATTGCCCTCTCCCCACCACCGCCTTCTTATCACCCCCACCACCGCCTTCTCCATTGCCCTCTCCCCATCACCGCCTTCTCCATGACTCCCATCATTGCTTCTCATCACATCCATCAACTCACCTACACACGCACACAAACACACACCTCTCACCTAGACACACACACACACACACACACACCCCTCACCTCTCCTCACCGGCAGCTTCATCTCACTGGCACAGCAGCCGCGGGGCTGAATGATGATGTCATCCAGCCGCGCCGCTGACTGCTGTGTCAGGGAGGAAGCGACACAGGAACACGGGACTGCTGCCTCTCCGACCCGCCGCCCTGCTTGCCTCCACATGGCTAATTTGCATCGCATGTAAATTAGCCATGCGGACACGCGGCACACCCGACCATGTGTCGCGGCACACTAGTGTGCCGCGGAACACTGGTTGAAAACCACTGCCCTAGAGGTCTCAATTTCACCCCATTCATCTGAATTACTTTGCAGTGTAGCATAGACATAGACTGACTTTTGGCTACATGACCAAAGTCACCATCTAGCTGCAGCCTTGTTGGATTGATCCCATTCATTTTGCACTAAGACGGGTATCATCTATTATATACTTACCTAAAATTGTCCGTCATCCACTTCCGTCCAGACGTCCTCGAATCCCACAATCCACTGCGCCGCACTGGAAGTATGCCGAACACCATATTGGAATACCCAAGTGATGGGTATTCCAATATGGCACCCGCTGGTGGTACCAGGCCCTTCCGCAGTACCACCAGTAGGACACCGCCGGGACACCCACGCCGGACCCCCCCTGCTGCCGCCGCTGGACCTCCTCCAGGACCCGCCACCGCCGGATCGCTGCCAGGACCCGCTGCCGCCTGACTACATGCGCCGGATCCCGCCACTGCCTGCCCACCCACCTTCGTGCAGTCACAGCCGGCAGGAAAGACTGCGGCTTGCGGCCTGTTCTGGAGATGGGGTGCGGGCGCCCTCTGGTGGTGCCGCACCCCATCTCCAGCACAGGCTATAAACCACCATCTTTCCTGCCAGCTGTGACTGCACGGAGGTGGGTGGGCAGGCAGCAGAGGGACACACACCCCACACACACACTGCCCTCCCGATGCGATAGCATCAGGCCCACATCTAGTAGAGAATAAGTTACATAACATAAAATTAGAGACAAGAGAAAAGGGAAACGACAAAATGAAGTCTTTTGCTTTGTGGATAAGCACTCACAAATTCTGAGGGTATACTTACTTTATCAGCATTCAACAAGCTGCTGATACAAGCACATTGCTGCACTGAGTCAGGAGGACACAGGAAATGTCATGCAAGTACACCACATCAGACACTAGATGGCAGTGTTTAGATGCAGATAGCCTTCTTGCATATTATATGAGGGCCATTAATCACTTTGGCAGTGTCATTTTCTGTATAAATCAAAGGCACCAGATAAACAGGCTTCTCACAGTACATTTTTTTTAAATATTAAATGTGTTAACTAATGCGGTCTGCACAATGGTGTTGCAGCAAGTGTGAGTGCTGGAAGATAAAGAGCAATGGGTGAAGGTCACGCAGGTGCACTCAATCACACGGATGCTGGAATAAGTTACAGAGCGTAAATAGAGATATACTTCTAAGCAGCGAGCAAGGACAAATAAGAGCAAATAGAAGACAAAACATCGTCTGCTACTTGGCAAGGCAGAATGTGTTGGATCATTTGGTCGATTCGGGCTGATGGGGCCAAAGGGTCAGAAGACATGTGGATTGGCCATTAGTTCTGATACTTTCAGTGGGCGACATGCCCAAATGTGTGTTTGTGAGGATCAAAGTACGTTACAGAATACAGGCCCCAAATAAGACACATAGCGTTACTACGTAACGTATCACATCTAGATACATCTTATGTAGACCCGTCCTAGAGCATACCTAAGGCTCACCATAAAAGTTATCGTACAGTTTTGGCCAAAAGTTTTGAGACTGACATACATTGTGGTTCTCATAAAGTTTCCTGCTTGGGTTTTTTTTTAGATCTTTTAGTCAGATAGTTCTATGGTTACTGACATTATCAGCATTTCATACATTTTTACAGTTTTATTGACAAATGTAAGGTGCTCAGGGTGGCAGTGGGGGGCGAGCTGCTGCTTCTCCACACCCTGGCACCCCACAAATAAGCAGTGTGCCAGTCCATCAATGTTGTACTGTGCACAATGCAGTACGCTCACTTTCAAGCAGGAGCCCTCCGCTCCATCTACATCCTTAGGTCCAGGACTAGCCTCACGCACATCAGAGGACGCAAGCCCAGTACATTATAACAAGTTCAGCTTTACTGGACAGTTCACATACAAACGTCTTTCACAAGCAGCATCAGGCACAGCACCCTCTGATTCCAGTTTCATCAGCACAGTACATTTCAAGGTCCTGCTCATGTTCAACTCGGATTATCCGCTTGATCCTCCTGACAGCCCCAGAGATTTCCCGTCTGGCACCACAGTACTACCAAGATCCATTACATTTACCTCACGCATTTCCCCGTCTGGCTTCCTCTGTTTGGAAGGGATTAAGGCACACTTCCCACTGTGTAGTTTGGGCCATAGGCCCCAGATGTTGCAGGAATGTCTGCAGGAAATTTGGTATGACATCATCCTTTCAGAAAGGTATGTACTCCACATTCCTCCAGCACAGTCACACTTGAACTCAAACTTGAAACAAAGCTCACATACTAACACAGACTGACTAAACCAGGAAATGCTTCTCCCTTTTGTTTAACTTTTCCACCTTTCCCCTGCTGGGCTGGTCCCAAACATTTAACTGTATCCTATACTGTACACTCATGGGCCCACCACTGCTTAGCTGCCCTAATGTTCCACTAACTAAACACTAAACCATGTTCTATACTGTCCCTACCCTTGAGCTGAATGTGCCAGGTACCCTTAACCATTACCAATACAGTACCCACACAGCAGTATCAGTACTTATAGCACTCTATGCATTTTACATTATACCATAAAAACACAGTAGAACCGCATATTAGTATCACACTACAATTGTTCAATTGTTGTCTTCAGGGGAAGGTATATGACAGTCTCTGTTGCACCCTTACATAAAGACTCCATATTTACAGTGTTGACCCTTAGTTTTCAAAACATCTTCAATTCGCCCTGACATTTGTTTGTCCTCCCAATTGACCCAAAGTTCTCAATGGGGTTGAGGTATTGGGAATTTATTCGATCGTCCATGACAGCACCACCTGAGAGAGGGGATCCGCCCTTTAGGAACAGGAAACCTACAGATACAAAAAGGGTGGCACCTCTCCCACGCATCAGTTGGTTTCCTGTTCCTAGAGGACAGGACTCTCTACAGATCGTCCGTCAGAATCATCATGGAATACCCAGGCCGGCTGACCGACCCAGGTAGCGAGGGGGTCTCCTACCTCGGTCAGTGCGGGGTCCCTGGAAGCGCCACGGTGGGGCCGGGTAGGTCACCACGACAGTGGACGAAGCAGGTGGAGCAAGGGTCCGGTGGATGCCGTCTCCAGAGCCAGCACCTGGTAGGTATGCCCCGATGCGCTTCCCCAGGCCCGGTCCTCCGGGTCAGTGCTGTCTCCTGGCCGGGCTCATGGCGGCGGGCGCGGGGGGTGCTGGCACTCCGGGCGGGCCTGCGCGGCTCCTTCGCGCGTGCTCCCGCTGGGTTCTGTGAGCGGTGGAAGTGACGCGGCGGAAGGGGCGGAGCGATAGCGCCGATACCGGAAGTCGGGTGCCGGCGGCCTCCGGCGCGCGCCGCGGGTGCATGCCGGCCCGGGGGTCGCGCGGCGACCCGGCGAAGGCGAGGGGGGCCGGAGCATGGGGGAGGGAACGCAAATGCCGGGTGGGTGGTGCTAGGGCAGTATGCCTGCTGACCCGGACAGGAGGCCATATAAGGCAGATGGGGACGCCGCTGGGGTGCTTCTGAAGGCCCCAGCAATGGAGACGTCGGAAGCCCCCTTAGTCCAGCAGGACGAGACGCAGGAACACCCGCAGAAACAGGCGAGTGGCCAGCAGAAGAGACAGAAACGAACCAGCGACCAGAGCCGCGAAAGTTCCTCCAGAAAGGACCCCCCTGCCTCCCTCCGTGATCCGGTACCTGCCTCATCTGCATGGGTAAGAGGTCTCCGTGAATGTACCCTGATGCAGTGTTCCTTTATGTTTTTTTTCAGGGGAAGAAGGTTATGGGAAAACAGAAACACAGGGAATGTGCCCTCTGTAGTTCCCCCCTACCAGATGGCCACCCTAAAAAATTATGCCAGCCATGCATACGGCAGACGGTAGCGGAAGAGACACCTGACTTCACTTCAAACCTGAGAGACATGATCAGGGCAGAAATGAAAGCTTTACCTCAAAGAGAACCTTCTAGGAGAAGAGAGGCTAGTGGTTCGGGCTCGGAGGCCTCAGTCGCCCCTGGGAAAGGGGACAATTCCTCGGACTCCTCGGCCTCCTCGTCGTCTTCCTCGGATGAAGACTCTAGCCGGTTCTGCTTCCCCTTAGAACAGATGGACAAATTAGTGAAAGCTATACGGTCCACCATGGGGGTAGCGGACAAAAAACGAGAACTCTCAGCACAGGACATTATGTTCGGGGGGTTGGACCCCAAAAAACGTAAAGCCTTTCCATTGAACGAAAAGGTTCAGAGCCTAATTGATAGAGAATGGAAGAGACCGGAGAAAAGGGGCTCCATGCCACCAGCCTTTAAGCGGAGATACCCCTTCGATGACCCGGTAGTAAACAGATGGGATAAAGCCCCGAAACTAGATGCTGCAGTAGCCAAAGCATCTAAAAAATCCGCCATACCATTTGACGATATGGCCTCCCTGAAAGATCCGTTAGATAAGAAAGCAGATTCTTTCCTTAAAGGGACATGGGAGATGTCAGCAGGCGCATTAAGACCAGCGGTAGCTGCCACCTGTACAGCCAGATCCATGATGGTCTGGCTAGAATCATAGAATCGTAGAGTTGGAAGGGACCTCCTGGGCCATCTGGTCCAACCCCCTGCTCAAAGCAGGATTCGCTAAATCATCCCAGTCAGATGTCTGTCCAGCCTCTGTTTGAAGACTTCCATTGAAGGAGAACTCACCACTTCTCGTGGCAGCCTGTTCCACTCATTGATCACTCTAACTGTCAAAAAGTTTTTTCTAATATCTAATCTGTGTCTCCTCCCATTCAGTTTCATCCCATTGCTTCTAGTCTTTCCTTGTGCAAATGAGAATAAAGTTGAGCCTTCTACAATGTGACAGCCCTTTAGATATTTGTAGACAGCAATTAAGTCTCCTCTCAGTCTTCTCTTTTGCAAACTAAACATTCCCAAATCCTGCAACCTTTCCTCATAAGACAGGGTTTGCAGACCGGTCACCATTCTGGTCGCTCTTTTCTGAACTTGCTCCAGTTTGTTGATGTCTTTTTTAAAATGTGGGGCCCAAAACTGGACACAATATTCCAGATGAGGTCTGACCAAAGAGGAGTAGAGGGAAATAATGACTTCACGTGATCTAGACTGTATGCTTCTGTTAATACATCCTAGAACTGCATTTGCCTTTTTTGCTGCTGCATCACACTGTTGACTCATATTCAGTCTGTGATCTATTAGTATACCCAAGTCTTTTTCACATGTGCTGTCACTTAGCCCTATTCCTCCCATTCTATATATGCTTTTTTCATTTTTATTGCCCAGATGTAGTACTTTGCATTTCTCCCTGTTAAAAACCATTCTGTTAGTTACTGCCCACTTCTCCAGTTTATTTAAATCTTTTTGAATCCTCTCTCTCTCTTCTCTAGTATTAGCTATCCCTCCTAGCTTTGTGTCATCAGCAAATTTAATCAGTTTACCCTCAATTCCTTCATCTAAATCGTTGATAAAGATGTTGAACAATACAGGGCCCAGGACAGAGCCCTGTGGTACCCCACTTGAGACATTCTTCCAACTGGATGTGCAGCCATTTACGACCACTCTTTGGGTCCGATCACTAAGCCAGCTATGAATCCACCTAACAGTTGCCTTGTCCATTCCATACTTAGTCATTTTTTCAATAAGGATTGTATGAGAGACTTTGTCAAATGCTTTGCTGAAGTCAAGATATACTATATCTACAGCATTTCCTTGATCCACCCAATCAGTGATACCGTCATAGAAGGAAATTAAGTTAGTCTGACATGACTTATTAGTTACAAACCCATGCTGACTCTGTTTGATCACTTCATTCTTATCCAGGTATTGACTTACATGTTGTTTAATAATTTGTTCAAAGATCTTTCCTGGTATAGAAGTCAGACTCACCGGCCTATAGTTGCCTGGGTCCACCTTCTTCCCCTTTTTGAAGATAGGAACAACATTTGCTCTTCTCCAGTCTTCTGGCACTTCTCCTGTTCTCCAAGAATTTTCAAAGATTATGGAGAGTGGTTCAGAAATTTCTTCTGCTATCTCCTTCAGTACTCTGGGGTGTAATTCATCTGGACCTGGAGACTTGAATTCATTTAGGTTAGCTAAGTGTTTCCTCACTATCTTTCTGTTTATAGCTATCCTGGATTCTTCTATTCCCTTAATAGGACAGTGAATAACAGTTGGTGTTACATTACCTTTCTGAGAGAAAACAGATGCAAAATAGGAATTTAAAAGTTCAGCCTTCTCAACATCCTGTCTTACCATTTCATCATTTTCATCCTGTAAAAATCCTATAGCATCTTTGACTTTTCTTTTACTTTTGACATATCCCCAAAATCCTTTATTATTGCTTTTGACATCTCTTGCAAGCCTCAATTCATTTTCAGCTTTAGCTAATCTGTTTTGTGCCCTGCAGATTCTGCAGACAGCATTATATTCTTCTTTAGATATGCCTCCCTCTTTCCATTTTATAAACATTTTTTTCTTCCTTTTTAGCATGTGCTTAAGTTCTGTGTTCACCCATCCTGGTTTCCTTAAATGCTTCCTATTCTTCCCTCTTTTCGGAATTGTTAACAACTGTGCTTTGAGAATTTTATTTTTCAAGATTTCCCATCCTTCCTGGACATTTTTGTCTTTAAGGATATCCAGCCATTGGATCCCTTCAATTATCTTTCTGAATCCCTTAAAATCTGCCTTTCTGAAATCTAACCTTGACGTCTGAGTCTTCACAGGTCTTCCGCCTCTAGTTATCCAAAATTCTAAAATAGAATGGTCGCTACCTCCTAGGGTTCCAGCCACTTTTACCTCCTCAACCATTTCCTCCCTGTTTATAAGGATTAGATCCAAGGTAGCAGTTCCCCTTGTTTTCTCCCCTACCTTTTGGAAGATAAAGTTGTCAGCAAGAGAGGATAAGAATTTCCTTGACCTGTTAGTTTTGCCTGAGAGAGATTCCCAACAAATGTCTGGATAGTTGAAATCTCCCATGACAACTATGTCATATTTTTTGGAGAACTTGGCCATTTGATGCATAAAGAGTTCATCCATATCTTCAGCTTGCACAGGCGGCCTGTAGTAAATGCCTACAATGGTGTCCTTTCCATTGTTCTGTCCTTGTATTCTTACCCAAACAGTTTCCACAGAACTCCCAGTCTCTGAAGCTTCAATCTCTGTGCAGATATATGCGTTTCTAACATACAGTGCGACACCCCCTCCTCGTTTATCAAGTCTGTTTCTTGCAAATAAGTTGTATCCTTCTAGTCTTGTATTCCAATCATGTATATCGTCCCACCAAGTTTCAGTGATTCCAATGACATCATATTTCTTTTCCTGTGTTAGTAGTTCCAATTCTCCTTGTTTGTTGCCCATGCTTTGTGCATTAGTATAGAAACATTTTAGTTTGTGATTGGTTTCTCTTTCTCCAATATTTTTATTAATTAGATTCTTTTGTCTTTGTTCTTCCTTTCCACTTCTATTAGCAGAGTTCTCAATAGTATTTGTCAGGTGTATGGCTTTTTCTGGTCTTTTGCTTCCCTTCCCATGTTGTTCTAGTTTAAAGCTCTCCTTACAAGTGTAGCAAGGCGACTTCCAAATACATGCTTTCCAGTCTTCGTAAGGTGCACCCCATCTCTAGCAAGTAGTCCATCGTATAAGTAGTTCACTCCGTGATCCAGAAATCCAAATCGTTGCTGACGGCACCATCGACGTAGCCAGTTGTTCACCTGCAGAATCTTATTCCACCTCCTTGTTCCATGGCCATCCACTGGGAGGATGGAAGAGAAGACCACCTGCGCTCCCAGTTCTTTCACTTTCTTGCCTAAGTCTTCAAAGTCTCTGCAGATGGTTTCCAGGTCGTTTCTTGCGGTGTCATTTGTCCCCACATGTAGTAGCAGGAATGGGTAGTCATCTGTAGGTCTGAAGAGTCCTGATATCCTGTCAGACACATCTTTAATTTCTAGATCAGCTAGATTCCGAACTAAGAGATGGAGCTTCAAGATCATCTATTCGGAAAAATTTACCCATCATTCAGAATGCCGCAGCGTTTTTAGCCGATGCTTCTGCAGACTCTGCAAGAATGGCGGCAAAAGCCGCAGGTCTGTCTAATGCAGCGCGAAGAGCGCTCTGGTTAAAATGCTGGCCAGGAGATATTCAAACCCGGTCCCGTCTCTGTTCCATTCCCTGCGAGGGGGAATACCTATTCGGTCCCGTCTTGGACGAATTGTTGGAGAAAGCTGGAGATGACAAAAAGAAATTTCCCAGTCTCCCGAACCCCTCGTACAGACGTCCCTTCGCCAGGAAAGGGGTTTTCCGGAGAAGGTCGTCCAGAGATCAGGGCAGATGGGATGATAAAAAAAGGAAAGGTACAGGATTCATGTTTGGGGGAGGGCGCCAGGAAGGTCCAGCTCGGGACACGAAAAAGCCGCCCCAATGACTAGTGGCCCCAGTAGGAGGGAGACTAGCTGCCTTCTACCCATCCTGGTCTCTGATCTCCAATAGCAGCTGGATATTGGGGATAATAGCCGTGGGACTACGACTAGAGTTTTCTAGGGTTCCCCTTGATCAATTTAAAATCACCCCACTCAGGTCATCTGCGGCAGAACAAGCTGCCCTGGAAGCCGAGGTTCATAACCTGTGCGCTAAGAAAGTCCTGATAGAGGTTCCAGAGGAAGAATGGGGGAAGGGATTCTACTCCCCTCTGTTCCTGGTCCGCAAACCGGACAGCTCCTTTAGGACAATAATTAACCTTAAAGCCCTCAACAAATTTTTGGTCATACGTCCCTTTAAGATGGAAACGATTAAATCTGCAATAAAATTGCTGTTCCAAAACTGCTTCATGGTGGTGTTAGATTTAAAAGACGCATACTACCATATACCCATCCATGCAGGCCATCAGCGGTTCCTCAGAGTGGCGGTTCAGTTGGATGGGTCAATTCGACATTTCCAATATGCGGCCCTCCCTTTTGGAGTGGCAGTCGCTCCCCGAGTGTTTACTAAGGTGATAGCAGAGGTCATGGCCCATCTACGTGAATCAAACATTCTGGTGATCCCCTACCTGGACGATTTTCTTATTGTAGGTAAAACGGCGAACCATTGTTTACAACAGCTACAAAAGGCAATGCCTGCCCTAGAACGGTTAGGATGGTTGCTGAACGTCAAAAAGTCCCGGTTGCAGCCAATGAAAGTCCAACAATTTTTGGGCCTAACCCTGGATTCTGAAAAACAGGAATGCCGTCTGCCTCCGGACAAGCTTGTTCGCCTCCATTATCAGATCCTGAACGCCTCCAATAACCCCACCATGTCCCTCAGAAAAGCCATGTCCCTTCTAGGCTCTCTCTCGGCCTGTATCCCAGCAGTCCAGTGGGCCCAGTTTCATGCAAGGAAACTACAGAGCGAGGTCTTATTACATCAAAAAGTCCTTGGAGGTTACTTGGAGGGTCAGCTAACCTTATCCCGTAGCACAAGGGAGTCCCTAGAGTGGTGGTTACACAAGGATAACTTATTAAAAGGGGTGCCCTGGGAGTATAACGTAACCCGCATAGTCACCACGGATGCTAGTCCTTACGGTTGGGGAGCTCATATGGGTGAAATTTTAGTCCAGGACCGATGGCAACATCATCAGTTAGGAATGTCATCTAACCTAAAAGAATTAACGGCAGTAGAACAGGCGGCTAAAAAGCTCCTTGTGTATCTACAGGGCCATCATGTGCGAGTGTTCTCCGACAATCAGGTCACCGTGGCATACATCAATCGCCAAGGCGGGACTCGTTCCAGACCCCTGATGTTGGTAGCAGAACGGTTGTTCCATCTAGCAGAACAATACTTCCTATCTTTAACAGCATTGCATATAAAAGGAAAAGACAACATCACGGCAGACTTTTTAAGCCGCAATCGGCTAAAGCAAGGGGAATGGTCTTTAAACACCTCCATATTCAAACTGATTGTTCAAAAGTGGGGATATCCAGAGGTAGACCTATTCGCCACCAGAGACAACACTCAATTGGAACAATTCTGCTCCCTGAATCCCAGAGAAAATCCTCTGGCGGTAGATGCCTTCCTGATAAACTGGGACTTCAAACTAGCCTACGCCTTCCCTCCCCTATCTCTTCTACCCCTAGTGATGAGGAAAATCAGGAAAGACAGAGCAAGGGTGATAGTCATCGCTCCGTTTTGGCCCAGGAGAGCATGGTTCTCATGCCTCAGGACCATGTCGGTGTCCGATCCTTGGGTTCTGCCGGACATCCCGGATCTCCTGTCCCAGGGCCCAGTCTTCCATCCTCAGGTGGCTGGCCTTCATCTGACGGCGTGGAGTTTGAACGGTCATTATTAGAAGAAAAGGGTTTCTCCGCAGACCTAATTAACACCCTTCTTAAAAGTAGGAAAATCATTACCACAAAAATTTACGTCAGGATTTGGAAAAAATTCCTTCAAAACTCAGAAGTTATCGCTGGGGATTCAGCACCTATAATGCAGATATTAGAGTTCCTACAAAAAGGTCTAGACATGGGACTCTCTACCAGTACCCTTAAAGTACAAGTGTCAGCCTTGGGGGCTCTGTTTAGCTGCAACATTTCTGGTAATTATTGGATAAGCAGATTCATTAAGGCAGCAGGTAGATCCAGGCCAATAATGAAGGATAGGTTTATGCCGTGGGACTTGAACCTAGTCCTCACTGCTATGACAGAGACTCCATTCGAACCTATCTCGTCGGCTTCCCTAAAAATCCTGTCCCTCAAGGTAGCCTTCCTGGTAGCTCTGACATCAGCTCGCAGAATAAGCGATATTCAGGCTTTATCTAGGTGTCCTCCTTATTTACAGTTTAAAGAGGATAGGGTAATACTCAGACCTGATCCAGCGTACTTGCCAAAGGTAGTTTCTAGTTTCCATAGGACGCAGGAGATAGTTCTGCCATCCTTCCTCCCTAATCCAACTAATGAGAAGGAAAGGAAACTACACACCCTGGATGTCAGGAGAGGCCTCATAGAATATCTGTCAGTCACTGATCCCTGGAAGAAAGATAATGCCCTATTTATCTCTCATCAAGGCCCCAGAAAAGGTTGTAGAGCATCAAAAAATACACTAGCCAGATGGATTAGAGAGGCGATTGCAATAGCATACACATCAAAGGGCAGGTCGCCACCCGGAAAGCTGAGGGCGCATTCCACCAGGGCAATGGCAACCTCATGGGCCGAAAGATCAGAAGTCTCCATCGACCAGATGTGTAAGGCGGCTACTTGGTCCTCTCCGAGCACCTTTTATAGTCATTATAGGCTAGACCTAGGTGCTTCCACAGACCTCTCTTTTGGTATAAGGGTGCTGCAGGCTGTAGTCCCTCCCTAAAGCTGATATTACTCTCTGTAAATCTCTCAGGTGGTGCTGTCATGGACGATCGAATAAAGTCTTAGTTACTCACCGGTTAACGGTATTTTTCGGAGTCCATGACAGCACCCGTATATTCCCTCCCTTTAGTTTAATTGGGGTGTGCACGTCTTTTTTCTTGTTTATACTTACTGGTGATAAAAGTTATAATTGTAAAGAATACTGTACATAAATCATGCATTAACCTTGGAAGTCCTCTTGTGCTCTGTAATCCAACTGATGCGTGGGAGAGGTGCCACCCTTTTTGTATCTGTAGGTTTCCTGTTCCTAAAGGGTGGATCCCCTCTCTCAGGTGGTGCTGTCATGGACTCCGAAAAATACCGTTAACCGGTGAGTAACTAAGACTTTCCTTGCCATGAACCCACAATTTCAATGTTTTGTTCACTGATTCACTTAGTTATCACTTTTGCTTTGTGGCATGGTCTCCATCATGCTGAAAAAAATATTGTTCATCCCCAAATTGCTCCTGGATTGTTGGGGAAGTTGCTCTTGAGAAAGTTAAGATCCCTTTGTTTATGAAAAGCAGTGTCCTTAAGCAAAATTGTGAGTGAGCCCACTCCATGGATGAAAAGCCCCCACACATGAATGGTCCCAGGATGCTTTATTTTTGGCATGTCACAGAACTTATGGTAACTCTCCCCTTTTCTTCTCCTGACAATTATTCCTCCAGATGCTCCTAAGGTTGTGTGCCCACAATGAGTTTGCACCATATACAACATCTACAGCGTCTTACAGTTCAAGCAAAGTGGATCTCATTCATATCCACTGTGCTTTTTTTTTGTACTCAGCGCAAAATCCGCAGAATGTCAATTTCCCTTGTGGATACCCTGAGTTTTCTGTGCAGATTTTCCCTATTGACCCGTATTAGATGCAGAAGTAAAAAAAAAAAAAAAAAAAAAAGAAAGGAAAACAGAAATGCATCAAAAACGTATGTAATCCCACATGACTATTTCAATAAAGCTTTGTCAAAGCCAAATACGAAGAAGTATCAAAAACAAAGCAGCTTTATTTAAAACATGACGAACCAAAAAGAGACAAAAAAAAGCGTCAAAGATGCAATGAAAAAACACAGGTAGCCTAATTTACAAAATAGGGACAGAAAATGTGCGACATCAAAAACTCACAAGTTCATTTTTTACAAATTTTCAAAGTTTTTCACAAAAATTAAAAACAAAATACGCAATTTTGGTTATCACAACAGTTGTACTGACCTGAAGAATCAAATTTGTGCCATTTTTAACTGCACAATAAAAAAAAAAATACAATGGCAGCATTGCATTTTATTTTTTCTTCGCTTTTTTTTTTACCCCACCTGGATTTTATTCTCATTTTTTTCAGTGCGTTGTATGGTAAATCGAATGGAATCATCCTAAACCACAAACCGTTCAACAAAAAAAAAACAAGCATTCATATTGCTATGATGATGGCAAAAGAAAAGTTCTGAATCCTGAAAGAAATGAGGTGGCCACGTCAGTATTCCATACCAGCCCCAGTAGTGCCCTGAGAACAGCCTGCGGTGGACGTATTACGCCGCAACTATGATGTTGCACTGGACTAATAAATCAGAAAAGGCACCGAGGATTCTGTGTTAGGAGGCTGATCTCAGGGCTCCCATCGGGCAGCCACAGACTACTAACATGGCAGCTGGAGCAGGGTCCTACAAATGAATTCGCTCGTCTCTTGTCCCTTTCTCTCACAACCCTGCTACCATTAAACTACCATACTAGCAGCTTCCAAACTCATCTGTCCTCTTCCGCCTTGCATTCAAGATTTTTAAGACCCTCATGTACAAAGTCCTCTGTCTGCAATGACCAGTCACTGTTGATTGTACATATGTGGACACCACATTGCAATTATTGTATATACTCGTGTATAAGCCGACCCAAGTATAGGCCGACCCCCCTAATTTTGCCACAAAAAACTGGGAAAACTTATTGACTCGAGTGTAAGCCTAGGGTGGAAAATGCAGCAGCTACTGGTAAATTTCAAAAATAAAAATAGATACCATTAAAAGCAAAATTAATTGAGACATCAGTAGGTTACAGGTTTTTGAACATCCTTATTGAATCAGGAGCCCCATATAATGCTTCATACTGTTCATGATGGTCCCATAAGATGCTCCATACAAAATACACCCCATATAATGCTGCACAAAGGTTAATAATGCCTCCATAAGATGCTCCATAAAATAATATGCCCCATATGCTGCTCCATAAAGGTTATGGCCCCATAAGATGCTCCATAGATTATGCCCCATATGCTGCCCCATAAAAATGCTCCGTAGATTATGCCCCATATGCTGCCCAATAAAATGCTCTGTAGATTATGCCCCATATGCTGCCCCATAAGATACTCCATAGATTATGTCCCATATGCTGCCCCATAAGATGCTCCATAGATTATGCCCCATATGCTGCTGCGAATAAAAAAAAAAGACATACTCTCCTCTCGTTGCTGGGGGGCAGGTGCCAGTGTCCTGAGCAGTCAGGGACACAAGCATGCTATGGGGGACAGGTGCCGGTGTCACTGCTGGCTCAGGACACCGGCACCTGAGATATTCACCTGTCCCCATTCCACCACCATGCGCCGCTCTGTCTTTCGGGTCCCTCTGTCAGTGACTGTTCAGGTAGAGAGTGCGGCGCGCACTAACTATCATAGAATCATAGAATCGTAGAGTTGGAAGGGACCTCCTGGGCCATCTGGTCCAACCCCCTGCTCAAAGCAGGATTCGCTAAATCATCCCAGTCAGATGTCTGTCCAGCCTCTGTTTGAAGACTTCCATTGAAGGAGAACTCACCACTTCTCGTGGCAGCCTGTTCCACTCATTGATCACTCTAACAGTCAAAAAGTGTTTTCTAATATCTAATCTGTGTCTCCTCCCATTCAGTTTCATCCCATTGCTTCTAGTCTTTCCTTGTGCAAATGAGAATAAAGTTGATCCTTCTACAATGTGACAGCCCTTTAGATATTTGTAGACAGCTATTAAGTCTCCTCTCAGTCTTCTCTTTTGCAAACTAAACATTCCCAAATCCTGCAACCTTTCCTCATAAGACAGGGTTTGCAGACCGGTCACCATTCTGGTCGCTCTTTTCTGAACTTGCTCCAGTTTGTTGATGTCTTTTTTAAAATGTGGTGCCCAAAACTGGACACAATATTCCAGATGAGGTCTGACCAAAGAGGAGTAAAGGGAAATAATGACTTCACGTGATCTAGACTGTATGCTTCTGTTAATACATCCTAGAATTGCATTTGCCTTTTTTGCTGCTGCATCACACTGTTGACTCATATTCAGTCTGTGATCTATTAGTATACCCAAGTCTTTTTCACATGTGCTGTCACTTAGCCCTATTCCTCCCATTCTATATATGCTTTTTCCATTTTTATTGCCCAGATGTAGTACTTTGCATTTCTCCCTGTTAAAAACCATTCTGTTAGTTGCTGCCCACTTCTCCAGTTTATTTAAATCTTTTTGAATCCTCTCTCTCTTCTCTAGTATTAGCTATCCCTCCTAGCTTTGTGTCATCAGCAAATTTAATCAGTTTACCCTCAATTCCTTCATCTAAATCGTTGATAAAGATGTTGAACAATACAGGGCCCAGGACAGAGCCCTGTGGTACCCCACTTGAGACATTCTTCCAACTGGATGTGCAGCCATTTACGACCACTCTTTGGGTCCGATCACTAAGCCAGTTATGAATCCACCTAACAGTTGCCTTGTCCATTCCATACTTAATCATTTTTTCAATAAGGATTGTATGAGAGACTTTGTCAAATGCTTTGCTGAAGTCAAGATATACTATATCTACAGCATTTCCTTGATCCACCCAATCAGTGATACCGTCATAGAAGGAAATTAAGTTAGTCTGACATGACTTATTAGTTACAAACCCATGCTGACTCTGTTTAATCACTTCATTCTTATCCAGGTATTGACATACATGTTGTTTAATAATTTGTTCAAAGATCTTTCCTGGTATAGAAGTCAGACTCACCGGCCTATAGTTACCTGGGTCCACCTTCTTCCCCTTTTTGAAGATAGGAACAACATTTGCTCTTCTACAGTCTTCTGGCACTTCTCCTGTTCTCCAAGAATTTTCAAAGATTATAGAGAGGGGTTCAAAAATTTCTTCTGCTATCTCCTTCAGTACTCTGGGGTGTAATTCATCTGGACCTGGAGACTTGAATTCATTTAGGTTAGCTAAGTGTTTCCTCACTATCTTTCTGTTTATAGATATCCTGGATTCTTCTATTCCCTTAATAGGACAGTGAATAACAGTTGATGTTACATTTCCTTTCTGAGAGAAAACAGATGCAAAATAGGAATTTAAAAGTTCAGCCTTCTCAACATCCTGTCTTACCATTTCATCATTTTCATCCTGTAAAAATCCTATAGCATCTTTGACTTTTCTTTTACTTTTGACATATCCCCAAAATCCTTTATTATTGCTTTTGACATCTCTTGCAAGCCTCAATTCATTTTCAGCTTTAGCTAATCTGATTTGTGCCCTGCAGGTTCTGCAGACAGCATTATATTCTTCTTTAGATATGCCTCCCTCTTTCCATTTTATAAACATTTTTTTCTTCCTTTTTAGCATGTGCTTAAGTTCTGTGTTCATCCATCCTGGTTTCCTTAAATGCTTCCTATTCTTCCCTCTTTTCGGAATTGTTAACAACTGTGATTTGAGAATTTCATTTTTCAAGATTTCCCATCCTTCCTGGACATTTTTGTCTTTAAGGATATCCAGCCATTGGATCCCTCCAATTCTCTTTCTGAATCCCTTAAAATCTGCCTTTCTGAAATCTA
Source organism: Dendrobates tinctorius (assembly GCF_039654945.1). Classification (NCBI taxonomy): domain Eukaryota; kingdom Metazoa; phylum Chordata; class Amphibia; order Anura; family Dendrobatidae; genus Dendrobates; species Dendrobates tinctorius. The sequence goes on from NW_027361707.1 coordinate 53,251,664, forward strand.
ACCTTGACGTCTGAGTCTTCACAGGTCTTCCGCCTCTAGTTATCCAAAATTCTAAAATAGCATGGTCGCTACCTCCTAGGGTCCCAGCCACTTTTACCTCCTCAACCATTTCCTCCCTGTTTATAAGGATTAGATCCAAGGTAGCAGTTCCCCTTGTTTTCTCCCTTACCTTTTGGAAGATAAAGTTGTCAGCAAGAGAGGATAAGAATTTCCTTGACCTGTTAGTTTTGCCTGAGAGAGATTCCCAACAAATGTCTGGATAGTTGAAATCTCCCATGACAACTATGTCATATTTTTTGGAGAACTTGGCCATTTGATGCATAAAGAGTTCATCCATATCTTCAGCTTGCACAGGCGGCCTGTAGTAAATGCCTACAATGGTGTCCTTTCCATTGTTCTGTCCTTGTATTCTTACCCAAACAGTTTCCACAGAACTCCCAGTCATCATGCCCTCTGACCTGAACATCACAGACAGAGGACGCAGAGGACAGAGCGGCGCACAGCGGTGGAACGGGAACAGGTGAATATCGCATATACTTACCCCCCTCCTGGCGCGGTCTCTGCAGACCCTTCTCCCACAGTGTCCGGCAGCTCTTCCTTCAGCGGTCACATGGTACCACTCATTAAAGTCATGAATATGTGCATATTCATGAATTTAATGAGCGGTACCACGTGACCGCTGAACACAGGCGTCGGAGACCTTGGGAGAAGCAGGGGGGCTGCAGAGACATCCCAGGAGGGGGTAAGTATGATCTGACACCCCCGCTCCCCCTCCCCTGCTGACCCCCTGGAGTATATGACTCGGGTATAAGCCGAGAGGGGGACTTTCAGCCCAAAAAATGGGCTGAAAATCTCGGCTTATATGCAAGTATATACGGTAAATAGCTCTTTAATATAAATCTATCTTTCTATCTACTTATCTTTTTAGTTCAACTAGATATTAGTTCTTAGGCCTTAAAGATGCAAACGTTTGCTTTGATCCGACTGCGCAATCAAAATCCGAACAATTCGCAATTATGGAGTTAACGACGCAAAATATATGATTTCTTTGCAGACCTCCTAAGGCAGGAGGAACATCAGAAAATGCAGGGAAGTTTTCTTTATAAACACAGCATGAAATGTAGCGATAAGTTCCTTTTAACAGATGCCAAATAAAAGCCCAAAGCTGGTAGCAGACAAATGTCGCAGCGGCCATTCATTATGTAGCCGTCTGCAATGTGCCAGCAGTGTATGCAACACTGAGTTCAAGAAGATAAACGCACCCTCGTCAGGATGGACGCTGCTGTTTACACCATTTCTCAGCGCGCGCCGCTGCTACATTTACTGTTTGAAGGTTTTGTCAGAATGAATTTGTGTTCTGTTTGTTTGCTTCAATTTAATGCTGAAGAAGTGATGATAAAGTGGTCCTGATGGACAGTGGTGCTACAACTCCCCCTCCATATACCATGTTTATTTATAATACTATTATCTTTAAGGGGTTTTTAGGTCCAAGCACACACAATCTGCATCCTTATAGATAAATCCCTGGTTTTCCTATATTAATAAAAGGGTATGTGTAGATGAAGTCTTTTTCAGGTGGATTCCAATCTGAAAACCACCAGAAAAAGCTGTAACTCAACACTCAAAATAATGAACATATGCATTTTTCTATATAAAGACGACTTGCTGTTCATATGTTCGATCTGTCAACTGCTTCAGGTTTCCAAAGATTCCGAGTTGTTAAAAGAAGTGACTTGACCAATCTTCAGGTTGTCTACACTCTGTAGACGCTCTATATTTTATAAACGTGGTTACTGGGAAGGCACTCAAGACACTCGGGCTTCTTTTTGAGTGTATTGCCAGTGTTTTTGAAGGAATAACTGATAATGGTTTCTTCATTGTTGAATGGAGTTAAAATGGCAGAAAAAAAAAAAAAAAAAAGATGCCACAAAAACACTGGAAAAACAATAAGAAAAATGTAGGCGGTCCAAAAAGTGAAAAAAGAGAAGAGGGTGAGGGTGAGCAGCACTCATAGGGTTCAGATGATAAGCATTTATGGAGTTACTCACCTGAAAAGGTTTTGATTGTCACAACTCCAATAATTTCCCATGAATATTATTCTATGGGCAAATAAATCCTATTTTGCCTAGCGATTAGCAGAGAGGCGAGATTCACATTTCATAGTAGACCGCGCTGCTGCACAAAGGAAGCACTTCCATGATGGAAATAGTAGTTTCGTAGTTTTTATTTTTACGCGTTTCGTGCTGGTACCAAGCACTTTTTTCAAAACTATAGAGTTTTTGAAAAAAATGCCAAGGTTCTATGCAGTTTGGATTTAAAAAGTGCTCAATACAAGCACGAAATGCATAAAAATAAAAACTATGAAATAGCTATTTCCGTGCTGGAACAGTTTCCTCTCTACAACAGTGCGGTCTACTTCAAAAAGCCAATCTGCCTACTCTACTAACAGTGCAAAAAAAAGCACTCAGGAAACAACCAAAAAACAATAAAATGCTTCAGGAAGCACCTCCCTCTTGAAAGACTCAAGTCAATATTATTTTATGTTGTAAGGGGAACAGCTATTTCATCCCCTAAACTGCATGGCTATATAATAGAGCACATAGTTTTGGGGACCGAAGCAAGCAGCCGTTCCCCTTGCAAAATTGATTAATTGTCTTCTAAGCAATTTGAGACTATAGGGTCATCTGGTCATCGCGTTTCTCGGATGCATAACAGCCACATAGTGACCGTGATGTGAACACCGCGTCTTGCCTTACGTGTACAGAGAAGGTAATGAGCGCCGATCTTAGGTACAACATGTTGATCCACACTCATTAAACTTCAAATCCCATTCAGCAATCATCTGCATTTGTAAACTGTATGGGAACTAAGGATCATTATTCTCACCACCGCCCGAGCCACCGCCTCAAAACCACCAGAGCTGCTGCACCGTCGACCTTCTGTCTCTTCCCCCCTATCCCGTAGAATGTAAGTCCGCAAGGACAGGGTCCCCTCCCCTCTGTACCAGTCTGTCATTGTAAATTTGTTTACTGTTAACGATATCTATAACTTTGTATGTAACCCCCTTCTCATGTACAGCACCATGGAATTAATGGCGCTATATAAATAAATAATTATAATAATAATTATTCCTTTTGTAGACGTCCATTTGTATATCACCAAAGAGCAGAATCCTACAGTACAGCCCTATCGATGTGATAACAACCGGCAATGTTTGGCAAAACTCATACTCCAGAACTGAAATTAGAAATTCAATCAAATCGCATCTAGAAACTCAAAGCAACAACCTTCTTTGAAAATTCTCCTACCTGACCCAAGGAAATTTGGCATTTAATTAAAGGGATGACCAAGGACTTATAATTGCTGGGCAATCCTTTAGGAGCAGTCAGACGACCGTATAAATCGGATGCAGATCGGAATGCAATTCTTGGACTGACCAGCAGCTAACCCGACCCGAGCGTGACAGCTGCATAGAACTACTGTTAGGGACAGCTGCCGGCCAGTCCGAGCATTGCTTTCCGATCTTGCTCTGATTTATAAGTCCGTATGACTTTGTCCTTAGTATAAGCCATCCATGTATGATAGGGAAAACGTTTTGGAGAATTAGCACCCTACCTGAAGCTGTGGTGGTGCCTAGTACTGCAGCCCATCTTTTTCCTTTAATTCTGATGATGTGCAGTACCAGGCACAATCATAAACACATGTACTGTGCCAGAGTAAAAAAAAATAATTGTATATTATTTTTGTCCCCATTTATTAAGCCATACTATGAATTAAACTTCACGTTTATTATTACAGAACAGCATAGAGCAATGACATGCAAGTCCAGAGTTTGGCTGGTGTACAACATGCATGTTTGTGCCTAACAAGTCCATGTTTCACATATGAGAGCGTTCCATACACACGATTAGTGACCCTCATAGAAATGACAGTACTCACTAATGTATTTCAGCCCTTCGTGGGCTGTTGTCCATGACACATATACTGGAATCGACTACATTATACAATGTCGGTGAGTGATTGAACTGAATTCAGATCTGTGGCTAATGAATAATAATGTAAGAAGCAGACACTGTTCCATGATTGATCTAGCAAGGGTCATCCAAGCTGCCGTCATAGCATTTGTATTAATACAGTCTATTTATAATCCACAGTGCGGTATGAAGTTCCTTCCAACAATAACATGCCACGATCGACTCATCCAACGTTTATAAAAGCCTGCAGTACTTTTATATCCCTGTTAGAGCCCATTACCTGCTCATGTTGGGCAAGAGGCAGTAGCAGAGATGCTGATGTTGGTGTACGTGTACCTGGATAATGAAGCCCCAGTGGTCCTACCATCTTCTTCTCCTAACCCAGGCACCATCCCTCTATTCTGCACATCTTTTCCAGGGCAGCAGTTAAAGGTAGATAGGAATCCAAGTCGAAATCGCTTGTTCATGAAGCAGTAAATAATCGGATTGACACAAGCTGAGGTGTAGGAGAGCAGGTGGATAAAAGAGATGGGTGCTCCAGTGAGGAGGATTCCCGCAGTGTTGACATCGAAGGCTCTCCAGGCGTTAACACTGAAAATAGGAGTCCAACACATGAAGAACAGGATGACAATGACAATCAACATGCGGATAACTCTCTTCTTGGCCATTAGGTTGGCGGCAGAGCTGTTGCTTCGGACTCTTTCGATCTTAGCACTGCTGTGATGTGAGGACAGCTGACGCATTTCTACTTTCTTCTTCCTTTTTGACTTCTGAAGATAGCAGCCGTCTCCGTTTTCAAATTGATTGCTGCTTATACTGCTCGACCGTTCTGTATGAAGGAGGCCAAAAAAGGGAGGAAAAAAAATACAATAATGAATAACATAAATACAGAGAACAACAAAATAATATGCAATATCCAGAAGCGCAGACATCCGGGCATCTGTTTGTTATGTTGTCTAAAAACGTGGATGGCAGTAATGAGCTTGATATTTAGTGAGGAACAACATGACCTGCACAAATCCCTATTAGGAATCAATGAGTTCATTTGTTTTGGAAATTTATAGTCCAAACATCATGAAATTATTAGTAAAGGACATTTTGTTGGCTTTGTTTTGTGCAGTGTTTGATGACTTAATGGCCAGAATGACTACAATTTTCATTTATTACTCACGGATTTCACTGTTTATAGGAAAGAAAAGTACTCCCATTACAGGACTTGTACACAACTGTGGTCAGAGCACCTATTAAAGGGATTGTGCCATCAGAAAAACACCGTTTAAGGCAAGTTTTATGGTAAACATTTTTTTTATTTTTGACAATGCTTTTTTTCATTTTTCATATCACAATTTGTATTAAGAAAAATATTTGCATTTTCACAATGGCCACAGAAGCTATTCTGCACTGATATATCCCATTCTTTCAAGAAACCTTCATGTTAGCAGCATTAGACTAGTTCAGACTCTATTTTTTTTATTGAAGCATCTAATAAGTGGGTAAAAAGGCCATTGAAAGGGAGGGGGAACTGTGACATCAAATATTGTCATTGACGTTGGGCCCCAGTGCAAGATTTGGACCAGGTCCTCCAATACCGCTATATTTTAATGTCCTCCATTATGGTATACATGTCCCTCATCCTGGCTTTTTCCTGGAATATATGCCCTCCATCCTGGTATATATGTCACTCATTCTGGCCCCATCCTAATATATACATATGTGCCACCCCAGAGTCCGGTTGTCACAGTGACATTGCCTCCCTCCTAGGGGGTGAAGTCATGCCTGGAGGCAGGAGGGGGTCCCCATGCCAGGTAACATAGATTACATGACAATTCCTGCTGCAGGTCAGAAAGGGGAGCTTCCTTAGGGTGTGTGCACATGTGGCGCCCCTGAGGGTTCAGTTGCCACAGAGGTACTGCACCTCCTCCTGAGGTGTGGTACCCCACCATCCAGGTAAGGTGGAGACACCTGACCACGCTCCAACACCTGCATCCCACACAACATAGTAGTGTAGCAAAGCACCATTTGGTGGCTCCCTGCTTGGAACACGAAGCATGCTGGGAGGCGGGTGGAGTTTAGTCTGCACTAAAAGAACGGGAAGAGTGTAGGATTTAGTCAGTTTGTCACAGGAGTCTGTGAGAGAAGATCCTCTGAGTGGGATTGAGGAAGGAAGTGCTGCAGCCGACCTCACTGACCTGGGTCCGCTGGCACAGGAAAGGAACTCTGATAGAAAGCCTGACTCTCCATAAGAAGGAAAGGATTAGTACGGAACGTAAGGAGAAGAAGAAAACTAAGGATTAGGGTTAGAGGAGAACCCTTCCCAAGTTCTGGGCGCAAGGCCGGGGTCTGGTCCCCGAGGTTGTATGGATACTAATAGTCCTGCAGCAGACACCGGAGGAATAGAAGTTGTCACCACTTTATTCCCACACAAGACTTGGGGGCACAACAGCATCTATAGTGAGCCGGTACTAGGTAGTAAGGAGTCCCCGAAGCAGGCTACAGCTGTCTGCCATACAAGTAGAGATCATAGGAACATCGGACAGGAGGAACTCCAGTGTAACTCAGTACTGTGAGTACTTCACTAAAGGCGCTAAGAGGGAGACGTTCAGAAAAGGCATATAAATTGGCGGAGTGTTGGAAAGGAGTACTTCATCTTGCCTGGAGGTTGGCTGAGCTCCTGACCCGGAGGACACGGCATGGATGTGGGCTCTTGTGCCACAACAGACTGTGAGTAAAGCTTTGGAACTACATGCCCTGGTGTCCTCCACTTATTCCAGCGTCAACCTGCCTGGCACTGCTACATCCCCTGCGCCCGACACTACACCATCTAAGTGTCACTTCACCTACTCTGCCCTGGGACTAAAGCCCTGCCTGTGGAGGGCTATAACATCATTGCTGCACCACACCATCTGTCCCAGAGGAACTGTCTGCAGCGTCGGCTTAACACCTTCATTGCCGAACACCACAGGTGGCGTCACGACTCATTCATTCTAATCATCATAAGCCCACTGAACATTCCCCCCTTTTACAATGGGCGCCCAGGGCCACGGGCCGGGTCCCAGCTGCCGTGACATCTCCCATTGAAGCTCATCGGGCCCGGTACCAAGTACCCCACAACCCTGGGAGGGCGACCCACACACGCTGTGTCAGTTTTTGCTGCGGTGTACAGTAGCATTCTAAGCTATGGAAAAAAAAAACGCTGTGCAGACGCTGCAGAATTTTCCCTGCGGATTTGCTGCGGTTTCAAAACCGCAGAAAGAATTGACATGTCAATTCTTTCTGCGGATTCCGCTGCGGTTTGCCATCTCCTCCATTGTGGAGATGAAAAACCGCAGGGCAAAATCGCAGGCTAATCCGCAGGTAAAACCTCAGGTCTTTTGACATGCAGATTTACCTGCGGATTTTACAAAATCCGCGCGGCCAAATCCGCAGAGCATTCCGCAGCGTGTGCACATACCCTTATAAATTCTGGCCAGCAGATGGGGTTAGTGAGTCAGCAAGGAGTCAGCTGAGAGAGCAAACAAGGGAGTTGTCATGGAAACGGGAGCAGCTGGGGCTCATGACACGACAGTTAGTCAGTTGGCGACGGGGAGCTGGTCTGTGAAGAGGGAAAAGATAGGAGCGGAGACAAGAGGCTCTGGGGAAGCTAAAATTGCGTATAGCTGACCCCAGAGCGAAGCGCTGATATAAAAAGAGGACGCCAGAGCCCTAGGCTGAACAGGAGCTGTACGCCCTGACAGCCGAATCTGGAAGTACAGGGGACTGCAAGTTCCTCGGTGACATTGAACACCTGAAGGCACGGCAGCAGAGCAGGAGCCCGGGGCTGACGGTGAAAAGGATAGTACCCGTGATATAGGCTCACGCTGTCAGCCATACAGCTTAGAAACCATCACACAAGAGAGGGTCGCAGCTTAGTTACAAACAGCGGGGACCCGAAAACAAAGGGCAGAAGGAAGGTCTCAAACCCCACCTGGCAGAGTGGATCCCCTGAATGCCTCCAGGCGAGCCGGACTCAATCCATCACCTGTATGTGGTACCCCGGATTGCCGCCACTTGCAAGTAAAAGGTAAAGAAACCTGCACCTTTCTGTGTCCTTCTCTTATTCCTCTGCACCCCAACGTTCACCACCATCTGAATGATTAATCAAATATCTTTGCCCTGGGGCCTCCGCTCTACCCGTGGGGAGCTGAACCATTCTTTGCTGCGTCACCATCAGCCCCAGAGGACCAAAACCGCAGCGTCGGCCACTCATTGCTGCACACCACGGGTGGTGTCACACTTAAACATCACACAACTTTCCTCTATTTTATTACTGGACGCCCACGGACCGGGTCACTGCCATCGTGACATCCCCCATTGAAGTCAAGGGGCCTGGTACCGAGTACCCTAAGGTCCTGCGGGGTGCTCCAACTGGCATCACGACGAACAGGATTTATCGAGACTAGCAAAGCTGGGTACAAGGAGCCTGGAAAAGTTGGGTACTGTGTGTCATTGACTTTATTAAATTGTGTGCTAGAGACTTTAATGGGTTTTCAAATCACCTCCATAACTGCGTCACACAGTGCTGGCGAGCAGAGAGGGGTGTGCCATTGTGGGCGGAGCCAGAAATAAAGTACGACGCAAAGTCCTGCCCGCGCTCTGACGTTAGTGTGCAAAGTGAAGCTTGAGCTGCGCTCTATTATGAGCAAGTGAAAAGCAGGAAGATCCGATTTGGAGACAAGGAAGAGCTCAATCCAGCCTGTCAGAGAGCGGCTGTTGACAACAGTAAAGGCACACTGAGGAAGGAAGAAATTGCCCAACTCACGCTGTCAGCCATACAGCTTAGAAACCATCACACAAGAGAGGGTCGCAGCTTAGTTACAAACAGCGGGGACCCGAAAACAAAGGGCAGAAGGAAGGTCCCAAACCCCACCTGACAGGGTGGATCCCCAGAATGCCTCCAGGCGAGCCGGACTCAATCCATCACCTATATGTGGTACCCAGAATTGCCGCCACTTGCAAGTAAAAGGTAAAGAAACCTGCACCTTTCTGTGTCCTTCTCTTATTTCTCTGCACCCCAACGTTCACCGCCATCTGAACGATCAATCAAATATCTACAAAGAGCCACTGAGAGCAAAATGAAATATCCACAAATATCCACGCAGCCTGCGTGTTCCGGGACTCTGTGGAGGGGGACTATGGGTAAGAGTGGCTCCGCCATTATTATTGATATTATTTTGCACTTTTGTGGATATTTAATTTTGCTCTCAGTGGCCCGTTGTAGCCATTAGGGAACTCTTATAACTACCTAACATTGGTCTTTTCTGACCTGGGTACTTAATTAACGTTACTCCAGTTGCACTTTATTACCCTATTGGGTTGAAATGTCCATTGAGTGTTCTCATTTTTTGCACTGTTTTGCGGTTACTATGATTGACTTTATAATTACAAGTTGCTACTCTCCCACCTCTGTATATTTATAGTGCCAGGCCCGGTGGAACATACTTATTTGTTTGTCTTTCCCCTTTGTTCATGAACTTTATTATTATGTATTTATGACATCATGTGATATTGTATATGATAAATAAAATATTGTATTTTTATATACTTGGGATGTACACTCTGTGTTTTCTGGTATCAGTGTGTTTTGTTGTAGTCTGGGAAATTAATCATTGACATTAGCAATCTTTTTGTCATTTATAGGCAGAATAAATAATTTTTCAGGACTGCTATGTGTTTTCTAGTAGTGTTGCAAATAAATAATTGACATCAGCCATCTCACTGCCATTTCTAGGCCAAAGAAATTATTTTTCTGGATCTGTGTCTTTTCTAGTAGTGTTGATAAATAAATATTTGGCATTAGCCATCTCCTTGCCATTTATAGAGCCAAATAAATACATTTCCTAAACTGGTGTGTGTTTTATAGTAGTTTGGGAAATAAATAATTGCCATCAGCCATCTCATTGCTATTTCTAGGCAAAATAAATAATTTTTCTGGACCGGTGTGTGTTTTATAGTAGTCTAGGAAACAAATAGTTGTCATCATCGACCTTGTTGCCATTTCTTGGCCAAATAAATATTTTTTTCTTTTCTAGTAGTATGGTAAATGAATAAATCTCAGGAGCACTCTCTTTGCCATTTGCAGGCCAAACAAATAATTTTACAGTACTGCTGTGTGTTATGAACAGGTCACCGAGGAGGATGGCAGGAATAGGCTAAGCCACCAGGAAACCAGAAAGGTTGGTCACTTAGCGAATTGCACACCCCTAATCCTAACAACACAACTAACAGTATCCGTGGAGCATACCTATGATGCCCTAGATGCCCCAACACAGCCGGAGAAATAACTAGGCCTAAAGCAAGAAAGGTGAAATCTAAACTGCCCCGGAGTAGAACCCCAAAGAAATAGATAGTCCCCAAACATATATTGTCAGTGAGACCAGATGAGGGACAAACACAGGCAGAAAATAGACTGAGCAAATGATGGGGCCCAAACTGTCTAGATAGGATAGGAAAGGAAAGACACTGTCTGCAATCATGCAAAAACCCTAAAAAATCCAACGTCTGATGTGCAAAAAACACTGAAGTCTCACGACCTCTCCCCCACTATATCAGCATTCTGGTGTAAACTGGCAGCAAAGCAAAAGAGACTAATATAACAGGGGACTGAACAAACTGACACAAGCTGTAACATATGGAGCAGGGTCCAGCGCAGCCCCAGCAGGGAGCACGCTGAACTCGCACAGCAAAGCAAAAAGAGGCAAAACCAGATCAGAAGCAAAGGATTAGCAAACGAACAACTTATGAAAAATGCAGTATCAGGCAAGAGACAGCAGACCTCAAGTTGCACAGGAATAACTAATCACCAGCAACAATTCAGGTAAGTCTGCTCACTTAAATACTCCCAACCAGTAACCCCAGATTTCCAATCATCATTGTCAGGTGGCAGACCTCTGTCAATCCGGCCAGCTCCACTACCCAGAGTAACCACCAGAGGGAGCCCCGACTGAGAAGTAAGAGAATACACAACAGCTGTGTCTATATGAGTAGTGTTTCTAGCAAATTTTTCTACTCTTCAACTGTGTATTTAGGAGTAGCATTTCTTTTAAAAATTCTACTCTGCAGCTGTCTCTTTTCCATTTGTGGGGAGAAAAAAATATTTTATTCTATTACTATGTCTATATGAGTAGTGTTTTTTTTTTTAAATTCTACTCTGCAGCCTTCTTTTTGTGGGTGATATGTCTAAAATAAATTCTAGTATTCAGCTGTATCTTTCCCATTTTTTTTTGCCAAAATTCCTCTGTTTGTACTGTACCAAAAAGCCTCTGGGAGTAAGGTGCAAAAAAGCCTTTGTGTGGACTATGCCAAAAAGCTTCTGTTTCTACTTTACCAAAAAGTTTGTATGTGCACTGTGCCTTAAAAGCCTTTGCTTCTACTTTAGCAAAACGCCTCTGGGAATACTGTGCCAAAAAGCCTCTGCACTGTAACAAAAAACATCTGTTTGTACCAAAATAGGGACCATATCAGATGATGGTGCTGGATTTTGCGACGTGCTGAGTAAGATTTCCAACATTTCTGTAATGCTAACCATCATTTCCAAGGTGCTGCCAGTGTCCCAGCTGAGTTGGCGACTTCATCCTTCTCTGCCTTGTGCTTCCACTGAGCCGCCGGTCAGGTGAGGCCACTATCAGTAGTGCATCAACCAGTGTGTGCTTGTATTCCCACATTTCCTCATCTCACTCTAGTGACGGCAGTAAAGGGCCTGTCACACCAAGAGATATCGCTAGCAATATCGCTATAACGTCACTGGTTTTTGTGACATTATAGCGATATTGCTAGCGATATCGCTATGTCTGATACCTCCGACCGCTCCCCCGCTGGTTATCGCTGATCGTGCGAGAATGTCCTGGACTGTTTGTCGTCGTCAGCTTCCTGCTGTGAAGACGAGCGACGCGTGGACGCGGGCGGGAGGACGTCAGGATTGCCTCGTCTGACAGGTAAGTAGCGACCCCCGACCCCTGCAATGTCGCTGGTGAGATCTGCCTGTGTGGCAGCTCACTAGCGACCACTTAGCGATGCACCAGCGATCCTGACCGCGTCATATCGCTGGTCGGGATCGCTGGTGCATCACTAAGTGTGACAGTACCTTTAGGATGGCCATTGTGCTTGTAGCGGGTATCCAGCAGGGTGGCCACACAGTAATCAGCACAAGTAACAATCTGGGTGTCGGCAGTGGATTATTCACGATATTCTCCAAGCGTGTGACAACAGAGCTTCTTTATTCAGGAACAAACAGGAACAATATATGATAGGCGTAATAGATCAGGAATAAATCATTTGTGTGTCTCTATCAGTACAGCATCTGCATCAGGCTGCTTCTCTCATACACAGACACAGGAAAAACAGGAAATAGTCACATGCTATCCCTGTGTGAGCCTCTGGGAGTTATTTTTGTTCTAACTTTATGAACAGCATACAAATCTAGCAACTAAACACTCATAGACAGGGATGGAGTTGTTGCACCAAGCATATTAAAACACCCCCACTCAACAACTACTTATCCTGTTAGTCCCATTGCGGTTCTGAAGTCCACAAACTTGGCTCTTGATAATGGCTTTGTCATACCATCAGCTATCATCTTGTCAGACTTGCAATACACAAACTCGAGTACACCACATTTCACTAATTCACGTAAGTGGTGATGTTTTACATCAATGTGCTTAGTCCTTGTAATAATCTTCTCACGTCTGGCAAGTTTAATGCATCCTTGGTTGTCCTCATAGATAACTTTTGGAAGATTTTGGCAAGCCATTAGCTCAACCAACAGTTGTTTCATCCAAATTACTTCTTGACTTGCATAAGCAGCAAACACATATTCTGCTTCTGTAGAAGATAATGTGACTGACACTTGTTTTCTGCTGGACTAAGAAATTGAATTTTCTCCCAACTTGAACAAGTAACCACTTGTTGATTTCCGATCACTTGAATCTCCATCCTAATCTGCATCCACATAACCTCTGAGAGTAATATCTCCTAATGCAGATATCTTAAGATTTAGCCTTTTGAGTTTCTTTAAGATATTGAAGAATTCTCTTAATTGCTTTCCAGTCTCTTTGGCGTGGCTTGCTTACATGTCGGCAGAGAATTCCAACTGTGGCTGTGATATCCGGAGGAGTTGTGGTTGCTATGTACAGAAGCGCCCCGCACTGCTTGTCTGTAACTCTCATTGCTGGGTAGCAGATCTTCTTCTCCTTCCAACTTTAAGTAGGATGGATCCATTGGTGTTGATGCACCTTTGGTTTCTGACATTCCAAACTGGTTTAGGATTGCGGAAATTTTAGAACTTTAGTTGAGAAGAAAACTCCCATCTTCCTCTTTCTGGATTTGGATTCCCAAATAATTTGTTACATTTCCAAGGTCCTTAGTCTCAAAGTGCTGGTTGAGAATTTCACCTAGCTTTGCAATTTCTTTTTCATCTTGATGAGACATGATTACATTGTCTACATATAGGAGAATATACATCCACTCTTTCGCTACATTTTTCGCATACAAACATAGATCAGCTTGAGATCATTTAAATCCTTCATCATCAAAACTTTGTTAATTTTTGAGTTCCAAGCTCTTGCCAACTGCTTAAGTCTATAGAGAGATTCTTGCATTTTACAAACAAGGTGCTCTTCACCTTTTTTAATATATCCCTCGTGTTGGCTCACGTACAACTCTTCTTCAATGTCACCATGTAGGAAGGCTGTTTTGATGTCAAAATGTCTCACTGTCATCTGTTGAACTGCAGATAAGGACATTAAAGTTCTGAATGTGGTTTGCTTCGTAACTGGGGAAAATGTAGCATCATAATCTTTACCATACTTTTGCGACCAATCTTGCCTTAAACCGGTGAACTTTACTTTATGAGTCATTTGTTTTTGAAGACCAGCTTACATCGATAGCTCTTTTACCTTGTTGTAGCTCAGTAAACTCCCATGTCTGGAGTTGGTGAAGGGACTCCATCTCTTCATTAGCCGCATTTATCCACTTCTGCTTCTCGCGAACAGGTAGTTTTTGAATCTCTTGCCATGACTGTGGCTCTGGTTCAGGAAGTGTTCTGACCATATAAGAAAGGCATCTAGCTGGGATATCTTTCTGATCTCCTGACTGGAGGTTGACTTGGTTCTTCTTGGTGGCTTCAGAGCTTATCCACACTTCAGTGTTTTCCTTTTCAGCATCTGGGTTTGATGATTGAGATTCTTGTTCTTGCTTCTTAGGTTGAATAACTAGTGTAACTTCATGAAATTTGAGAGATACAAAGTTTTCATCAATCGCTACATCTCTACTGATTGCTACTGTGTTGGTCTCTGGGTGCAGGATTCTGTATCCTTTTTGCGTTTCGCTATAGCCCACCAGGGCTCCTTGCTTTGCATGTGATTCCCACTTGGAACGTTTTTCTTTGGGAACATACATAAAAGTTTTGCTTCCAAATATCCTGATTTGCTTCAGGTTAGGCTTCTCGCAGTTCCATGGCTCATATGGAGTTTTATTTGAGGCTTTACCTGGCACTCTGTTTTGAAGATAGCAAGCTGTCATGATGACTTCTCCCCAATACGTTGTAGGTAGATTTGCATGAAACAACATACTTTTTCCACTTTCACAGAGAGTACTGTTCTTTCTCTCTGCAATGCCATTTTGTTCTGGGTTGTACAGAATGGTAGTCTGGAACACGATTCCATCACTTTTCAAAATGGTTTGCACCTTACCAGTTGTATATTTGGTTCCATTATCTGCAAGCAGGGCTTTTGGCATTCTTCCAAATTTGTTAAAAACTACAGCAAGATAATCTTCAAGTTTCTGTGGAACTTCATTCTTACTGTGAAGCAGGTAGGCGGCTGTATATCTGGAGTAGTCATCAATAAATGTGAGAAAATATCTCTTCTTGCTAGGAGCTTGAACACTCATTGGACCACATACATCTGTATGTTTCAGATCCAGAGGCTGTGCAGATCTAGTGGTGCTTATTTTAGGAAAGGATTTTCTGGATATTTTCCCTTTAAGACAGCTAGTGCACTTCATCATTTGACTACACTGGTTGATTTCAATACCATTTGCAAGCTGAGCTAGCTCCCTTACTGCTTCTGGGTCTCTGTGCCCAAGATGTCTGTGCCATACATGGATACAGTTCTTATGCAGATCTTGTCTAGCACTATACAATCTTTCTTTGCATTTTAGCTGATAAAGTTCATCTTAGATTTTTCCTTCTGCAAGAGTGTGACCCTTCTTTGAGATGATGCAGCTGTTATCTCTAAAAGTAACTACATTCCCCTTTTTGTGTGAGCTTCTTTATTGACAGAAGATTGATTTCAAGGCAGGGAACATATAGACTATCCTTAACTGGGATCTTTTTGCTTTGTGCTGAGGAAACTGGACAGTGGAGGTAGCAGTCTCCTACTCCTTCTGAAGTTATATATTGACAATTAGCTAAGATGAACTTTTCTAACTTGCTTTCATTAAGGTCAGTGAAGAAATCCTTGATATTATATGGCTGCTTGCACCAAAATCTATACACCATATATGCTTTGCAGATGGGCCTATACTGGCATTAAATGCAGCTTCAATACATGCAGAATCTTCCTTTACAGCGGTTTTAACCCTTTGATTAATGGTCTGCTTTTTAAGCTGACTCACTCTTGCTTTCCAATTCTGCAGTCTGCTTTAAGGTGGCCAGGCTTTTTACAGACAAAACATTCACGAGTTTTTCTTAGATTGCTCTTATATTTAGGGAAATCCTGTGTCTTTAATGCTGCTTCTGCTCTGGATTCATTACTGCTGGTTACATGCTGCGCTTTTCTCTTGAATTCATCCACAAGTTTGCCTTTAATATACTCTTGTGTCAGCTCATCATCTGGCCGTGCATCTAGTGCAGCCACGAGTGTGTCATAACTCTCTGGAAGACCACCTTATAGAAGTGCAACATGAAAATCTTTAATTTGGTCTCCAATACCCCTGAGACGCTCCACAATCTCTAGGGTGTTCCTTATATAGTCCTGCATATTCTGTCCATCACTTAGCTTAGACTGATACAGCTTTCTCATGAGATAAAGCTTATTGCTGAGATTTGATCTTTCATGCACTTTCTGTAACTCATCCCACATCTGCTTTGCAGTTGCACACTTGCATATATGCACAATCTGATCATCTGCTTTCTGATCCTTCTTTAGCCAATCATTTGGTAATGGATGTGTTCCTGAGTATACTTCCACGTGCCTTCTCTTATGAGCAGCATCTTCACCTTGAATTTCCAGAACTGGTACTTCTGGTTAGTGAGGCTTGGCACTGAGAACTTGACAGGATTGCTGCCAGTAGACATCTTCTCTGTTACTCTGTGCTGCTTTTGATCTGGGCTTCTGTTGCAGTGTTACTATGGGGTTCTGTGTCACTCTGGGCCCACAATCTATTGGCAGCGGATTATTAAGGATACTCTCCAAGCGTGTGACAACAGAACTTCTTCATTCAGGAACAAACAGGAACAATATATGATAAGCTTACTAGATCAGGAATAAATCCTTTGTGGGTCTCTATCTGTGCATCATCTACAGCAGGCTGCTTCTCTCATACACACAGGAAAAACAGGATATACAGTCACATGATCTCACTGTGTGAGCCTTTGGGAGTTTTTTTTGTTCTAACTTTATGAACAGCATACAAATCTAGCAACTAAACACTCATAGACAGGAATGGAGTAGTTGCACCAAATATACTTCAATACCGGGCAAATCGACTGTCGTTGCGCAGTCACAGCAGCATATATTGCTTCATGTGTGCCAGGCTGCTCAGAGGCAACAACAAGCTTTAATGGGTGTGAGGTGTATCATCTGGGTCCTCTGTATCCTGTATCCTCTTTATCCCCCTAGCCACACTTCAGTTATGCTCATGAGCTGGTTTGAGTGCCACTCTGCTGTGAACACGATTGCTCTTCATCATCTTCCTCATATTCTTACTCACCCTCCAAAACTGTCTCCTGGCTGGACATTTGTGTATCTGGCCACTTTTGGTACAGGAACTCATCCATGAAGATTTATGTGGATGCCTTGCCTGATAATGATGTGAATGGTCCCTGTTCCTCCTCCTCTTCTTCCTCCTGGGTCACCATCTCATCCATCATTGCCTTAAGCTTTGTTATTCTAGGAGTCATAGAACTGGCTTAGTAACGGTGATGATGGTGTCATCAGTGCTAGCTATGTTTGTGGAGTATTCAAAGCAGCACAACACAGCACACACGTACTGCATGGAGGCCCACTCATTGGTCTTCAAGTGGTGTTGTTGCGGGAGGCAGAAGTGAGGCTGCACTGTAGACAGTCAAGCAGCAGATTGATGAGAGCACCAAAAGCACTCACACACTGCCTAAATTTTCTGACCGGATGAGTAGACGGTGGAGGAAGCAGAGTAGGGGGAGGAGGCAACAAAGAAAAGATTTGGGTCCGGCTGTGGTGCACAATAGCAACCAACTTAATCCCTAGGGCCGGCATTGGCATTTTTGTACCCTGCTCACTTGTTTGTTGTGCAGCTAAAGGCCCCATCACACACAGCGAGATCGCTAGTGAGATTGCTGATTTTGTGACGCCACAGCGATCTCACCAGCGATATCGCTGTGTGTGGCACGCATCAGCGACCACCCCCCCGCCGGGTATCGCTGATCGTGCAGGAGTGTCCTGAGCCATTTTTTGATCATTGGTCTCCCGCTGGCCAGCATGCATCGCTGCGTGTGACAGCGAGAGACCAACGATCAGCAACGCTGGGAGCTGGTATCCAACGTAAACAGCGGGTATCTAAGAGCCGCATGGCTCTTAGTTACCCGCTGTTTACCTTGGATACCAGCTTGCTCGCTGATCCTGATGGCTGGTGAGTCTGTCTATGTGACAGCTCACCAGCGATCAGCTGTGTTCCAGCGATCCCATCCACGTCGGATCATTGGTGGGGTCGCTGGGACATTGAAGAGTATAACGAGGCCCTTAGGCAGCATGACTATCACCTCTTCCTCTGAACTGCCCAAGTCACTCAGATAGCCTTGTGAGGTCTAGGACCTCATCATCCCCAATAGCATCATCACACCTCTCCAGTCTTTCTATAACTCTGCTGCCCTACTAATCCACGTCTGCCCCCACTACTGCCCCACTTCTCCTCTCTGCAAATCCCTTCATTGTCTCCAAATTCCATAACGTATCCACTTCATGTTAGTAACATTGACCTATAAAGCCATCTATAATCTGTCTCCCCTATATATCTATGAACTTATCTCCTGACATCTCCCACCATGTAATCTCTAATCCTTTCAAGACCTCTTTCTCTCCTCCACAATTGTATGTTCCTTATCCTTCTGCCTGCAAGACTTCTTCCGAGTATCCCCCATCCTGAAGAATTCTATGGCCTAACACATCCGATTATCCCCCTATAATCGGAACTTTCAACTTGAAAACCCATGTCTTCAGAACACCTTACAGCCTGCAATGACCCCACTTCCATCTCACCAACACCAGAGCTTCTGCAACCCCCAAACCTAATGCCTCCTTTCCCATTATCCTGTAGAATGCAAGGCTGTAAGGAGAGGGTCCTCTCCCCTGTGTACCTGTCTGTCACTATTAGTTTGTTCATTGTATTTTCTATTTGTGTTTTGTATGTGTAATAACCAGCAGGTACTGAGGATTTCACCACAGAAAAGTGACAGAACAAGAGTTAAAGGGTTTATTTACAGGGATAAATTCTCCATGAAGGGAGGAGCAGTAAGGGGATTAAATGAGTAAGAGTAACAATATAAACAGCAAAATAGACTAAGAAAACTACTAAACAGTTATGCAGTGTTGAGATGGCTCGACTAGCATTAATATGACTTATCAGTCCAGGGAAAGCTTGATTGCAGGGTCTCTCGCTCACGTTGGCATTGTCACTAGAAGCGCTCACAGTCTAAATAGTCTCCTCTGGATGTAGCTGGACCCTCAGGGGTTAAGTTTCTGCAGTCTCTTCTCAGGGTGAAGCTGGAACCTCAGGGATTAAAGCAGGAAGCAGGGAGATGCTGCGGAACTGATTCTAAGTCTCTGGGCTAAGTCTCTGTATGTTGCGCTGTCAGTCTCTCTGCAGTAACAATGCTATACATACTGGGAAGTCTCTTGGCCACACTCAGGGGCCCTGACTTGTCACTGTGGTCCCCAGTACTGTGCGCTCGGGTCCCTGTATTTGCACTGTCAGGGGTAAGGTCTCCTCTGGTCACAGAGGCTACCGAATCCACGTACTCACATACAGCGCGCACTATGTCTCAAACTTCAGTCCCAGAACTCAGACAAGGAGTTCTCTCTCTCTCTGGGAGCGCGGTGCTGCAGCCTGCTTTCTCTCTGGCGCGCTCTCCCCTGTCTCTGGCGTACTCCCCTCCATGCCTGGTGCGCTCTGCTTTTGCACCCTCTGACTGTACACCTTCCGTCCACCGCCCCTTCCTTTTCCTCCCTGTCCCTTGCAGTCACATGGTCCAGTTGGTCCAGGGCAGAAAGTCTTCCCCCGGCAACCCTGCTGTCTGGCTAAGTGGTTCCGGATAAGGAGAAGGGAAGGTATCATCCTTTGGACTCTTCCTTCTCTTCACCCCCTTACATTCCCCCTCTCTTAAAGCTCGCCATTCCATGGGCGAGGGTTCGTCGTACTCCACTGTGTACACCTGTGGACCGACAGCTGCCGACAACTTTCGCAACTCCTCTTGTCTTGCTGGCTCCAAGTTCTTCCAGTAAGGCTGGTTGAAAATACTCCAGTCTTTATCCTCATCTTCATCAGCTGCAGAAGAGAATATCTTGGATGAACTTGGCATTGTCTTCTTTTTCTTCTTTCTTTTTACTTTGTCGCTAGCAGACGTTCGAGTACAGGATTCGCCCTTCTCTTTGTCGTTATCGACAACTTCGGGGGTACCTTGCTCGGGCTTCTTGGTCTGGGAGCTTAGTACAGGTGACTCTTCTCCATATCTCCCCCCCTCTTTGACAGGAGCACTCTCGTCAAAACTAGAACTGGATGGATTAAGACCATGCAAGCCGGAACCTTCATCATCCACGCCGGGCTCTGTGGGCGTCACGTCCCAGGGCTTCTCAGCCACACTCCTTGTCTCACACAGCTGTTTCATCTCTTCTGTCTGGTCAGGTTCTCGTGAGCTGACAGCCGGCATACGCTCCACCTCAGGGGATGACACTAGCGGCTCTTCCTTCTCATTAACGTGACCCGTAGGAGCGTGCGTCTCGGGAACTCTTGTCACCTCTTCTCCTTTGCCGGTAGCTTGTGGTGGGCCTGGTGGTGACATACTTCGAAGGGCCACTCGGGCAATCATCCCTTCCTCCTTTTCAGGTCAAATCTCACCGTCGAGACCTCTAGACCCATTTCGGAGTTCTACCAATCCCGCCTCTCTACCTCTTCTCAGCGTCCAACACCGTGACACTGTCATGCTCTGAGTGGAGCTTTCCTTCTCCCGCTGTACCATTCCCTCCAGGGGCGATGATCCCTCCAATTAGCAGGACCCTCAGAGGGGTGAGCGGATCTTTGCCACCGCTTTTCTCGGGTAGGACAATTTCTGGACAGGTGTCCCACTCTTCTGCACGCCCAGCACTCACGTCTGCGTCTGTCTGGTTGGCGCTTTGGTCTGGATCGTCGACCTCGGTTGGAAGCATCTCTCATCTGCGGTTGCTCTTCACTCCAGGATATGGGGTTACGCTCTGGAGCCGCCACTAAAGTCTTCTTCATGCTTCGCACTTCTCTTCTATCTCCCTCCATCTGCTTCCATGCGTTACCTCGGGGTATGCCGCTAGTCCCCAAGACAGCAGTAACGGCTTCCCCCAGACTCTCAATCTTCTCCCAGATTCTTCTTATCTTCAGCCGTGAATCCTGGGTCCATGTCGTCTCTCCTTCATTTGGGCTGTGTACTCCGCAGTTGTAGCATATGGCTGGTCTTCTTCGCTGAGCGGCACTGGTCTCACGTTGGGGGGCAGTTTCTCTGTCTCACACTGGTGGGCTGGACTCTACAGAAGGGGTCCTTTTATATTCATCCATTTCCTCGCAGATCTGCTTAATCTCCTTCAAGTCTTCCGTCCATTTGGGGGTAGCTACCTCCCCGCTCCATACCTTCCTTACCGGCACTATCACTCCCTGCTCCTGATATTGCGTGCGCGCCTCACTCCCAACCTCAGAAAAAGTCATGCCTGGCTTAACCCGCATACGCTCTCGCAGGGCCTGCTTCATCAACATGTCACGCAAACCCGTCACCAGCTGGTCTCGTAGTACAAAGTCAATTGGCCCCACAACTATGCTATCCTTCCGTATGATGGCAGTATGGAGTTCCTGTAGGGCCTTCATAAACTGCGTCACGGTCTCCCCCTCTCTTTGTACTTGGTGTGAGTCGCATGCGCAGCTCCCCTACGTCAAAACTTTGTCCAGGGTATTTCTCACCTGGGGGTCTAAGCATAACAGAGTCCTGTGCATCCCCCTCTAGGGCCATCACAGCTATTTCTGCCTCCAGGGCTGGCATCATGGGATGCATCCGTATCATCCCTCGGAAGCGCTCCGTCCAACTCCACAGCATAACATTGCTCCCAGAGAATTTTGGCAAATTAATTAGCATGGTTCCCGGGGAGATGCTAGCCCTGGGGCCTCCCCCAACTGCTTGGTCTAACCCCTCCGCACCGTTGTGCGACATGCTGCCGACTACGCCACTTGTAATTGTGGGAGGAACGGCCCCCGTCGAGTGTCCAGGCCGGAACCAAGGGAGCCGTCATCTAGGTTCCGGGGGAAACTATTCCCGGGGGACAGAGTTCGGGGATGGACCGTTGTGACAGACAAATGGGCTGGGGGAGGGACCAGTATAAAGGGGGCAGGGAATTCCCGGGACGATGAGTCAGCAGACCGGGACAGAGGCAGCAGGAGACCGTGGGAGCGACTGAAAGCTAGAGCGACTTACCAGTGCCAGGGAAGACGCTCACTGAGGACTCCAGAGGGACAACACTAAGACGATCATCCGAGACTTGCTGCCCCGCTCCAGCCCGCGGCCCCAGTTCCACCCGTGGCCGCTGCCGCCTCACCTCAGCCCGTGGCTGCGGCCTACCCGTGGTCGCCCGCGGCCGCTGCCACCTCGCTCCAGCCCACGGCTGCGGGCTGTTCCCCACCACCTGCAGCCGCCCTGCTCTCACCAGTGGCCGCGGAAAGTACAGTGCCGTCGGCGGCCACCACTGTCCTGCTCCGGTCCGCAGCAGGGGCCGAGCCTCTGCTTGTCGCGGATCCCCCGCCGCAGCCGTTAGCTGCACAGGTAGCCTGCCCTTCGCCACCCCACATCGCTGCCGCTTGCCCCAGTCCGGGGGCTGCGGCCCATCCGTCCAAGGACTCCGCCGGGGCCTGTGGGGTTCCCGTGTCATCAGAGCGCCGGAGCGCGAAGACTCCGTCAACGCCTCAGCAACTGGGCCCAGTGACTGCTACGCCGAAAGACCAGCATCCCGAACGGTGAGGGACGTCTGCACGGCTAAGTTGACTATATAATTAAGGACCCGTAGTCAGCCATACCGCGGCCCTATAGTGACTGGCTATTGCCGGACGTAGTCGTGTTCTACCCCGTTTGTGTTTGATTGTATAGAGCCCCTGTGAGGGCAACCCTTGTTACCCCTTTTGTTGATCAGGCCGTGACTGAGGAAAGTTCCCTCTAGTCCTATAAACGTTATTATAGAAAGCACCAAATCGTCTCGCGACTCGTCACTGCATCCTGCGTACCTGCAAGTACCACATTTGGCGTAGTCGGCAGGATGCAGTCTCTGAGCGCAGACGGTGGTGCGCCTGATCAGAGTGGGGCCGCGGGCACTGCTGATGATAGGGGCCCCCGCTCCAGCATCTCCCTGGGGGCTATGCTAAGTAACTTGCCCCGGTTTTCTGGCTCCGATACGCTGTTGTGGAGCTGGACAGGACGTATGCGGGGCCTTTTCCGCATGCACCCCATGACCCCCGATTTAGAGGCTGAGGTGGCCCTTATGGCACTACATGGGGAAGCCCGGAAGTCGGTAATGTTGAGACCCTCGGAACGTCGCAACACCTTCGCCAGGGTCTTGCAGATCCTGAAAGAGACGCACGGGGATCCAACAGACGTGGGGGGGTTGAGAACCCGGTTATTCAGTCGGATGCAGGGGGAAGGGGAGACCATCACCCAGTATATGAATGCCCTCCAGGAGCTATACACCACCATAGAAAGGAAGGACGGAATAGGGGTAGGGCCCATCGACATTACCCTGCGTGACCTGCTAGTGACTGGACTCCGGGACCTGCTAATCAAGCAGGCATTGCGGGAACAGGTCCGAGTGAACCCACGTATAGCCTTCTCCGAAGTGGGGAGTCAGGCCCGGGTACGAGAGCAAGAGTAGGGGATGACGGCTCCTGTGGGGAAGGCCAGGAGCATGGAGTCTTCCATAAGCGCTGTCGAAGAACCTCAATGGATTGAGGAAATGAGACAAGAACTGAAGAGTATCCGGGGCGAGCTGGCTGAAGTGAAGAAGAGAATGGAGCCTGCGCCCGGCCGATCTGGCTACAGATATCGCCCTGAAGCACCAGGCCGAAATGGCCAAACTAGCAAGGCCATTGGAGGAGATGCTGCCGGACCCCGCGGTCCAGTTGAAGGTGCAACCCGAAGATCCCTGGGCAGTAACGGTACGGACCCAACAGACTGCCGCATCCTCGGCCCAAGAGAAAGGTGGGGCCATCCTGGAGAAAATGCGGGCCGAACTTTCTGACCTAGCGCCAGCCCAGCTTCTCCAGGTAGAGACACTTCTTGGACAATTTTACAGTGTCTTCGCCAGCCATGAGGATGACTTCGGATGTACCACAGCCATCACGCATGGGATCCCCACGGCAGGAGCGGCCCCCATCCGGGAGCGATATCGGCAAATACCACCGCAGCTATACCAGGAAGTGAAAACTCTATTAGCCCAAATGCTCCGGAAGGGGGTCATACGAGAAAGCCAGAGCCCTTGGGCGGCCCCTATTGTCCTGGTTCGGAAAAAAGATGGCACTCTGCGTTTTTGCGTGGATTATCGGAAGTTGAACGCCTGCACCATCAAGGATTCATATCCACTGCCCCGCATAGAAGAGTCTCTGCCTGCCTTGGGGAATGCGACGTACTTTTCAACTCTAGAACTGGCCAGTGGGACTGGCAGGTGCCGATGTCGGAGGAAGACAGAGCCAAGACGGCATTTATCCTTCCCATGGGACTGTTCGAGTTCAATCGGATGTCGTCTGGGCTGGCCAACGCCCCAGGAACCTTTCAGCGGTTGATGCAGCGGTGTCTGGGAGACCTCAACTTTGAAGCCACGTTGATATACCTGGACGATATTATTATCTATTCCGCCATGTTCGAGGACCACCTGAGGCGGTTGGGGCAGGTGCTCGGCCGGCTGCAGAAGTTCGGGTTAAAGGTAAAGCCCCAGAAATGCCACCTGTTCCGCACCCAGATCGAATACCTGGGGCATACCGTCTTGGCGGAGGGCGTCCGACCATCCCTGGAAAAGGTCGCTGCCGTGCAGGGGTGGCCTACCCCCGAGATGGTGAAAGACATGCGAGCCTTCTTGGGGTTGGCTGGCTACTACCGTCGGTTCGTGAGGAATTTTGCACGCCGAGCCTGAGCCCTGCAAGACCTGCTGAAGGGGGCTCCCGCCAGGGCGAATGGACGGAAGATCCAGTGGCAGCAACCGCAAGAAGATGCGTTTCGAGATCTCAAAGCTGCCTTCTCGGATGCCCCGGTATTGGCATATGCGGATTTCTTGCAACCGTTCATCATGCATACCGACGGGAACCTCCAGGGACTAGGAGCTGTGTTGTCACAGGTGCAGGACGGCTGGGAGAAAGTGATCGCCTATGGTAGCCGGTCGCTGCACAACTCAGAACGCAACCTGGAAAATTACAGCTCCTTTCAGCTCGAGCTCCTCGCGGTAGTGTGGGCAATGACGGAGCCATTCGCAGAATACCTGGCGGGCTCCGAAGTAGTAATGCGGACCGATAACAACCCGTTAGCCTATTTGAAGAATGCCAAACTGGGGGCCCTAGAGCAGCGGTGGGTGGCTCGGATGACCAAATTCAATTATAAGATCATCTACAAACAGGGAGCTGAAAACGTGCACGCCGACGCGCTCTCAAGAATCCGACACACCACCCCAGGGAGGAATCGTGACGACAAATTAGAAGCAGAAGAGACGCCGTTCGCCCTCACCATCGCCGCGCTTACAGTCAACGCGCAAGAAGCGCCTCATCTAGGACTCCTAGGAGGGATACTGAAACAACCCCGCAACAAATGGATTCAGCAGCAACAGGAAGATACAGAAGTTGGACTCCTGCGCCGATGGGTGGCCACCGGTAAATTGCCCACGGGCTCACAGAGACAGACTTTGACCCAAGATATGTTGCTGATGTTGCGCCAGTGGGAAAAGCTAATCATCAAAAAGGGACTTTTATATCAAAATGCCATGTCACGAACCACATCAGCTACGATATGGGAGGTGATCGTGCCCCGGAGCCCATCTCAACCAACTGGCCTGGGAAGCCCATGAGAAGGGGGCCCATTTTGGTGCTCAAAAGACTTTATAATGGTTGCAGCAGATAGTGTACCACCCACGCTTGCACACTGCTGTAGAAGAAGTTTGCCGAACCTGCCGCCCGTGCGAGCTCGCTAAACCCCCCGCGCAACGATCTCCGGTACAGACTACTGTAACATAAGCCCCTCTGGAGCTTCTTATGGTGGACTATCTGGCCATAGGTCCTGCCTATCAGGGGTATGAGCATTGTCTCATTATGGTGGACCATTTCACCAAGTTCGCCGTGGTCACCCCCACCCGAGACCAAACAGCGGAGTCGGCCGCCAATGCGATTTGTAAAAACTTTATCCAAGTGTATGGCTGTCCGCAATGAATACATTCGGACCAAGGAGCGTGCTTCCTGGGAAAAGTCATGGAAGAGCTACATCATCTTTACGGCATCGATAAATCTCAGACTACGCCGTACCACCTGCAGGGAAACAGAGCCTGCGAGCGATTCAATCGTACACTAATCCAAATGCTGCGCACCCTGGAGAGCGACCACAAGACCCGCTGGCCTGAATATGTACCTGAGCTGGTGTGGGTATATAACAAACGGGTGCATTGAGTGACTGGTTACACCCCCTAATCATTGCTGTTCGGATGGGAAGGCAAGGGGATTACGGAAGTGGAATTGAATCCGGAGGAACCCCAACCCTGGACCGGGGTATCCTCGTGGGTCCGAAACCACTGACACCGGCTGCAGACCCTCCACCGAATCGTCCATACAAAGCTCCAGGACCTAGAACACCCGGGGGGAGCACTGCCCCCACCCATTGACTTTCAGACTGGGGATTGGGTACTCGTACTTGATCAACGTCCCCAAAACAAGTTAGAACCACTGTGGGAGGTGAACCCGTACCGAGTGTTGCGCCGGATAAGTCCCGACGGGCCTGTGTACGAAATACAGTCTGAAGGAAACAACGCGCCTCTCACTTGGGTTGTGCACCGTAACATGTTACGGCCTTGTATGTCTACTGATCCCCCGCGGCTCGAACCAACCCCTCAGGTCCCCGACCCCCCGCCCACGGTCTGGGACCAGGATGACGAAGAGGACTTCCCCGTCGCATCTACGGGTCATCCCAGTAGTGGCACTACAGTAGACCCGGGAATCCCACCAGAACCAACTATTCGACCACCCTCCACCACCCCAGAAGACTTCACTACACCCGAGCTTCGACGCTCCGAGTGGTCAACAGCTGGCAAACCCCCTGAACGTTACAGGACCAGTTCGTATGGCGACAAGGACTGTCATCCCAAAAAACTAACCCGAGTCTACGAAAACCCTCGCCCGAGGACTGGCGAGCATACAGGGCGGGGGAGTGTGGGAGGAACGGCCCCCGTCGAGTGTCCGGGCCGGAACCAAGGGAGCCGTCATCTAGGTTCCGGGGGAAACTGTTCCCGGGGGACAGAGTTCGGGGACGGACCGTTGTGACAGACAGATGGGCTGGGGGAGGGACCAGTATAAAGGGGCGGGGAATTCCCGGGACAATGAGTCAGCAGACCGGGACAGAGGCAGCAGGAGATTGTGGGAGCGACTGAAAGCTAGAGCGACTTACCAGTGCCAGGGAAGACGCTCACTGAGGACTCCAGAGGGACGACGCCAAGACGATCATCCGAGACTTGCTGCCCCGCTCCAGCCCGCACCCACTGCGGCCCCAGTTCAACCCGCGGCTGCTGCCGCCTCGCTCCCGCCCGTGGCTGCGAGCTGTTCCCTGCCACCTGCAGCCGCCCTGCTCTCACCAGTGGCCGCGGCAAGTACAATGCCGTCGGCGGCCACCACTGTCCAGCTCCAGTCCGCAGCAGGGGCCGAGCCTCTGCTTGCCACGGATCCCCCTTGCAGCCGTTAGCTGCGCAGGTGGCCTGCCCTTCGCCACCCAACATCGCTGCCGCTTGCCCCAGTCCGGGGGCTGCGGCCCATCCGTCCAAGGTCTGCGCCAGGGCCTGTGGGGCTCCCGTGTCATCAGAGCGCCGAAGCGCGTGAAGACTCCATCAATGCCTCAGCAACTGGGCCCAGCGACTGCTACGCCGAAAGACCACCTTCCCGAACGGCGAGGGACGTCTTGACGGCTAAGTTGACTATAATGTATAATTAAGGACCCGTAGTTGGCCATACCACGGCCCTATAGTGACCGGCTATTGCCGGACGTAGTCGTGTTCTACCCCGTTTGTGTTTGATTGTGTAGAGCCCCATGCGAGGGGAGAAAGCACCAAATCGTCTCGCGACTCGTCACTGCATCCTGCGTACCTGCAAGTACCACATAATGTCACCACGGAACAGAAACAGACCGGCAGCCCTGCTGTCTGGCTAATTGGTTCCGGATAAGGCTACTTTCACACTTGCGTTTTTTTACGCTGCGCACCGTGCGCTGTGCAAACGCACATAAAAAACGCATCATGCATTTGTGTGCTTTTTTTGCGGTTTTGCACATTTTTTTTTTAATAAACGCATTCGTTTCTTTGCGCTGACATGCGCATTACAATGCGCATGTCAGCGCACCCATAGACTATAATGGGTGTTTGGGTGAAAAAAAATGCATTGCGTGCGCATGTGTTTTTTTAGGACAAGTCGGACGCACAAAAAATGCAACAGGATGCATTTTGTGCAACCGAGCGCACACTACAAAAAACGCATGCGCATACAAACACGTACAAGCGCATGTGTATGCGCACCCATGTTAAGTATAGGAAAAAAACCGCATGTGTTTTTTGCGCAAAAAAAAGCGCAAAAAACGCAAGTGTGAAACCAGCCTTACATATGTAGCCCCTCCTAATGTACAGCACAATTGAATCAATGGGGCTCTAAAAAGAAATAATAATCCCACTCATGATGTTCCACCCAGTCTTCACCCCTACCATGCTTGCCAGTGTACACACAGCAGAAAGCTGCAGCAGTTGGCACATACAGTGCCTTGCAAAATTATTCGGCCCCCTGGAACTTTTCAACCTTTTCCCACATATTATGCTTCAAACATAAAGATACCAAATGCAATTTTTTGGTGAAGAATCAGCAACAAGTGGGACACAATTGTGAAGTTGAATGAAATTTATTGGCTATTTTAATTTTTTGTGGATCAACAAAAACTGAAAAGTGGGGCGTGCAATATTATTCGGCCCCTTTACTTTTAGTGCAGCAAACTCACTCCAGAAGTTCATTGTGGATCTCTGAATGATCCAATGTTGTCCTAAATGACTAATGATGATAAATATAATCCACCTGTGTGTAATCAAGTCTCGGTATAAATGCACCTGCTCTGTGATAGTCTCAGGGTTCTGTTTGAAGCACAGAGAGCATCATGAAGACCAAGGAGCACAACAGGCAGGTCCGTGATACTGTTGAGGAGAAATTTAAAGCCGGATATGGATACAAAATGATTTCCCAAACTTTAAACATCCCAAGGAGCACTGTGCAAGCGATCATATTGAAATGGAAGGCGTATCATATCACTGCAAATCTACCAAGACCCGGCCGTCCCTCTGAACTTTCATCTAAAACAAGGAGAAGACTGATCAGAGATGCAGCCAAGAGGCCCATGATCACTCTGGATGAACTGCAGAGATCTACAGCTGAGGTGGGACAGTCTGTCCATAGGACAACAATCAGTTGTGCACTGCACAAATCTGGCCTTTATGGAAGAGTGGCAAGAAGAAAGCAATTTCTCAAAGATATCTATAAAAAAGATGTTGTTTAAAGTTTGCAACAAGCCACCTGGGAGACACACCAAACATGTGGAAGAAGGTGCTCTGTTCAGATGAAACCAAAATCGAACTTTTTGGCAATAATGCCAAATGATATGTTTGGCGTAAAGGCAACACAGCTCATTACCCTGAACACACCATCCCCACTGTCAAACATGGTGGTGGCATCATCATGGTTTGGGCCTGCTTTTCTTCAGCAGGGACAGGGAAGATGGTTAAAATTGATGGGAAGATGGATGGAGCCAAATACAGGACCATTCCTGAAGAAAACCTGTTGGAGTCTTCAAAAGACCTGAGACTGGGATGGAGATTTGTCTTCCAACAAGACAATGATCCCAAACATAAAGTAAAATCTACAATGGAATGGTTCACAAATAAACGTATCCAGGTGTTAGAATGGTCAAGTCAAAGTCCAGACCTGAATCCAATTGAGAATCTGTGGAAATAACTGAAAACTGCTGTTCACAAACGATCTCCATCAAACTTCAGTGAGCTTGAGCTGTTTGCCAAGGAAGAATGGGCAAGAATTTCAGTCTGTCGATGTACAAAACTGATAGAGACATACCCTAAGTGACTGTAATCACAGCAAAAGATGGCGCTTAGAAACCCGCTGTTTACCTTGATTACCAGCTCCCTGCACCAGCGCGCTGGTATCTAAGGTACACAGTGGGTTTCTAAGCGCCGCGCGGTGCTTAAAAACCTGCGGTTTACCTTGGATGCCAGCTCCAGCTCGCTGATCGCTGATCAAAAAAATGTCCAGGGCTTTCCAGAACGATCAGCGATACCCGGCGGGGGGGGCCGGTCGCTGACACTTGTCACACACAGCGAGACCGCTGGTGAGATCGCTGTTGCGTCACAAAACTTGTGACTCAGCAGCGATCTTGCTAGCAATCTCGCTGTGTATGATGGGGGCTTTAGACTGCTTGCCTGATTTGCAAGGGGATGAGGTAGAAGACAGATGTCTGTGAGCCGCAGGTGTCAAATCTGCAATTTCAGCAGGGGACCAGGTGGCAGACAAAGCAAAGGGACTGCAGGTGCTCTCAGTCAACCAATATAAAACCACTTTTACTTTTTCTGGCCTCACCAACCATTCATCCAATGGTACTCAGGCCTACGCAATAACACAAAATGACCTGTTGCCTGCTTGCACTAGAGGAAGGTATTTCATTTTGGGAGCGCAGCAGACACAAATCGACCATGCCCTCTCTCCCTGCAGCAGCTACATCGCCACCACCAGCAATATGGCCGCATCTCTTATTTTATGCTTTCCTCATTGTTTTCAACCCAAAAAATTGCGGAGTATAACATGGGCTATATACATAGAGAGAGTGGTTAGCAGAGCAACACTGACTGTTTTCAGAGAACCCGCCAAAAAATAAATAAAAATAAAAAGAGTGTCGGCTACCTCTCCTACTACGCCTCTTCCACCTACAGCAACACCTCCTCCCCCATCTTCAAAACCTCTTGGACCTCAGCCTCCAGTTTCAAGATTATAATTTTATTTATTTATTTATTTTATGTTATTGTAAGTAACTTTCCTAACCAGATTTGCTTGCAAGGATATTGTCCTCCTCTTTCCCCCATTTAGCTTCCTTTTGTAACCCCTAGCCCATAGTATCACCATTTTACAGCTGAATTGATCAGCTGTCATGTGTCCCTAACAGTTGCGGGTGGAATCGTGATCCACCTGCGGCTGTTAATATGTTAAATGTTTAACTTGTGCTTACCGAAAGTGCCTCACAAACCTCACCCATCAACGCCCCTGTCACATGATTGCGGAGCGCAGATGTGTTGGCATGACAGCCCTGCTATGTGTAGCACAAGTGATTGGATGATTGCAGATTCAAGTCTCGTAAGTAAGTAAAAAGTGTAAAAAATAAGTTTTAAAAAATTTAAAAAAATATAAAACTTCAAATCACCTGATTTTTGATCCATTCAAAATAAAACAATAATAATTTACAAATGCCCAACCTATTAAAATTTGAAGAGAATTAATCCAATCAGTAAATGGTGTAACAAGAAAAAAAAAAAATCGAAACTCCAGTATTACGTTTTTTTTCAACGCAACATTGAAATAAAATACAATAGCAAGTGATCAAAACATCGTATCTGCACCAAAATGATATCCATAAAAATGTCAGCTCAGCGCGCAAAAAATAAGTCTTCACCCAGCCCAAGATCCCAAAATGGAGACACTATGGGTCTCGGAAAATGGTGCCTTTTTTGTTTGTTTGTTTGTTTTAACAAACTTTGGAATATTTTTTCACTACTTAAATAAAAAATAACTTATATGTTTTAGGTATCTGCGAACTCGTAATGACCTGCAGAATCATAGTGGTAGGTCAAATTTAGCATTTAGTGAACATAGTAAAAAAAATAAATGTTGATTTTTTTTTTTTTCCTTTTTCCAGTACAGTAAAATCAATGGTGTCATTCAAAAGTACAAGTTGTCCTGCAAAAAACAAGCCCTCACATAGCTATATTGACTGAAAAATAAAAAGGTATGGCTCTGGAAAGAAGGGGAGCAAAAAACTAAAACACAAAGATGGAAAATCCCAAGGTGGTCAGTGGTTAAAGACAATGAAAATATTAACAACAACTAAAGAGTCATATAAATACACTTATGTGACTACCTAGCATTTCTTCTTAATTATTCCAGACATAAATTTATGTAGGCCAAGAGGAATAGACTACTATCTATATGTTGACTTTTGAATTTGTGCTTTTCTTTGGTTGGTTAAAAAACATAGACTATTGTTCATATGAGCCTTTAACGTTGACTCTTGAGTTGACGTTTATTGCAGCATATTATGTTGCTATCTTGGATGATAGGGACGCAGGGTAATTGAACAATAGATGTTTGTTAATATGTTGATTACACATTGCACCAGGACTGCTAATTTGTTGACCTGGAAACCAGAGGAGGACAAACTAGACAGACTTAATAAATATGAGAGTTAAACTGATCTCACCTCCCCCCTGACCTTTGGATGATGACTTTGTCATCACTTCCTCCCTGTTGGTGCCCACCAAAAGCGGGGTTCCACTGGTTGGGGTAGTCGACCTTGGAAGCCCCAAAGTCGCAGCTGCTCTAATGTCAGCGAGTCAGCGGAAGGGTGAGACTCTATAATTTGCACCATCTTGGGTATTTTGCTTGGCCTGTTCTATATGAACTCCAAGGTGCAGGAACAGTGTTTGTGGGTGACACCACTGCTTCTTCCGTTGTTGTGCGTGCAAGCCAATCCCCTGTCCATTGTGCAAGCAAAGATGCCTCCTGCCCTGCACATGTCATTGCACAAACTCAACTAGCACCATCATCAAAAACGTCCACGTCCTTGTCCCAGCGCAGCGTTCAGTTGTCCATACCCCAGTCCTTGGAACGCAAGCGCAAATACATAGCCAACGCCCCACAGGCCACACTACTCAATTCACACATTTCGCGACTGCTTGCGCTCAAAATGTTGCCTTTTAGGCTTGTGGAGATGGAAGCTTTCTGCAACCTGATGGCGGCGGTCGTCCCTCAGTAATCTGTCCCCAGCCGCCACTATTTCTCCTGGTTTGTCATCCCCGCATTACACAAGCACGTGCGATATTCAAGCACTTTCCAAGCGATTTGAAGCATCGCTTGGAAAGTGATTGACAGGTTGGTCACACTCGTCAAACATAGTGTTTGACAAGTGTGACCAGGTTTTTACTATTGAGGCCGCCTATGCGGCATCAATAGTAAAAGATAAGATGTTAAAATGCTAAAAAAAATTAAAAAATCGGGGTATATTTACCTTCCGGCGTCCCGCGCTGCATTCCCGGGCCACAGCGTTCCCAGTACTGCCTTGCGAGAACTGTGATGACGTAGTCTCGCGTTGCTATAGCGATCTCGCGAGACCGCTAGAGTCACGCGAGACTACGTCATTACAGGGCCTTGCCGCAAGGCATTACTGGGAACGCTTAGGCCGGGAATGCAGCGCGGGACACCGGAAGGTAAATATACCCCGATTTTTTATTTTTTATTCTTTTTTTTACAGGGGTATGGTACCCAGGGCCTGGAGGACAGTCCTCTCCTCCACACCGTGGGTACCAACCGCACATGAGACGCTTAACTTCCCGCATATGGTGGGCATAGCCACATGCTGGAAGTAAGCGATTCTCATGCATTCCTATGGGTGCGGAATCGCGGCAATTCTTTGCGATTCCGCACAAAAGAATGAGCATGCTGCGATTTTTTTCCGCGATGCGATTCCGCCGCGGAAAAAAGCGCAGCATTAACACAGCATGTGCGGAATGCCATAGGAATGCATGGGGGGCGTTCTGTACACGATTTTTAAACGTTTTCGCAGCGTTTTCGCGCCGAAAATCGCGGCAAAAACGCTTAAAAATTGCTACGTGGGCACACAGCCTAACTGGAACTTCCTTGGCGTGCTGCTTTCATCTTGAGGACTATTTTTGAGGTTTGGTATATGCCTGGAAGGGTTGCACCCACATTGTTTATTTATTCTCTGTGTTGTTTTTTTCCTTTTTCTATATATATATATATATATATATATATATATAAAAATATATATTTTTTTTAGTCTTCTCCATATTATTGTTATGATTATTATAGGATTTTGTAGGCCCTCTTACTTTATGATATCTAAATAAGAAAAAAAGGGAAAAGTCGGGCACTCCAACCCGTAGAGTAAAATATCAAAAATCCTTTATTGAGGCATGTCAAGCCGTGATTAAAAACATGAGGAACACCTGACACGTTTCTGGTGCAATACATGCACCCTTAGGCCGGAGTCACACTAGCGATAAAATCGGACGAATGCAATGCGATTAATAATCGCATTGCATTCGTCCCAATTCTATTCAATGGTGGTGCTCCCATCATGCGTTTTTTTATCGGATCCGTTCCTCGGACCGAGACAATCGCAGCATGCTGCGATTGTCACCGATTTTCGGATCGGATTCACCAATGCAAGTCTATGGATGCGATTAAAAATCGCATTGAAAACCCACCACACGTGTGACTTGCGATTAAATCGCAAGACTTCTCCAGGTCAACAGGAAAGAGCATCAGGCATTGGCATTGGATGTCAATTTGATGCTTAGATGCGAATAAAATCGGTTCATCTCTGGAAATTCTGATGACAGACGGATCCCTGGACAAGAAATCTTTGTGCGATTTCGTACCGTTAAAATCGGACCGATTTTTTAATGGTCGTGTGTGACTCCAGCCTTACTCATAGGATGTAAAAGACACATTGACAAGACTTCAAATAGAAATAGAAAACCAATCAGAAATGCATGAGTAATTGCATTGAATATGCAAAAGGTGTGACCAAGTGAGAACACTGAAAAGCAAGAACATAACGAAAATCAAAACAAAACAAAAAAATATATATAAAATAAATCATTCCGTGAATTCATGCCTTTGGGATATTTCGTACAAGTTATAAAATCCAATAGGCTTCACCTGTAATCAATAATTTGTATTTGTCTCCACCACGAATGGGATTATAAACCTTTTCAAAACCATAAAATGCAAAGTTCGATACATCCCCCTTGTGGACAGTAACAAAATGTTTGGGAGCACCAGAATATGATGCATTTTTATTTTGTATATTACGCAAATGTTCTGCTATCCTTTTTTTTTATTATTCGGGTGATGCAACCAATATCCAGTATTGCAGTTTGCATGACAGGCAGCAGATGCAATATACAACACATTGAGTATCACAATTACTAAAGGATGTGATATCATATGAGAAGCTAGAAAAAGAAAAAAAATGTTTAGTTTTATGTAATGAGTATTTGCAGACATTCCTTCTGCTGCCTTCACATTTCAAGAAACCGGTGGTGGAAAGTGACGATTTGAGAGCAGAATGTTGCTTGAGAAGACTGGGAGAAAAGGAATTGGCCAAGCTGAAACCTCTTCTGGAAACATATCGACAGCCTGCACTAATAATATGTCGCAATTTGTCATCCTGATTTATTACAGGCAGGTATTTTTTAATGATAGTTTCAATTTGATTGAATTGTGGATAGTGATCCCAATGATCCCAATGTTTGGAATCGGCAGGTTTGCCCGAGTTTTTTTGTAAAGTTCAGGGTTCAGAGGTTCAGACACAAGATCGCGTCATCTCCGGTCCCAAACACCGACTTTACAGATATGGGAAGGGGCAGGAGGAGCTGTAAAAAAAAAAAAAAAAGCAGAAAATTAATAATAACCATATTATTATACTTACCTGTCCAGCGACGCGTCACCGCACGAACACTGCCGGAAAAAAGCCGAAGACTGCCGAGTGCAGTGAATACCGGCGGAAGTTAATGATCGGCCCCGGAAGCAGATGCGGCCAGGAGACAGCAGAACGGGAGGATGCGTCACTGGACAGGTAAGTATAGTTATAATGTTTATTATTAATTTTCTGCTTTTTTTTACAGCCCAAACTGGACCCGAACTGTAACACGGGGGGAGCACAGCTGATCGTGGCCAGGTGTCAGCTGATTCTCACAGTGAACCGCTCACGGCACTTTAGCCCCTGGAACACTGCGATCAAACATGATCGCAGCGTTCCGGAGCCGGCAGTGGAGCTGACAGCCCCTCTGCCTTTGGATCGGAGATCCTGCATCATGACACGGGGTCCCGATCGCTCCCATGGTAACCCGATGTTGTTACCAGAGCTGAGAGACTTCCTGTCATGTGCAGTGCATGTCAGTCTTTGAGGTCAGTGTGCACAGAGTGCAGCGCTGACAGCTTGCATGGCATGCAGATCTGCATGCCATATAAGCAATCAGGCTGCACAAAATGAGTGTCCCATAGTGGGACAAAGTGTAAAAGATAGAATTAAATTTAAAAAAATGAAATAATTGTAAAAATATTTTAAAAAAATATCAATATTTATGCCATCAATAAATATTTTAATAAAAAAAATCTAAACAATATAAGTACACATATTTAGTATCACCGTGCCCGTAACGACCCGTCCTATAAAACTGTCCCACTAGATAACCCCTTTGGTGAACACCATTAAAAAAAAACAAAAAAAACACAAGGCAAAAAATTGCTTTACTATCATACTGCCGAACAAAAAGTGGAATAACACGCGGTCTAAAAGATGGATATAAATAAACATGGTACCGCTGAAAACGTCATCTTGTCCCGCAAAAAACAAGCCCCCATACAGCATCATCACCGGAAAAATAAAACAGTTATAGCTCTCAGAATAAAGCGATGCAAAAATAATTATTTTTTATATAAAACAGTTTTTATTGTATAAAAGCGCCGAAACATAAAAAAATTATATAAATGAGGAATCGCTGTAATCGTACTAACCCGAAGAATAAAACTGCCTTATCAATTTTACCACAAGCGGAATGGTATAAATGCCCCCCCCCAAAAAAGAAATTCATGAATTGCTGGCTTTTGCTCATTCTGCATCCCAAAAATTGCAATAAAAAGCGATCAAAAAATGTCACATGCCCGAAAATGGTACCAATAAAAATGTCAACTTGTCCCACAAAAACATGACCTCAAATGAGTCTGTGGGCCAAAATATGGAAACATGATATCCCTCAAAATGTGGTGATGCACAAACTATTTTTTGCAATAAAAAGCGTCTTTTGTGTGTGACAGTTGCCAAACATAAAAACCCGCTAAAAATAGTAAATCAAACACCCCTTTATCAATCCCCTTAGTTAGAGAAAAATAATAAAATAAAAAAGTATTTATTTCCATTTTCCCATTAGGGTTAGGGCTAAAATTAGGGTTATGGTTGGGGTTAGGGTTAGGGTTGGGATTAGGGTTAGGGGTGTGTTAGGGTTAGGTTTCTGGTAAGGGTTATGGTTAGGGTTGGGATAAGGGTTAGGGGTGTGTTGGGGTTAGGGGTATGTTGGGGTTAGAGTTGGAGTTAGAATTGGGGGGTTTCCACTGTTTAGGCACATCAGGGACTCTCCAAATGTGACATGTGTCTGATCTCAAT
The DNA here is from genome assembly GCF_039654945.1 of Dendrobates tinctorius. Lineage (NCBI taxonomy): Eukaryota > Metazoa > Chordata > Amphibia > Anura > Dendrobatidae > Dendrobates > Dendrobates tinctorius. Next base: position 53,288,873 of record NW_027361707.1, read on the forward strand.
TCCAGCCAATTCAGAGTTGAAAAAGTCAAATGGTACTCCTTCCGTTCCAAGCTCTGCTGTGCGCCCAAACAGTGGTTCCCCCTCATATGGGGTATCAGCATACTCAGGACAAATTGTACAACTTTTGGGGTCCAATTTCCCCTGTTACCCTTGGTAAAATGAAAAAAATTGGATCTGAAGTAAATTTTTTGTGAAAAAAAGTTAAATGTTCATTTTTTTTAAACATTCCAAAAATTCCTGTGAAGCACCTGAAGGGTTAAAAAACTTCTTGAATGTGGTTTTGAGCACCATGCAGTTTTTAGAATGGTGTCACTTTTGGGTATTTTCTATCATATAGACCCCTCAAAGTCACTTCACATGTGATGTGGTCCCTAAAAAGAACAATGTTGTAAAAATGAGAAATCGCTGGTCAACTTTTAACCCTTATAACTTCCTAACAAAATAAAAATTTTGGTTCCAAAATTGTGCTGATGCAAAGTAGATATATTGGACATGTTACGTATTAAGTATTTTGTGTGACATATCTCTGTGATTTAAGGGCATGAAAATTCAAAGTTTTTCACAAATAAACGCAAGGCATGTCAAAGAAATTTTACCACTAGCATGAAGTACAATATGTCGCGAGAAAACAGTGTCAGAATCACCGGCATTCATGGAAGCGTTCCAGAGTTATTACCTCATAAAGGGACAGTGGTCAGAATTGTAAAAATTGGCCCGGTCATGAACATGCAAACCACCCTTGGGGGTAAAGAGGTTAATATATTTTTTTGTTTGTTTTGATTTTGGTTAATTATGTTCTTGCTTTTCAGTGTTCTTACTTGGTCACACCTTTTGCATATTCAATGCAATTACTCATGCATTTCTGATTCATTTCTGTTTCTATTTGAAGTCTTGTCAATGTGTCTTTTATATCCTAGGAGTAAGGGTGCGTGTATCGCACCCGAAACGCGTCAGGTGTTCCTCATGTTTTTAATCATGACTTGACATGCCTCAATAAAGGATTTTTGATATTTTATTCTACGGGTTGGAGTGCCGGACTTTTCCCTTTTTTTCTTGTTATGGCTGTGCTCACCAGTGGCACGAGCACCCACCTGTTATTGTGATTGGACTCAGCCTCGTTTGGTTGCATTTGTGGATTACGTCGACAGCTCCCTGACCTCCTTCTCTGATAATCTAAATTGTCGGCCATTAAAGTATAAGGGGATTCATATAAAAACAGATGAAATAAGAGAGACAGACTTTGTACTTCAAAGTTCTGTCATCTTTTCATTCATATGTATCCATTTGTATAAGAACAAGCACTCACACAGCTACATATAGCTTCAGGTCTCAGGAAATTATTGATATAGCAGTTGTGGGGAGGTTGAACTGTCTGTAGTAGAAGACAGAGAGGTAGGAAAAGAAGGTGTCATGTGGCAGTCTGTCCATTAGAGGTCACTGAAGAGCACCAACGACAGTTGTTATGTAACTGCCATACGAGCGTTACATAACTGTCAGAGGTCAAGGTGACTCTGATTGGGCAAAGGTGACTGTCTGGTGACAGTGGGCGGGGCTACCTGGACTGACTGTATAAATACTGAGGTAAGCTTCTAGAAGCTTGAGTCAGCCAGGGGAGCTCATGAGGAAGGAGAGTCTGTTATACAAAGGAGACCTCTCAGAGAGCTTGGACAGCAGATACGGTTACGGGGGGGTGACCCTTGAGGACGTTGGTGTCATGGTATGCCTAGGTTACTTTAGGCAAAAACCCCGGGACCCCTGCGATGTCCCTCAAACTAGGGGAACCCTGTCTGTCCCTCTACCCAGGGTTTACACTGAAGGTGTGCCTGCCTGAGCCTCCACCCTGTCCCTGTCTCCTGTCCAGCCCTAAGCTGAACCCACCTCCCTCCACCCAGTGAGGGGACCAGACACCAGACCCCACAAATACGTATGGACAGGGGTAAAAGAAACACCACACATTTAATACACAAGGGAATACAATAAAGTGCAAGGGCAACCAAATATATATATAACAGATTGGAGAAAGAACCACTGAGGGATATACTGCACCAGATATCAGACGCTCCAACACCACCACTGCTGACCGGTATTGCTAGCACTAGGCTAAAGCTATAGTCGGCGACGCCCATAGTCAGGACGAACTATTTAAAGACCAAGGGCGTGGCCCAGCCCTCAGCCAGCATGACAACCTGGTTAACCCTATCCCGACTGGAACAGAATACCCAACAGGGTATTACCGCTGTCTGCCGGACACCCTGGTGTGAACAGTGTCCGACATGACAGTTGGTCACAGGCAGAGACGGTCTGTGAGGACCTGTAATTTGGTGGACTTTGCAGGGTGAAACGCCGTGGTGGATTGGCCTAGGGCAGCCACGGTGGAAGAGCCACAAAGTACGCTTCAACGGTGAAAGTCAATAAGCGAAGGTACTCAGTCCTTTCTGCAAGAGAGAACAGTGTAAAATTCATGTCATGCATTGTGCTGGTCGTCGTGAGAGCAGCCAATAAAAGCAGAACCTGCTGAATACTGTCTCTGTCTCGTGCCTGTCGACGCCAAGAAGCGGGTCATCTCCCCCATTCCTGTGAGTACAGCACACCTCTACCGCCTATCTGCACTAACACCAGCAGCACCACCACCCAATTGTTATCCCTCGCTGCCGCCGTACCCTACACAGTTAAGCACTTTAAACGGATGTTGGTGGTGGCTTGTTTTGAAGGTTCAGTTAGGGCAAGCCGACGACGAGCGGGGGCGCCACAGCGATTTTCCTTAGGGTGCCAACCTCCGCTGGCAGGTAGGAAAACGGAGGATCAGAATCTTTTCCCTAGATCTTTCTATTGTGAATATTGAGCAATTTAAAATACGAGCAGATATGTGTATCTGCTATCTGACCTTGTGTTGATCCCTTCAGGATGTGTCTATAGAGATAGATGCTTTTTTTAGAATTTATTAATAAAAAGTGTATTTTAGAGGTTTGTTTCTTCCTTGGCTCGACACGTATATATCAGACCCTATCTATAATTTTTTTGGTTTTTCTATGTAGTGAGGGCTGACTAGAGCTCACCCCGTACCCTCCATACCCAGGGCCTATCGCTAGGTTCAGGCAGGAATTAAGTTCGCTGATAGGTTAGGAACCTATTTGGGGATGTCAGGCAAGACAGGGTGTTGTAAGATCTGCCTAGGGGACTCAACTCCCCCTTCCCTAGTGTTTGGGCTTTCTCTTCCCATTGTTGTGCACCTTACGTTCTCTCACCCAGTGTGGCACTGTCACCAGCATGTACCAATATGAGGTAAGGCCAGTACCAGTAAGCCCTCATATACAGCATTCTAATATGCTGTATATGTAAGGAGGTGAGACAGGATGAAGTCAGCGGTGTGCGGTGCCCTTTAAGGCCGAAACTATTGGAGCTGTCACCACTGCCAGTGGGGGAGATTTCCTCTGAAAGGGAGAGACCATCTGGCCAGACAGCAGGGGGCGCGGGGTACTTAAGGGGGGGCCTGAGCGTGGGAACGGGTCAGACTTGGAGGGAAGGCGACAGGAGACGGTTGACTCCCTCTCCACAACTCCTACGGATGACTCCTCTGCTGACTTTGAGAATACACTTGACGCTATTGAATTACCATCTGTATCTACACTGCTGACTGCCCCTGTTTTACCCAAGATACCGGAACAACAGCTTAAGCTTAAGGACTACTCCGAAAGACCGTGGATTATTGCAGCTAGTGCACGCGATCACGACCCATGCCCAGCGCCATTTCTGAGACCTTCAAGCAAAGGATTGTTTCCACGTTCCAGCAATCCAAAGACAAAGAGGACTGAATCCTTCGGCACTGTCAGGCGACAGTGTTATTCGTTTCTTCGCAACAGAGCCAGAGACTTTGTGTAACGTTTTAGATGCCGCTGGGAGATATTCCAGCCTTTCCTCTGTCAGAGCTTCAACCGATAAGTGTTACGTTTTATCTTGTATAATCTTTTGCCATTGCCTTTACCTCCCTGCAAGGGGTATTACTGTTATCGAATTGTTTAGTAAATACTTGCTAACCCTTCCTCTATCGGTTGCTCCCTGCATCAAACAAACTGCTTTCTCCTTTGCATATATATGACACAAATCCGGCTTGCAAGACAACAGAAAGACTTTTTATTATACTCACCAATGAGGCGGCTGGTTCCGGTCCGATGGGAGTCGTTGGTGTAGGTCTGCCTCCTCTCTCCTTGTGATGCCGTCCTCCAGCATTGCTTCATGCGGATGACGTGTCCTACATCATCCACAAAATGTGCAGCATTGCACTCCTGTGCAGGCGTACGTCTCTCTGCCCTGTTGAGGGCAGAGCACAGCATGTCAGTGCGCATGCGCAGGAAAATGCCAAACAGCGCCGACACATGTGCACTGCAACAGAGTGCCCTCAAGAGACCAGAGACAAGTACACCTGCACCGGAGGGCCATGCTGGACACCGTATGGATGACGTAGGGCGCATCAGTGACACAAATCAGGGAAGAAGGACGGTGATTGCAGGGAGAGAGGAGTCGCCGGATAAAGACTAGTGACGCTCATCAGATCGAACTGCCCCATAGGGAAATATAATAAAAGGTCTTATTCTTGTCTTGCAGGCCAGATGTGGGGCATATATACAGGATATATGATGGTTTACAGGTACTGTCCATACCTATGTGGCAAAAACATGGTGGTATACTTTAATAGAAAAGTATACATTGTTTAATTTAGTGTTTAAAAAGCCCAAAATATTGCATTTGTGGCATTATAATTATATTAGAATTCACCAAATGCTCAATGTTTCTGTAATCTGTGCAGAGAAGAAGGTCACCGTCGATACCAATGACAGATGTCTGTTCCAGAGGATGCATTATCCTATATGTAAACACACAGCACAACATTACTATGCAGATAGTGTTACCTTTCTTCTGATTTACATCAAACCGGATTCCTCTGTATAATTCCATAGAAATGAAGGCGTATGCGATAGTCATAACAATCCCAGGAACAAGGAAGAGGATTAACAGAAGAAAAATATACCTAAAATCATAAAGATAAGACCCAGTCACATTGCATCCGAAGAACGTAGAAATAACTCTATGGCTATAATGAAAGATGTTCACGTGGAAGATGGATTAAAATATCAATATGTACATTTTTATTCTATTACTGGGCATTCACAAATCTTTCCTATGGATCCTACGTAGTTTAGTGGTAAGAATTGATGCCTTTTAGCTATGGGCTCCTCAAATCCTATCCAAAAAAGGGCACCATCTGAATTTTGAATTTTCTACTAGTTTCCTTTATTTCCTACAAGTACGGTAGTTTCCTATCATTCTTCAAAACACTAATGGTTTTCTAAGATTCGATAACCTTAATGAGAAGGTATCATCAGAAAATGATCTATTTTCTTTAAATCAGGTTTGTGTCAAATAAATATATTTTTAAACCTTTTTGGCAATGTGTTTTATAGATTTTTATATCAAAAACAGTATTAAAAATAAAAAAAATAGAACCTTGCAATTATAACACTGACCACAAGGGCTTTTTTTTTAAGCCTTTAACTTCCTGTTGCTTTGGGAAGCAGCACATGTACATTAGACACAATCATCAGACTTCAAACCTTATCTTTTTTATTGAAGCATATAATGAGCATGTGCAAAGGTCATTGAGATGAGAGGAACAGGGACGGCTATGACATCGCCTATTGTGAATAGTGGATCCCTTCGTTGTTTGCTGTTTTTAGCGATGCTACGTGTTATTGTAATCCTGCTTTTGATAATATGGAGCCTTGCTGAAGACTCTTTCTGAAAGAATAAAAAGTCTGAGTCTAAAGAAAGCCACTGTCGCTGGTGTGAAAATGGCAGGATTACTATTTTTTTTAATTTTATTTTAATATAGGGAGCTGGAAAAAAAAAGATTGGACAAAATTATTAAAAATTATATTTAACACAAAAACATTATTTATACAATAGGACATTATCTGATGACAGCTTCCCTAGCTAGCTAGTGTCCCCTCAATTGGCTGCCTGGTAGATGTCCGGAGATGGATCTCCATCGATATTGATGATCTGTCCAGAAGATGAGTAGTCAGTATCCTGCAAATATCAGGGAAACCCTTTCCAAAGAACTAGTCTGCACAATGTTCCTAATGAAAGTAGCGAAAAATTGATAAAGATGTTTGAAACTTCTATAGCTTTTCATTAAACAAAGAATAGCACCTGCAGTGATTGTTCAAAGCCAGACTAACCTTTTAAAGGTCATAAAATAAACTATCCCTAAACCACCACCATACTGTCTTACAGGATGATAACAGCTTTATGAAAAGGTCATTCTCCGCAATGACTTTTTGAGTATAAAGAAAAAAATATATATAAAACTAGTACACTCTAACTGTAAAGTGAAGGGATGATAAGAACATACCGGACCTGAAGCAATACAGTATCGCAAAGTACATATTCCCTAGCAAAGGATACTCTCCAAAGATTGTAGAGAGTGCATAGGAAACATAGAGAGTTTAAATATCCTTGTAATAGTATGGATTAACCATAAAAGAGTGTATCTGAATATTAAAAATTTAATTTTATGAATCAATAAATACACATGATCAACACAATAATAATGTGAAGAAATCCATAGACCAAAATATTTATAGTAAAAAGGTGGACAGCAGTGCAACCATCAGAAATAAAGAAGAGATGTGCTCCAGCGATGAAACAATCCACTGATCATAGTATGATTAAGGCTTAATTGCTGAAACGCGTTGGTCATATTTCTGCCTCTTGTGTTACCCATATTGTTTTTTCATGTTTTTAAAAAGCAAATAAAAAACTGTTTTTAATACATCAGTGGATTGTTTCACCGCTGGAGCACATCTCTTCTTTTTTTCTTCTGATTGCTGACGCCCTGGACTGGGGCGGCTCCGTGCAGAGGACTTCCACTATTACAGACCAGCTGTGGTGAGCTGACTTTCCTTTTCCCCTACCCTATCTTTTGGTATATTTTAGCAGTGCAACCATGGAGCAGCATAAAAGGATAGTGAAAGGGCCTCGTACCGATGATTAGTATGCCAAACCGTTGCGCTGAAGCTCCGACACGCAATTCGCTGTTTCTTCTTCAGGGGTCTGAATCATTGGATATGCTCATTTGCATATTTTTAAATTATTTTAGCAAGAGATATAGCTTTAGGAGGGTAGAAATATATGGAGAGGACAAAAGGGTCAGACCGTCTTGAATGCCAGGGAGGGGGGAATCTCAAAGACCCATCCTCCCTTTCCAGATTAATTATTCCAATACAGTTGTTAAAAATCACAATTGGTTAAAAAAAAAACGGAAGCTTGGTAGACTCAAGCTCTTTCATCCTATAGGGGATTCTTTCTAGTACAACGTCACACCCAAAATGCGTAATAAATGGGCTATACAGTGTTGTAGGGGACTTAGCCCCTATCGCAACCATACTAGCACTGTACCTGTGGCTGAGAAAATAACCTTTATTTAATAATAGCTGAAGAGCCCGGCATTGCCTGGCCATAGTAACTAACTGTGGTTATAACAAATTATGATTATCCTCCATCCCATAGTCCCGTGCCCATATACCCATCATACATATCCTCCATCCCATAGTCCCAAGCCCATATACCCAACATACATATCCTCCATCCCATAGTCCCGTGCCCATATACCCATCACACATATCCTCTATCCCATAGTACAGTGCCCATATACTCATCATACATATCCGCCATCTCATAGTCCCGTGCCCATATACCCATCACACATATCCTCTATCCCATAGTACAGTGCCCATATACTCATCATACATATCCTCCATCCCATAGTCCCATCATACATATCCTCCATCCCATAGTCCAGTGCCTATATACCATCACACATCCTCCATCCCATAGCCCCGTGCCCATATGCCCATCATACATATTCTCCTTCCCATAGTCCCGTACCCATATACCCATCATACATATCCGCCATCCCATAGTCCCGTGCCCACATACCCATCATACATATCTGACATCCCATAGTCCAGTGCCCATATACCATCACACATCCTCCATCCCATAGTCCCGTGCCCATATGCCCATCATACATATTCTCCATCCCATAGTCCCGTGCCAATATACCCATCATACATATCCGACATCCCATAGTCCAGTGCCATTAAATCATCACACATCCTCCATCCCGTATGTGTGTATCAAGCCATGCCCACTCCACATAGCCCCACCCACTCCGCATAGCAGGGATATCATCAGTTAATGTTCCCTACAACACTGTAAAGCCCATTAAAAAGGCATTTTGAGATGTGATAAACTTCCATTAAAGACAGCCCTAATAGTGTGTTTAATACTGTGCAATAATGGTGAATCCCAGCATCAAGCTTAAGAAGCCTTTTGAAAGTACTTCTTTTCAGGAGGCTTCTTTGGCAACCTGGAGCTTTGCTAACTCTTCCGGAAGTTTTTCTGCAAACCTTCCAGATGTTTCATGTGCATGAATATGTGTGAATTTAAGCATAAATACAGTGCGTCCGTAAAGTCATGTGCCCTTTTGACCAGTCACTGGAAAGCAACAAAAGACGATAGAAAAGTGAAATCTGCACCAAATAAAAGAAAAACTCTCCCAGTTTCATACCTATTCATTGCAGTTTGATGTGGGCTCCATTTGTTGCCCTACACACATCCAAACGATAGTGAAGTTCTTGCCACACGTCTGGTGTAACAACTTGAATAACGTCTGTGATTCTCTGATTTAAGTGATTAATGTCGTTTATACGTTCAGTATACACATGTTGCTTCACATGACCCCAAAAGTAAAAGTCCGCCCGCCGTCCCTGACTTTTATGGACTTTGTTATTGTATACTGTATATTTTCCTGTGACTGGTCAAAAGTGCACCATGACTTTATGGACACACTGTATACAGTATAATGTATTAACCCCCTCTCGCTGGTGGACTCAAGGCAAAGTGGTGTAATATTACAGCACTTGCATTGTGCGGGCTCAATGGCGGATCTTAATAGGGGCGGATGGGGCGGTCGCCCCGGGCCCAAGGTTTTTTGGGGGCCCAGGGCAGGGGCCAATCCGGTCGGTCGGCATCTGTGTGAGCCGCCCGCCGCCGCCCAGTGGCGTAGGAACTTGGAAGGGGGGCGGGCAGTCCCAGGCGGCACGTGTGTGGGGGCGGCGCAGCACGGCAGGAGCAGAAATTCCTCCTCTCTCTGTGCTGTGGCCGGGACTCGGGAGAGAAGCGTGGAGGCGGCCGGCCGAGGCACAGTGAGGAGAGAAGAGAGAGTATATCAGGCTCAGCCCAGGAGATTTTGGCAGCGGCTAGCGCAGGTGGGTCACTCACCGTCACCATTTGGGAGGAGGATGCTCTGCCTCTCCCCAGCCTCCCTGGCTGCTCCCTCCAATCCAATGCATTATGCAATTTATGCGACTGCCTCCATGCTCTGCCTCTCCCCAGCCTCCCTGGCTGCTCCCTCCAATGCATTATGCCGCATAATGCATTGGAGGGAGCAGCCAGGGAGGCTGGGGAGAGGCAGAGCATGGAGGCAGCCGCATAATGCATTGGAGGGAGCAGCCAGGGAGGCTGGGGAGAGGCAGAGCATGGAGGCAGGCAGCTGCATAATGCATTGGAGGGAGCAGCCAGGGAGGCTGGGGAGAGGCAGAGCATGGAGGCAGGCAGCCGCATAATGCATTGGAGGGAGCAGCCAGGGAGGCTGGGGAGAGGCAGAGCATGGAGGCAGCCGCATAATGCATTGGAGGGAGCAGCCAGGGAGGCTGGGGAGAGGCAGAGCATGGAGGCAGGCAGCCGCATAATGCATTGGAGGGAGCAGCCAGGGAGGCTGGGGAGAGGCAGAGCATGGAGGCAGGCAGCCGCATAATGCATTGGAGGGAGCAGCCAGGGAGGCTGGGGAGAGGCAGAGCATGGAGGCAGCCGCATAATGCATTGGAGGGAGCAGCCAGGGAGGCTGGGGAGAGGCAGAGCATGGAGGCAGGCAGCCGCATAATGCATTGGAGGGAGCAGCCAGGGAGGCTGGGGAGAGTCAGGGCATGGAGGCAGCCGCATAATGCATTGGAGCTGGGAGCAGCCAGGGAGGCTGGGGAGAGGCAGAGCATGGAGGCAGCCGCATAATTCATTGGAGGGAGCAGCCAGGGAGGCTGGGGAGAGGCAGAGCATGGAGGCAGGCAGCCGCATAATGCATTGGAGGGAGCAGCCAGGGAGGCTGGGGAGAGGCAGAGCATGGAGGCAGCCGCATAATGCATTGGAGCCGGGAGCAGCCAGGGAGGCTGGGGAGAGGCAGAGCATGGAGGCAGCCGCATAATGCATTGGAGGGAGCAGCCAGGGAGGCTGGGGAGAGGCAGAGCATGGAGGCAGGCAGCCGCATAATGCATTGGAGGGAGCAGCCAGGGAGGCTGGGGAGAGTCAGGGCATGGAGGCAGCCGCATAATGCATTGGAGCTGGGAGCAGCCAGGGAGGCTGGGGAGAGGCAGAGCATGGAGGCAGCCGCATAATGCATTGGAGGGAGCAGCCAGGGAGGCTGGGGAGAGGCAGAGCATGGAGGCAGGCAGCCGCATAATGCATTGGAGGGAGCAGCCAGGGAGGCTGGGGAGAGGCAGAGCATGGAGGCAGCCGCATAATGCATTGGAGCCGGGAGCAGCCAGGGAGGCTGGGGAGAGGCAGAGCATGGAGGCAGCCGCATAATGCATTGGAGGGAGCAGCCAGGGAGGCTGGGGAGAGGCAGAGCATGGAGGCAGCCGCATAATGCATTGGAGCCGGGAGCAGCCAGGGAGGCTGGGGAGAGGCAGAGCATGGAGGCAGCCGCATAATGCATTGGAGGGAGCAGCCAGGGAGGCTGGGGAGAGGCAGAGCATGGAGGCAGCCGCATAATGCATTGGAGCCGGGAGCAGCCAGGGAGGCTGGGGAGAGGCAGAGCATGGAGGCAGCCGCATAATGCATTGGAGGGAGCAGCCAGGGAGGCTGGGGAGAGGCAGAGCATGGAGGCAGGCAGCCGCATAATGCATTGGAGGGAGCAGCCAGGGAGGCTGGGGAGAGGCAGAGCATGGAGGCAGCCGCATAATGCATTGGAGCCGGGAGCAGCCAGGGAGGCTGGGGAGAGGCAGAGCATGGAGGCAGCCGCATAATGCATTGGAGGGAGCAGCCAGGGAGGCTGGGGAGAGGCAGAGCATGGAGGCAGCCGCATAAATTATGCGGCTGCCTCCATGCTCTGCCAGGTCTGCCTCTCCCCAGCCTCCCTGGCTGCTCCCGGCTCCAATGCATTATGCGGCTGCCAGGCTCTGCCTCTCCCCAGCCTCCCTGGCTGCTCCCTCCAATGCATTATGTTTAATATTATGTTTACATGTTCTTACTTGCACTTACATGTGGTACGGTGAATGTAGCCTTATGTTTACCTTGTATGAAGAAATACAGGCCAGTATATACCACATTATATATTTTGACTGTTGATTTTGAGGAATATTTAATATTATTATTATAAGGGAATAGAAGAATCCAGGATATCTATAAACAGAAAGATAGTGAGGAAACACTTAGCTAACCTAAATGAATTCAAGTCTCCAGGTCCAGATGAATTACACCCCAGAGTACTGAAGGAGATAGCAGAAGAAATTTTTGAACCCCTCTCCATAATCTTTGAAAATTCTTGGAGAACAGGAGAAGTGCCAGAAGACTGTAGAAGAGCAAATGTTGTTCCTATCTTCAAAAAGGGGAAGAAGGTGGACCCAGGTAACTATAGGCCGGTGAGTCTGACTTCTATACCAGGAAAGATCTTTGAACAAATTATTAAACAACATGTATGTCAATACCTGGATAAGAATGAAGTGATTAAACAGAGTCAGCATGGGTTTCTAACTAATAAGTCATGTCAGACTAACTTAATTTCCTTCTATGACGGTATCACTGATTGGGTGGATCAAGGAAATGCTGTAGATATAGTATATCTTGACTTCAGCAAAGCATTTGACAAAGTCTCTCATACAATCCTTATTGAAAAAATGACTAAGTATGGAATGGACAAGGCAACTGTTAGGTGGATTCATAACTGGCTTAGTGATCGGACCCAAAGAGTGGTCGTAAATGGCTGTACATCCAGTTGGAAGAATGTCTCAAGTGGGGTACCACAGGGCTCTGTCCTGGGCCCTGTATTGTTCAACATCTTTATCAACGATTTAGATGAAGGAATTGAGGGTAAACTGATTAAATTTGCTGATGACACAAAGCTAGGAGGGATAGCTAATACTAGAGAAGAGAGAGAGAGGATTCAAAAAGATTTAAATAAACTGGAGAAGTGGGCAGCAACTAACAGAATGGTTTTTAACAGGGAGAAATGCAAAGTACTACATCTGGGCAATAAAAATGAAAAAAGCATATATAGAATGGGAGGAATAGGGCTAAGTGACAGCACATGTGAAAAAGACTTGGGTATACTAATAGATCACAGACTGAATATGAGTCAACAGTGTGATGCAGCAGCAAAAAAGGCAAATGCAATTCTAGGATGTATTAACAGAAGCATACAGTCTAGATCACGTGAAGTCATTATTTCCCTCTACTCCTCTTTGGTCAGACCTCATCTGGAATATTGTGTCCAGTTTTGGGCACCACATTTTAAAAAAGACATCAACAAACTGGAGCAAGTTCAGAAAAGAGCGACCAGAATGGTGACCGGTCTGCAAACCCTGTCTTATGAGGAAAGGTTGCAGGATTTGGGAATGTTTAGTTTGCAAAAGAGAAGACTGAGAGGAGACTTAATAGCTGTCTACAAATATCTAAAGGGCTGTCACATTGTAGAAGGATCAACTTTATTCTCATTTGCACAAGGAAAGACTAGAAGCAATGGGATGAAACTGAATGGGAAGAGACACAGATTAGATATTAGAAAAAACTTTTTGACAGTTAGAGTGATCAATGAGTGGAACAGGCTGCCACGAGAAGTGGTGAGTTCTCCTTCAATGGAAGTCTTCAAACAGAGGCTGGACAGACATCTGACTGGGATGATTTAGCGAATCCTGCTTTGAGCAGGGGGTTGGACCAGATGGCCCAGGAGGTCCCTTCCAACTCTATGATTCTATGATTCTATGATTTATATTGTTTGACCATACAATACAATTTCTTGTGAGAAAAAAGTAATTTTTCTTTGTTTTTATGGTCTAATAAATGTTACAATTTGTATACCTAAAAATCAGCATATGCAGTGTTTTTGTGAGAAGAGCCACAAAATTTGGACAGAAAATGTTTTCCTGGGAAGGGGGGTACAGGGGCCCAGGTTTTATGAACAGCCCCGGGCCCATAGTCCACTTAATCCGCCACTGTGCGGGCTCAAGAGCTGAGCTCGTACCATCAGCAAAGGGTATCAACACTATGTAAAGGCCCCGTCATATACAGCGATCTCACTAGCGAGATCGCTGATTTTGTGATGCCACAGCGATCTCGCCAGCGACATCACTGTGTGTGACGGGGATCAACGACCGGCCCCCCTGCCGTGTATCGCTGATCGTGCTCGATCGTCCTGGGCCATTTTTTGATCGCTGGTCTCCCTCTAGGCAGCGCACATTGCTGCATGTGGCAGCGGGAGACCAGCAATCAGCGACGCTGGTTTCCTAATGTAAACATTGGGTATCTAAGAGCCGCGCGGCTCTTAGATACCCTATGTTTACATTGGAAACCAGCTTGCTCGCTGGTCCTGATCGCTGGAGGGGCTGTCTATGTGACAGCTCACCAGCAATCAGCCTAATGATGTCCCAGCGATCCCATCCATGTTGGATCATTGGTGGGATCGCTGGGACATCATTATGTGTAGCGGGCCTTTACTGCTGGCTGCAATTGGCATCTAAGTGATTGACAGATGGTGCTGATAATTACCAAGGCAACCAGAGATCTAACAATGGCCTCCAGGCTTGCCATCTATGGATACCTATCAGACCTTGGCAGCAACAGGTTCTAATATGCCGTGTGTCAGTGTAAACTGTGAGTTTTGATACACTTCACAGTGTATTACACTAGTGATCAAACAGTTAAATGTTTATTTCTTATAGTCAGAATAAAGGGCCTGTCACACTAAGCGATATCGCTAGCAATATCGCTATAACATCACTGGTTTTGTGATGCAGCAGCGATATTGCTAGCGATATCCCTATGTCTGACACTTACCTCCGACCGGCTCCCCCGCTGGTTATCGCTGATCGCGCGAGAACGTCCTGGGCCGTTTCTCGTCGTCAGCTTCCTGCTGGGCTACCTGCTGTTGAGACGAGTGACGCGTGGACGCGGGCGGGAGGACGTCAGGATCGCCGCGCCTGACACGTAAGTAGCGACCCCCGACCCCTGCGATGTCGCTGGTGAGATCTGTCTGTGTGGCAGCTCACTAGCGACCACTTAGCGATGCACCAGTGATCCTGACCGCGTCATATCGCTGGTTGGGATCGCTGGTGCATCGCTAAGTGTGACAGTACCTTAAGTGAAAAATTAAAAAAAAAACCCATACAATGTGTCTCCACTCCATTCAGTGTCAGCAAGCAGTTAATCCTGAATGCTATATATGTGTTTTCAACTATGCAAGCTTTTATCTGGTATATAGTTATTTCAACTTACTCTGCTTGTCCCCTTATGTTGTGAGGTCAAGAAACTTTTCAAAGTGCTTTATGATCCATGTAGTGCTGGACATTTGTTTATCTGACCACAACATTTATTGGGTCCTGTTGTCTCAATCTAGTTTGATTGATTAACGTGAAGAGAGAGAGCAAAAAAAAAAAAGGAGATCTAAGCCTTCGCCTCCTATATATTCAGACATAGCTTGGGGAAGGCATTTATGCAGGGGGCATTTATGCACACTTAATCGAAGTACATTTAATCAAAGTATGAGGCAGTTATAACATGACAGTTAGACAGGGCAGGAGACAGGTAAGACATTTATATACATCTACGCCCTGTACATTTGGATTACAACAAATATATACCATATGCATTTGTGTAATTTATATCCTGGCCGCTGCATTCACACACATCCACCGCGCTGGCATTAACTCTCTACACTCCATCCATATTGGCCCCTCACTCCTTTCCTCTCCTATGTATAGCACTCACGCTCTTTTCACATTGCTAAATTGCACAGATCCATTCAGTCCCACCATTCAACATCAGAGACGCTCTCACAAATCACTTAACCATCTGCTCACTCTTTCTATCCTCCTCCTAGTCGCAGGAGACATTGCTCCCAACCCTGGTCCCCCATGTTATAGAAAGTCAAACCCCCCCAACTGCTACACTCAGAAACCCCTCTAATCTTATTAATATTCCCCGCATGCCTTCTGTCTCTCTTAATTGTGCCCTTTGGAATTCTCGCCCAATGTGTAACAAACTCTCCTTCATTCAAGACTTTTTCCTTTTTAATTCTCTTAACCTTACTGAAACCTGGATCCAGCAGTCAGACTACCGCTGCTGCTGCTCTTTCATATGGCGGACTACACTTCTCTCATACCCCAAGATCAGACAATAGAGCAGGTGGAGACGTTGGTCTGCTCCTATCACCAAAATGTACCTTTCAGGTTATCCTTCAACTACCCTCACTTGGCTTACCTTCTTTTGAGGTCCATGCCATCAGACTCTACACCCCCTTCTCCATGCGAGTGGCGGTGGTGTATCGTCCTCCCGGCCACTCCCATCAGTTCCTGGATCATTTTGCCACTTGGCTTCCACATTTTCTTTCCTGTGATATCCCTACCCTCATCATGGGCGATTTCAATATCCCCATTGCTCTTCCTCTCTCCCCATCTGCTACTCACCTTTTATCTCTAACCTCCTTGTTTGGCCTTTCGCAGCTTACTAATTTTCCAACTCATGAAAACAGAAACTCCCTCGACTTGGTCTTCTCTTGGCTTTGTGCAGTGGATGATTTTGCAAACTCCCCTCTCCCGCTCTCTGACCATAACCTTCTTTCACTCTCTATCAAGAACTGCCAGGCCGCTCAGGTCACCCCCACTGTCCATACTTATAGAAACATACAGGCCATTAACACCCAGAAACTACTTATGAAGAACTTGCAGTCTTCATTGGCCCCTATCTCCTCCCTCTCATGTCCTGATTCTGCATTGAAGCATTACAATGAGACACTTCAAAGTGCTCTGGATGAATTTGCACCTCCTATAAATAGAACACCACAACACAGATGGCAACAACCCTGGCACACCCTGCAAACATGTTTCCTGCAGCGGTGCTCCAGATGCGCCGAACGTCTGTGGATAAAATCCAATCTACACGAAGATTTCATCCATTATAAGTTTATGCTTAGAACATACAACACTGCCCTTCACCTCTCAAAACAAACCTATTTCAACACCCTCATCACCTCACTGTCCAATAACCCTAAACGTCACTTTGAAACTTTTCATTCTCTATTCAACCCAAGAGTACTGGCCCCAACCACGGAGCTTCGAGCTGACGATCTGGCCAATTATTTCAAAGAAAAAATTGACCAGATTCGACAGGAAATTATCTCCCAATCACCTCATACCCTTCACTGACCTCCCTCCCCCACTGCATCTAGCTCCCTCTCTGATATTGAACCAGTCACAGAAGAAGTAAGCAGGCTCCTTGCATCTTCTCGCCCAACCACTTGCACCAGTGACCAATTTCCGTCACATCTCCTCCAGTTCCTTTCCCCTGCTGTCACCTCTCACCTAACTAAAATACTTAACCTCTCTCTCTCTCTTCTGGTATCTTTCCCTCCTCATTTAAGCATGCCATCATACATCCACATTACTTAAAAAACCATCCCTCGACCAAAACTGTGCCGCTAACTATAGACCTGTAAGAAAGGAAAAATGGCTGACAGCAACTCATTGATCCAAGAGAGGCACGTTCAAAGTCCAAAGACCCAGTTGGACACAAAATCCAAAAGATGAAGAACAGCATCTCATCCGGGTGAAGAGTACATAAACATTTATTGTGCCATGACAAAATGCGACGTTTCGACCATCACATGGTCTTTTCCTCGGGGGGCAGACAGGCGAAACGTGCGTCGGGGCACGTTCCTGGAACTCAGATATTCACCCAGATGGGTAAGCACGATATGGCACTTTGATCTGCACCGTCACTTTATTTAGAAGGGAAGGCACAGCCCCACTGGCGCGTCTCCATACATGTTGATTATTGTGTAGCCTTATCTGCAGTCTCTGCACTTTGCATTTAGATATGTGTATATACATTGAGTATATGAGAATCAAAGAGACATGCTTTTTGTACTCATGGGGAGAGGGCATGACATGGGCATTTTTTTGCCTTCCTTCTTTTTAGGAACATTTCCTATGGTGCACTTTACTTGTGCCTCGGCTATGAATTAGTTCTGGGGAATCTGTTTTTTGTCTCCCAAACACTGATTAATTCATCTACTATTACTATGATTTTGTGGTTTTATGTAATGTCTAATAAAAGGATTTTTTAATCTTATTCTTTTTCATGGTTATTTATATTGGGCGGTATGCTCTTCCTATGTGTGAATTCTCTATTATGCTTAGAGTGGCCCATCCCCTTTGGGGACTATGGAAATTGATAGTTACCCATAGTATCGGATATATCAAACGCCTCAACACATTAACCTAATCTATCCCTTTGTGGCACAGCCAAAAGTTTTACCATAACCAGGTTCCCCGCATCATGTTCCCACATGCTTTATGCATCCATTAGCCCTCTGTGTCTGTACTGTTACACACTTAACATTATGGCTGGTCCATACAATCAGGGCAATTGTTACCACCCACCTTTCGTGTCTCCCTTTTCCTCATAGATTGTAAGATTGCGAGCAGGGCCCTCATTCCTCTTGGTATCTATTATGATCTATGTGATTATTGTTATGCTGTAATGTCTATTGTCTGTACAAGTGCTATGTGAAAAGTAAAGCGCTGCGGAATATGTTGGCGCTAGAGAAATAAAATTTATTATATTATTATTATACAGAAATAAAATGTAGGTAGACATACTTTTTTATTTTCTGTGTCAAAGTACCCCCTTGCAGGCAGCCACATCTTAGAGAATTAATAGTGGAAAAAATGATCACTACGTTTGCAAAGGCACAAACTATAAAAATGGAATGCAGCTTAACCCGCCCGGTAGATGCTGAAATAAAAAAACTCCTTTTTTTCGGACACCTTTGCTGGCAAATCTTAAACGAAAAGAGATTAAAAAGTCAAATAAACCCAAAAATTATACAAACAAAAAACACAAATAACAAGACCTGATGCAACCTGGTCAACAACAAAAAAAGTTATTGCTCTTAGTAAAGTAATGACGCCAAAAGCTATTTTTTGAGAGTTTTTGTGAAAAAGTAAAATCTAAATGAATTAAAGCGCTATTAGACTGCAAAGGGCCTATATATTGTGAGGTACTCATCTAGAGAGGACTGCACTTTATGTCAGGTCAAGTTATTGTCATATAACATAACATGTCAGATTTGAAAAGTTGGGGCTAGGACCTAACGTCACAATTAAATTAAAGGGGTTGGCCACTACTAGAACCACCCCGTCTCACATCAGAGAGCAGCACGGCCCTGACTCCCTGTTGATTTTCAATATGTCCGAAGGTGGGGACAGTGACACCTGCGGTCATTGGGCACATGGCTTGGGTGACAGAACAACCTCACGTGATCTCCAGGAAAGCGAGGGACGACACTACAGAAACAGCACCAGCCCCGGGCGTGTTTTTATACTAACGGGAGCAAACATTCAGATTGTGAAGGAAAAGTAGTTTTGGACAACCCCACTAAAGCTGCATTACACTGAAAGATAATTGTGAACGAGCCTTCTTAATAACCTTCGGTTCACTATTATATTATAGGCTGTCCATCGCAAAACGCTCATCCATCAAATGAAATTATCTTTTGAACATTGCAAAAAGCTAATGCTCTTTTCGGTGCATGGTCCTTCGTAAAAGGAACTTTGCCTGTGTAAAAAGAATATTAGGTTTTACCGATCGGCAGTTGTTTAGAGCTGCTGGTTGGTCGGTGTAAAATGGGCCCTTAGTCATTAAGAGGTTAAAAAATATATATTAATCCATATGTATATTGATGTACATTGAGAACATACAGACATATATTAAAAAGTTGCCTCAGGATATTAAAAAAGCGGCTAAATGTCACGATCAATGTTTGGATTTGTGGAAGCTCTGGTTCCACTATGATTTAAATGTAGCTTTCTTCCTTTCAGACAAGCGGGGGTTAATGTCAGTTCCCTTGCTGGCAGCTTGCTGAAACTGCAGAGTTGCTATGTCAGCTGATGTGGGTGGTGACCACTTCCACCATGTTTTAAATGGTCACCTGATGCATCAGCTGACTGTTGGTGATACAGTTACTCTATGGAGACCAGCCTTGCATTTGCAGCTCTCTGGTGTCAGCTACTTCTGGAGTCTGGAGTCCTGTTGCTGTGCCTTCTGCGATTTAGAGCTTGACAGCAGAGTTTGGAAGCTAAGTGTGATGTTTCTACTTTGGCTGTCTCATGTTTGTCACTGTCCCCTGTGTTGTACCATCTGCAGTGGTGAGGCTAGCACCATTGCTGGCCAGTGCACCAGCCAGGGCAGTGCAAGGTGACAGCGAGGGATGAGGTTTGTGATGGCGGCGGGGGGGAAGGACCCGCTTAGGGCATTAGGGGAGTGCAGGGTCAGGCTCAGGTTAGAGCAGGAGGAGTCAATCTCTCATTCCCTATCGGTAGGGCATTCCTCTCCCCATTTCCTTAACATTGTGTGTGTGTTGTGCCGTCCGCCGACCGACCCCCTGTTCGGGTCAGGGCATATCGTGACACTATATCTCTTGGACTAATGTAATAAACTTCTACATAGAGAGAATTGGAAAAATTCATTGTGCCTACTGTACTTAACTTAATCTCAAGTTGCACAAATACTAGTTGTACCCCAACTACACCATGAAGGGACGGCACATCCTAGCATTATGAAATAACATTACATTTACTGGAAATTCCATTAATTTTCTGATACATAGGCTTAATAGATTGAGAAACCGGCTGCTTTTACAAAGGGACTCCCCTAACAAAAGTGGATTGTTCAGAATAGACCAGCTTTTAGCTGTATGGAAAAAAAAATAAACACTTTCAATAAAAAAGGAGCCATGTCAATCAAATCGTATTTGACTATGATTGTTATGTTTTGATGTTTTGTACTTTTATATATTTTTTTTATTTGTATAGAATTATTGCAAACAAAGAACAAAAAGACAGCACTCTGGGATGCTTCAAGTGAGAAAAGGATGAAGGATTATTTGCCCACTATATGCAACATGTAAGAGCCTCTGCTGGAATTGAAACAATAACAGAGTAATCCTATTGTTTTCACTTCAAGCACCCCAGAGTGCTGTGTTTTTGTGTTTTGTGGATAGAGGTCTCATATACAGTGTAACCTGTGGTTTGCATCGACTGATATCCACAGGGCTTTGGTGATGTTCTACTTAGTTTTCCTCGAATAATCAATGTTATTCTATGATTGAGTGCTCACCTTCATTTTTTTTTTTTTTTAGCTCTGATCGAAGTGATTGCATGCGAAATTTGGATAGTACGTACCCATACAAGTCTACGGGTGCATGTAAAACATCGCACTGCATTCGGATGTCACCCGAGTGCAGTGCAATTCCCTACGACGCCGGCAACAGAGAAGATGGAGAAATTACTTTCTCCGTCTCCTCTGCACCTGTGATATGCTTCTTTGATGCAAGAGGTTCGGAGCACAGAGAGCTGACACTCGGATCATGCTTGAAGCAGAGCAGGAGCCATGTGACATTAGCCTATCACATCGGATGCCGTACGGTAATGCGACTCCAGCCTATGGGTGCGTAAAAAAAAAAAAAAGTCAGATGCCATACGAAGCCACAGTATAGCATCCAATTTTTATGGATAGATTGCAATTCTGAAACACAGACTGATTGCATGATTGCACATGATAGCAATCACCTCGAAGCTTTGCATCGCCAATGGACATGCTGGATATTATTCAGTGAGGGCAATGACCTGGCAATCTGGTTTCAGAAAATAATTCCTAAAATAGAATGTTGTAGTAGACCTTCTTTTCCTTCCCATTCTTTCTCTTTCCGCCCTCCTTTCTTATTTGCATTCCTCTAGCTTACACATAATTATTTGGTTCATGTAACAGCTTATAATAAGCTGATTATGCTCACATTCTAATGCTTATCAACAACTTAATATTAACAACCGTCCTTTTTTTTATTGTTGTTATTGAACGTAACACAGGTTAAAAAAATCATTGCAGGTGACTTTGTACTTTTCTGAATCATCTTTTTGTCCCGATTTCAAAAATGTATATACCGTATTTTCCGCTTTGTAAGACGCACTTTTTTCCCCCCAAACTTGGGGGGAAAATGGGGGGTGCGTCTTACAAAGAGGATATACATTACCGGGTGTAGGCCGCAGGGGTGTCTGGCTGTCCGTCGGCGCTGTGGGTGTCTCCAGGTGCCCAGCCGTGTCTCCACGTGCCCAGCGGTGTCTCCGGTTCCAATCCCGGGGCTTTGGCGACATTTTGCGACAGGCCAGAGCCCCGGGGCTCCCTCTCGGTTCCCTCTGTTTTGGGCTCCGGCAATATAGCGGCCGCCGCCGGGGGCGGCGCATGCGCTGATGGTGATCTCGGGACAGATCTCGCTGAAATCTCATCTCTCGAGATCTCAGTCCCGAGATCACCATCAGCGCATGCGCCGCCCCACTTCACCGCAGCCACCCCCCCCGGTAAGCAATAAGACACCTGGATTACAAGAGGCACCACCATTTTATTAAAAAAACGTTTTTTCCTATTTTTCTCCTCAAAATTTGTGGTGCGTCTTATAATCCAGAGCATCTTATAAAGCGAAAAATACGGTAGTTTTTCTGTAGCAGGTATAGTTTCCATGGAGCAGCATCGTTATTATAAGGTATAGGAAATATACTGGCGACATTAAGAAAACAGTAATCTACATATCAGAAAAAATGCTTCACCTTACAAAATTGTTTTTATTGAACCAAAATAATTGCACATGTAAAATAGAAACCAAAATATGAGCAGAAATTAAAAGTGCTTGTCATTAGACTGTCGCTGATACAATTTTTCAGGGTTGCCCCTATATAACATCCAACAGTAATCTGCCATCATTACGTCATTCCAAAAACCCTGGTATCAGTGTTCTATTAATTTAATGACCTGGTGTATCCGCTCGCCTTGTTCATCGCTTCCATCCCCAAGATTTTGAAGGAAGAAATCTAAACGTGAATGCAAAAAGTGCATTTTCAGAGACATGCGACATCCTAAGACACTGGTATGCACTTAGCAGTTTCTCAACACCTTCGACATATTCTGGAGATTTTTGTTTTCCTAAGAAGTTTTCACAGATCCACTTGAAGCTTTTCCTTATCATTTAGAGTTCCTTCATCATCTCTCCTAAGCTCTCTGATCTGAGGACCAACAAATATCCCTTCCTTCAGTTTTGGTGGTGAAATGCTGGAGAATTTCTGTGAAATGTACTGGAACCCTTGTGAATTTATCTTTGACATGGCTTTCACAAAGTTTTTAATCAATCCCAACTTTATATGTAGTGGAGGAAGAAATATTTTTGTTGGAGCAACTAAAGGATTAGGCTGAACATTCTCTCTTCTGCAGTGTTGCTATCAGTGTGTCAAGATTGGGAGAAGAGGGTTGCATTGACAATCCAACACAATGGGCAGCACTTTGAACACATTTTATAAGTGGTCATAAACTTCTAAATAACTCATGAAAGAATAAAGATATGTTAAAACCAAGCACACCATTGTTTTTCTTGTCAAATTCTCAATAAGTTTGATGTGTCACATTACTCTCTTCCCATTGAAAAAAATAAAGTTGAATCCAAAATGACCGACTTCAAAATGGCCGCCATGGTTACTACCCATCTTGAAAAGCTTTCCCCCCATATACTAATGTGCCACAAACAGGAAGTTGATATCACCAACCGTTCCCATTTTATTTAGGTGTATCCATATTAATGGCCCAAACTGTATAGTCCCCGGCCGACTTTTTAAATTATTTTTGTTTCAGAGAAAAACATATCTGGCTGCAATCTCACAGTCGGTGTCGGATTCTTGCTGCTCATGGTTTGGGCAACATGAATTAATTTCAGGTTCCCTTTAATGAAAAATACAAGGGTCAATTCATTATTGCTTTAAATTTATTCTAATTTAGTCTTGTGTTTGCCGCTTGTGTTTTTTCTTCTGCTATATTCATCTTTTCACTTGTGCCTTTTTCTCAAGTAATATCTTTATGTGTCCGTCTGTGGTTTGTTTTCTTTTCATTTTTTTAGTTCACCATTGTTGGTGGGGCTTACGCTTTCGAGATGCTTTCACGTGATTCATCATTTGGGACTTTTTGAAAAGTCTCCCCATTAAGTGATTTTATGTGCACCATGATTTTTTTTAATGCAATTTTGAGACATTTTATGGAAAATGCAATTTTTTGTGCTAAGAAGCAGAAAAAGATTAAAAGACAATAAGGGCATTTTTTGGCTTTGCATAAAATTCATGGACAGCGTGCACCATTGTGAAGAATTTGGTGCAAAAAATGGCAACGAATACCACAAGACACAAAAATATAAGTGACTTAAAAACCATGTCAATGATAAATCCACTATGTAGTCTTTGGAAAATGAATGAGAAAAAGAAAACTTCAAAAACTTTTTCACCTTTCTGACCGGGCCAATTTTTACAATTCTGACCACTGTCAGTTTATGAGGTTATAACTCTGGAAGGCTTTAACTGATACCGCTGATTCTGAGATTGTTTTTTTCATGACATATTTTACTTCATGTTAGTGGTAAAATTTCTTCGATATGACTTGCGTTTATTTATGAAAAAAACGGAAATATGGTGAAAATTTTTAAAACTTAGCAATGTTCAAACTTTTAATTTTTATGCCCTTAAATCAGATATGTCACACAAAATACTTAATAAGTAACATTTCCCACATGTCTACTTTACATCAGCACAATTTTGGAAACAAATTTTTTTTGTTAGGAAGTTATAAGGGTTAAAAGTTGACCAGCGATTTCTCATTTTTACAACAAAATTTACAAAACCATTTTTTTAGGGACCACCTCACATTTGAAGTCACTTTGAGGGGTCTATATGATAGAAAATACCCAAAAGTGACACTATTCTAAAAACTGCACCCCTCAAGGTGCTCAAAACCACATTCAAGAAGTTTATTAACCCTTTACATGCTTCACAGGAACTGAAGCAATGTGGAAGGAAATAATTAACATTTAACTTTTTTTTATAAACATTTTAATTCAGAACCAATTTTTTTATTTTCACAAGTGTAAAAAGAGAAAATGAACCACAAAATTTATTGTGCAATTTCTCCTGAATACACCGATACCCCATATGTGGGGGTAAACCACTGTTTGGAATGGAGGAGCACCGTTTGACTTTTTCAATGCGGAATTGGCTGGAATTGAGATTGGACACCATGTCACATTTGGAGAGCCCCTGACGAGCCTAAACAGTGGAAACCCCCCAACTAGTGACAACATTTTGGAAACTAGACCCCTTAAGGAACTTATCTAGATGTGTGGTGAGCACTTTGAACCTGTAAGTGCTTCACAGAAGTTTATAACGTAGAGCCGTGAAAATAAAAAAATAATATTTTTTCCACAAAAATGATCTTTTCACACCCAAATTTTTACTTTCACAAGGGTAACAGAAGAAATTGGACCACAAAAGTTGTTGTGCAATTTGTCCTGAGTATGCTGATATTCCATATGTGGGGGGAACCACTGTTTGGGCACATGGCAGAGCTTGGAAGGGAAGGAGTGCTGTTTTGGAATGCAGACTTTGATGGAATGGTCTGCGGGCGTCATGTTGCGTTTACAGAGCCCCCCAATGTGCCTAAACAGTAGAAACTCCCCATAAGTGACCCCATTTTGGAAACTAGACCCCCCCAAGGAACTTATCTAGATGTGTTGTGATGAACTTTGAATCCCCCAGAGTTTTACTAAAGTTTATAACGCAGAGCCATGAAAATAAAAAAATCATTTTTTCCACAAAAATGATTTTTTTGGCCCACAATTTTTAAATTTCCCTAGGGTAAAAGGAGAAATTAGACCCCAAAAGTTGTTGTGCAATTTGTCCTGAGTACCCTGGTACTTCATATGTGGGGGTAAACCACTGTTTGGGCACACATCCGGGCTCGAAAGGGAAGGAGCGCTGTTTTGGAGTGCAGACTTTGATGGAATGGTCTGCGGGTGTCATGTTGCGTTTGCAGAGCCCTTGATGTGCCAAAACAGTAGAAACCCCCCACATATGACTCCATTTTGGCAACTAGACCCCCCAAGGAGCTTATCCAGATGTGTGGTGAGAACTTTGAACACCTAAGTGCTTCACAGAAGTTTATAACGCAGAGAAGTGAAAATAAAATCTTTTTTTTCCACAAAAATTATTTCTTAGCCCCCAATTTTTTATTTTCCCAAGGGTAACAGGAGAAATTAGACCCCCCAAAGTTGGTGTGCAATTTGTCCTGAGTACGCTGATGCCCCAAATGTTGGGGTAAACAACTGTTTGGGCACACGTCGTGGCTCAGAAGGGAGCACCATTTGACTTTTTGAACGCAAAATTGGCTGGAATCAATGGTGGCGCCATGTCGTGTTTGGCGACCCCCTGATGTGCCTAAACAGTGGAAATCCCTAAATTCTAACTCCAGCCTTAACCCCAACACACCCCTAACCCTAATCCCAACCCTAACCTTAACTCTAACCACAAACCCAACCCCAACACACTCCTAACCCTAATCCCAACCCTAACCATTACCATAACCACAACCCTAACCCCAACCCTAACCATAAACCTAACCACAACCCTAACCCCAACACATCCCTAACCCTAATCCCAACCATAACCCTAACCACAACCCTAACCCTAATCCCAACCCTAACCCTAGCCACAACCCTAACCCTAATCCCAACCCTAACCATAACCCTAACCACAAACATAACAGCAACACACCCCTATCCCTAATTGCAACCCTAATCCTAACTCTAATTCCAACCCTAACCCTAATTTCAACCCTAACCCACTTTAGCCAAACTCTAACCTTAATGGGAAAATGAAAATAAATATATTTTCTTTATTTCATTATCTTTCCCTAACTAAGGGGGTGATAAAGGGGGGGAGTTATTTACTATTTTTTTTATTTTGATCACTGTGATAGGGTCTAACACAGTGACCAAAATGAACCAATAGGAAAAATCTTCCTATTGTTGCCGGGTGCCGGTGGGCAGATCTCGGTGGGCACACTACACATGCGCCCGCCATTGTCTTCCTGGAAGAAGATGGCGGCGCCCATGGGGGTAAGCATGAGGGCCAAGGAGCACCGGGAAGTACCGGGAGGGGGGGATCAGGGACTCTATTTCTCTCTCCTCTGATGAGAGAAATTAAATGGCACATCTGACTTTTTTTTTGCGGTCACCATTATGCGGTTAATAATGGCGATCGTAAAACCGGGGTTGGTAAAAACCGACCCGAATCATGTTTTCTGGGGTCTCGGCTACCCCCGGCAGCCGAGACCCTGGAGAAAATCTGACTCTGAGGGGCACTATACACTTTTTCCACACTTTTTTAAGTACCCTTAACGACTGCTTTTAAAAGGCGTATCGGCGGTTGTTAAGGGGTTAAATCAGAGTCATTTTGCACAAAATAGGTCATTTTGCACAAAATAGGTAATAACGACGGTAACATTTCTCACATGTCTACTTTACATCAGCACAATTTTTGAGACAACATTTTTTTGGTTAGGAAGTTATAAGGGTTAAAAGTTGACCAGCGATTACTCATTTTTACAAGAAAATTTGCAAAAAACATTTTTTTAGGGACCACCTGAAGTGACTATATGAAAGAAAATACCCAAAAGTGGCACCATTCTAAAAACTGCACCCCTCAAGGTACTCAAAACCACATTCGAGAAGATTATCAACCCTTTTCGAATTTTTCGAATGTGGAAGGAAAAAAATAAACATTTACCATATTTTTAGGATTATAAAACACACTTTTTCCCCAAAATTTTTGGGGAAAATGGAGGTGCATCTTATAATGCATACATACTTTACCAGTACAGTTGCTGCAGACCGCAGGCTAGGATGAGGGGGTGTCCAGAGGTGCTGTGGGTGCCCGGCGGTGCTACGGGGTTGTCCGACGCTGCAGGGGTGTCTAGTGGTGCTGCCCAGTGCTGAAATCTCATTTCCCAAGATCTTGGCGCCGAGATCTCCATCTGCACATGTGCCATCCCCAGCAGCCATTTTCCCGGACTCCACTGCACAGGAAACCATGCAACAGCCGGTGCTCTGGCCTTTTTACAAAATGTCGGCAGAGCCCCGGCAGCACTGGAGGCACCCACAGCAGCACCACCAGACACCCCTGTAGCACTGCCGGGCACTCACAGCAACAGACACACCCGCAGCAGCAGCGGGCAGCAGCGCCAGACACCAGCAGCAGTGCTGGACACTGCAGCAGCACCAGATACCCGCAGTGGCACACCGCACATTGGAGCGCCCCCTCATCCCAGCCTGCGGCCTGCAGCATCACCCCACTCCTGCCTCCTCTAGCTTAAATATTTATGGTTACAATCACTAACAACTAACTGTCACTCTGAGTGGCCACAACCATAGATATCTAAGTTACTGCAATGCCCTACACATGGGGTAAGTGTGAGGATCTGAGGCTGTGGCTTATATAAATCACCTAGGCAGGTTAACAATGCAACTATTTTTATTCCATACATCCATAATTGTACAAAAAATCCAGATAGATGACGAACATACAATATCTTCAGTCCACAAGTTCCCAATCTGAGATCAGTAGTTCCACTGGCCCTGTACCAGGCGATACCCACTGTACGTGTAAAGTGTACAGTCACAGCCTCTGTTCCTCTGGATATCATGACCATAGCTCATGGATATCCCTCCAGCCAACAATCAATCTCCAAAACTCCATTGATCATCTATCCATCCCAGCTTGGATCCTCTTTCATTGAAGTTCCTCCAACAACTGCCTGATTCAACCCATGTGCCTTTTTCTCCCTCCCCCTTAAACAATTTTCTTTAGCTCACAGAATGAAGCATATTCCATCACAATGGACTGTACATGAGACCCCCTGTGGTAATGGTTCCCCTGGGTCTACACTATCTCCATCCACACAATGGACCTAGGGATGGTAGAATAATGGATTGATAGGATGATTGCTTTACATTTACCTTTAGCAATCTACCGTCTGGCCTTAGGTATACATAAGATCTAGCCTGCTCGTCTTCCTCAGCTTACTGTCAATGAATGGAAACATTGATTCCTGAAGATGAACACACTAGCAAGCAAATTACTAATAAAACACAGCAAGAAAATATCTAATAAAACACAACAATATAATCTCGTAGAGCTGTGGACTCCACTCTACGTCCATTTGTCCTATAGTCTTCAGTAAGCGGCCATATCCTCACAGTTAGCAACATAGCTAATCAGAAAAACTATGTACACTACATTTCTAATTGGAGGTATTTGCTAAAATTAATATTATTACACCTGCTACATATTGGAATAGGATCTGGGAGATGGGAATACCCCTTTTATCTACATTACAGAAATGATTAGATAAGCAAACACTTCTCTACTTTCGGTCAATGCTCCTGGCTCACTACCATGCACACATACCACATCCCATGGACACATACAACTTCCTGTCTGGATTACTACTAGACATCATGATAGGCAGAAGTCTTTTGACAGGTATTTCTGAACATTTCTTACTCGGCGGCATCAACAACATGTGAGATACAGTATTTCTTTCAGGGGAGTTAAGAAGGAAAGCATCAGGAGATTAATGCTGTCCGAAACACTGTATGCTGTGGCATTTAGAAGAAAACCTAGACCCTGATTCATCAAGTCCGTGCAAACTTTTGTGACTTTTTGTGATTCCACGCCAGTTTTGCCAAACTTTGCCAAAAATGATGGGAAGAGGCGTGATGCCACAGCTTGTTTAATTCAACACATACCAGAAATCTTACTCCAAGTCACTGCCTGGAGTGAGGTTGTTAGCAGGGCACACGCCACTTGCTAGACACTTCTAATCCAATAAGAGGCGCTTTCTTCCTAATGAACCAGGTGCCTCTGACTGGTACTTGCATCCTTATTTGGAACAGCATGAACAAGGTTGTCCTTGATGAATCAGGGCTATTGTTTGCAAAATGAGCAAGACAAGCAGAAGAAGAGTCTAAACACATGAAGAAGAGTCCCTCTGGCTAAGCTTGATTGATTGGTCTCTCCTGTATTTGTGAAGAGAAGGAGGCCTGTCAATAAAACTGAGTCAAGCAAGAAGAAACTGAAACAACTGGTGGGTCTCCAAGTAAACCTTGCCAGGATCATTTTTCAAACTGCGTTTTTTCTGTAAGTATGCAAATTCAGAGTAGTCTGAATGTTGTTGTTTCGCAGTCATGTTTCACTGTTATCCCAGTTTTGTGTTTTCCAGATTTCTTTTACAAATCTTACACAAGAGATTTCCATTGTTTTTGGTCCTATATATTGTTAGAACTAGTATAAATATCAGTAAGTAAAAGATAATAAGAGTGATCTTGACCAAGAGGATTTAACAGCATCTTCTTCACTCCTGGAAGTTCTTTACTTGTTTTTAAGGAATGTATCACATATCCATTTTTCTAACCAGTTTTCATTTTATTTTTGAGTTCAGTGATAATCAAGAAAAAAAAGAACATGTTCTTACCATGCTTGTTGGGTGAGGTCATTGGGCCACTCCAGGCGACACATATGTCCAGTTGTATTGTCATATTTCGGAAACGGCACCATTGTGCTATAAATTGGGTACGGTGACATGATGGTAAATGAAAGGAACCACGTAACCGCAATCACCTTCAGGGCATGTGACTTTGTCTGCCATACTCTTGACTGAAGGGGCTTGCAAATTGCACTATATCTCTCCAGAGATATGGCAACCAGATTAAATGTTGACACGCTTACGGAGATGCCTATCCAAGGAAACAAGAACGCAAATTGTTATCTCCTGCATAAAAAAAATAAATTAGGAGGTTGTGGAACATGCATCTTACATTAACCTCACATAACCCTATTAGTAATTGGAAGCTGATATGATCCGATGTGATTTGTGAGGCTGAATAATAGGAGTGAATCTCTTATCCGCTTAGTCAGACAAGTGCATAATATAAATTATAAATATGTATGAGACTGTGTGTTACATTCAACGTAAGCGACATCGGGAAATGGAAATTAAAATCTACGTACTTTTTGTTGTTCTTTTAATTACTACGTTGCTTCTAAATGACAATGTCTTACCAGGTTTTCCTTCTCCCAGGAATATTCACTTCCCTAGCCATGAATCTCAATACTTTGGCCAAAGTAGAGTAATTTAGTAGCAACTCCCAAGTGCATCCATCCCCGCTTAGATAGACCACAGAGGGCAGCTAAGTAAAATGTACATACATTTACAGAAGAGACATTAAGGTTTACACATTTCCAAACTGCTTAAAAGACATGACTAGAGATGAGCAGATCTGACGAGATTCAAATTTGCCAAATCACATGGATTTTCCAGGGAAATTCGAATTGTAGCAAATTTATTTTCCTCAATTTGAATGTTCCTTGTTTCAATCTGAGGTTTGAAGAAACCCAAGAGCAAAATAAATGTAAAACGTAGAAAAAAAAATGAAAACAACTAATACTGACCTCAACGCTCACCACCATTTCTCACAATCCCCCACAGTCCTCAGCGTTTCTTCTTACTAAGCTAAAACCCTGAGTATCTTCATACCAGGCAGGCAACTGGTCCAGGCTGCACGTTTTCAGGGAAATCCCAGGCTTAGTCCTGGTCAGAAGTCTGAAACTAAAGTGTGCGTCGTAAGGTTGCTTCGCATGTCACGACGTCCCAACATCATCCAATATTACAACATGCATACGCAGAGACGTCTTGGGCCTTGTTGCCAGGAGTCCAATCCTAGCATGAAGATGCCCAGTGTTTCAGTGTGCCATGGTGGCAAGAAGAGGCATCATGGACCATATCAGGGAAGAGAGCAGCAATGGAGGCTGTGAGGTATTATTAATTTATTTTCTTTTAACCTTTTGTTAAACCGCTAAGTGTCAGCAAAATGGTGGCCGGCCAGATAGCATTTTGCTGAATTTACAAAAAAAAAATCTGTATTCTGCATAATATGGATTTTGTTAAATTTGAGTAGAATTCAATTCCACTCAAATTAATTTTCCCAACTCTAATTATTACTATTAACACAAATGTAATGTTAATTCAGACATGATCGATAACATGATTTTTGTGTTGATAGTAGCGATGTGCGAGCACTAAAATGCTTGGGTGCTCGTTGCTCGGGTCGAGCAGATTGGAATGCTCGGGTGCTCGACCCGAGCTACGAGCCCAATGTAAGTTTATGGGAAAACCGAGCATTTTTGCCGCTGCCCCTCCCCCGGGGGTCCTTTTAGGGTCTAAAAGCATCAGAAAACGATGGGAACAATGCTCAAATGACATGGGAACATCATGGGGAATATCCCGGAAGCATTTCTGACTCCCATGTCACAGCTGTGAACAATGTTGTCAGAGTTTTACGCCACTTTTACAGGCGCACAATAAAACATACAAAAACAAAACCAAAATGGATTTTCCTGGGGAAATATGATAAGGAACATCCTTTCCAGGGTAATGATTTCTAAGTAAGGCAAAATAAATAACCCAAAACAAAAATGTTCCACCACTACTGGGGCTATGTTAGCACGTAGCGTTTTTGCTGCTTTTTTTTTAATCTTCGGCATTGCTTTCAACCAAGAGAAATGCATTCACTGGGAAATGTCATTTTAACAATTTACAACCTTATCTGGCCATGTGGTGTGTGACACATCATCAGACACATCCTGTTTCATTTATGAAAGAGGGACTCTGAAAGTCACAAAGCCTATTTTTATAGGGCCAGCAGTTGGCCCTCAGTTTTCTTAGAAAGCCATCAGCTGGCTATGCTTTGTTGTTCCCATTATTAAACAGTGGGTCACTATACTGCTGTTGAGTGGCAGGGCTGCGCAAAATTTGGATGCACCCCAATAATCAATTTAACAGATGTCCTGGATGGCCACATGAAACCAAAGTTCCCATTATTAGTCATTTGGTACTCCCATAATGTTTGCTCATGAAGTGAATGCAAGGCCTGTTCCAAATTTGAACACACTCCAATAACCCATTGAACAGATGTCCTGGATGGCCACATAAAACTAAAGTTCCCATTATTCATTTCATAGAATCATAGAATTGTAGAGTTGGAAGGGACCTCCTGGGCCATCTGGTCCAACCCCCTGCTCAAAGCAGGATTTGCTAAATCATCCCAGTCAGTTGTCTGTCCAGCCTCTGTTTGAAGACTTCCATTGAAGGAGAACTCACCACTTCTCATGGCAGCTTGTTCCACTCATTGATCACTCTAACTGTCAAAAAGTTTTTTCTAAAATCTAATCTGTGTCTCCTCCCATTCAGTTTCATCCCATTGCTTCTAGTCTTTCCTTGTGCAAATGAGAATAACGTTGATCCTTCTACAATGTGACAGCCCTTTAGATATTTGTAGACAGCTATTAAGTCTCCTCTCAGTCATCTCTTTTACAAACTAAACAATCCCAAGTCCTCCCATACTGTTTGCCTATGCATTGAATGCAAGGCCTGCCCTGCAACAAAGTTACACGTCCCCCAATGAGCCTTTGAACAAAAGTCTTGAATGGCCACATGAAAACAAAGTTCCCATTACATTGTGTTACCAAGGTTTTGTTCCTTGGACAATTTTGAGTGTTCCTGATAGATTTTGTCATGCTGATTTCAGAAATGACTTCAGATTTTTCCTATCACGTAAGGTTTTTGAGAAATGATACGAAACATTATAATATTCTGTTATAATTCTAAAAACTCAAACTTTTTCTGAAACAGTATATTCTGAATTTTCCACTGAAATAACATAAATCGCTGATCTACACATATGCAAGCACTTATTGTGAGAATTCCGCTCAGGAGCAGTGAATCATTCGGTTGACCGTGTACGGAGCATACCACATCTCCTGGGCAGGGGAGGAATCAAAAGACAATACTGACATACTTAGAGCATGACTGAATGGATCACTACCTTTAATGCCATTCGCTGTCCCAATGATAGGGAGAGAGCAGAGAGATCATGTAACAGATTGCTACTTCTGCCTTACAAATGTAACAGGATATTCAGCAAAGAACAAGAAATCAATAGAATATCCTAATCTTCCTTCAGCCATAAGACCAGTGCCACACATTGAAAGCCTTCGTGTTCCAAAGCCGTCCAAAGTATGGACAATGGAGGACGTCGAAGATGAACTAACAATGTCAGTAGAAAATGAAACTGCTGCAGACCCAGACTTTGAACCCTATACATCTAATCCACATCTGTTCAGTCAAGTTGATCTGAGTGACTTGGTCAGAAATTTGAAATTGTCAAAGAGGCAGGCAGAATTATTGGGATCAAGGGTACAAGAACAGAATCTCTTATTACCAGGAACAAGACTTTCTGTTTTTCACAGTCATCAAGAAGACCTTAATCAATTTTTCAACTATGTCAACAGCTTAGCCTTCTGCAAAAACGTCTTGGGGTTGTTTGGTGCTCTTGGATGCGAACATGACCAGAAGGAATGGCGACTGTTCATTGACTCGTCAGTTTTAAGTCTGAAGGCTGTTTTACTACACAACAGAAATATCTATCCTTCTATACCTATTGGACATGCCATACACATGAAAGAAAAGTATGAGAATATGGAGTTACTGTTAACCCACATTAATTATAGAAATTATAACTGGAACATATGTGGTGATCTAAAAGTTGTTGCACTTCTTCTTGGACTGCAGCTTGGATATACCAAGTATTGTTGTTTTATTTGTGAGTGGGAAAGTCGTGGAGGAGAAATGCACTATTACAGAAAGGACTGGCCACTCCGTGAAAACCTGGTTGCTGGAAAGAAGAATGTTAAACATAATCCTCTCATTGATCCAGCAAATATATTTCTCCCTCCTTTGCATATTAAAATTGGGCTTATGAAGAATTTTGTCAAAGCAATGAACAAAAAATAGGAAGCCTCCTCTTACTTGCGACAGAAATTTCCAAGAATAAGTGATGCACTGATTAAAGAAGGTATTTTTATTGGCCCACAGATCAGAGATATAATGAATGACAGTAGCTTTGATAGTCTTTTGCAAGGTGCTGAACAAGTGGCATGGAGAGCCTTTAAAGATGTGACCTTGGCAACAGCAGGGCACCAAACTTTGAACAACTCATGGACAACATACTCACAGCATATCATTTGATGAAATGCAATATGTCACTAAAAATGCATTTTCTACATTCTCACTTCGACTTTTTTCCAGCCAACCTTGGTGCCGTTAACGATGAACACGGTGAAAGATTTCACCAAGACATTGCGCTGATGGAGAAAAAGTACCAGGAAAAGTGGAGTATGTCAATGCTGACACGGATAGTAAACGAAAGTCATCTGCAAAACACTCTTGAACAATTGCTTTTGCTACTGACATTGATGCACATGTATGTAGTGTCTTGGATGTCATAATGTAGCCTATAAACTGTTGTTTCTTAACCCCTTACTGCCAGCTGACAGAAGAGTACGTCAGCTGGCAGTATCCCCCAATCTGAGGTGGGCTCCGGCGGTGAGCCCACCTCAAAGCCGCGACATGTCAGCTGTTTTAAACAGCTGACATGTGCCCGCAATAGGCATGAGCGGAATCTCAATCCGCCCACACCTATTAAGCAGTTAAATGCCGCTGTCAAACTCTGACAGCAGGCATTTAAATGCACTTCCGGAAGCTGGTCCGGAAAAACGCACAGCGACGACCCCCGTCACGTGATTGGGGGTCATCGCTGCAGTGCCATCACAACCAGAGGTCTCCTCGAGACGTCAATGGTTGTTGATGGCAGATTGCTATGAGCGCCACCCAGTAATCGGCCCTCATAGCAAGCCTGTAATTCTGCTGCATAGAGATAATCTGAGCATCACGTCTGTGTAGCAGAGGCGATCGCGCTATGGCAGCTTCTAGCTATTAAAGCATGCCAAAAGTAAAAAAAAGTGTTTCAAAATGTAAAAAAAATATAAAAAACATAAAGTTCAAATCACTTCCCTTTCGCCCCAGTCAAAATAAAATAATAATAATAAAAAAAATCAAACCTACACATATTTGGTATCGCCGCATTCAGAATCGCCCGATCTATCAATAAAAAAAGAACTAACCTGATTGCTAAATGGCGCAGCTATAAAAAAAATCAAAACGCCAGAATTACTTTTTTTGGTCACCGCAACATTGCATTAAAATGCAATAATGGGCAATGAAAAGAACATATCTGCACAAAAGTGGTATCATTGAAAATGTCAGCTCGGCATGCAAAAAATAAGCCCCCAACCAACCCCAGATCACAAAAAATGGAGACGCTACGGGTCTCGGAAAAATGCGCAACTTTTTTTTTGCAAACTTTGGAATTTTTCTTCACCACTTAGATAAAAGAGAACCTAGACATGTTATTATGACCTGGAGAATCATAATGGCAGGTCAGTTTTAGCATTTAGTGAACCTAGCAAAAAAGCCAAGCAAAAAACATGTGTGGGATTGCACTTTTTTTTTGCAATTTCTCAGCACTTGGAATCTTTTTTCCCTATTTCGAGCACACGACATGGTAAAATCAATGGAGTCGTTCAAAAGTACAACTTGTCCTGAAAAAAATAAGCAAAAAACAAAAACGAAAAAAGCTCCAGTCATGAAGGGGCTGAAAACCTTACGAGATACAGACTTTTGGAGCACATATTTATGTTCAGCATATCAAAATCTATAAGATACAATAAAATTTTCTCAGAGGACAAGAACTTCCCTGAAATTTGTTGCGCAGTGTTATTAGTCATTTCATACTCCCATAAATTTTGCCCATGAAGTGAATACAAGACCTGCCCCAAATTTGCATGCACCCCAATCCCCCTTGGAATAAATGTGGGCAATAGCCTTTGAAAAATGTTTTCCTAGTTTAAAGGAGCGGGTCTCCTATATTTGTAATGACCATGCAGTAAGTGTTTGGCTGACAAACATTTCCCTCGGGGGGGGATACACATCAACATACTGCGTAAACATTTTTTTATTTTACAGTTATCATTCACTCTCTTGAAAACAATAATGCGGTTTCCTTCACAGTTCTTGCTGGGAGGGTGCAGCTTTGTAGCAGAAATATGGCCGACGTGTTGTTGGATGAAGTGATCTGGAAAAGGGACATGGTGGCGGCGAGAATGGGAACGTCCATGATTAATAACAGGGGGCTATGGGAGGTCAGAGATCCAGGATCCAGCCTACAATGATTAGTCATTTACCCACCACCAATTACCACAATGCGATTGATGCCCATCAGAAGATAGGTTTAACAGATACAAGTCTGAAGCTAGGCATAAATCGATGCCCATGAGAAATTGTTTGCAAAAGACAAACATTTCCGTATTAAGGGTAAAGTGCAAGATGCTAGTGAGATGCTGAATTCTAGAAAGCAGCAGATCAGTGTTGGAGGAAAACCAACTAAACTGATGGATGCTCGTGAAAAACAAAGTTTTAAGAGGAGTGCACCTGCTGTAACTATCAACTCACCAGTGGCACAGGGCTGTTCATCTTCACCCATAAATATTACCAAGACCATCTAAATTTCAAAGACAAAAATTATTTCTTCCAGTGTAATGAGCACTGTTAAATGAATGCGAATAAACATAGTTAACAATGAACCTGGGAAACCACAGCTTTCCTCTTTACAAGATATAGACGATGATGGTATTGATGACTTTGAACTTTCTCACATCCATACCAAGAAGATGAAGATCACATCTGCCAACACTGTGCAAAAAAGTCAGGGAATGTCTGGAAATTCATATTCTCTTGGGCAAACTTTACCTCTTGCTAAAGTGGTACAGAATGATGCATACACAGCTTCCATGTCTACACAGCACGAGACTTTACCACCTTTATTGCACATAAAGGCTCTAGCCAATGTGTCACGGACACTTGTCACAAAGGAGAACAGTTCCTCAGTAGGGCTGACTCAAAAAGAGTCGGCCTTTAGCCCTTTAGAAGGCATAAAAATGATCGCTAATAATTTGCATCCAAGAGTCACAGAGGAAGATATCGTGTAGCTTTTCTGTGTATACGGTGCATTGAAGAGTGCCCGCTTGTTGAGTTCCGGAGTTGCAGAGGTTGTGTTTGTAAGAAAGGAAGATGCAGTTGGTGCCTACAAAAACTACAACAGATACCTAAATGGACAACCAATGAAATGCAATCTACATTTGAATGTTAGTGTGATAACATCAGACCAGCCCATACTTCTAAAATTAAGTGACACCCCATCAAAGAAGGAAGGTGAACCTACAAGAAACACAACCTCCTCCTCCAGTGTTGCTTCAAATCCTCCTGCTGAAGTTGATCCTGATACTATCTTAAAAGCACTCTTTAAATCATCAGGATCATCAGCAGTCATCCATCCAAATGCATTTAAGATTAAGCTCTGATGAGACCACCACAAATTGGAGACTGTAATATGAGAGATTCCCAATTCACTTATGGGCCCAGAGACTCCTTAAAAAAATCCTTCATTTTGCTTCTTGGGTGTGGTTTAGCGCTGATCACCACCAAGTGGTTGATGTTTGAAGGAGTCTGGCATCAGATATTGGACAATCAACCCTGTTCCTATCATTAAATCAATAGCATAGGTAAAGGTGAAAAGGAAAATAGTCAGCTCACCAGTCTTCTGCAGGTTTCTCTGATTGAGCAGGCACGGAGCTGCCTTGATCAGAGGCGTGGTTCACAATGAAAAATGGAAGAGGAAAAATATCTCCAGCGTGTAATCCAATAAAATCAATTCTTTTATTCAAGACATATTAAAATGTATGTATCAAAAATAAAAATGAACAAAGGAAAGGAAGGATGGGGTCCCCATAATAAGCGTTTCAACCTCGTGTGGTTTTAGTCATGCTATGAAATGAGATCCCTTGTCCAAACCTTAAATGATTAACTGCACATGACAAAACAGGTGCAGTAATTAAAAATCTTAAGAACACACAATCAAATCCACTAGGACAAGAGAATGACAAAAATACAAATATACATATCATAGAGAAACTATAACTTAAAATGAAATACATTCATTAGAATCATATTATGACAACTTAGGAAAGCGCACTTAAAGGGAATCTGTCACCCTTTTTAGTGATATCATGTAAAGATATCACCCAATTGTGCATCCCCTAAGGATTCTTTTAGGATTTTTTATTCCCCCCGACCCCGCACATTTGATGCTAAAATACCTTTGATATGTTGGTGAAAAGGTATGCAAATCGCTGTGGTCCGGTCCGATGGGCGGTCTATGCCCCGGAAGTCTTCACATGCAGGACACACTTCCGGGGCATAGAAAACGCTGGAAAATACTGGCGCATGTGCAGTACCGCTTATATGCTTCGCCCACAGCCTGAGGCCTCTTTGAATGTGCAAGCGCAGCAAACAATGTTATCTGTAATATTCACAGATGAAGATTACGCTCAGCAAGCCAAGGAGGGGGGGAAAGAAGCCGACTAAGCCATGCCCATCGGACCGGACCGCAGAGATTTTCATACCTCTTCACCAACATAACAAAGGTATTTTTGCATCAAAGTTGCGGGGTCGGGGGGAATAAAAAATCCTAAAAGAATCCTTAGGGGACACACAATTGGGTGATATCTTTACATGATATCACTAAAAAGGGGTGACAGATTCCCTTTAAGGAAAAAAAGGCTTCTACAAGTGTGGGTTAATGAACAACTTCTGATGAAGAAAAAAAAGAGAAAAAAAAAAAGGGGGGGGAATTTTTTTTGTATTCATCATTCAATCATATTGCAAAATAAGGTGTTGTCTTTTATTTAAACCAAAGGGCACTCTTGTATTTAATTTGAAAATCTAAAAGGATTCACGGTTGAGGTCTCTGCATCTATAATCACCTCCTCTGGTGGGCTTATTAACCTTTCCAATACCCATAGCCACAATAGTGCTAGTACTGCCTGCATGAACCATTTTGCAATGGTAAGATACCGCTGAAATATTATGGGCTGTGGAGCTTGTGGCTTCCGAAAGATGTTTTCTAAATCTATTTTTAAAAGGGCCGATCGTACATCCTACATATTGCAATTTGCAGGTCACACATTCTATTAAATAAATTAGACCTTCCGTGTTACAATTCATGTGTGTAGTGATTGGATAAGAAAAACCTGTTGCGGTGGAAGAAAATCTTTTATTTTTTTGTACATACGGTAGTTGCAAGTTTTGCATGGGTGATGTCCACACTTGAAAGTCCTTATACGTTAACCACATGCTATTCCTGTTCTTTTGGGTGCTTGTAAATAAACTAGGATCAAGTATACGTCCTAATGATGGCGCTTTTTTTCGCAACAAAACACAAATGAGAATTATTCACAATTTGAGACAACCTAGCATCACCATGTAACATGGGAACATATTTTTTATAATATCAATGACAGAATCGAATTGTGGGCTAAATTCAGTAACAAAATTGATACTATACAATATCCAAAACATTAATTGAATATTTTGAGGCACTGTAAGGCTGTGTTCACACGTAGCGTTTTTTTTGGCATCTTTGTGGCGATTTTAAACGTACGATTTTGCCATGAAAATGCAACAAAAAAGCATCCCATGCAATCCTATGTGATTCCGCACATGCTGTGCTAATGCTACAGATTTTTCCACGGTGGAATTGCATCGCGGAAAAATACGCAGCATGTTCATTCTTTGTGCACACATAGGAATGCATTGTTCTGCTTACTTTCCGCATGTGGATATGCCCACCATGAGAAAAGTAAGCAGAACATTTGCGGATGGTACCCACGGTCTGGAGGAGAGGAGATTCTCCTTCAGGCTTTGGGTACCATATCCCTGTAAAAAATAGAATTAAAATAAAAAAATCGTGTTATTCTCACCTTCCGGCGTCCCGCGC
This sequence comes from Dendrobates tinctorius, assembly GCF_039654945.1. Lineage (NCBI taxonomy): Eukaryota > Metazoa > Chordata > Amphibia > Anura > Dendrobatidae > Dendrobates > Dendrobates tinctorius. Next base: position 53,328,963 of record NW_027361707.1, read on the forward strand.
AGCGTCCCCAGGCCCAGCGATGCTCCCGGCAACTCCCGTACCCAGCGATGCCTTGCGACAATGACCTTTGATGACGTGGCAGTCTCGCGAGACCGCTACGTCATCAAAGGTCATTGTCGCAAGGCATCGCTGAGAACGGGACTTGCCGGGAGCATCGCGATGATCGGGAACGCTGCGTGGGACACCGGAAGGTGAGAAAGACACGATTTTTTATTTTTTTTTATTATTTTTAACATTAGATATTTTTACTATTGATGCCGCATAGGCAGCCTCAAAAGTAAAAAGTTGGTCACACTAGTCAAACACTATGTTTGACTAGTGTGACCAACCTGTCAATCAGTTTTCCAAGCGATGCTACAGATCGCTTGGAAAATGCTAGAATCCTGCAAGCTAATTACGCTTGCAAATCGCTAGTTTTTCCGCGGGAAATAGGCGGGAATTTAAAATGCGGTTTCCTCGCATATTTCCCGCAGAATGGAATTCCGGAATTCCCGCAGAAATTTCAGCGGGAATTCCACACGTGTGCACATAGCCTAAGTGAAGGAAAAATTAAATTAATTGATATTGATATAGTTGATGAAATCAACGATTTCTTCTTGTCCCCCTTCCCATATTGACAACAGGTCATCTATGTAACGGCCAAAAAAATGTATTTTATCGATAAAAGGATTATTTCCGTAAAAAATAAATTTTTCTTCCCAAACAGCTATTGTGATATTTGCAAGGGAGGGCGAACATTTTCCTCCCATGCTCACTCCCTGTTTTTGAAGAAAAAAAGAACCATCAAAGGAAAAATAGTTATGAGTAAGAACCAAACAATCCGCATCTAAAATGAATAATTGAACTTCTACGGACTGTACTTTTGAAGAAAAAATGTGAGACTCGACATTATAGCATGGTGAGGCATGGAAGGGTAAAGACCAACAATATCATGAGTTACCCAAGAATATAAGGGAGACCAAATATATCCATCTAGTGCTGAGATAATCGCTTTAGTACAGTATCTTTGATGTAAACAGGTAAATTTACAACCAAGGGTAGCAGGTAAAAATCAACCCACTCACCCAAATTTTCCATAAGGGACCCAATGCCCGACACAATAGCCCTGAAAGGGGGAGGAAAAACATTTTTGTGCAGTTTAGGTAGTGAGTGATATATAGGAATTACCGGGTTTTTTACAGATAAATAATCAAAAAAGTTTTGTGTGATAGCCCCCATGGATAAACCTTCGTTTATTAACTTATCCAAATCTTTCTTGTATAAATCTGTTGGATCACCCATTAACTTCGTAGTAGAATCAATTAGAACTTTTAGATTTTCAGAATGGTAAAGACCCGCATTTAGAACGACAACTCCACCCCCTTATCCGCCTGTCTGACCATAATATCCCTATTTGCAATAAGATCTTTTATAGCCTGTTTTTCAGGGAGGGTGAGTTTGTCACCAAAATTGTTACTGGTTTTATCAAGCATAAGATCATTTTCAATTAACTCTTGGAAGGTGTCTAAAATAGATGGTCTAGACTGGATTAGATAATAAAACGCGTTAGACATATGAAAATTATCATTAAGTGAACAATCTTTGTGGAGAGATTGTGATTCTAAGGCTGTGTGCACACGTTGCGGATTCTGCTGCGGATCCACAGCAGATTTGGCCTTGTGGATCCGCAGCCGATTCTCCTGCGGTGTACAGTACCATTATATCCTATGCAAAACAAAAAATGATGTGCATATGCTGCGGATTTTCTGCGGATTTGAATCCGCAGCATGTCAATTCTTTTATGCGGATCCGCAGCGTTTTTACACCTGCTCCATTATAGAAATCTGCAGGTGTAAAAATGCAGGGGAACTCCGCACAAAATCTGCAGAAAAATCAGCATGAAATCTGCTCTAAATCCACAGGTCATTTTACCTGCAGATTTAACAAAATCCACGCGGAAAAATCCGCAGCAGAATCCGCAACGTGTACACATACCCTAAATCTCTCAAGGTATTAAAATGCAAAACATCCTGAAAAAGAAAAATTACCAAAAGGGAGCTCATTAGCTGGAAAAAAATCGTTGTTCACTGACACATTGCAACTGTACCTCCACATCCTGCTGTTGAGAGAAATGACACTTAAGGGTTAAATTTCTTGCAAATCTGTTTATATCCAACAATATATTAGGGTGTGTGCACACATTGCGGATTCTGCTGCGGAATTTTCCACGCGGATTTGTCTAAATCCCCAGGTTAAATCCGCAGGTCAAAAGACCTGCGGTTTATCTGCGGATTTTCTGCAGATTAGCCTGCGGTTTTCCCCTGCGGTTTGACACCTGTCATGGAGCAGGTGCCAAACCGCTGCGAAATCCACACAAAGAAGTGACATGCTGCGGATTTAAAACTGCAGCAAATCCGCGCGGAAAATTCCGCACTGTGTGCACTGCGTTTTTCATTTTACATTGCTTTTAATGGTACTGTACAACGCACCAGAAACTGCTGCGGATCCGCAGGGCCAAATCCGCTGCAGAATCCGCAATGTGTGCACACACCATTAAAGATATTTAATTTTTTGACTGGACAAAAACTGAGACCCTTGCTCAGCAAAGTCATTTGCGCTTCAGAGAGAATATATAAGGAAAGATTCCACACTGGGCAAGTCAGTATTTCTTCTTGTTCCTGAGTTGGTAGGATTTTGCGCTTATGTTTCCTCCCACCTCTTCTCTGTCATTTTTTGAGAATGTGCCAGTTCCAGATCTGTTATAGTATGAACCGATGTGCCTAGTGGAGCTGATTGAAGAGTCAGAAAAATTACACTGGGGAACGCAATTTTTTAGGAGTTAGGTCAGACAACTGTTCTTAATTAATTTTTGGATGCTGAATCCAGAAATGATCTCAGTTTTTCTCTATCACGTCAAGTTTTTGAACTATAGGATTTTTGTCTTCTCAAAAATATGTAAACTACTGTACCTAAAAAGTTTTTTTTTTTTTAAAATAGTACAAATATGAACAAAAAATGAAATATAGAAGAAATAGGCATGACAAATATGTTTTTTAACACACTCATGTTTTTTACAAAGGATATATATATACAGTATATGCAAGTATTTAAGGTAAAAATGTACATTTATAGCTTTTTCTGGAGTGTTTAACTTGAGGACAATCACGTTTGATGCTCCAGCATCATATGTACATCACATCTACCCTGGTAACGGTCTTCCATAACCTTCAAATCTTGGTGAAATCGTTCACCTTGCTCATCGCTAACAGCACCAAGATTTTCCGGAAAGTTGGCAAGATGGCAATGCAGAAAATGTAGTTTAATACTCATGTTGCAACCAAGCGCTTTGTAGCTCTCCAATAGTTTCTGAACAATTTCTTTGTAATTACTTGCACGTGTATTTCCAAGAAAGTTCTTGACGACGTCTTTGAATGATAACCAAGCATTCTTCTCAAGATCTGACATAGTCCCGGTGAAATGTTCATCTTTGATGAGCTGTCGAATTTGTGGACCATCAAACACACCAGCCTTGATTTTTTCAATGGACAGTCCAGGAAATGCCAACATGATGTACTTAAAACAGTCGCCGTCAGTTGGCAATGCTTTTACAAATTGCTTCATGAGACCTAGTTTTATGTGCAGAGGTGGGAATAGTATATTCTTCCTGTCAACAAGTGGCTGATGTAGAATGTTAGGATCTCCAGGTTTAAGACCAGATCTTGGAGGCCAATTCGACTCAACCCAATGCTTTTCTCGAGCTCTGCTATCCCACATACAGAGAAAGCAGGGATACTTTGTGTACCCACGTTGCTGACCAAGAAGGAAGCAAACCATTTTAAGGTCAACACAGATGATCCAATTGTGTGTGTCATATTTCAATAACTCAATAACTCTCTTTACATCTCCATATTCTTCACGATGAGAGACAGAATGCCCAATAGGGACTGCACCAAATAAATTGCCATTGTGTAGAAGGACACACTTAAGACTCCGCTTTGAGCTATCAATAAACAGTCGCCATTCATTTGGATTGTACATTGAAAGCCCTAATTCTTGTAGTAAACCAGGAATATTATGGCAAAACACAAAACCGCTGTCACACCGAAAGTACTGCAAAAATGTACTTCCTCTAGTACAAAAGTATGATACCTTCGCTCCTTGTTCAAGTAACTGTTTCTCATTCAGCCTTGATGCTAGTAATTCTGAAGCTTTTTTTGATAAGCCCATTTCACGTGCTAAATCATTTAACTCGTGCTGATCAAATCCCTTACGAACTGAATCCTTGTGACTTTCAAATTCTGCATCATTGCTGTCACTGTGTTCGTCAACATCACTCAGAACTTCTAGAGATGGTAGCTGTTCGAAAACTGGCACTGGAATTTCAGCTGAATGAGGCATTGGTCTGATAGCTGACGGTAGATTTGGATATTCTATTTTATTTTTCCTGTTAAATCCTGATGTTTACACTAAACAGAAGTAACAGTCTGTGGAATGACTTTTTTGCTCTCTCCACACCATGGGGATACCAAATGCCAACTTTTCACGTGTTCCTTTGGTCCACATCCGTAAACTCTCGACACACTGCTTGCACACTATGTGAGGGGCCCATGGCTTATCTTGATCACCGAGTTTTACTTTAAAATATGCAAAATATGCTTGTTTGACAAATGCACTGATGTTTGCCCTTTGAACTGGAATGGTGAAAACACCACAAATATAGCAGAAGGAGTCAGGGTTGTTTAGGCATTTACGACGAGAGGAAGAAGGAGCAGACATGATCTGAAACAAAGGAAATATGTACATAAGTAAATAAAACACTGAGATGGAAAGTTACAAGATTTGAAAACTAACAAAGAAAAAAATCATAAAAGATATATAAATTACAACTAAGCGCCCAATGTAAAGAGAAAAGCTATCACAAATCCTATTTATTCCTACTATGATACATTTTTTGTGTAAAGATATTGATAATTATGACGTATTGGTAGCTGTACACACCTCTCACCACACTGTCTCAGTTGTGACTACTCTTACAAGTTGCCACGTAGCTCTATATGAGTCGAATTGTACTCAGATAACAAGTCTACTTACAGAAATCAGTGCAATTGTGCTTCTATGGCAGGTAAGTTGAGGAGGAAAAACGTGACGTGATAGAAAAAAACTGACTACATTTTTGGAATCAGCATGCCAATTTTAGTATAAATCAGCTCAAAACCCTAACTCAACAGAAAACTTTTTCAAATTGTTCCCCAGTGTTATCAGACATGTTCAGATTAGAACTAGAGGAACCTTTGTTCATTTGTATTTTTGATACATATATTTTAATATGTCTTGAATAAAAGAATTGATTTTATTGGATTACATGCTGGAGATATTTTTCCTCTTCCATTTTTCATTTTTCCCATCATTGCAGTACAGTTCACCTTTGGGGCAGTTGCGTTAGTGTATATAGAATATCCGTGTTCCCCTTGTTCTATTGTTTTGTTACAGCACAATTATGGTTTCACTGTAATCATCATGTCAAGGGAGGCTAAATGTTGAATAACTAATGGATATGAAGATCTGCATATTCCAGTAAATGGGGGGGGGAATTACTAAGTGTCCACCGACTGTTTTCTAGGCCAATAAAGTTTTTATGCCTAATTAAATGTTTCACACTGTGAAAATGTCTTCCTGAACCCTACAATCGTAAGCAATACTTATTGTCCTGCGGCTGAAACATGTTGTGCTATCTGTGATAGGAATACAGAGAAATGCTGGAGGGAAATAGATCACTCTACGGCTACTTTCAGATTTCCGTTTTGAAGCATCAGGCACGATGCGGCGAAAAATGTAAAAACCGGATCCGGCGCCTGTTGCCACCGGATCCGGCTTTTTTCCCATAGACTTACATTATCGCCACATTGCGCCTGATGGCCATGCAGCGTGTCCAGCTTTTGCCGGAAATGGCAAAAAATGCCTGTCCGGCATCTGCAAAAAAGTTCCATGCAACGCTTTTTTACAGCGCCGGACCGCTTTTTTGCAGAGACTCTTTCTCCCTCTCCCTCTCCTGCACCGTATCCGGCAAAAACAGATGGCGGGCTGCGGCTCCTACCGGATCCAGTTTGACAACTTTTCTCCGCAGCCCGCCAGATTTAAAATCCGGAAATCTGAAAGTAGCCTAAGGGTGTGTGCAGACGCTGCGGAATCTGCTGCGGATTAATCCGCACGGATTTTGCAAAAACTGCAGATAAACCGCAGGTCAAAAGACCTGCGGATTATCTGCGGTTTTGACTGCGGTTTGGTCCTGCAGATTCACCATCTCCACAATGGTGGAGATAGGAACCTGCTGCGGATTCCGCAGAAAGAATTGACATGTCACTTCTTTCTGTGGTTTCAAAACCGCAGCAAATCCGCGCGGATTTTTCCGCAACGTCTACACAGCGTTTTTTTTTTACCATTCATTTGAATGGTACTGTACACCGCAGCTAAAACTGCTGCGGGTCCGCAGAGGCCAAAAACGCTGCGGAAACGCAGCGGAATCCGCAGCGTGTGCACATACCCTAATAGTGATATAAATACTGAGATGTGTACAGAGGAATGCTTAGAGGACACAGACTGTGGTTTTCTATCAACTTCATCTGCATTTAAAAATTTGTATTTAATGCTGGTAATGGAAAAAATGTTACTCGAGTCTAGGCAGGGCGCAGTGCCAAACCACGACTATCTATTTGCTCTTCCTGTAAAACCTATAATTTTTTTAATTGATATTTATTTGGACTCTTCATTAAGAGGGGGTGTCCACAAGAAAAGATAGGTGAACTCTGCTGACACTAAAAACACCCCTTTGAAAACAATTATGTGGCTGCTGCATCACGGAACACGTTCACCCTGGTGACCTAGTGGTGGTGTCGGAAGAGATATGGAGGAACGCCTTCTAAAAATGTTTTCCCAGTTTAAAGAAGCGTGTCTCCTATAATTTTAACGCCCATACACTTAGTGTATGGGCTGCCAAACATTTCCCCCTGGGGGTATACATCAACATAATGTGTAAAGATTTTTACGGGCTTCAAAAACACCCTTTAGCACAATAACGTGACTGTTGCACCATGGTGATCTAGTGTATGGGCTGCCAAACATTTCCCCCTAGCGAGTACACCTCAACATACTGTGTAAACATTTTTTGTATGGGCTGTTGCATCACAGAACACGTTCACCCTGGTGATCTAGTGGTGGTGTCAGAAGAGACGTGGAGGGTGGCCTCCTAAAAAGTTTTCCCAGTTTAAAGGAGCGGGTCTCCGATACTTGTAATGCCCATACACTTAGTGTATGGGCTGCCAAACATTTCCCCCTGGGGGTATACATCAACATAATGTGTAAAGATTTTTACGGGCTTCAAAAACACCCTTTAGCACAATAACGTGACTGTTGCACCATGGTGATCTAGTGGTGGTGGCCTATGAGGATGAGGAGGATAACAGCAAATAGGCAAAATCAGCAAGCGTATACCCATGTGTCTGTGTGAAGAGGTGCATGGGAATAGACCTCCCAAAAAATGACACTGGATTTGAGGTTATGTTTTGCTGTTATCATTCGGTGGTGTAGAGAAGTCTGGCTCAATCTAGCCCTTGTTCATTTTTATAAGAGTCAGCCTGTCAGCATTTTCAGTTAACAGGCAGATGCGCTTATCAGTTATAAATAATTCCACCAGAAGCACTAAAATCCTGCTCTGAAAAAATGCTAGTGGCAGGGCAGGCCAGGACCTCCAAGGCATAGAGAGCCAGTTCATGTCATGTGTCCAGCTTGGCTACCCAATAATTAAAAGGCACAGAGGAATCACGGAGTACATTGGTACGGTCAGCAAGATACTCCCTCAGCATCTTCCAAAACTTTGCACTCCTTGTGAGATTATGCCGCGCCTCAGGGCCAGTGCGATGGCAAGGTCTGAGAAAACTCTCCCAGAACTTTGCCAGTGTTCCCATGCCTCTGCTGGATTGGAGTTGAAACTCTCTCAATTGTACTCCTTGGTTGTCCAACGAACTGTAACCTCTGCCGCCAGCATTTTCAGATGGGAATTTTTTAAATAATTCTGCAACAATGGCCTTCTGGTATTGCACCATTTTAGTACACTGGTCTGCCTCTGGAAGTAGAGACAAAGTTCTCCTTGTAGCATGGGTCTAGAAGTGTCACCAACCAGTAATGCTTGTCACCCAAAATTTGGAGAATACGAGGGTCACAAGAAAGGCAGCGCAACATAAAGTCAGCCATGCGTGCCAGAATGCTAACAGCCAAGACTACAGTGTACTCACCAAGAGGATGACTGACCATGCTCTTCTCCTCCTCCCTGTCCTTAGGCCATCCACGATGAACAGATGGTATGATAGTTGTGGTTGTAGTAATGTCTATAGCGCATGAAAGTAGCTCCTGTTCTATCTTCTCCTCCTCCTATTCCTCATTGTCAACAAATCCACGTTGGGATGACATGAGGCTGGGTTGTGTATAATCACCCTGTATGATACCTTGCTCTATCTCATTGTGCTCCACCTGCAATGCATCCTCTTTCATTGTGAGCAGAGAGCTTTTCAGAATACAGATAAGCGGGATGGTGATGCTAATTATGGCGTCATCACTGCTCACCATCTTGGTGGACTCCTTAAAGTTTTGGAGGATGGAACATATGTCTGACATCCATGTCCACTCATGAGGCCTTATGTGTGGAGTCTGAACTGAATACCGACAGTCTTGTTGATGCTGGTAGTCAACAACTGCCCTCTTCTGCTCACAAATCCTTTCCAACATATGCAGTGTAGAGTTCCAACGTGTGGGGACATCACACACCAGTCAGTGAGCTAGAAGCTGCAAACGCTGCTGAAGCATGGCAAGGGTGGCAGAAGCTGTAGCTGACTTTTTAAAATGGGCACACAGGTGGCGTACTTTCACAAGCAGATCTGCCAGCTCCGGGTAGGTTTTGAGAAACCGTTGAACGAGGTTAAGCATATGGGCTATGCATGGTACGTGTGTGAGCTCGCCTCGCCTCAGAGCCGCCACCAAGTTATGGCCATTGTCACACATGACCATTCCTGGCAGTAGGTTCAACGGTGTCAGCCACAGATCTGCCTGCTCTTTCAGAGGTGTCCACAACTCATCAGCATTGTGAGGTCACCTAAGCATATTAGCTTCAGCACAGCCTGTTGCCACTTGGCTGAGGCAGTGTTGCAGTGCTTCCAGCTTGTGACTGATGTGGTTATTTCAGAGATGGAGGCAGAAAAGGAAGAGGATTAGGAGGTGCAGGAGCTGTAGACTATAAGGGAAACCCTGATTCTCGTAGGGCCCGCAATCCTCGGCGTCGAGAGGACATGTTCCATCCCAAGGTCCGACTGGATCTCGCCTTCCACTATGTTAACTCAGTGTGCCATCAGCGAGATGTACCTTCCCTGCCCACAATCACTTGTCCACGTCTCCATGGTTAGGTGGACTTTACCAGTAACAGAATTGTTGAGTGCATGGCTAATGTTGTGGGACACGTGCTTGTGTAATGCCAGGACGGTACACCAGGAGAAATGGTGGCGGCTAGGGACAGAGGACCTTGGGACGGACGCCGCCATCAAGGTTGCGGAAAGCTTCCGTCTCCATGAGCCTAAAAGGCAACATTTTAAGCGCAAGCAGATGAGAAATGTATGAATTTAGTACTGTGGCCTGTGGGGCGTTGGCTACGTATTTACGCTTGCATTCCAAGGACAAGGACATGGACGTTTTTGATGATGGTGCTAGTTGAGTGTGTGCAATGACAGGTGCAATGCAGGAGGCATCTTTGCAGGCACCATGGACAGAGGATTGGCTTCCACGCACAACAGCGGAAGAAGCAGTGGTGTCACCTGCACACAGATCCTGGACCCTGGGGTAAGGCCTACAAAGTCGGGTTCTTTGCTACCATTGCCTGATCATCTTAAAAAGGAGAAAACGGAGTAACGGATACAAAATATATGCAAAAGTATAAATTTTATTAATACTCACATCAAGTGCTGACAAGTATACAAGTTGACTAAAATAGGGGGGATAAGCCCCAATGATACAACAATCAGGACAGACAAGGACAGGGTAAATAAAATGATACCAGTGCTCGAAATCTACATGGCACAACGTTCAGTCAGCCCATGGGCATTGCACATAACAGACATGTGTCTAATGGTAAAAGATAGTCAAATATGGCATACTCAATTAAATGTGTATTGTACATAGTTGTACATGTCTAGAGCGCCAAAAAAAAAAAAAAAAACCATCCAGAGGGGTCAATGTGCAAGTCCAATGGACACTGAACATAAATGAATCAATGACATGTGGAAGGATTCTTACATAGTAAATAACATATGTATCAGCATATCAAAACTGTGCAATTGTGCCAGAGAGAACCCGGGAGACGACCCGCCCAGCGGTCCAAATGACCGAAGTGTGGAAACAAGTAAAGGCAGGCTGCTTACCGGGGAGCAGAGGAGGTGAAGGCCCATGCAACGACACCCGACGTACGTTTCGCGCCCGCCACAGGCGCTTTATCAAGGGACTCCCTTGATAAAGCGCCTGTGGCGGGCGCGAAATGTACGTCGGGTGTCGTTGCATGGGCCTTCACCTCCTCTGCTCCCCGGTAAGCAGCCTGCCTTTACTTGTTTCCACACTTCGGTCATTTGGACCGCTGGGCGGGTCGTCTCCCGGGTTCTCTCTGGCACAATTGCACAGTTTTGATATGCTGATACATATGTTATTTACTATGTAAGAATCCTTCCACATGTCATTGATTCATTTATGTTCAGTGTCCATTGGACTTGCACATTGACCCCTCTGGATGGTTTTTTTTTTTTTTTTTGGCGCTCTAGACATGTACAACTATGTACAATACACATTTAATTGAGTATGCCATATTTGACTATCTTTTACCATTAGACACATGTCTGTTATGTGCAATGCCCATGGGCTGACTGAACATTGTTGTGCCATGTAGATTTCGAGCACTGGTATCATTTTATTTACCCTGTCCTTGTCTGTCCTGATTGTTGTATCATTGGGGCTTATCCCCCCTATTTTAGTCAACTTGTATACTTGTCAGCACTTGATGTGAGTATTAATAAAATTTATACTTTTGCATATATTTTGTATCCGTTACTCCGTTTTCTCCTTTTTAAGATTAGCATATGGAGTGGTAATCCATGCACAAGGCGTTTTTGGACCATGGTCACCGCCTTGTCTCGTTCTCTGATACTGGGCATTATCATATATGCATTGCCTGATCATGCTGGTGGTAGTCAGGCTGGTAGTTTTGCTAACCCTGCTGATGCGGGCATGGAAGATGGTGCAAATGGCCTGTTTGGGGTTATCGTCAGAGTCTTTAAAAAACAACCAGACTCGTGAAGACCTAACAGTTGTACTAACAACTTCCATCGTGTTGGCGTTATGAGGAATGGTTACCCGTCTTCAGTCTGCGGCCACCACACTGCTTCTTCCTGCCTGTTTGGCTGCTACGCCTCCCTCCCCGTGTGCTGATGTCCTCACTCTGCATTTCTTCCTGCCAGGTTGGGTCAGTTACTATATCATCCACCACCTCGTCGTCCACTTCCACACCCTGGTCCTTCTGACTTTCTGGCAATTGTCTCTCATCATCGTCCACCTCTTGTGACACGTTCCCACCGTTGCCTTCATGTGACCGTGGCTGCTCAAATATTTGGGCATCGCTATATGCGATCCCATCTTGCCCCACTTCAAGTGGACCGGGCGAGAGACCCGAATCTATAAATGGAAAAGTGACCAGCTCTTTGGCGTGTCCAAGTGTATGAGCAGTTGTTCCCGGGCACTCGGCATAGTGAGAGGAAGGAAGATCAGGGTGAGGAATATGCGGTCCAGACTCACGGCTACTCAGACTTGACCGTGTGGAAGACAGGGTGGTGGTAGTGGCAAAGTGATGGCAAGCATTATCCGCTATCCAACCAACAACCTTTTGACACTGCTCTGGGTTCAATAGCGGTGTTCTGCAGTCCTCTAGTAATTCGGACAGGAAGGTCAGGCAAGAAGATGTGGGTGTTTGTTGTGGCACAATTTCAGATTGCACACAGCTTCGGCCTCTGTATGCACCATCACCGTGACGTCCACTTCCCCGTCCCTTGCCACACGCCTTGCCCATCTAATATATAAAGCTCAAAGTGTGTATGTGTGTATGTATGTGTGTATGTGTGTGTATGTTTGTTTGTATGTCCGGGATATGCATCCGCACCGTCGCAGCTACAGCCACAAAATTTGGCACAGTCGCACGTCTGGACCCCGAGAGCATCCTAAGCTATGTTGTGAGGCAAAATTTTAACCCCGCGCGTTCCAATTCACCAAACAATGTTCCCCCTATCTACATACTGGGGGAAAAAAGTGTGTGCGCGTCAAGCCTCGCCCCTCATTGTGATGTCACAATGCCCCTATTTGCATACCAGGGAAGCAGTGTGTGCGCGCCAAGCCCCGCCCCTCATTATGATGTCACAATGGTTGCCATGGCGACCCTGATGTCATCAAAGGTTGCAAGCCCTGCCGCCGCTCATTATGATGTCATAATGGTTGACTATGGGTTGGAGGATGTGTGATGAGTATATGGGCACGGGACTATGGGATGGAGGATATGTATATGGGCACGGGACTATGGGATGGAGGATATGTATGATGGGTATATGGGCACGGGACTATGGGATGGCGGATATGTATATGGGTACGGGACTATGGGATGGAGGATGTGTGATGGTATATGGGCACTGGACTATGGGATGGAGGATATGTATGATGGGTATATGGGCACGGGACTATGGGATGGCGGATTTGTATATGGGCACGGGACAATGGGATGGAGGATGTGTGATGGGTATATGGGCACTGGACTATGGGATGGAGCATATGTTTGACGGGTATATGGGCACGGGACTATGGGATGGCGGATATGTATATGGGCATGGGACTATGGGATGGAGGATGTGTGATGGGTATATGGGCACTGGACTATGGGATGGAGGATATATATGATGGGTATATGGGCACGGGACTATGAAATGGCGGATATGTATGATGGGTATATGGGCACGAGACTATGGGATGGAGGATATGTATGATGGGTATATGGGCACTGGACTATGGGATGGAGGATATATATGATGGGTATATGGGCATGGGACTATGAAATGGCGGATATGTATGATGGGTATATGGGCACGGGACTATGGGATGGAGGATATGTATGATGGGTATATGGGCATGGGACTATAAGATGAAGGATGTGTGATGGGTATATGGGCACTCGACTATGGGATGGCGAATATGTATGATGGGTATATGGGCATGGGACTATGGGATGGAGAATATGTATGATGGGTATATGGGCATGGGACTATGGGATGGAGGATGTGTGATGGGTATATGGGCACTCGACTATGGGATGGAGGATATGTATGATGGGTATATGGGCACGGGCCTATGGGATCGTGGATATGTATGATGGGTATATGGGCACGGGACTACCACACACAGACCAACCTGACGTATACTACGCCACACACACACACTCCTGACGTACACTACGCCATACATACCAACCTGACACTACATCAGGTTGGTGTGTGTGGCGTAGTGTACGTCAGGTTGGTGTGTGGTGTAGTGTAGTGTACGTCAGGTTGGTGTGTGGTGTAGTGTACGTCAGGTTGGTGTGTGTGGTGTTGTGTTGTTTTTGAATAAAATAATCAGGATTAAGATGCTTAGAAAATTATTCCTTGCCATTGATTCCTGGGGCTATGTATATACGGTATAATATATATATAATAGGCAGCAGCAGACAGTAATGGAATGGACCCTCTTGATTTATGCAAAGAAGTATGCCACATACAATGCCTGCCTGACTAGCAGTGATATCTATATACCCACATACACTGCCTGCATGCCTTGCACTGATATGTATATACCCACATATACTCTCTGCCTACCTAGCACTGCAATCTATATACCCCAGAATTAGTCCTTAGAAGGACTGTTGATTTAGCTGGATTTGTGTATTTAATTATGGTATACCCACAGTAACTGTATACCCCACCTATTCTGTCCTTATTGCTGCAGCAACTCTCCCTACACTGGTGATTCCGGAGCTGACTGTGCCAAGCAGGGCCGTGCCAGATCTGATATAAACCTGATGACTCTGTGCGGCCAGCCAATCACTGTAATGCCACAACCAACATGGCTGCGGCATTACAGAGCGTGGCAGACAATCCCTGCATGTTGATTGGCACCCTAAAGAGCACCATACATGCAGGGCAGGGACCTGAGCTCCCGCCGAATAATCCCGGAAATGCTCGCCAAGCACCGCGAGTATAGCGATGCTCGGGTGAGTACCGAGCATTACCGAGTATGCTCACTCATCACTATATAACTTCATTTATAAAAATGAGCAGAGAGTACAGTATGATATCAAGCTAAATGTTCGATTGTATTAAATTTCTCTATTTTTTTCTTTTAGTAGGTAAAATAGAAGCCTTGCATGTCATTTGTTTTATTGTTTTCATGGTAATGAAAATTATTCGTTATTGCCAGACTTTTATTAGCACATATCGAAATATTAAAATCCCGCACTGTCTGCATTCAGTAGTATCTGCATTTGGGCTAAATTGGTCTTTAAAGAAAAACATATGAAGCGGAAAGACTTAAATGGAAAGTAAAATTAGAAAATGAATGACCTATTGTTTAGATCCAGATTTTGTGCTAAATGTCGTTTTTTCAATTCCCACAGAGAGAATAAATTACATTTAGGCCGGGATCACACATGCGAGAAACACGGCCGAGTCTTGTATGTTAATACCCGCCACTGCCGCCGGCACTCGGGAGCGGAGCGTGCGGCTGCATGTATTGCTATGCGGCAGCACGCTCTGATCCGAGTGCCGGACATTAACATATGAGACTCGGCCATGTTTCTCGCATGTGTGATCCCGACCTTACTCAAAAAGTTGACTGCACAGCCAAAATGACATCGAAATTTGCAACTCCTCTGAGAAAAACCATACTTCTATAACCTCATGAAAAATGAAAAAGTTATGGCATTGAGAAAAAGACAATTAAAGAGAATGCAGCACCTTTATGGCTGCTGTCAAGTAGAGCATTCTCATCGGTGCTAGTGCGCAGCTATGATGCATCTGCAGACCAATTTTTCCATTTAAATGGAATCTGTCACCAGGTTTTACTTCCCCCATCTGAGACCATCATGATGTAGGGCAGAGACCTAAGGAGCAAGAACCTGCTGACAGATTCCCTTAAAGTCACAGCAGCTATCCACTGTATTATTAGAAAGGCTGTGCACCAGATGCTACACGAGACTCTAGAGGACATATCACATAATACATGATAGCAAAGCGTTTGGAAACAGCTGAGGAGTAATTAGCATTACACTCGGCTGCATCAGACAAATGCTTCACAATGCTGGTTATAAGTTTACAGTGTATACTGTGTAGGGGTGGCGAGGATGGGTAATTAGGTGGTGCTGCTGATGCTGATAGGCGGGGGAGGTGTGCTGATCCAACAGGGCTGGGGGGTGACCCACTTCTTGACGCAAACAGACTGGAGACTGAGACAGGAAAGTGCATTCAACAGGTCTGTGTTTTATTCACCAACTTCCTTGACGACTTCCACAAACCATGACAGGACTTTTGGCAATCCCTTTTCACACAGACCCGGGTACCTTCTTTTTCTGTCTGTGTCACCGTTGTGGTGTCCTCTGCGGTTCTCCTCACTGTGGCTGCCCTAGGCACTTCCACCACAGCGTTTCTCCGATCAGAGTACACTGTTCCTTAATTCGCCCAGACTGTCTCCGTCTGATGCTCCTGTGTTCCTGGGTCACCCCCCCGTGACCGTCTCTACTGTCTGGTGCTCTCTGAGGGCTCTCCACTGCGCAGCAGACCCTCCTTACTAGTGAGCTCCCCTGGCTGACTGACTTTCTGGAAGCTTCTCCCAGTCTTTATACTTCCAGCCTAGGTAGCTCCGCCCACTGTCACCTGACAGTCACCTTTGACCAATGAGTGTGAACTTGACCTGTGGCAGTTATGTAACCACTCTCTTCTGTGCTCCCCACTGCCCTCTAATGGTCACACTTAATACGGCACCCTTTTTCCTTCTTCTCAGTGCCTCTATTTCCACACTGAATTATTCCCTCTGCCTTTTACTAAAAGCAGATTTCTCTGTCAGTTCTACCTCCCCACAACTGTATATTACAATCTATAAATGCTGCAATCAAATATATGATTTCCTTTGTAATGGCAGTAACACAAAAGAGACTGATTTACAACACAACTGAATCACCCGCAACATGGCAGCAACACCACACACTCAGCACTTCTGATGTCTGCTGACCTGGGGTAGATCTTTTGCTCACAACAAAGACAATTATCATGAGGCCTGAGAGACATAAAAAAATAAAAACAGAAATCAATCAAAATTGTGAAGGTTTTTGCACAGTGCATGAACGGTTAGATCTGTGTATAATTAAACAGATATCTGGAATTAATTACTCTAGGATAGGTAGGTAGACAGACAGACAGACATAATAGATAGATAGATAGATAGATAGAAAGATTAAGGCTAAGGCTACTTTCACATTAGCGTCGTGCGACGGCCGTCTCCCTGCGTCGGGGCGACTTACCGTCGCACGCTGTGAAAGGCGTGGGCAACGGGGGCAGCGGATGCAGTTTTTCAACGCATCCGCTGCCCCATTGTAATATCCGGGGAGGAGGGGGCGGAGTTTCGTCCGCGGTCGAAAATGGTGGAGACGACGCACACAAAAACGTTACATGTAACGTTTTTGCGTGCGTCGCGGCCGCCAAAACACGACGCATCCGTAAGTCAATGAAGAAAAAAAGCATCCTGCGGGCAACTTTGCAGGATGCGTTTTTTCCCAAAACGACGCATTGCGACGTGCGTCGCACGACGCTAATGTGAAAGTAGCCTAATTCAGACATCCATGCTAATTGGTCTGAGATCAGACCGCCATGCCCGGACTGGCTGTGGGTCATCTGACCGGAACGTGACAGCTTCATATATTTTTCCTTCATATATTTCTCTGTAAGTGAATATATGAAATCTGGACTGCATTACTGCTTCAGAAGTGCTGGTCAGCTTTTTGTCTTTTTGCAGTATACCTTTTATATCCTTTTCTGACTGAGCACTCCTCCTCCCATCAGCCTAAAGGTACTCTCACACTTAGCAATGTACCAGCGATCCCGACCAGTGATATGACGCGGTCAGGATCGCTGGTACATCGCTAAGTGGTCGCTAGTGAGCTGCCACACAGGCAGATCTCACCAGCGACATCGCTGGGGACGGGGGTCGCTACTTATCTGTCACAGTAGGCGATCCTGCGTCCTCCCGCCCGCGTCCACGCTTGTCGCTCGTCTCTCCACAGGAAGCGCCGCAGGAAGCTGACGACAAGAAATGGACCAGGACGTTCTCGCGCGATCAGCGATAAGCAGCGGGGGAGCGGGTCGTAGGGAAGTATCACACACAGCGATGTCGCTAGCAATATCGCTATAACGTCACAAGTTATAGCAATATTGATAGCGATATCGCTTAGGGTGACAGTACCTTTAGGCCTCATTCAGATGTCCATTTTTCACATATGGCTGCTAGCTAGCCATGGTTTTCACGGATAGTACTCATACCTTTGCTAGTCTATGTGGCTATTCATGTGTCTGATTTTTCGAAGACCAAGCAGTTTGTGGAAAATCAGGGATTTAAATCCGATTTTATTGTGAGGGTGCAATTAAAATTAGTAATGCAAGGCTTTGGGTCAGTTAAAAAAAAATCACACTGCACTTAGGTGACTTCCGTGTGCTGTCCAATTTTCATAGATTGTCAGAAAGGAGACGATAGATACATTTTTTCCCTCCATGTATGAGAAAAACTAGCTGAAGAGCCCGGCGCTGCCCGGGCATAGTAACTAACTGTGGTTAGTTATAGAAAATTATAATTATCCTCCATCCCATAGTCCCGTGCCCATATACCCATCATACATATCCACGATCCCATAGGCCCGTGCCCATATACCCATCATACATATCCTCCATCCCAAAGTCGAGTGCCCATATACCCATCACACATCCTCCATCCCATAGTCCCATGCCCATATACCCATCATACATATTCTCCATCCCATAGTCCCATGCCCATATACCCATCATACATATTCTCCTTTCCATAGTCCCATGCCAATATACCCATCATACATATTCGCCATCCCATAGTCGAGTGCACATATACCCATCACACATCCTTCATCCCATAGTCGAGTGCCCATATACCCATCATACATATCCGCCATCTCATAGTCCCGTGCCCATATACCCGTCATACATATCCTCCATCCTATAGTCCAGTGCCCGTATACCCATCACACATCCTCCATCCCATAATCCCGTGCCCATATACATAGCCACCATCCCATAGTCCCGTGCCCATATACCCGTCAAACATATCCTCTATTCCATAGTCCAGTGCCCATATACCCATCACACATCTTCCATCCCTTAGTCCCGTACCCATATACATATACGCCATCCCATAGTCCCGTGCCCATATACCCATCATACATATCCTCCATCCCATAGCCCAGTGCCCATATACCCATCACACATCCTCCATCCCATAGTCCCGTTCCCATATACCCATCATACATATCCTCCATCCCATAGTCCCGTGCCCATATACATATCCTCCATCCCATAGTCCCGTGCCCATATACATATCCTCCATCCCATAGTGCCGTTCCCATATACCCATCATACATATCCTCCATCCCATAGTCCGGTGCCCATATACTCATCACACATCCTACATCTCATAGTCAACCATTATGACATCATAATGAGCGGCGGCGGGGCTTGCAACCTTTGATGACATCAGCGTCGCCATGGCAACCATTGTGACATCATAATGAGGGGCGGGGCTTGGCTCGCACACACTGCTTCCCCAGTATGCAAATAGGGGCATTGTGACATCACAATGAGGGGCGGGGCTTGACGCACACACACTTTTTCCCCCAGTATGTAGATAGGGGCAAAATTGTTTGGTGAATTGGAACGCGCGGGGTTAAAATTTCGCCTCACAACATAGCTTAGGACGCTCTCGGGGTCCAGACGTGTGACTGTGCCAAATTTTGTGGCTGTAGCTGCGACGGTGCGGATGCCTATCCCGGACATACAAACAAACATACACACACACACACATACACACAAACATACACACATACACACTTTGAGCTTTATATATTAGACTAGCTGAAGAGCCCGGCGCTGCCCGGGCATAGTAACTAACTGTGGTTAGTCATAGAAAATTATAATTTTCCTCCATCCCATAGTCCCGTGCCCATATACCCATCATACATATCCTCCATCCCATAGTCGAGTGCCCATATACCCATCACACATCCTCCATCCCATAGTCCCATGCCCATATACCCATCATACATATTCTCCATCCCATAGTCCCATGCCCATATACCCATCATACATATTCGCCATCCCATAGTCGAGTGCCCATATACCCATCACACATCCTTCAACTTATAGTCCCATGCCCATATACCCATCATACATATCCTCCATCCCATAGTCCCGTGCCCATATACCCATCATACATATCCGCCATTTCATAGTCCCGTGCCCATATAACCATCATATATATCCTCCATCCCATAGTCCAGTGCCCATATACCCATCATACATATCCTCCATCCCATAGTTCCGTGCCCAAATACCCATCATACATATCCGCCATTTCATAGTCCCGTGCCCATATACCCATCATATATATCCTCCATCCCATAGTCCAGTGCCCATATACCCATCACACATCCTCCATCCCATAGTCCCATGCCCATATACATATCCGCCATCCCATAGTCCCGTGCCCATATACCCGTCAAACATATGCTCCATCCCATAGTCCAGTGCCCATATACACATCACACATCCTCCATCCCATTGTCCCGTGCCCATATACAAATCCGCCATCCCATAGTCCCGTGCCCATATACCCATCATACATATCCTCCATCCCATAGTCCAGTGCCAATATACCCATCACACATCCTCCATCCCATAGTCCCGTGCCCATATACATAGCCGCCATCCCATAGTCCCGTGCCCATATACCCATCATACATATCCTCCATCCCATAGTCCCGTGCCCATATACCCGTCATACATATTCTCCATCCCATAGTCCGGTGCCCATATACTCATCACACATCCTCCAACCCATAGTCAATCATTATGACATCATAATGAGCGGCGGCAGGGCTTGCAACCTTTGATGACATCAGGGTCGCCATGGCAACCATTGTGACATCATAATGAGGGGCGGGGCTTGGCGCGCACACACTGCTTCCCTGGTATGCAAATAGGGGCATTGTGACATCACAATGAGGGGTGGGGCTTGACGCGCACACACTTTTTCCCCCAGTATGTAGATAGGGGCAACATTGTTTGGTGAATTGGAACACGCGGGGTTAAAATTTCGCCTCACAACATTGCTTAGGACGCTCTCGGGGTCCAGACGTGCGACTGTGCCAAATTTTGTGGCTGTAGCTGCGACGGTGCGGATGCATATCCCGGACATACAAACAAACATACACACACACACACATACACACATACATACACACATACAGACTTTGAGCTTTATATATTAGATGATGACACTTAGACCATACTCTGATCATAATAATTGGTCCGTTTTTCTTGTATGTGAAAAAAATCAGAAGTCTGAATGAGGCCTTAGGCTGTTTCAAAATAGTGCTGGATGCTGCCCACCCTTTACATTTGAACGTTTTTAGATCAGGAGAGGTATGCTTGATAAATATTAGGTTTGGGCCACATCAAAGAAAGGTACACCTTTTCATGGCTCATAGGCTCTCATGAATTTTCCAATTTTTGAGCTAAGCACCTGCATTTTTATCTGTATATTCTATATAGCAATAATGCAGTCCAGATTTCATATTTTTCAATATTTGCAGACATCTTAGCGCTTACAGAAGGTGCTGTATTCTTTTGTGGATAGATACATAGATAGATAGATAGATAGATAGATAGATAGAGGTCTCTTGCTAAAGGAAAGGCAGGGAGGAGTAATGTTATAAACATAGAAAAACCCCTGACAGCGGTATCAGTGGAGAATATTCACTTACCCTTACTACTTATGTCGGATCAACTCAAACAAAAGGGTCCATTGAATTCTACTACGGTGCCTGTTTTGATGGTAAAAAAAAAAAGCAGTGCATGTCTTGCTATTTTTCCCACTAAAACTGACAAAATCGCCCAGCTGTAAACTTATCCTTAGTCAAAGTTTTACAGTCGTTGATGAAACAGAAGCCGAAAATAGACTGTATTACAAGAACTGATATGCAGTGACTTGCGAAAATATTCACATCCACCCCCCCCTTGCTTCACATTTTTTCTGTTTTGCTACTCCACAGCCTGGAACCTTTTGCAACAATGACAGCTGCAAGTCGTCTGACCATAGATTCTCAATAGGATTAAGGTTTGGCCTTTGACTAGGCCCATCCAAAACATGTACACTTTTCCCCTTTAACCACTTGAGTGTTGCTTTAGCATTATGCTTTAGGTCATTGTTTTGTTGGAAGATGAACCTCTGTCCCAGTCTCAGATCACTGACAGTCAAAAACAGGTTTTGCACCATTCATGTTCCCCTCGACTTGGACCATTTTCCCTGTTTCTGCTGCCGAAAAACATCCTCACAGTATGATCCTATCACCATTATGTTTCACTGTGGGGATGGTGTTCTTTGGGCAATGAACTGTGTTGGTTTGGTGTCAGAAATAGAATTTATTTTGGTGACCAAAAAGTTCAATTTTGGTCTGATCTGACCACAGGATCTTCCTCCATACATTTGAGGAGTCTCCCACATGTATTTTGGCAAACTCAAAATGAACCTTACAATTTTTATGTGTAAGTAAATGCTTTTTTCTGCTCACTCTTCCATACAAGGTCACCTCTATGGAGTGTACAGCTTATTGTGGTCTCATGGACAGATACTCCAGTCTCTGCTTGGGAACTCTGGAGATCCTTCAGGGTTACCTTTGGTCTCTGTGCTGCTTCTCTGATTGATGCCCTCCTTGCCTGGGCTGAGGCAGGATTCTTGTAGTATCATGTTCTTTCCATTTGATGATAATGGATTTGATGGTGCTCTGAGGGATCATCAGCGTAACAAATGGTAGCGGAGGCACAGGTGGTGAAGTTCACATTCGTCTATTGCTTTATGAGTGGAACCTCGGGACCACGGTCTGGGGGACTCTGAAGGGGGCGTGACTAAGTGAGCCCCAGGCACCCGTAGTAAAACCCCTCAAGCAGGGTCAGAATGGAATGCCTGGGGGACACAGGTGCTACCTCCAGTTAGACCCTGGACATGTGGCAGCTGTCCTAGGGGGACAGACGGAGAGACAGTATTAACGGATATGATGGAGCTCACTGTTAGATTCCAGGTATCCGGGTAGAAACTGGCACTGGTGGTAACCGGAGGGTTCGGGGAATTCAGCTGAAAACTGGCTATAGAGGTATTGGCATTGTCCAGAGGTTCGGATGGCTGAATGGTGGAATGAGATGGAACTGAGGCAGACGATACAGACATCGTCTTGGACAGCTGGATAACAGGTAACTGTGTCTGTGGAAACCAACAGTATAAGTGAAGCACTTGGCAGAACACTGCAGACGCACAGACAGCGGAACCGGAACTAGCAAGCATGGATACTCGTTGCTCTGGCACCCTCTCTATGGCAGAGGGGCCAGAAGTAGTGCAGACGAAGAAATCATTGGTTAATTACTTTTTTGAAAAATGTGCGCTGTCTCTTTAAGAGACCTAGAGAGCGCGTGCGCGGCCTTAATCTCTTACCAGGGGATGTGCGGGCCACGCGCCAGTAAGCAGGGGAAGGCGCAAGACAGCAGGCAAAGGACTGAAAGCGAAGACCCCAACGGGGGTCTCGCTGAGGTACGGCCCTCACAGCATGAGGACGGGAGCCCTGCCGGAGGTCTCGCTGAGGTACGGCCACCACAGCATGAGGACAGGGACCTTGCAGAGGGTCTCGCAGAGGTATGGGCACAGATGTAACAATCAGCTATTACGATTTTTTTTTTTATAACCCAACCCTGACTTGTACCACTAAACAACTTTGTCCCTGACTTGTCTGGAGATCTCCTTGGTCTTCATGGTGTTGTTTTCTTAGTGGTGCCTCTTCAGCCTCTGTGGCCTTTCAGAAGTGTATATACTGGCAGACCACTTAGATTGCACACAGGTGGACTTCCTTTCACTAACCATGTGACTTATGAAGGTAATTGCTTGCACCAGAAATTGTTACGGCTTCATAGCAAAAGGGGTGAATACATATGCACACGCCAATTTTTAGTTATTTGATCCCATAAGTTTATTTTACGCCTATATTTTTCTCACTTCACTTCATCAACTTAAACTATTTAGTGATGACGGTTCACACACAAATTGGATTACAAAAATATTTAAACACAGGTTATAATATGTGGAGGATGGCCAACTAAAAATCGTTTCCCGATTTAAAGGAGAGGGTCTCCTATGGTTGTAATGCCCATACACTAAGTGAATGGGCTGACAAACTATTCCTCCTGGGGGAGCACATCAACATACAAAATAGGGGGTGAATAATTTTGCAAGTCACTGTACATTCTGGGTATGGCACTCCAGTAGTTAGAGTGTACACTGCAGCGGAGTAGAATGTATATTGCATATAATATATAATAATATAATGATTTATCCTTGGGTTTTTATTCGGTATCATATTGTAGGACAGTCATTTATGATTTAAAAAAAACCTGTCATCAGTAAAAACACTATTAATAAGAGCTTTCGCCCTGCACGATATTCACACTTAGCTGAACGTTGTGGGGAGAAAATGAAATTTACCTACTCTGGCTGTGCTGTTCCGTCTAAAGTTATGCATATATGGTTTCATAGACTGTGTTATTTTCCATGCTGTGCATAATAGTCCTGCATTTTCTCTGCTGCCACCTGCTGTCCTTTTACTGTATAGCAGCCTGCAGCTAATTAATTCTTGCACATGCCTTTCACATCCGGGTCAAGGTTCAAGGCTTCTCTTCCTGTTAGCAGCCATTCTTAGTTTCATTTTCTGTGGAAGAGACACACTTGTACCGAGCTGCGAAAGGCATCAGTTTTTCAACCACTTTGCTGCACCACCTTGTTAACCAATTTCCTGCACACTTTGCTCACACTTCATTGCTCACATCTTGTTGTTAACATTCTGCACATCGGGAGAACCTACTGCATTACCAATCATATGCTGTATGTCCAGATTTCCAAATAAACAAGTCTGGACTTCACAATCCCTGGTGTGTATCATCTCTCCAGATGCTGAACAGCAACAATGGTCCTGTCTGCTCTGCATTGAGGAAACGGAAGGTAGGAATCTCTCCCAGCCCAAATCAACTACACCTCCATTCGCCTCATGTGGGGACAGAACAGTCGAAAAACTGCCTTGAAGCCCGGCCAGAATTACCCTTACTTCCCTATCCACATGCCTGAGCTCTACCTGCTCACATACTGCAGCCCTACCCTGCTTAAAAACTGTCTGCAGCATCACCCCAGACCGCATTGTGTATAGTGACTCTCTGTATATTATACATCGCTGCAGATTGTCTGACCGCAAAACCCCACAATTCTCCAAAAACACCTTGGGAATCTTGTCAGGACGCCTTAACTAAGCTGCGATTTCCAGCCCCCAATTCAAAAGATCAGTTTCTTAAAGAGACAGTGCACCTTAAATCAAAATGACCGAAAAAGACTCTGCATTGTCACCCACTGCTGAAACAGAGCAAATACAACCCAATTCTGTCCATTATGAAGAGGGAGAAACAGAGCCAGCTTTACAAACAGACTAAGACTCACGACCAAGACGCTCTGTCAAACCAACCATAAAGGCTGTTGAAAACTATCACAATACGAAGGATGAGTTCAATGACAACCTGGACGACCTATGGGAACGAGTCACCTCTCTCATGTCAAGCATCCAACGCCACAAAAATGATGCAGCGAGTCTACAGGACACTATAAAACGGCTAGACACGGCCCAAGGAAGCTAAAAGAGACTGTCCTCAAGGTACGTTGCCTTCCTAAAAGGCTCTAATATTGATGAAGCCTCATCAGAATTAAGCAAAGTGGATTCCACAGAAAGAGAAAGGGACGCTGCCGTGCAAGATGCCAAAAGATAAAGCAGAGCTCCGTATTGCTCATCTGCAAGAATCAAGATACCACAGGTGATGCTCATCCAGACATTCTTCTCGGTCATACAAATCATCCTGCTCAAGGACTTCAACCCTCAGCGACAGAATCCTAGAGGTCCGTTTAAATGCAGAGCGATCCAAACTAAGACGTTCCTACACAGAAAAGAAAGCAGAAGCAGAGGCAGAAGCCAAGAAAGCAGAAGCAGAGGCAGAAGCCAAGAAAGCGAAAGCAGAGGCAGACACCAAGAAAGCAGAAGCAAAAGCAGGAGCCGAGTCCCAAGCAAAGATCCTGCAAAGAGAAGCAGAGGCTCGAGCAAAGATTCTTCAAACAGAAATGGAGGAAAAGAGCGCATTAGCTGAAGTAAAAATACTCGAGCAAGCAATGAATCAAAACCTCGACCCGATTTGCCTACCACCACTGGAAGAAGAGGACCCAGCTATCCGTACCAGTGATTATGTGCAGAAACAGATATCTGCAGAACACACCTTCTACAGCGACGTCAAACCCAACAATGTGGAAACGTCCAAGTCAGCCCAACTTACGGTGCCAGTGTTACCCAGAGCATCTGCAGAGACCCAAGACCAACACCATAATGTGTCCCCTCAGGAGCAGCAATCATCACAAGACGACCACAAGATGCCTTCCAGTCCATCTCCACAATTCAAGCCGCAGCCATCGAAATCTCCAGAGGTTAAACCACAGCTCAACCCTGCAGTAACATCATTTTACCCGGGAGCAATTCACCCTTCCACGCCACACAGCTTATACGCCCGAGGGGCAACACAAGCTAACACGGTAACAAGGAGTGAAGGAACAGACATGTCCGAGTTTGCCAGGTTTATGGTGACCAAAGATCTAATCAGCACCAGCCTCTCAAAGTTTGACGACTGTGCAGAGAACTACAGAGCCTGGAAAGCAACCTTCAAGGCCACCATTGCTGACCTCAACCTATCCGCCGAACAGGAGCTCGACCTCATGGTAAAATGGTTGGGTCCTGGCTCCACAAACCGTATCAAGAGTCTTCGGACCGTTTACGTGGGGAAAACTGTAGCAGGGCTCGCTGCTGCCTGGCTGAGACTCGAAAGAACCTATGGCAGCGCTGAAGCCATAGAAAAGTCCCTATTCAAGAGACTGCAGAACGTTCCAAGGATCAACCTTAAGGAAGCCAACAAGCTTCTGGACTTAAGCGATCTGCTTAAGGAGCTGGAACTCGCAAAAAGAGACCCTCGTCTGTCTGGATTGTGCTACCTGGACACCGCCCATGGGGTGAACCCAATCGTCTCAAAGCTGCCACATTGTCTGCAAGAGAAGTGGTATTATTTGTAGCGAATTGGTACGAACTGGTTTGTTAAAACTTAGCTTTTAATCATCCTTTAATAAAACAAATAATATCTAGAAAAGTGCCATACATGGTGCTCGTGCATACGTGCAAATAAAATATAAAACTATTCAATGCCGCCTGAAAATAGCCCATTCAGGACAATATAGCAATTTTAATATCATATTTGATTCCAGCATCCACACCTCAAATGTAGTATGCGTGTTGGGCCTCAGTCCCTATACCCATATATCACAGAGACAGCCTATAGCTGTACATAGACACCGTCCTTTTAGGGTAAGACTGTTCCCTATGCTCTATATATGTCCAAAAAGCACATTAAATATATCATTGAGTGAGTCACTGTACAAAATTAAACACCCTTGGAGCACAGTGTATAGGATTACCCTTTTATATCACTGCCCACATAACTCCTTCCTGGTGTATGAAATAAACATTGTACTTATCTCAGATATCGTTGTATTTCATAGCGATACCCGAATTCTGCTCACTACGAGGGGGCTCCACACGTCAGCATATCATGAGCCGCTGGGTAGCTCGTTTCCCTTTATACATCTGGGAGATGTATAAAGGGAAACGAGCTACCCAGCGGCTCATGATATGCTGACGTGTGGAGCCCCCTCGTAGTGAGCAGAATTCGGGTATCGCTATGAAATACAACGATATCTGAGATAAGTACAATGTTTATTTCATACACCAGGAAGGAGTTATGTGGGCAGTGATATAAAAGGGTAATCCTATACACTGTGCTCCGAGGGTGTTTAATTTTGTACAGTGACTCACTCAATGATATATTTAATGTGCTTTTTGGACATATATAGAGCATAGGGAACAGTCTTACCCTAAAAGGACGGTGTCTATGTACAGCTATAGGCTGTCTCTGTGATATATGGGTATAGGGACTGAGGCCCAACACGCATACTACATTTTGAGGTGTGGATGCTGGAATCAAATATGATATTACAATTGCTGTATTGTCCTGAATGGGCTATTTTCAGGCGGCATTGAATAGTTTTATATTTTATTTGCACGTATGCACGAGCACCATGTATGGCACTTTTCTAGATATTATTTGTTTTATTAAAGGATGATTAAAAGCTAAGTTTTAACAAACCAGTTCGTACCAATTCGCCACAAATAATACATTTTGTTATTGGTAAATATACCCCTGCTATAATTTTTGTCTGCAAGAGAAGTGGGCAGGGTGCGTCTTCAGGTACAAAAGATCACACGATGTTACCTTTCTTCCGTTCACTCAGTTCTGTAAGTTTGTCGACAAACAGGCCCAAATGAGGAACGACCCTAGCCTAGACTTCCTGGAGTCTAACACTACAGCTCCAGCAACACCCTCATCAAGGTATGAAAGCATCACACATAGAC
Organism: Dendrobates tinctorius; assembly: GCF_039654945.1. Lineage (NCBI taxonomy): Eukaryota > Metazoa > Chordata > Amphibia > Anura > Dendrobatidae > Dendrobates > Dendrobates tinctorius. The sequence continues at coordinate 53,356,963 of NW_027361707.1, forward strand.
ACAAGGACTTGAGGAGCAGTATCAGTGTCAGAAAGACTAACCTGCCACCACCTGCAGTAACTGCCGATAAACAGTACACTATTCCATCGAGAGATAAGTCTTTCAATCGTGAGTGTCCCATTCACAAAAAACCACACTCATTGAACAAATGTAGAGGCTTCAGGTGCAAAACTATGCAAGAGCGCAAAAAAATCCTCAGTGAACTTGGGGTGTGTTTCAAGTGCTCTGCCTCATTAGAACACATGGCCAAGGACTGAAAATCTGCCGTTAAGTGTGAAGAGTGTCATAGTGACAAACACCCATCAGCTTTGTATCCAACCTCAGCCACCAGCGATCCAGCAGTCGCAGTTACCTCTTGTCCGGCTACAAGCCATGACGGGGAGCCACAGAATAACACCAAGTCTACCATGGCTGTCTCCTGCTCACGCTCAGATGTATGTGGGGAGAGCCAAAGTGAAAAATGTGTGCCAGGATATGCCTAATCAGAGTTTATCCAGAAGGGCAACCAGAGAAGGCAGTGAAAATGTATGCCATCATTGACGATCAGAGCAATCGATCCCTAGCTGGACCTAAGTTCTTTGAAGCCTTTGGAATCAAGGGACCAGCAATGCCCTATACTCTGAATACTTGCTCAGGTCGCATAGAGACTAGCATCAGGAGGGCACAAGATTTCATTGCTTCTCCTGTCAACGGAGGCGTAGAACTACCCCTAAATACGCTAATCGAACGCGATCAAATACCCAGCCAAAGGGATGAGATTCCTACCCCAGAAGCTGCGCTCCACCAACCACACCTAAGGCACCTAGTCAGCGTTATCCCACCTATGGACACAGATGCTGAACTCCTACTTCTGCTCGGCAGAGGCAATTTAAGGATCCATAAGGTCCGCCAACAGTGCAATGGTCCTGACTATGCCCCTTACGCACCACAGAGACTCGACTTGGGGTGAGTAATCATAGGAAATGTGTGCTTGGACCGAATAAGAGTCGATTCCTTTAAGACCTACGTATGCAGAGACGGACTAACTACTTTCTGCAAACCATGCCCTCATCACTATGAGGTGAAAGAAAAGCCTCCAGATCCCGTACAGCTGCCTGATGTTATTCCTTCTCCCTATGCAGACGCCTTTGTCAAGATCGGTGTTTCGTACAACTAAGGATGACAACAAGGTAGCCATGTCAATGGAAGACAAGGAATTTGTCAGGATAATGGACAATAAATTCCTTAAGGATGAGACTAATCACTGGGTTTTCCCCTACCCTTCCGAACTACCAGGGTAAGACTACCGAACAATCGTGAACAGGCCTTGTCCAGATTCAACGCTCTCCAGCGCACACTTAGCAACAAAATAGAGATGAAAGAACACATTGTCACCATTATGAGACAGATATTCCATAATAACCATGCGGAGCCAGCACCTCCCTTAATGGAAAATGAGGAGTGCTGGTACCTACCCTCATTCGGAGTATATCACCCACGGAAACCTAGGCAAATTAGAGTTGTCTCTGATTCAAGCGCCAAACATCAAGGCGTGTCTCTCAGCGATGTCCTCCTCACGGATCCTAATCTTACAAACAACCTAGTAGGAGTGTTGATGAGGTTCCGGAAAGAGCCTATTGCCATCACCGCCGAGATTGAACAGATGTTCCATTGTTTCATAGTCAGAGAGGACCATTGGAATTTCCTCAGGTTCCTGTGGTACAAGGACAATGACCCAAGCAAAGAGATAGTGGAGTATCGCATGAGGGTGCACGTATTCAGGAACAGCCCTTCCCCCGCAATGGCAACCTATGGCCTGCGGAGAACCGCACAAGAAGGAGAGTCTGAATATGGAACAGATGCCAGAGACTTCGTAGAGAAAGACTTCTACGTAGATGATGGACTAAAATCTCTACCCACAGAAGAAGCGGCGATCGACCTACTCAAGAGGACCCAAGGTATGCTGTACCGAGCTAAGCTTAGATTGCACAAAATTGCTTCAAACAGCCTGGTTGTCATGAGAGCCTTTGAGTCAAGTGACCACGCACCAGGATTCAAGGACATAGACCTGGGACCAGACTGTCCGCCTGTGCAGAGAAGCTTAGGCTTCAGGTGGAACCTGTCAGTCGACACCTTCAGTTTCCAAATCAACTGTGCAGACAAACCATTCACTAAACGTAGTGTCCTGTCAGTGGTGAATAGCTTATACGACCCACTGGGATTCGTAGCACCAATTACCATACAAGGTAAATCCCTTCTGAGACAGCTTTTCAAAACCATCAAGGACTGGGATGCCCCACTCCCTCCTGATAAGGAACCAAAATGGGAAAAACCTGGAAGCAGTCCTTGTGTGCCTTGGATGAGATCCACATACCGAGATGCTACGCCAGAACATCACTTGCTGCTAGCACTAGGAAGTAACTCCATGTGTTCTCGGATGCATCCACGGAGGCCATTGCAGCAGTTGCCTACTTGAAAGTGATGGGACCTGACAATCAAGATCACGTTGGGTTCGATTTCGGCAAAGCTAAGTTGGCTCCCAAGCCTGATCACACTATTCCCAGGCTTGAACTCTGCGGGACCGTGCTTGCAGTAGAACACGCAGACTTTATACAGCATGAGCTGGACACCAACATAGACGACGTACAATACTACACTGACAGTCTTAGGTTACATCTACAACCAAACAAGGTGCTTCTATGTGTACGTCAGTAACCGCATCGAGAGATTAAGGAGGTCTTCCAAGCCTGAACAACGGCACTATATCCCATCTGAACTTAATCCAGCTGACCATGCCACTAGTCCTATGTCTATAAGGTCCTTTGTTAACTTTTCTTGGCTTTCAGGTTCTAAGTTTCTGTCGGAACAGAAGGGAAGTGAATGTGTCCATGAAGTCTTCAGCATCCAGGATCCGGATGGCAATCCAGAAGTCCGCTGCGAGGTCAGTGCTTTGGCCACAAACACTAAACCAACCTCCAGCCTCAGTTGCCAGCGCTTCAAACGCTTCTCCAATTGGATGAAACTTGTCAAGACTATAGCAAGATTAGTCCACATTGCGAGATCTTATCACAACTCACATGAAGACAATGACTGTCACGGTTGCAAGTCTGCCATAAACCATTCTCTACTGTGGACATTCCGGTAGGATGAACCATGAACAGAACACTGCCCTAGTACTTCATCCATTGGATTACCGTTGGGTCGGAGACAGTTTGGCCTAGTGTGGCTCCTCAGATCCGATAATGGATTTTCTTTGGATTGTTTCAGGAACCTACCTCGTTTTTAAGTTATTATTGCATTGCATACAAATTTGTGTTTGTTTTCTAGGATGTTGAACTTTACAATAACAAAACATTAATATAGTGAAATCCCTTATGGAATTTCAGACGGGGAGTGTGCTGTTCCGTCTAAAGTTATGCATATATCATTTCATAGACTGTGTTATTTGTTATTTTCCATGCTGTGTATAATAATCCTGCATTTGCTCTGCTACTACCTGCTGTCCTTTTTCTGTATAGCAGCCTGCAACTAATTAATTCTTGCACATGCCTTTCACATCCGGGTCAAGGTTCAGGGCTTCTCTTCCTGTTAGCAGCCATTCTTAGTTTCATTTTCTGTGGGAGAGACGGGCTTATACCGAGCTGTGAAAGGCATCAGTTTTTCGACCACTTTGCTGCACCACCTTGTTAACCAATTTGCTGCACACTTTGCTCACGCTTTGTTGCTCACATCTTGTTGTTAATATTCTGCAAGTCTGGAGAACCTACTGCATTACCAATCATATGCTGTATGTCCAGATTTCCAAATAAACAAGTCTGGACTTCACAATCCCTGGTGTGTATCATCTCTCCAGAAGCTGAACAGCAACAATGTTCCTGTCTGCTCTGCATTGAGGAAACGGAAGGTAGGAATCTCTCCCAGCCCCAATCAACTACACCTCCATTCACCTCCATATTAAAAAATAGAAAAAATGCCCAGTAGGAGGCGCTCATATGCCTTAACAATAATAATGAAAATGAGGCATGTATAGGTAAAAGTCAGATATGAAAAGCATTTAAAGAGCCATAATTAACTCCATGAACCCTCAAAAAATAAATAAAGCCAATGTGTTAAATGAATAAAGTACAGCGGCAACATAACAACTGAGTTTAAGTCCCTATACCAATGAAAGTGTACAATCAAAATAAATTAATAAGGTACAACGGAAAACATGACATCTAAGTCTAAGTCCCTATACCAATAAAAGGAATAACTAGTAACCCAGTGAGCCAAATGAGGATAAATAAGCCATAAATGACATTACCTAAATGCTGTGGACACAAGTTGCGGTGGGCGCTGCAACCTCCTCCACCCCAACGCGCGTTTCGCAATAAGCTTCTTCCGGGGGCGTGTCCCAATGACGGGCGGGCGGTGTTTAAAAAGTGCCAATGTCCAATCACAGAGCACATTGTATAAAGCGCTTGATTCAATAATATCTCTGCATGATCAAAACGGCGCATGCGCTGTTGGACACCGCCGCATGAACGTCACTTCCGGTGACGCACTCACTGAGACCGCAGACAAAAAGCCCATGACACACAGTATAGAGCGCTCCCGGAAATGAACAGCCGTGACAGAGCTGCGCAGGCGCACAATCAATGCAGAGATAATAACCCAGTGAATAATATATAACCAGGATAAGTGACAGTGAGGGTATTCAATAATAATGTGATGAATTAATACCTCCGCAATATATATAAAAAGTGAATAAAGTGCATAAGTGACATATGCTTAATATATCTTTTTATTAATTATAAAATTTTTCGGGAGTGCTCAACAGCTGAACAAAATATATATAATGTAAATGAGCAATTTATAATGCTCAGAATACCATAATAAATATTATAAAGTGCATAAGTGCTGGTGCAAAACTACTTACAAAGGGACAAGCTAAATATCCAAAAGTGCTCATGAAAAGAAAGAGCGCAAAACATATTCTTCCTACTAAAAAGGCATGCTCAATTTATATATACCATATCTGTAGTTATTCTATTCCAAATCTACGACTGATGTAACAAATTGTTTAATTACAACAAACTACCTAAAAAAAATGTTATAGGCATATTACTATTATATAAGCATGCTTGAATCCTGCATATAAACAAATTGCAGAACTACTCCACTGTTATCTAAGCATGCTTAGGCATTATATATAACAATATAAAAATTATACCAAAATATTACCACAATTCATGTTTTACTGGTATATAAATATCTATAAATTCCACATTTAATCATAGAATGATCAAAAAATGATCACATACAATACAGACATAATCAAATCCGATATAATGCTGTATGTGAAATGTATCATCACCTACTACACTATAAATCAAATACATACGAATACTAAGCGTGTAAGGCAATGCAAAAGAAAATTATCAGCATGCTCAAGTCCATATAGGAAAAATCTTGAAGGTGTATCCAAAAATTATGACATCACTTGTTGTAAAAAGGATCAAGGGATACATCCATCGATCCCAAGGATATTTCTTTTACCACTCAGGAAAACAAAAGGAAGAAGTTCCACATGGATATCCAGATGCGATCAATTCATAGAAGACATACTTGAACATGGGTGGGTTGGTTGTTTTTTATGTTTTACTTACTGTTTTTGTTTGTTTTATTTAGAAATTGTTTTTGTTCAAGTATGTCTTCTATGAATTGATCGCATCTGGATATCCATGTGGAACTTCTTCCTTTTGTTTTCCTGAGTGGTAAAAGAAATATCCTTGGGATCGATGGATGTATCCCTTGATCCTTTTTACAACAAGTGATGGCATAATTTTTGGATACACCTTCAAGATTTTTCCTATATGGACTTGAGCATGCTGATAATTTTCTTTTGCATTGCCTTACACGCTTAGTATTCCTATGTATTTGATTTATAGTGTAGTAGGTGATGATACATTTCACATACAGCATTATATCGGATTTGATTATGTCTGTATTGTATGTGATCATTTTTTGATCATTCTATGATTAAATGTGGAATTTATAGATATTTATATACCAGTAAAACATGAATTGTGGTAATATTTTGGTATAATTACTTTTTATATTGTTATATATAATGCCTAAGCATGCTTAGATAACAGTGGAGTAGTTCTGCAATTTGTTTATATGCAGGATTCAAGCATGCTTATATAATAGTAATATGCCTATAACATTTTTTTTAGGTAGTTTGTTGTAATTAAACAATTTGTTACATCAGTCGTAGATTTGGAATAGAATAACTACAGATATGGTATATATAAATTGAGCATGCCTTTTTAGTAGGAAGAATATGTTTTGTGGTCTTTTCATGAGCACTTTTGGATATTTAGCTTGTCCCTTTGTAAGTAGTTTTGCACCAGCACTTATGCACTTTATAATATTTATTATGGTATTCTGAGCATTATAAATTGCTCATTTACATTATATATATTTTGTTCAGCTGTTGAGCACTCCCGAAAAATTTTATAATTAATAAAAAGATATATTAAGCATATGTCACTTATGCGCTTTATTCACTTTTTATATATATTGCGGAGGTATTAATTCATCACATTATTATTGAATACCCTCACTGTCACTTATCCTGGTTATATATTATTCACTGGGTTATTATCTCTGCATTGATTGTGCGCCTGCGCAGCTCTGTCACGGCCGTTCATTTCCAGGAGCGCTCTATACTGTGTGTCATGGGCTTTTTGCCTGCTGTCTCAGTGAGCGCGTCACCGGAAGTGACGTTCATACGGCGGTGTCCGACAGCGCATGCGCCGTTTTGATCATGCAGAGATATTATTGAATCAAGCGCTTTATACAATGTGCTCTGTGATTGGACATTGGCACTATTTAAACACCGCCCGCCCGTCATTGGGACATGCCCCCGGAAGAAGCTTATTGCGAAACGCGCGTTGGGGTGGAGGAGGTTGCAGCGCCCACCGCAACTTGTGTCCACAGCATTTAGGTAATGTCATTTATGGCTTATTTATCCTCATTTGGCTCACTGGGTCACTAGTTATTCCTTTTATTGGTATAGGGACTTAGACTTAGATGTCATGTTTTCCGTTGTACCTTATTAATTTATTTTGATTGTACACTTTCATTGGTATAGGGACTTAAACTCAGTTGTTATGTTGCCGCTGTACTTTATTCATTTAACACATTGGCTTTATTTATTTTTTGAGGGTTCATGGAGTTAATTATGGCTCTTTAAATGCTTTTCATATCTGACTTTTACCTATACATGCCTCATTTTCATTATTATTGTTAGGGCATATGAGCGCCTCCTACTGGGCATTTTTTATTTTTATTTTTATGTGTAATTAATAAATATGTTATTTTAATATATATTTCTGTATCTCTTCATTTTTTTCGGCAAATACTACTATGTAAGTCCGGAATTCTTTCGATTATATGTATCTTGGAAGTGCCAGATCCTAATTATTTATTGGACAATTCTAGTGTAATGTAACATAAGAGGACTAAAGGCAGCAATAGCTACAGAAATAAAGCACTAAACTGGAAGTCATGTCCAGGTTATATGTACAGCCAGGAAAATGACCTGGAGACACAGGATGTCTATACACAGCATGATCCGTATACAGCAGAGTGAGGAGTGATATCATGTATACAGACCTGTGGTGCAGGTTAAGTATACAGCACCGGAATAGAGCCTTTACACATATACCACATATAGCGAGTAACCTGGTTACACTGGATCTGTACACCCAGCATCACAGTATGTAACAGAGATAAGGTCACATACAGATCATCAGACTCCATAACTGGGAAGGGGGGATAATCAGCACACAGCAGGGTCAGTATACAGTGCACTGACATGAAATGCAGCCTCTCATCATCATACATATACCCTCCCCCGACTGCTCCTCTCACCATCATACATATACCATCCCCCGACTGCTCCTCTCTCACCAGTGTCTCTAATACATGTGACTGCCCAGCTCCACCATAGTAATGGCAGACACTGCATGCATCCCTGCTCTGTCCTATCACACATAAACCCAGAACTCATGAAGACTCTGTATAATACAGCAGTAATGTGGTAGATCAGAAATGTCTGCAGGGAGGACACACAAAAGCTGCCTCTGCAATAAGTGAGAGAACATGGCAGCTACATGAATTTCTGAGGTAATCTTGATCCCAGATATGATGTAGGAGCTGATACTACCCTAGTACACACTACACCATGTCTGAGGTGAATGCAGAGGAGTATATCAAACATGTCTGCAGGGAGGTCACACAGAAGTTGTCTCACAGTCTGTGAGGAAAATGCAGCATGCACATGAGGGACATGGCAGCTACATGAATTGCTGAGGTAATATTGATCCCATACATAATGTAAATGATGTCTGAGGTGAATGTGCTCCTATCATCTGTCGTGTGAGGTGATAACCCCAGTATTATACTCCCTTAAACTGCAGATATGCTTCCTCCTGTTCATCCTGTGTAAGAAAGAGAGATACAGATTTCCTGTTCTATATAATCCCCACCCTCCTCACAGTAACCCACCAGACGCAGACATACTGGGCTTCTTACTCTGAAAGCAACATCCCTCATGCTTACAATCTACACCACTATACCAAAAAAGCTGCAGGAGTAAAGGTCCACTCATCCCCAAGTCATGTCCTCCTCCGCCTATGGCTCCAGTGGTTTCTTTACCGAAAATGCAAGCAGCCTCTTCAGTGAAGAACAGGACAGAAATTCTAGGACCACCTAGTGGAAGTAGCAATCCTAAAATTCCATCTTGACTGTTAGAATTTCTACCTCCAATAGCTGGCACTAGGGTTCCCATTCTCTTCCTCTTTGAAAAGGCTACTTGCAAAATTTATATTCTCTAGGGAGCACTGACCGGCCAGTAAATTTCCCTACCCCAACATGGAGCTCTTCATGAGATGTTTTTCTCGTACGTGTAAAATACTGATGTCTGAATGAGCCCTGAGAATGAGAATTGATATAAAGTGATAGCAGATTGTTTACATCTGACAAACATACAAGTCATCAATGTGGAGTGGTCCTGACAAAGCCGAGACTTCAAGTCCATTATGACTCTGGAGAGTCTTGAGAGTCTTAAAAGTTGAAATCTCTGTGCGTCTTATATAGTTCAACGACTATTACAAAGAAGATGAGGAAAAATTGCAGTGTCAAGATGAACAAAGCTCACGCAGAATAACCTAAGTAGACTTGACATGCAATTGCAGATACAATACTTTCTATGACATATTGCAGCTAAGCCTCGTATACTTTTGTGTTTTCGTTATGTACTTCTAACTTTGCAATATTTTATGGTGGATGCTCAATTATGTGATTTTCACTATACAATGCAATATATTGTATAGATTTTGTTTAGAAGAGTCATTCTTAAAAAAAAAATGCAATGGTTAAACTGAAAATATTATAACTAGAGTTGAGCGATACCGTCCGATACTTCAAAGTATCGTATCGGATGGTATCGGCCGATCTTTAAAAAAAGTATCGGTATCGCCGATTCCGATACCGGAAGTCCCATTCAAGTCTATGGGACTTCCGGTATCGGAATAAGAAAAACCCTTTCCTGCCCTTGTACAGCCTCTCTGGGGTCTGTACGGGCCTTTCGGGGGGCTGTGCCGGCCTGCCAGGGGGTCTGTGCAGGCTCCGGTGGTCTGTGCCGGCCTGCCGGTGGTCTGTGCAGGCTCCAGGGGGCTGTGCCGGCCTGCCGGGGGGCTGTGCCGGCCTGCCGGGGGGCTGTGCAGGCTCCGGGGGGCTGTGCCGGCCTGCCGGGGGGCTGTGCCGGCCTGCCGGTGGTCTGTGCAGGCTCCGGGGGTCTGTGCAGGCATCGTCCGATGGGACTACAAGTCCCATCGGGCGATGCCTGCTACCATGACAGTGATTGACACATTAGCCAATGATGGGACAGTAGTAGTCCCATCATCCGGCTAATGTGTTAAATGTAAAAAAAAAAAAAAAAATTACATGCTACATACATACAACATGCATACTACATACATGCTACATTCATACTACATACTACATACATGCTACATTCATACTACATAAATACTACATGCAACATACATACTACATATATACTACATGCATGCTACATACATACTGCATGCTACATACATACCACATATATACTACATACATACTACATGCATGCTACATGCATGCTACATACATAACACATATATACTACATGCATGCTACATACATACTACATGCTACATACTACATATATACTACATGCATGCTACATACTACATGCTACATACATACTACATATATACTACATGCATGCTACATACATACTGCATGCTACATGCATGCTACATACATACTACATACATACTACATGCTACATACATACTACATATATACTACATACATACTACATACATACTACATGCATGCTACATGCATGCTACATACATACCACATACATAACACATATATACTACATGTATGCTACATACATACTACATGCTACATACATACCATATACATACTACATGCATGCTACATACATACTACATGCATGCTACATACATACTACATGCATGCTACATACATACTACATGCTACATACATACTACATATATACTACATGCATGCTACATACTACATGCTACATACATACTACATATATACTACATGCATGCTACATACATACTACATGCATGCTACATACATACTACATGCTACATGCATACCACATACATACTACATATATACTACATGCATGCTACATACATACTGCATGCTACATGCATGCTACATACATACTACATACATACTACATGCTACATACATACCACATATATACTACATACATACAATACATTCATACAATACATACATAGACATACAGTACATATAACATAGAGGAACATACTTACCAATACTTGTCACATTGTTCCCCGAAGCCATTGTCTTTTCCGGAATAAATATTAACATAACAAACCACAAAAATACTCACCCACGATCCGAAGCAGTCCACGAGTGTGTCCCACGACGATCTTGGGTAGAGAACTGCAGCATCAGCTGTTGCTGCCGTTCTCTACGGGCTGCAGGAATCCAATGACGGAAGGTAGGTATCCTTCCGCACTGTATTCCTCCGCCACTTAAAAAAAAAAAGTCCCTAGTCTCACTTTATGCCATTGCTGTGTGGGAAATTCCTTGTAGTCCCATCGGACGATGCTTGCACAGACCCCCGGACATCAGCACAGCCCCCCGGCAGGCCGGCACAGCCCCCCGGCAGGCCGGTACAGACCCCCACAGGGTGCACAGACCACCGGCAGGCCGGTACAGACCCCGGGCAGTCCACACAGCCCCCCGGCAGGCCGGCACAGCCCCCCGGCAGGCCGGCAGAGACCCCCGGAAGGCCCGAAATGACGGCGCATCATGATGCGCACACACCGCGCATCATGATGACGTCAGGCCGTCAATCAACTGAACTTCCGATTCCGATGCCGAATTCCGATATTGAAAAAATATCGGAAGTCGGTATCGGAATTCCGATACAGCAAGTATCGGCCGATACCCGATACTTGCGGTATCGGAATGCTCAACACTAATTATAACCCCAGTCCTCTCCAAGCCTCAAGAAACAGAATTTCAACAAATGGCTAAGGACCAATATTACCCCCACTGGCACCAGGTAGAGGCGATAATCTGGGTAAATAATTCTGATTGCACAATATGGATTAGGCTATCTTCATACGGATGTGGAACAGCAGGTTTTAACAGAAAAAATGGCACATTAACCCTATTTAACTTCATTATAAGTCATTGGGTTAACTAAGGCTAAGTTCACATTTGCATATATGTGCGCAGATTATCATCTGCATGCGAAAACGCATGTCAAAATGCATGCAAAGGCATGCTAACGTGGCGTTTTTATCTGCATCAGCTTACGCATGATGCAAAAAAAATGCTGCATGTGCATGCGTCTGCATGCATTTTGGCATGCGTTTGCGTTATTTATGCGCATGCGTTCGATAGGACAATGCTTTTCCAAGAGAATTTCCTTGACACAAGCCACGTCCAATGGGCGTGCCTCATGGAAATTCTGTATATAGACCCTTGTATAGATGAAATCCTCAACTTTTGCTGCTGTATCCAGCTGCAATGTTCAAGTGAATGATGTTCCCTCTGTGTATGGAGAAATGTGCTGGCTGAACAATAGCAATCCAAAAATTGAGAAAACCAGCCACACTCACTTCATGAAGAAAAATGAAAATTAACTTTATTCGTGCATACAAACAACACCAGGTGCATAAAGATATGGGCTATATTTCAGATGCAGACCAAGTAGGTTAACGTTTCAACCAGTAAGGCCGGGGTCACACTAACCGACGCAAAATACGGTCCGTAGTTTACATGCGTAATACGGATGAATGACCCCTAAATAGTGCTCCGTATGTCATCCGCAAGCAAGGTGTGGTCGCGTATTTTGCGCATGTCAATATCCGTATGCAATCCGTATGGAAACTGTATGTAATCTGTATTGCAAGTTTTTCTTGCAGGCTTGCAAAATGGACATTTAACGGTTTTGAGGCCTGCAAAATATTTAAATCATTAGCCTGCACCCTATTTATTGCCTCAGGAACAGGTGGCAGCCTCCATTCTGTCTATTTGTGACCTTGCCTTCACTAGGTGAGTTGGTGTTGTATGTGCAACATGGCAGACAGTCTGAGTTTCAACACAACTGAGCAGGTTCTCTTCAACTGGCTTTTGTCACACTGCTTTGGTCAACCATACCCAGTGATAGTGGATCCGCGGAGGAGGAGACGCATGTGGGTACATCCACTTTTGAGGCAACGACTCACAAGAGGTCATTTTCACCGCCTCTATTCTTCTATGCGGGAGCATCCTGCAAAATTCTACCAATAATGTTGCATGAGCCTTGCAACATTTGATCGACTCTTGGAGACAGTGCGCCCTGGGATAACCTTTCAGGACACAAGGATGCGCAAAGCTATATCTGCAGAGGAGCGACTTCTACTCACATTACGGTATGTACTACACAACCACATTCTCTATGTTCATGATGTGTTGCCCAAAGTATGCATTTATTGCTTCATGGACTAATTTTAATGCCCTCATCTTATTCCAGATATGTTGAAACTTACAGACCAGAATTTTATGTGTAATATGTACTGAATATCACTTAGTCATTGTGCGACCAAATATGTGTGTGTTAGTAGATCTGAAATCCTAACACGTTTGGTATGTATGTACCTGTTTTTTGGTTAATTTGTGCATTCTAAAATGTTCATTTTCTGTTGTTCTTCAGCTTCCTGTCCACTGGCCTGTCTTATGCCGCCCTCCACCATGAGTTTCTGATTGGATTATCTACCATTTCTGGCATAGTCAGGTCGACATGTAGTGAAATATGGTCAAGTCTATATCAACTCGTCATGCCCGAGGCCAGGATGGAAGACTGGTTGACGATATCAAGGGACTTTCAGGAGGAATGCCAGTTTCCTAATTGTATTGGGGCCCTTGATGCCAAACATATCCGGGTGCGTAAGCCGCCGAACTCTGGCTCCTAATTCTTCAATTATAAACAATACTTTTCTGTTGTATTGTTGGCTCTGGTCGACCCTCAATACAAGTTTATAATTGTTGACATTGGGGCCTATGGAAGGACGGCAGACTCTCGAGTCTTCAATACTTCCATTATGGCTTGGCGGCTACGCACCAACCAGTTGGATCTACCACCACGCCAGCTACCAGGTTCCACTCAAGAATCTGTCCCTTATGTCCTTGTGGCAGATGAGGCGTTTCAGTTAATGCACATGAGGCCATATCCCCGGCGCAACCTTGACCACCGGCGCAGAATTTTTAACTTGCGCCTATCACGTGCTCGGCGACTGGTGGAGTGTTCCTTTGGCATTCTTTGTGCCAAACGGCGGGTACTCTAGTCTGCCATTCAGCTGAGTGAACAAAATGTTAATGAAATAGTTAAAGCCTGTGTGGTTCTTCATAACTTCACCAGAATACATGATTGTTCCTCCTCTGCTGGTGTTGTGCGTGGGTTGGACAATGTGCGTAGGGCGAGACCACCTATCAAACCTCAACGTAGACCGCTCTCTGGCCTCAAAGTGCGTGATATTTTCACAAATTACTTTATGTCACCTGAGGGTGAAACTTCTTGGCAAGAGCATGCTGTGTCTATGTTATAATTTTTTGGTTTATGTGTGTCTAAATATATATATTTCTACCCCTTCTGATTCTATAAGTGTTTAATTGCATTGGTAAGCGTATGTTAGTATGCTGACACAGTTTTTTAGAATTGAGACAGATACGTAAAATGTAGTAGACAAATGTTTACTTTTGCCTTTTTTTTTTTGTTTTTTTAAAGCAAAACATATTATTGCCATATGACAACTGTGGCAATGGGCCAAATTGGCCTTTTGCAGTTGTGAACATTTTTTCAAAATTACATTTTCACACATAGAAAAAAACCAAAACAACATTATGCAATACCAAAAAGGCTACATTATAACTTTTGTTAAGTTGGGGAAGGAGAAGGCGGAAGACCAGCCTGTGGTTGCTGCTGGCTACTTTGCCCAACATCGCCCTGTGTGGGGGCATACTGTTGCCCATGATGTGGGTAGTGTACTGCCTCCTGGGATTGTTGTGGGTACTGGCCAGAGTGAAAATGAAGAGGGGCATCTTGTTGGGTCTGGTAGGCACGGGTCTCATACCCACCAATATATCCATGTCATCCCCAACCAGGTTGGGACCAGCCTCCAGCACTGGGTGGGAACAAGTGGCCATATTGGTGAGGTTGGCTAGAGCCAGACATATGTGGCTACTGTTGGGAAGGTTGGGTAGGGGGAGGAAGGGGGTGAGGTGTAGGCCCACGTATTTGAGGATCCTCAGAGCCTGCTTGAGCAAGCATGTGTGTGGGGTGTCTAAGGCGCATTAGATTTCTGGGTGAAAGCTGCCACCTCTCCAGATATTCAAATAATTCATATGGGGCATTGGGGTGTGTGCAAGCATCAAGCAGGATCTGAAAACATCCTCGAATACAGAGCCTCACCTCACGGGAAAGGGCACGAAGATAAAGGGCCAGGCTGTGCGAGTATGCCTCCTCGCCATCATCATTATTGACTCTAGCCAAATAGTTGAGGACCCCAGTTTCCACATTTGTAAGTGTATCTTGGGCAGGGATCTGGCGCCTTCTTCTTCCTCGCCGGGATGGTCCAGCAGGCTGTTGGGAGCCCCGGATCTGGGCAGTTGGGCTGCTGCTCATGTTGCCCTGCTCCTCCTGTATGGTTGATGGTGCAGCAGCAGACGGTCCTGGTTGTGGATGTGGTCCTGGTGGTGGGGTTTGTGGCGCAGGCACTGGGTTTTCCTGAGAGGATTCTTCACCCATGCTTCTTGTAGGGGGAGAAGATGGGCCAGCCACCTCATCCCCTACTGGATCAACGATGGGCTCTGTATCTGAGACAGTTCCTCTCTCCGTAAGGTTGGAAGTTTGGTTATGAAATAGAACAGAGCCAAAAATAAATCAATATTTTTGGCCCTGTAAAGTATCTGTGTAATGTGGTGTGAGGTATCTACTTACGGTCTCAGATCCAGAATAGGGGCGAGGAAGGAGAGGTGGTCATAATAGATGTATTTCCTCTTTAGGTGGCTCGCATCACCACTCCTGGACCGCTGCTGACGTTCCCGCCTGTAATGGTCGCGGATGCTGCGCCAGCGTCTCATCACATCTTCCACTGCAATGTGACAGGAAATGTTCTCAATTTCACATATTTGATATGTCAAATTTGCTACCAGTAGCCTAGGCATGTGGCCTTCTGGGGTGTGCTTTCTACCCAGGGTGGCATATATAATTGGGGCATCCAGGCCAGATACACAGGGTCACAGTAGTTCATGTATCAAGTAACTACACTTACTAACTTGGTAGGGTAGGAGGATGAGGAGCTTGTGACCTGGGCCAAATGATGGCAGTGTAAAAACATGGGTCACATCAATATCTACCTGCCTCATGATTCAAAAAGTACAAGCACAGGAAGGGGGGGGCTGATTCTATATGCATTTTTTGATGTGAGGTAATTTTAAACAGTTTTTGGGTTGTACTTACTCAATTGCTGCTGCTCCTCATGTGGAAGATCACCAAAATCGTGGAACATCTGGCGACATGCGCCTCCATGGCGCCTCCTTTCTTGCCCGGTTGGCATAATGGGCATCACGTTGGTCCCAGATTTCCGGTCACTCCAGCACTAGTACAATCAGCATCTCCACATTGAGGAAATATGGCGCCATGATGCTGCAGAACTCCATGGAGGCGTACTTCCTGGATGTCTGGAGCACTTTTTGAGCTCATTTGCATGTCTAAGCTTCCTGATGATGGATTGGGCCATTTCCTGTCACCTGCCCAAAGACCTGCGTATTTCTCGCAAGTCACACGTGTGGTCCATGTGTAATCCGTATTTTTTGCGCACCCATAGACTTGCATTGGCGTACTACGGGCGTAGTACGCTGACAATCGCAGCATGCTGCGATTGGCACGGACCGTAGAATACGTGCGAGAATTATACGGCTGTTGGGAGTTGCCCCATAGAAAATCATTTGTCCGTGTGTAATGCGTGCTTTTTACGCCTCTCACTCGTCTGTATTCCTGTCTAGTGTGACCCCGGCCTTATGGTCTTTCTCAAAACCTCATTTATAGAGAAGAATGGAATAGCACTTAGACTCAGTAAGGGGTAAGTCCCCAATGTGCACTGAGGATTTAACAGATGTCCTGCGCATGCAAATAGTAGTTTTGAATGGCACCATTCACTTTTTGATATAATGTCCTAAAAAAACAGGAAACAATTCCAAGTGAGGTGAAATTGTGACAAAACCACAATTTGGCCGCTATTTTTTGGAGTTTCAATTTTACATTGTTCACTGTATGGTAAAAATGACCTGACTATGTTTCTGCTGGTCAGTACGATTACTGTGATACCAAACGCTGTCACTTTTTTTAACTACTTTAGTGGCTTTAAAAAATTGTGAACCTTGGAAATAAAAAATATGGTTTGTGTTTCAATTTTCTAAGACCAATGATTTTATTTTAGTTTTCAGTCAATTCACCTGTTTGAGGATTTGATTTTTGCATGCCAACATTTTTATTGGTAATATTTTGAGGTTAATTTGGTTGTTTATATTACATTTTTCATGGGGAGTGGCATGTTTAGCATTTTTTTTTTTTTAACGACATTTCCCGTACAGGTTAAATTATTTAATATTTTTATATTTTCATACATCAGACTTTAATGGATGTGGAAATATTGAATATGCTCTTTTTTTACATTTATTTTTAACAGCGGAAAAAAAGAGGGAGTTGAATTATTTTATTAATTTTTTTAATTTTTTTTTTTTGTTTAAATCATACTATATATTTCAGTCACGATAAAGGGCTTACACCTGCAATTATTTGATCACTTGGTCTATTGTATTTCAATACTTCAATCCATGGTCTTTTAAGGGTATGTTTCCACTGGCCGGATTACATCCGGATTAGCTGCGGATTGAACGCTGCGTACAGCCGCAGCGTTCAATCTGCAGCGTCCAGATGTTGCAGCATAGTGGAGGGGATTTTATGAGATCCCGTCTCCACTATGCGTGCGATCACACAACCGGCGGCCCTGCGTTTCCAGACATGCGGCACATCTTTTTAGACCGCAGCATGTCTGTTTACCTTGCGGCGATGCTCCGTCACCGCAAGGCAAACAACACAGTCCTATATATGGGGTGCGGCGATTCCAGATGTCTTGAATGAACACATCCGGAATCACCACGCGTACAGATGGGGGAGGTGCTTTGGGCGGAGCGGGGTTTCCGCTCCGTCCAAAGCGCAGACAATACGGCCCGGAGACGTACCTTAAGGCTACTATGACTCCCCACCCAGGACATCCCTATTCCTGCCAATTTTTTAATCCTGTGAAGCCCAGCCACAGCCTGAGCTTCACAGGATTAAAAAATTGGCAGGAATAGGGATGTCCTGGGTGGGGAGTCATAGTAGCCTGATCAGAAGTTAGACTTAACTGCCTCTATCAGTGATTTACAGCGGCATTTAATGAGTTGATCAGCAGCAATCACAACTAGCTCCGATCACTGCTGATAAAGTTGTGGCCAAAAGTATTGACACCCCTACAATTCTGTCAGATAATACTCAGTTTCTTCTTGAAAATGATTGCAAACGCAAATTCTTTGGTATTATTATCTTCATTTAATTTGTCTTAAATGAAAAAACACAAAAGAGAATGAAGCAAAAACTTAAACATTGATAATTTCACACAAAACTCCAAAAATGGGCCAGACAAAAGTATTGGCACCCTCAGCCTAATACTTGGTTGCACAACCTTTAGCCAAAATAACTGCGACCAACCGCTTCCGGTAACCATCAATGAGTTTCTTACAATGCTCTGCTGGAATTTTAGACCATTCTTCTTTGGCAAACTGCTCCAGGTCCCTGATATTTGAAGGGTGCCTTCTCCAAACTGCCATTTTTAGATCTCTCCGCAGGTGTTCTATGGGATTCAGGTCTGGACTCATTGCTGGCCACCTTAGAAGTCTCCAGTGCTTTCTCTCAAACCATTTTCTAGTGCTTTTTGAAGTGTGTTTTGGGTCATTGTCCTGCTGGAAGACCCATGACCTCTGAGGGAGACCCAGCTTTCTCACAGTGGGCCCTACATTATGCTGAAAAATTTGTTGGTAGTCTTCAGACTTCATAATGCCATGCACTCGGCCAAGCAGTCCAGTGCCAGAGGCAGCAAAGCAACCCCAAAACATCAGGGAACCTCCGCCATGTTTGACTGTAGGGACCGTGTTCTTTTCTTTGAATGCCTCTTTTTTTCTCCTGTAAACTCTATGTTGATGCCTTTGCCCAAAAAGCTCTACTTTTGTCTCATCTGACCAGAGAACATTCTTCCAAAACGTTTTAGGCTTTTTCAGGTAAGTTTTGGCAAACTCCAGCCAGGCTTTTTTATGTCTCGGGGTAAGAAGTGGGGTCTTCCTGGGTCTTCTACCATACAGTCTATTTTCATTCAGACGCCGACGGATAGTACGGGTTGACACTGTTGTACCCTCGGACTGCAGGGCAGATGGAACTTGTTTGGATGTTAGTCGAGGTTCTTTATCCAACGTCCGCACAATCTTGCGTTGAAATCTCTTGTCAATTTTTCTTTTCCGTCCACATCTAGGGAGGTTAGCCACAGTGTCATGGGCTTTAAACTTCTTGATGACACTGCGCACGGTAGACACAGGAACATTCAGGTCTTTGCAGATGGACTTGTAGCCTTGAGATTGCTCATGCTTCCTCACAATTTGGTTTCTCAAGTCCTCAGACAGTTCTTTGGTCTTCTTTCTTTCTCCATGCTCAATGTGGTACACACAAGGACACAGGACAGAGGTTGAGTCAACTTTAATCCATGTCAACTGGCTGCAAGTGTGATTTAGTTATTGCCAACACCTGTTAGGTGCCACAGGTAAGTTACAGGTGCTGTTAATTACACAAATTAGAGAAGCATCACATGATTTTTCTAACAGTGCCAATACTTTTGTCCACCCTCTTTTTTATGTTTGGTGTGGAATTATATCCAATTTGGCTTTAGGACAATTCTTTGTGTGTTTTTTCATTTAAGACAAATTAAATGAAGATAATAATACCAAAGAATTTGTGTTTGCAATCATTTTCAGGAAGAAACTGAGTATTATCTGACAGAGTTGCAGGGGTGTCAATACTTTTGGCCACAACTGTAGAGGCAGATGGTGGCTGTATAACACAGCTGACATCTGCCCAGTAAGAAGGAGGCTTAGATGCTGATCCTTTTTCACACAGCCCAGCTTGACATGTATATATACATCATGGATTGTGAAAGGGTCATATATTCCTCAAACTTTGATCTGAAGGGAATATATTGAATAAGTTGACATAGCCTGGACTTGGCACAAGCAGAGAAGCATCTATTTACAGCAGCTCTGTTTTAGGCCATACTATATGTAGGGGGTAGGAGCATCATAGTATAGGGACAGATTTTTGTTTTTTTTAACTAGAACAGAACAAGAAATATTGTCCTCTTTGGCTAACAGAAGAGATCACATAATAAACTACTGTAGAAGCCTAGTTATGAGTCCATGCTATGTATGAACACCACACATCTTTGTTTTAATCCTCTTTTCTTCACACCATTAGTGAAAGATGAATGGCGCACACAGCAGCCCAATAATCACTCAGAGATGACTGGGGAAAGCCCAATGCATTTACGATCTCTTAAAACAGGAGAACATTTTTGGCGCCATTTTGTCATCCCTATACTATTCAACAATTTAATTGCCTTTCTAGCTCCAATTTGGCACAGTATATGGGTATGAGTACAGATGTGTGTCTTTGTCATTTCAATGATTCCTCAGCAGCTCAGACCAAGGTTATGGTGGTGTGAATAAAAGTTTTAAAATAATTTTGGGAGGAGAAGCTGAAACAGCATTAAAATGTTTTATAGCCTTAGATAAAGTTGGCGCTAAGATAAAGAATATTCTAAAAACTATAAATTCTATAAACTCTTGCCGTATCAGAGTAACTGCTGAGGTGGTGTCACTCTGTGACGGTCTTAGGTAGGGGAGTTGGGGGCCTCAAACTTTCCCTGGAACTGGGACTCTAACTATCCCGGGTGTACCCTTGATGGTAGAAAGGCCTGAGTCTCTGACCTCACTATGCTCCTGTTAATCACTAGTCTGTTCCCTTCCCACCCCATGGAACCTGGGACAGAAATGCAATGTAAACAAGACACAAGACAAAACAGGGATAACAGAAACCCTCGATCATGAAAATGCACCAACAAACAATAGGAAGGAGGATAGGGACAGGGAGGAATACAGTAAACGGGAACAGGAGTTAAACACACACGTACAACAGAACACCTCCACAACAACTTCTCTCCAAACAATCAGCTTAAGCACACAGCATAGGAATACAAAAACGACGCTTCAATAGCAACAAAGATCTCTTATTCACTGCAGCAACTCCTAAGAGCAAGGAAGCAAAGCTTTCATTGGTAAGACAGACGGTATGGCCAGGTTTTAAAGGAAGAGTTAATGACCAGATCAGGAGCAGCTGAAATGGAGCTGCATGTTTCTGACCAGCACAGAAAGGTTTGGTAACCACTTCAGCACCAAAGGAACCCAAATTCATTTAATATGGGATCCAAAAACATAGGCAAAATGGAAGATCAACAATTCACAATACGCAGTGATGTTCTATCCCCGGAACTCCCAGGTTGGCATGACACACTTGTGACAGTTCCCCCCCTTCTATGAGGGGCCCCAAAACTCCCGTGGATTGGCCAAATGAAAGGACCATATCAACCTACTGTCATTACCTTCAGATGCCGGCACCCACATCCTCTCCTTCAGACCAGCAGCGAACCATACGGGAATCAATGATTTTTGCTACCTGAAATTCTAAATTGCTGTCACCAATAACTGGTGACAGCGATAAAGGTGATGGTTCCACAGGCGCAACATATTTTTTGAGCAAAGACTTATGAAAAATGTTATGGATATTGAGAGTCAGCAGAGACGAAAAGCTACAGGGTTGATTACAGCGACCACCTTATAAGGACCAATAAACCTAGGACCTAATTTCCAAGACGGAACTTTCAGTTTAGCATTTTTGATGGATAGCCATACAAACTCTTTCACCCCCAGGTCCAGACCTGACAATAGTTGTCAGACATATATTTGTATTTGTCTCCCATAATCTTTAAATTATTCTGAACCCCTCCCACACAGATGAGAGGGACGAAGGCAATTGTTCCTTCCATCAACCCCCGAAAAGACTCATCTTTACTGAAAGTACAGAATTGTGGATGGTAACCATATGCGCCAAAAAATGGTGACTTACCAATGGACTCACTAAAACAATTGTTTAATGCAAACACAGCCAGTGGTAGAAAAGAAAACCAATCCTCCTGGTTATCTGACACAAAACATCTGAGATAAGTCTTCAAAATTTGGTTTGTGTTCAGTCTGGCTATTAGTTTGAGGATGAAACGTCAAAGAAAAAGATAGATGCATACCTAGACAAGCACAAAACACTCTCCACAATTTAGATACAAATTAAGTCCCCCAATCTGACACCACATCGGAGGGAACCCCATGAAGCTTCACAATCTCAGTGATCAACACCTGAGCCAGTGTCTTGGCGTTAGGGAGATCAGGTAAAGCAATAAAGTACATCATTTTACTAAACGTACTCACCATAACTAAGATAACAGTTTTACCAGAGGATGAAGGAAGATCCGTAATGAAATCCATGGATAAATGAGTCCATGGTCGGTCAGGAATGGTCAAAGGCAAAAGAGCCCCAGACGGACGAATATGCAGAGTCTTGGAAAGTGCACAGACACAACATGAAGACAAAGTCAACTACATCCTTTCGCAACTTTGGCCCCCAAAAACGACAAGAAAGGAGGTGCAAAGTCCCCTTACTACCTGGGTGACTAGCCAGAGCCGAGTCATGATGTGTCTTCAAAATTTTAATCTTTTAATCTTTCAGACAGCTTGTAACAAAACTGACTCCAAAAAGCAGGTTCGTTTCATTGGGTGTCAGTGGCCCATCCACGGAACTCTGAGCAAAATTCCTCTGCCATCTGGTCTCCCTGCTGGAGGTTAAGTAGCATGGACTCAGCAAGGGAGACAGTCTGAATACTCATACACGAGACCTAGAGCCTCAAAAAAAAAAAAAACAACCAAACGGAGAGACAGCTGAGACTGAAGGTAATGAAAAGGCCTTGAGGAAGAGAAATAACAATCCCAACCCATTGATCCTCACTCCCAGATGAATGAGGATGAAGCCTAAAATACAGCTTGCAGGCTTCACAGAACACCATAAATTTATCCCGTGCCCCAGAAAACCTCTCCAGGAGGGCCACCTTAGGTTCCGGCTCAGCCTAACTACCCGCAAGTGTGCTGCTGAGAAACTCTAGATTGCATGTCTGACTCTTGAAGCGACAGGCCGTGCAATTGTTTTATAAAGACTACAATGGGATCCATACCAAGATGCAAAAGTGGGGCCAGTGAAAATGTCATGCTGTGACGGTCTTAGGTAGGGGAATAGGGCCCCAAACTGTCGCTGGAACTGAGACACTAACTATCCCTGTCCCGGAGGTACTCTTGATGTTTGAGAGGCCTAACCTCATTATGCTCCTGTTAATCCCTGGTCTGCCCCCCCTCACCCCATGGAGCCTGGGACAGAAATGCAATGTGAACAAGACACAAAAGACAAAATTGGGATAAAAGAAAGCCTCTATCATACAATAGCACCAACCAGCAATAGGAAGGAGGATAAGGACAGAGAGGAATAAACTAAATGTGAACAAGGACCAGGAGATAAACACACACGTACTACAGAACACCTCCACAACAACCTCTCTCCAAACACTTAGCTTAAGCACACAGCACAGGAAGACGACTCTCCAATAGCAATAACGAACTCCTATTTAACACAGAATCTTCTAAGCGTAAGGAAGCAGAGCTTTCACTGGCAAGACAGAGAGGGTCAGGCCAGGTTTTATAGGAAGAGTTAATGACCAGATCAGAAGCAGCTGAAATGGAGCTGCATGTTTCTGACCAGCATAGAAAGGGTCGTTAACCTCTTCAGCACCAAAGGAAACCAAATTAATTTAATATGGGATCCAAACACAGGCTATAGAAGATCTGCAGTTCACAATTCGCAGTGATCTCCTACCCCCAGAACTCCCTGGTTAGCGTGACACACTCATGACAGGTGATACCTGAAGTGATAACATCAGTCACCAGTGTGTTGCAGCCAATCGCTGCCCTCAGTGGGTCATAGGCTGTAAATATTCAAAAGTTGTCTCTAGGCTGCAGTTGTCAGGTGACTTATGTAGCTGGTGTCATCACTTCTGGATCCAAGGTAAACTACCAAAGTGGTGCCACAGGAGTTGACTACATGGAATAATTTGTTATTTATATAATTGTAGAACATCTTCTATCTTATGACACATTTAGTAAAATCCCTGAAAACCCTTTCAGTTAATGATTTACATCTGTGCTAGCAGAAATGCAAAAATTTCTACAAGGAAGAAGACGACTCAAGTCCAATTTGTCCAGACTGATGATCTCCTTATTGTGATCCATCTCAAAGAAATCCATAGTAAAAGTCAAATACTTTGTACACTGCAAATATATAAACACCTCAGGAAAGAAAATACATTGATTTCTTTAAGATAAACTAAGTGGCTCTTCCAAATCTCGAGCAAACCTCCACAAATTGGACAATTAACATAAATCAAGATTTCAGATGGTCAGAAAGAGTTTAATTATTTGGATCATCAATCTGAAAGGTCATGTGATCTCAGCCAAGCTGTGTCAATCAACCCTGTATTGCGGCACACAGAGACCCAACACTTCCATATACACTACCAGTGTTGTCTGCCGCAGTTTGGCGTTTGTTCGCTTCATAAAACGATTCTGTGATCAGTGATGACTTTATAGACCAAAATAGTAAATTTATTTAAATAATACATTTTTAATAGTTTAAACAAAGGGCATTAAAGTAAATAAATCACCAAATTTAACAATATAAACTGCATATATTAAGGTGAGTTTTCCGCACTATTTTATTTTTTTAATTTGTGCTTAAAGGGTTTTTCCCACACACAAAAGTTCACTTTAATCAATAGATCTTGGAACAATAATAACCAATTTACCAATTGGATATGTTTAAATAAAGTGTTTCTGTGTTGAGATAATCTTATACATGTGTCCCTGCTGTGTACCGTGTAATGGCTGTGTCCGACAATATAAGGAACATGGTCTGATCATATCACAGCTCCTGGGTAGGGGTGGAAGGAAAACAGGATATATAGAGATTACAGTATGGGGATCACAGTTGATTCTTTCTGTGAGGTAAAACATTTCCCTGCCTGTTTTTAAACAATATTTTACTTCAAAGAAAGAATCATTTCCGATCCCCTGTTGTAATGTCTATATACTCCTTTGCTTCCTCCCCTGCCCAGGATCTGTGGTATGATCAGACCATGTTCCTGTACGGTCAGACAGAGCCATTACACAGTACACAGCAGGGGCACAGTTATAAGATTATCTCAGCATGGGAACATTTTATTTAAAGGGAATCTGTCACCCCTTTTTTGAGATATCATATAATGTTATCATTCAATTGTGTGTCACATAAGGATTCTCTTAGTACTTTTGCTTCCCCCTGACCCCGCACCTTTCATGCATAAATACCTTTATTATATCAGTTCAGATGTATGTAAACTGCCACGTTTCGGTCCGATGGGCGGGGCTTATTCAACTGCTCCCCCCCTGTCTTGCTCTACACAAGAAGAAATGCGTAGAGCAAGACAGGGAGGGGGGGAGCAGGTGAATAAGCCCCGCCCAGCGGACCGGACAGCGGCAATTTACATACATCTGAACCGATATAAAAATGGTATTTATGCATGAAAGGTGTGGGGTCAGGTGGAAGCAAAAGTACTAAGAGAATCCTTATGTGACACATAATTGAATGATATCATTATATGATATCTCAAAAAAGGGGTGACAGATTCCCTTTAAATACATCCAATTGTGGAAATTATTATTATTCCAAGATCTAATGATTAAAACGAAGTTTTGTTTATGGGGAAACCCTTTTAGGAACAGAAAAGCAGGTAGTTCCTACCAACCTGCTTGTTCTACTCTGCTATGAATGGGTCACCGAGGAGGATGGCAGAAACAGGCTAAGACACCAGGAAACCAGAGAGGTTGGTAACTAAGCGGATTGCAGACCCCTGATCCAATCAACACAACTATCAGTAGCCGTGGAGCGTTCCTACGATGCCCTAGATGCCTCGTCACAGCCGGAGAACTAACTAAGCCTAAAGCCAGAAAGGTGAAATCTAAATTGCCCAGGAGCAGATCCCCAAAGGAATAGACAGCCCCCAAACATATATTGTCGGGGAGACAAGATGAGACACAAGCACAAGCAGAGAACAGACTGAGCAAACGGTGGGGCCCAAGCTGTCTAGACAGGACAGAAAAGATACTGTCTGCAATCACGCAAAAAACCCTAAAAAATCCAACACATATGATATACAAAAAACCTGAGGCCACACAACCTCAACACCGCTAGATCAGCACTCGGGTGTGAACTGGAAGCAAAGCAAAAGATACTAACATAACAGGGGACTGAACAAACTGACACAATGGACACAATGCTTTCCAAAATATGGAAACAAACTGGACTTCTCTGTCCGATACAATTCTCAGGAATCCCATGCAAACGAACCACTTGTTGTAAAAACAAGGGCACCAACTCAGAAGAAGATGGCAACTTTGGGAGTGGTACAAGATGGACCATCTTACAAAATCTATCACAGATCACCCAAATAACAGTCATTCTCTGAGCGACAGGGAGATTAGAAATAAAATCCATTGAGAAATGGGTCCATGGCCTCCTGGACACCGGCAGGGGCATCAACAAACCACTAGCATGAGAACAGGGCTTGGACTGAGAACAAGTCCCACAGGACTGCACAAAATTCCTGACATCACGAGACATGGCTGGCCACCAAAAAGACCGACTCACCAAACTTAAGGTACCAAAGATAACTGGATGACCAGCCAACGCGGAGCAATGAATTTCAGACATTACTCTTTTCCTCCACTGGTCAGGGACATACAATTTTCCCATAGGGCATCATTCAGGTTTATCCTCCTGAAATTCCTCCAGGGCGTGTCTCAAATCAAGAGAGATGGCGGAAAGAACTACACCCTCATTTAGAATGGTAGTAGGCTCGGTCACATCAAGAGAATGCGCAAAGAAACTCTTAGAAAGGGCGTCCGCCTTAACATTCTTAGTGCCCGGAAGAAAGGAGACCACAAAATTAAAACACGTGAAAAACAAGGCCCACCTAGCCTGTCTAGGATTCAAGTGATTGGCTGATTCAAGATAAATCAAATTCTTGTGATCGGTGAGGACCACAACTTGAAGTCTAGCTCCCTCCAACCAATGTCTCCACTCTTCAAATGCCCACTTCATGGCCAAAAATTCCCAATTCTCCACGTCATAGTTATGTTCAGATGGAGAAAATTTTCGAGAAAAGAAGGCACAGGGATTCATCTTAGAGGTTACCGGATCTCTTTGAGACAAAACGGCTCCTGCACCAATCTCAGAAGCATCTATTTCCACCTGAAATAGGAGTGAAACATCATGTTGCCGTAGAACCGGAGCAGAAGTGAATCTCTGCTTAAGCTCCTGAAATGCCGAGACTGCCTCTGGAGACCAACTCACATCAGCGCCCTTTTTGGTCAAATTCGTCAGAGGTTTAACAATACCAGAAAAATTACTTATAAATTTACGGTAGAAATTAGCAAAACCCAAAAACTTCTGAAGAGCCTTCAGTGAAGTGGGCTGAACCCAATCATAAATGGCCTGTACCTTGGCCAGGTCCATTTCAATAGCAGAAGGGGACAAAAAGTATGTTCATGATTAAGAGTGCCTAGTCACTTGAAACGCATAGATCGCATGCCTTGTATTTCATGCTGGCTTTTAAACCTCATTTCTATTGAGTGAATAAAGAATATTTTTCACTACATTGTGGAGCCGGACATTTTTCTTCATTATCTTGGACAAAAAGTATCCCAAAAACTAAATCCTCTGTACACCAAAAAGACATTTTGATCCCTTAACATACAGAGTATTTTCCCTCAAAATCTGGAACACAGTCCGATCAAAATATAGTTCATAAAAGATTGGAAGACGGAAGGGGCATTAGTGAGCCCAAAAGGCATCACCAGGTACTCAAAATGTCCCTCCGGAGTATTAAACGCCATCTTCATCCCCGTGCTTGATGCGAATAAGATTATATGCCCCCCTGAGGTCAAGTTTGGTAACCAACAAGCACTTTTAACTCTGGAAAATAAATCAGAAATCAGGGGTAACAGGTACTGATATTTAACAGTGATTTTGTTAAGGGAACAATAGTCAATACATGGCCTTAATGAGGCATCTTTTTTGGCCACAAAAAAAAACCAGCACCCAAAGGTGAAGAGGATGGTCTGATATGACCCTTCTCCAATGATTCCTTGATATAAGATCGCATAGCATCATGGGCGCCACGGTGGCTCAGTGGTTAGCGCTGCAGCCTTGCAGTGCTGGGGTCCTGGGTTCGAATCCCACCAAGGACAACATCTGCAAGGAGTTTGTATGTTCTCCCTGTGTTTGCGTGGGTTTCCTCCGGGCACTCCGGTTTCCTCCCACATTCTAAAGACATACTGATAGGGAATTTAGATTGTGAGCCTCATCATGCACTTACTCTCACTAAATACATCAGAAAAATCAGCCAAATAGTCAGGAACATCTTGAGACTGTGGAGAGGTGGAGAAAACAGGAGTGTCACTAAGAACACATTGACATCCCCAACTCACCAGAGAAACAAATTTCCAATCCAAAACAGGATTATGGTTTTGCAACCAAGGAAAACCCAGTACAATAATATTATGTAAATTGTGCAACACCAAAAATGTACAATTCTCTTGATGGTCTGGGGCGACCCGTATTATCGCCTGGGTTCAAAACTGGACTTTATTCTCCGCCAAAGGGGTAGCATCAATTCCCCTGAAGGGAATAGAGGTCCGCAGAGGAACCATGGGGAAACCACAACGTTTGACAAAGTCAAGATCCATCAGATTCAAGGCTGCTCCTGAATCAACAAAGGCCTTAGCAGAACATGTAGATCAAGGTAACTGCCAACAGGAACTTAGGCTGTACACTGCCAACGGCAAATGAGTGAGCAAAACGTTTTTCTCATTTAGGGCAGATAGAAATAACATGAGAGGTGTCCCCACAAAAGAAGCATAACTTATTACGCCTTCTAAACTCTTGACGTTGCGTCCTAGACAAAACCCTATCACATTGCATGGGTTCAGAAGTTTGTTCAAAAGGCAGCACCGCCTCTCGCGTACTTTTACGTTCACGTAAAGGTCAATCAATTTGAATGGATAATGACATGGAGTCGTTAAGACCAGAGGGGACAGGAAATCCCACCATAACATTTTTTACGGTTTCTGCCAGACCTTTCCGAAAGAGAGCTGCTAGGGCATCATCATTCCATTTAGTAAGGACCGCCCACTTTTGGAACTTCTGGCAATATAACTCCGCAGCATCCTGACCCTGGTTCAATGCCAGTAAGGTTTTCTCAGCTTGATCAATAGCATTAGGTTCATCATACAACAACCCCCGGGCCTGAAAAAACGCATATACATTAGCCAGAATAGGATCTCCAGGTGTCAGAGAAAAAGCCCAATCCTGGGGATCGACGAGCAGCAGGGAGATGACAATTTTAACGTGCTGCACCGAGCTCCCCGATGAATTAGGTTTCAAAGCAAGAAATAGTTTACAGTTATTCTTGAAATTCAAAAATTTTGACCGATCCCCCGAAAACACATCAGGAGTAGGGATCCTTGGTTCTACAGCAGATGATTGACCCCATGACGAAGGTACGCCGACACGCGCGTTGGGGGCTGGCACATCCCGGGAACCCTGCAACATATAGGTATTACACGCAGCATTGATTGTTTATTTTCATACTTTGTGTTTTTGTGCAACTTTTTTATAGTGATTCACTTCAGTTGTATGCACTTGAGCCACGTTTAATATGTTTTGTTGCACTATTCATCATTTTACACATATATATTGCTGCACAGCCGTTAATGCTGCACTATATTTTGCACTTTATTAATATAAATTTGGTTATATATTATAGCACGGTCACTTTATATATTTATAATTATTACATCTATATTATTATTATTTATTATTATATTGTATCTGTGTGTATATGTATTTTTATGTTACCATTTATTTTGGTCCCCGGTAGTGCCTTATCCATGGCATTGACCCCCTTTATACATATTTGATTTATTTATATATATGCTAATTATCAATAAAGTAATTTTGGACACTTTCTCGGTGGTTTTAGCAGACGATTGAGCAAGATAGGCGGAAATTCCCCGCACTTCAGCGGCGAGCTGCTCAACACGATCGACCAAATGCTTAGCCTCCATTAAGCCTCCTACGGCCCCAGAGAAAAAGAGAAAAAAATATTTAAAAAATTCTAACACTTTTTTTTACAATTTTTTCCTTCTTTTGAGTACCCTAGAGTCTACAGCTTGGCTGGTTATTCTGTTATGAATGGGTCACCGAGGAGGGTGGCAGGAACAGGCTAAGCCACCAGGAAACCAGAGAGGTTGGTAACTAAGCGGATTGCAAACCCCTGATCCAATCAACACAACTATCAGTAGCCGTGGAGTGTTCCTACGATGCCCTAGATGCCTCATCACAGCCGGAGAACTAACTAACAAGCTGTAACATATGAGCGGGCCCAGCACTGCCCCCAGCAGGGAGTACGCTAAACCCTTGCAACAAAGCTGAAAGAAAAAAAATGGCACAACCAGATTAGATGCAAAGGATTAGCAAAATAATCACTTAACTAAACCATCCAGATCAGGCAGGAGACAAAAGAACTCCAAATGCACAAGGAGGAAATCACCAGCAACCACTAAGGGAAGCCTGCTCAATTATATGCTCCCAGCCAGTAATCCCAGATTCCCAATTTTTGTCATCAGTTGGCAATCTTCCATCAATCTGGCCAGCTCCACTACTCCCAGTAACCACCAGAGGGAGCTCCGGCTCAGAAGTCCGAGCAAGGGAATTCACAACACTACCCAGCACCACTTCGGAGCAGTCACAGATTGCTCCTGCCAGCAATTCTGCAGCTTCACATCAGCAGAACAGCTCTTCCTCTTCTGGGCTGCTCTGTTGACAAGGATTTACTGCCAGCTTCACATTAATTGACAGCCGACTCCCCACAGTTAGGCCGTAGGGAGCAGTCATGTTCCATCAACTGAGCATAGAAAAAGAGAAGCAGCTGCTCCTGCTCTGTTGAGATAATGTCAACAGAATCCACAGAATCACTGACAGGAGCAATCTGTGACTGCTCTGAGCCAGAAGAGACTGGCAGTGGGCAGAGCAGGCAGGTAGCTTGTTAAATATTAGGCCCACAGCAAAAAAAAATTAAAAAAGTGGTAAAACTTGATAAGTGTAAAGTGTAAAGTAAAATATCTCTGAAATTGTCTGTTCATCCTATAAAAAACAAGGCCCCACTCAGCTCTGTTGGTGGAAAAATTAAAAAGTTATCTTTCTCAGGAAACGGCAGCGAATAAACAAAATAATTTTTCAAGAAAAGATTTTTTAGCCTGAAAAAGCAGTCAAACCTACAAAACCAATACAAATCTAGTAACTGCTGGAATTCTACTGACCAGAAGAAAAAATTATCTTCGTACTTCTACTCCATGATATTGAGAGGCTGCTGATTGGCTGCAGAATACACGGGACAATGTTAAAGGATCATTGAGAGACACAGTGGGGAAATCGCAGGAGCAGAAGAGGTCCAGGAAAAAATTATGTACTTATTTTCTGAACTAGATTAGAGCAATTAAATAGAGGTTGTCCAGTTTTGGACAACCCCTTTAAACAGGGGCGGACACAGACTGCAGAGGGCCCCTGTGCAAGAAATCTTCCCGCCCCCCCCCAATACTGCAACAAATTTAAAGGGAACCTGTCACCCTCCACAGGCGTTTTTAAGTAAAAGAGCCACCTTGTGCAGCACTAATGCTGCATCCTGTCAAGGAGGCTCTTTTATTTAGGGTACCTAGCACCGCAGAAATAATCGTTTTTTAAAATTGGTCAGACATACCTAATATTTGTAAGGCGGGCAGGTGTTTCCCCATCTGTCACAGACGCCTCACATCCATCACTCATGTATTCCTACATTGTGCCTCCGCCTCCAAATCTTTATTTTCAAATCCTGGCGCCTGTGCTATACTATGTATTCTTGGTTACCATCGCCCGTCGTCTGTCATGACGTCGGCGGCCAGAGATCCGGCCCCGCAGTCGCTTATGGTTCATTCACACTACGGGGCAGGAATCTTGGGCATGCGCAGTAGTTATCTGCGCCCGGAGACACAATGCAGGAATACATGAGTGATGTGGATATGAGGTATCTGTCAGATGGGGAAAGACCTGCCTCCCTGACAAATATCAGGTATGTCTGACCAATTTTAAAAACTATTATTTCTGCGGTGCAAGATACCCTAAATAAAAGAGCCACCTCGACAGAATGCAGCATTAGTGCTGCACAAGCTGGCTCTTTTACTTAAAAACGCCAGCGGTGGGGGTTACAGGTTCCCTTTAAGTAAACATAAAGGTTGTATGAGCACGGGACTATGGGATGGAGGATAATCATTATAATTTGTTATAACTAACCACTGTTAGATACTATGCCCGGGCAATGCCAGGCTCTTTAGGTAGTATATTTATGAACAGCATAGAATGAATTGAATTGCTATGCAAAGAAGCAGTGTTATCACTCACCAGTCTGCAAATGTTGGCTGTAATCCTGCTGTATGTGGAGGCAGAATGGGGTTTTAGGCCTGTAGTATAATGATCCCTGGCTTTAACTTATCAGCTTCCGCATATATATATATAGTGGTGTAGTAACCACTGAGACCGCTAGGGGGTGCTGTGTGGATGTCCCAGGAGAAAGGATAAATAGCAGAATACGGAATGGCCGTTATGTATCCCAAAGTGGGTGGCTTTGGGATGGAGACTTATGTGTTGTTCAGCAATGATATTGCTGAGGTGTTGTTTCAATGTGCAAGGGAGAAGTCTCCAGGTAACTAGAGAGAGGGGCGGCCTGGTTACCTACAAACCCACCCAGGGGGTGTGTTTAAAGCACTGTTGGAAAGAGTGTTTAAATGCTTGAAGGACCTGAGATGAGGTCAGAATCATGTGACCCGGTGAGCGTGGCTATGAACCATATAATGTGGCCAGGGTAGGTCACAGGTGGTGAATGCTGGGATCTGGTTAGTCCAGGGTGGAAGGTCCCATCTGAGTGAGATGGGGCTGCCTTCTGACAGCAAGTGAACGCTGTGTTAATGGCTGCACGTGCCTGAGAGTTCCCTGGAGGAATGGACGTCTGCCGCATGATGGTGAAGGAACCATGAGTGACCCTGACGTGGGTGAGATAACGCTGAGGCTGAAGAGCCTGTGTAATGGACATTTGCTTGACCTGTGTGATATAAGGATAACCAGAGTGAAGATATAATGGACGCTATGCTGTATTTGAACTTCATGTTGCTTCTATGGGTTTATGCTGCTGAATAAACCGCATGGACTATGTTATGGTTATTGAAAACACGGTGCCGGATGTGTTTTGTTCGCTGCCTAGCGAGGATCCCCTAACTGAATGACAGTGCTACCTCACATTTGGTGGAGAAGGCTATGGACAGTACTGTAGCCTGCAGTTGCTAAGGGCAACGCTGAGCCAGGAGGGCTGACAGTTGGGGAAGCCACTGCCCGGCTGTGGTTCTGGAACCGTGGGGCGGCCTAGTGAGTAAGGCACTGTCCAGATCGGTGAGCCCAGGGCGGCCGTTTCCCAATGAGGAAGAGACTTATAGGATACCTCTGCAGTAGAGGGGTCCGTGAACATGCGCGGACAGCAGGTGACGGTCGTGAAAACCGTGTTGTACTGACCGGGGTCAGTGAGAAGGAGACTGGTGATTGATAGGGTGCCTCTGTGGAGAAGAGGTATCCGAGGACCTGTGGGGCCGACACAGGTAACGGATAGGTGTTCGTGTTGTACTGACCTGGGTCAGTGAGAGAGACTGTGTACCTGGAGGGTTCAGTGAGCAAGGTCCTGAAGGGTCAGTGTTGGGAGATTCTAGGAGAGGAATCGGATCCCTGGAGCACGTGGTATGACCTTGGACCTGGTGAGGCGTGAGTGTTGGACGGTCTCAGGCAGAGATGGAACATCCTGAATAGCACACAGACAAGACACGTGAGTTTTGTGTGGTGTGTTGCTGTGGCCGGTGTGTTGGGAACCCTGGGAGGAGGGTCTCTCCCTGAATAGCACCCGTTGCGCCCTGTGTGTTGGACGGTCTCAGGAGAGGAGACGGAACGTCCTAAATAGCACACAGAAAGTGGGAGTCAAGAAGGTGACAAGTGGCTTACTGTAACTCGGTGGGGTTACGAAGGGGACAAGCGGCTTCCGGTAACTCAGCGGGGTTATGAAGGGGACAAGCGGCTTCCGGTGGATCGGCGGGTCCACGAAGACAGCGCCAGAAGGAACTGGTGTGGTGTCGGTGATCGGTGACAGGAGGAGCTGTGGTGGTGCCAGCAAGAACTTGTGTGGTATCGTCAAAAGAGACAAACTGTGTTGTGTGAACTGTGGTCTGAGAAGACCGGTAGAACGGACATGGGGAAATCCCGAAAAGGGGCGGTGGCCCAAATCGGGGAGGTAGCCCAAAAGTAGGTGGAGTCCCAGAAGGGGGCGGTAACCCAAATTGCGGTGGTAACCCAAAAAGAAGTGGAGTCCCAGAGGGGGGCAGTGACCCAAATTGGGGTGGTAACCCAAAAAGGGGTGGAGTCCCAGGAGGGGGCGGCGACCCAAATTGGGATGGTTCAGGAAATGGCAGCACTGGTTGCCTCAGTGGGTATGTCTGGGGAACCGCAGTGTGTCTGTATGAGTTTTGAGGAGTGCGGCATGTATTTTCCGGATAATGACGGGCCACAGGTGTGTACTGTGATGCTGCATCGGGAAGGAGTATCTGGTAGACTGGACTCAGAGAGTCAGGTGACTCTGACAGGAACTCTTCTCGTTTTGTCTCTGACCGAGAAAAACGCCAGGGTTCGCTGTAAACATGGGGTCTCAGTGAACTATGCAGTAGACCGAGTAATGTTCGAGGGGACCAAAGGTGGTGCGTGCCAAGGGGGCGGGATACCACGGGACTTAGTCTATGCCTTGGAGAAGGGCCGGGACTTTGTTTTGTCTGATGACATATGATCGAACTATGGAGACGATTCGACTGTGGGGCCAGCAGACACTGAGACAGTGACGGCTTCTGACGTGGACAGGTCAGAGGTAGAACTGACCAGATGAAAAAGTACATCTGCCCAACTTACGGACCTGACGTCTCGTGATATGACAGATGCTGGGCTGGGAGATGAGACGACTGGGGTAAAAACACAGTTAAACAGTAACGGGACGGTTCACTCGGCTGACGGGACTGACCCAGTGGTACCTTTTGACAATATAATCAAATAAGTAGTGGTTCAACACGTGCTGGCCAAAAGGGAACAAGATCATGAGATACAATTAATAAAAGACACAGTGGAAGAACATCTCGAACGAGAAACAGTCCTGAGACAAATGGCCAAGCACAGACGGGCTCGAGAAAGAAGTCTTGGAGCTCAGAGGCCACCTGTCCACCTGTCAAAGTGTGAACAAGAACCTCAAGGAAGAGATGGAGGAACTCAGAGGAGTAGTAAAAAGTCTTCTGCGGGAGAAGTTGGATGAAGAGTTACCACAGGTGAGCACAAGTGATAATAAGACAGAACTGCGAGTAGCCACCGTGGCAAAGGGTCATGAAGCGATCAAATCATGTGAAATTGGTGAGTTAAGAACTGAAGAAGACAGTCACCCGGTTGCGTCAACGGTAGTGAGGGAAGTGTCCGTGGTAAAGCTAGAGCCTTCGGTCCAGGAAGAGAGCAAGACCACGACCTTCCAGTCTGTGATTGATGTACCAGAAGACATGCAAGAAGCCTGTGCTGAGGAAGGTGTGCATGAGGCTTTCAATGAGGCGGTCAAAGCATGTAAGATGCGCTGGGCACCTGAGAACCGGCAATTGGTGATAGTATCAGCCAGAGAA
Organism: Dendrobates tinctorius; assembly: GCF_039654945.1. Taxonomy (NCBI): domain Eukaryota; kingdom Metazoa; phylum Chordata; class Amphibia; order Anura; family Dendrobatidae; genus Dendrobates; species Dendrobates tinctorius. The sequence goes on from NW_027361707.1 coordinate 53,392,765, forward strand.
GATACATCAAACCGAGTAACTGTCCTGAAGGAGATGTGTCTACAATGTCTCCACGCCAAACAGCTGGTCAGGCGGAGTAATGTGAAAGCTGCTCAATGCCTAGAGTTAGCAAGGGAGGCTATGGATCGGCTGGGTTTGCAGAAAGATGTGGTTCCGGTACCCAAAGCTCTGATTGGGAGAATCATTGGAAGATCCGGGAAGGTAATGCAAGACCTTGTGAATATCTCCGGTGTGGTGAGGGTGAGGATCCCGCCTGATGATGAAGACCAGGTATCCAGTGAAGGGGGTAGGATCCCCATCAAGGTGTTTGGCTCCGTGAAGAGCCTGAGAGACTTTCGGATGCTCGTAGAGTATCGAGTGGGGTACCTGCAAGAAACTGAGCAGTTGAGGCTGGACCGTCGGCGAATTAATAAAGAGGTATGGAATACCAGGTGGCAGCCGCCTTCAACCCAAGATGTAAGGACCCGAAGGGTTCCACCAAGAAGTGACAGGGCAGATGGGCGAAGAATGTCAGCAAGTGGTAGTTCGACTGGCAGGATGACGTTGAGAGACATTAGTTCCTGTGAGACGCTGAATGGGTCAGACCCAGGCCAGACAGCAGGCCCAACTAAGACTGATGACCGTACTAACCGGGGGAGCTGGTCGGGGAACGGAACAAACAAGAAGAGGAATGTGGTGAGTGGTGACCAAACAGAGTCTGATGACGCAGACAGACCGTGACTGGGGGGTCAAAGCCAATGACCGATATTCTGACCGCTGGAGGCGGGGGAGGTCTAAAGTAGGAACAAGGCCGTATGACAGATGGAGATGGTTCTCTCGACCTGTGGGGCAAGGTGTAGTGAGTGCCCGGTCGCGAGACCCTGATGTGATGTTATGTGTTCAACCCCACAAGTTTGAACAGAGGGGGGGAGGTATGTGGTGTAATAACCACTGAGTCCGCTAGGGGGCGCTGTGTGGATGTCCCAGGAGAAAGGATGAATGGCAGAATATGGAATGGCCGTTATGTATCCCAAAGTGGGTGACTTTGGGATGGAGACTTATGTGTTGTTCAGCAATGATATTGCTGAGGTGTGGTTTCAATGTGTAAGGGAGAAGTCTCCAGGTAACTAGAGAGATGGGCGGCCTGGTTACCTACAAACCCACCCAGGGGGTGTGTTTAAAGCACTGTTGGAAAGAGTGTGTAAATGCTTGAAGGACCTGTGATGAGGTCAGTCATGTGACCCGGTGGGCGTGGCTATGAACCATATAATGTGGCCAGGGTAGGTCACAGGTGGTGAATGCTGGGATCTGGTTGGTCCAGGGTGGAAGGTCCCATCTGAGTGAGATGGGGCTGCCTTCTGACAGCAAGTGAATGCTGTTTTAATGGCTGCACATGCCTGAGAGTTCCCTGGAGGGAATGGACGTCTGCCGCATGATGGTGAAGGAACCATGAGTGACCCTGACGTGGGTGAGATAACGCTGAGGCTGAAGAGCCTGTGTAATGGACATTTGCTTGACCTGTGTGATATAAGGATAACCAGAGTGAAGCTATAATGGACGCTATGCTGTATTTGAACTTCATGTTGCTTCTATGGGTTTATGCTGCTGAATAAACCGCATGGACTATGTTATGGTTATTGAAAACACGGTGCCGGATGTGTTTTGTTCGCTGCCTAGCGAGGATCCCCTAACTGAATGACAGTGCTACCTCACTATATATAAATATATATAGTAAGTAAGAGTCTTCACCATAGCGTATATATAGCATCAAGAACACAATTTGTCAAAGGACACTGTCCGCAGTGTTGGAGGAGGACACGATGATGGATCTGAAGCATTCCCTGAAGTGCCTCCATGGTTCCGTCACAATCTCCTCCTGAAATTACCTCATTTCCGGTCAGCTTCTAGCACGTCACTTCCGGTGGAACGTCACATGCGAATTTTAAAGTGCTCCGCCGTGTACTCCTGTGTCCGCGGGAAAAGTAAGCTCCCAGCCGGGGCAATGAGGCAGACTCTCTCTCAAAATCGGGACTGTCCCGCTGGGAGGTATGAATGCTCCCCACCATACACCTTGTACACATATGGCTCCACACACCACACCCACACACGATTCCGCTTTTTATGCCTCGTACACACACGGCTCCGCTCTGTACACCTTGCACACACACGGCACCACTCAGTACACACATGGCTCCACTCCGTAAAACTCGTACACATGCGGCTCTGCTCTGTACACCTTGTACACACGTGGCCACGTTCCGTAAACCTTGTACACACATGGTTCCGCTCCGTAAACTTTGCACACTTGCGGCTTTGCTCCATACACCTTGTACACATACAGTTCCACTCCATACACCTCGCACACATGCGGCTCCGCTCCTTACACACACGGCTCCGCTCTGTACACCTCGTACACACACAGCTCTGCTCCGTACACATCTCTGCTCCGTACACATCTCTGCTCCGTACACCTCGTACACGTGCGGCTCTGCTCCGTACATGTGCGGCTCTGCTCCTTACACCTCGTACACATGTGGCTCTGCTCCTTACACCTCGTACATGTGCGGCTCTGCTCCATGCAACTCGTACACGTGCGGTTCTGCTAAGTTCTTACAACTCGCACACATGCAGCTCCGCTCCGTACACCTCGCACACGCACTCCTCAACTCTGTACACCTCGCACACGTGTGGCTCTCCTCCATACACATACAGCTCCGCTCCGTACACCTCGTACACACGCGCGGCTCAGCTCCGTACACCTCGTACACACGCGCTGCTCGGCTCCGTACACCTCGTACACACGCGCTGCTCCGTACACCTCGTACACACGCACTGCTCAGCTCCATACACCTCGTAAAGTCCTGCATAAAACAAGGGCTAGGGCTGTGCACAGGGCCTGTAATGAGGTCACAGGAGGGGAGGAGTCAGGGGTCACATGATCAGGGGGGCCCTGACTCCTTCCTTCCCTCCTGTGACTTCATCAATTACAACAAGCCTCTTGCACAACCGCAGCACCAGCGTGCAGAGGCTAAATTGTAGGTGCTGCGGGTAGAGGAGCGCATAATGCCACGGCCCCCTGCTGCCTGCCGCTTGAGCAGCTGGCTCAACTCCAATCATTATATCTGCGCCCCTGCATGCCGTGCTGAAGGGGCCCCCTCTCCCCACTGCCTCCTGCAGCCTGCTCTCCTCTCCTCCTTGCAGCGCTCCACATGGCTAATTAGCCATGTGCGGTGCAGGAGGGGCCCCGTCTCCCCCGGGCCCTTGATCAATGCACGGGCGGTAGGTCCGCCCCTGATTTGGTCACTATGTGATGGTAATATGAGGTCTGCTTACAGCATGGTGATATTTCTCCCTTGTATGTAATATTATATGGTCACTGTGTGGTGGTAATATGTGGTCTGGTCACAGTGTGGTGGTATTTGTCCTTGTATGTGATATTATTCAGTCACTATGTGGTCGAATATGTAGTCCAATCATGGTGTGGCGGTATTTCTCTTGTATGTGGTATTATTAAAACTTCTTTTAATCAAAGAAGCCCTTTAATGCAAACTACCATAATTGTACATCCCAGTTATAGTCTATGCACAGTGGACGTGTAGGAGCCACCTCTTTTTTACAGTCGATGCTTCACTATAGCAGGATAATGGCTAACAGCTAGATGGACGAATGAGATCTGGAGCAGGACCTAGGCACATGACTCCCGATCTCCAATGGGAGATCGTCTCATGAGCATGCCCAGTATGAGCACGGAGGGACTTAGTCTCTGGAACGGTCTGCTGCAAAGTAATCTCCTCTGCAGTAGAAAGACAGCAGGAGACCGCAGAGTGTGAGGCTCTGGATTCCTGCAGAGCAGACGTAGAAACCTGACGCCTAACATTACCCCCCCTCCTAGGGCCCCCTCCTCTCTGAGTCTTCCAATCCACCACCCTGTGCCCATCAGAGGCATAGGCCTCAGACTCGTCCGAAGGCAAGTCTGATGTCCCGGTAGGTGACACGGAAAACCGGGACACGTGGAAGGTATCAGAGGCGGCAAGATCGCCAGTTTTAAGAAGGGACACGTGGGAGACAACGGGTGTGGCAAAACTGCCTGAAGCATAAGTTGAAGTGGGACGCCGCGGTGTGTCGGCGGACATCTCCACTCTCTGTTTAAGGAAGCTTACCCAAGCACACGAGGCGCATGCCTGAATATATTTTTTAATGTCCCGAGCCCTGTGCGGCCACCAACACGACCCCACCAGGAGTTTTGTGGTCTGCATGTAGCCACAGTGACCACCCGCCCTGGACGCATGTGCTCACGCAAGAACCTTCGGCCGAAGGCGAGGGGGGACAAAGGTCTTGGCCGGCGGCACAGAGTTTGGCCATTGCGGGGCCCCGTTATCCTGGTGAACAGAGTGCTGACAGTGGCAGCCGCAAGTGGAGCTTAGTGCCGGACGTGCTTCGATACTGGCGCAAGATACCTCCATGGGCTCTGGGTGTGAACACTCTGGCTCGGGTGATTCCAGAGGTTCAAAGTGGTTGGGAGCCGGAGTAACCTTCTGTCTGGATTGAGCACGCTCCAGCCCGCTCTCCGAAAAACGGAGATCAATACAGGTGGCAATCAGCTCCTCCAGACTTGCAGGAACCTCTCTGGTAGAAAGAGCATCCTTAACATGCTCAGCTAAACCTCTCCAAAACACAGGGATGAGGGCTTTGTCAGAACACTCCAGCTCGGAAGCCAGTGTCCGAAAACGAATGGCATACTGACTAACCGAGAGGGATCCCTGAGTCAAAGCAAGTAGCTGCAGAGAGGTGTCGTGCGTGACCTGTGGTCCCAGAAAGACCTGCTTAATAGCTATTAAAAACAGAGCAGCGGTCCAAACCTCTGGGTCACCACGCTCCCATAGTTGCGTTGCCCACTCCAAGGCTTTGCCCGACAGAAGGGAAACAATAAACCCCACCTTGGCCCGTTCCGTAGGGAATCGTGCAGCCAGTAACTTCAGCTGGATAGAGCACTGGCTGATGAAACCCCTACAGGAGGCGCCATTGCCAGAAAATTTATCGAGCAACGGGAGGCGGGTAACTGTCGGTGCATGGGAGGACGAGGACATACGAGAAACCGCCTCTGCGATCGCCTGTACAGCAGCCTCTGAAGACTTCGCCGCTGAGATAACGCTCTCAAGAGTAGCCAACCAGCCCTCTAGCAGGCGAATGCACTGTAGGAGTTGCTGCTGATCTGCCATTACTAGCCAGACCCTGGCGCTAGTATAATGTTAGGAACGGCGGAACGCACTAAATAAAAATAGTAATAAAGTGCGTTCGTCGCTCGGGGTCCACCATGCAGTAGATGATATGACTGCTGCTAGGTAATGATTGTTCCTTCCCGGGGAAAGACCTGGCTAGTCATTGCTTGCATTGAGAAACATGTGATGGTGTCTCCGCGGCTTGTGTTTTGCATGTTTTTGCATATTTCCCATAAGGGATGGGGGCATTGCTCTAGAATCACTGCGTTGAGAAACATGTGATGGTATCTCCGCAGTGTTGGATGTTGATCTCCATGAGTTCATTCATCCTCATTTTTCACAGTCTTTTACCAGGCATTGCTCCTACTAGCCAGTTTCCTACTCCACACTGATGAGGGGCAATACCCCGAAACAGCTGTCTGTGGATGGATACCATGTTTTGGCATAGGTGGTTTCCTTCATTGGAGAATGCCCTTCCCGTGGTTGTTCCTTCCCGGGGAAAGACCTGGCTAGTCATTGCTTGTGTTGAGAAATATGTGATGGTGTCTCTGCAGCTTGTGTTTTGCATGTTTTTGCATATTTCCCATAAGGGATGGGGGCATTGCTCTAGAATCACTGCGTTGAGAAACATGTGATGGTGTCTCCGCAGTGTTGGATGTTGATCTCCATGAGTTCATTCATCCTCAATTTTCACAATCTTTTACTAGGCATTGCTCCTACTAGCCAGTTTCCTACTCCACACTGATGAGGGGCAATACCCCGATGGAGCAATACCCCGATGTCTGTGGATGGATACCATGTTTTGGCATAGGTGGTTTTCTTCATTGGAGACTGCCCTTCCCGTGGTTGTTCCTTCCTGGGGAAAGACCTGGCTAGTCATTGCTTGCATTGAGAAACATGTGATGGTGTCTCCGCGGCTAGTGTTTTGCATGCTGCTAGGTAATGACAGAGGAGCAATATGGCGGTATAATGCGCACGGGTTCAACTTCACCCAAAGTGTGCAGAGCGGGCTCTGTTCACACACAGAGACACCGCAACAAAAACATACAAAAACGCTGTGCCTGTTAGTGTCACATTCCTCAGGTAAATGCACACACGGTATCAGGTCAGAGGAACAGGACCTAAGACAGAGGAACTGCGTCCGTCTAGACCTACCGTGTGTGCGGCGTCGCTACTGCGAACGCCAAGAAGGACTGCAACTGCAGCGCGGCGCAGGACACTGCCGCTCGACGACAAAGCTAGAAAGCAAGCGCAATGTCGGATGCTAGCATAGAGGTGCGGTGTGCACAGTGGCCTAAGGCTTGCCACAGACTGGCACGGACTGCTAAACTAATTCCCTATCCACATGCGTAATATCAGAGGGAAGGGGTGGGGTTTTATAATGAGTCAGTCACCAGAAACATACATCCATCACCATTCACACAGAGCAAGTATAGTCTATACTAGCGCATGGCCGAACGGTCATGCACGCTTTTTATAGCCGTGCGGGACCTTCCAGATCTCCGAGATGGACCAATGAGATCTGGAGCAGGACCTGGGCACATGACTCCCGATCTCCAATGGGAGATCGTCTCATGAGCATGCCCAGTATGAGCACAGAGGGACTTAGTCTCTGGAACGGTCTGCTGCAAAGTAATCTCCTCTGCAGTAGAAAGACAGCAGGAGACCGCAGAATATGAGACTCTGGATTCCTGCAGAGCAGACGCAGATACCTGACGCCTAACACCATGTGTGTACTGAGTGGTGCCGTGTGTGTGCAAGGTGTACAGAGCGGAGCTGTGTGTGTACGAGGCATAAAAAGCAGAACCATGTGTGTATGTGGTGTGTGGAGCCATATGGTACAAGGTGTATGGTGGGGAGCATTCATACCTCCCAGCGGGACAGTCCCAATTTTGAGAGAGAGTATGTCTCATTGCCCCGGCTGGGAGTTTACTTTTCCCGTGGACACAGGAGTACACGGTGGAGCCCCGAGGAGCACTTTAAAATTTGCACGTGACATTCCACCGGAAGTGACGTGCTAGAAGCTGACCGGAAATTAGGTAATTTCGGGAGGAGATTGTGACGGAACCATGGAGGCACTTTAGGGAATGCTTCAGATCCATCATCGTGTCCTCCTCCAACACTGCGGACAGTGTCCTTTGACAGATTGTGTTCTTGATGCTATATGCTATGGTCAAGACTCTTACCATATACAGTTGTGGCCAAAAGTATTGACACCCCTGCAGTTCTGTCAGATAATACTCAGTTTCTTCCTGAAAATGATTGCAAACACAAATTCTTTGGTATTATTATCTTCATTTAATTTGTCTTAAATGAAAAAACAAAAGAGAATGAAGCAAAAAGCAAAACATTGATCATTTCACACAAAACTCCAAAAATGGTCCAGACAAAATTATTGGCACCCTCAACCTAATACTTGCACAACCTTTAGCCAAAATAACTGCGACCTACCACTTCCGGTAACCATCAATGAGTTTCTTACAATGCTCTGCTGGAATTTTAGACCATTCTTCCTTGGCAAACTGCTCCAGGTCCCTGATATTAAAAGGGTGCCTTCTCCAAACTGCCATTTTTAGATCTCTCCGCAGGTGTTCTATGGGATTCAGGTCTGGGCTCACTGCTGGCCACCTTAGAAGTCTCCAGTGCTTTCTCTCAAACCATTTTCTAGTGCTTTTTGAAGTGTGTTTTGGGTTATTGTCCTGCTGGAAGACCCATGACCTCTGAGGGAGACCCAGCTTTCTCACACTGGGCCCTACATTATGCTGAAAAATTTGTTGGTAGTCTTCTGACATCATAATGCCATGCACACGGTCAAGCAGTCCAGTGCCAGAGGCAGCAAAGAAAGCCCAAAACATCAGGGAACCTCCGCCATGTTTGACTGTAGGGACCGTGTTCTTTTCTTTGAATGCCTCTTTTTTTCTCCTGTAAACTGTATGTTGATGCCTTTGCCCAAAAAGCTCTACTTTTGTCTCATCTGACCAGAGAACATTCTTCCAAAACGTTTTAGGCTTTTTCAGGTAAGTTTTGGCAAACTCCAGCCTGGCTTTTTTATGTCTCGGGGTAAGAAGTGGGGTCTTCCTGGGTCTCCTACCATACAGTCCCTTTTCATTCAGATGCCAACGGATAGTACGGGTTGACACTTTTGTACCCTCGGACTGCAAGGCCGCTTGAACTTGTTTGTATGTTAGTCGAAGTTCTTTATCCAACATCCGCACAATCTTGCGTTGAAATCTCTTGTCAATTTTTCTTTTCCGTCCACATCTAGGGAGGTTAGCCACAGTGCCATGGGCTTTAAACTTCTTGATGACACTGCGAACGGTAGACACAGGAACACTCAGGTCTTTGGAGATGGACTTGTAGCCTTGAGATTGCTCATGCTTCCTCACAATTTGGTTTCTCAAGTCCTCAGACAGTTCTTTGGTCTTCTTTCTTTTCTCCATGCTCAATGTGGTACACACAAGGACACAGGACAGAGGTTGAGTCAAGTTTAATCCATGTCAACTGGCTGCAAGTGTGATTTAGTTATTTGCAACACCTGTTACAGGTACTGTTAATTACACAAATTAGAGAAGCATCACATGATTTTTCGAACAGTGCCAATACTTTTGTCTACCCTCTTTTTTATGTTTGGTGTGGAGTTATATCCAATTTGACTTTAGGACAATTCTTTTTGTGGTTTTTCATTTAAGATAAATTAAATGAAGATAATAATACCAAAGAATTTGTGTTTGCAATCATTTTCAGGAAGAAACTGAGTACTATCTGACAGAATTGCAGGGGTGTCAATACTTTTGGCCACAACTGTATATTGTGTATGGCCACAATATATATACAGTATATATTTTATATATATATATATATATATATATATATATATATATATATATACACACGCGGAAGCTGATAAGTTAAAGCCAGGGATCATTATATTACAGGCCTAAAACCCCATTCTGCCTCCACATACAGCAGGATTACAGCCAACATTTGCAGACTGGTGAGTGATAACACTGCTTCTTTGCATTGTAATTCAATTCATTCTATGCTGTTCATAAATATACTACCTAAAGAGCCTGGTATTGCCCGGGCATAGTATCTAACAGTGGTTAGTTATAACAAATTATAATGATTATCCTCCATCCCATAGTCCCGTGCTCATACAACCTATATGTTTACTTAAAGGGAACCTGTCACCCCCCCCCTGCAGGCATTTTTAAGTAAAAGAGCCACCTTGTGCAGCACTAATGCTGCATTCTGTCAGGGTGGCTCTTTTATTTAGGGTATCTTGCACCACAGAAATAATAGTTTTTAAAATTGGTCAGACATACCTGATATTTGTCAGGGGGGCAGGTCTTTCCCCATCTGACAGATGCCTCATATCCACATCACTCATGTATTCCTGCATTGTGTCTCCGGGCGCAGATAACTACTGCGCATGCCCAAGATTCCTGACCCGCAGTGTGAATAAACAATAGGCGACTGCGGGGCCGGATCTCTGGCCGCCGACGTCATGACAGAGGACGGGCGACGGTAACCAAGAATACATATTATAGCACAGGCGCCAGGATTTGAAAATAAAGATTTGGAGGTGGAGGCACAATGTAGGAATACATGAGTGATGGATGTGAGGCGTCTGTGACAGATGGGGAAACACCTGCCCCCCTGACAAATATCAGGTATGTCTGACCAATTTTAAAAACGATTATTTCTGCGGTGCTAGGTACCCTAAATAAAACGGCCACCTTGACAATATGCAGCATTAGTACTGCACAAGGTGGCTCTTTTACTTAAAAACGCCTGCGGAGGGTGACAGGTTCCCTTCAAATTTGTTGCAGTATTGGGGGGGGCCCGGGAAGATTTCTTGCACAGGGGCCCTCTGCAGTCTGTGTCCGCCCCTGGACCAAATACTACAATACTAACAACACTGTTATTACCACCAGTGACATTATACACAGGAGTGTATAATGTACAGTATATTGTCAGTATACAGGTAATACAGTAATAAGTGAAATTATACACAAGCGCTCTATATATAGTGTGTAGTGTATACTTAATACAGTGATCACCAATGGTATTATAGAGTAAGTATAGATTGCCAGAGTGCACCACCAATATAATATATACAGTATTATCACTGTGCGGGTGCTACATAATGTAGACAAAAGGCAATATGGCACATAAAAAAAAAGTGAAAGAAAGAACTACATAGCAATGAGCACACCTGAAAATTCATCAAATGTGTACATAAATCATTATTGGGAAAAATAGACAAACATTAAAATCATTTAAAAATGGTGCATGCCAAAACCACAGCTCATCCGGCTTAAATAAACCAAATAAACCCCAATAATCACAATAATAATGTACAAAAAGGTACCACAATTGCATAGTACAGTCCCAGTATCAGAGACACTAAAATACAAAAATACAATCACAGTATGGATATATGATAAATTAATCCTTCTTCCACCAAAAAAATATTATCAAAACGTAGTTGTCACGATCCATTTTTGGATTTGTGGCAGCTCTGGTTCCACTCAGTTTAAAACTTTTTCCTTTTGGACCATCAGGGGTTAATGTCAGTTTTCCCCCCGCTGGCAATCTGGTGTTACTGCAGTGCTTCTGGGTCAGCTGATATAGGTGGTGACCACTCCCACCATCCTTTAAAAGGTCACCTGATGCATTAGCTGACTGTTGGTGATACAGTTCCTTTCTGGAGACCAACCTAGGAGACGCGGCTATCTGATGTCAGCCACGTCTGGTGTTTGGAGTGCAGTTGCTGTTGTTATCTGCGGTGTGGAGTCTAGCAGCGATGTACATAAGCTAAGCGTGGTGTTTTTGTTACCTTGTCCCTTTGGTGTTTGTTACTTCCCCCTGTGTGTGATATTCTGCAGAGGTGAGGCTAGTGCTCCTTGCCGGCCAGTGCACTAGCCAGGGCAGTAATAAGTGACAACTAGGGATGAGGTATCCTGACGGGGGGGAAGGACCCACATAGGGCATTAGGTGAGTGCAGGGATAGGCTCAGGTTGGAGCTCAGGTGGTGACCATCCCTCATTCCCTATTGGTAGGGCCTTCCCCTCTCTAATTCCATTTCCGTTGTGTTGTGCCATTAGCTGACCAACCATCCGTTGGGTCGAGTCACTCTGTGGCAGTAGTTATGCCAAGCATTCCAAGGATGTATCATGGAGTATATATCAAATCTCAAAAGAAAGTGCAGAGCTCAAGATAATAGTAAGAGTGGTAAAATTATATGCTCTCTGGATGGCATATTTGAAATGGTGAAAAATTGCCACAAGATACTACAGATCACATGAAAACCTCATGAACACGTATGTGTCCAATGGTATAGAAAAGACATTGTTATTCATGTGTGCCCCACTAGAGAGATAATGTGCTGTGGTGAAAAGCTCAATCCCACAGTGGGGCATAGAGCATTAGTGAGACTGTGGAAAAGATGGAATATACTTGCTGGCACCTAGAACCTAGATACCTTTCAAGCTGGGGAGAGTTAGGCAAGATAGCACAGCATGGTGAAGCAAGGGGAAAACCCACGAGTATCACTGTATCGAGCACAGTTTTTTCAGGAGACTTCCCTAACAGGACACCCCTTTTGTCCCCTCCCTTGGAAAACAGTCTCCTAAAAAGTAAATGATATTACAGCAGTAATGATGTCCTCAACTTGGCACCATAAACTAATAATGTGTATTCTTCATTGGCCCCCATACAGTAATTAAAGGGAACCTGACTGGTCCCTCATGCCCTCCAACCCAGCAGCAGTTACTCATTTATGAGTAAATTCTCTGCCTAACTATCCCTGTAAAATTTTTGTCTGTAAAAATGAGGTCTAAAAAAAGCATTTATATTGTTCCCGTTTCCTATGCTAATGAGGACTTTCACTAGTCGATGGGGCATTAGATACCCCTTACCTGTCAGCCCTCTTTCCCTGTTATCATGGGGTTCAGAAGCACACTGCGCATGATCGGAAGTTCAAAATATGGCTGGGGACTTAGGGGGCACAGCCAGGACCATGAGACCATAGACAGGGCCAAGGGACCTTGGGAGCACAGCCAATGCCAAGGGACATACAGGGCACAGTGAGGGCCAAGGGACCTAGGGGGCACAGCCAGGGTGAAGGGACATAAGGGCCCTAGCCAGGGCCAAGGGAAATAGGGACACTAGTCAGAGCCAATGGGCATATGGGTCCTACATCCCTTGGCCCTGTCTGTGCCCACTAGGTCTCTTGGACTGGCCTCCAGCACCATGCCGCATCCACAGTGACAGAAGGGAAAAAAAAGATCCCTCTTACCTGCCTGTGGTCTTAAGGCACCAGGCAGCATCCTCATCTTGCAGATCCAGTGCACTCATATTAAAATGGCCCCCCGACATAGCAGAGCCCAAGGAACCCAGGGGGCAGAGCCAACGCCAAAGGACCACAGCCAAGGCCAAGGGATCTAGGGGACACAGCCAGGGCCAAGGGACCTAGGGGGCACAGCCAGGGCCAAGGGACCAAGGGGGCACAGCCAGGGCCAAGGAACATAGCAGTCCGATTTCCCTTGGCCCTGTCTGTGCCCCATAGGTCCCTTGGTCTGGCCCCAGCATCATGCTGCATCCACAGTGACAGAACAGGGAGAAAAAAAAGAATCAAAGGATCCCTCTTACTTGCATGCACTCATGGGGCACCATATGGCATCCTCATCTTGCAGATCTGGTGCGTTCATGTCAAAATGGCCGCCGGCCTAACAGAGGCCGGCAGCTGACAAGAATGTGCCCGTCTGCAGTGTCGCATGACAGAAATGTCCCAACACCACTTGCTGGCAATTGCGTTTCATCATCATCCAACTCTTGCGACAGTAATTGCAATTGCATTTTCCCACCATCACTTTCTTGTGAGCATGGCTGCTTAAATATTTGGGCATGCTTGGAGATGGGCATGGTGAGAGGCCAGAATTTATAGATGGAAATGCAATCAGCTCTTTGGAGTGTCCAAGTGTGGAATCAAATGTCTCTGGGCACTCGGCATGGTGGGAGGAAGGAGGATCAGGGTGAGGATTATGTGGTCCAGAATCACGGCTACTGAGACTGGACCATGTGTTAGACAGGGTGGTGTCATGTCGGACACTGTTCACACCAGGGTGTCCGGCAGACAGCGGTAATACCCTATTTCACTACAGTATGCTCAGGGACTTTGTTGGGTATTCTGTTCCAGTCGGGATAGGGTTAACCAGGTTGTCATGCTGGCTGAGGGCTGGGCCACGCCCTTGGTCTTTAAATAGTCCGTCCTGACTATGGGCGTCGCCGACTATAGCTTTTGCCTAGTGCTAGCAATACCGGTCAGCAGTGGTGGTTTTGGAGCGTCTGATATCTGGTGCAGTATATCTCTCAGTTGTTCTTTCTCCTATCTGTTACATATATATATATTTGGTTTCCCTTGCACATTATTGTATTCCCTTGTGTATTAACGGTGTGGTGTTTCTTTTACCCCTGTCCATACGTATTTGTGGGGTCTGGTGTCTGGTCCCCTCACTGGGTGGAGGGTGGTGGGTTCAGCTTAGGGCTGGACAGGAGACAGGGACAGGGTGGAGGCCCAGGCAGGCACACCTTCAGTGTAAACCCTGGGTTGAGGGACAGACAGGGTTTTCCCTAGTCTGAGGGACACTGCAGGGGTCCCGGGGTTTTAGCCCAAAGTAACCTAGGCATACCATGACATTATAGTCGGCCCAAATACTAAAGTAAAAAAAAAAAAAAAAAGAGTATAGATAGGGACTATAGGGGTTACTTACTATGGATCCTATACTTTCCCTAACCAAGCAGCTGGAGGCTCTATCCATACAGGTCACTGAACTTAGGGGGGCGGTCCAGCAACAAGGCCTGTCAGCTCCTGCGGTACCTGCTGAGGCTGCAGCCAGGGCAGCTGAACCCAAGTTTCCCCTTCCTGAACGATTTGCTGGTGATCGTGGTAAGTTCACGGTTTTTCGTGAATCATGCAAATTGTATTTCCGTATGCGTCCACATTCCTCAGGTAATGAGGCTCAATGCGTGGGCTTGGTGATTTCTTTGCTGAGTGGTGATCCACAGGCTTGGGCCTTTTCACTCCCTTCTGACTCACCGGCATTTGAGTCTGTAGATTTTTTTTTCTCTGCTCTGGGTTTGATCTATGACGATCCGGATAGATTAAACTTAGCAGAGTCTAAGATACGCTCACTACTACAGGGTGAGCGACCAGCTGAGGATTACTGCACGGAATTCCGGCGCTGGGCGGTGGACACGCAGTGGAATGACCCTGCGCTTAGAAGTCAATTTTTGCATGGGGTTTCTGGAAGGGTTAAACAGACTCTCTTAATGTACGAGACTCCCGCCTCTCTGGAGGCTGCGATGGCACTTGTAGTACGCATAGACCGCCGTCTCCGTCAGTGGGCGCTGGTTTCGTTGCCTCCGGGAGGTGGGGGAGTTGTGAGGTTGCCTCGGGTGAATCCGTGGAACCCATGCAGATCGCTGGTATAGCACAGTCACAGGCAGGGGGTTTGTTTTTTTTGTGGCAAAGGAGGACATTTTATTAACGCTTGCCCCCTGGTACCTAAGAAGGGCGCGCCGGCGGAAAACTGATAGGCTCAGAGGGTTTGGAGGAGTCTAGTCTGAGCCTTTGTGTATCCTCCGTCATGGTTTCCCAGTGTATGCTCCCTGCTAGGGTAGCACTTGGGGGGCAAATGCTCTCTATTACAGTGTTTGTTGATAGTGGCTCAGCTGCCAATCTCATTGATGAGAAGTTCGCGCATACAGCGGGATTTCCGGTGGAGAAATTGCCGAACCCCATCCGGGTGGTTACCATCAATGCTTCCCCGTTGTCTCAAGGGGAGATCACAGAGTGTGTGTTGGATATACAACTCCACATTGGAGTATTACACTCAGAGCGGGTAACTTGTAAGGTGCTTAGTAACTTACCGGCTCAGATGGTTCTGGGTTTTCCATGGTTGTCAATGCATAATCCTGTTATTGATTGGAAGACCCAGGACATAATTCAGTGGAGCAGGGAGTGTCAGGAGAGGTGCCTGGCTACATGTATTTCCGCTTTGACTCCCAGTATCCCGGAGCCGTTGCTGGACTATGCGGATGTATTTTCTGAGAAAGGTTGTTCAGAACTACCACCGCATCGCCCCTATGACTGTGCTATTAGGTTGAAACCAGGGGCCAAGTTACCTAAAGCTAGAATGTTTAATATCTCAGGTCCCGAGAGGCTAGCTCTCAAGGAGTACATTGCGGATAGTCTGAGCAAGGGTCATATTAGACCTTCCTCTTCTCCTCTGGCTGCTGGCTTCTTATTTGTTAAAAAGAAGGATGGCGGTTTACGCCCGTGTCTGGATTTCAGAGAACTCAACCAGATTACGGTTCGTGATCCTTACCCTATGCCACTTATACCCGATTTGTTCAACCAAGTGGTTGGTGCCAAGTGGTTCTCCAAACTGGACCTCAGGGGGGCGTACAATCTTATAAGAGTCCGTCGGGGGGATGAGTGGAAGACGGCATTCAATACCCCTGAGGGTCACTTTGAGAGTTTGGTAATGCCGTTTGGGTTGACTATGGCACCGGCGGTCTTTCAACATTTCAAAAATGATGTCTTCTCTCATTTGTTGGGGATATTTGTTATAATTTATCTAGACGACATCCTCATTTTCTCTCGCGACCATGATACACATATAGAGCATGTTAGACAGGTCCTGCAGTTGCTCAGAGAGAACAGGCTCTATGTCAAGCTTGAAAAATGTGTGTTTGTCGTACAGGAGCTACCGTTCTTGGGTTATATAATCTCCGCCTCAGGGTTTAAGATGAACACCGCTAAGGTGCAGGCGGTACTACATTGGGATCGGCCTGATAATCTTAAGGCGCTTCAGCGATTTCTTGGCTTCTCCAATTACTATAGGAAATTTATTAAGAATTTCTCTATGATTGCCAAACCACTTACTGACATGATTAAGAAGGGTACCGACTTTTCTGACTGGTCTGAGCCTGCGGTACAGGCGTTTGAATTCCTCAAGAATAGTTTTGCCTCAGCGCCCATTCTGGTGCAGCCCGATGTCTCCTTACCGTTTGTCGTGGAGGTGGATGCGTCGGAGGTTGGAGTGGGGGCTGTACTGTCTCAGGGCCCATCTTGGGCCAAGTTGCATCCGTGTGCCTACTTCTCCAAGAAGCTGTCGCCTGCGGAGCGTAATTATGATATTGGCAACAGGGAATTGTTGGCCATCAAATTGGCATTTGAGGAGTGGCGACACTTCTTGGAGGGGGCTGTTCATCAGATTACTGTGATAACCGACCATAAGAATTTGCTTTATTTAGAATCTGCTAAGCGCCTGTCCTCCAGACAGGCTCGCTGGGCATTAATCTTCACCCGGTTCAACTTCATTGTTACCTATCGACCTGGTTCGAAGAATATTAAGGCAGACGCTTTATCCAGGTGTTTTCCTGGTGGAGAGTTATGTGAAGAGCCGGTGCCTATTCTCCAAAAGGGTGTGGTGGTATCTGCCATTACGACAGAAATTGAGGCAGAGATTGCGGAGGCTCAGGAGGAGGTACCGCCGGGGTTGCCTGCTAATAAATCTTTTGTGCCACTACATCTACGCTCTAGAGTGTTAGGCGAACATCACGACACGGTACTGGCAGGTCATCCAGGGGTTAAGAGCACTCTGGAACTGGTATCGCGTCATTTTTGGTGGCCTAAAATCCGGCAGGATGTGGCCTCATATGTGTCTGCCTGTACCACGTGCGCACGGGCCAAGACTCCTCGTTCCCGTCCCGCTGGTAGGTTGCAGCCTCTCGGGGTGCCCAGTAAGCCATGGATTGAGATTTCCATGGATTTTATTACTGACTTGCCCGCCTCGGCGGGGAACTCGGTCATTTTGGTAATTGTTGATAGGTTCTCCAAAATGTCACATTTCGTTGCTTTACCATCTTTGCCCAATGCTAAGACTCTTGCTCAGATATTTATTTGCGAGGTGGTCAGACTTCATGGTGTCCCGTCTGACATTGTGTCTGATCGAGGTACGCAGTTTGTGGCAAAGTTTTGGAGAGCTTTTTGTTCTCGCCTTGGAATCAAATTATCTAATTCATCGGCTTTCCACCCTCAGTCGAATGGGCAGACTGAGCGGATGAACCAAAACCTGGAGCAATACTTGCGCTGCTTTGTTTCCGACAATCAGGAAGAGTGGTCAGCGTTTCTTCCTCTGGCAGAATTCGCAATAAACAACCATTGCCAGGAATCGTCTGGGGAATCTCCTTTTTTTTGTGTGTATGGTCAACATCCTCAATTTTGTACCTTGCGTCAGGGGTGCTCGGTTGGCGTCCCAGAGGAGGACCAGTTGGGAGCTCAATTGTCGTCTGTTTGGAGGAGAGTCAAGCAGCACTTGTTGAAGGTGGGTTCCAGGTACAAACGGGTGGCTGACTGCAGACGTGTGCCAGGTCCGGACCTGTGTGTGGGTGATTGGGTGTGGTTATCTACAAGGAACATCAAGCTCAAGATACCATCACTTAAGTTGGGTCCCAGGTTCATTGGCCCATTTAGGATCTCCGCAGTGATCAACCCTGTGGCATTTCGTTTGGAGTTGCCGGCTGTGTATAAGATTCATAATGTGTTTCACAAAGCATTGCTAAAAAAGGTCGTGGGTTTGGTGGATGGTTCTCCCGGGCCACCACCTCCCGTCTTGGTGGATGGCGCGTTGGAATTTGAGGTCTCCAAAGTGGTGGACTCTAGGGTTGTGCGTCGCACTCTACAGTACCTGATCCACTGGCGTGGCTATGGTCCTGAGGAGAGGACATGGGTGCCGGCCTCAGACATTCATGCTGATCGACTGGTTACTATGTTCCATCGTCGCCATCCGAACAAGCCAGGTCCTCGGCATGGTGAGGTTCCGGAGGTCCCTCGTAGAAGGCGGGGTACTGTCATGTCGGACACTGTTCACACCAGGGTGTCCGGCAGACAGCGGTAATACCCTATTCCACTACAGTATGCTCAGGGACTTTGTTGGGTATTCTGTTCCAGTCGGGATAGGGTTAACCAGGTTGTCATGCTGGCTGAGGGCTGGGCCACGCCCTTGGTCTTTAAATAGTCCGTCCTGACTATGGGCGTCGCCGACTATAGCTTTTGCCTAGTGCTAGCAATACCGGTCAGCAGTGGTGGTTTTGGAGCGTCTGATATCTGGTGCAGTATATCTCTCAGTTGTTCTTTCTCCTATCTGTTACATATATATATATATTTGGTTTCCCTTGCACATTATTGTATTCCCTTGTGTATTAACGGTGTGGTGTTTCTTTTACCCCTGTCCATACATATTTGTGGGGTCTGGTGTCTGGTCCCCTCACTGGGTGGAGGGTGGTGTGTTCAGCTTAGGGCTGGACAGGAGACAGGGACAGGGTGGAGGCCCAGGCAGGCACACCTTCAGTGTAAACCCTGGGTTGAGGGACAGACAGGGTTTTCCCTAGTCTGAGGGACACTGCAGGGGTCCCGGGGTTTTAGCCTAAAGTAACCTAGGCATACCATGACAGGTGGTGCTGGCAAACTGACTGGAAGCATTATCTGCTATCCATGCAACAACCTTTCCACATTGGTCTGGCTTCAGAGTGGTGTTCCACACCCCTAACAAAGTAGGGCAGGAAGCTAGATCGACATGATGTGTGTGTTTGATGTGCTCCCGCAACAGGCACTGATTTACCTTGCCGACGTCCTCGGTCTCTGCGCTCACCATTAGCATCATGTCCACTTCCCCATCCCTTACCACGCGCCTTGCTCATTTTAAATTACATATGATATATCCCTGTTCAGAGAATGCAGCATAGTATTACAATGCCAACAAAATTTGTCCACTACTGATGGACATATAAGACCTGTAGCATCAATATAGCAATGCTATTTGAAACCAAATTTTTTTGTGTGTGTTTTGCGGCTCAAATCTTTAATGATAAATTCCATATAAAATGACACTGCTGAAAGAAATTGCAGTATTACAATGCCAGCAAAATGCGTCAACTTCAGATGGATGTATAAGACTGAAGTATCAATATAGTAATGCGATTTTTTTTTAACAAACTTTTTTTGGAGGGGGCTTTTGAGGCCCACTCTAGCATGATAAATGCCATATATAAAATGTCACAAAAAAAGGCTGTATTACAATGGCAGCCAAATTTGCACACCTCAGATGAACGTATGAGACTGCAGTATAAATATAGCAATGCAAAATATATTTTTTTGGGGGTCGGTTGAGGTTCAACTATAGCACGTTAAATCCCATATAAAATTTCACTGCTCCAAAAAATTGCAGTATTACAGTGGCGGCAAATTTGTCAATTGAGATGGATGAATGAGACTGCAGTATCAATATAGCAATGTTATTGAGATCCAACTAAGTCTGGCAGTATACTTTTGAGGCACAACTGCCGCAGAAAAAATGATGTATAATATTTGAGTGCTCAGAATAATTAGCAGGATTAAGAACAAAAACAATTATTAGCCCTGATAAGGGGTTTTGGTATCAGTTGCAGGCTACATAAAGGACTTGCAATTCACCCTACCTGTCATACACGATCCCTTCAGCACAATCGCTCTATAAATTCTGCTAACCTAATCAGAGCACCACACAAAGATCCCCCCACAGGCCGCCCCGGAGCATGAGCATATTATTAACTCAAAACTGAAAATAAAGATTAAACAACCACAAGATGGATTTCATCAACTGATTATCATTTTAATCAGTATAATGGCGTCAACCTGACACTGTCTGTAGGTGTCACAGAGTGACTGACCAGTGTGACACGACCCAACGGTTGGTCAGTCACCAATCGGCACAACAACTCAACGCCAATGGAATAGGGGAGAGGAAGGCCCTGACAATAGGGCATCAGGGACGGTCACCTTCTGAGCTCCATCTTGAGCTTGTCCCTGTTCTCACCTAACACCCTATGCAGGCTGGCAAGGAGCAGTAGCCTTTGCCACTGTAGATAATACACACAGGGGAAAGTGACAAACACCAAAAGGGACTAGGAGAAAAAACACCACACTTAGCTTATATGCACCATTGCAAAGCTCCACGCCGCAGATATCAACAGCAACAGGACTCTTAACACCAAAATGTGGCTGGCACCAGTGAGCTGTTTCTGCTAAACTGGTCTCCAGAAAGGACCTGTATCACCAACAGTCAGCTGATGCATCAAGTGACCTTGTGAAGGATGGTGGGAGTGGTCACCACCCACATCAGCAAACCCAGCAGCAATGCAATTACACCAGCAGGCCAGCTGGGGAAAAAACTGACATTAACCCCCAATGGCCTGAAAGGAAAAAAGTTTTAATCTGAGAAGCCAAATCCAAAAATGGATCGTGACAGTAGGCTACACTGAAGAATCCTGCTGACTGGTTCTCTTTAACCCCTTAACGTCCAATGACGGATATATCCGACATTAGACGCCTCCCTCTGTTTGGTGCGGGCTCCGGCGATGATCCCACACCTTTTCTGGCACATGACAGCTGATCTAATCATGTGCCCCTAACAGCCACGGGTGGAATCACGATCCACACACATGCGGCCGTTAACATGTTAAATGCCGCTGTCAAACTCTGACAGTAGCATTTAACATTCACGTGCAGAAAGTGCATCATTAACCCCCGGCCATTGGTGCCCGGGTCATATGACTGCGGGTCTCCGATGGGTTGGCATGACAACAGGAGATTCTTGTGGTTGTGATAGCCGGATATCTATGAGTGCAACCCAGCGGTTGGCGCTCATAGCAAGTGAGCATTTCTGCTATGCAGAGCAGGGCTGCAGCTTCTCATCTCCCATGGAGACTATTAAAGCAAGTAAAAAAGAAAGTTTTTAAAAATATTTAAAAAATATAAATGTTCAAATCACTCCCCATTCGCCCCATTCAAAATAAAACAATAATAAAAAAAAATCAAATATACACATATTTGGTATCGCCGCGTTTAGGATCGCCCAATCTATCAACATGTAAAAAGAATTAATCTGATCTATTAACGGCGTAGTGAGAAAAATAATCAAAATGCCAGAATTACGTTTTTTTGGTCGCTGCAACATTGCTATAAAATTCAATAATGGGCGATGAAAAGATCATATCTACACCAAAATGGTATCAATAAAATGTCAGATAGGCGTGCAAAAAATAAGCCCTCACCCAACCGAAGATCCCGAAAAATGGAGACACTACGGAAAATGGCTTTTTTTTTTTTTAACAAACTTTGCTTTTTTTCACCACTTAAATAAAAAAGAACCAATACATATGTGGTGTCTATGAACTCACAATGACCTGAAGAATCATAGTGGCAGGTCAGTTTTAGCATTTAGAGAACATGGTAAAAAAAAATCCAAAAAACAATTGTGGAATTGCACTTTTTTTTGCAATTTCACCACACTTGGAATTTTTTTCCCATTTTCCTGTGCATATTATGGTAAAATCAATGGAACCATTCAAAAGTACAACTCGTCCTGCAAAAAAAAGCCCTCAAATGGCCATATTGCCGGAAAAATAAAAAAGTTATGGCTATGGGAAGAAGGGGAGCAAAAAATGGAAATGCAAAAATGGAAACACCCCTGGTCCTTAAGGGGTTAATACTGATTATGATTAGCCTTAAGAAGGACTGTTGTTTTACTTCACAGAAATATAAATGTGGTTGAATAGCTGGCTAACACGTAACTACAATTCTGTCCCTCTCTCACCAGCACCTCTCCCTAAGCAGCCTGTGTCCAGGGTACAGTGTGCCGAGCGTGTCATCACAGGTCTTATATAGACCTAATGATGCTATGTGGCCAGTCATTGGCTGTCTAAAAAGCACCAAACATGTGGGGTGAGGACTCAAGCTCCCACTCGAGCATTAAAAAAATACTCACCTAGTAATGAGAATCTCAAGCACAGTGATGCTCAAGCGTGTGACAAGTAGTGATGAGCACACTCACTCATCACTAGTTTAGTATGAAATTGTTTCCAATTTGCCTTTTTTGTGCTATTTCAATACATACAAAGGAAATAAACATGTGTATAACAAAACATGTATAATTGCAAGAATTTTCTGGGAGAAACACTTAATTTTCACTTTCGGCCATGACTGTAGCTCTCACAATACGTTGATGCAAATAAAATATTTTTGTAAAACAAAAAGCATGGGTGTTTGTCAATCTGTCATGTGCATGACAGCGCGGCAAACACTGCTTCTGATCAGAGGTAAAATCATTACCGCTGGTCAAACAGCCACGTTTCCCACAATGTCAAATAACAGAGTGAGCACACAGCTGTGCTCGGAGGTATAAAGATTACCTCCAGTCACTGGAGCAGGTTGATGGGATTACTGCTCCCATCAGCTTACGCCTGTTGCCGCTAATAAAAGCGAAAGCAGACGGTGGCTGATGGGAGTATTCATCATCCAGTGCCTGCGCTCTACATAAATAATTTAAAAAAAAATGCTTGGGTTACTTTGTATTTTTGATAACCAGCCAGGTAAAACTGGCAGCTGGGGGCTGCAATCCTCAGCTGTCAGAGTTACCAAGGTTGGTTATCAAGAATAGAGGGGTCCCCATGCTGTTTTTTTAATTATTTAAATAATTAAAAAAAACGGGGTGGTGTCCCCTCAATTTTTACAACCAACCTTGCTAAAGCAGACAGCTGGGGGCTGGAATTCTCAAGCAGGTAAGCTTGAAAAATAGCAGCCCACGGTTTATCCGGTTGCTTTGCCTGGTTCTTCCCACTTGCCCTGTAGCTGTGTCAAGTGGGGTTCATATTTGTGGGGTTAATGTCACCTTTTTATTGTCTGATGACATCAAGCCCACGGATTAGTAATGGAGAGGTGTCTAAAAGACAGCGCTCTATTACTAATCCTATAGTTGTATTGAAAATAAAGACACGACCAGAATAGTCTTTTATTTGAAATAAAAACAAAACACACTTTTCCTTTTTAATTTAAAAAAAGACAAAACACAATAATACTCACCTAATGCCCATTCCATTGAATCCCTTGTCTCCTGTAAGAAAACAAAAATATAAAAAAAACATATCCCTCACCTGTCCAACGTTCTATCCCACGCCGTAATGCATGTCTGGGGATAAAATTTTTTAACCTGGATGGTGCCAAGATACGACTGTCCAGACTGAAAAAACACTAATAAATGAGTTGCTGAGAGAATAGCCTCAGTGATGTCATCGAGGTTACAACAGGTCACTGAGGCTGCGTTCCCAGCTGGGCTGAACTGTGCAAAGGTGAATTCAACGTAGTTCACTGGGAGAATTTCACTGCTATTAACTTGAACTGTTGAGAACTCTCCTCTCACCTCTTGTTCAGCCTGGCTGGGTACCCAGCCTCAGTGACCGTTGGTAACCTTGATGAGTTCACCTCTGCTCACTGATGCTGCACTCCCAGAAGCTCATTCATCAGTGGTTCTTAGCCAGAACGGTCGTATCTTGGCACCGTTCAGGTTGAGAACTAGTAATCCCCAGACATGGATTATGGCGTGGGACGGAACGTCGGACAGGTGAGGGATATTGTTGTTGTTTTTTTAATTTCCATGACTCCTTACCAGCCTGAGAATACCAGCCCTCAACTGTCTGCTTTAGCAAGGCTGGTTATCAAAAATGGGGGACACACACCATTTTTTTAATTTATTTAACTAATTAAAAAAACAGCATGGGGATTCCTCTATTCTTGATAACCAGCCTTGGTAACAGCTGTCAGTTTTGCCTGGCTGGTTATCAAATATACAGGGGAACCCACTCAGTTTTTTTTTTAAATTATTTATTTAGAGCGTAGGCTCCGGCTGATGAATACTCCCATCAGACGCCACCTACTCTCATTGTTATTAGCGGCAGCAGACATAGGCTGATGAGAGCAGTAGTCCCATCAGCCGGCGCTAGTGATGGGAGGTAAACTTTATACTTCCGACCACAGCTGGGAACTGTGGCTGTCTGACTAATGATTTTACCGCCAATCAGAAGCAGTGTTTGCCTGGCTGTCATTCCCATGACAGCGTGGCAAACACTGGTTGATCGGGCCTCTCATTCAAGTGAATGGGGTTCGGGTTTGGGTACTGTTCTGGCACTCGAACCCAAACTTTTTTAATTGTTCGTTGAACCCGCCGGACCCAAACATCCAGGGTTTCGCCCATCTCTAGTTATGACAAATAGGGGGGACCCCATGTCATTTCTTTTTCAATTTATTTATCTTATAGGTTTAATGAGGCTAACCACCCTTTAGTGCCACATGAAAGGCACTAAAGGTCCAAGTTTTCTCACCTCGGATTAGACTGAGAAACAAATCGCAGCATGCTGTCAGTTGCTGAGTATATCAGACGAGGCTCGCCAATGTAAGTCATCCAAATACAGTAAATTCACAGCATGAAACATCAGAATAGAATAGACAGAAATATGTCAGTGAGCTATATAATCAGTGCTTTGCATGTGTAGTTTTCTGTAATTGTATTTAGCTAATTATTACATAAATTAATAAAAAACAATGGAGTGAGGTCTCCCTTATTTTTAATAACCCATTAAGGGAAAGCAGACAGCTGGGAGATAGTGTTATTATTCTGAGAAGGGGCGAATATCCATGGATCTTCACAACTTATTAATATCAGCTCACAGCTGCCTGTATAATTTTTACTGGCTATTAAAAAGGGTTGCAAAAATAATGATGTGGGTCCCACCTATTTTAAATAACCAACAAAGGCTAAGCTAACAGCTTCAGTCTGATATTAATAAACCGATAAACGGCCATGGATATTGAGCCCTACCCAGACTAATAACACCAGCCCTCAGCTGCACCAGACATAGTGCAACTTCCCAACAATTACCCTCTTTTACCCATTTATTACTAATAATAAAAGTAATCCATAAGGGTCCACCATAAATCCATAATATGGACATCCCATGACGATCCCCGACTCTGCTACATCCGGAAGCTGTGATGAACAGTGAAATCAGTAACATGATCGCTTACTACTGCTTTAGCCATACTGATGTCACTGCTCGCAGTGACATCAGTAAGATTCAAGCAGCTCACAGGTGGTGGATCACACATACAGTAGATTACCGTGAGAACTGCTGGCTGTGATCTACGGTAGCCTTAATGACGTCACCGCTCGTCACTGCAGCCGGGTTCTCACGGTACTCTAATTGTGTCCCGATGTTGCCGACGCCACTTATCACAACCTTCAGATGTAGCAGAGTCGGGGATCGTCGTGGAACCTAATTATTATGGATTTACAGCAGACCATTATAGATTACTTTTTTTTTAACATTAAATGGGTAAAAGAGGGTAATTGTCAGGGACTGCTTTTTACAATTAAAGGACTTTTCTGTGTGTGTGTTTATGTTGACTATTGGGTTAGTAATGGGCATGTCTGACAGACACCTCTCCATTACTAACCCCTGAACTTGATGTCAGTGAACATTACACAGCTGACATCAACCCCAAAACCATTACCTCCATTGCCACCACACCAGGGCAGTCAGGAAGAGCTGAGGCTGAGTGCCAGAATTGGCGCATCTAATGGATGTAACATTTCAGGGGCGGCTGAGGGCTGGTGTTATTAGTCTGGGAAGGGGCCAATATACATGGCCTCTTACTAGTCTATTAATATCAGCCCACAGTTGTCTGCTTAGCCTCTGCTGGTTATTAAAATTAGGTGAGACCCCATATCATCAGTAAAGGCTATGCAAACAGCAGTGATCTGACATTAATAGGCTGGGTAGATGCATGGATATTGGCCACTTCTTACACTATTAAGACCAGCTCACAGCTGTCTGCTTTCCCTTAGATAGTTATTAAAAATAAGGGGGACCCAACACCATTTTTTTCTTTTATTTATTTATTAGCTTAAAAACAAGTACATAAAACTAAACATGCCAAGCACTAATTACATATGTCATCAATGTATTCTCTCTATATCTGTAAGATTTATTAGATAAAAAACTAGCTTGAAATAAAATAGAAAATTATGGTATGTAAAAGTATTGCACACAGTACCCAAACACATCATATGAATGTCATATGGATGCTTCTTGAGAAAAATCACAATGTACTCCCATGACATTCATTCTACTTTACAGGATCAACAGCGGAGCAATTTTATTTACGCAGATGAGTGCGAGCAGTTAAAGAGGATTATACAGTAGTTCTTATATGGATTTGAAAAGTAAGTACACCAGTTCCATCAGATCATCTACTTAATAAAGCCTACAGTTTGTATTGTAAGATTGGGGGACAATCTTTGGCTCACCTTTGCAACAGTTGTTGTTTAGTTTTGTGTGTTTTGCACTTTGCTTGCGCACATTCATTATTTTATTTGCACCTTTTTTTACATCCATTTTATATATGTGTTCTCCTGTTTTTCTTTTTTGTGCCCTGTGGACTGAGTTAAGCAATTCCAGATATTTTCAGCTGATAAATTTTGCATTAAAAAGTGTTAAAACAGTTCAAAACAGAAGAAAAGACAATTTTAGACTTTGAATTTGAAATTCATGTACCATGTGCGCCATTTTGATTAATTTAGTGCCAAAAATGGCAATGAACAATATAAGACAAAAAAAAAGGAAAGTGACATATAAAAATACCCACCAATGATGAAATGGGGCCTTAGCTTTAAATCCATATAAAATCTGCAGCAAAGTCTGCACCTTTTATGGATTTCCTGCAGACCTGTTGCAGATAATCCATGGATTTTACAGGACAAGTCTCCTCCGAAGATGGATATTCACTACATTTTTTGTAACATCATTGGTATGGTGGGGATCTGACTGGATGGCTTTCATAATGGATTTTATTATGTCTGAGTGGGATTTTGGGAAACTCATCCGCAAGTGTATTATGTTCTAAAATGTTTCCGATTATGGGGGTCAGAATTAACAGTTCTGGAATACCTGAAAGTACCTGTAAAAAGAGGATTTGAGTCACCATAACCTTTTTAATATAAAAGCCTATGGTGATTTTATTTTGGTTTAAGAGGAAGGTGAAAAATGCAAATTGTCTCTTCAGACAGAAAGAGGACTAGAACTCAAGCGCCACCTATTGGAAGTTGCAATTCTAAATGTAAATATTGACTCTTTAACAAGCCTTGCAATATGACTTAGAATAAATAAAGCCACACCGGAATCTCAATTTGCAGACACGGTGTTTTGGGCTGTTGCTCCTCATCAGTGCAAAGTACGAGATTTGATTTGGCTAGGTGAGAGGCTCTGGACTGGGGTGGCTTGGCTTGTCACTTCAAAAGTAGAAATGTTACCCCTTAAACACCAGTATTAAAAATATTAAAATGCAACATTGTTACAGCCGCCTAAAACCAACCAATAAGTAATTATATTTTTTTAATGGAAGCATGAGTGGATCAAATAAAAAGCAATTTAATTAACCTTTTTTTTCATGCCGGCATCTGAATTATACGTGAAACAAGACTTTCAATGTATGCGCAATCTAATATAATGTCAACAGAACCAGATGAGCAAAACACACGAGACCCTTAATACTTGTACAAAATCATATATAGGCTCTTGGGTAAATAGGGATTCAGATGTATCCCACGAATAGCAATGTGTATCTAGCCACAAAGTGACCGATCTGGCACGTGTCGCTATTCCGGTGGGATTCCTTATTGTATCGGACATAATTGCAGTGTTTCTAATAAATATCTGCACACCACAGAGCCGTCACCTTGCTGTGTATTCACCGATACAATGATTCATGTTTCAGAGTAGTGGAAAATTATTAACTGCTTTCATGTGAACGCAATGGGTATGGGAGAGAAGAAAGGATATTATTCCTCCATCTCCGAACAGCTTGATAGAGGACGGGCAACGCTTTCCATTAACGAATTCACGGCATGAGTCAACACAAATAAACCCATATGTCTACTTATCATACACAAACAGAACATCAGGGGGACGTGCACTCAGTTAGCAGAGCTATTTACATACAACTCAACCTCGCCCAACGCCAAAAGTATAGAAAGCCACTTTCTGACGAAAGCTGATAAATGCTGTTATCTGGGTGTAGACCTCTGGGTTCTACTGAAAATTCTAGCAAGCAGTAAAAGGAATGGCCTCGAAGATGTTGAGTGCAGGACATGTAGAGTACTTAGCCAGTGCTAAGTATGAGATGCAGGGAACAGAATCGCTGAACGCCTTCTAAGTAACTGACTTCACTTCAAATTAGGTGTTGGCCATGGAATTTACTAGCAATCATCTTGTAGTATGATTTAGTACAGTACCTTATCAGTGGAGTGCGGCGATAAAGTGTAGTGAAATGAAAAAATGTGGCCATTATTTTGTGGTTTTCCTGTTTTGACAGTTTTTATGGTATATAAAAAATGACTAGAACACATAATTCTCCAGGACAGTGCAAATACAGAGATACCACACTTGCTTAGCTTTTAGTTATTATTTTAGGACTTGAAAAAAAAAGCAAGGAAACTTTGGTGTGTGTCACCATTTTCTGAAATCCTAACCTTGAGGTGCCTATAATGTTTTGATTGCTTTTCATTGTTTTTTTGCGGGGGGAGGTGCAGTGACCTGAAAAAGAGTAATTCCTGCATTTCAATTTTTTTTTTATCCAAGAAGTATCATTTCTCCTTGCGGAGAATGACATGCTAAGCATGTCGAGGTGAGGAGACTTAAAGCCGCAATGCTCCTCTGGGAAATATGCTAATTATGCAAATTGTCTCTTCAGAGAGGAAAAGGACTAGAACTCTAGTGCCACCCATTGGAGGTAGCAATCCTAAAAGTCAATGTTGACCCTTTAACGAGCCTAGTTACATGACTTAGGATAAAAGCCAAGCCAGAAACTCCATTTGCAAATGGAGTTTCTGGCTTGGCTTTTATCCTAAGTCATGTAACTAGGCTCGTTAAAGGGTCAACATTGACTTTTAGGATTGCTACCTCCAATGGGTGGCACTAGAGTTCTAGTCCTCTTCCTCTCTGAAGAGACAATTTGCATAATTAGCATATTTCCCAGAGGAGCATTGCGGCTTTAAGTCTCCTCACCTCGACATGCTCAGCATGTCATTCTCCGCAAGGAGAAATGATACTTCTTGGATATCGGTCAGACGCCTCTCTCACAGCCAAACCAGATCTCCCACTTTGCACTGATGAGGGGCAGTACCCCGAAACACAGTGTCTGCAAATGGAGTTTCTGGCTTGGCTTTTATCCTAAGTCATGTAACTAGGCTCGTTAAAGGGTCAACATTGACTTTTAGGATTGCTACCTCCAATGGGTGGCACTAGAGTTCTAGTCCTCTTCCTCTCTGAAGAGACAATTTGCATATTTCCCAGAGGAGCATTGCGGCTTTAAGTCTCCTCACCTCGACATGCTCAGCATGTCATTCTCCGCAAGGAGAAATGATACTTCTTGGATATCGGTCAGACGCCTCTCTCACAGCCAAACCAGATCTCCCACTTTGCACTGATGAGGGGCAGTACCCCGAAACACAGTGTCTGCAAATGGAGTTTCTGGCTTGGCTTTTATCCTAAGTCATGTAACTAGGCTCGTTAAAGGGTCAACATTGACTTTTAGGATTGCTACCTCCAATGGGTGGCACTAGAGTTCTAGTCCTCTTCCTCTCTGAAGAGACAATTTGCATATTTCCCAGAGGAGCATTGCGGCTTTAAGTCTCCTCACCTCGACATGCTCAGCATGTCATTCTCCGCAAGGAGAAATGATACTTCTTGGATATCGGTCAGACGCCTCTCTCACAGCCAAACCAGATCTCCCACTTTGCACTGATGAGGGGCAGTACCCCGAAACACAGTGTCTGCAAATGGAGTTTCTGGCTTGGCTTTTATCCTAAGTCATGTAACTAGGCTCGTTAAAGGGTCAACATTGACTTTTAGGATTGCTACCTCCAATGGGTGGCACTAGAGTTCTAGTCCTCTTCCTCTCTGAAGAGACAATTTGCATAATTAGCATATTTCCCAGAGGAGCATTGCGGCTTTAAGTCTCCTCACCTTGACATGCTTAGCATGTGATTCTCCGCAAGGAGAAATGATACTTCTTGGATATCGGTCAGACGCCTCTCTCACAGCCAAACCAGATCTCCCACTTTGCACTGATGAGGGGCAGTACCCCGAAACACAGTGTCTGCAAATGGAGTTTCTGGCTTGGCTTTTATCCTAAGTCATGTAACTAGGCTCGTTAAAGGGTCAACATTGACTTTTAGGATTGCTACCTCCAATGGGTGGCACTAGAGTTCTAGTCCTCTTCCTCTCTGAAGAGACAATTTGCATAATTAGCATATTTCCCAGAGGAGCATTGCGGCTTTAAGTCTCCTCACCTCGACATGCTCAGCATGTCATTCTCCGCAAGGAGAAATGATACTTCTTGGATATCGGTCAGACGCCTCTCTCACAGCCAAACCAGATCTCCCACTTTGCACTGATGAGGGGCAGTACCCCGAAACACAGTGTCTGCAAATGGAGTTTCTGGCTTGGCTTTTATCCTAAGTCATGTAACTAGGCTCGTTAAAGGGTCAACATTGACTTTTAGGATTGCTACCTCCAATGGGTGGCACTAGAGTTCTAGTCCTCTTCCTCTCTGAAGAGACAATTTGCATATTTCCCAGAGGAGCATTGCGGCTTTAAGTCTCCTCACCTCGACATGCTCAGCATGTCATTCTCCGCAAGGAGAAATGATACTTCTTGGATATCGGTCAGACGCCTCTCTCACAGCCAAACCAGATCTCCCACTTTGCACTGATGAGGGGCAGTACCCCGAAACACAGTGTCTGCAAATGGAGTTTCTGGCTTGGCTTTTATCCTAAGTCATGTAACTAGGCTCGTTAAAGGGTCAACATTGACTTTTAGGATTGCTACCTCCAATGGGTGGCACTAGAGTTCTAGTCCTCTTCCTCTCTGAAGAGACAATTTGCATAATTAGCATATTTCCCAGAGGAGCATTGCGGCTTTAAGTCTCCTCACCTTGACATGCTTAGCATGTGATTCTCCGCAAGGAGAAATGATACTTCTTGGATATCGGTCAGACGCCTCTCTCACAGCCAAACCAGATCTCCCACTTTGCACTGATGAGGGGCAGTACCCCGAAACACAGTGTCTGCAAATGGAGTTTCTGGCTTGGCTTTTATCCTAAGTCATGTAAC
Source organism: Dendrobates tinctorius (assembly GCF_039654945.1). Classification (NCBI taxonomy): domain Eukaryota; kingdom Metazoa; phylum Chordata; class Amphibia; order Anura; family Dendrobatidae; genus Dendrobates; species Dendrobates tinctorius. The sequence continues at coordinate 53,424,077 of NW_027361707.1, forward strand.
TAGGCTCGTTAAAGGGTCAACATTGACTTTTAGGATTGCTACCTCCAATGGGTGGCACTAGAGTTCTAGTCCTCTTCCTCTCTGAAGAGACAATTTGCATAATTAGCATATTTCCCAGAGGAGCATTGCGGCTTTAAGTCTCCTCACCTCGACATGCTCAGCATGTCATTCTCCGCAAGGAGAAATGATACTTCTTGGATATCGGTCAGACGCCTCTCTCACAGCCAAACCAGATCTCCCACTTTGCACTGATGAGGGGCAGTACCCCGAAACACAGTGTCTGCAAATGGAGTTTCTGGCTTGGCTTTTATCCTAAGTCATGTAACTAGGCTCGTTAAAGGGTCAACATTGACTTTTAGGATTGCTACCTCCAATGGGTGGCACTAGAGTTCTAGTCCTCTTCCTCTCTGAAGAGACAATTTGCATAATTAGCATATTTCCCAGAGGAGCATTGCGGCTTTAAGTCTCCTCACCTTGACATGCTTAGCATGTCATTCTCCGCAAGGAGAAATGATACTTCTTGGATATCGGTCAGACGTCTCTCTCACAGCCAAACCAGATCTCCCACTTTGCACTGATGAGGGGCAGTACCCCGAAACACAGTGTCTGCAAATGGAGTTTCTGGCTTGGCTTTTATCCTAAGTCATGTAACTAGGCTCGTTAAAGGGTCAACATTGACTTTTAGGATTGCTACCTCCAATGGGTGGCACTAGAGTTCTAGTCCTCTTCCTCTCTGAAGAGACAATTTGCATAATTAGCATATTTCCCAGAGGAGCATTGCGGCTTTAAGTCTCCTCACCTCGACATGCTCAGCATGTCATTCTCCGCAAGGAGAAATGATACTTCTTGGATATCGGTCAGACGCCTCTCTCACAGCCAAACCAGATCTCCCACTTTGCACTGATGAGGGGCAGTACCCCGAAACACAGTGTCTGCAAATGGAGTTTCTGGCTTGGCTTTTATCCTAAGTCATGTAACTAGGCTCGTTAAAGGGTCAACATTGACTTTTAGGATTGCTACCTCCAATGGGTGGCACTAGAGTTCTAGTCCTCTTCCTCTCTGAAGAGACAATTTGCATAATTAGCATATTTCCCAGAGGAGCATTGCGGCTTTAAGTCTCCTCACCTCGACATGCTTAGCAAGTCATTCTCCGCAAGGAGAAATGATACTTCTTGGATATCGGTCAGACGTCTCTCTCACAGCCAAACCAGATCTCCCACTTTGCACTGATGAGGGGCAGTACCCCGAAACACAGTGTCTGCAAATGGAGTTTCTGGCTTGGCTTTTATCCTAAGTCATGTAACTAGGCTCGTTAAAGGGTCAACATTGACTTTTAGGATTGCTACCTCCAATGGGTGGCACTAGAGTTCTAGTCCTCTTCCTCTCTGAAGAGACAATTTGCATAATTAGCATATTTCCCAGAGGAGCATTGCGGCTTTAAGTCTCCTCACCTCGACATGCTCAGCATGTCATTCTCCGCAAGGAGAAATGATACTTCTTGGATATCGGTCAGACGCCTCTCTCACAGCCAAACCAGATCTCCCACTTTGCACTGATGAGGGGCAGTACCCCGAAACACAGTGTCTGCAAATGGAGTTTCTGGCTTGGCTTTTATCCTAAGTCATGTAACTAGGCTCGTTAAAGGGTCAACATTGACTTTTAGGATTGCTACCTCCAATGGGTGGCACTAGAGTTCTAGTCCTCTTCCTCTCTGAAGAGACAATTTGCATAATTAGCATATTTCCCAGAGGAGCATTGCAGCTTTAAGTCTCCTCACCTCGACATGCTTAGCATGTCATTCTCCGCAAGGAGAAATGATACTTCTTGGATATCGGTCAGACGCCTCTCTCACAGCCAAACCAGATCTCCCACTTTGCACTGATGAGGGGCAGTACCCCGAAACACAGTGTCTGCAAATGGAGTTTCTGGCTTGCCTTTTATCCTAAGTCATGTAACTAGGCTCGTTAAAGGGTCAACATTGACTTTTAGGATTGCTACCTCCAATGGGTGGCACTAGAGTTCTAGTCCTCTTCCTCTCTGAAGAGACAATTTGCATAATTAGCATATTTCCCAGAGGAGCATTGCGGCTTTAAGTCTCCTCACCTAGACATGCTTAGCATGTCATTCTCCGCAAGGAGAAATGACACTTCTTGGATATCGGTCAGACGCCTCTCTCACAGCCAAACCAGATCTCCCACTTTGCACTGATGAGGGGCAGTACCCCGAAACACAGTGTCTGCAAATGGAGTTTCTGGCTTGGCTTTTATCCTAAGTCATGTAACTAGGCTCGTTAAAGGGTCAACATTGACTTTTAGGATTGCTACCTCCAATGGGTGGCACTAGAGTTCTAGTCCTCTTCCTCTCTGAAGAGACAATTTGCATAATTAGCATATTTCCCAGAGGAGCATTGCGGCTTTAAGTCTCCTCACCTCGACATGCTCAGCATGTCATTCTCCGCAAGGAGAAATGATACTTCTTGGATATCGGTCAGACGCCTCTCTCACAGCCAAACCAGATCTCCCACTTTGCACTGATGAGGGGCAGTACCCCGAAACACAGTGTCTGCAAATGGAGTTTCTGGCTTGGCTTTTATCCTAAGTCATGTAACTAGGCTCGTTAAAGGGTCAACATTGACTTTTAGGATTGCTACCTCCAATGGGTGGCACTAGAGTTCTAGTCCTCTTCCTCTCTGAAGAGACAATTTGCATAATTAGCATATTTCCCAGAGGAGCATTGCGGCTTTAAGTCTCCTCACCTCGACATGCTCAGCATGTCATTCTCCGCAAGGAGAAATGATACTTCTTGGATATCGGTCAGACGCCTCTCTCACAGCCAAACCAGATCTCCCACTTTGCACTGATGAGGGGCAGTACCCCGAAACACAGTGTCTGCAAATGGAGTTTCTGGCTTGGCTTTTATCCTAAGTTATGTAACTAGGCTCGTTAAAGGGTCAACATTGACTTTTAGGATTGCTACCTCCAATGGGTGGCACTAGAGTTCTAGTCCTCTTCCTCTCTGAAGAGACAATTTGCATAATTAGCATATTTCCCAGAGGAGCATTGCGGCTTTAAGTCTCCTCACCTTGACATGCTTAGCATGTCATTCTCCGCAAGGAGAAATGATACTTCTTGGATATCGGTCAGACGCCTCTCTCACAGCCAAACCAGATCTCCCACTTTGCACTGATGAGGGGCAGTACCCCGAAACACAGTGTCTGCAAATGGAGTTTCTGGCTTGGCTTTTATCCTAAGTCATGTAACTAGGCTCGTTAAAGGGTCAACATTGACTTTTAGGATTGCTACCTCCAATGGGTGGCACTAGAGTTCTAGTCCTCTTCCTCTCTGAAGAGACAATTTGCATAATTAGCATATTTCCCGAGGAGCATTGCGGCTTTAAGTCTCCTCACCTCGACATGCTCAGCATGTCATTCTCCGCAAGGAGAAATGATACTTCTTGGATATCGGTCAGACGCCTCTCTCACAGCCAAACCAGATCTCCCACTTTGCACTGATGAGGGGCAGTACCCCGAAACACAGTGTCTGCAAATGGAGTTTCTGGCTTGGCTTTTATCCTAAGTCATGTAACTAGGCTCGTTAAAGGGTCAACATTGACTTTTAGGATTGCTACCTCCAATGGGTGGCACTAGAGTTCTAGTCCTCTTCCTCTCTGAAGAGACAATTTGCATAATTAGCATATTTCCCAGAGGAGCATTGCGGCTTTAAGTCTCCTCACCTCGACATGCTCAGCAAGGAGAAATGATACTTCTTGGATATCGGTCAGACGCCTCTCTCACAGCCAAACCAGATCTCCCACTTTGCACTGATGAGGGGCAGTACCCCGAAACACAGTGTCTGCAAATGGAGTTTCTGGCTTGGCTTTTATCCTAAGTCATGTAACTAGGCTCGTTAAAGGGTCAACATTGACTTTTAGGATTGCTACCTCCAATGGGTGGCACTAGAGTTCTAGTCCTCTTCCTCTCTGAAGAGACAATTTGCATAATTAGCATATTTCCCAGAGGAGCATTGCGGCTTTAAGTCTCCTCACCTCGACATGCTCAGCAAGGAGAAATGATACTTCTTGGATATCGGTCAGACGCCTCTCTCACAGCCAAACCAGATCTCCCACTTTGCACTGATGAGGGGCAGTACCCCGAAACACAGTGTCTGCAAATGGAGTTTCTGGCTTGGCTTTTATCCTAAGTCATGTAACTAGGCTCGTTAAAGGGTCAACATTGACTTTTAGGATTGCTACCTCCAATGGGTGGCACTAGAGTTCTAGTCCTCTTCCTCTCTGAAGAGACAATTTGCATAATTAGCATATTTCCCAGAGGAGCATTGCGGCTTTAAGTCTCCTCACCTCGACATGCTTAGCATGTCATTCTCCGCAAGGAGAAATGATACTTCTTGGATATCGGTCAGACGTCTCTCTCACAGCCAAACCAGATCTCCCACTTTGCACTGATGAGAGGCAGTATCCCGAAACACAGTGTCTGCAAATGGAGTTTCTGGCTTGGCTTTTATCCTAAGTCATGTAACTAGGCTCGTTAAAGGGTCAACATTGACTTTTAGGATTGCTACCTCCAATGGGTGGCACTAGAGTTCTAGTCCTCTTCCTCTCTGAAGAGACAATTTGCATAATTAGCATATTTCCCAGAGGAGCATTGCGGCTTTAAGTCTCCTCACCTCGACATGCTCAGCATGTCATTCTCCGCAAGGAGAAATGATACTTCTTGGATATCGGTCAGACGCCTCTCTCACAGCCAAACCAGATCTCCCACTTTGCACTGATGAGGGGCAGTACCCCGAAACACAGTGTCTGCAAATGGAGTTTCTGGCTTGGCTTTTATCCTAAGTCATGTAACTAGGCTCGTTAAAGGGTCAACATTGACTTTTAGGATTGCTACCTCCAATGGGTGGCACTAGAGTTCTAGTCCTCTTCCTCTCTGAAGAGACAATTTGCATAATTAGCATATTTCCCAGAGGAGCATTGCAGCTTTAAGTCTCCTCACCTCGACATGCTTAGCATGTCATTCTCCGCAAGGAGAAATGATACTTCTTGGATATCGGTCAGACGCCTCTCTCACAGCCAAACCAGATCTCCCACTTTGCACTGATGAGGGGCAGTACCCCGAAACACAGTGTCTGCAAATGGAGTTTCTGGCTTGCCTTTTATCCTAAGTCATGTAACTAGGCTCGTTAAAGGGTCAACATTGACTTTTAGGATTGCTACCTCCAATGGGTGGCACTAGAGTTCTAGTCCTCTTCCTCTCTGAAGAGACAATTTGCATAATTAGCATATTTCCCAGAGGAGCATTGCGGCTTTAAGTCTCCTCACCTCGACATGCTTAGCATGTCATTCTCCGCAAGGAGAAATGACACTTCTTGGATATCGGTCAGACGCCTCTCTCACAGCCAAACCAGATCTCCCACTTTGCACTGATGAGGGGCAGTACCCCGAAACACAGTGTCTGCAAATGGAGTTTCTGGCTTGGCTTTTATCCTAAGTCATGTAACTAGGCTCGTTAAAGGGTCAACATTGACTTTTAGGATTGCTACCTCCAATGGGTGGCACTAGAGTTCTAGTCCTCTTCCTCTCTGAAGAGACAATTTGCATAATTAGCATATTTCCCAGAGGAGCATTGCGGCTTTAAGTCTCCTCACCTCGACATGCTTAGCATGTCATTCTCCGCAAAGAGAAATGATACTTCTTGGATATCGGTCAGACGCCTCTCTCACAGCCAAACCAGATCTCCCACTTTGCACTGATGAGGGGCAGTACCCCGAAACACAGTGTCTGCAAATGGAGTTTCTGGCTTGGCTTTTATCCTAAGTCATGTAACATGGCTCGTTAAAGGGTCAACATTGACTTTTAGGATTGCTACTTCCAATGGGTGGCACTAGAGTTCTAGTCCTCTTCCTCTCTGAAGAGACAATTTGCATAATTAGCATATTTCCCAGAGGAGCATTGCGGCTTTAAGTCTCCTCACCTCGACATGCTTAGCATGTCATTCTCCGCAAGGAGAAATGATACTTCTTGGATATCGGTCAGACGCCTCTCTCACAGCCAAACCAGATCTCCCACTTTGCACTGATGAGGGGCAGTACCCCGAAACACAGTGTCTGCAAATGGAGTTTCTGGCTTGGCTTTTATCCTAAGTCATGTAACTAGGCTCGTTAAAGGGTCAACATTGACTTTTAGGATTGCTACCTCCAATGGGTGGCACTAGAGTTCTAGTCCTCTTCCTCTCTGAAGAGACAATTTGCATAATTAGCAATTTTTTTTTTGTAGTATGCTTTTATCATACAAGTTAAAACATTTCCTATCTTGATAGATCAAAAGTGTTCCTGCTATGGTGATACCCAATATGGAGTACCTTACATGGAGTAGGCTTAGCTCTTGAGCTCGAGCCATTCATTCGTACGTGACATGGGCCATAAATGTACAACTGATGTTGGAATAGGTTTAACCCCTTTACTCCCAAGGGTGGTTTGCATGTTAACTCCCAGGCCAATTTTTACAATTCTGACCACTGTCCCTTTATGAGGTAACTCTAGAAAGCTTCCATCCTGGTGATTCTGACATTGTTATCTCGTGACATATTGTACTTCATGTTAGTGGTAAAATTTCATTCATATAACTTGCGTTTATTTGTGAAAAAAATGGAAATTAGGTGAAAATTTTGAAAATTTCGCAATTTTCCAACTTTAAATTTTTATGCTCTTAAATCACAGAGCTATGGCACTCAAAAAACTTAATAAGTAACATTTCCCACTAGAGATGAGCGACTTTGCCTTTTTTCGGGTCGAGTCAGGTTTCATGAAACCCGACTTTCGCAAAAGTCAGGTCGAACGAAATCGGCCGATTTTTGTGAAAAGTCGAAGGCCGACTGAAACACGAAACCCAATGCAAGTCAATGGGGAAGCAAAGTTGGCAGGGAGTGGAGGCCAGGAAACACACCTACAGTGCCTTTTTGACTGCCAAAAGCATCAATTCTTATTAGTGAAGCATTTCAACCTTAATTTACTTCATAATACTAGTTACGCACTGAAAAATGGGGGTTATTTGGCTAAATTTGTGGGGGGGTAGGGCTGGCTCCAGGTTTTCATGTGCCCTGGGCCAAAGAGCGCCCCTTTAACACATAGCACAACTCATGATGCTCCGATAAGGCAGAGAAATAGCGGTATAGTACAATGAAAAATACTTCACTTTTTACATCTCATGACTGATATCCATTTTAAATTCTCCAATAGCTCCAAAAACGGATAGTATATTACTCCATACAGTATTATGGCCACTGCATAGTGCACTATACAGAGTAATGAGGCCCATATATTTCTCCATACAGAATCATTGGTCCCATATAATGTTTGAAACAGTATATGATGAGCTCCACATAATGCTACAGTATATGTTGGTCCCCATGGATAAAGCTCCACTGTCTTATGGGCCCAAATAATGCTCCATATATAATGGGCCCCATTTCTAATGCTCTAGTGTATAATGGGCCCTGTAAATGCTGCTCCAGTGTCTGATGTCCACCTTTGGAATGCTCCAGTGTATGGTGGGCCCCATATATCATTCTCCAGAGTATAGTGCTCCCCAAAAATTGCTGTCCCAACATTGAAAACAATTAAATAAGTCTCCTCAAATAAGTCTCCTCGCTAGGGAATCCCTGTACTAGTCTGGGCGTACAGACGTGATGTCATTGCGCTCTCTGATCAGACTATCACTGTCAGGAAACGCGGAAGACGTCATGGCGGTGGAGCAGGGAGAGGTAAGTATTTCAACTTTGCAAGTGCTGTGATCCTGAGCAAGCAGGAGGGGCCCACTCGTTGGCGACGGCACTGGCACAGGGCCCCTCATAGTACGCGGTGTGTCTGACGGCGGGTGGGCCGAACCTGCACTTTCATCTGCACCTTCCTCTTTGTCACCGTGTAAGGTGGTACAGTATATGCGAAGGGTAACCTGAGTTTCATCAGGGTCAGATTCTGGCTGTGTAGAGTGCGAGGGGAATGTAGTGATCTGGGTCAATGTACCAGCAGCATCATCCAGCAGTGGCTGGGCCTCAGTGCACTTGTGTCGCCCCCAGGAGTACGGTCACCACAGTGGCATTACCTTCCTCCTAGGGAGTGTGATGTCATGCTTGGGAGCAATGAAGGATTTCTCTAGCAGTTAAACCAACACACAACACATTTCCCACTCCAGGCCAGCAGGGAGACCTCTGAATCTGACTGCTGAGGAGCTGCTCTCTGTGGTCGGGAGGAGGTAAGTTAGGGCAGTCTGTGAAGGGAAGGGGAAGTGTGTGGACGTGAGAAGGGGAGCTGGAGAATGAGCAGAGTTAAGGCTCACTCCTAGCTGGAGCGCATGGTCCGGATTCCGGTCTCCGAGTTTGTAGGGACACTGACGTTCCTGCAGCCGAAACCGGAGGAAGTAGCAGTTGTAAATGCTCTGTACCCAACTAAGGCTCGGATGCCCCAGCAGCGACGTGTGGGAGCCAGAAGGAAAAGGCTACGGCTGCCTGCCATACGAGAAAGTTCCAAAAGAGAGTCAACAGGGGGAACTTCATTGAACTCAGCACTGCAAGTACCTCAGATAAGCGCTAGAACGGAGGCCACACTACCTATCTGCAGAGAGAGAATTCCAAATTGGCTTCCAGGCTGACAAACTCCTTTTCCATCTGTACTCTGGGTCCTGGACGGCACTTACCAAGTACAGGTAAAGGAACTGCACGACTGTGTCTGTCATCTTTCTCCTGCGCCTGGCACACGGCTCTGCTACATCCTGCACTGCACACCATCTACCAACTCTTTCATCTGCCCTGCGACTACGGCCCTACCTGTGCAGGGATTCTACATCTTAGCTGCACCACAACATCTGTCCCAGAGAAGCAACACTGCAGCGCTGGTCAATCTAATCAGAAACCACAGGTGGCGTCACGTATCATTCACCTATAAACGTAATTCACCCCTTTGCATGGACGCCCAGGGCCACGGAACGGGTCACCACCACCGTGACACATCCCTGTGAGACACCCGCCCGGTACCGATTAACCCCACTGCCCTGGCTGGCCACCCACACTCCATGTCAGATTCATCTTGGACTGGGGAATTCACAATTTGACTTGATAACCCAGGCATGGTATGATACAAAGAGCTACATGGACTAATGTGAAGTGTGGCCTGCTGCATCATTCACGTTGGGTGGGGGTGCAGGACACAAGGAAAGGGGTTCTTCCTGACCAGGAGCCAGCACTTGACGACTCAGTGCTTGCATTTTTTGAAACTTCAGAAGAGGAGGGCATATTTGCTGGAGTCTGTTTCGGCAATGTAAGCCAAAACCAGTTCCTCATGCTCCGGCTTTAAAAGCGGTTAACCTACTCCCAGAAAAGGTAGCCTTCCAGGCGTTCCGAAGCCAGACCATGACGCAGGCTCAACACCTCCTGCCTTAGCTGCTATTGTGCTTTTGCCACTACCAGCAGATGCACCACCACCATCAGCACCAGCTGGCCCCCCCACGCCCACGTCCGCGGCCTCTTCCACCAAACTTCAAAATTTAGCACAAAATAGACACAAAATAACATTAGATATATGGCACTGTATCAGAAGCGTACAGCTCTATTCAGTCAAAGGATAATTGTCAATCTCCATATATATTCCATCAGTCACACAGAGATGCTCACAGGCTCAGTATGGATTAGACAAGAATATAAAAAGTAGACAAAGTGTACAGTATCATCAGATAGCAGGTATATATAGCATAGTTTAAACATTAACAATGTACGTCTATATATCAGGAGTAGTGTTGAGCCACCCCGCTAGTGTTTTGGTTCGTCGCACAGGAGGCAAGTTCGTCGAATGTTCATCGAACCACATTGAAAACAATGGCAGGCAAACACAATCACATACAAACACATATAAAACAATTACAAAAAACCTTAAAAGGTGTCCCAAAGCCGAAAAAATGCTCAGAAGACAAAAATTAACATATGGAAAAGGGCAACTACATTTAGAAAAGAGGTGGAGGAGTAAAAGGAGGAGGTGGAGGAGACCCAGATATAGGCTTGTCATGCCCTTATGAAGTCAAGAAAGGCTGGAATAAAAATGCAAAATACAAACCAAAAAAAAAAAAATTCTGAAATCGAACACGATCATATACCGTCGGACTTCCCACCAATAAATTATGCCAACTGGCGATCGGGCGGCGTTATTCCCACGAACCTCCAAACAGCGTTCATGAGGTCAAAGTGTTTGCTTTCCTGGGGCAGTATGATTGTAAAGCTGAACCTTAAAGGAATGTCCAAAAGGGCACCACCAGGAGTGGAGCCTGCGGCTTAATTGGACTCCACCCGGGAAACCACAACCATGCCACCTCAAGAAAAGATGCACACATTGAAACTTTTGTCGATTTTGTGTGTGGCGTGGTATGTCCGTTTGTAGTTGTGCTAGCGATTTGTCAGCTTTATTCCGTTAACGAACGAGACTCCGTCATGCCCCCGTGGTACGCGGCAAGCTTACTAGAGGGATACGCGAGGCTCTGGCACGCGAGATCGAGCAATAACAGGTCTATCATGGCCTTACAAGTCCGGGGCTGCATGCGTGCTAAACTGAAAGGACCAGCTTTTATTGCTTACAGGTGCAGATAACCCGCTGAACACAGTGATGGGGATCTGTGATTCCAATTATTCCCAGCGAACGATGATTTCCCAGTAAGTGCAGGTCAACCGCAATTCCTGAATTAGGCCTAACCGGCATTTCTGAAAAAATGCAAAAAATTATGTGTCCAAACCACAGATGCTGTAGCTTGCTTAACAGCTCGGCAGCCGTTCTCAAGCCTAGTATGGATTCCACAAGATTCTAGAAAGTTGATAAAGGGTACAGTTTCACCGGATAACACGTATATATGTAGCTCAACGAAAGAAAAGGCGGACGGCACCGCTGTTACCGTGCTGATACTGGTGGTCCGTGGCTGGCAGGAAAATACACCGAAACTCCCGGGTGCTCGACCTCGTAGTTTTCAAACTTGAATTCTTGTGTAGATGAAAGGTCGCACTCATCGGGATAGTGAAATGCTGCTTTATTTTAACATGTAATTACATGTCAGGTCGGGATAATTAAACAAGTGCAAAAAGGCTGACAATGGCCGTTTTGCGCTATTCAAGACCCGTAGAAGCGCTTGAATAGCGCAAAACGGCCGTTGTCAGCCTTTTTGCACTTGTTTAATTATTCCGACCTGACATGTAATTACATGTTAAAATAAAGCAGCATTTCACTATACCGATGAGTGCGACCTTTCATCTACACAAGAATTCACATATATATGTAGCATAGCTTACACATTAAAAACCTATGTCTATAGATCAGCAGGCAGGCTCAGATGGTCTCAGGCCGAGTATGGATTAGACGTGATTGGACAAAGGTGACAAAGGTTACCGTATCACTGGATAACAGGTATGTATAGCATAGTTTACACATTAAAAATATATGTCTATAGATCAGGAGGCAGACTCAGACGTTCTCAGGTCCAGTATGGATTTGACCAGATTGTAGAAAGTTGAGAAAGGGTACATTATCACTGGATAGCAGGTATATATGGCATAGTTTAAACATTTAACATCTCCGTGTTCTCAGTATGGATTAGACAACAATCTAAAAAGTAGGAAAAAGGAAATGTATTTGAAGCGTACACCAGTATACACTTTTGGTGGTATTTTTTAATCTTATATATTTCTGTCTCAGTAAGACAGTCCAGACTCTCCGCAATAGGAAATGAGATGCATACAATTACTGACATAAAGTCTAGTGATTGCAGAAATCTAGGAATTACTATTCACGGGAAAAACTTCCATCACTATTCTCAGAGGCAATGCTGACCCTCAATTAATTAGTGTGTGGAGACAGCAAAAACCTTTCTTTGTGAAGAAAGTGTTGCTGTATCGCAATACCGTTGATCCCATCGCTGTTACTCATATCCATCCAATTTTGATCACATGGAGAGATGTAAACATGGTGGTCACTGCCTATCATGATCTGTCACATAAGTTTGGAGTGCAAAACACAGAAGCCACAGGCCATAGGCGATTCAATTGGATTGGCATGAGAGGGCACATTTAAAAATGTGCGCTGGAATGTCACACGTCTGTGGGTAGGAAAACAGTGAAAGCTGATGAGAAACCACCACTGCATCTCATTGTGAGTCGACGTCCATAAGAAATGGAAGCCATTGATCATCTGAAGCTAGAGCCCGGCCAGCGGGACAGGGCATAGCTACGTCTTAACCATCATCTTCTATCAGTTCACCAAATTTGTAGTGGCAGTCCCAGTGAAGAATTTGACAGCCCAGACTACACAGTGGAGAAGCAGGGAGAGGGAAACATTGCAAATGCTGGGGCCCTGCCCAAGCAAGGGGGGCCCACTCGTGGGCGTCGGTACTGGCACTGGGCCCCTCATAGTACGGCGGTGTGTCTGACGGCGGGTGTGCACCCCCACCGTCAGAGACACTTGATTGCACTATGAGGGACCCTGTGCCAGTGCCCGCGCCCAAGAGTCGGCCCACCCACCTGTCCAGGGCAACGGCACTCGCACGGTTGCGTGTGCTAGGTGGTGACCCCAGCCATGGGGGGAGGAGGCAGCCCAGTTAGGGAGGTTTACAAAATGGCATATGTTGATGTGGGACATTCATCTGCTGCTAAATGCGAAATTGGTCAAGTCCCAGGAAGAGGAGGACCAAAGAAAGCCATTTTTCTGGCAACCCATGTGTCATCAGGGTAAGGTGTGACAAAATCCTTGGAAACTCATGCATGGTTCATTTTAATGAAGGTTAGATCATCCATATTTTGGGTCGATAGACGGGTCCTTTTTTCTGTCAGGATTGATCCAGCAGCACTGAAGACTCTTTCCGATAGCACACTTAATCATAGAATCATAGAATCATAGAATCGTAGAGTTGGAAGGGACCTCCTGGGCCATCTGGTCCAACCCCCTGCTCAAAGCAGGATTCGCTAAATCATCCCAGTCAGATGTCTGTCCAGCCTCTGTTTGAAGACTTCCATTGAAGGAGAACTCACCACTTCTCGTGGCAGCCTGTTCCACTCATTGATCACTCTAACTGTCAAAAAGTTTTTTCTAATATCTAATCTGTGTCTCCTCCCATTCAGTTTCATCCCATTGCTTCTAGTCTTTCCTTGTGCAAATGAGAATAAAGTTGATCCTTCTACAATGTGACAGCCCTTTAGATATTTGTAGACAGCTATTAAGTCTCCTCTCAGTCTTCTCTTTTGCAAACTAAACATTCCCAAATCCTGCAACCTTTCCTCATAAGACAGGGTTTGCAGACCGGTCACCATTCTGGTCGCTCTTTTCTGAACTTGCTCCAGTTTGTTGATGTCTTTTTTAAAATGTGGTGCCCAAAACTGGACACAATATTCCAGATGAGGTCTGACCAAAGAGGAGTAGAGGGAAATAATGACTTCACGTGATCTAGACTGTATGCTTCTGTTAATGCATCCTAGAATTGCATTTGCCTTTTTTGCTGCTGCATCACACTGTTGACTCATATTCAGTCTGTGATCTATTAGTATACCCAAGTCTTTTTCACATGTGCTGTCACTTAGCCCTATTCCTCCCATTCTATATATGTTTTTTCCATTTTTATTGCCCAGATGTAGTACTTTGCATTTCTCCCTGTTAAAAACCATTCTGTTAGTTGCTGCCCACTTCTCCAGTTTATTTAAATCTTTTTGAATCCTCTCTCTCTCTTCTCTAGTATTAGCTATCCCTCCTAGCTTTGTGTCATCAGCAAATTTAATCAGTTTACCCTCAATTCCTTCATGCATACTTGCAGCTGGGCAAGCGAGCTCCTGTAAGGCATATTGTGCCAATTCAGGCCAGGTGTCCAGTTTAGCGGCCCAATAGTCAAATGGGAATGACCTGTGAGGAAGAACATCGATATGGGACAAGAAGTAGTTTGTAACCATAGTTGACAAGTGCTGTCTCCTGTCACTTTCAATCGATGCAGTATTACCACTCATGTGAGCGGGACTTGAAAAATCAGTCCACAACATGGTCATGAAACCTCTGTCTCCAACGCCACTTCTGATGTGTGCACCACCAACACCTCTTCCAAGTTGCCCACGGTCCCTATGGCTCGTGTGAGAACCATCACCACTGCTGTGTGCTGGGAATGCCTCAACCAACCGGTTTACCAGAGTTGCTTGTTTGTTAGCCAATATTAGGTTAAGGTTCTCCTGTGGCATGATGTTTTGGAATTTGCCTTTATAGCGTGGATCCAGGATGCTGGCCAACCAGTAGTCATCATCGTTCATCATTTTGGCAATGCGGGGGTCCCTTTTTAGGATCTGCAAGGCATAATCTGACAAGGGCCAATGTTCCCGGTGTCAATGATGCACTGCGAGTGCTGGGTGGAGGAGCACTTTCTGGCAAATCCACATCCCTCCAGTCATGCACAAACCCTGTGCCAGACCTTGCCACGCCAACATTTTCTCTTGCCCCACAAGAAGCATCCTCCTCCCCTAAATAATCATCCCCATCATCATCATCCTCCTCCTCTTCTTCCTCCACCTCGTCCAGGAGAGTTCCCGGAGCAGACAATGGCTGGTGTCATGTCATCAAGGCTTCCCTCCTCCTCTTCCTCATCATCCTCGGCTGCAGACGCCTGCTCCTTAATGTGCGTCAAAGATTGCATGAGCAGACGCATAAGTGGGATGCTCATGCTTATGATGGTGTCGTCTGCGCTTACCAGCTGTGTGCATTCCTCAAAACACTGAAAGACTTTACAGAGGCCTTTCAGCTTCGACCACTGCACACCTGTCAACTCCATGTCTGCCCTCAAAGTGCCTGCCCGTGTATCCTCCCACAAATGCATTACGGCCTGCCTCTGTTCGCACAGCCGCTCAACCATGTGCAGGGTGGAGTTCCACCTTGTTGCAACGTCGATAATTAGGCGGTGCATGGGAAGGTGGAGCAATCGCTGCAGCTTCTGCATACGACGGGAGTGTATCTGCGACCGGCGGATGTGCGAGCACAGTCTTTGGATCTTCTGGAGCAGGCCTGTTAACTCCGGATAATTATTGAGGAAGCACTTCACCACCAGGTTCAAGGTGTAAGCCAAGCAAGGTATGTATCTGAGTTTTGAAAGGGCTATGGCTGCCACAAAATTCCGGCCATTATCACTAACTACCTTGCCTGCCTCAAGATGTAGACTGCCCAGCCATGACTCAGTTTGTCGCTGAAAGTAGTCGGCCAGTACCTCCGCCGTGTGTCTGTCGCCCAAACACATCATCTGCAACACAGCCTGCTGACGCTTTCCACTAGCTGATCGATAGTGGGACACATCGTGTGCGCCACTGTCAGCTGCGGATGCAGTGCTCGTGCGACTGCGCTCTGTGGACGAGCTTTCGCTTGTGGAGGAGGAGGAGGGTCGAACGCCTACAGCCAACTGTTTCCTATACCGTGGGCTAGGCAGCACTGTGCCTTCACAGCTGTCCCCTGTGGACCCTGCATCCACCACATTAACCCAGTGCACAGTGATGGACACGTAATGGCCCTGGCCATGCCTACTGGACCATACATCAGTTGTGATGTGCACCTTTCCACTCACTGATTGCTTGAGTGCATGGACAATGCGGTCTTTCACATGAAGGTGGAGGGCTGGGATGGCTTTGCGAGAAAAGAAGTGGTGACTGGGTAGGTCATAGCGTGGTACTGCGTAGGCCATGAGTTTGCGGAAAGCTGCGCTTTCAACCAACCGATAGGGCATCATCTCTAAAGAGATTAGTTTGGCAATGTGGGCGTTCAAACCCAGTGTACGCGGATGAGAGGATGAGTACTTTCTTGTCCTACTCATAGTCTATGGTAGGGTGAGCTGGACTTGAGAGCTGCATATGGTGGAACTAGCGGTGGATATGGCGGACTGAGAGAGGGTTGATGATGGTGATGGAGTTGGTGTTCTTTCTGATGGCCTAGATTCAGTCTTTCGTTGCAATAACAGTGTGATTCCCTGACTGATTTGCCCTTGCGACGACAACTCAACATTTGCTGCTGGTGGTGTGCTAACCGGTGGACTTACAGTGGGGGAAACAATATAGTGTGGCTGACTACCTTCTTTTGGAGCAGTAGCACATGTGGTACGTGAGTTTTGGTAGTCCGTCCACGCTTGCAAGTGCATGGTGGTTAAGTGTCTTAACATGCAACTGGTATTCAAATTTCTCAGATTTTTCCCTCGGCTAAAGGTCTTTGTGCACTTCTTACAGATAACCTTTGCCTGATCATTAGGATTTTGTTAAAAAAAAGTGCCACACTGCACTCTTTCTACTATGGAAGACATTTTGAGGCCTTGCACGCTGTGCTATTTTGACTGTCTGGCCAAGCTGTCCTACAACTCTTTTGGTTTTTGTAACCCATTTTTGGACTGCTCCGGGCCTGCGAGATAACAGCTGTTGCGATGTCGATGCCCGCTGCGGATGCTCCTCCTCCTCTTCTGAGCTATTGGCAGCGGCACCTTCTACCCCCAATGGATGCCAAACTGGGTCATCCATCACCTCCTCTTCAATGTCATGTGCACCTTCCTCTGTGTCACCGTGTATGGTGGTATAGTATGCGGGAAGGGCACCTGAGTTTCATCTGGGTCAGATTCTGGCTCAGTACATTGCGAGGACAATGTAGTGCTCTGAGTGAATGTACCAGCAGAATCATCTATCAGTGGCTGTGCATCAGTACACTCCATGTCAGATTCATCTTTGCCTGGGTAATTCACGATTTGACTTGATAACCCAGGCATGGTATGTGAAAACAGCTCCATGGAGTAATCTGTAGTGTGGCCTGCCGCATCCTTCAATTTTGGTTGGGGTGAAGGACACAAGGAAAGGTGTGGTTCATGAACATGAGCCTCCAATGATGACTCAGTGCTTTTATTTTTTAAAACTTCAGAAGAGGAGGCGATAGAGCTGGAGGCTGAGTCAGCAATGTAAGCCAAAACTTGTTCTTGAAGCTCCGGCTTTAAAATCGGCTTACCTACTCCCGGAAAAGGGAGCCTTCGAGGCCTTGTGGAGCCAGACGATGACGCAGGCTCAACACCTCCTGCATTAGGTGCTATTTTGCTTTTGCCACTACCAGCAGATCCACCACCAACACCATCATTACCAGCTGCCAAACCCCGCCCACTTCCAAGGACTCTTCCACCACACTTCCTCATTTTTAGGGAAAATGTACCCAAAAAACCACCAACTATATGGTACTGTAAAACAAGGCACAAGGTGTATATAGTAGTGGGGAGAATTGGAATCTCTGTAGACTTCAGGACACGGTTGGATTCTGTCAGACCCTGTTTATTTTACACCGCAATGTGACAGGCAGATTCTGGATGTTGTAAGAAAGGTGGATAGAGGACTGTGGAGAATTGGAATCTCTCTACACTTCAGGACATAGTTGGATTCTGTCAGGCCCTGTGTCTATAACACCGCAATGTGACAGGCAGAAATTGCCTATTGTATGACAAACTACAAGGTGTATATAGAATTGGGCAGAATTGGAATCTTCCTAGAGTGTAGGTCTGTAAGAACGGACAAACTCCTCGGCTTTTCCTTACAGAGTCACACACGTAGATAGCTTCAATTTGGCTGTGATAACAGCCGTTGCACGGTACTGAGAGAGGAGCGTACACCGCTGTACAGTGTGTGAAAAAATGAACGCTCAGTACCTCACCAGGACAAAACGCACTGTGTGCACACAGCAATGCAGCTAGGCCTTAAAAGGCAGGCTAATCACCCCCAGCGCTGCTGCACAAAAGCAAAAATCTTCACCTTTCACTGCACAGTAACTACAGTGAAAAGCGCTATCAGCACAAGCAGTTTTTATTCTTTTTGCCTTCCTAACGCTCTCCCTACAGAATCAGCAGCAGCAGCAGCTCTCCCTATTCTGAGATCAGCATGAGTAACATGGAGGTCGGCGTGCACGCCCTTTTATACCCCCTGTGACACCCCACAAAGCAAGCCAATCACTTGCATGCCCTTCTCCAAGATGGTTGTGACCACTGCCTATGTCATCACGTTGCCCACAGTGTCCGTTCTTCCTGATTGGCTGAAAAAGGGCGCTAAAGCATCTTTTGAAACGCGACTTTGGCGCTAAAGTCACCGACCTCGTGGACGACCTCACGCTAAGGTCGGGTTTCGTTTCATGAAACCCGACTTTGGCGAAAGTCGGCGACTTTTGAATTTTTTCGACCCGTTTCGCTCAACACCATTTTATTTTTACGGACCATATCACATTTGAAGTCACTTTAAGGGGTCTATATGATAGAAAATACCCAAAAGTGACACCATTCTAAAAACTGCACCCCTCAAGGTGCTCAAAACCACATTCAAGAAGTTTATTAACCCATCAGGTGCTTCACAGGAATTTTTTTAAAAAAATGAACATTTAACTTTTTTTCAGAAAAAAAATTACTTCAGGTTCAATTTTTTTTATTTTACCAAGGGTATGAGGAGAAATTGGACTGGAAAAGTTATTGTGCAATTTGTCCTGAGTACACCGATACATGATATGTGGGGGGAACCACTGTTTGGGTGCATGGCAGAGCTCGGAAGGGAAGGAGCGCCGTTTGACTTTTTCACTGCAAAATTGGCTGGAATTCAGATTGGAGGCCATGCCGCATTTGGAGAGCCCCTGATATGCCTAAACAGTGGAAACCCCCCACAAGTGACCCCATTTTGGAAACTAGACCCCCCAAGGAACTTATCTAGATATGTGGTGAGCACTTTGAACCCCCAAGGGCTTCACAGAAGTTTATAACGTACAGCCGTACAATTAAAAAAATCATATTTTTTTCCACAAAAATGATCTTTTCACCCCCAATTTTTACTTTCCCAAGAGTAACAGGACCCCAAAAGTTATTGAGCAATTTGTCCTGAGTACGCTGATACCCCATATATGGGGGTAAACCACTATTTAGGCACATAGCAGAGCTCGGAAGGGAAGCAGCGCCATTTAACTTTTTTGGCTGGAATTGAAATCGGACGCCATGTCGCGTTTGGAAAGCCCCTGATGTGCCAAAACAGTGGAAACCCCCCAATTCTAACTCCAACCCTAACCCTAGCCCTAGCCCTGACCCTAGCCCTAACCCTAGCCCTAATGGGAAAATGGAAATAAATAATTTTTTTTTAATTTTATTATTTTTCCCTAACTAAGGGGGTGATAACGAGGGGTTTGATTTACTATATATGGCGGGTTTTTATTTTTGGCAGCTGTCATACGCTAAAAGACGCTTTTTATTGTAAAAAGTAGTTTATGCATCACCACATTTTGAGAGCTATAATTTTTCCATATTTTGACCCACCGAGTCATGTGAGGTCTTATTTTTTGTGGGACGAGTTGACGTTTTTATTGGTACCATTTTCGGGCATGTGACTTTTTTTATCGCTTTTTATTCCGATTTTTGGGACGCAGATGAACAAAAACCAGCGTTTCATGAATTTCTTTTGGGGGGTGCGTTTACACCGTTCCGCATGCAGTAAAATTGATAAAGCGGCTTTATTCTTCGGGTCAGTAAGGTTACAGCGATCCCTCATTTGTCTTTTTTTATGTTTTGGCGGTTTTATGTAATGAAAACAATTTTATATAAAAAATAATTATTTTTGCATCGCTTTATTCTGCGAGCTATAACTTTTTTATTTTTTCGCTGATGAAGCTGTGTGGTGGCTCGTTTTTTGCGGGACAAGATGACGTTTTCAGCGGCACCATGGATATTTATATGCGTCTTTTTGATCGCGCATTATTTTACTTTTTGTTCGGCGGTATAATAAATCATTATTTTTTGCTTCGTTTTTTATTTGTATTTTTTAAGGGGTCCGCTAAAGGGGTTAACTCATGGGACAGTTTTATAGGGTGGGTCATTATGGACGCGGCGATACCAAATATGTGTACTTTTATTGTTTTTTTGTTTTTTATTTTCAAAAAATGAATTTATTAGGGAATTATTTTTTTTTAATTTATTTAGCGACTTTTTAAAAAATTATTTTTACACTTTTTTTTTACTTTATTATAATGTCCCATTGGGGACATCACTGTCCTGTGACAGATCGCTGATCTGTTACATCACAGGCACTGCTGCAGGCTTCCTCATGCCTGCGCTCTGCGGGCAGTGAGGAAGCCAGCTCCCTGCAGGCCCCCGAAGGTCCCCATCGCCATATTGGATCCGGGGACCTGCAGGGAAGGCGACCCCCGCAGTGGTGCTGCACATTGTGCTGCTGTGGGGTTGCAGGGAAGCACGGAGTGGCCCCCTCCCTGCCAATGCTTCCTTTAACCCCTGGTAAACCGCAATCATGTTTGATCGCGGTGTGCCAGGGGTTAATGTGTCGGGGGCGGTCCGTGACACATTGTGCCGGGTGTCAGCTGTGATAATCAGCTGACACCAGGCCGCGATCAGCTGCGCTCCCCCCGTGAGCGCAGCTGATCGCATTAGACGTACTATTCCATCCTTGGGACTTAGGTCCCAAGTCACATGGACAGAATAGTACATCTAATGTAGGAAAGGGGTTAAAAGGATATGATGGGAAAAACCCTTTAAGAAAATGAAGGACAGCTGAAATTTGTGAACCAATCCTTCAATTATTTCAGATTTTTAATGGGGTCCTAGAGCTTTATATTATACCATTGGCTACACACATGATCGTACTGTAGCGTAGATTTTTAATACAATGGCCACAGGTGTTATTGGCCTATTGTGATGCTAGTCACTTCTCACGGCCAAGCCATGAGTCAAAATAATCAAGGAGTTCGAGGTCAGAAGCCAAGAGGGTACGTCATAAACAGAAGGAAGAGAGAAAAGCGTGGTCAGGTAACGTTCCGAGGTCAGAGTACCAGGAGGATAATGGATCAGAGCACAAGGAGTTAAACAGATGGATGGTCAAAACAAGGTCCAAGGTCAGGCAACGAAAGATCAAGCATACAGAACTCAAGACACAGAGAGAGCAATCATTCACTAAGCTGAATGTATGTCTGGCAGAGGCCTGGGAGAAACAGCTGAGTTAAATAGCAGGGTAATCACTTGGGAGCGCCTCCCAGTCTCATATTGGATAGTCGAGCTGTCAATCAACACACTGGCAGCTCAGTACGCCCCTGAACCAGACTGCATGACTGAGCTGTCAATCAAAGCACCGACAGCTTCAGAACGCCCCTGTACCAAATTGGATGGCTGAGCTGTTAATAACTGCATCCCAGACACACTGAGGGGTGGAACCGTGACAGCTATATCGTGCTTCAATCTACATTATTATCAACTTTAAAACAGAGGTGCGTGGTCCATAAGAGAAAAAAGAAGCATAAAATTCCTTAGGTTAAGAGTTGGTAGGGAACATAGTGTTGTAATAAAAGTAGTGCCTAGGCATCTATATAGACAATTTGGACTCCTTGTGCCACCATAACTTATTTTCATACAGCATGAGTCCTGATACAGATTGCCAGAAAGGCGCTGTGTGCAATGAGTGTTTGGCTGCAGAGGTCACGTCATCATCTCTGCAGCAGGAAACAGAGAATGGAGGGGAACCAGACAGCAGCAGAACAAAGATCAGTGATGCAAGTATTGCTTCTTTCAATATTTAACCCCATTGTGAACTTTTTGCTAATTATTTTTACACCCCAGACAATCCATTAAAAACAACAATTAGCTGTATACTCAATCTCTGAAGATTGTCCGTATTCCTAATAAAAACCTGGGACACATGCAAGGGTTAGAACTAGAAGAGTTTTTCGGAACCATTCAACAGTCTATCATCTTCAAGCAATCATTCTCTTACCATGCTAGATGTGCGATATAATGGAATAGCTGAAGAACCCGGTGTTGCCTGGGCATAGTAACTAACTGTGGTTATTTATAACAAACTATAATGATTATATTGCACATAAAAATATTTCACATCCTATATTCAACATTACAGATTTACAACACAAATTAACTAAATGATTACCCAAGTATTGATACACCTCATGCTTCTGCTTTTTTACACAGCCTCCTCCTGCACCTCACGCTGCTCCATTTAGTACCAGCTGCAAGGGATATATAGTATAGTAGTATAAGCCACAGGGAATATATACCGTCCCGCTCTCTCCATCCATAGCCCCGCTCTCCACTCGCCGTCCCGCTCTCTCCCTCCACAGCCCCTTTCTCCACTCACCGCTCCACTCTTTCCCTGCGAAGCCCAGCTCTACATCCGCCATCCCGCATTCTCCCTCAGCAGCCCCGCTCTCCATCCACATTCCTGCTCTCTCCCTCCACAGCCCCTGTCTCCACTGGCCGTCCCATTCTTTCTCTCAGCAGCCCCGCTTTCGCTCCGCAGCCCCACTGTCTCCCTCCGCAGCCCAGCTCTCCATCCACCGTCATGCTCTCTGCTTCCGCAACCCCACTCTCTAATCGCCGTCCCGCATTTACCCTCCACAGCCCCGCTCTCTCCCTCAGCAGCCCCGCTCTCCACTCACTGTCCTGCTTTCCCTCCACAGCCCCTGTCTCCACTGGCCGTCCCGCTCTCTCCCTCAGCAACCCAGCTCTTCACCCGCGTCCCGCTCTCTCCCTTATCATCCCTGCTCTCCACCTGCCATCACGCTGTCTCCCTCTGCAGCCCCACTCTCCATGCTCCTTCCCATCCTATCCCTCCGCAGCCCCGCTCTCCATCCATGTCCCGCTCTCCCTCCTCTCCATCCATGTCCTGGTCTCTCCCCCACAGCTCCTCTCTCCACCAGCATCCCAAACTTTCCCTCAGCAACCTCGGTCTGGACCTGCCAGTGGGCGAGTCTGTGGAGTGGGCGTGGCTTGATACATACACACACAGACATACATACACTCAGCTTTATAAATGTAGATGTCGAGGTGCTTTGCTGAAAGTGGATTGAAGTTCATGCATGAAGACATAAAAGAATGGCACTCGCCGGTCCGTTTAAAAATACAAGTCATTTATTTCAAACTTCGTGATGTAGACATGGTGTGCGGGAGAGCAGGGGGTGTGGGGAGGGGAAGAACAGCGGACAACGGCTGTTTCGTGTTAGTGCAATGCTTCTACAAGTTCAGGTGTATAAGGGTTATCCTGGCATTTTAGTTATTTTTTCTCCAGGGTTAAAGGGGATGTCTGGGACTTTAGAAAAAAAGGCATGTAGTTGCTAACAGAGGAAACTACCTGTCTTTTATACACGGCGCCAGTCACTGACCTCTCCTGCAAGAAATTCAGCTTCTCTTTGTCAACACAGCAGCAGTTTGTCTTCCAGTTGACAGGACGGGACTACTGGTGTCATGCAGTTCGAAAGCTTACTTCCGCTGTCCAATTGGAGGAAGCCGGGTGTCAATCAGTAACACACCAACACACCTGTAGTCCCGCCCTGTCAACAGGAAGAGAATCTGCTACTCTGTTGATAGGGAGTAGCTGAATCTTTGGCAGGAGATATCAATGACCGGAATCAGAGACAACAGGCAGGTAGTTGCCTCTGTTGTCAACTACATGCCTTTTTTTTTTTTTTTAAGTCCGGGATATTCTCTTTTTCTACCTGCATATTCTACCAGGTAATGATCTATGTCAGCTCACAGCAGTCACAAACCACTTCTACTGGCAATTCTCCCACTTCCAGTGGACGTTTCATAGAATCATAGAGTTGGAAGGGACCTCCTGGGCCATCTGGTCCAACAACCTACTCAAAGCAGGATTCACTAAATCATCCCAGACAGATGTCTGTCCAGCCTCTGTTTGAAGAATTCTATTGAAGGAGAACTCACCACCTCTCTTGGCAGCCTGTTCCACTCATTGATCACTCTGTCAAAAAGTTTTTTCTAATATCTAATCTGTGTCTCCTCCCATTCAGTTTCATCCCATTGCTTCTAGTCTTTCCTTGTGCAAATGAGAATAAAGATGATCCTTCTACAATGTGACAGCCCTTGAGATATTTGTAGACAGCTATTAAGTCTCCTCTCAGTCTTCTCTTTTGCAAGCTAAACATTCCCAAATCCTGCAACCTTTCCTCATAAGACAGGGTTTGCAGACCGGTCACCATTCTGGTCGCTCTTTTCTGAACTTGCTCCAGTTTGTTGATGTCTTTTTTAAAATGTGGTTCCCAAAACTGGACACAGTATTCCAGATGAGGTCTGACCAAACAGGAGGGCAATAATGACTTCACGTGATCTAGACTGTATGCTTCTGTTAATACATCCTAGAATTGCATTTGTCTTTTTTGCTGCTGCATCACACTGTTGACTCATGCTCAGTCTGTGATCTATTAGTATACCCGTCTTTTTCACATGTGCTGTTGCTTAGCCCTAATCCTCCCATTCTGTATATGTTTTTTGCATTTTTATTGCCCAGATGCAGTACTTTGCATTTTTCCCTGTTAAAAACCATTCTGTTAGTTGCTGCCACTGCTCCAGTTTATTTACATCTTTTTGAATCCTCTCTCTCTTCTCTAGTATTAGCTATCCCTCCTAGCTTTGTGTCATCAGCAAATTTAATCAGTTTACCCTCAATTCCTTCATCTAAATCGTTGATAAAGATGTTGAACAATACAGGGTCCAGGACAAAGCCCTTTGGTACCCCACTTGAGACATTCTTCCAACTGGATGTGCAGCCATTTATGACCACTCTTTGGCTCCGATCACTAAGCCAGTTATGAATCCACCAAACAGTTGCCTTGTCCATTCCATACGTAACCATTTTTTCATTAAGGATTGTGTGAGATACTTTGTCAAATGTTTTGCTGAAGTCAAGATATACTATATCTACAGCATTTCCCTGATCCACCCAATCAGTGATTCTGTCATAGAAGGAAATTAAGTTAGTCTGACATGACTTATTAGTTACAAACCCATGCTGACTCTGTTTAATCACTTAATTCTTATCCAGGTACTTACATACATGTTTAATAATTTGTTCAAAGATCTTTCCTGGTATAGAAGTCAGTCATCGGCCTATAGTTGCCTGGGTCCACCTTCTTTCCCTTTTTGAAGATAGGAACAACATTTGCTCTTCTCCAGTCTTCTGTGACTTCTCCTGTTCTCCAAGAATTTTCAAAGATTATGGAGAGGGGTTCAAACATTTCTTCTGCTATCTCCTTCAGTACTCTGGGGTGTAATTCATCTCAACCTGGAGACTTGAATTAATTTAGTTTAGCTAAGTGTTTCCTCACCATCTTTCTGTTTTTAGATATCCTGGATTTTTCTATTCCCTTAATAGGACAGTGAAGAACAGTTAATGCTACATTTCCTTTCTGAGAGAAAACAGATGCAAAATAGGAATTTAAAATTTCAGCCTTCTCAACATCTTCATTTACCATTTCATCATTTTCATCCTGTAAAAATCCTATAACATCTTTGACTTTTCTTTTACTTTTGACACATCCCCAAAATCCTTTATTATTCCTTTTGAGGTCTCTTGCAAGCCTCAATTTAGATAATCTGATTTTTGCCCTGCAAGTTCTGCAAACAGCATTATATTCTTCTATAGATATGCCTCCCTCTTTCCATTTTATAAACATTTCTTTCTTCCTTTTTAGCATGTGCTTAAGTTCTGTGTTCATCCATCCTGGTTTCCTTTAATGATTCCTATTCTTCCCTCTTTCAGTATTGTTAACAATTGTGCTTTGAGAATTTCATTTTTCAAGATTTCCCATCCTTTCTGGACATTTTCGTCCTTAAGGATATCCAGCCATTGGATCCCTCCAATTCTCTTTCTGAATCCCTTAAAATCTGCCTTTCTGAAATCTAACCTTGACGTCTGAGTCTTCACAGGTCTTCCTCCTCTAGTTATCCATAATTCTAAAATAGCATGGTCGCTACCTCCTAGGGTCCCAGTCACTTTTACCTCCTCAACCATTTCCTCCCTGTTTATAAGGATTAGATCCAAGGTAGCAGTTCCACTTGTTTTCTCCCCTACCTTTTGGAAGATAAAGTTGTCAGCAAGAGAGGATAAGAATTTCCTTGACCTGTTAGTTTTGCCTGAGAGAGATTCCCAACAAATGTCAGGATAGTTGAAATCTCCCATGACAACTATGTCATATTTTTTTGGAGAACTTGGCCATTTGATGCATAAAAAAATTCATCCATAGCTTCAGCTTGCACAAGCGGCCTGTAGTAAATGCCTACAATGGTGTCCTTTCCATTGCTCTGTCCTTGTATTCTTACCCAAAGAGTTTCCACAGAACTCCCAGTCTCTGAAGCTTCAATCTCTGTGCAGATATACGCGTTTCTAACATACAATGCGACACCTCCTCCTCGTTTATCAAGTCTGTTTCTAGCAAATAAGTTGTATCCTTCTAGCCTTGTATTCCAATCATGTGTATCATCCCACCAAGTTTCAGTGATTCCAATGACATCATATTTCTTTTCCTGCGTTAGTAGTTCCAATTCTCCTTGTTTGTTGCCCATACTTTGTGCATTAGTATAGAAACATTTCTCCAATATTTTTATTATTTAGATTTTTTTGTCTTTGTTCTTTTTTCCCACTTCTAATAGCAGAGTTCTCAATAGCATTTGTCAGGTGTATGGCTTTTCTGGCCTTTTGCTTCCTTTCCCACATTGTTCTAGTTTAAAGCTCTCCTGATGAGTGCGGCAAGGCGACTTCCAAATACATGTTTTCCAGTCTTCGTAAGGTGCACCCCATCTCTAGCAAGTAGTCCATCGTATAGGTAATTCATTCCGTGATCTAGAAATCCAAATCCTGGCTGACGGCACCATCAACGTAGCCAGTTGTTCACCTGCAGAATCTTATTCCACCTCCTTGTTCCATGGCCATCCACTGGGAGGATGGAAGAGAAGACCACCTGCGCGCCCAGTTCTTTCACTTTCTTACCTAAGTTTTCAAAGTCACTGCAGATGGTTTCCAGGTCGTTTCTTGCAGTGTCATTTGTCCCCACATGTAGTAGCAGGAATGGGTGGTCGTCTGTAGGTCTGAAGAGGCCTGATATCCTGTCAGACACATCTTTAATTTTTGCACCTGGAAGACAGCACATTTCTCTTGAAGTTATATCCGGTCTGCAGATAGCGGCCTCTGTTCCTCTCAACAGGGAATCCCCCATGACCACCACTCTCCGTTTCTTCCTCACAACATTTTTTTTTCTCCATCCAGGAGGATTCTGAAGCCGTACAAGGTTGCTGTTTGTAGGTAAAGTGTTATCCTGATGTATTTCTTCATCGTTCTCCTGCATAAGAGTCTGGTACTGGTCCTTAGCAGTATGGGTGCTGACTGCCTCCCGATCCTCCGGCTTCTCTGGGTCACATGTTTCCATTCCTGTTTCTTCAGGTGCACTTCGAATTTCTTCTCTTTGTGTAACATGTAGAGATAACTCTGCCCTGTCTAAGAACTCTTCACCTTCCTTAATGATCTTCAAAGTAACTAACCTCTTTTCAAGATTTTGCAACGTTTCCTCCAACAAGGACACAAGCTTGCATTTGTGGCATGTGAAGTTTGGCTTTTCCACTGAAAAGTCTGTGAACATAATATCACAGCAAGGGTAAAAAACAGCATATTATGAAAAATAACCATAAATATGTGCTGTTTTCAAAAAAATGGACCATGAAGTCCCATTGTAACATACAAAAGGAAACAACAGTGTGGAAACCACACAAAATACGACAACCAGGTCAAAAGTGTATCATGACAAATTACTTTTATTAGTAAGACATGGACAAAAGACAGGAAAAATGGAGAGACAGATATGGTGAACAATAAAGTGCAACCGTGCTACCAAGACGCGCCGCAGGTCCACCCAAATGCACACAATATAATGTTGACACAATAATAAGCTGAAGAATAACAGCAGTGAAATATATCACATCAATATGACAAGTGGAATTGTTTAATTAATCGTATATATTGATATATTTATATAATTCAATTCTTTAACACCCCTACAGTCGCCCTCAATGATACGAGGGTTTAATCCATCATAGTATATCCCATAGTATCACGCTGACCGCTCCTAAATTCACTCATGTATCCTGAATGTGAATAGCAACTATAACGCCACAACTACAGGGTTAATGAATTCATTCCGGACTCCCGTATAACTGGTATTGTAACCAAATATTAAACCTTATTCCACAATCAGATAATCAAGGCTAGTAGCCCTAAATGAAGGATATGAAAAATTGCTTCTCCATACCCGGGGTGGAGCTGCAACTATCACGGTGTAACAAGGGGTGGAGGGAAAGGAGACGAACAGGGACAGGCACTGCAGAGGGGATGGACGCCCAATAATTACCTGTACTGACTTGTGCAGTAAGGCGGGCAAGCCGGTGGACAGGCGGCGCGTCTCCCCGACGTGCGTTTCGGAGACAAGCTCCTTCGTCAGGGGGTGTCATGTGAGGGGGAGTGAACAGTTTAAAAGAGCGCTGGACCGGAAGGCCTATGACGTACCCCGGAAGTGACGCGTGCACCACCAAGACAACCCAGGATGCAAAGCGACCGCCACGTCATGCAGTGGGAGGTTCCGGAGAGTCTCCGGAGTCCACCACTCACATAGAGACGCCGCGGCCACCATACATGCCGGGGCATGGTGTGCACGCGTCACAGGATACTGACATGGCCAGGGTGGAATACATACTGGACCCAACAAGTAGGGGGAAGGAATAATGTTACATAAATATAGCCCCATATATGCTCAATATTGGAAATACCCCGGTCAATGAGTTGCCAACATATTTTAGATATATCACAACATCCATATATATCGATAATTGGATAGAAAAAAATCATTTACAAAAACCCGATAAAATTATCATAAATGGCAGAATATTAATGTGTAGACGAGCTTCATTAGAGGAGGCAAAGGGATCTTCCACCCCCACAGGAAACAGATATTGGAAGAGGTCATCATCCACCCCATCCGGACACGAACAATATGTCTAAAACTGACAAAAACAACACAATTAAAATTATGTTAAGATCAAATATAACACAGTGGCACCAATGCCCTCCATGGCACTGTCCCACAAAGAGGGAAGGCGTATCACAGGAATGGGGCATATGAGATATTCTCGTTCAACCCTTGTGGATGGACCGTGTTCAAGGCCCAAATCCACCATGTCTCCTTCTGGGCAAGGCGTTGGGAAGTTTTCCCACCCCGTATCCCTAAGTCCACCATATCAATTCCCTGTACTTTAAAATATTTGCTGTTACAATCATGGAAGACTTTAAAGTGTCGTGGAATGGTCTTTAAAAGTTGTATGTCTGTTTCATTAGCCGCGGCCTCTATGCCCAAAACATGCTCCCTGACCCTAATCTTGAGTTGTTGGGTGGTCAGCCCAACATAGATCAGGGAACAGGGGCATGTGGCATAGTAGACCACGTTACGAGATGTACATGTTATAGATTTCAAAATTTTATATGTCTTCCTGCCTGAAGAATCTATGAAAGTATCTGCCCTCACCATGTTGGCACATGCCACACAATGGCCACAGGGAACACTACCACCACCCCTTTTACGTGCCAGATGATCAAGAAACGTCTTAGGAGGGTCCCCTACATAATGTCTATGTACCAAATGCTCTCCCAAATTTTTGGCCCTCCTAAACGTAATTTGGGGTGTGGCGGGAATGATTTTAGCAATTGTTGGATCCGTTTTGAGGATCGGCCAGGCTTTTTGTAGAATAGGCCGCACCTGCTCAGAACGGGTATTAAAGTTGGTGACAAACCTTACTACATCTGAATTATCAGATACATCTCTCGGTTTATACAAGAGAGCGTTCCTATCACTAAATTTGGCACGTAAGTACGCTCTTTTGATGGAACGGTTACTATAACCTCTTTCAGCAAAGCGGTTTTTCATATCCCTGGCCTGAACCTCAAATTCTTTCATAGTTGAACAAATGCGACGAAGTCGCAGAAATTGTCCTATAGGTACTGAACGTAGCATGTGCGGCGGATGGGAGGAAGAAGCATGCAGAAGCATGTTCGAAGATGTGGGTTTTCGAAATATGGTGATCTGAACCATCCCTTCCTCATTCCTACTTATCAGTACATCTAGGAACTCCACTTTAAATTTGTCAAAGGTGGCAGTCAGATGTATGTTCCGCTCACCATCATTAAGTTGTCTAATAAATTCCTCCAATGATGTATAATCCCCTTGCCAGATCCTCCAGGGAGACCTATTGTGTCAGGGCGAGGAGGGTATCTTGAATGTGTGAACAAATGGTTAGATTCAATACATCAACCATTGGTTGAAGACTTGCCTTCATACTTGAAGGACACGAACCAACTCTTACGGAAGACTGATGACCTTACCTTAGATGAGGACACGCTCCTCTGTACCATGGACGTGGAATCATTATACACTAATATTTGCCACGAAGATGGCCTACGGGCCGCGGAATTCTTTTTATCTACATCTAGGATCTCCTTGGAGGTTCTTGAATTCGCTTTGACCCATAATTTTTTCCTCTTCAGGGGGTCCTTCTTCCTACAGCTCCAGGGGACAGCGATGGGGGCGGCTTATGTGCCTTCATACTCAAATTTGTTCCTGGGGTTGTGGGAGAGGGACCTCCTGATGTCAGATCGACTGTCATCTATGGAGCGCGTCCTCTTATGGACGCGTTACATAGATGACATTCTATTGATCTGGCAAGGGGATTATACATCATTGGAGGAATTTATTAGACAACTTAATGATGGTGAGCGGAACATACATCTGACTGCCACTTTTGACAAATTTAAAGTGGAGTTCCTAGATGTACTGATAAGTAGGAATGAGGAAGGGATGGTTCAGACCACTATATTTCGAAACCCCACATCTACGAACATGCTTCTGCACGCTTCTTCCTCCCATCAGCCGCACATGCTACGTTCAGTACCTATAGGGCAATTTCTGCGATTTTGTCGCATTTGTTCAACTATGGAAGAATTTGAGGTTCAGGCCAGGGATATGAAAAACCGCTTTGCTGAAAGAGGTTATAGTAACCGTTACATCAAAAGAGCGTACTTACGTGCCAAATTTAGTGATAGGAACGCCCTCTTGTATAAACCGAGAGATGTATCTGATAATTCAGATGTAGTAAGGTTTGTCACCAACTTTAATACCCGTTCTGAGCAGGTGCGGTCTACTTTACAAAAAGCCTGGCCGATCCTCAAAACAGATCCAACAATTGCTAAAATCATTCCCGCCACATCCCAAATTATGTTTAGGAGGGCCAAAAATTTGGGAGATCATTTGGTACATAGACATTATGTAGGGGACCCTCCTAAGACGTTTCTTGATCATCTGGCACGTAAAAGGGGTGGTGGTAGTGTTCCCTGTGGCCATTGTGTGGCATGTGCCAACATGGTGAGGGCAGATACTTTCATAGATTCTTCAGGTAGGAAGACATATAAAATTTTGAAATCTATAACATGTACATCTCGTAACGTGGTCTACTATGCCACATGCCCCTGTTCCCTGATCTACTGTATGTTGGGCTGACCACCCGACAACTCAAGATTAGGGTCAGGGAGCATGTTTTGGGCATAGAGGCCGCGGCTAATGAAACAGACATACAACTTTTAAAGACCATTCCACGACACTTTAAAGTCTTCCATGATTGTAACAGCAAATATTTTAAAGTACGGGGAATTGAGATGGTGGACTTAGGGATACGGGGTGGGAAAACTTCCCAACGCCTTGCCCAGAAGGAGACACGGTGGATTTGGGCCTTGAACACGGTCCATCCACAAGGGTTGAACGAGAATATCTCATATGCCCCATTCCTGTGATACGCCTTCCCTCTTTGTGGGACAGTGCCATGGAGGGCATTGGTGCCACTGTGTTATATTTGATCTTAACATAATTTTAATTGTGTTGTTTTTGTCAGTTTTAGACATATTGTTCGTGTCCGGATGGGGTGGATGATGACCTCTTCCAATATCTGTTTCCTGTGGGGGTGGAAGATCCCTTTGCCTCCTCTAATGAAGCTCGTCTACACTTAGAGGACATGGAGGACATTGTGCCCTATAGTGGAGTACTTCTATATAGTTTACAATCTCAAGTGATGCGATCCAATAGATTTAGCTGGATTTATGCCAATTGTAATAACATCATCTGCTGTGTGATATACAATATGTAGTAACATGATAATTATGGCTTGTCTCCAAAAAGTTTTGTATTGCATTATATTTACTTATGATGACATGTGAAACATAGATTTGTGGATCAATATATCTGTATTTCTTCTTATAACTCCCTTTGTCTTGCTACATTAATATTCTGCCATTTATGATAATTTTATCGGGTTTTTGTAAATGATTTTTTTCTATCCAATTATCGATATATATGGATGTTGTGATATATCTAAAATATGTTGGCAACTCATTGACCGGGGTATTTCCAATATTGAGCATATATGGGGCTATATTTATGTAACATTATTCCTTCCCCCTACTTGTTGGGTCCAGTATGTATTCCACCCTGGCCATGTCAGTATCCTGTGACGTGTGCACACCATGCCCCGGGCATGTATGGTGGCCGCGGCATCTCTATGTGAGTGGTGGACTCCGGAGAATCTCCGGAGCCTCCCACTGCATGACGCGGCGGTCGCTTTGCGTCATGGGTTGTCATGGTGGCGCACGCGTCAGTTCCGGGGTACGTCATAGGCCTTCCGGTCCAGCGCTCTTTTAAACTGTTCACTCCCCCTCACATGACACCCCCTGACGAAGGAGCTTGTCTCCGAAATGCACGTCCGGGAGACGCGCCGCCTGTCCACCCGCCTGCCCGCTTGCCCGCCATACTGCACAAGTCAATACAGGTAATTATCGGGCATCCATCCCCTCTGCAGTGCCTGTCCCTGTTCGTCTCCTTTCCCTCCACCCCTTGTTATACCGTGATAGTTGCAGCTCCACCCCGGGTATCGAGAAGCAATTTTTCATATCCTTCATTTAGGGCTAATAGCCTTGGTTATCTGATTGTGGAATTAGGTTTAATATTTGGTTACTATACCAGTTATAAGGAAGTCCACAGGGAATTTATTAACCCTGTAGTTGTGGCGTTATGGTTGCTATTCACATTCAGGATATATGGAGTGAATTTTAGAGCGGTCAGCGTGATACTATGGGATATACTATGATGGATTAAACCCCTCGTATCATTGAGGGCGACTGTAGGGGTGTTAAAGAATTGAATTATATAAATATATCAATATATACGATTAATTAAACAATTCCACTTGTCATATTGATGTGACATATTTCACTGCTGTTATTCTTCAGCTTATTATTGTGTCAACATTATATTATGTGCATTTGGGTGGGCCTGCGGCACGTCTTGGTAGCACGGTTGCACTTTATTGTTCACCATATCTGTCTCCCCATTTTTCCTGTCTTTTGTCCATGTCTTACTAATAAAAGTAATTTGTCATGATACACTTTTGACCTGGTTGTCGTATTTTGTGTAGTTTCCACACTGTTGTTTCCTAAGTCTGTGAACATGTAGCAAGAAACGCAATTCACCAAATGGCTCCTGGCCGCTTCCATATTGTTATTGTTAAAGAGATTTCAAAGCGATGAAAAATGTGCCAAAATTCACATGCCGATAGGCGCGCGGCTTACTGATTTCCTCTTTTCAGCTGCAACGGCCAAAATCCAGTGATCGTTGAGCTCGCGGAGACTCTTCACTTATCCCAGAAGGCACTGGGAATATGCAAATTCTCTCCTCAGGACTCTTCCCCTGGTTTATTATAGACGCTTGTGAACTTAGCCTTAGAACAACTATTACTACTGAAAAAGAGGCACAAAAACTGATGAATCAACAGTTTTTATTGCTTATATTTACCTTGATCTGAACATTTTTGAGCAGGACGGCATGCTGCCGTCTGGGTGACCGTTTTCTTAATACGGAATTGTATCAAGAGGAATGAACAATATTTTTCTTCCCAGCTGTTGCTTCATCAAACTCCACAGAATTTTACATCATTCCATGGCATGTAAAAGTTTGGGCACCCATGGTTAAAATTACTGTTATTGTGAACAGAACTGGAAGAATTCTCAAAGGAAGAATGAATGAATGAAAATCCCTCAAACAAGAATTGAAAGACTCTTGTCTGGCTACAAAAAGTGTTTACAAGCTGTGATACTTTCAAAAGGGGGTGCTATTAGGTACTAACCATGCAGGGTGCCCAAACTTTTGGATAGGGCCATTTTCCTCTTGTAATTTTTAAAATGTAAAAAATGACTATATATATATATATATATATATATTTGCCTAAAATACAAAGGAAATGTGTCATCTTTAACTTTAGGCCTTGGTGCTGAGATCTTTTCTTTCGAGATCTTGGTGCTGAGATCTCCATCTGCACATGCGCCACCACCGACAGCCATTTTCCCGGAGTCCACCGCATAGTAAACCATGGAAGTGTGGGGGCTCCGGCCTTTCATAAAATGTCAGCGGAGCCCCTGCACCACCGAACACCCACAGCGTCGGACATCTGAACACCCCCCTCATCACAGCCTGCGGCCTGCAGCAATGCTCCACTCTTACCTCCTCCAGTAGCGACCATGGGACCTTGATCCACCACGTCCGGTAAGGTATATTCGCATTTCCCTCCCAAATTTGGGGGGGAAGTGCATCTTATAATCCGAAAAATACGGTAACTGTTCACAATAACAGTAATTATGAACAGGGGAGCCCAAACTTTTACGTGCCACTGTATATTTTAATATAAATATTATATACATCATTTAATACAACCACAGTCATAAAAGAGAAAAATAATGCTTTTTAAAGTCAACATGTTTGCAAATTATATATTTAGCAAATCCTCATTAAATACCAATCAAACTACATTAAAAGACGCTTAATACGAGATACTCGGAAGATGTCAATGTAAGTGTGAATACAAATGGTTTAAGAATCGTCTCAAAACAAATACATTTTATATTTAGCTTCTGAGAAACAGTAAAACTGCAAGGAAGCTGGAAAAGCCTGGAAATCTGACAATAAAGGAGAGTCAGTGACGTTTGTGGAGCTCGAGGGTAATAAAGTATTCTATATGATTGTCACTCAGAAGCTGTCACTCATGTAAAATAGTTCAGAAAACACAAAGTAAAATGATTTGTATGTATAGGATATGTGAAGGAATTTTCCATGCAAGGCAACATTTAGAAATATGATGGAAAATAATGCTTGTGTTAGAAAACGCCACATCGCAGGGAATAGGCTTATAATCTACGCTATTGAGCCCCTCAATCTTCAAAACCTTCACAACAGACATACAGTACACAGATATAGTTCTAAAATATCCAATATTCAGTGCTGGTTTCTAGCACCATCTGGCTCTTCTTGGCAGATGGAACCTGAACTCTGGTTGTGCATATCAATGCATGCTACCGCCCTTTATTCTCAATGTAGCGGATTTCCACAAAAGTATGGAGACAAGGTGATATCGCCTATTGGTGACATTCAGTGTTGTTATTCATTAGTCCAAATTTTTAAAGGGATTGTAGAAGAACAGAGAAACTTGGCTGCTTTATTCCAAAAACAGCATCACGGCTGTCGATAGTTTGAGTGTGTGTGAGACTGTGGCTGGGCACTAAGTATTATATTAAAGCTGAACGGCAACACCAGACTCAAATCATGGACAGGTTTGGCACTTCTTATACCAGAAAACAGAGATATCAGCCGTGTCTTCCTAAACCAATCAAATCCTTTTAAGCATGCTGACTACCTAACAGAGGCAATCAGATAAATACTTTTTGAACACAAAATAGAATAGAATACAAAACTATGTAAAGCAGTCAATACAAGAAAAGATAGTATTCTGCTACAGATGGATCTGGATAAGTTGGAAACTTGGGCCGAAAGGTGGCAGATGCGGTTTAACAATGATATAAGGTTATATACATGGGAAGAAGGAATCAATATCACTATTATACACTGAACGGGAAACCACTGGGTAAATCTGACATGGAGAAGGACTTGGGGATCCTAGTTAAAGATAAACTTACCTGAAATAGCCAGTGCCAGGCAGGGGGCTGCCAAGGCAAACAGAATCAAGGGTTGCATTAAAAGAGGTCTGGATACACATGATGAGATCATTATACTGCCTCTGTACAAATCCCTGGTTAGACCACATATGGAGTACTGTGTACAGTTTTGGGCACTGGTGCTCAGGAAGGATATAATGGAACTAGAGCAAGTACAAAAGAGGGCAACAAAATTAATAAAAGGGATGGGGGAACTACAATACCCAGAGAGACTAGAAAAACTAGGATTATTTAGTCAAGAAAAAAGACGACTGAGGGACAATCTAATAACCATGTATAAGTATATAAGGGGACAATACAAATAGCTCTCAGAGGATCTGTTTATATCAAGGATGGTGACGGTCACAAGGGGGCATTCTCTGCATCTGGAGGAGAGAAGGTTTTTCCACCAACATAGAAGAGGATTCTTTACTGTTAGGGCAGTGAGAATCTGGAACTCCTTGCCTGAGGTGGTGATGGCAAACTCAGTCAAGGGGTTCAAGAGAGGCCTGGATGTCTTCCTGGAGCGTAACAATATTCTATCTTACAGTTGTTAGGTTCTTTAGAAGGACGTAAATCTGGGGATTTATTCTGACGGAATATAGGCTGAACTGGATGGACAGACGTCTTTTTTGGGCTTTACTAACTATGTTACTATGAACTTGGAAGGTTATAGTCCAAATAGATTAACAAGCTCAAACAAACATTTCCGTGAATGACTGGAGATCGGGATACAACACGAGCATGCTGTCACGCCCACAGGTGGCACACGTGGTTCGTAGATCCATTGTGCCACAGGGCTGGCTGTGCCTAGAAAGGAGCAAAGCTAAGCGGCTACCTGGTGTTCACTGGAGCTCCTGATGGTGGAGACAGACTTGACTGCAGGTAGCCACCAACTACCACTCCTAGGTAGGTGCCGGTACTGAAGCTACCGATCCCAGGGTTCACTGCCATGAGGAGATGTGACTAAGGCCACTAACAAGCAGGTAACGGAGATGGACTGAATGTAGAGACAAGTTAAAAATTTGAAGGTGGGCTTTTGTTCACACTTGCAGTTATCAGGAAATAGTTCAGCAGCGGGCCACTCTAGAACCTGGGACATCGGACACAGGACAGGCAGCACCGGGACCAAGAGACTGGGTACAAGTCCCGCAGACGTGGTTTCAGGATTAGTATACCGCCGAAGCGGTCACAGGAACGCAAACTGTAATAGGCTAACAGGAACTCAGGATACGGGAATACTTATTACAGACTAAGGACAGGGGACCTGGTAACATACAGTTGCACATGCCAACATCACTAAGACTAACTATAGGGGTTGCTCATGTACCTCCCAATTGGGGAGGGTGCCTTTTATACAAGATGCCTCCCAGCTATTGGCTGGGAGACACTTTGCAGGTGATCACTTTAACTAAATGCCCCCAGCAGTTAGCTGGGGGCATTTTACCATGTGCATGCTGCCTCTTTAACAGCAGGGAGGCATGTACAAGGAAGGAGGAGGTAGCTCACGAAGATGTTGAGTAACCGGCATGCTCACATGGTGGGAGGAGGGGAACCACGCGGAGTAGCCGCCAGATGTTACACATACTGCAGCTACACATACTGCAACAGTAGAAAGGTCTAAAAAAACTAGGCAAAACTAGGATAAAAGTCCAAAAATGCATTAATTCATCATAATGAACAATAATCAACATTGCAACAAATTAACCCTTGGTAAACCAATGTTGCTTTTTATCTCTTATGGTGAGTTATTAAACTTCTACTGCTGCTGTGATTCTGTGAAGCTGAGTTTTTAAGACTTTTCTACTTGTTGGGATCAAGCTATTGGGAGCATTAAGGTTAATTTCTACAATGGAAACAATTCGCTTGTGAGGATCCCCAAGGGTGAACCCACTGGACCGTGGCAACGAACCCCCCCTGGGCGAGCGAACCAGGTGGACCACCCCCTATACAGGGAGCATTAGGGGCAGGCCCAAGGGGAACTATTACCACGGTAACTGGTACCCAGGGCGGACACGGGAGACATGGCAGGTGACTGGGGAAACAGGCGGCAGGACTTGGCAGGACAGGAACCCAGGAATACGGAGAGAACTGGACTGACACAGGTGGCAGGACTTGGCAGGACAGGAACCCAGGAATAAGGAGTGGACACACAGGCTGGAGGGCACGGATGAGACACGGGAGCTCAGACTGGAGACATGGGCAGGCGGAGGCTAGGGGAGACACAAGGAGAACGTGAGTCGGGTGAGGGAGTTTGCAATGGAGCAGGCAGGAAGGCGTGGGGCCAGAATCACAAGTGAAGCACTAGTGACGATCTGGCACCGCCAGGAGGAAGAGGTGGCCTGATAAGGGAGTGTGAGGAGGGACTTCCGGGTCAGAGTCCTCCTGGACATAGAGTAGGCCGGAAAGAGCGTCAGGCCTCACAGAGAGCGGTGTGCACGTGTGCGGTAAAACCTAGTGCGCGCACGCCCGATAGGAGGCAGGCGCTGGTGCTGGAGCAGAAGGAAGAACGGGAGCGCGCTGGGACGCCGGGGAGCGGTGAGTATGTTGGGGTACGGGGGGAGGCAGCGCGCCCAGCGGCGGCGTGACAGGCAGCGGCATGACATCTCTAATGATTTAACAAAAGAAGGGCAGCTACTCGATGGTTTGATACTATCAAGATAACAGCGGAGAAGACCCTGGTGGACCCAACTAGGCTTGCACAACATTGATCTTCCTACAGAGTGTTCATCCATCAAGCCTCGATGGCACGAGATTGAGCTGAAGGCTGTTCAATAAATAAATAAATAATCCAAAAAGTGGGCCTGCGCCATAATTATAAAGGTAAGGTTACCCATGATTTATATAAACTGCTCCTGCTATCTGTGTCCCTCAATGATCACTTGACATTGTTCCATGACCTCTGCAGCCAATCAGCAGCCTCCCAATATTCTGTCATAGTGGAATTCCTTTCTGAACAGAGAAGGCTGCAGTCAATCAGCAACAGCTGATTGACCGCAGTGGTCACATACAACACTGCTCATACTTGAGATAATACAGCGCTCTGCTTGTACTGAAAGATAAGCTGGGCACTTATGGTGCTTGGATTATCAAAGTCTAAGAATCTACACAATCAGATTTGTTTATTTTTCCTTTATCCGGAATATTCTCGTGATAGACACTATTTTTCTTAACCATGCAGTTTTATTGATATTCTGTTATCTTACGTGCAGGCTCAGATGTAAGGCTACGGGGGACAGTACTACCTCTCTGCTATGGATATGGACACATTTAATCTAACAAGGTATTGCCTCTAGCGAGAAAACTAATTTAAAGTGAATGTTCGTTTTCCTAATCGTCAAGTTTCAGGGATGTGTATGATTCTTAAGAAATAAAGAAAAGAAGTAAACAAAGTTTACTCCAAAGTTCTGTGAGGTCAAGAAGAAAATAATCCTCAAAATTTCATTCTCAGTCATTGTAGAGTAAATAATAAGACAAAACCTTAACAAAGTTGTGATTCTTCAATTAAAGTGTCTCCAAAGACCAAGGTCCTGATTCCCAAAATTTGCAACAGATAATTCACCTACCATGGGATATTTATTGTACTGATGCCTTTTATGGGGCTTTAGACCTCAAGGTCCGATGCCTTGGTTCAACTTCTACCTCTTCTCTCACTATAACTATGCCCTGCCAACGATGTAATGACTAAGTCCTGATCAAGAATATGGATTCCTTAATATTTAGTTTGCAAAGACAAGATGAGAATAAAGAGCCAGCACTTCTTCCCACAAGATTAGGGATAGGTGTAGCCCACTAGGGGTGCAAAATGTCAAAAGAAAAAAAAAGTTCTACTTAGTTTTTTTTTGTTTTGAAATGTTATGTCCTTAAGTCACGTTGCTAACGCTGAAGATTTGTGGCAATGAACATGTCCTTCTGGCCTTCTGACTGGCAGGGTGACCTGATCTTGGGGTGAGCAGCACTTTGAACTGTATGAGCGACAACACATACTTTTATCAATGAAGAGTGGACAGCTTCCAAACAAAGCCCCCAAAAGTATAAACAGGTTACATCTTTTAGCCGCTTCTTGGTTTCTGAAGCCTGAAGTGGTTAAGAGAACTGACAAAAGACTTTACAAGTGCACAGCAATGTCACTTTAACATTGCTGTGCATTATTGTTCATTTCTTGTGGCGGTTTTGCAATTTTTTTTAGGTGGATTCCAGGTGGAATCAGGCTGAGAAAGCCATTGTGTGCACATACCCTAAGTGTGAACTCATTTATCAGTGTAGGGGTTGAAGCTCCAGGGTTGAACATGGATCAGTAGAAGCGCAAACTAGCCCAAAAGGTTTGTTGTCCGTCATGTCTCTTCTGACGAAATTTTTGCATCTGCCGCCACGCTGCTAGCACTTTTTTACTAGATGTCCAACAATGAAAATTAAAAAGGACTGAAGTCTCTTGTGAAAGAAGGGTGAGTGCTGGCTTTCTTTTTATATACATTATAGTGAACCAAGTTATCATTAATACTTTATAAAGGAGGGTGCTCAGGGTACAATATTTGTTTTAAGGGCACATACCCATTTGCGTGAAAAAAAAAACGGTCCGATTTCCGGACCGAAAAAACAGATGAGTGCTATGCGAGTGTCATGCGATTTCCGTGCAATTTTTCCACAGAACATCCATATGACATGCGTATGCAATCCTTATGCAATGCGATTTTAACATGAACTTTTACATACAGCAGTTCTCTCTATGTTAAATCTCATGTTAAAATTGCATTGTTAAAAAAAACTGCTTTAAAGCAAAATAATCTTCAAAACATACATATATACAGTGGGGAAAAAAAGTATTTAGTCAGCCACCAATTGTGCAAGTTCTTCCACTTAAAAAGATGAGCGAGGTCTGTAATTGACATCATAGGTAGACCACAACTATGAGAGTCAAAATGAGAAAACAAATCCAGAAAATCACTTTGTCTGATTTGGCAAGATTTATTTTGCAAATTATGGAGGAAAATAAGTATTTGGTCATTAACAAAAGTTCATCTCAATATTTTGTTATATATCCTTTGTTGGCAATGACAGAGGTCAAATGTTTTCTGTAAATCTTCACAAGGTTGGCACACGTGTAGGAGGATGGACCGGGCAGGGCTACTTCTGGAGTTCCTGGGCTGGAACTGTCGGTGCTGTCAACCACGTTGCAGGGGGGAAACCTTTTTGACTTGGACAGACGGGAGCACCTGACTCTAGGGAGCGGACAGGTGATAAAAGGAGGAGAGAGTGGGTTTGCTGGGCTTTTGCCGGGAGCTGACGGAAAGGGAGAGGGTTGACTCCGACCCCACACCACCTGACAGTGCTTCCCTCCAGGGCGCCTTCCTCATCTCTGAGCCTGCTGCTAGCTATCGTGGAGACTTTGTGTTGCCGGTGACTGACGTCCGTGGCTCCCCGTGCCTGCCGGCGTCCCTGACGGGTCCCGGTGCGTGCCTCACCGCTGGGCCACTTCACCGCACCATACCTAAGGGCGCATCTACGACTTCGGGCCTTGCATCCTGCGTTTCGCCCTCAGGACCCGAGGGCTGCAGCCATGACTCTCTGCATGTCAGGACTTGGATTTGTCGCCAAGAAAAGCTACGGAGCACCACTACAGGTCTAGGACTGTGTGGCAATTGCAGCCGGAATCCTCACCACACCGCTTCACACCACCTACATCGTCTTCAAGGACTCTTGTAACCTTCCCCCGTCTGGAGAACTTCAAACCGATAAGTCTGCCCGTTTGTTCGTACGCTGACGTGTTTGCCAAAGTGTTTATTGCCTGTTGCCGGGATACTGTGAATTGTACTGTTGTTGTTAACCCCCAGTATCCATGCGAGGGACTTAATCTGTTACCTTTACTGCTACATAAAACTATTGTTAAACTTTGCTCTGCCTCCTGCTCTTCACTGCATCCCGAGTACCTGCTGCTAACCTTCACACACTGTTGGTAGTATGTTAGCCCATTCCTCCAGGCAGATCTCCTCTAGAGCAGTGATGTTTTGGGCCTGTCACTGGGGAACATGGACTTTCAAATCCCTCCATGGGGTTGAGATCTGGAGACTGGCTAGGCCACTCCAGGACCTTCATATGCTTCTTATGAAGCCACTCCTTCGTTGCCCTGGTGGTGTACTTGGGATCATTATCATGCTGAAAGACCCATCCACGTTTCATCTTCAATGCCCTTGCTGATGGAAGGAGGTTTAGACTCAAAATCTCACAATACATGGCCCCATTCATTCTTTCATGTACATGGATCAGTCAGCCTTGTCCCTTTGCAGAGAAACAGCCCCAAAGCGTGATGTTGCCACCTTCATGCTTCACAGTAGGTATGGTGCTCTTTGGATGCAACTCAGCATTCTGTCTCCTCCAAACACGACGAGTTTTGTTTCTACTAAACAGTTCTACTTTGGTTTCATCAGACCATATGACATTCTCCCAATAGTCTTCTGGATAATCCAAATGCTCTCTAGCAGACTTCAGACGGGTCCGGACATGTACTGACTTAAACAGGGGTACACATCTGACACTGCAGGATCTGAGTCCCTGGCGGCGTAGTGTGTTACTGATGGTAGCCTTTGTTACAATGGTCGCAGCTCTATGCAGGTCTTTCACTAGGTCCCCCTGTGTGGTTCTGGGATTATTGCTCACCGTTCTTGTGATCATTTTGACCCCACGGGGTGAGATCTTGCATGGAGCCCCAGATCGAGGGAGATTATCAGTGGTCTTGTATGTCTTCCAATTTTTATTATTACTCCCACAGCCACAGTTGATTTAATCACATCAAGCTGCTTGCCTATTGCAGATTCAGTCTTCCCAGCCTGGTGCAGGGCTGCAATTTTGTTTCTGGTGTCCTTCGACAACGCTTTGGTCTTCACCATAGTGAAGTTTGGAGTGTGACTGAAGTTGTGGACAGGTGTCTTTTATACTGATAAGTTCAAACAGGTGCCATTACTATAGGCAATGAGTGGAGGACAGAGGAGCCTCTTAAATTAGAAATTACAGGTCTGTGAGAGCCATAAATCTTGCATGTTTTTAGGTGACCAAATACTTATATTCCACCATAATTTGCAAAATAATTCTTGCCAAATCAGACAAGGTGATTTTCTGGATTTGTTTTCTCATTTTGACTCTCATAGTTGTGGTCTACCTATGATGTCAATTACAGGCCTCTCTCATCTTTTTAAGTGGGAGAATTTGCACATTTGGTGGCTGACTAAATACTTTTTCCCCACTGTATATATATATATATATATATATATATAAATACAGTGGGGAAAAAAAGTATTTAGTCAGTCAGCAATAGTGCAAGTTCCACCACTTAAAAAGATGAGAGGCGTCTGTAATTTACATCATAGGTAGACCTCAACTATGGGAGACAAACTGAGAAAAAAAAATCCAGAAAATCACATTGTCTGTTTTTTTTTCATTTGATTTGCATATTATGGTGGAAAATAAGTATTTGGTCAGAAACAAAATTTCATCTCAATACTTTGTGATA
This sequence comes from Dendrobates tinctorius, assembly GCF_039654945.1. NCBI lineage: Eukaryota > Metazoa > Chordata > Amphibia > Anura > Dendrobatidae > Dendrobates > Dendrobates tinctorius. Next base: position 53,467,540 of record NW_027361707.1, read on the forward strand.
TATCCTTTGTTGGCAATGACAGAGGTCAAACGTTTTCTGTAAGTCTTCACAAGGTTGCTACACACTGTTGTTGGTATGTTGGCCCATTCCTCCATGCAGATCTCCTCTAGAGCAGTGATGTTTTTGGCTTTTCGCTTGGCAACACGGACTTTCAACTCCCTCCAAAGGTTTTCTATAGGGTTGAGATCTGGAGACTGGCTAGGCCACTCCAGGACCTTGAACTGCTTCTTACGAAGCCACTCCTTCGTTGCCCTGGCGGTGTGCTTTGGATCATGGTCATGTTGAAAGACCCAGCCACGTTTCATCTGCAATGCCCTTGCTGATGGAAGGAGGTTTGCACTCAAAATCTCACGATACATGGCCCCATTCATTCTTTCATGTACCCGGATCAGTCGTCCTGGCCTTTGCAGAGAAACAGCCCCAAAGCATGATGTTTCCACCACCATGCTTTACAATAGGTATGGTGTTTGATGGATGCAACTCAGTATTCTTTTTCCTCCAAACACGACAAGTTGTGTTTCTACCAAACAGTTCCAGTTTGGTTTCATCAGACCATAGGACATTCTCCCAAAACTCCTCTGGATCATCCAAATGCTCTCTAGCAAACTTCAGACGGGCCCGGACATGTACAGGCTTAAGCAGTGGGACACGTCTGGCACTGCAGGATCTGAGTCCATGGTGGCGTAGTGTGTTACTTATGGTAGGCCTTGTTACATTGGTCCCAGCTCTCTGCAGTTCATTCACTAGGTCCCCCCGCGTGGTTCTGGGATTTTTGTTCACCGTTCTTGTGATCATTCTGACCCCACGGGGTGGGATTTTGCGTGGAGCACCAGATCGAGGGAGATTATCAGTGGTCTTGTATGTCTTCCATTTTCTAATTATTGCTCCCACAGTTGATTTCTTCACTCCAAGCTGGTTGGCTATTGCAGATTCAGTCTTCCCAGCCTGGTGCAGGGCTACAATTTTGTTTCTGGTGTCCTTTGACAGCTCTTTGGTCTTCACCATAGTGGAGTTTGGAGTCAGACTGTTTGAGGGTGTGCACAGGTGTCTTTTTATACTGATAACAAGTTTAAACAGGTGCCATTACTACAGGTAATGAGTGGAGGAAAGAGGAGACTCTTAAAGAAGAAGTTACAGGTCTGTGAGAGCCAGAAATCTTGTTTGCTTGTTTCTGACCAAATACTTATTTTCCACCATAATATGCAAATCAAATGAAAAAAAAACAGACAATGTGATTTTCTGGATTTTTTTTTCTCAGTTTGTCTCCCATAGTTGAGGTCTACCTATGATGTAAATTACAGACGCCTCTCATCTTTTTAAGTGGTGGAACTTGCACTATTGCTGACTGACTAAATACTTTTTTTCCCCACTGTATATGTTAAGAGCTGGCAGAACGCACCTAATAATGAAGATTATATAAGGTATATGGTGCGTTCGCATCCCGGGGTCTACCATGCAGAGATGTAAACTGAAGCTAGGCTGTGACGAATGGGATATAACAGGAGGTAGCCAGACACCGGCGAGAAACCTCTGACCCGATGCGTGCAAGGACAGACTCTGTTACTTCACAGAGTCCGTACTAGGCGGCGTGTAAGCGTGACCTATTAAGCATCACAGATCACGACTCAGTGTAAACTACTGCTCAGAGCGGGTACAATATCTACCCTGGTGGTCGCTACTAACCAGCATAAGAACAGTGCTGCAAAGCGCATGTAACTGCGCACCGCGCCGCTCAGGCAGACACTGCGGTATCAGCTGTATGTGAAGCCTGTACTGACCGATGCCCACAGGCGCTACAGGAAGGAGGGCTGACTACACTGCGGTGCTAAGCAGTGCTAGGTATTAACTCTGATTCTAGGACCCTAACTCATGCGTATCAAAGGGAGGGAGTCTTAATGAGTCAGTCACCAGTCTCATACATCCGTCATCACACACACCACTAAACAATATAGAATCAAAGTCTATCATAGCGCATGTCGGGGCGGCCATGCGAACCTTTTATAGCAGCGTCCTTCCGGGGCCTTCTTGATGGTTTAATCCGAGCTGGAGAAGGACCTGAGCATGTGACCTCCGATCTCCAATGGGAGATTGTCCCACAGGCATGCTCACTGGACCAAAAGGAGGACTTAGTCCCTGGATTTGTACGCTGCTGACCAGCATGCGTTGTTATAGCTGGACCAGAGGTGGCAGCAGCACACAATCCCACAAAGCTTGTCTGAGCAGAGCGCCGGGATCGACGAGTCTGCTGAGCAGGCTCCTCTGTGGCCAGAGAGGAATGGGAGACCACAGAAGGCAAGGCTCGGGATTCCTGCTGTGCAGTGACAAAAACCAGACACCTAACATAAATATATATATGTGTGTATATAGATGTAAATATAGTGTATATAGCCTACAACCTGCAGTAACCAACAAACCACTGCATGACCAACTCTACCCTCGCCTACTGTATCCTCACCCATCCCTTGTAGATTGTGAGCCCTTGTGGACAGGGTCCTCTCTCATCCTGTACCAGTCGTGACTTGTATTGTTTAAGATTACTGTACTTGTAATCACATGTAAAGCGCCATGGAATAAATGGTGCTATAATAATAGATAGATATAGTAAAAGCTGGTAGATGCTGTGTACAGTATAGAATAGGTTTGAATAGATAGACAATATATATACACATAGTATAGGTGTGTGTGTATATATATGTCACACACACATATATATATATTTGAGAGATAGCAGAATAGCTGTTAATTCACTTGTTGGCTTTTGTAAAATAATTGCAGAGGCTGACAGGATGGGAGACATGGTTTACATATATTTATATATGTCAGTGACTGTAGGAGCTGTAGGTGTTAAATGAAAGAATATAATCACAGAATAAAATTGCGTGGGCTCCCATCCAATTTTCTCCGCCAGAGAGGGAAAGCCAGTAACTGAGGGCAGATATTAATAGCCTAGAAAGGGACTATTGTTTTTGGGGCCCCCTGGCTAAAAACATCTGCCCCCAGCCACCCCAGAAAAGGCGCATCTATAAGATGCGCCAATTCTGGCACTTAGCCTTTCTTTTCATATTACCCTGTAGTGGGTGGCATATGGGGTAATAAGGGGTTAATGTCACCTTGCTATTGTAACGTGACATTAAGCCTGGTTAATAATGGAAAGGTGTCAATAAGATACCTATCCATTATTAATCCAATAGTATGAAAGGGTTAAAAAAAACACATTAAGAATAAAGTCTTTTAATTAAATAGTTAAACACACAGGTTTCCCATCTCACAATCCAAGCGAAGCCATCGTTCTCCTGTACAAAAATTAAAAAACAAACAATATCCGCCGTACAGTCAAGTCCTACGGTGCAAGAGGTTAAATAGTTTACAATCGGGACCAATGCAGAATGAATGAAAAGCTGCCTGCGCAGACTCCTGACCTCCTGAGTGTGAGTAAGTTTTTGAACATTTCCCCACGCTGCCGAGTTCACGTCAGGTCAGGCGGGGCCTCTGGGCAGCCTCAGTGACGTCAGCGCTAGTCACTGAGGCTGTGCATACTCCCCACCGGACCCGTGGTGAACTCGGCAGCGTGTGAAAATATTCAGAAACGTACCTACACTACTGAGTTCATGTCAGGTCAGGCGGGGAGGCTGCGCAGGCAGCTTTTCATTCATTCCGCAGTGGTTTACAGCTGGGCCGGTAGCATTAGCACCACTCCTGGTTTTAAACTATTTAATCCATTGAGATGGATTGCGGCATGTGACTTGACTGTATGGCGTATAGGTATAGCATATTGTTGCTATTTTATTTTTTTACTGGAGAACGTGGGCTTCACTTGGATTGGGAGTTTAATAAAGATGGCAAATCTTTTTGTTTAATTATTTCATTAAAAGACTTTATTCTTAATGTTTGTGTTTTTTAACCCTTTCATACTATTGGATTAATAATGGATTGGTGTCTTTTTTACATCTCTCTATTTTTATACAGGCTTAATGTCACCTTACAATAGCAAGGTGACATTAACCCCTTATGACCCCACATGCCACCCTCTACAGGGCAATGGGAAGAGAGAGGCTAAGTGCCAGAATTGGCGCTTCTTAGCGGAGCACTAGGTCCTTCACCATGCTGTGATTTTAATTCCATCCAATCACATTTGGTTCTGACCTTCCTATAAATACAGGCTTTACCTAGTTATTAGCCAGACGTAAGTGTTCACACTAGGCAGTCAGGTCAGGGACCCATTCAATGAGATCACCTTGACGTCGGTAAATGGGCTCACATTTTTTGGCCAGATTTTGTGCTAAGTATCTCATGTGTTTTTCCTAAATTTCAAAAGCCATTACGCTATTCACACTTTTTGTATTTCACATTGACATGCCTTAATGCAATTGAGTGCAACCATTTCCTTATACTGACTTTATATATATATAAATATATATAGAATATTCATTCCAAATAAAGGCAGCACTTCATAGTAACTCTTTTCAAGTGGTAGTGAGCTTTATTCAGCCCACATATCAAGGCAACGTTTCGGCTCAACTGAGCCTTTCTCAAGCAGTGGGTGTTACAAAAAAGTGTCTTTTTATAGACCATATAACAATCTCTTAATAGTGTCAATCATTTTACATTACAAAAATACATTTAAGTGCATACAATTTCTTTCATTATAGTCAATAGGATCCATGTGTGCAAATAGTGCAAAAAGTGTTTTGCGCTTGTCACAGTCTTTATGCTTTATATTAAGCTCCATCTCAATAGTGTTTATGTGATTGCTCATTAATCATATTAATTATACAGTACTACAGTGTCTCATATAATCCCTTTAGTTTACATACCACCACATGGAGAACGCCATGAACACTGAAAACGCTGTATCTGGCGTTCCTATAGCTCTACTGCGCATGTGCTATGAGTCATCAGCTCTGTCATGTTTAGCCAGCCAATAGGAGAGCGTGTATGGCATTTTCCATCTCTGCACAGGCGCTTTGGTGAATTCATCACTTCAAAAACGCCATATTAGGTGTGGCAGAAGGTCAAATAACGCTACTAGTCCTTCATTATTATTGATATTATATATTAAATCCAGCGTTTTGCTTAAACCATGCAGCACCATTAACATACTATTCTTATAGCACCTTTTGTCACAATATTGCTGCAAATATTTTTAACTGCTGGTATTTCTTAGAATATTTTTTATACATATAAGTGAATCTATGACACTGGCCACTAAATGTGAGTTTGTCGTTCACCCATACACCCAGGTCTTTTTCAGTGACAGTTTTGCCCAGTGTTTTACAATTAAGCACATAATTATACATCTTATTCGTTCTACCCAAATGCATGACCTTACATTTATCCCCATTAAAGCTCATTTGCCATTTATCAGCCCAAGCTTCTAGTTTACATAAATCCTCCTGTAATATAAAATTGTCCTCCTCTGTATTGATTACCCTGCAGAGTTTAGTGTCATCTGCAAATATTGAAATTCTACTCTCTATGCCCCCTACAAGGTAATTAATAAATATGTTAAAAAGAAGCGGGCCCAAAACTGACCCATGTGGTACCCCACTGCCAACCGTGACCCAGTCCGAGTGTGCTCCATTAATAACCATCCTTTGTTTCCCATCCCTGAGCCGGCTCTTAACCCACCTACACATATTTTCCCCTATCCCTATTGTTCTCATTTTATGTATCAACCTTTTGTGTGGCACCGTATCAAAAACTTTTGAAAAGTCCATGTACACCACGTCCACTGCATTCCCTTGGTCCAGTCCGGAACTTACCTTTTCATAAAAGCTTATCAGATTAGTCTGACAGGAGCGGTCCCTTGTATATCCATGTTGATATTGGGTCATGAGGTTATTCTTCTCCAGATACTCCAGTATAGTATCTCTTAGAAAACCCTCCAGGATTTTACCCACAGTTGAGGTTAAACTTACTGGCCTATAATTTCCGAGTTCAGTTTTTGTCCCCTTTTTGAATATTGGCACCACATTTGCTATACGTCAGTCCTGTGGTACAGACCCTGTTATTATGGAATCTTTAAAGATTAAAAATAATGGTCTATCTATGACTGTGCTTAATTCCTGCAGTACTCGGGGGTGTATCCCATCCGGGCCTGGGGATTTGTCAATTTTAGTGATTTTTAGACGCCGCCGTACTTCCTGCTGGGTTAAGCAGGTGACATTTAATGGAGAATTTTTATCCCTGATCATGTTATCAGTCATGGGATTTTCTTGTGTAAATACTGTTGAAAAAAAAGTCATTTAGCATATTGGCTTTTTCCTCATCCTCATCCACCATTTCACCCAGACTATTTTTAAGGGGACCAACACTATCATTTTTTAGTTTATTATTATTTATGTAGTTAAAGAATATTTTGGGATTATTTTTACTTTCTCTGGCAATGAGTCTCTCTGTCTCAATCTTTGCTGTCTTGATTTGCTTTTTACAGAATTTATTTAATCTTCTGTATTTAGTTAATGCCTCATCACTACCTACTTGCTTTAATTCTCTAAATGCTTTATTTTTATCTCTTATTGCGCCCCTTACAGCTCTATTTAGCCATAGTGGTTTCCTCCTATTTCTCGCATGTTTATTCCCATACGGTATATATTGTGCACAGGTCCTATTCAGGATGCTAATAAATGTCTCCCATTTTCTTTGTGTATTTTTATGTCTCAGGATATCGTCCCAGTTAATTGCACCAAGATCATCTCTCATCCGTTGGAAATTTGCTTTCCTGAAGTTTAGTGTCCTTGTAACCCCTCTACTGCACATCTTATTAAAGGATACATGAAAACTTATTAATTTGTGATCACTTTTTACCCAAGTGATCCCCAACCCTTACATTTGATATGCGGTCTGGCCTGTTGGTTATTATTAGGTCTAGCAGTGCCCCCCCTCTTGTTGGGTCCTGAACCAGTTGTGAAAGGTAATTGTCTCTCATAGTTGTCAAAAACCTATTACCTTTGCTGGAACTGCAGGTTTCGGTTCCCCAATGTATTTCAGGGTAGTTGAAGTCCCCCATAATAATGACTTCTCCTTGAGTCGCTGCTTCATCTATTTGCTTATTATTCCCCCCCCTCCCCTTATCTCTACCCACAGGGACTCTACATTTTCATTAGATTCATATATATTATCACGAAGGATGGATTTTAAGGATGATTTTACATATAAACACACCCCTCCCCCTCGTTTATTTGTACTGTCATTTCTGAACAGACTATAGCCCTGTAAATTAACAGCCCAGTCATGGCTCTCGTCCAGCCATGTCTCAGATATACCCACCATGTCATAATTATGTTCCAACAACATTAACTCCAATTCCTCCATCTTGTTGGCGAGGCTTCTGGCATTAGTATACATGCACTTTATGTATCTCTCTGTACCTCTATTCTTTCTTAAATTATTAACTGTTCTAACCCCAACCCCATGCCACCCCCACCCCCAATTTCATTATTATTTGCGCCCAGGTCTCTATCTGCACTGTCTTCCCCTCCTATAAAAGGAATACCCTCCCCCCGTCCCTAGTTTAAACACTCCTCCAACCTTCTAGCCATTTTCTCCCCCAGCACAGCTGCACCCTCCCCATTGAGGTGCAACCCGTCCCTAGCGTAGAACCTGTAGCCAACTGAGAAGTCGGCCCAGTTCTGCAGGAACCCAAACCCCTCCGTCCTACACCAATTCCTGAGCCACTTATTAACCTACATAATCTCCCGTTGCCTCTCTGGCATGGCACGTGGTACAGGAAGTATTTCCGAAAATACGACCTTGGAGGTCCTTGCTTTAAGCTTACAGCCTAATTCCCTGAAATCATCTTTAAGGACCTTCCACCTATCTCTAACTTCGTCATTTGTGCCAATGTGCACCATGACCGCTGGATCCTCACCAGTCCCTCCCAGTAATCTGTCAACCCGATCAGCGGTGTTGTACTCGAGCGCCAGGTAGGCAGCACACCGTTCGACGAACCCTGTCTTTGTGACAGATTGCCCTATCTGTTCCCCTAATAATTGAGTCCCCCCATCACCAGAACCTGTCCGGCCTGCCCTGCTCTCCTATTTCCCCCCTTCTGGAGCAGACACTCCTCCGGCTTTCAGAGGACATGCCTTGCTGCAGCAGTGCTACTCCTGCACTAACACTGATGGGTATATGGGCACTGGACTATGGGATGGAGGATATGTATGACGGGTATATGGGCATGGGACTATGGGATGGCGGATATGTATGATGGGTATATGGGCACGGGACTATGGGATGGAGAATATGTATGATGGGTATATAGGCATGGGACTAAGAGATGAAGGATGTGTTATGGGTATATGGGCACTCGACTATGGGATGGCGAATATGTATGATGGGTATATAGGCATGGGACTATGGGATGGAGAATATGTATGATGGGTATATGGGCTTGGGACTATGGGATGGAGGATGTGTGATGGGTATATGGGCACTCGACTATGGGATGGAGGATATGTATGATGGGTATATGGGCATGGGACTATGGGATCGTGGATATGTATGATGGGTATATGGGCACGGGACTATGGGATGGAGGATAATTATAATTTGTTATAACTAACCACAGTTAGTGTTACTATGCACGGGCAGCGCCAGGCTCTTCAGCTAGTTGAAGTATAAAGTGACAACGTCAAAAGACGCCAATATCACTTCCCCTTGTAATTTAATTGTTTCCAGTTTTTTTTTTTAAAAATCCGCCATATCTAATATATACAATTTACAACTGCTTGCTGTCAGGACTCTAATATGAGGACCCTGTCAGCTTCGGCAAACTGCCACGCAGAGCAGGGTGACTTACCCACACTATGGGAGAGCGCGGGGTCCAATACTGTAGTGATGGTTTAAGCAGACAGAACCTGCGGCACTGAAAATAGTAAGGAGTCCCAGGACCTACGATCATGTGACTGCAGGGGGCGGGGATTAGCATCATACTGCTGCAGATGATGTAATGTACCTACTGCAGGGAAACTGTTGTAGAGGAGAGGAAAACACAGGTCAGACAAGCGAGGGTTCGTACACAGAGAGGGCTGTGCGGTACCAGAGGGACGAGCAGAGAATAGTCAAGTCACAGGCAGAGGGTCATAAACAGAGAGGTAGCGCAGTACAAGAGGGACAGGCAGAACTTGTAACAGGGACAGAACCGGATCAAAACCAAACAAGCGACAAGTTATCAGGCACAAGGCACATGTACGCACGAGGTCAACTAACTCAGCCGAGGGCAGGAGTATAACTGACACCGGACCTAGGTCAAGTGAGCATTAAATAGCCGCCCTCTGCCAGAGAGGCGCAGAAACAATTAACCCCTGTCTGACCAGGACTGGCCAAAGACAACCCCATCCTGGATCATGACAGTACCCTCCTCTCAACAGGGGGCCACTGGACCCCCGGGTCTCTCAGGATACTTGGCGTGAAAGGCCCGGACCAACCGATCCGCATGAACCGATTGAGCAGGAACCCATGACCGGTCTTCAGGACCGTAGCCTTTCCAATGTACAAGATATTGAAGGGCACGACGGACCAACCTAGAGTCAACAATTCATTCCACCTCGTACTCAGACTGCCCATCTACCAAAACCGGTGGCGGGGAAGATGATGACCCCTCCCCACAGGACCCCGCAGGTTTCAAAAGGGCCCTATGGAAAACATTGGGGATCCGTAGCAATGGCGGGAGACACAACTGAAAAGCCACCGGGTTAACCGCTTCGGTAATTTCATAGGGACCAATAAATTTAGGACCAGGCTTCGCAGAGGTTACCTTGAGCCTTATATTCTTGGTAGATAACCATACCTTATCCCCAACCTGGAACACCGGCCCCACAGACCATTTTTTGTCTGCAAAAAACTTATATTTATCCTGGGCCTTCGTAATGTTACTCTGGACCTCCCGCCATACCTCCCCCAACCGCTGGATAGTCTCATCCGCCCCAGGACACCTAGAGTCCAAACGGTAAAACTCTCCAAAATGTGGATGAAACCCATAGTTGCAGAAAAAGGGAGATGTACCCGTAGACTGGTTAATGCGGTTGTTAAACGCAAACTCGGCCAGAGGTAACGCAGTACACCAATCATCCTGTCGGGCTGAGGTCAAGCAACGCAGAATTTGCTCCAGAGACTGATTGGTCCATTCAGTATGCCCATTAGTCTCTGGATGGTAAGCGGATGAAAAGAACAGACCAATACCCAACCTCTTTCAAAATGCCCTCCAAAATCTGGAAACAAATTGTACTCCCCTATCAGACACCACATTCAAGGGTACCCCATGCAACCGCACCAGATGCTCAACAAACAATCTGGACAACGTTTCCGCATTAGGTAGAGCCGCCAAGGGTACAAAATGTGCCTGCTTACTAAACCTGTCCACCACAACCCAAACGACGGTATTACCCTTGGAGGGGGGGGAAGGTTGGTGATGAAATCCATGGACAAATGAGTCCATGGTCTCTCAGGAATTGGCAGTGGTACCAATTCCCCGGCCGGCCGGTTATGGGGGGTTTTTGCACGGGCACAAACATCACAAGCAGACACATATTCCCCAACATCAGAGGATAAAGAAGACCACCAGAATATTCTAGCGATGGCCTTCTGAGTAGCCGAGATCCCTGGATGTCCAGCCAGAACTGAGTCGAGGAACTCCCGGAGGACCTTGAGATCAAATTGAGCTGGTACGAAAAGTTTATCCACCGGCTTAGCCGGAGGTGCAAGAGACCGGGCTTCCCGAATCTCCTGTTCCAACATATTAGAAATACCTGCCACCACCACCCCGGGCTGAAGAATGGAAGATGGAGGTTTGGGGGGGACACTGGATCTAGACTGCGTGACAAGGCATCAGCTCTGTGAAAAATGAGGATGAATGAACTCATGGAGATCAACATCCAACACTGCGGAGACACCATCACATGTTTCTCAACGCAGTGATTCTAGAGCAATGCCCCCATCCCTTATGGGAAATATGCAAAAACATGCAAAACACAAGCCGCGGAGACACCATCACATGTTTCTCAACGCAAGCAATGACTAGCCAGGTCTTTCCCCAAGAAGGAACAACCACAGGAAGGGCAGTCTCCAATGAAGGAAACCACCTATGCCAAAACATGGTATACATCCACAGACAGCTGTTTCGGGTTGCTTGCGTTGAGTAACATCTGATGGTGTCTCCACGGCTTGTGTTTTGCAAGGCATCAGCTCTGACATTTTTGAATCCTGGCCGAAAAGTGATAGAGAAGTGGAATCAGGAAAAAAAGTGACCATCTAGCCTGTCTAGGAGTCAACCTTTTAGCTGACTCAATGTAAGCTAGGCTCTTGTGGTCCGTAGTTACGGTTATAGGATGGACAGCCCCCTCCAAAAAATGCCTCCATTCTTCAAAGGCCAACTTCACGGCCAGAAGTTCTCGATTCCCAACATCAGTTTCTCTCCGCAGGGGAGAATTTCTTAGAGAAAAAGGCACAGGGTCTCAAATTAGTCAAAGTGGCGGGTCCCTGGGACAAAACTGCCCCCACCCCCACCTCTGAGGCGTCCACCTCAACAATAAATGGTTCAGACGGGTCCGGTTGAATAAGAACAGGAGCAGACATGAAACATTTTTTTAAAAACTGAAACGCCGCTATCAGTGCGGCTGACCAATTCTTGATATCGGCCCCCTTTTGAGTCATGTCTGTGAGGGGTTTAACCACCTGTGAGAACCCCCTTATAAATTTGCGATAATTGGCGAATCCTAGGAAAAGCTGCAGAGCCTTCAAATCACAAAGTTGAACCCAATCGACAATGGTCTGCACCTTATTAGGATCCATGCGATACCCCTCAGCAGACACAATGAATGCCAGAAAAGACAGTTGCTGAACAAAAAATAAACATTTCTCTAGTTTAGCCAAGAGACAGTTCTCCCGGAGCCTTTGGAGAACTGCCCGAATATGACCAATGTGAGCCTGTTTATCAGGTGAGTAGATCAGTATGTCATCCAAATACACAACCATAAAACGTCCAATAAAATCAGAGAACACGTGATTAATGAAATTTTGGAAGACCGCTGGAGCATTGGCCAGACCGAAAGGCATGACCAAATTTTCAAACAACCCTTCAGTAGTGAGAAAAGCAGTTTTCCACTCATCTCCTTCACGGACTTGGATAAGGTTATACGCTCCCCGTAGATCTAATTTCGAAAACCACTTAGCTCTGGACAACTGGTTGTACAAATCAGGAATAAGTGGGAGGGGATACGTATTTCTCACAGTTATCTTATTTAACTCTCGAAAATCGAGGCATGGGCGCAAACCACTGTCTTTTTTCTTTACGAAAAAGAACCTCGCCGCCACGGGAAAGACAGAAAGATGAATGTGTCCCTTACGGAGACTCTCGGAAATGTATTCCTTCAGAGCAGCCCGCTTGGGACCCAAAAGGTTATACAAGCGGGCCTTGGGCAATTTAGCACCTGGAACCAGGTCAATGGCACAATCAAATGGGCGGTGTGGTAAAACTTGAGCCTCTTTTTCGGAGAAAACGTCCGTATAGACTTTTAGGTACTCCGGAATACCTTCCAGACCAACGGACGACACAGACACAGTAGCAGGACATTTTTCAGAACAATAAGGACCCCATTTAACAATGTCCCGAGATTCCCAATTAATCACTGGATTATGTAATTGTAACCAGGGGAACCCCAACACCAATCCCGCAGGCAGGTTGTCCATAACAAAGCATGAAATACGTTCCTGGTGCAAGGAACTCACTTTAAGGAGAAACTCCTCTGTAAGAAATATGATGTCATTCTTAGGCAGTGGTGTTTTGTCAATGGCAACAACATGGATAGGAGTCTCTAGCCTAACTGTCCCTAACTTACACCTGGACACCAAGTCAGAGTCAATAAAGTTCAACGACGATCCGCAATCCATGAAGACAGAAGTGGATGTGGAGGCAGTCCCACAACAAAGCTCCACTTGCAACAACATTTGAAAATGGAGAAAAGGGTACCTGAGAGCCTGGGTGACCTCCACAACAATCACCCGGGCTAGACAGGAGGGGCAATCCTTTTTCCAATGTCCAGAATCGCCACAGTGAAAACAGCATTTTCCCAAGCGCAGTTGTCTCCTTTCTTACTCCTTGAGGTCGATGGTTCCCATCTCCATGGTTTCCAATGTAGGACTGGCTCCCCTTCCTTGGGAGAATAACGGGGTCTCAATCTACATCACTCCCCTCGCCCGTAGCCTGCGATGCATTCGGACGGCCTGTGTCATAGCCTCCTCCAGGGAATCAGGCGGAGGGTGGAGAGCCAAGGCATCTTTCAGATGTTCAGACAAGCCTCTACGGAACAAGCCCCGGAGGGCGGCATCATTCCAGCAGACCTCAGCAGCCCAGTGTCTGAACTCTGAGCAAAACCACTCGGCTGAGTGCTTCCCCTGGCACACACTCATCACCACGTCCTCAGCCATACGCATCTGATCAGGCTCATCATAAATATGCCCCAGGGCCTCAAAAAATGTATCCACAGTCATACGCTCAGGGGCAGTGGTTGGAAGGGAGAAAGCCCAAGCCTGGGGGGCTCCCCTTAACAGAGACATAATGACCCCCACTCTCTGACTTTCATCCCCAGAAGAGTGTGGTCTCAATGAAAAAAAAAAGCTTACAGCCCTCCTTGAAAACTTTGAATTCCTTTTTATCTCCAGAAAAGGTATCCGGTAACTTAACCGGAGACTCAGGGGAAACTAATGTAACATCCTGAGCCCTCGATGATAAAACCCCCTGCATAGTGTCAGCGATCAGCTGCTGAGACTGAGCCAGGGCTAGCTGTTCCCCCAGGAGTTTCTGAGACATCTGAGTCAGGTGCTTTACCTGCTCAGAAAGAGCGTGCATAGGATCCATCACACACACAGGTGAAGGGGAGCGGAGAAAAAAAATGGTAACAGTCAGTTATAATGTCAGGGCTATAATGTCAGGACTCTGTCAGCATCGGCAAACTGCCACGCAGAGCAGGGTGACTTACCCACACTATGGGAGAGCGCGGGGTCCAATACTGTAGTGATGGTTCAAGCAGACAGGACCTGCGGCACTGAAAATAGTAAGGAGTCCCAGGACCTACGATCATGTGACTGCAGGGGGTGGGGATTAGCATCCTACTGCTGCAGATGATGTAATGTACCTACTGCAGGGAGAGTGTTGTAGAGGAGAGGAAAACGCAGGTCAGACAAGCGAGGGTTCGTACACGGAGAGGGCTGTGCGGTACCAGAGGGACGAGCAGAGAATAGTCAAGTCACAGGCAGAGGGTCATACACAGAGAGGTAGCGCAGTACAAGAGGGACAGGCAGAACTTGTAACAGGGACAGAACCGGATCAAAACCAAACAAGCGATAAGCTATCAGGCACAAGGCACACGTATGCACGAGGTCAACTACTCAGCCGAGGGCAGGAGTATAACTGACACCGGACCTAGGTCAAGTGAGCATTAAATAGCAGCCCTCTGCCAGAGAGAGGCAGAAACAATTAACCCCTGTCTGATCAGGACGGGCCAAAGACAAACCCCATCCTGGATCATGACACTTGCAATAGGATTTAATATTTTATCCAAAAATATCCCCATTTTGCTAAACAATGAGTCGACCCCTGATACTATTGGTCGAACCAGGGGATTTTTTAACGTTTTGTGGATTTTTGGAATTGTATATAATACAGGAGTACGAGGGTTTTTAACTAACAAAAAATCAAATAAATCTTGATCAATTATATGGAAATCCAAAGCTTCTTGTAAACACTCCCTTATTTCTTTCATTATTTTAAATTTTGGATCACTATCCATTATAAAATACACTTCATCATCCAAAAGTTGTCTCATTTCATTTAAATAATTATCCTTGTCCATGACGACGACCGCACCCCCTTATCGGTGGGCTTGATGACTATGTCGTCGTCATGGACAAGTTCCTGTAATGCCTTATATTCATCCTTTATAACATTGTAGTTACTGGGGTGAATCAGGTGGCTTGATGAAGGTCATGTGGCGCACGTGAGTGGCTATTTGGATAAACCGGAGGCAACCCGGTAAGGGTGATGTCCGGGGTTCCAGGGCAAACTAATAATATTAAAATCCCTTTATCAAAGCATCTATATAGATTCACTTATATGTATAAAAAATATTCAAAGAAATACCAGCGGTTAAAAATGTTTGCAGCGATATTGTGACACAAGGTGCTATAAGAATAGTATGTTAATGGTGCTGCATGGTTTAAGCAAAACGCTGGATTTAATTTATAATATCAATAACAATGAAGGACTAGTAGCGTTATTTGACCTTCTGCCACACCTAATATGGCGTTTTTGAAGTGATGAATTCACCAAAGCGCCTGTGCAGAGATGGAACATGCCACACACGCTCTCCTATTGGCTGGCTAAACATGACAGAGCTGATGACTCATAGCACATGCGCAGTAGAGCTATAGGAACGCCAGATACAGAGTTTTCAGTGTTCATGGCGTCCTCCATGTGGTGGTATGTAAACTAAAGGGATTATATGAGACACTGTAGTACTGTATAATTAATATGATTAATGAGCAATCACATAAACACTATTGAGATGGAGCTTAATATAAAGCATAAAGACTGTGACAAGCGAAAAGCACTTTTTGCACTAATTGCACACATGGATCCTATTGACTGTAATAAAAGAAATTGTATGCACCTAACCCCTTCATCCCCTAGGGTGGTTTGCACGTTCATGACCGGGCCAATTTTTGCAATTCTGACCACTGTACCTTTATGAGGAACGCTTCCATGGATCCCGGTGATTCTGACACTGTTTTCTCGTGACATATTGTACTTCATGTTAGTGGTAAAATTTCATTCAAATAACTTGCGTTTATTTGTGAGAAAAACGGAAATTTGGCGAAAAGTTTGAAAATTTCGCAATTTTCCAACTTTGAATTTTTATGCCCTTAAATCACAGAGATACGGCACACAAAAAACTTGATACCTAACATTTCCCACATGTTTACTTTACATCAGCACAATTTTGGAACCAAAATTTTTTTTTGTTAGGAAGTTATAAGGGTTAAAAGTTGACCAGCGATTTCTCATTTTTACAACACCATTTTATTTTTAGGACCACATCACATTTGAAGCCACTTTGAGGGGTCTATATGATAGAAAATACCCAAAAGTGACACCATTCTAAAAACTGCACCCCTTAAGGTGCTCAAAACCACATTCAAGAAGTTTATTAACCCTTTAGGTGCGTCACAGGAATTTTATTGAATATTTTAAAAAAAATGAACATCTAACTTTTTTTCACAAAAAAATACTTCAGGTTCAATTTTTTTTATTTTACCAAGGGTAACAGGAGAAATTGGACTGCAAAAGTTATTGTGCAATTTGTCCTGTGTACGCTGATACCTGATATGTGGGGGGGAACGACTGTTTCGGCGCATGGCAGAGCTCAGAATGGAAGGAGTGCCGTTTGACTTTTTCAATGCAAAATTGGCTGGAATTCAGATCGGACGCCATGTCACGTTTGGAGAGTCCCTGATGTACCTAAACAGTGGAAACCCCCCACAAATGACCCCATTTTGGAAACGAGACCCCTAAGGAACTTATCTAGATGTGTGGTGAGCACTTTGAACCCCCAAGGGCTTCACAGGTGTTTAATAATGCCCGGGCATGAAAATAAAAAAATCGTATTTTTTCCACAAACATGATCAATTAGTCCCCAATTTTTTCATTTTCCCAAGGGTAACAGGAGAAATTGGACCCCAAAAGTTGTTGTCCAATTTGTCATGAGTACGCTGACACCCCATATGTGGGAGAAAACTACTGTATGGACACATGTTGGGGCTCGGAAGGGAAGCAGTGACGCTTTGGAATGCAGACTTTGATGGAATGGTCTGCGGGTGTCATGTGCGTTTGGAGAGCCCCTGATGTACCTAAACTATTGAAACTCCCCACAAGTGACCCCATTTTGGACACTAGACCCCCCACGGAACTTATCTAGATGTGTGGTGAGCACTTTGAACCCCCAAGTGCTTCACAGAAGTTTATAACGCTCGGATGTGAAAATAAAAAAATCATTTTTTTCCACAAAAATGATATTTTTGCCCCCAATTTTTTATTTTCCTAAGGGTAACAGGAGAAATTGGACCCCAAAAATTGTTTTGCAATTTGTCCTGAGTAGGCTGATACCCTACATGTGGGGGTAAAACACTGTTTGGGCGCATGGCAGAGCTTGGAAGGGAAGGAGCACCATTTGACTTTTTCAACTCAGAATTGGCTGGAATTTAAATCAGACGCCATGTTGCATTTGGAGAGCCCCTGATATGTCCAAACAGTGGAAACCCCCAATTCTAACTCCAACCCGAACCCCAACACACCCCTAACCCTAATCTCAGCCCTAGCCCTAACCCTAGCCCTAACCCTAGCCCTAACCCTAGCCCTAGCCCTAACCCTAACCCTAGCCCTAGCCCTAACCCTGCCCTAGCCCTAGCCCTAACCCTAATGGAAAAATGGAAATAAATACATCTTTTTTATTTTATTATTTTTCCCTAACTAAGGGGGTGATAATGGGGGGGTTTGATTTACTATTTATGGCGGTTTTTATATTTGGCAGCTGTCGCACGCTAA
This sequence comes from Dendrobates tinctorius, assembly GCF_039654945.1. Classification (NCBI taxonomy): domain Eukaryota; kingdom Metazoa; phylum Chordata; class Amphibia; order Anura; family Dendrobatidae; genus Dendrobates; species Dendrobates tinctorius. Next base: position 53,485,136 of record NW_027361707.1, read on the forward strand.
AAGACACTTTTTATTGTAAAAATAGTTTTTGCATCACCACATATTGAGAGCTATAATTTTTCCGTATTTTGACCCACCGAGTTATGTGAGGTCTTATTTTTTGCGGGACGAGTTGACATTTTTATTGGTACCATTTTCGGGCACGCGACATTTTTTGAGGAATTTTGGGACGCAGAATGAACAAAAACCAGTGTTTCATGAATTTCTTTTGGAGGGGTGCGTTTACACCGTTCCGCGTGCGGTAAAATTGATAAAGCGGTTTTATTCTTCGGGTCAGTACGGTTACAGCGATACCTCATTTAGGTTGTTTTTTTATGTTTTGTCGGTTTTATGCAATGAAAACTATTTTATATAAAAAATAATTATTTTTGTATTGCTTTATTCTGCGAGCTATAACTTTTTTATTTTTTCGCTGATGATGCTGTGTGGCAGCTCGTTTTTTGCGGAACAAGATGACGTTTTCAGCGGTACCATGGATATTTATATGCGTCTTTTTGATCGCGCGTTATTACACTTTTTGTTTGGCGGTATGATAATGAATCATTATTTTTTGCTTCGTTTTTTATTTTTATTTTTTAAGGGGTTCGCTAAAGGGGTTAACTAATGGGACAGTTTTATAGGGCGGGTGATTACGGACACGGCGATACCTAATATGTGTACTTTCATTGTTTTTGTTTTTTTTATTTCCAAAAAATGGATTTATTTGGGGGAATATTTTTTTTTTTTCTAATTTATTTGGCGATTTTTTTAAAATTATTTTTACACTTTTTTTTATTTTTTTTTAACTTTATTAAATAGTCCCAGGTGGGACATCACTGTCCTGTGACAGATCGCTGATCTGTCACATCACAGATCACTGTGACAGATCAGTGATCTGTCACAGGCAGTGCAGAAGGCTTCCTCATGCCTGCAGGAAAGGAGCCCCCGCAGCAGCGCTGCACATTGCGCTGCCGTGGGGGGCTCAGGGAAGCATGGAGGGAGCCCCCGCCCTGCCGATGCTTCCCTTTAACCCCCGGTACACCGCGATCATGTTTGATCGCGGTGTGCAAGGGGCTAACGTGTCGGGGGGCGGTCCGTGACCACCCCTGACACATTGTGCCGGGTGTCAGCTGTGATAATCAGCTGACACCCGGCCGCGATCAGCGGCGCTCACCACGTGGGCGCCGCTGATCGCGGTAGATGTACTATCCCGTCCATGGGCATAGGGTCCCGGGTCCCATGGACGGGATAGTACGTCGGATGTCAGGAAGGGGTTAAATGTATTTTTGTAATGTAAAATGATTGACACTATTAAGAGATTGTTATATGCTCTATAAAAAGACACATTTTTGTAACCCCCACTGCTTGAGAAAGGCTCAGTTGAGCCGAAACGTTGCCTTGATATGTGGGCTGAATAAAGCTCACTACCACTTGAAAAAAGTTACTATGGAGTGCTGCCTTTTTTTGGAATGAATATTGGATATTGTGGCTGAAAACGGGACTTTCTGCCAGGGGCCGGGCACCCAAAGCTAAGTACTGTGCTGTTTCCCCTTTTTTTCAATATATATATATATATACATATATATATATATATATATATATATATATATACACTGTGTTCCAAATTATTATGCAAATTATATTTTTCTCTGATTTTCCTAAATAGTCGGTACAAATGACAGTCAGTCTAATAAAAGTCATCACCCGTTAGAGTATACATCAAATTTTATTGAAGAAACCTCCCAACGATAACAGCATAATCTTCAAAATGACTAAAAACTCAAATTGCACTGTTCCAAATTATTATGCACAGTAGAATTTTTAAACATTTGATATGTTTTAAAGTACTGAAAATGCTCATTTGTGGAATTTGCAACATTAGGTGGTCACATTCACCGAACAAAAAAGCTATTTAACTCCAAAACATCCTAACAGGCCAAGTTACATGTTAACATAGGAACCCTTCTTTGATATCACCTTCACAATTCTTGCATCCATTGAACTTGTGAGTTTTTTGGAGAGTTTCTGCTTGTATTTCTTTGCATGAAGTCAGAATAGCCTCCCAGAGCTGCTGTTTTGATGTGAGCTGCCTTCCACCATCATAGATCTTTTGTTTGATGATACTCCAAAGGTTCTCTATAGGGTTGAGGTCAGGGAAAGATGGTGGCCAAACCATGAGTTTATCTCCTTTTATGCCCATAGCAGTCAATGACTCAGAGGTATTCTTTGCAGCATGAGATGGTGCAGTGTCATGCATGAAGAGGATTTTGCTCCTGAAGGCACATTTCTGCTTTTTATACCATGGAAGACAGCTCTCAGTCAGAAACTCTATATACTTTGCAGAGGTCATTTTCACACCTTCAGGAACCTTAAAGAGCCCTACCAGCTGTTTCCCCATGATTCCGGCCCAAAACATGACTCCTCCACCTCCTTTCTGACGTCACAGCCTTGTTGGGACATAGTGGCCATCCACCAACCATCCACTACTCCATCCATCTGGACCATCCAGGGTTGCTCGACACTCATCAGTAAACAAGACTGTTTGAAAATTAGTCTTCATGTATGTCTGGGCCCACTGCAACCATTTCTGCTTGTGAACACTGCTTAGGAGTGGCCGAATAGTAGGTTTATGCACCACAGCATGCCTTTGAAGGATCCTACACCTTGAGGTTCGAGGGACACCATAGGCACCAGCAGCTTAAATATCTGTTTGCTGGTTTGTAATGGCTTTTTAGCAGCTGCTCTCTTAATCCGATGAACTTGCCTGGCAGAAACCTTTCTCATTCTGCCTTTATCAGCACAAACATGTCTGTGATCAGAATCAACCACAAATCTCTTAACAGTACGATGATCACGTTTAAGTTTTTGGGAAATATCTAGAAAAATATTCAGGATTGAGAGTCCTCAGTAGTTGATACCTTTTAATGGCTAACTGAAAAGATGGTAACACATTGCAAGCTTTCGAGACTACTCAGGTCTCTTCATCAGGCTAGACTAATACAAAATCTGAAGTCTCATATTTATGCACAATACAACCTAGAAAAAATGCAATAGATAAGACAAGTGACGTGAAGCAGAACTATCATTATGGGAGAGGGAGAAACATAAATATAAACATTGGACCAGTTCATAGATAAGGAGTTCGGATGTTTTATGGTCCTCTGATTGGGGTCTAGTTCTGTGTTGTGAAGCCCCCACGGTTTTAAAAGGAAATTCCTTAATTGATGTAAAAAGACATAAATCCATGCGACACATTCTTTCCAGCACTGAGAGTGTCAAAGTTCGTCATAAATTTGTATGGGAAATATCTAATGTTTTCATCTCTTGACCAAGGCATTGCACTATTTGATGCTTTTCAGCAGCAGAGAGATCATTTTTCTTTCCTAAATTCCTTGAAACCTGTGCCCTGCTTAATAATGTGGAACATCATTCTTAAGTAGTTTTCCTTTAATTGGGCTCACCTGATAAACTAATTATCACAGGCATTTGAGATTGATTTCAGTGATCCAAAGATCCCTGATACACAATACCATCTATGAGTTTATTTGAAAAGCAAAAAATTACATCTTTATGACACTTAAATCCAATTTGCATAATAATTTGGAACACAGTATATATATATATATATATATATATATATATATATAGTGAGGTAGCGCTGTCATTTAAGTAGGGGATCACTCGCTTGGCAGCCACAAAATCAGATCCGGCACAGGTTTTCCATAAACCAGTATAGTCCATGCGGTTTATTCAACATCATAAACCATGACCAGCAATATATAAACGGTATAGCGTCCATGACAGAGCTTCACTCTGTTGGCAATGTCCAATACGCAGGCTTTTCAGCCTCCCAGTTATATTTCACCCTGTCAGGGTTCTCTCATGGCTGCTTCTCCATACTGCAGACATTCATTCCCTCCAGGGAACTCTCGGGCACTTGCAGCCATTACTCACAGCGTCCACATGTGCTGTCAGGCAGGAAGCCCCATCTCAGCGGGACCTTCCACACTTCACCCCCATGTAACCTACCCTGGCCACATTATATGGTTCATAGCCACACCCACCGGATCACATGACTATGACCTCATCCCAGGTCCTTTAGACATTTACACACTCTTTACAACAGTGCTTTAAACACCCCCCCGGATGAAACAACACCTCAGCAGTATCACTGCTGATCAACACATAAGTCTCCATCTCAAAGCCACCCACTTTGAGATACATAACAGCAATTCAGTATTCTGCCATTCATCCTTTCTCCTGGGACATCCACACAGCGCCCCCTAGCGGACTCAGTGGTGACTACACCACATACCCCCCCTCTGTTCAAACTTGTGGGGTTGAACACACAACATTACACCAGGGTCTCACGACCGGGCACTCACTATACCTTGCCCCACTGGTCGAGAGAACCATCCCCATCTGTCATACGGCCTCGTTCCTAAGTTAGACCTCCCCCACCTCCAGCGGTCAGAATATTGGTCATTGGCTTTGACCCCCAGTCACGGTTTGTCTGCACCGTCAGACACTGGTTAGTCACCATCCTTTCTCTATCTAAGCGTCTTGTAAGAAATGGTACCCCACCACATCTAAGTTTACTTTTCAGTGCATTAGCCTCACAGTTCTTTGCATCTGCTGTCTCCGTAGCAACCTCCAGTTCACACTGTAATCTACGGTGCAACGTATTGGCACGTTGAGCCTCTTTCTCTGCTTCTTCCACCTGGCGTTTCAACTGTTTCAGACGCACATCATTTCCCTCCATCAGGTCTTGGTACTGCTCAAAATTACGCCTTTCATCATCCATTTGCCTTAGTACAACCTTCAGTTTTTTTCTCTGTACGACGTACTTGTTTGCTAGCAGATTGTCGCACTTTAATTTCTGCATCAAGCTGTTCCTCCAGTAGTGCAACCTTTGCTTCTAAGTCCTTATTCTGGCAAACTAATTGCTGACGGGCACTCTCTTTCTTCTGAGCATTACTACGTTCTGTCTTCAGATCAGCATCCATCTGGTCAACCTGAAGTGTGGCCTTTCTCAGCTTGTCATTGTCTAATTCAACGTTGCGTGTTCTTCCTCCACTTCTTTTTCAAGCTGAACAATGCGAGACTCTAACCACCTCTTTCCTTCCAAAGCCAGAGCACTTTCACCTCTGTTGTTGGCAATCACACCAGCCAGTTCATCTCTTTCCTGCTGTGCTTGTCTTTTAGCACACTCTGCAGCAGCAAGTTCCGTCTGCAAATGAATCACCTCTGCTTCCATACTTTTCAGTTTCTTTTTGTCTTCACACTGTTCCTTACTTAGGCCTGGCTGCTGTAAGTCTTCGTCCCACTTCTTCTCCCGCAGAAGACCTCTTACAGTTTCTGTTAGTACTCCTACCTCTTCTCTGAGGGACTTATTCAGACCTTGCCACGATGCCAGGTGACCTTTGAGCTTGAAGACTTCTTTCTCTAGCTCATCCAGTCTGTGCTCCCTTTCTCTCTCAGAGCCACAGTCAACCCTAAGGTCTGAGTCACGCCGATCATCCGAGTCAACCCTCCAGTTACCCTCTGACCGTGTGTCCACTCCAGTCACCTCATCTCCTAGCCTACCATCTGTCTTATCATGAGACGTCAGGTCCGTCAGTTGGGCAGATGTACTTCTTCCAGTCACTTCTACATCAGACCTGTCCACTTTAGGAGGCGTCACCGTCTCAACGTCTGTTAATCCAACAGTAGAAACGTCTCCCTCATTCGACCATACATCAAACAACACAAAGTCCCGGTCCCTCTCCAAGGCATAGACTAAGTCACGTGGTGTCCCGCCCCTTTGGCACGCACCACCTTTGGTCCCCTCAAACATTACTCGGTCTACTGCATAGTTCACCGTGACCCCATGTTTACAGCGAACCCTGGCGTTTTTCTCGGTCAGAGACAAAGTGAGAGGAGTTCCTGTCAGAGTTACCTGACTCTCTGAGTCCAGTCTACCAGAGACTCCTTCCAGGTGCAGCATCACGGTACACACCTGTGGCCCTTCATTATCCGGAAAATACATGCCACACTCCTCAAAACTCATACAGACACACTGCGGTTCCCCAGACATACCCACTGAGGCAACCAGTGCTGCCATTTCCTGCACCATCCCAACTAACACAGATAGAAAGATAGGTTGAGCAAATGATGGGGCCCAAGCTAACTAAATAGGACAGGATAGGAAAGCTGCTGTCTGCCATCCACAAAAACCCTATCCAAAATGTGCCAACCGACTGATAGGAAAAACAGGCCCTGAAGTCGCTAGGCTTCAAAAGACTATATCAGCACTCAGGTATATTCCGAAGACAGAGCAAAAGATCAACTGATCAGAGACAAAAATGGAATTCAGCTCCCCCGGCCGGGGATGGCAGAACTCCCAAAAAACAAGGCAAAACAAAAACAAAACTGAAGTGTACAAAGCAGAGCAGAAAAACTTAGCTTTGAGACGCAGGAATCAGACTGGTCTCCAAGAATCCAGCAGGATCACCAGCAAGGCAGAAGGGCGTCGGCTGCCTTATATCCAGTCCTCAATTCCAGCCACCCAGCCATCATCTAGCTGCCCAGGTGTTTGGTAATCAGCCTCACTACCTTCCTTCACCAGAGGAGGGAGTTCATCAGACCTCAATGGTGAAGGGAAAAATGAACTCACAACAGTACCTCCCCCTTGAGGAGGGGTCACCGAACCCTCATCCATACCACCAGGGCGTTCCGGGTGAGCCTGATGAAAGGCACGCACCAATCTTTCGGCATGAATATCAGAGGCAGAGACCCAGGAATTATCCTCCTGACCATAACTCTTCCACTTAACCAAGTACTGGAGTCTCCATCTAGCCAGACGGGAATCCAGTATCTTCTCTACCTCATATTCCATGTTACCTTCAACCAATACAGGGTCAGGAGGTGCCACCACAGGAACTACTGGTTCAACAAACCTCTTCAACAAGGACTTATGAAACACATTATGAATTTTAAATGTGACAGGAAGAGCCAACCGAAAAGAGACCGGATTAATAATCTCCCAAATCTTGTAAGGTCCAATAAATCTAGGCTTAAACTTAGGAGAAGCCACCTTCATAGCGATATTTTTTGATGACAACCAAACCATATCACCCACCTTAAACTGGGGACCAACGGTCTTACGCCGGTTGGAAAACCGCTGGGCCTTTTCCTGGGAGAGAGACAACTTATCCACTACTTGGTCCCAGATCTGGTGCATTCTCTCCACCACAGTGTCAACACCTGGGCAGGCAGAAGGCTCCACCTGCCCTGAAGAAAATCGAGGGTGAAACCCAAAGTTACAAAAAAAAGGTGACATCAAAGTGGCAGAACTAGCTTTATTATTTAAAGCAAATTCGGCCAAGGGCAAAAATGAAACCCAATCATCCTGATCGGCAGAAATAAAACATCTCAAGTACGACTCCAAAGTCTGGTTTGTTCTCTCCGTCTGCCCATTGGTCTGAGGGTGAAACGCAGAGGAGAAGGACAACTGAATTCCCAGCTTGGAACAGAAAGTCCTCCAAAATCTAGACACAAACTGAACTCCTCTGTCAGATACAATGTTCTCAGGAATCCCGTGCAAGCGAACCACCTGTTGCAAAAACAATGGCACCAACTCAGAGGAAGATGGCAACTTAGGGAGTGGTACAAGATGGACCATCTTAGAGAATCTATCACAAATCACCCAAATAACAGTCATTCTCTGAGAGACAGGCATATCAGAGATAAAATCCATTGAAATATGGGTCCATGGCCTCCTGGGCACCGGCAAAGGCATCAACAAGCCACTAGAGCGAGAACAAGGTTTAGACCGGGAGCAAGTCCCACAGGACTGCACAAAATTCCTGACATCATGAGACAAGGTGGGCCACCAAAAAGACCGACTCACCAGATCTCTAGTAGCAAAAATACCTGGATGACCAGCCAATGCAGAGCAATGAACTTCAGACATCACTCTCTTCCTCCACTGGTCAGGAACATACAACTTTCCACTGGGACAACGCTCAGATTTGTCCTCCAGAAACTCTTCCAGAGCACATCTCAAATCGGGCGAGATGGCAGAAAGAACTACCCCCTAGCCTAAGATGGTAGCAGGCTTAGTCACAACAGGGGAATCAGCAAGGAAACTCCTAGAGAGGGCATCTGCCTTGACATTCTTAGTGCCCGGAAGAAAAGAGACCACAAAATCAAACCGTGTGAAAAACAAGGCCCACCTAGCCTGTCTAGGATTCAAGCGCTTGGCCGACTCCAGGTAAATCAAATTCTTGTGGTCAGTGAGGACCACGACTTGGTGTTTGGCTCCCTGCAACCAATGTCTCCACTCCTCAAATGCCCATTTCATGGCCAACAGTTCCCGATTCCCCACATCATATTTACGTTCGGATGGGGAGAACTTTCGGGAAAAGAAAGCACAAGGATTAATTTTAGATGTCACAGGATCTTTTTGGGACAACACCGCTCCTGCACCAATCTCAGAAGCGTCCACCTCTACCTGAAACGGGAGTGAGACATCAGGTTGCGGCAAAACCGGAGCAGAAGTGAATCTTCGCTTCAGCTCCTGAAAGGAAGAAACAGCCTCCGGAGACCAATTCAGCACATCAGCACCCTTCCTAGTCAAATCAGTCAATGGCTTGGCAATACCAGAAAAATTAGCTATAAATTTCCGATAAAAATTAGCAAAACCCAAAAACTTCTGGAGGGCCTTCAAAGAAGTGGGCTGAACCCAATCATAAATGGCCTGTATCTTGGCCGGGTCCATTTCAATAGTTGACGGAGACAAAATAAATCCCAAAAATGAAATCCTCTGTACCCCAAAAAGGCATTTCGATCCCTTGACATACAAGGAATTCTCCCTCAAAATCCGGAACACAGTCCGAACATGTTCCACATGAGAGTCCCAATTCTTGGAGAAGATCAAAATATCATCCAGATAGATAATCAAAAATGTATCCACAAAGTCTCGGAATATATCGTTCATGAAGCACTGGAAGACAGAAGGGGCATTAGTGAGCCCAAAAGGCATCACCAGGTACTCAAAATGTCCCTCCGGAGTATTAAACGCTGTCTTCCATTCATCCCCATGCTTAATGCGAATAAGATTAGACGCCCCCTGAGGTCAAGCTTGGTAAACCAGCAAGCACCTTTAACTCTGGAGAATAGATCAGAAATCAGGGGTAACGGATACTGATATTTAACAGTAATTTTGTTGAGGGCACGATTGTCAATACAAGGCCTTAATGAACCATCCTTTTTAGCCACGAAAAAAAACCCAGTACCTAAGGGTGAAGAGGATGGTCTAATATGACCCTTCTCCAACGACTCCTTAATATAGGATCGCATAGCCTCGTGCTCGGGTACAGATAAATTGAAAAGCCGACCCTTGGGGAATTTACACCCCGGGTTCAGCTCAATTGCACAGTCATAACTCCTATGAGGAGGCAAAGACGCAGACTCATTCTCACTAAATACATCATAAAAGTCAGCCAAATAGTCAGGAACATCATGCGACTGGGGAGAGGTGGAGAAAATAGGAGCATCACTAAGGGCACACCGACAACCCCAACTCACCACAGACAAAGATTTCCAATCCAGAACTGGATTATGGATTTGCAACCAGGGAAACCCCAGAACAATGGTATCATGCAAATTATGCAACACCAAAAATCTGCAATTTTCTTGATGGTCTGGGGCGACCCGCATTACCACCTGGGTCCAAAACTGAGGTTTATTCTTCGCCAAAGGAGTAGCATCAATACCCCTCAAAGGGATAGGCGTCCGCAGAGGTGTCATAGGAAATCCACAACGTTTAGCAAAATCCAAGTCCATCAGGTTCAGAGCTGCTCCCGAATCCACAAAAGACTTGGTGGAAAATGTGGACAGGGAGCAGATCAGAGTAATTGCCAGAAGAAACTTAGGTTGAACACCACCCACAGAAAACGTGTGTGCACAACGTTTCTCTCGTTTAGGGCAGACAGAAATAATATGCGAGGCATCTCCACAAAAAAAACACAGCTTATTACGCCTTCTGAACTCCTGACGTTGCGCCCTAGACAAAACTCTATCACATTGCATAGGTTCAGACATTTGTTGAACAGGTGGCATCATCTCTCGTGTAGTTTTGCGTTCACGTAAACGCCGATCCACGTGAATGGCTAATGACATAGAATCGTCAAGACCAGAGGGAACAGGAAATCCCACCATAGTATCTTTTACAGTTTCTGACAAACCCTTCCGAAAGAGGGCTGCCAAGGCACCATCATTCCAGGTAGTAAGGACCGCCCACTTTCGGAATATTTGACAGTACAACTCTGCCGAATCCCGACCCTGGCTTAATGCCAACAGGGTCTTTTCAGCCTGATCAATAGCATTAGGTTCATCATACAACAACCCCAAGGCTTGAAAAAATGCGTTCACATTATTCAGAATAGGATCATCAGGCTTCAAAGAAAACGCCCAATCCTGGGGATCGCCGCGCAGCAAAGAGATGACAATTTTAACCTGCTGCGCGGAGTTCCCCGACGAGTTAGGCTTCAAGGCAAAAAATTATTTACAATTATTCTTGAAATTCAAGAATTTAGACCGATCCCCAAAAAACACATCAGGAGTAGGAATCTTTGGTTCAGCAGCATGTGAATGAGCAAGATAGGCGGAAATTCCCCCTACGTCCTCAGAGATATAGAGGAAAAAATATGCACCAAAAAAAAAAAATTTTGACACACTTTTTTTTTTTTTGCAATTCTCTCCTGCTATTGAGTACCCTAGGATCTGTGGTATGGCTGGTGATTCTGTTATGATGAGTCACCGAAGGAGGAAAAAAAACAAAATACTAGCTAAATCCAGAAAAAAACAGAGAGGTTGGAAGCTATCGGATTGCAGACCCCTGAACCTATCCACAACAACTAGCAGTAGCCGTGGGGGGTTCCTACGGTGCCCTAGACCCCTCGATCACAGCCGGAGAACTACATAGCCTAAAGACAGAAAGGGGAAAAACTAAACTGCCCCAGAGCAGACCCCAAAGCAATAGGCAGCCCCCAACATATAATGACGGTGAAGCAAGATGAAAACACTAACACAGATAGAAAGATAGGTTGAGCAAAATGATGGGGCCCAAGCTAACTAAATAGGACAGGATAGGAAAGCTGCTGTCTGCCATCCGCAAAAACCCTATCCAAAATGTGCCAACCGACTGATAGGAAAAACAGGCCCTGAAGTCGCTAGGCTTCAAAAGACTATATCAGCACTCAGGTATATTCTGAAGACAGAGCAAAAGATCAACTGATCAGAGACAAAAATGGAATTCAGCTCCCCCGGCCGGGGATGGCAGAACTCCCAAAAAACAAGGCAAAACAAAAACAAAACTGAAGTGTACAAAGCAGAGCAGAAAAACTTAGCTTTGAGATGCAGGAATCAGACTGGTCTCCGAGAATCCAGCAGGATCACCAGCAAGGCAGAAGGGCGTCGGCTGCCTTATATCCAGTCCTCAATTCCAGCCACCCAGCCATCATCTAGCTGCCCAGGTGTTTGGTAATCAGCCTCACTACCTTCCTTCACCAGAGGAGGGAGTTCATCAGACCTCAATGGTGAAGGGAAAAATGAACTCACAACACCGCCCCCAATTTGGGTCACCGCTCCCCTCTGGGACTCCACTTCTTTTTGGGTTACCACCCCAATTTGGTCACCGCCCCCATCTGGGACTCCACCCCTTTTGGGCTACCACCCCGATTTGGGCCACCGCCCCCTTTCGGGATTTCCCCATGACGTTCTGCAGAACTTCTTATGTCACAGTTCAAACAGTACAGTTTATGTCTCTTTTAACGATACCACACAAGTCCTTGCTGGCACCACGACAGCTCCTGCTGTCACCGATCACCGACACCACACCAGTTCTTTCTGGCGCTTGTCCCCTTCGTAACCCCGCCGAGTTACCGGAAGTCGCTTGTCCCCTTCGTGACCCCACTGAGCCACAACAAGCTGCCTTGCAAAAAAACCTTCATGACCCCTCTGAGCCACAGCAACCACCTTCAGGTTTTGCAGCAGAAAAGAGGAAAAAGGAAAAAAACCACACCACACAAAAAACTCACGTGTCCTGTCTGTGTGCTATTCAGGACGTTCCGTCTCCTCTCCTGAGACCATCCAACACACAGGGCGCACCGGGTGCTATTCAGGGAGCGGCCCTCCTCCCTGGGTTTCCCAACACACCGGCCCCACCAGGTCCAGGAGCTTAGCGGGTGCTCTTCCGGAATTCCATCTCCTCCTGTGACTGCCCATCACTCACGCCTCACCAGGTCCAAGGTCATACCACATGCTCCAGGGATCCAATTCTTCTCCTAGAATCTCCCAACACTGACCCTCCAGGACCATGCTCACTGAACCCTTCAGGTACACAGTCTTTCTCACTGAGCCAGGTCAGTACAACACGAACACCTGTCCGTTACCTGTGTCGGCCCCACAGGTCCTCGGATACCTCTTCTCCACAGAGGCACCCAATAGCAATCACCAGTCTCTTTCTCTCTGACCCCGGTCAGTACAACACGGTGTTCACGACCGTCACCTGCTGGCCGCGCAGGTTCTCAGAGCCCTCTACCGCAGAGGTATCCTATAAGTCTTTTCCACTGACTCCAGTCAGCATATCACACGGCTTTCCATACCGTCAGCCCTCCTGGCTCAGCGTTGCCCTTAGCAACTGACTATGCAGTCCTTTTCCGTTGCCCCTAGCAACAAGGCTACAATATTGCCCTTTGCAATTCTCCACCAATTGTGAGGTAGCGCTGTCATTTAAGTAGGGGATCACTCGCTTAGCAGCCACAAAATCAGATCCGGCACAGGTTTTCCATAAACCAGTATAGTCAATGCGGTTTATTCAACATCATAAACCATGACCAGCAATATATAAACGGCATAGCGTCCATGACAGAGCTTCACTCTGTTAGCAATGTCCAATATGCAGGCTTTTCAGCCTCCCAGTTATATCTCACCCCGTCAGGGTTCTCTCATGGCTGCTTCTCCATACTGCAGACATTCATTCCCTCCAGGGAACTCTCAGGCACTTGCAGCCATTACTCACAGCGTCCAAACGTGCTGTCAGGCAGGAAGCCCCATCTCAGCGGGACCTTCCACACTGGACCAACCAGGTCCCAGCATTCACCCCCATGTGACCTACCCTGGCCACATTATATGGTTCATAGCCACGCCCACCGGGTCACATGACTATGACCTCATCCCAGGTCCTTCAGGCATTTACACACTCTTTACAACAGTGCTTTAAACACACCCCCCGGGTGGGTTTCTAGGTAACCAGGCTCGCCCATCTCTCTAGTTACATGGAGACTTCTCCCTTACACATTGAAACAACACCTCAGCAGTATCACTGCTGATCAACACATAGGTCTCCATCCCAAAGCCACCCACTTTAAGATACATAACGGCCATTCAGTATTCTGCCATTCATCCTTTCTCCTGGGACATCCACACAGCGCCCCCTAGCGGACTCAGTGGTTACTACACCACAATATATATATATATATATATATATACATACATATACACACACACACACACACACACACACCTATTCTATGTGTATACATGTATTCTATCTTTTGTATTATAACCTGTCAGTGTGATTTTACTGTACGCAGGAAATTAATTGCCGGCTTTTCAAAGGACACTGGTGCATAAAAATCAGACAGCACTCACATGGTGCGAGTGCTGTCCAATTTTTTTCTCGCACCCACTTACTTGCATTGGCGAGTCTCGTCCGAGAATCACAGCAATACGCAGCATGCTGCGATTTTTTTTCTCAGTCCGATTTTGGCTGAATAACATTGGTCCGAGTGCACTCCAATTTTTCATCGGATTGCACTCTTCCGTATTTCTCGCAAGTGAGTATGAGCCCTAAGAGGGAGATCAGGAGGCAATATTTGTTTTAAGGGTCATTATTACTGAGTCATGTAACATGCCCTTGTCCTGCGCATGCTACATCCAAGTTTTGCAGCAGTCAATTTTTGTTTTTGCTCTTTCGTCTTTCCCTCCCCTTCTTCCAAAGTTATTACTTTTTTATTTTTTCATCAACCTTACCATACAGGGGCTCATTTTTGCAGAACAAATTAAGGTTTGTTTTTTTTTTTAATATTGTTTGTTTTGCCATGTTCCATGACTCCTAACTCTTTCCTTTTTTCTGTTGATGGAGATGTTTGTATGGTGAGCTACAATATTTAAAGGTATTATTTTGAAATGCATATGATATTTTGATAGCTTATATACCGCAAGTGGGAACTAAGGCATCATTAATACCTTCTAAGGCCACATTCACAAATTCAGTATTTAGTCAGTATTTCACTTTAGTATTTGGAAGCCAAAACCAGGAGTGGGTGATAAATACAGAAGTGGTGACGGGTTTCTATTATACTTTTCCTCTGATTGTTCCTCTCCTGGTTTTGGCTTACAAATACTGATATAAAATACTGACCGAATACTGAACATGTGAACATGGCCTAAAGGGAGTCTTCAGGGCATTATTTGTTTTAAGGGCGCATTATTATTGCATCCTGGGGAACAATACTTGCCTTGCCGTGGGCATGCTACATCACTGATGACATTGCATTTACCTGATGAAGGTGATTTCCAGTTATGCCTTTACAACTTCATTTCTAAGTACAGAAGGCTTTGTAGATCCCACAGTGATACTTTTTCAAAGGTATTGTTCTTAAAGTTTGGAAATAATCTTCTTAGACTAAATGATCTCACAGAGTCTACTCCAGTGGGAATGGCTGTTCTCTCAGGCATATGATGACATTTGAGGGAACCCCAACAAAATTTCCCAAAAACTTAACAGTGGTTTTATAAGAAGATGCCCAGTTGACTTTGACTTGATCATAACTGAGCTTAGATGATCACTCAAAGTAGTTGCTGAAAACCCAAAAAATCTCCCAAAGGTTTACATAGCCTTTAAAGGGTTAGTCCTATCTTCATAGTTAAGTATTGTTGGCTAGTGCTTGTAAAAATTTGCACTTTTGCAATTTGTTTAGTACAATTTTTAGTTGTTCTTGAGATAAAACTATTTTTTTTACCTATACAACTTGTTGGCTTGGTGACCGACCATCAGTCAAACATGCACAGCGCTTACAAGCTTTTTTCTAATGAGCTTGTGAGCACTGCTTTGGAGCTGGCGGGATCACTGGAGCACACTGTTATCCTCTTATTCCAGGCAGCTTTGATGCAGTGCTTACAAGCTGGGCCACAGCACTAGTGGTCTGTCTCCCAATCAATGAGCAAATCAAAGAAGAGTGTTTCTTTCTCAAGACCGACTGCAAATTTTAATAAACAGTAAATTGCCAAAATGCTTGTTTTTACAAGCATTATCCAACAACAATCATCTATGAAGATTTGAATAACCCTTTAACAACCCTTTAAGAATTTCCATATTCTTGTACTTTTGAAGTGAAAACAAAATTCAGAAATTTCTAAAATTGCAAAAACTCACTATACACATTTAGAATTGAATGTATAATTTGATAGAACAGATTTTTTTTTATTAATGCCGCAATACCTCTTAGGGGACGTCAAACTACAATTGTCTCATCTCTTGTTATATATGCACACCACAACACACCTGTATGGCAGTATATAGCTGAAATCATAGTCTCTAAGGTGTGTCGGGGGGGTGATGGGTGTATGAGACACGATGTCAGAAACTAACAGTGACATTTAAGGAATTTATAGCAGAAATCGAAGTTTGACTCCATGCGCTGCTATTTCCACCAGATGTCGTCTTTATAACACAGTTGACATCTGCCAGGTATTGTCGGGCTGATTCCAAGCTCATGCCTCACATGCGTTGCACATATAAGAAGGATGTCGGGAAGAGGTTAATTTACTGGAAATCATTTTCCAGTTTTACAGACAACTTTAGAAATATCAACTTTATGATATCATCAGCACAAGCAAACCTTACCTACCAATCCTTGTACTGTGTCACTTACAAATATATGGAAATGAAAAGGGCCTAGAACAGAACTGTATGGGCCACCACTTGTTCCTAGTTTCTCTTCACATTGCAGGTACTCTGATATCTGTCCTGTAACCACCTGCAAATCCAGAGAACTATCTGCGAATTAGGTTCAATTTTCAATAACTTAAGTTCTTTTTTATGGAACTATAGCAACAGCTTTGCTGAAATCCAGAAAAGTGGTACACTGCACTACTTCCATCCAACAATTTTGTGATATAGTAAAAGGAATCAATGACTATTCTTGACACAAATGGCTTCCCAATCATCCTTTCTTTCTACTCTTCCTTTTCTGTCGAATCTGAAATTTTCTGGACACAAAAAAAAACATTTTTTTTTCATTTTTTACCACTTTTGTGCCTTTTTTGTTTAAATCCTGAACTTCTTGCCAGTTCTCCTTCTGTTCCTACATTTTCCAAGAAGCAGGTCTTTATTTGTCCCAGATCACCCTCACTTCTACCCTCATGGTCCACCCATTCCACCTAAAAAGCACCATCCTGAGACACCTATACAGTCTCAAGATGGTTGACTTACTGCACATGCAGTTCCTCATTCATAACATTTCTCCCACTTTATCTAGTATAAACTGTCCTGAAGCTGTCCTTCATTTGCGATCAATAATGTTTCAGGTACTAGCACCACACAGGCTTAGTTTACTGGTATGGGAGCAAGGAGTCAGATAATGCCTAGCAACATCCCCTCTGGTTAAAGTCACAAGTTGATGAGATTACTCGCTCTGTGTAGAGCCTACAATGTTTATGTGCACCTCCATAGTCACTCTCAACTTACGAGGATGACATGCCACATCTCCATGACATCACCATTCGGAGCACACTGCAGAGCTGCTGGCTGAGCCATTTTGAGTTGACCCATTCAAAGTACAGACAGGAAATCTCTCTGTTCTGTGCTTTGAACATATTGAGGCAAGAAAAAAAGGAGCTGCAGGTAGTATGAAGATGTAGAGGTGATGAACAAAGCAGAATTTTAACAGCAAATAAATAATGAATTTTCTTTGTTTCTGATGCTTTAATCTGTGTGCACTGAAAACCATTGTATCCCATGTCTTTGTTATAGCAACAGAAGAGAACAGAGCATTAATAATTCATTTTTTTAAACAATCAGAATAATTATGAATAAGATTTAATCTATAGAAGAAGTAGCAAAAGCGCTCAACAATGAAAATCTGGAAGAGACTATGCCACCAGATATTCCTCTGCCCCATCTGAGTGCAGCAGAAACTAATCCAAACAGAGCAAGAAAGCATGGGCCAAAAAGCTAAAATTAAATCATCTTTATCAACAAATAATCTAAAATAGAGCAATAAAATAGTTACAAATACAAAAGAAACTGCCTACTAGGGTAGTATCTATAGACACTGGTCTATTTCGGTACAGGTATACTACCTTAGTAGGCAGTTTCTTTTGTATTTGTATCTCTATTTTATTGCTCTATTTTAGATTATTTGTAATGCTGAGCGAGTATACTTGTTGCTAGGGTTTTCCCGAGCATGCTTGGGTGTCCTCCGAGTATTTTGGCGTGCTCGGAGATTTAGATTTCGTCGTCTCATCTGCATGATTTGCGACTGCCGGACAGCCTGAATACATGTGTGGAATGCTTGTTAGGGAATTCCCACATGTATTAAGCCTGTCTACAAGTCACAAATCATGCGGATAAGACAACGAAAACTAAATCTCCGAGCACTCCAAAATACTCGGAGGACACCCAAGCATGCTCGGGAAAACCCGAGCAACGAGTATACTCGCTCATCACTAATTATTTGTTAATAAAGATGATTTAATGTTACCTTTTTGGCCCATGCTTCCTTGCTCTGTTTGGATTAGTTTATAATTTTGGAAGTGCCATAAAACTAAGCCACTTGTTTGTAGGTTTATCTAAGTGCAGCATAAAGTCAGAGCAAAGACCCTTCTTGGTGTAGTTTTGATAAAACACTGATATTCTGCTGCAGCTCTAATAGTCCTCTTAAAGGGAACCTGTCATTAGTGTTATAAAGTAAGGCCAGCACCAGTGAGACCTCATATACAGTATTCTTATATGATGTATACATGTATTTCAATCCACTCTTCAAGGCAAAAAAGGTTTTTATTATCACCAATGGTCCGGTCTGATGGTCATCTCTGGTATTGATCCGGCACCTCCCTTCTTCTTGCGATCGCCATCCTCCTTCCATGCTTCTTGTGAATGACACGTCCTCTGTCATCCACACAGTGTCCTCCATCGTGCTCCTGCACAGGTGCACGTCTCTCAAAGTATTGTGATGCGCAAGCGAAGGGAGAGGCCAAAAAGCAATGGTGCAAGTAACATAGTAACATAGTAACATAGTTATTAAGGTTGAAGGGAGACTTTAAGTCCATCTAGTTCAACCCATATCCTATCCTAACTTGCCCTAACATGTTGATCCAGAGGAAGGCAAAAAAAACCCATGTGGCAACAGTAGGCTTCACATTGGGGAAAAAAATTCCTTCCCGACTCCACATACGGCAATCAGACTAGCTCTCTGGATCAACGCAATATTAAGGAGACTAGTGTATATACCCTGTAATATTATACTTTTCAAGAAAGGCATCCAGTCCCTTCTTAAATTTTAGTAGTGAATCACTCATTACAACATCATATGGCAGAGAGTTCCATAGTCTCACTGCTCTTACAGTAAAGAATCCGCGTCTGTGAGTATGCTTAAACCTTCTTTCCTCCAGACGTAGAGGATGCCCCCTTGTCCCCGTCACAGGTCTAAGAGTAAAAAGATCATTAGAAAGGTCTTTGTATTGTCCCCGCATATATTTATACATTGTAATAAGATCACCCCTAAGCCTTCGATTCTCCAAACTAAATAACCCCAAGTGTAATAACCTGTCTTGGTATTGCAGACCCCCTAGTTCCCTAATAACCTTGGTCGCTCTTCTCTGCACCCGCTCCAGTTCAGCTATGTCTTTCTTATACACCGGAGACCAGAACTGTACACAGTATTCTAAGTGTGGTCGCACTAGTGACTTATATAGAGGTAAAATTATGTTCTCCTCATGAGCATCTATGCCTCTTTTAATGCATCCCATTATTTTATTTGCCTTTGCAGCAGCTGCTTGACTCTGGCCACTAAATGTGAGTTTGTCATCCACCCATACCCCCAGGTCTTTTTCAGTGACTGTTTTGCCCAGTGTTTTACAATTAAGCACATAATTATACAACTTGTTCGTTCTACCCAAGTGCATGACCTTACATTTATCCCCATTAAAGCTCATTTGCCATTTATCAGCCCAAGCTTCTAGTTTACATAAATCCTCCTGTAATATAAAATTGTCCTCCTCTGTATTAATTACCCTGCAGAGTTTAGTGTCATCTGCAAATATTGAAATTCTACTCTCTATGCCCCCTACAAGGTCATTAATAAATATGTTAAAAAGAAGCGGGCCCAAAACTGACCCCTGTGGTACCCCACTGCTAACCATGACCCAGTCCGAGTGTGCTCCATTAATAACCACCCTTTGTTTCCTATCCCTGACCCAGCTCTTAACCCACCTACACATATTTTCCCCTATCCCCATTGTTCTCATTTTATGTATCAACCTTTTGTGTGGCACCTTATCAAAAGCTTTTGAAAAGTCCATGTACACCACGTCCACTGCATTCCCTTGGTCCAGTCCGGAACTTACCTCTTCATAAAAGCTTATCAGATTAGTCTGACAGGAACGATCTCTTGTAAACCCATGTTGATATTGGGTCATAAGGTTATTCTTCTCCAGATACTCCAGTATAGTATCTCTTAGAAAACCCTCCAGGATTTTACCCACAGTTGAGGTTAAACTTACTGGCCTATAATTTCCAAGTTCAGTTTTTGTCCCCTTTTTGAATATTGGCACCACATTTGCTATACGCCAGTCCTGTGGTACAGACCCTGTTATTATGGAATCTTTAAAGATTAAAAATAGTGGTCTATCTATGACTGTGCTTAATTCCTGCAGTACTCGGGGGTGTATCCCATCCGGGCCCGGGGATTTGTCAATTTTAGTGATTTGTAGACGCCGCCGTACTTCCTGCTGGGTTAAGCAGGTGACATTTAATGGAGAATTTTTATCCCTGATCATGTTATCCGTCATGGGATTTTCTTGTGTAAATACTGTTGAAAAAAAGTTATTTAGCATATTGGCTTTTTCCTCATCCTCATCCACCATTTCACCCAGACTATTTTTAAGGGGACCAACACTATCATTTTTTAGCTTCTTACTATTTATGTAGTTAAAGAATATTTTGGGATTATTTTTACTTTCTCTGGCAATGAGTCTCTCTGTCTCAATCTTTGCTGTCTTGATTTGCTTTTTACAGAATTTATTTAATCTTCTGTATTTAGTTAATGCCTCATCACTACCTACTTGCTTTAATTCTCTAAATGCTTTATTTTTGTCCCTTATTGCGCCCCTTACAGCTCTATTTAGCCATAGTGGTTTCCTCCTATTTCTCGCATGTTTATTCCCATACGGTATATATTGTGCACAGGTCCTATTCAGGATGCTAATAAATGTCTCCCATTTTCTTTGTGTGTTTTTATGTCTCAGGATATCGTCCCAGTTAATTGCACCAAGATCATCTCTCATCCGGTGGAAATTTGCCTTCCTGAAGTTTAGTGTCCTTGTAACCCCTCTACTGCACTACAATACTTGGCTCTGCCTTAGGCAGAAATTAAAAATGTGTGAAAGAAGCCATATGCAGGTCATGAAACTATTGTCTGGCAGTGGAGCTGAGCACTGAGGTCCTCAATGATAAGCTACAAAAAGTGGTAGCACAACGTATGTGGTCAACCTGTTATCACCAATAGCTGATCATTCATCTGTAGACAATAAGCTGCGCCATTTCGGAGCAGAGGTTGGATCATTTTGCAGGCAGATTTTTTTGTTTAGGGCACAATAAAAAAAAGACATATTGGTTGTTTCCTTCCTCTCTTGGTAGCAAACAGAACTAAGCAACCAAGCCAAGTAATACAGGATGACACAATAACTATTTACTGGTGATTTTCATTTCCAATTTTGGGACAATCTGTTCTTTCATATTACTTTTCCTGATACTTAGGCACTTGTTCACGAGTCCATTTTCATTTCTGTTTTTATGAACAATTTGGAGAGCACAAAAATGGAAATAAAATGTTCACCAACAAGATCCAACAGGATCCATTCATTTTTGTTTGTTCTAAAAGGTCATCCATCTGCCATCTATTTTTTTGTACTGACCGAAAAAAAAGTAACAAGCACGAAAAAAAACATATAAGAGACAAATAAGGGATTTTTCATTAAAGTGTATGGAAATAGGATGATTATGGATAATCAGGAGCTGAGCCCTGGCTGCGGCTGTTAACCGTTCAGATGAAAAAACACAAACGCATCGACCCCTAAAATGTAACTTTTAATAACAAAGTTAAAAACATCTCACGAGTCTACTATTCCAACTACAGTACAAAAAAAGAAAAGAAAAAGATAAAAATTGGATGAGGGTCTATAAAGGGTATGCAAATCACAGTATGTGTGGACTAATAAGTCCTAGAATTCCCTTAAAGGATTCCCTACCTGCCTGTGGAGGTTGGCACCCTAAGTTTTCACGGTACGGCGCCCTCACTCATCAAAGTCTTTCCCTTAAGACCCTAATGCACCCTTAACATAAAGTGCAGCACAGGTATCATCCCATATATCACCCAGGCTATGTGTGGATAATAACCTAGAAAAACCCCACCAAGAGAGGCAATTAGTTATGGTATAATGACCAATGACCTCTAATTATGGCCGGAACAGAAGACTGAATATCTTAAAGGGCAGTTGGGCCAGTATACAAATCCCAAACCACATATCCGGTATAGGAGGGCACATGCAGTTAAGCCTGATATTAAAAAGTAAAGCCATGAGTCACTTGTTAATAATATAGCCTGAAAGAGCTAATTTTCTTTTTTTTTATTCTGATCACTATGATAAACCCGATCACAGTTATCAAAATGAACCAATAGGAACAATTTCCTATTGTTGCCAGGCGCCGACAGCCCAGGGGACTTAACGGGGGGTAGCAGGGACTCTGGAGGTACCGGGGGACACCATTTCTCTCTCTTCTCCAATCACATCAGAGGAGAAAAAATTAAATGGGAAATCTGACCTTTTTTTTCGGTCGCCGTTATTCCATTAATAACGGCGATTGCAACACTGGGGTGGGTAAAAACCGGCCCGATTCATGTTCTCTGGTAGCCGAGACCCAGGATAAATTCTGACCCTTGGGGGTACTATACACTTATTTCTCAGCGCTGTTAAAAAGTGGTGCTGAGGCATAATTACCCTTAATTGCCGCCATTAAAAGGCATATCGGCGGTCGTTAAGGGGTTAAAATGCGAGATGTGCTCTAAATTGATATAAATAAAAAAGTCAGCTCACCAAGCAAAAAAAAAATTCTCACTCGGATCAGTCAACGTAAATGTAAAAATGCTACAGGTCTTGGGAAAAGATGACACTAAGCAAAAGCTTTTTGCTTTTTTTTACTAAATTATGAAATTTTTTTCATCACTTACCGTATATACTCGTGTATAAGCCGAGATATTCAGCCCATTTTTGGGGGCTGAAATTCCCCTCTCGGCTTATACGCGAGTCATATACCGGGGGTCGGCCGGGCGGGGGTGTAGGAGATCATACTCACCTCTCCTAGCATGTCTCTTGCAGCCCCCGTGCTTATTCCACCTTCTCCGCGCTGTTCTTCCTGCTTTCAGCGGTCACGTGGTGCCGCTCATTACATATGCGCATATGTAATGAGCGGCACCACGTGACCGCTGAAAGCAGGAAGAACAGCCCTGAGAAGATGGAATAAGCACGGGGGCTGCAAGAGACATGCTAGGAGAGGTGAGTATAGCGGAGGGAGCCATATTCACCTGTCCCCCGTTCCACCGCTGCGTGTCGCTCTGCTGCTTGCTTCCTCTGGCAGTGACGTTCAGGTCAGAGGGCGCCATGATGTAGTTAGCAGGCACTCTCTGCCTGAACAGTCACTGTAGAGCCGTCAATGCTGAGGAGCAGCAGCTGCAGCAGCAGGGATGAGGTGTTTATATAGGTTTTTTTAATTGAGCCAGCAGCAGCATTATAAGGGACCACTAATAACTGTGCATCATTGTAAGGGGCCGCTCACTGTGCAGCATTATAAGGGGCCACTAATAACTGTGCATCATTGTAAGGGGCCGCTCACTGTACAGCATTATAAGGGGCCACTAATAACTGTGGATGATTGTAAAGAGCAGCTTACTGTGCAGCATTATAAGGTGCCACTAATAACTGTGCATCATTGTAAGGGGCCGCTCACTGTGCAGCATTATAAGGGGCCACCAATCACTGTGCATCATTGTAAGGGGCCGCTCACTATGCAGCATTATAAGGGGCCACTAATAACTGTGCATCATTGTAAGGGGCCGCTCACTGTGCAGCATTATAAGGGGCCACTAATAACTGGGCATCATTGTAAAGAGCAGCTCACTGTGCAGCATTATAAGGGGCCACTAATAACTGTGCATCATTGTAAGGGGCCGCTGACTGTGCAGCATTATAAGGGGACACTAATAACTGTGCATCATTGTAAGGGGCCGCTCACTATGCAGCATTATAAGGGGCCACTAATAACTGTGCATCATTGTAAGGGGCTGCTCACTGTGCAGCATTATAAGGGGCCACTAATAACTGTGCATCATTGTAAGGGGCCGCTCACTGTGCAGAATTATAAGGGGCCACTAATAACTGTGCATCATTGTAAGGGGCCGCTCACTGTGCAGCATTATAAGGGGCCGCTCACTGTGCAGCATTATAAGGGGCCACTAATAACTGTGCATCATTGTAAGGGGCCGCTCACTGTGCAGAATTATAAGGGGCCACTAATAACTGTGCATCATTGTAAGGGGCCGCTCACTGTGCAGCATTATAAGGGCAGTAGCTTCGGCATTTTCCACCCTAGGCTTATACACGAGTCAATAAGTTTTCCCAGATGTTTGCGACAAAATTAGGGGGGTCGGCTTATACGCGGGTCGGCTTATACACGGGTATATACAGAATATAGATAAAATCAATCCTAGTTTGTAATCACTGTAACCGCATTAATTTAAACTTTTATGCGTACACATCATTTTCATCACACAACGAACGCTGTATGGAAAAAGTATGGTGAAATTGCATTTTTTTTCTCTGTTTCATCCAACTAGGAATTTTTAGTATCACAAAACAAATGGTGTCATTCAAAGCTACAATCTGTCTCACAAAAAATGAATATTTTATATGTCTATGTCAAATGACAATTTAAAAAGTCATAGTTCTTGGATGAATACGAGGAAAATACGAAAGCACAAAAAAGAAGGTTAGAGGGGGATTTCTCTTTTTTTTTGTAAAATGAAAAGATGCACAATTTTCCAATATAATAAATGTTTCTGCTGAATGACAGCAAGCGAAGATCTTGAAAACTTTGAGGAATTGAAGAAATACGGCAATATTCTATGACCTTTTAATGTAAAATAAATAACCCTTCTTTTTGGCTGAAACCGAAACATCACCTTAAGGGTTTCTGCATGCTGTCATATGTACAGATGTGTGAAAAAATATTTGTCCCCTTCCTGATTTTCTATTCTTTTGCATGTTTGTCACACTTAAATATTTCAGATCACCAAACAAATTTAAATATTACACAAAAATAGCAATAGTAAACACAAAATGCAGTTTTTGAATGAAGGTCTTTTGTATTCAAGGAAAAAGAAATCCAAACCTACAGAACCCTGCGTGAAAAAGTGATTGCCTCCTAGACCTAATAACTGGTTGGGCCACCCTTTGCAACAACAACTGCAATCTAGCGTTTACGATAACTGGCAATGAGTATTTTCCAACGCTCTGAAGGAATTTTGGTGCACTCTTCTTTGCAGAATTGCTGTAATTCAGCCACATAGGAGGGTTTCCGATCATGAACCATCTTTTTAAGGTTATGCCACAGAATGTCAATCAGATTAAGGTCAAGACTTTGGCTAGGCCCCTCCATGTCTTACTTTTGTTTTTCTTAAGCCATTCAGAGGTAGACTTTCTGGTGCATTTTGGATCATTGTCCTGCTGCATAACCCTAGTGCGCTTCAGCTTGAAGTCATGTACAGATGGCCGGACATTCTCCTTCAGGATTTTTTGGTAGACAGCAGAATTCATGGTTCCATTTACCACATCAAATATTTCAGGTCCTGAAGCAGCAAAACAGCCCCAGACTATCACACTACTACCACCTTATTTTACTGTTGGAATGATGTTTCTTTTCTGAAATGCTGTGTTACTTCTACGCTAGATGTAATGAGACAGGCACTAGAGATGCGCAAACTTGTTCAGAAAACATTTGCCATTCTGAAATTCGTCACAAACATTGCACATTCGGATTCCAGAGCTTTTTTACTAAAAATCGTCAAGTCGGCCAAAGTTCAGTAAATGACCAAATTCAATAAGGGCTCTCTCAGACGTCAGTGTTTCCGGTAGCAGTATGGACCGCAAAATGTCCCGCACACATGCCAACTGATGACACATGGATGACATCCCTTTGTCATCAGTGTGACATGTACCGGCGCCTGGGAATCAGCAGTACTGTTGAAGTGAATACAGCGCACATCAATGTGTTGAGATTTGCATTCAACTATTAACAGCGAGAGTACGCAGTGACTGATGGGACTATTCATCAGCCACTGCCTGTGCTATATACAGTAAATAAATACTTTAAAAAAAAAATATGACGTGGGTTTCCCCTGTATTTCTGATCATCATCTAGGCAAAACTGACAGCTGCGGACTGTAACCCTCAGCAGTCAGCTTCAGCAAGGCTGGTAATCAAGAATAGAGGCAGCCCCATAGTGTATTTTTTTATTACTTAAATAAATAATTTAAAAAAACAACGTGGTGGTCCCTCAATTTTTGACAACCAGTCAAGCTGAAGCAGACAGTTGGGGGCTGATATTCTTATGTTGGTAAGGGGCCATGGATATTGGGCCCCCTCAGCCTAAAAATAGTAGCCTGCAGCCACCTCAGAAAAGGCACATCTATTAGTTCTATCAATTGTTTTACTCTGCCCGGCTCTTCCCACTTGCCCTGTGGCGGTGGCAAGCGAGGTTCATATTTGTGGGGTTGATGTCACCTTTGCATTGTCTGGTGACATCAAGCCCATGGCTTAGTAATGGAGAGGCATCAATAAGATGCCTATCCATTACTAATCCTACAGTTATATTTAAAATAAACCCTCATCAAGAATAAAACATCCTGTGTTTGAAATGAAAACAAAACACTTTCCTTTTTTTATTTAAAAATAACAAACACAGTTATACTCACCTAATACAAATTCTATTGAAGCCCTCATCTTCTGTAATAAAACCAAAATGAAAAAACAATCATATCTCTCATCTGTCTGTCATTCTGTCCCACGCTGTAATCCATGTCTGGGAATAAACCGCTTTCAACCTGGACAGTGCCAAGATGTGACCGTCCAGGCTGAGAACTACTGAGGAATGAACTGCTGCGAGTACAGCATCAGTGACTATTGACCCCCAGACATGGATTACGCCATAGGACAGAATGACGGACAGGTGAGGGATATGGTTGTTTTTCATTTTTGTTTTATTACAGGAGACCATGGCTTTAGTGGAATGGATGATGATGAGAGTATGGTTTAATTTAGATTAATTAAAGGAGTCTGTGTCATTCTTTCAAACAAAGGACTTTATTCTGGCTGTGTGTTTATTTACAATATAAATATAGAATTAGTAATAGATAGGCGTCTTATAGATGCCTCTCCATTACTAAGCTGTGGGCTTGATGTCACTGGGCAATACAAAGGTGACATCAGCCCCACAAATATGAATGCCAACTTGCCACCGCCACAGGGCAAGTAGAAGAACCGGGCAAAGCACCAGAATTGGGGTGGATGTGGGCTGCTCCTTTTAAAACTGGGGGGACAAAATCCATGGCCCCTTACCAGCCTGAGAATACCAGCCCCAGCTGTCTGCTTTAGCTTGGCTGGTTATCAAAAATGGGGGCATGCCTTTTTTAATTATTTAAATAATTAATAAAACAGCCTGGGGACCTTTCTATTCTTGATAACCAGCCTTGCTAATGCTGACAGATGAGGGTTGTAGCCCACAGCTGTCAGTTTTGCCTGGCTGGTTATCAAAAATACAGGGGAACCCACATCAATTTTGTTTAAATTATTTATTTATAGCACAATTGAAGGGTCACTTTCCTGATGTCTGCCCCTAATTTTAGCTGTCTTGGGGATCTTAAAGATGTTTTCTGGCAAAACTGAGGCGAGCCTTTATGTTTTATTGCTTAGCAGTTGTTTTTGTTTTGGAACTGTGCCATGCATGCCATTTTTTCCCAGAATCTTTATTATGGTGGAATCATGAACATTAACATTCACTGAGACAACGGAGCCCTGGATGTTGAGGTGGGGTCTTTTGTCACCTCTTGGATGAGTCGTCGCTGTGCTTTTGGAGTAATTTTGATCAGCTGGCCACTCCTAGGAAGGTTTACTATTGTTCCATGTGTTCGCCATTTGTGGATAATGGCTCTCACTGTGGTTCACTGGAGTCCCAACGCTTTAGAAATGACTTTATAACTTTTTCCAGACTGACCGATACTCAGTTACTTTGTTTTTCATTTCTTCCAGAATTTCTTTGGATCCCGGCATGATATCTAGCTTTTAAGGATTCTTTGGTCTACTTCACTCTGTCAGGCAGGTCCTATTTAAGTGATTTCTTGACTGAGAAAAAGGTGTGTCAGTAATCATGCCTGGAGGTGGCTAGTAAATTTGAAATCAGCTTCACAACTATGTGATAAACCACAGTTCATTTATGTTTTAACCCCTTTCTGACCTTAGATGTATCCATACGTCCCTGTGGCCTGGTACTGACTTGGGATGGATACGTCTAGGTGATATTGCACGCACAGGCGCTGAGTGCGCGCATCAATCACCACCAGGTGTCAGCTGATTCTGACAGCTGACACTCGGCATTTAATGCCAGAAGAGGTCCTGCACCTCTCCCAGCACTTTAACCCTATAAATGCTGCGATCGAACTCGATTGCAGCATTTCGGGAGCAGGCAGAGGTAAGAAAGCCTCTCTGCTCTTGAATTGGAGATGACATCCGGGTAACCAGGCTCTAGGAAGTTAGTTAGATCATGCACAGTGCATGATCTAAGTAACTTGTGTCTGCAGGGCTAACAGGTTATAAGGTATAGCAATGCCCCTGCATTGCTATGCCTTATATCTGCAATCAGACTACAGAAAGTGAAAGTGGGAATAAGTGGGGATGATTGGAAATAAGTAAAAAAGTAGAAAAAAGTTGTAAAAATATATTTTTTTAAAATCACAAAATAGTTTAAAAAAATAAAAATATATTGTACCCATAACTAAATATTTTTATGGAAAAAAATATAAAACAATAAAAGTACACATATTGGGTATCACTGTGTCTAGAATGTCCCGACCCATAAAACTGTCCCACTAGTTAACTCCTTTCAGGAACAACGTAAAAAAATAAATAAAAAACAAAAGCAAAAAACAACACTGTATCATCATACTGCAGACCGAAAAGTGCAATAAAACACAATCAAAAAGACGAATATAAATAAAAATGGTACCGCTGAAAACATATTCTTATCTCGCAAAAAACAAGCCTGCATACAGCTCCATCAGCAGAAAAATCAAAAAGATATAGCTCTCAGAATAAAGCGATACAAAAATATTTTTTTCTATAAACTGGTTTTTATTATGTAAAAAGTGTCAAAACATAAAAAACATTAAAAAAAAATGGTATCACTGTAATGATACTGACCCGAAGAACGAAGCTCCCTTATAAATTCTACCACATGCTGAATAACATTAAAAAAAAGAATTCCTGAATTACTGGATTTGTTCATTCTGCCTCCTAAAAATCAGAATAGAAAGCCATCAAAAAACGTAATTTACCCTAAAATGGTACCCATAAAAGCCCATAAAAGCGTCAACTTATCCTGCAAAATACAAGTTCTCACATGAGTCTGACTGCCAAAATATTGAAAAGTTATAGCTCCCAAAATATGGCGATGCAAAAACAGTTTTTTGCAATAAAAAGTTTTTAGTGTGTGACAGCTGCCAACATTCAAACCCGGTATAAATTTAGTAGTTACAGTGACCCAAAGTATAAAGTCATCTAATCACTTATACCGCACGATGAACTTCGTAAAAAATAAATAAAACCATTTCTTCATCTGCTGTTCTGCTATTGATTTGTTCATTCTCCCAAAGATCGCAGTAAGGCATGGCTCACATTTATCATGTGCTGAACGCTTACAACGGGGTGTGGTGTAAATCTCTGAAATACATGATTCAGAAAGAACCCCCGGTGGAAGATTCCCTGTAATGAGGCAGATGGAGGCACTATGGATGTCGTCTGGCCTGTGATCTGGCGGTATCCCGTCATTTTAGACGTGCAGTCAGCCTCAGTTTTGTGCACTTCTGAAAAGAAGGACACCAATGAACAGAGGCGAGAAGGAGTCTAGAGTAACCCTGCTGATTCATTATAGTGAATGGATCCCTTGGGTGTTTCATATGAATCACGTCACTCAGAGATTTAGATGGAAAGCCCAATGTAAGTGCTCTGCGTAGAGCGCAGGATAAATATGATCCCTAACGTTATGTAAAATGTTCCCAATAGAAGCTTCACTCAATCCACAAAATAAGCAAGTCCCCATTCAGGTTCTTAATTTGTTAATGGAAATACTTCCACAAAACTGGTAATACAAAGTCTCTGGAAAAGCAAAATGGCTCCACACCCTCCAAAAGAATTTCAGCAAATTCTACTCTCCCAAATCCAAATGCCCCATCCCTTCTGAGCCCCACAGTGTGCCTTAACCACATATAACATCCACATGTTTGGC
The DNA here is from genome assembly GCF_039654945.1 of Dendrobates tinctorius. Taxonomy (NCBI): domain Eukaryota; kingdom Metazoa; phylum Chordata; class Amphibia; order Anura; family Dendrobatidae; genus Dendrobates; species Dendrobates tinctorius. The sequence continues at coordinate 53,515,056 of NW_027361707.1, forward strand.
ATTTCTGTAGTGATGAGATCCCACCTAATTTACGGGTGCATGACTCCAGAAGCATGAGTTTGGCATAACGTACTGGTCACTATAAGGTACTGATCCCTACAGCATACTGGTCACTACAACGGCGGATTGCAATTTTCGCTCAGCAAAATCCACTTCTACTTGTTACTGGAAAACACCCATGGAGTCAAAATTGTCAGTACACCTGTAGATAAATTCCCAAAGGGACATAATTTACAAAATGGGGTCACTTGATGGAGGGATCCGTTGAAGTGTTCCAGAGTTACCTCATAAAATGACACTGGCCAGAACTGTAAAAATTGGCCTGTTCATTAACATGTCAACCACCTTATGGTGTAAAGAGGTTAAGAGTGTATAGGGGGAATGTAGTGCTGGACATCTGTTTATCTGACCACAACATTTTATTGTTTCCTGCAGTCTCAATTTAGTTTGATTGATTAACGAGAATAGAGAGAGCACAAAAAAAAACAAATCTAAGACTTAGCCTCCTATATATTCAGACATAGCTTGGGGGAGCATTTATGCAGGGGGGCATTTATGCACATGTAATCAAAGTACATGTATCAAAGTACTGGCAGTTAGAACATGGCAGTTAGACAGGGCAGGAGACAGGTAAGATATTTATATACACCTACTCCCTGTACATTTGGATTACAACAAATATATACCATATGCATTTGTGTAATTTATATCCTGGCCGCTATATTCACACACATCCACCGCCCTGGCATTAACTCTCTACACTCCATCCATATCGGCCCCTCGCTCCTTTCCTGTCCTATGTATAGCACTCACGCTCTTTCCACATTGTTAAATTGCACAGATCCAGTCAGTCCCACCATTCCACATAAGAGATGCTCTCACAAATCACTTAACCATTCGCTCACTCTTTCTATCCTCCTTCTCCTAGTCGCAGGAGACATTGCTCCCAATCCTGGTCCCCCATGTTATAGAAAGTCAAACCCCCCAACTGCTACACTCAGAAACCCCTCTAATCTTATTAATATTCCCTGCATGCCATCTGTCTCTCTTAATTGTGCACTTCTCGCTCAGTGTGTAACAAACTCTCCTTCACTCATGACTTTTTCCTTTCTAATTCTCTTAACCTCCTGGCTCTTACTGAAACCTGGATCCAGCAGTCAGACACTACCGCTGCTGCTGCTCTTTCATACGGGGGACTACACTTCTCTCATACCCCAAGATCAGACAATAGAGCAGGTGGAGGCATTGGTCTGCTCCTATCACCAAAATGTACCTTTCAGGTTATCCCTCAATTACCCTCACTAGTCTTCCCTTCTTTTGAGGTCCATGCCGTCAGACTCTACACCCCCTTCTCCATGCGAGTGGTGGTGGTGTATCGTCCTCCTGGCCCCTCCCATCAGTTCCTGGATCATTTTGCCACTTGGCTTCCACATTTTCTCTCCTGTAACATCCCTACCCTCATCATGGGAGATTTCAACATCCCCATTGCTCTTCCCCTCTCCCCATCTGCTACTCACCTTTTATCTCTAACCTCCTCGTTTGGCCTTTCGCAGCTTACTAATTCTCTAACGCATGAAGACAGAAACTCCCTCGACTTGGTCTTCTCTCGGCTTTGTGCAGTGGATGATTTTGCAAACTCCCCTCTCCCGCTCTCTGACCACAATCTTCTTTCATTCTCTATCAAGAAATGCCAGGCTGCTCAGGTCACCCCACTGTCCATACTTATAGAAACATACAGGCCATTAACACCCAGAAACTTATGAAGAACTTGCAGTCTTCATTGGCCCCTATCTCCTCCCTCTCATGTCCTGATTACACTCCAAAGTGCCCTGGATGAATTTGCACCCCCATAAATAGAACATCACAGCACAGACGGCGACAACCCTGGCACACCCTGCAAACACGTTTCCTGCAGCGGTGCTCCAGGTGCGCCGAACGTCTGTGGAGAAAATCCAATCTACACGAAGATTTCATCCATTATAAGTTTATGCTTAGAACATACAACACTGTTCTTCACCTCTCCAAACAAACCTATTTCAACACCCTTATCACCTCACTGTCCAATAACCCGAAACGTCTCTTTGACACTTTTCATTCTCTACTCAACCCAAGAGTACAGGCCCCAACCACGGAGCTCCGAGCTGACGATCTGGCAAATTACTTCAAAGAAAAAATTGACCAGACTCGACAGGAAATTATCTCCCAATCACCTCATACCATGCACTGACCTCCCTCCCCCACTGCATCTAGCTCACTCTCTGAACCAGTCACAGAAGAAGAAGTAAGCAGGCTCCTTGCATCTTCTCGCCCAACCACTTGCACCAGTGACCCATTTCCGTCACATCTCCTCCAGTCCCTTTCCCCTGCTGTCACCCCTCATCTAACTAAAATATTTAACCTCTCTCTCTCTTCTAGTATCTTTCCCTCCTCATTTTAGCATGCCATCATACATTCACTACTTAAAAAACCATCCCTCAACCAAAACTGTGCCGCTAACTATAGACCTGTCTCTAATCTTCCCTTCATCTCTAAACTCCTGGAATGCCTGGTCCACTCCCGTCTTATCCGCTATCTCTTTGATAACTCTCTTCTCGACCCTCTCCAATCCGGTTTCCGCTCTTTACACTCTACTGAAACTGCCCTCACTAAAGTCTCTAATTATCTACTAACAGCTAAATCAAATGGTCATTACGCCATGCTAATTCTCTTGGATCTCTCTGCAACATTGGACACTGTGGATCATCAGCTCCTCCTCACTATGCTCCGTTCCATTGGCCTCAAGGACACCGTTCTCTCCTGGTTCTCCTCCTATCTCTCTGACCGCTCCTTTACTATATCTTTTGCCGGTTCCTCCTCCTCTCACCTTCCCCTTACTGTTGGGGTTCCTCAAGGATCGGTTCTAGGCCCACTCCTCTTCTCCTTGTACACTGCCCCTATTGGTCAAACAATCAGTAGATTTGGCTTCCAGTACCATCTCTATGCTGATGACACCCAATTATACGCTTCTTCTCCTGACATCACGCCAGCCTTTCTAGAAAACACCGGCGATTGTCTAAACGCTGTGTCTAACATCATGTCCTCACTATATCTGAAACTGAACCTGTCAAAGACTGAACTCCTTGTGTTTCCTCCCTCTACTAATGTACCTATACCCGACATTGCCATTTCTGTGTGTGGTTCCACTATTACTCCCCAGCAACATGCCCGCTGTCTTGGGGTCATGCTTGATTCCGAGCTTTCCTTTGCCCCCCACATTCGATCACTGGCTCGCTCTTGTCATCTGCACCTCAAAAACATTTCTAGAATTTGACCTTTTCTTACTTTTGACTCTGCAAAAACTGTTACTGTTTCTCTTATTCATTCTCGTCTCGACTATTGTAACTCTCTTCTAATCGGTCTCCCTCTTACAAAACTCTCCCCTCTCCAATCTGTCTTGAATGCTGAAGCCAGGATCATATTCCTCACCAATCGTTACACCGATGCCTCTACCTTGTGCCAGTCATTACACTGGCTACCCATCCACTCCAAAATTCTGTGTAAACTTATTACCCTCACCCACAAAGCCCTCCATGGCTCAGCACCACCCTACATCTCCTCCCTTGTTTCAGTATACCATCCTACCCGCACCCTCCGTTCTGCTGATGACCTGAGATTAGCATCCTCAATAATCAGAACCTCCCACTTCCGTCTCCAAGACTTTACACGTGCTGCGCCAATTCTTTGGATTGCACTTCCCAGGTCAATACGATTAGTCCCCATTCTCCACAATTTTAAGCGTTCCCTGAAAACGCATTTATTCAGACTGGCCTATCGCCTCAACACATTAACCTAATCTATCCCTGTGTGACACAGCTAAAAGTTTTACCATAACCATGTTCCCCGCTTCATGTTCCCACATGCTTTATGCATCCATTAGCCCTCTGTGTCTGTACTGTTACACACTTAACATTATGGCTGGTCCATACAATCAGGGCAACTGTTACCACCCACCTTTCGTGTCTACCTCTTACCTCATAGACTGTAAGCTTGCGAGCAGGGCCCTCATTCCTCTTGGTATTTGTTATAATCTATGTGATTATTGCTATGCTGTAATGTCTATTGTCTGTACAAATCCCCTCTGAAAAGTAAAGTGCTGCGGAATATGTCGGCGCTATAGAAATAAAATGTATTATTATTATTAATGACTTTTTCACACAGGGCCCTGTAGGTTTGGATTTCTTAATAATAAAGACCTTCATATATACACTGCATTTTGTGTTTATTTGTGTTATCTTTGTCTAATATTTAAATTTGTATGATGATCTGAAACATTTAAGTGTGACAAACATGCTAAAGAATAGGAAATCAGGAAGGGGCAAATACTTTTTCACACAACTTTATGGCACCATAACACAGTGGCCGGAGACTTCCATGGTGCTCTGTATTCCCACAGTTTCCAGAAGACATACTGTACACTGTAGGTGAAATTCCTCAGAAGACACCACATTACAGAACCATTCTACCCCAGGATCAGGTTTATGTTATTCTTGTATACGGTAATCTATAGTAACAGATAAAGTCGTCATTACAACATTTCATTCCACAGGGATTAATGCCGCTATATGGATTTAATTATACATAATGCACTGGTTCAAGGGGTTTAATACCACAGGAACAGTGTATAACTCATTACCAACATACCCTTCACTGAAATGTCCCACTGTCATTGAAGCATGTAATTATTTCTTTTTTCTTGTCTAATTTGCTTTTTATTTTGATTGCTCATCTCTGTAATGGTCTTTTGTGTTCACTGTATGATATGAAGATAACGATAACTAGCAGGCAGCCCAAAAGTTAATGCAGTTAGGAGCACATTCCCATGTCTGCAGATGTAGCAGAGATGGAGTTTTTTTTCACTCTTCGCAAGATTTTCTTATACTGTAGTATTCACACAAGTCATTACATTTAAAGGGAACTTGTCCCGTGTTAAAACGCAATTTACCTGCATATATAGAGTTATTCTGCTGGTAAATAACATTACAATGCTGCCTGGCCGCGTTATTGACAGCGCAGCTAATGGGAGAAAATGAAACTCTATCCTCCTAGGAGCCGCCGGATTTCAGTCATAGGGGCATTGTATGCAGCGGAATCAGTCACTGCTCACTATATTGCGAGCAGAGGCAGCAAGGACGCCCTAGGACTTTGCTGGATTTGCACATGCATGCTGCACAGCAAACTGTCAATTGAAATTTTGGGGCATGCTTACAGATGCATTCACAGTGTAGCGAGCGGTAACTGTAGCTGCTTCGTGTTGCCCCATGACTGAAAGCCGGCGGCTCCCGGGAAAATGTAAGTACCTTCTCTTCTGGTAGTTCCACTTTCAGTGGCAGCATTTTAATGCTTTTTACCTTCAGAGTAAACCAATATCCTCAAAGAAATAGCATTTTTGCACATGACAGGTTCCCTTTGAGGTGACCGAACACATTATACGAATGTCAAACAGATCTGGTATTGGCGACCATCTAGTGTATCATGGATTGTCTTTACTGTACCCCAACAACAGTTTAAAGGGCAAAGTGTCAGGCATGTTGAATTTAAAGAAGACATGTCACCTGCCATAAACATGTATTTCTTTAATCTGGTGTAAATGCCGCTATCCTCCTGAATCTGACGTTCTTTATTTTTTGTTCCAGCCCTTCTCCATTCCTAAGACATGGCACATCCTTCTTTGCATATAACTGTAGTTAGTCAACTGGGCGTGGTTCTCAGGAAGACACCCTTGGAGAAGAGTTGAGAATCACGTCCAGTTGGTGAAAAGATTAGCTTTATATGCAAGAAAGAGGGGCCATATCTGAGGAGAGGGTCAAGAGCCAAAAATAACCAATGTCAGATTCAGGACAAAAGCGGCGTTTACACCAGGTAAAAAATACATATTTATAGCAAGTGACAGGTCCTCTAAACATGGCCAATCATTTGCTTTCTAGAGAGATAGGGTGCTACCACAGGTGTCCAGCAGCAACGTATTCCCCTCTCCCTACTGAGAAGGTATCGGGGAGGGCCCCGACAAGCGTCTCTGCCTTGGCCAAAGTATTTAGATGTATCATTGCTCCCGGAGAAGGAAAGAACGACGTTGACTCTACCGAAATAATAATAACATCTTTTTCCCGTCTGATTGCTCACATGATATATGCTCATCCGTAACTTATGAGCAAGATAAGGTCCGTTTTTTTGTACATAAATGGTTCACTTACCCATGAAATAGTTAGCAGCGCTGCAGATTGTGCTACCAAATATAAAGTCCTCCAGCAAATTAGGAATAAGAGTGAAGGGTATGCAGAAAAGGCAGAGCATGAGATCGCTGACTGCCAGGGACAGTAAGAAGATGTTAGTGACCGTCCTCATCCTCTTGTTCCTTATCAGCACCACTATAACCAAGCTGTTGCCCAGAACACCAAGAAGGAAAATCAAAGAATACAGGAAAATCCTCACGGCATGGTGCAAATCTGTAACAGAAAAATGGATTTATGGCTCAGGAATTAGGTAGTAACTGTCCTAATCATCACTGTTTATGCTTCACATATGGCCTGAGAAGCATAATTATTTCCATCTGGCTATGAACAAAAATGGGATCATTTCTACCTGATCGGCACGTCAGTTTTTTAGCTGGACAGGTGTATTCCCCGTCCAGTGGTCTGACCACATTTCCCCCTTATGGAAGCACGTGTTCTTACATTAGTTTTGCCATCAGTTCTGATCTGTTGAGTTGCATCATGCTCAAAAGACGGATCCTGACTCAATGGACATATGTGAACCCAGCCTTGGGGCAGGTGCAGTCGGCCGTAGATTCTCTCGTCCAAGAGAGTCAGGCTGATGTGGAAATAACACTCTGATCACAGTTTGATCAGAGTGTGAACCGATTCTCTCGGATGAGAAGATGGAGAAGAAAATGTCTCTATTGTCTCCATTCTGTCAGTCTGTGAAAATCGAACCGCACTCAGATATCATCCGAGTGCAGTCTGATGTTTTCCACGGACTCGTCGACTTGCATGACTCGGACACGCGTCGATTTGTCCGAGGAAAAAAAAATTGAACACGTGAATGGACCAATAGCATAACATTGTTCCGCGTGCGATCCGATCTCACCCAAAATACGCTCGACTGCACCTGTCCTTACAATTATCCATACAGCGAGGTTCAGATGTAGCAGAGTTGTGTTTGTCATCAAGCTGTTTGTGCCGACTACAGCTCTGCTACATGGCTGTGTATCATGGCAAAGTTGTGACTGTAACACTTGAGATAGGACTGACAAATGACAAACTCAGCTCTGCAACGCCTGACGAGCTTAACTCCGTACTAAAAGATGAAAGAAGAATTGATTGCACCTCCAGTTTCTACTTTTAGTTTCCATGTGTAATGTTACACTATCCACTAAGCAGATACATCATGCTTGATGCCAATGGACCAATATCACTTCCAGATTTTGATATTTTATATGATTACACAAGGTACAACACACAAACAGGACAGAAGAAATACAGGATAAACAGAAGTCAACAAGTAAGGTCTCTTCGAAAACTACTTGCATGCTTTGACTTGTAGTTCCATACAGCCACAATAGCTATGCATTACTATACAGACACCAACCCCACAGCTGTGCCACATACCTCTACCAGGGAGAGTCGTGTTGTGGTTATAGTCCCCTAAACAGCTGATGATGGCTCCAGTCTCTGTCACCTCACAAAAGATCCCATTGTCACTGGTGTCGTTGTCCACATGAGGATTGTGCAGAGTGTCCATGTCTGACACTGTATTCTCTGCCTCCTTCCTGGGAGACTACTCCATGCCTCCCTGTAATAAGCTGCTGGCTGAGGGATGTGTGAGCAGCTGCTCTGTCCAGGCTGGACCTCCTCACACTGCATGCACTGCACACAGGCTGGAGGGGACCCATGTTCTGCAGTGTCCACCCCCTGCCTGGGTATTGGGCAGGACCTCCTCATGTCAGAGCAGGCAGCACACCTGACTCTCTGCACACTTTACTTTCATGTCTTGTGTAATAATTCACTAATAGGGGACTTTACTGCGAATTTAGCATCGCAAAATTAAGCGACAACTACCTAGCAGTGACATGGACCGTGTCTCCCCCAAAGTAAAGCAGAGTCTCATATTAGTTTTGCTCCCAAATAAGGGTTAGGGCTTATTTCCAGTGGATTTCTTATTTTTTCCATGTGCAACAATCCATATTTATATAATCATGTCATCACACACGCACACACTGCACATACACATTTATATACGCATGGACACACTCGCACGCACACACTGCACATACACATTTATATACACACACACTCGCACGCACGCACGCACACACTGCACATACACACTTATATACACACACTCGCACGCACACACTGCACATACACATTTATATACACACACACTCGCACGCACGCACGCACACACTGCACATACACACTTATATACACACACTCGCACGCACACTGCACATACACATTTATATACGCATGGACACACTCGCACGCACACACTGCACATACACATTTATATACGCATGGACACACTCGCACGCACACACTGCACATACACATTTATATACGCATGGACACACTGCACATACACATTTATATACGCATGGACACACTGCACATACACATTTATATACGCATGGACACACTGCACATACACATTTATATACACACACACTCGCACGCACACTGCACATACACATTTATATACACACACACTCGCACGCACACTGCACATACACATTTATATACACACACACTCGCACGCACGCACACTGCACATACACATTTATATACACACACACTCGCACGCACGCACACTGCACATACACATTTATATACGCACGCACACACTGCACATACACATTTATATACGCATGGACACACTGCACATACACATTTATATGCGCACGCACACTGCACATACACATTTATATACGCATGGACACACTGCACATACACATTTATATACGCATGGACACACTGCACATACACATTTATATACACACACACTCGCACGCACGCACACTGCACATACACATTTATATACACACACACACACTGCACATACACATTTATATACGCACGCACACACTGCACATACATATACGCACACACACACTGCACATACACATTTATATACACACACTCGCACGCACGCACACACTGCACATACACATTTATATACACACACTCGCACGCACGCACACTGCACATACACATTTATATACGCACGCACACACTGCACATACACATTTATATGCGCACGCACACACTGCACATACACATTTATATACGCACGCACACACTGCACATACACATTTATATACACACACACTCGCACGCACGCACACACTGCACATACACATTTATATACACACACACTCGCACGCACGCACACACTGCACATACACATTTATATACACACACACTCGCACGCACGCACACTGCACATACACATTTATATACGCACGCACACACTGCACATACACATTTATATGCGCACGCACACACTGCACATACACATTTATATACGCATGGACACACTGCACATACACATTTATATACGCACACACACACTGCACATACACATATACGCACACACACACTGCACATACACATTTATATACGCATGGACACACTGCACATACAGTACACATGTACAAACACGCACTGCAGTGCATACACATTTATATACGCACGCACACACTGCACATACACATTTATATACACACACACTCGCACGCACACACACTGCACATACACATTTATATACGCACACACACACTGCACATACACATTTATATACACATGGACACACTGCACATACACATTTATATACGCACACACACACTGCACACACATTTATATACGCACGCACACACTGCACATACACATTTATATACGCACGCACACACTGCACATACACATTTATATACGCACGCACGCACTGCACATACACATTTATATACACATGGACACACTGCACATACACATTTATATACGCACACACACACTGCACACACATTTATATACGCACGCACACACTGCACATACACATTTATATACGCATGGACACACTGCACATACACATTTATATACGCACACACACACTGCACACACATTTATATACGCACGCACACACTGCACATACACATTTATATACGCACGCACACACTGCACATATACATTTATATACGCACGCACACACTGCACATACACATTTATATGCGCACACACACACTGCACATACACATATACGCACACACACACTGCACATACACATTTATATACGCATGGACACACTGCACATACAGTACACATGTACAAACACGCACTGCAGTGCATACACATTTATATACGCACGCACACACTGCACATACACATTTATATACGCACGCACACACTGCACACACATTTATATACGCACGCACACACTGCACATACACATTTATATACACATGGACACACTGCACATACAGTACACATGTACAAACACGCACTGCAGTGCATACACATTTATATACGCACACACACACTGCACACACATTTATATACGCACACACACACACTGCACACACATTTATATACGCACACACACACTGCACATACACATTTATATACGCACGCACACACTGCACATACACATTTATATACGCACGCACACACTGCACATACACATTTATATACGCACGCACACACTGCACATACACATTTATATGCGCACACACACACTGCACATACACATATACGCACACACACACTGCACATACACATTTATATACGCATGGACACACTGCACATACAGTACACATGTACAAACACGCACTGCAGTGCATACACATTTATATACGCACGCACACACTGCACATACACATTTATATACGCACACACACACTGCACACACATTTATATACGCACGCACACACTGCACATACACATTTATATACGCATGGACACACTGCACATACACATTTATATACGCATGGACACACTGCACATACAGTACACATGTACAAACACGCACTGCAGTGCATACACATTTATATACGCACACACACACTGCATACACATTTATATACGCACGCACACACTGCACATACACATTTATATACGCACGCACACACTGCACATACACATTTATATACGCACGCACACACTGCACATACACATTTATATATGCACGCACACACTGCACATACACATTTATATACGCACGCACACACTGCACATACACATTTATATGCGCACACACACACTGCACATACACATATACGCACACACACACTGCACATACACATTTATATACGCATGGACACACTGCACATACAGTACACATGTACAAACACGCACTGCAGTGCATACACATTTATATACGCACGCACACACTGCACATACACATTTATATACGCACACACACACTGCACATACACATTTATATACGCACGCACACACTGCACATACACATTTATATACGCACGCACACACTGCACATACACATTTATATACGCACGCACACACTGCACATACACATTTATATGCGCACGCACACACTGCACATACACATTTATATACGCACACACACACTGCACATACACATTTATATACGCACGCACACACTGCACATACACATTTATATACGCACGCACACACTGCACATACACATTTATATACGCACGCACACACAGCACATACACATTTATATACGCACGCACACACTGCACATACACATTTATATACGCACGCACACACTGCACATACACATTTATATACGCACGCACACACTGCACATACACATTTATATACGCACGCACACACTGCACATACACATTTATATACGCACGCACACACTGCACATACACATTTATATACGCACACACACTGCACATACACATTTATATACACACACAAACACTGCACATACACATTTCTATACGCACACACACTGCACATACACATTTATATACACACACTGCACATACACATGTACAAACACACACTGCAGTGCATACACATTTATATACGCACGCACACACTGCACATACACATTTATATACGCATGCACACACTGCACATACAGTACACATGTACAAACACACACACTGCATACACATTTATATACGCACGCACACACTGCACATACGCATGTATATACGCACGCACACACTGCACATACACGTGTATAAACGCACGCACACACTGCACATACACATGTAAACACACACATGCATATATATATATATATATATATATAATATATAAAGCTCAAGTGTGTGTATGTATGTATGTACGTATGTGTGTATGTCTGGGATTGGCATCCACACCGTCGCAGCTACAGCCACAAAATTTGGCACAGTCACACATCTGGACCCTGAGAGCGTCATAGGCTATGTTGTGAGGCGAAATTTTAACCCCACGCATTCCAATTCACCAAACAATTTTGCCCCTAGCTACATAATGGGGAAAAAGTGTGTGTATCAAGCCCCGCCCCTCATTATGATATCATAATGGTTGCCATGGCGACGCTGATGTCATCATAGGCTGCAAGCCCCGCCGCTCATGATGTCATAATGGTTGACTATGGGATGGAGGATGTGTGATGGGTATATGGGCACGGGACTATGGGATGGAGGATGTGTGATGGGTATATGGGCACGGGACTATGGGATGGAGGATATGTATGATGGGTATATGGGCACGGGACTATGGGATGGAGGATGTGTGATGGGTATATGGGCACGGGACTATGGGATGGAGGATGTGTGATGGGTATATGGGCACTCGACTATGGGATGGAGGATATGTATGATGGGTATATGGGCACGGGACTATGGGATGGAGGATCTGTGATGGTTATATGGGCACGGGACTATGGGATGGAGGATGTGTTATGGGTATATGGGCACTGGACTATGGGATGGAGAATGTGTGATGGGTATATGGGCACTCGACTATGGGATGGAGGATATGTATGATGGGTTTATGGGCACGGGCCTATGGGATCGTGGATATGTATGATGGGTATATGGGCATGGGACCATGGGATGGAGGATAATTATAATTTGCAATAACTAACCACAGTTAGTTACTATGCCCGAGCAGCACCAGGCTCTTCAGCTAGCATATACAGTGTATATATATATATATATATATATATATATATATATACACACACACTACACATAAACAAGTATATACACACACTGCACATATACATGTATATACATACACACACTGCACATACACATGCATATACACACACACACAATACACATGTATGTACATACAAACGTGTATACTAGGGTGACCGCAAAAAATCGATGTCGGAATTTTGTCCGTCTGGACCCCACAAAACGATTCCCCTTTCCAGATATTGAGTGAGCCAAAATTTGAGCTCGATCAAACGACGTTAATCCGTGCCACTCGTCGCTCAAAGTTTGAAAAAATCCAAATTGAGGTATTTTAAGATTTAGGTATTTTGCATAGTCTGTTAGACTATAAAGAATGTGACAACAACATTGCAGAAATAGCCCTGACCAAATTTTCGAACGATTTGTGGTATTTGAATGCAGAGTTGGTGGGATTATCGTTTTTTGATCCCACCATTACAGACAATGAAAAGTTGTTAATGGCTGATAAATTGCTCAGTAGCACAGATGAACCATCAGAGCACGCTAGGGTTGTAAATCCAAAAGTTAGGAAAGAAAAATTAAAAGAGGTAGGAAGTAACCGACTTTAACGACCTTCTGACAAAAGATGAAGAACAAAAGCAATATGTCCTGCAAGTTGTAAGCAAATGCCGAGCATTATATTCTGACGTTTCAAAAACTACTTTAACAAAAGCTCTAGAATAGATTAGATAACTATGTAAAATTATCAACTCATGTAGGTTAGCGTGCTCTGATGGTTCATCTGTGCTACTGAGCAACTTATTAGCCATTAACAACTTTTCATTGTCTGTAATGGTGGGATCAAAAAACGATAATCCCACCAACTCTGCATTCAAATACCACAAATGGTTCAAAATTTGGTCAGGGCTATTTCTGCAATGTTGTTGTCACATTCTTTATAGTCTAACAGACTGCAAAATACCTAAATCTTAAAATACCTCAATTTGGATTTTTTCAAACTTTGAGGGACGAGCGGCACGGGTTAACGTCGTTTGATCGAGCTCAAATTTTGGCTCTCTCAATATCTGGAAAGGGGAATCGTTTTGTGGGGTCCAGACGAACAAGATTCTGACATTTTTTCCCCCCATATGAGATCCGGTCACCCTAGTGTATACATACACACTGCACATACACATGTATACACACATGGCATATACAAACTCGGCACATACACATGTATACACACATTGAACATACACATGCGGAAGTATATACACACAGCACATGCACATGTATATACAAACACACTGCACATACACATGTAAACACAGACACACGTGTATATATGCACACACACCGCACACACACTGCACATACACATGTATACACACATTGCACATACACAAGTATATACACACAACGCACATACTGTATACATGTATACACATACATACACTGCACATACACATGTATACACACATTGCACATATGCATGTATGCTCACAGACACTGCACATACACATGTATATATGGATCGCCCGCCAGGGCAATGGGGATACTCGCTACTGGGCCGGTTCTTAAAGGGGATGTGTCACAGCAGCCGTGACCTGGTCCGTGGCCCTGGGCGTCCAATTAGAGGGATAATTACAAGGAAATAAAGTTTATAATAAAGTGTTCGTGACGCCACCTATGGTATTTGGTCAGGGGACCATAGCCGCTATGCAGATCCTCTGGGATGGTGACAGGGCAGCAGAGATGGTGGAGCTCTCCACAGGTAGACCTGTATCCCAGGGCAGTTTGGATGTAGATGTTAAAGGTGCGAATGGTGAATGTGGTGCAGGGCAGGTGATGCAGGAATGATCAGAGGACACAGCTGGGTGCAGTTTCCAATATTTTACTCACTGTTCTGGCATGCACAGATGCCCGCTTGGCGCTGTGTCCTCCAGGTAAGGGATCCAGCAAACTCCCAGGTGGCTTGGGATGCACCTATCCAGGACTCCTTTCTGTACGTACCTTTCCTGGCCGTCTCACTGTGCTGTCTTTCCTCCCTTCCTGCCCAACACCTCACAGTCAGTGTCCCAAACCAGCAGTCGCGGACCTTGTCAGGCGACGTCCTCTCTGCGTCCCCTTGCTCCTATATGGCTGCCTTTTCAGTGAAATAACTGTGGCTGTGGCTGAAGCACCTAGAGGTACCCCTGCCTCCGGCTTGCTAGCTGAGTCTGGTGATTCTCCACTAGTCTCGGTGGCCGGTACCCCACTGTGACCTGATCCCATCACTCTTGGATCGGGCCCCACAGATGGAATGCTCACTATCCATGCCCCTAGGACCCCTTCTCTCTTCTGGGAGCTTCCTTCAATCTTTTTTCCTTTCTGCAGCTCCTCCTGACAGGGAGCTGCCCCACAACATGTCTCTCCACTTTTCTCTCTCCTTGCACACTCTCTGTCCTTCCCGCTCTCTACACTTCTTCACTTCTCCTACCTTCTCCACCCACTCCCCCAACACCCTTTACTACCCAGCCTGGGATGAGACCATCCTCCCTTAGGGTACATCCAGGGTGCCCTGCTGCAATAGTCTGTATTGGGTGCAGGTACTAGAGTCCTGGGAGGTGCTCCCTCCTTAGCTGAGAATGGGGTACCACACCTCTGGATGAGATGCAGTACCTCTGTGGCGACTGATCCCTCAGGGGCGCCACATACACACATATACTGTACATAGAGATGTATACACACACACACACTGCACATACACAAGTATACACACACTCACAAAGCACATACATATGTATATACAAACACACTGCACATATGGTACATACCAGCCTGTCTCATCCTCAGTTCCTCTAGACTACCACAGCTAAAGGACCTTTGGTGATATCATGGTCATATGACCGTAATGTCACCAAAGGTCCTTAAGCAGTCTTAACATCAGAATAAAAACACTCGAGACCCCTAAGAGAGTGGCAACTTCCTAGTTCCCTCCCTCCCCTAATGCCGTCCTGGCTGTAACAAGGGTTTATTTTTGCAGTAGGGTCTATATTTGAAGCATACTACAAAGATCTGGTAAAATCATGCTATATCTGATATTCGGGGTTGGTCTTATTTTCGGAGAAATAAAGTAATTACAATATATTTACCTTGTAATTTCTGATATTGTGCACATTCGCAGCATTTCCATCCTTGTTACCTAGGTGAGACAAATAATATCCCATTCTTTATGTAATATTGCTTTTAGGGGAGACTGCCTATACACATTATATGGACAAAAGTATTGTGCCCCCTACGTATTACACCTTCAAGAGTTTACTACATCCCATTCTAATTCCATAGACATTAATATGGAGTTTATCTCCCCTTTTACAGCTATAACAGATCAATCACTTCTGGGAAGCATTCCTACATGATTTAGGAGGTGTCTTTGGGATTTTTTGCCCATTCATCTAGAAGAGAATTTTGGGGTGGTCAGACACTTGATGTGGGACGAGAGCACCTTGATGTTGCAATGAAGAACCTCTGTTCTAGATCATCCCAAAGGTGTTGGATGGGGTTGAGGTCTGGGCTCTGTGTGACCAGTTTTACACCAGTGACTCCTATTACAGGACTGCACTGATATTAATGAGCTCCTTAGAATAAGCCACTTTCCTGCTATACCAGTTTCTGCTCATATGGGAAGGCTTTCTACAAAGCTTGGGCATGTCTGTTGGAATTTGTATCTGTTCATCTAGAAGATCATTTATGAGGTCAGACACTGATGTTGGATGAGAGAGCTAAGCGATGGGGTTGAGGTCAGGGCTCCGGGTGGCTGATCATTTTCTTCGACCCCAAACTCACCCAACAGTCATGCTGGAATTGAAAAGGGTCTTCCCCAATGGTTCCCACATTCTTTCACCATTGTTAGTAAAGGCACAGCATCGGTCTGGATTTTATACACCTTTATAATGAAACTGAACTAAAAATCTGAATTTAATGATTAAGATGTATGTCCCAATACTTTTGTCCATGTAGTGTAATATATATAATTTGCAATTCATTGAGAAAAAAAACACAGAATTGGTCAATGCTAGTACATGGATGCCATGATAGCACTGTGTACAAAATGGACATTTAATAAATCTGTATTTGAATACAGTGGCTTGGCTTTTTACCTATTTTGTTACATTACAATCTGTGTCGAAATATTTTGGTAATCTGATTTGTGTATGATGCATCAGCAATAAATAGTCTAAGATGGTGAAGTGGAGAAACATACAGACATAAATTAAATTTATTGGATCAAATAGCTAAAAATTGGCATGATGTTTAGATCAGGGGACTGTGAGGGCCATTGCAAAACCTTCAGCTTGCGCCCTTTGATGTAGTCTGTTGTGGATTTTGACATATGTTTAGGATCATTATTCCTTTGTAAAAGTCATCCTCTTTTCAACTTCAGCTTTTTTATAGATGGTGTTATGTTTGCATGAAGAATTTGTTGAAATTTCATTGAATCCATTCTGCCCTCTACCCATGAAATGTTCCCCGTGCCATTGACTGCAACACAACCCCAAAGCTTGATTAATCCACCTCCATACCTGATGGTTGGCAACATGTTCTTTTCCTAAAATTCTGTGCCCTTTTTTCTCCATAAATACCTTAGGTCATTGTGACCAAAGAGTTCTGTTGTAACCCCATCGGTCCACAAGATTTGTTTCCAAAATACAACAAGCTTGTTTAGATGTTTTTTGCATACTTCAGAAGGAGAATTTTATTGTGAGAACGCAGGAGAGGTTTTCTTCAAATGACTCTTCCATGAAGGCCATATTAGTGCAGGTGCCTCTGAACAGTAGAACAATGTGCCACAACTGATAAATCTTTCTGAAGGACTTTTGCAATTATGCAGGGGTTGTGATTTGCCTCTCTAGCAATTCTATGAGCAGCTTTCACTGAAGTTTGGTTTGGTCTTCCAATCGTTATCTTGACCGCCACTGTTCCTGTTACCTGACATCTCTTAATTACATTTCAAACTTAGGCAAGGAGGAACTGAGGAAAGGACAACTTGAAAACATTTTGCTATTTTCTTACAGCCTTCTCTTGCTTTGTGGGCCTCCACTATTTTCATTTTCTGAGTGCTAGGCAGCTGATTAGAAGAACCCATGGCTGCAGTTTGTTAGAGGTTAGAGGAGGCTGGGTTTTTATAAAGCTGGGAAATTTGTATTACCTGGCCTATCCTAATGATGATAATGAACAAGCCATAACCCTAACAGGCTAATTAAGTTCTATATCTTTGACCACAGTTATTTTCACACACAAATCTCCAACGGTGCCCAAACTTTTGCTTCAGACCATCTTCCTTTTTGTAATTTTCAAAATTTAAAAAATAACAATATATACAGGTGTTTCTCACAAAATTTGAATATCATCAAAAAGTTAATTTATTTCAGTTCTTCAATACAAAAAGTGAAACTCATATATTATATAGAGTCATTACAGAGTGATCTATTTCAAGTGTTTATTTCTGTTAATGTTGATGATTATGGCGTATAGCCAATGAAAACCCAAAAGTCATTATCTCAGTAAATTAGAATACTTTATAACACCAGCAAGAAAAATAATTTTAAAATCTGAGATGTTGGCCTACTGAAAAGTATGTTCAGTAAATGCACTTAATATTTGGTCGAGGCTCCTTTTCCATCAATTACTGCATCAGTGCGGCTTGGCCTGTGGCACTGCTGAGGTGTTATGGAAGCCCAGGTTGCTTTGATAGTAGCCTTCACCTCGTCTGCATTGTTGGGTCTGGTATCTCTCATATTCCACTTGACAATACCTTATAGATTCTCTATGGGGTTAAGGTCAGTCGAGTTTTCTGGCCAACCAAGCACAGTGATACCATTGTTTACAAACTTTTGGCAGTGGGGACAGGTGCCAAGTCCTGCTGGAGAATGAAATTTCCATCTCCAAAAAGTTTGTCGGAAGAGGGAAGCATGAAGTGCTCTAAAATTTCCTGGTAGACGGCTGTGCTGACTTTGGTTTTGATAAAAAAAACAGTGGACCTACAACAGCAGATGACATGGCTCCCCAAACCATCAATGATTGTGGAAACTTCACACTAGACCTCCAGCAGCTTGGATTGTGGCCTCTCCACTCTTCCTCCAGACTCTGGGACCTTGATTTCCAAATTAAATGCAAAATTTACTTTCATCTGAAACAACACAGTGGACCACTGAGCAACAGTCCAGTTCTTTTTATCCTTGGCTCAGGTAAGACACTTCTGGCGTTGTCTATTGGTCATGAGTGGCTTGACACAAGGGGTGAGACACTTGTAGACCATGTCCTGGATACGTCTGTGTGTTGTGGCTCTTGAAGCATTGACTCCAGCAGCAGTCCACTCCTTGTGAATCTCCACTAAATTTTTGAATGGCCTTTTCTTAACAAACCTTTTGAAGCTGTAATTATTAATTATCCAAGTTGCACCTTTTTTACCACACTTTTTCCTTCCACTCAACTCTCAATTAATATGCTTGGATACAGTACTCTTTGAACAGCTAGCTTCTTTAGCAATGACCTTTTCTGGCTTACCCTCCTTGTGGAGTGTGTCAATGACTGCCTTCTGGACATCTGTCAAGTCAGCAGTCTTCCCCATGATTGTGGAGCCTACTGAAACAGAATAAGGGGCCTTTTTAAACCCTTAGGAAGCCTTTGCAGGGTTTTTTTTAATTATTATAATTTACTGAGATAATGACTTTTGGGTTTTCATTGGCCATAGGCCATAATCATCAACAGTAACAGAAATAAACACTTGAAACAGATCACTGTTTGTAATGACTCTATACAAGATATGAGTTTCACTTTTTGCATTAAAGAACTGAAATAAATTTTCTTTTTGATGATGTTCCAATTTTATGAGATGCACCTGTATATATTTTTTGCCTAAAATACAAAGTAAATGTGCCATCTCTAACTTTAGGCCTTTTAGAGATCATTTCACCTTCAACTTTCTTAGCTGCTCACAATAACAGTAATTTTGACCAGAGGTGTCCAAACTTTTACATGCCATTGTATAAAATTAAGTCTACAGAAAGGGGTATATAATTTAAAAAAAAAATTTAATAGTTCTGTGTGGTGGTAAGAAAATAAATAAAAAATGTGAAAAAATAGATATGAATTTCCTATTTTTCTTTAAAAAAAATGACATAAAAATGATGCACATGAATCATGACAAAAGAGGCAAAATTATATGAATATCTTAAGAGAAAACTTTTTACAGCCATTAAAAGAGCATGTATGGAAAAAATGCAAAATGAGCCTAGTCAAGAATTAGTTAACAAGCTAGCCAAGTGCGGTTTGGAATTCTTGGCTGTAGTTTTGAAAATGGGGTCTTTTTGGAGGGGTTTTAAAGTTTCTTCAAAAGTGAGGTGGTATCTGAAAAAAATAAATTTTGAAAATTTTGTTGCAAATATTAAAAATTGGAACTCAACATTTAAGCTTTCTATGATGCTAAAAAATTAATAGAAAAATTATTAGAACCATCACAAAAAACAGATAAGATAAAACTTAACAATGTGCATGGTCTGGGACATGGGAAATGGTCCAGCCTTGGCAAAGAGTAACCAGAATGTAAATGTTTATTTCATAAATCAGTAGTACACATGAAAATAAGCAACTCCTAGACTGATTATTTATTATTCCATGCTAAAATCTGTATTCAATGGTTGCGGCATGAGTCCCTTCCCTACCCCCTGCAAGGACACCGATGTGTTAGCTTACCTATCCGTTTTCCTCCGGAAGTATGCATATGGCGCATGTGGGCTTCCTGCCTCTTAAAGGGCCAGTGTGCGGCCAGCTAAAACCATCTCCAGCTAATAGCTGGAAGGCATTTGGTATACAAGACATCCTTCTTTATTAGGAGGTGCATTAGTAACTTTAGTTAGTCAGTGTTATTCCTGCTAGCTAGTTGATAGATCCTGTACCCGTGCTCTCTGATCCTGTCCGGCCTTCTTACCTGATCCTGTCTGCACCTGTTCCAGTCTGTCCTGCTGAACCCACCGCCATACGAGAAAGTTCCAAAAGAGAATCAACAGGGGGAACTTCATTGAACTCAGCACTGCGAGTACCTCAGATGAGCGCTAGAACGGAAGCCACACTACCTATCTGCAGAGAGAGAAATCCAAATTGGCTTCCAGGCTGACCAATTCCTTCTCCATCTGTACTCTGGGTCCTGGATAGCACCTACCAAGTACAGGTAAAGGAACTGCACGACTGTGTCTGTCATCTTTCTCCTGCGCCTAGCGCACGGCTCAGCTACATCCTGCACTGCACACCATCTCCCAACTCTTTCATCTGCCCTGCGACTACGGCCCTACCTGTGCAGGTCTTCTACATCTTAGCTGCACCACAACATCTGTCCCACAGAAGCGACACTGCAGCGCTGGTCAATCTAATCAGAAACCAGAGGTGGCGTCACGTATCATTCACCTATAAACGTAATTCACCCCTTTGCATGGACGCCCAGTACCATAGTACCGGTACGCGTCAAGCTTAATAGAGGGATATGCGAGGCTCTGGCACTATCATGGTCTATCATGACGTTACATGTCCGGGGCTGCATGCGCGCTACACTGAAAGGACCAGCTTTTGTTGCTTACAGGTGCAGATAACTAGCAGAACACCGTTAGTGATGGGGATCTGTGATTCCAATTATTCCCCGTGAACGATGATTTCCCAGTAAGTGCAGGTCAACCGCAATTCCTGAATTAGGCCTAACCGGCATTCCTGAAAAAATGCAAAAAATTACGTGTCCAAACCACAGTTGCTGTAGCTTGCTTAACAGCTCGGCAGCCATTCTCAGGCCCAGTATGGATTCGACAAGATTCTAGAAAGTTGAAAAAGGGTACAGTTTCACCGGGTAACACGTATATATGTAGCATAGTTTATACATTAAAAACCTATGTCTATATATCAGGAGGCAGGCTCAGACGGTCTCAGGCCCAGTATGGATTAGACGTGATTGGACAAAGGTGAGAAAGGGTACCGTATCACTGGATAACAGGTACAGTATGTATAGCATAGTTTACACAATAAAAACCTATGTCTATATAACAGGAGGCAGGCTCAGACGGTCTCAGGCCCTGTATGGATTAGACGTGATTGGACAAAGGTGAGAAAGGGTACAGTATCACTGCATAACAGGTATGTATAGCATAGTTTACACATTAAAAACCTATGTGTATATAACAGGAGGCAGGCTCAGACGTTCTCAGGCCCTGTATGGATTAGACGTGATTGGACAAAGGTGAGAAAGGGTACCATATCACAGGATAACAGGTATGTATAGCATAGTTTACACATTAAAATCGTAGGTCTATATATCAGGAGGCAGACTCAGACGGTCTCAGGCCCAGTATGGATTTGACCAGCTTGTACAAAGTTGAGAAAGGGTACATTTTCACTGGATAGCAGGTACAGTATATATAGCATAGTTTAAATATTTAAAATCTCCATGTTCTCAGTATGGATTAGACAACAATCTAAAAAGTAGAAAAAATGAAATGTATTTGAAGCGTACACCAGTATACACTTTTGGTGGTATTTTTAAATCTTCATATATATTTCTGTGTCAGTAAGACAGTCCAGACTCTCTGCAATAGGAAATGAGATGCATACAATTACTGACATAAATTCTAGTGATTGCAGAAATCTAGGAATTCCTATTCAAAGGATAAACTTCCGTCACAATTCTCAGAGGCGATGCAGACCCTCAATTAATTAGTGTGTGGAGATAGCGAAAACCTTTCTTTGTGAAGAAAGAGTTGCTGTATCGCAGTACCGTTGATCCCATCGCCATTACTCATATCCATATAATATTGATCACAGGGAGAGATGTAAACATGGTGCTCATTGCCTATCATGCTCTGTCACGTAACTTTGGAGTGCAAAAGACAGAAGCCACAGGCCGTAGGCGATTCATTTGGATTGGCATGAGAGGGCACATTTAAAAATGTGCAGTGGAATGTCACACGTCTGTGGGTAGGAAAACTGTGAAAGCTGATGAGAAACCACCACTGCATATCATTGTGAGTCGACGTCCATAAGAAATGGAAGCCATTGATCATCTGAAGCTAGATCCCGGCCAGCGGGACAGGGCATAGCTACGTCTTAACCATCCTCTTCTATCAGTTCACCAAATTTGTAGTGGCAGTACCAATGAAGGATTTGACAGCCCAGACTACACAGCGGAGGGGCAGGGAGAGGTAAACATTGCAAATGCTGGGGCCCTGCCCAAGCAAGGGGGGCCCACTCGTGGGCGTTGGTACTGGCACTGGGCCCCTCATAGAACGGCGGTGTGTCTGACGGCGGGTGTGCACCCCCAACGTCAGAGACACTTGATTGCACTATGAGGGACCCTGTGCCAGTGTCCGCGCCCAAGAGTCGGCCCACCCACCTGTCCAGGGCAACGGCACTCGCACGGTTGCGTGCGCTAGGTGGTGACCCCGGCCATGGGGGGAGGAGGCAGCCCAGTTAGGGAGGTTTACAAAATGGCATATGTTGATGTGGGACATTCACCTGCTGCTAAAGGTGAAATTGGTCAAGTCCCATGAAGAGGCGGACCAAAGAAAGCCATTTTTCTGTCAACCTATGTGTCGTCAGGGTAAGGTGGGACAAAATCCTTGGAAACCCATGCAAGGTTCATTTAAATGAAGGTTAGATCATCCACATTTTGGGTCGACAGACGGGTCCTTTTTTCTGTCAGGATTTATCCAGCAGCACTGAAGACTCTTTCCGATAGCACACTTGCAGCTGGGCAAGCGAGCTCCTGTAAGGCATATTGTGCCAATTCAGGCCAGGTGTCCAGTTTAGCTGCCCAATAGTCAAATGGGAATGACCTGTGAGGGAGAACATCGATATGGGACGAGAAGTAGTTTGTAACCATAGTTGACAAGTGCTGTCTCCTGTCACTTTCAATTGATGCAGTATTACCAGTCGTCTGAGCGGGACTTGAAAAATCAGTCCACAACATGGTCATGAAACCCCTGTCTCCAACGCCACTTCTGATGTGTGCACCACCAACACCTCTTCCAAGTTGACCCCGGCCCCTACGGCTCGTGTGACAACCATCACCGCTGCTGTGTGCTGGGAATGCCTCAACCAACCGGTTTACCAGAGTTGCTTGTTTGTTAGCCAATATTAGGTCAAGGTTCTCCTGTGGCATGATGTTTTGGAATTTGCCTTTATAGCGTGGATCCAGGATGCTGGCCAACCAGTAGTCATCATCGTTCATCATTTTTAGGATCTGCAAGGCATAATCTGACATGTGGGCCAATGTTCCCGGTGTCAATGATGTACTGTGAGTGCTGGGTGGAGGAGCACTTTCAGGCAAATCCACATCTCTCCAGTCACGCACAAACCCAGTACCAGACCTTTCCATGCCAACATTTTCTCTTGCCCCACGAGAAGCATCCTCCTCCCCTAAATAATCATCCCCATCATCATCCTCCTCCTCCTCTTCTTCCTCCACCTCGTCCACGACAGTTCCCTGAACAGACAATGGCTGACTGTCATCAAGGCTTCCCTTCTCCTCTTCCTCATCATCCTCGGCTGCAGACGCCTGCTCCTTGATGTGAGTCAAAGTTTGCATGAGCAGACACATAAGTGGGATGCTCATGCTTATGATGGTGTCATCTGCGCTTACCAGCCGTGTGCATTCCTCAAAACATTGAAGGACTTTACAGAGGTCTTTCAGCTTTGACCACTGCACACTTGTCAACTCCATGTCTGCCCTCAAAGTGCCTGCCCATGTGTCCTCCCACAAGTGCATTACGGCCTGCCTCTTCGCACAGCCGCTCAACTATGTGCAGGGTGGAGTTCCACCTTGTTGCAACAACGATAATTAGGCGGTGCTTGGGAAGGTGGAGCAATCGCTGCAGCTTCTGCATACGACTGGAGTGTACCGGAGACTGGCGGATGTGCAAGCATAGTCTTCGAACCTTATGGAGCAGGCCTGTTAACTCCGGATAATTAGTGTAGAAGCACTGCACCACCAGGTTCAAGGCGTGAGCCAAGCAAGGTATGTGTCTGAGTTTTGAAAGGGCTATGGCTGCCACAAAATTCCGGCCATTATCACTAACTACCTTGCCTGCCTCAAGATGTAGACTGCCCAGCCATGACTCAGTTTGTCGCTGAAAGTAGTCGGCCAGTACCTCCACCGTGTGTCTGTCGCCCAAACACATCATCTGCAACACAGCCTGCTGACGCTTTCCACTAGCTGATCGATAGTGGGACACATCGTGTGCACCACTGTCAGCTGCGGATGCAGTGCTCGTGCGACTGCGCTCTGTGGACGAGCTTTCGCTTGTGGAGTAGGAGGAGGGTCGAACGCCTACAGCCAACTGTTTCCTATACCGTGGGCTAGGCAACACTGTGCCATCACAGCTGTCCCCTGTGGACCCTGCATCCACCACATTAACCCAGTGCACAGTGATGGACACGTAATGGCCCTGGCCATGCCTACTGGACCATACATCAGTTGTGAGGTGCACCTTTCCACTCACTGATTGCTTGAGTGCATGGACAATGCGGTCTTTCACATGAAGGTGGAGGGCTGGGATGGCTTTGCGAGAAAAGAAGTGGTGACTGGGTAGGTCATAGCGTGGTACTGCGTAGGCCATAAGTTTGCGGAAAGCTACGCTTTCAACCAACCGACAGGGCATCATCTCTAAAGGGATTAGTTTGGCAATGTGGGCGTTCAAACCCAGTGTACGCGGATGAGAGGATGAGTACTTAGTTACCCTGGAATGCCTCTCTCTAGGTGTTCCTAGTCTTTACTTGTATGTCAGACAGCTGTAGCCTGCTTCAGGGACTCCTCACTGCGTCCCGGCTCTCTATTCAGTTGCTGTTGTGTCCCAAGTCTATGATGGGAGCAAGGCGTTAGCGGCTCACTACTCCTCTGATGTCTGTTGCCGGACATAAAGATCCAATCACCCTCGGGGACCGGGCCCCGGCCTTTGCGCTCTCTGGACTGGAAGGGTTCTCTATCTTTCTTCAACCAGCTTCCCACGACCTTCTATTCTCCTTCTTTCCGATCTGTTCTATCTCTCCTATGCAAGGTTAGGTTATCAATCTTATCAGTCTCTTTCTCTGGTCTTTCTCGTGCCAGCAGCCCAGATCATTGGGACCTGCTGCAGCACGTCCTTCAGACATCCATCTTCTCTCTTCTCTCTCCTCTCACCAACTAACTAACTAACTCTCACTCTTCCCACTCTTTTATATCATCTCACTCCACCCGCCTCCCAGCACATCTCGTGTTACGAAGCAGGGTTCCACGAGGGATGCTCTGCTAACTCCCAGCCTGAAGCTGTTAGGTGGCCCCACTGAACTCTCCTGTGTGTGGAATGCAGGTGTGGAGCGTGGTCAGGAGTTCCCACCTTACCTGGATGGTGGGGCACTACACCTTAGGAGAAGGTGCAGTACCTCTGTGGCGAATGAAGCCTCAGGGGCGCCACTCCTTACCAGGACAAAATAATACAATTTGGATTGCTTTTAAAAAAGCAGTTTAAACACCAGTGTGCACACAGCAATGCAGCTAGCCTTAAAAGGCAGGCTAATCACCACCAGCGCTGCTGCACAAAAGCAAAAATCTTCACCTTTCACTGCACAGTAACTACAGTGAAAAGCGCTAGCAGCAGAAGCAGTTTTTTTTTTTCTTTTTGCCTTCCTAACGCTCTCCCTACAGAATCAGCAGCTCTCCCTATTCTGAGATCAGCGTGAGTAACATGGCGGTCGGCGTCCCCGCCCATTTATACCCCCTGTGACGCCACACAAAGCAAGCCAATCACTTGCATGCCCTTCTCCAAGATGGTGGTGACCGCTGCCTATGTCATCACGTTGCCCACAGTGTCCGTTCTTCCTGATTGGCTGAAAAAGGGCGCTAAAGCATCTTTTGAAATGCGACTTTGGCGCTAAAGTCGCCAACCTTGTGGCCGACCTCACGCTAAGGTCGGGTTTCATTTCATGAAACCCGACTTTGGCGAAAGTCGGCAACTTTTGAATTTTTTCGACCTGTTTCGCTCAACTCTAGTTAGGACCCCATATCCATGCTCTCTGATCCTGTCTGCAAGGTGATAGCTTACTTATACACCTCCAGCCTCTCCCTGGACAATGACACAGTGGTTCCACAACCACATCTGTAACATCAATGAAGACAGATTTTCCCATTAATGAGATAATAGATGTCAATTGCTGCTCATAAAATTCTATGGAGAGGGGAGAAGCTAGAGGCAGACACAGACATTCTGCTGCAAGTTCTCCTGAAAAGACAATGAGCACTTTAAACTTTAACCCGTGGAATGCCATGATATGCACAGATGTTCATAACATTCTAAAGACCACAAATAATAGGATCAGGTGAATGCTTGTGTCATCGGGAGCTCTAGCTTGAGCTGTACTTATACATTTTACATATAAGCAGTAAGGAACAGCAGCAAAATTTCCAAGATATTGTTCATGTACCCTTTAAGACTATGGAGGAGATTTACTAAAATAACAGCCAGAATTATGACTCAATGGAATAGATATGTTTATTTTACACTAGTGAGTGTAAAAGTTTGAGGGAATTTATCATTAGCGGAATATTTGAGGTCAGTTCTTATTGCTGTGTTGCTGCAAATTTGATCGGTGTCACATATTTTTTGATAACTTTGGTATATCTTTAGATATAGCAGTTCTGTCTAGAAATAATTTTTAAGTTAGACAAAAAAAAAACACCATCAACAGGCGAAGATGCTTACCTACCCAGGCCACAGAACAAATGCACTAACAAGGTGCAGCAGACCCAATCAGATGGCACAGATATAAAAATACCTGAGGTACTCTTTTGTTATCTTTTTACTAAGACTTGCTGCTTACTGTTACTTTTTTACAGCAGAGTATTTTTATATGTTTGTTTTACTGTGTTCTTCTGTGTTTCAGTCTTCTGGCGGTGTGAACACTGTCCTACAGACTTGTTCACTGTGTGCATGGCCATGTGTTTGTATTCAATTGGTTTCTTGTTTCTGCAAGATTAGGGAGGTCTTCACCCCTCCCTTGTGGGCCATGCACATAAAAGCCATCTTCTACAGCGTGTCCACATCGGACATTACCTGTCTGAATCCTGCTCATATAGGTATTGTTCACATGGTCAGGTTTTTAAATACATCTGTTAGGGACTGCTCTGATATGGGTATACCTTGATGTTTGGTAGAACGGCAAAGTATACATTTTTTGCAAAAAACGTATCAACCAAATACCCTGTTTTGTTATCTTTGTACTAGCACAAAGTATTTTTATATGTTTGTTTTACTGTGTTTTTCTGTGTTTCACATTCTAAAATGGGAAAATCTTAATTTCCTAATAAACATGGCACATGGCATATATGCCAGAATTCTTCTTCAATTTGAGACAGAATACTGGTGTATTTTAATTACTAAATCGTTCCCTCTATAAAGTGTAAAAAATGTTATGGTACATGCCTGGAACTTGACTTATTATGCATTTTAGACACTTTTTGAGCTACTGTAGTGGAAAACGGTGTTGTTCAGTGGATCGTAAAGTGGCTTACCGTAATTCTGATGCCAACCATCTTATCAGCACCGCAAAAAAAAGTCAAAAGTGCATAAAGTTAGACAAAAGTGTCTACAGATAACACAAATATATCATGAGCCACTGTGTTAAATTTGATACATCTAGTCGAGTTCCACTATATATATGTATATATATGTATATATATATATATATATATATATATTTATTCATCCTTTTTCATGCAAGCAAGTAATTGTTTAATATGCCTGAGATGGAATAAGGCAAAATAAATACCCTCAGAGAACATATTATTTCATACTGTGCAAGTGCACATATAGACCCCAAAATATAGAGAGTAGGACGACTCAATAAAAACTGAGAAAAAAGGAGAAACCTGAGTCCATAACTGCATGCAAATAAACATCTTTATTGAAAGGCAATAAAAAAGGAGCAGAGCTATAGGTAAGGAAGTTAAAATACGAAACCAGTGTCAAAAGGTAGCCAGGTACCAGAGCCACTTGGCTCTGATAAAGATCTTATAGATCGAAACGCGTTGCCGTGTCCGTGGCTATGGCATACATTATGAAGATTTTATATTTTAACTGATGGAATAAAGAAGAATTTTATACGCAGCTGGAACTAATTGCTTTTCCTATTGGTTTCACGTCAGTCCAGACGGAGTTCCGAGGTCTGCGGTGGATGCCTGGTGAGCTGGCTATTGTTGCTTTTGTTTGCTACATGTAATGTACTGGCGGATGGAAAAAGTGCGTGTTCCATCAGCTGACTAAAAGGAAGACGTCCGCAGGACATTCCTACAAGCTACGCAATGCCCACAGGGAAGACATCCCTGTGGTGGTCCAAGAGAATCTAAGAAATTCATTCTTTGGGGAACATAATGGGAATGTGCTAGCAAGTCTGGGAGAGGGAGATTTTCGGAGGGGAGGGCGTCCGGGCCGTGGGCCATGTGCAGTGCTGGCTCCGGTATATAGATGATGTGTTCATCATTTGGCAGGGGTCACAATTTCAACTCCAAGGCTTTATGGAGGAATTGAACCTTAATAGGTTCAACATCAAATTGTCGTATAATTATAGTCAAACGGAAGTGGATTTCCTGGACATCAAAATCATAGTGGATTCCCAACTGTATTTACAAACAGATGTCTACAGGAAGCCCACTTCCGTAAATTCCCTTTTGCATGCACAATCTTGCCATCCTTACTCAACAATAAGGGCCATCCCAATTGGACAATTCTTGTGCATGCGTCGCATCTGCTCTTCTGATCACAGGTTTGAGCAACAGGCTGAGGATCTCAAAGAAAGATTCCTAATGAGGGGTTACAGTCATCAGAGCAAAAAAAGGGGTTACAATAGAGCTAAAAAATCAGCACGGTCTGTATTATTAAATCCTCCACTAAA
Source organism: Dendrobates tinctorius (assembly GCF_039654945.1). NCBI lineage: Eukaryota > Metazoa > Chordata > Amphibia > Anura > Dendrobatidae > Dendrobates > Dendrobates tinctorius. Next base: position 53,545,132 of record NW_027361707.1, read on the forward strand.
GAAAAAGGAATCACGAGATACAGTAAGATTTATTTCTACCTTCAGTGGGGAATGGGATACAATGAGACAATGTCTCGATAGACATTGGGGAATTTTACAATCTGAACCTAGTTTGAAAGGGTCTCTGTCAAGGTGCCCATTGATGACATACCGTAGAAGTCCCAATTTGGGAGACTTGCTAGCACATTCCCATTATGTTCCCCAAAGAAGGAATTGCTTCGATTCTCTTGGACCTGTGGGCATTGCGTAGCTTGTAGGATTGTCCTGCGGACATTTTCCTTTCTGTCAGCTGATGGAACACGCACTTTTTCCATCCGCCAGTACATTACATGTAGCACCACACAGGTGGTTTACTGTGCCACCTGTGGGTGCTCCAAAATATACATTGGCTTGACGTCTCGCCAGTTAAAGGTGCGAATTAGAGAGCATGTCTGGGATATTTTGGCAGCGGCGGCGGATGTGCAAGATACATCTCAATTGAAAACTATCCCGAGACATTATAAATCTCACCATGACTGCAACCCCAAATCCTTCATGGTGAGGGGCATCCAGCACATGCAGACTGGGATCAGGTGAGGCGATATCAAACGCCTCCTTGCCCAGAATGAATGTAGATGGATAACCATTCTCGGTACTATGACTCCCCATGGACTCAATGAGTCCCTGGGTTTTCCGTCTTTTCTATGAGACAACTTCCAGCTTAGTCCCTCCTGCTTCTCTGCATGATTTTCCTCCTTCTTTTTGTATTATTTGGTTTTAATTTATGTATATATTGTTTAATTTTAACTTAATTTTGTCTTAATTGGTTCTTGCCCACAGTTATCTACCTGGTATTTTTGCCATTTGACGTCCTATTAATCATTTTCCATTCGTTTTTGGTGGTTTTCCTGGAGAACATTTGGGCACAGTGATTAAACTCGGGGATAAAGAAGAAGAATGACTCCAAATATATATGTCTTGATGCTTCTCTAATATTATGTTTGATATATTTTGAGAATCTTATACTATTTGGTCTGTATATTATTATATTTGGATAGATGTATTTGTGTGTACTTTTATATACATTTTTACATATATTGTATTTTACATACTTGAGAGGCCTTGTGGCCCCTATGCTTCTTCTTTTCTATGCGCTCCTTTTTTATATGTGTCTGTATGGCAATATATGTAATAATATCTGAACAACAATTACATTGTGCATTATTTGAGTCTTTTCCCGTTCACTATGAACCTTTTGTATACTCTCCTAACGTTTTTTTTTTTTCCTCCGGTATCTCACCGCTCTCGATCTGGTTAAATGATTTTGCTGTAATTGGGTATGTGATATCAGCGTTTTGTTTGTCTTATCACTCTGAGTATGGCTCTCCTATTGTTTGATTCAGCGCTGTGGAGTGCGACTCTCTCCTCCCCCTTCCTGCCTCATCTGGCGTGCTCTGTTGCTGGGTGATGGCCAGGCACCAGCCGTCCCCACCGCAGTGTCACTTCCTGTTGGGGCAGTGAGGGTGGAGGTACGGCCTCCCTTCTACTGCGCATATGCAACCTATGTGGTTGCGGTTGGGCCTTTTTCACTCACGTGACTTTGATAACCAGGTATTTAATTGGGCAGTGTCATAGTACAAGCCACGCCCCCTGAGGAAGCGGTTTTACCGGGAAATGCACATTGGGGTTTTCCTGGACGGCAGCACTCTCCTCGGCTGACACGATGGGTATGATATAATCCTCAATATTTTCTATTGGGCAAGTGTGCAATAATTTATTAGATGGTCTCGTTTTTTGCACCATGCAGGACTTTTCAACATGATTATGCTACTATATATCAATCAGAGAGATCCTCTTGTTCCCCCTTACCTTTCTTGCCTCTTGCATTGTTATATACTATTAGTTATCTATTTACTCACCCGCTGGAGCCTTTGACAGTGCTGCACAGGATTTTCATTCCATTTTGTATCCAGCTACCTTTTGACACTGGTTTCGTATTTTAACTTCCTTACCTATAGCGCTGCTCCTTTTTTATTGCCTTTCAATAAAGATGTTTATTTGCATGCAGTTATGGACTCAGGTTTTGCCTTTTTTTTTTTCTGAGATGGAATAAGCAGTGTCTGCCCCTTCCCATTTACTCTTTTGTTTCTGGCATTTCTGCTACAAAAAAAAAGAAAAAGAAAGAAAAATAGACTCTGGCAGCTGACAGGCATACATTTACACATTAATTAAACCGTTCTCTTACTTTCAAAAGAAAACAATTATAGAGCAGGACTTTGCAGTACAAATGTTTTTGTAAATCAATCTATTAGAGGTTTTCTGCTGTTAACCTAAAGCACAGACCTCATGGGGTCAGTGCTGTGGGCTGCACTAAACAAGGCAGCGTCCTGCTCCTGCCGCTAGGCTATCATGTTTAGTGGGAGAGCGAGCGTCATAGCATCCCTCTGGTACTGAAGACGGTAGCTAACATTGACAAGCAGGACGCTGCCTTGTTTAGTGCAGCCCACAGCACAGACCGCCTGAGGGCTAACAGCAAAAACCTGTAATAGAATGATTTAGATAAATGGTTATATTGCAAAGTCCTGTTCTGTAATAGTTTTTCACTTGACAGGGGAGATATGATTTTAAAGAAAACTTGTCAACACAATTTTGTAATGTAAGGTGAAGACATGGTTGTAATGGCTGATTAAATTGATACCTTTGGTGAAGAAATCCGCTTTTTCGTTCATCTTAAATCACCAATTTGAAGTTTTCTGCTAATTAGATTTTGGTGTACAGGGGCCGGACTATGCACTGAGTCTTCTTCTCCCTGTCTGTGATTCTCCGGCCCCTCCACCTGCTTCTGGTCTTTGATTGACAGGTTACTGATGAGATTTAAAACAGAAGAGGCAGGTCATTCACGGACCGGAGGAAAGCGGAGCACCCAGGGAATCATAGAAAGGGAGAAGACCCAGTGTATAGTCCAGCCCCTGTACACCAAAATCTAATTAGCAGAAAACTTCAAATGGGCATTAAAGAAGAACACTAAAGTAGATTTCTTCACCAAAAGAATCAGTTTACTTACTATTACAGTGCCATGTCTTTACTTTACACTACAAAATCGTGCTGAGAGGTTCCCTTTAAGGAACAAAGTCACTAAAGCGCTATATGGCCTTTATTTCATCCCTACTAGTTACATAACTGTGAAACAATATAACAATTTTTTAACATAATAAATTAAAAAGAATTCATTTAAAATTTACTTGGGGCCCTATTAATAGTAATAGCTATGTGTATCGATGTAAAGGTGCATTTACACTGCAAGATTATGGTAACAAAACTGGTTCATGATAATCTTGCAGTTTTAAACAAGCTGTCGACCAAGTGAAGAATGAGCAAAACGCTCTGAAATTACCTTCATTTTCCTCGCAAGCAATCATCGTTTTTGGCAGCCATCAGGTGTAAACAGGACTGACGCTACCGTGAACATTAGAGGCCTATGTGAACTGAACAACATATTACAGATCGTTCAGTGTGCATCATTAGCTGCAGTCTGACTGTAAAAACTGTTAATCGACCACTGATTGGTAAACATTTACTGATTGGTGGTAGTTTAACCTTACGTGTACAACATTGCTGATGGGAGCAGCTGCAGTCCTCCATCCACTCTGATTTCAAGACTCAATAGGCCACCAGTGTTATGATTCGGCCACCGAGGAATTAGCTGAGCAACCAGCAAACCAGAAAGGTTGGCAACTTAGCGGATTGCAGACTCCTAAACCTAACAACACAACTAGCATTAGCTGTGGGACGTGCCTACGATGCCCTAGACGCCTCAGCACAGCCAAAGAGTTAGCTAAGCCTAAAGCAAGAAAGGGGAAAGCTAAACTGCCCCGGAGTAGAACCCCAAAGGAATAGATAGCCCCCAAACATATATTGTCCGTGAGACAAGATGAGGCACAAACGCAGGCAGAAAATAGAGTGAGCAAATGATGGGGCCAAATTGTCTAGATAGGACAGGACAGAAAAGATACTGTCTGCAATCATGCAAAAACCCTGAGGCCACACGACTTCTCCCCCACTAGATCAGCATTCTGGTGTGAACTGGAAGCAAAGCAAAAGATACTAATATAACAGGGAATTAGAAATACTGAACAGAATGACATAAGCTGTGACATATGAGCGGGGTCTAGCACAAATCCCAACAGGGAATAATGCTGAATCCACACAGCAAAGCAGAAAGCAGAGAAAGGCAAAAACTATATCAAATGCAAAAGATTCCAGCAAACATATAACTTATCTGAATGATGTAAGACCAAGGAGGGGAAAAAGCAGACTTCAATGCACAGGAAGAGAAACCAAATCACCAGCAGCAGCTGAAGGAAGCTTGGTCACTTAAATCCTCCCAGTCTGTAACCCCTGACTTCCAATCATCATCTTCAGGTGACAGACTTCTATCAACACGACCAGCTCCACTACCCGCAACAATCACCAGAGGGAGCCCCGACTCAGAAGTCAGATCAAGAGAGTTCACAACACACCAAATTGCACTTTCAAGCATTAATTTAAAGCCTCGTGCCTGATTTGTTTTGCCTAAAACTCTGCATCTTCAGTGTTTAAGGGAGGAGTGTTGAGGATCCTCATTGTCTCATGATAACATGTTTGGGTGCTTGTACATGATTTATTCCAATTACTAGCTGACTGAGGTTTTCACCCAACTAAACATGGCCCCAAGACTGGAATCATCAAGCCACTGACTCTGGTACTTAAAATAACAATGCTACACGTGTCCCTGAAACAGTTAAATATTAGCCAGGAAATAATGAATAATTAATAGACCAACTATATCTTAAATCAGACTAATTCTCAAGTGTCGCTACAATATTATGCATCAGAGGCAGCACAAAACAAAGTTAAGTATTTCAAGTGTTATAAATTAAATCCATTCAGCATTTGATGAGAGATTAACCAAATTAAATCTGTGAATACTTATTACTAGAAAACCTGATATTATTAATATTATCAATCTTAAGCTTTAATAAGACAGTCAAGGCCCAGACTCCAATACATGTGTAACATATACTGCATAATGAAACCAATATGATAGCACTAGGACAGCATTAGTTATATACAGTACGTGTAACTTGAATAATGGGGTCCAGCTACCAATGTATTACATGGTCTGTATGATGTAATCAAATGAATTGCAATAAATTCTAAAATCTGGACATCGCTGATAAAAAAAAATTGTGTCTGAAAGGTAGATGACAAACAATATTATAAATCATGCTCATGAAAGTTGATCAAGGTCAAAAAATAAGTGTAGGCCAGAATCAACAATAGCATATTATAAAAAAAAAAGCTACAAAGGTAAATTATTTCTTAACCCCTTTACGACGTTGGACGTAATAGTACGCATATGTCGGAATCCTGCAGCGCCGAAGCCCATACCTTTCCAGGCACATGACAGCTGATATGTGCATGCAACAGCCACAGGTGGAATCGCGATCCACCCATGGCTGTTATCTAGTTAAATGCCGCTGTCAATCTCTGACAAAGGCATTTAACTCACACTTACAGGAAGCAAGTTACTAATCCCACCCATCAGTGACCCCGTCACATGATCGCGGGTGACCAATGGGTAGGCATGACAACCAGAGGTCTGCAGCAGACCTCTGTGGTTACGATTGCCAAATTGCTATTAGCGTCGCCCTGTGGTCGGCGCGCATAGCAAGTGAGCATTTCTGCTACACATAGTGTGTAACAGAGGCGATCAAAGTACTCCAGCTTCTAGTCTCCAATGGAGGCTATTGAAGCATACAAAAAATTTTAAATTTTTTTTTAAAAATATTAAATTAAAAAATATAAAAGTTCAAATTACCCTCCTTTCGCCTCATTCAAAATAAAACAATAAAAAAATCAAATATACACTATCTGGTATCGCCAAGTTCAGAATCACCCGATCTATCAATATAAAAAAAGAATTAACCCGAGTGCCAGAATTACATTTTTTTGGTCGCCGCTACATTGCTATAAAATGCAATAATGGGTGATCAAAACATTATATATACAACAAAATTGTATCAATAAAAACATCAGCTCGGCACGTAAAAAATAAACCCTCAACCAGCTCCAGATCACGAAAAATAGAGACACCACAAGTCTTGGAAAATGATGCCTTTTTAATTTTTAACAAATTTTATATTTTTTCCCCACTTAAATGAAAAAGAACCTAGACATGTTTGGCGTCTGTGAACTCGTTATGACCTGGAGGATCATAATGACAGGTCAGTTTTAGCATTTTATGTATGCCTACTCAGTAGCGCGATGCCAGAGAGACTATGTGGATGACGCAGGGATGTGTCATCCACAAGAAGCAAGAAGGAGGACAGCGATCGTAAGTAGATGGGACGTGCCTGACCAAGAACATCAACACCCTTCAGATCTCCCTGCAGGTGAGTATAATAGAAGTTATTTTTCTTCTCTTACAGGTCCGGTTGGGAGACGATATATAGCATTATAGAATGCTGTATATCAGTCCTGAAAGGTGATGGCCTTACCTCATATCAGTCAATTATGGTGACAGGTTCCCTTTAAATTAATGAACAATTCAGTGAATGGGGAAAACTACAAGTTCCCCACTGAGTTCAAATATTTCATTGTCTGTAAAATGGGGATTCAATGGAAGAGATCTGCAGATTGGTACTGTAGTCCTACTCTGATGTATAACATCTTCTGAGGAAAAGCAGCCGCTTGATAAGCCACTATTGCCATCCCTTAGAGGGCTGTATCATAGAGGTGGTGAGCAGGATAGAGGGTAGGGGCAGTGTTAAAAGATTGCAGTTTGGAGATGGGACAGTATGGAGAGTGTGCAGCATGGAAGAGAGGACAGTGGATAGGTGTCAGTGTGAGGGGACTGTAGTGTCGAGGGGAAGAGGGTCAGTATGGAGGGGATGGTAGAGGACAGGGTACAGTATGTTAGGAAAGAAAGTGGAGTGGGGGCAGTGTGGGGGGGTTGCAGTGTGGAAACAGAACAGTGCGGAGGGGGCAGTGTGGAGATAGGAGAGCTTGTGGAGAGAGGCATTGTGGTGGGGGCAGTATGGAAAAGGGGACAGTCAAGGTGACAATATAGGGGGTATTGCAATGTGGAAATGGGACATTGTGGAGGGTGCAGTGTAAAGAAGGGGTAAAGTGGGGTTGGACACTAGTGTGATTGGCCTAAGGGGAGATGGCATAGTCAAAATGAAAAGTAAGCCAGCTCAAAAGCCACCTGCGCAGATCCTCGGAACCCCGTGCAGACAAACGTGCACACGAACAAGGCAAAGGAAGAATTGGTTCCAGCTGCGTATAAAATCCTTTTCTTCTTTATTGAAAAAATGTATTAAATTGCACAAATAGCTTAGGCGCTCTCCACAGGTGCAATAACAGACAGAGGGTACGTGTTTCGACCTTGTCGGTCTTTAACCAAGCCATCAAAAGGATTTTATACGCAGCTGGAGCCAATTCCTTTGCCTTGAGATGGCATAGTCACCATAATTTATAAGAGAGGACTACACTGCACTTTTAGTTTATAAGTTATGATGGTGTGGTGGTCCCAGTTTATAAGCGAGGATGGTGGTTTATTGTTTATAAGGGAGGATGTGTGGCACTTATAGTGCATAAGGTGGCCATGTAACATAAATTGACAGTATGTGGGTCATATTTGTGCAGGGAGCATAGTGAGAGCCAATTAATTATTCATGTGCACAGCATAGAGCTTGTTTTTGGAGTTGTAAGTTCATGTAATACATTTGTATAGGGTGTGGGCTAACCTGACACTGCAATTGATCGGGATGCTTATGTTCATGCTGTATTCATGTATTGATGATGGTTCTGGTGATCTATTAATGTACTGATGGTGGTTCTGGTGCTGTGATCATGTACTGATGATGGTTATATTGATATATACATGTACTGATGATGGTTATTGTGATGTAGTCATATACTGAGGATGATTCTGGAGCTATATTCATGTACTGATGGTGGTTCTTGTAATGTGTTCATGTATTCATGATAGATCTGGTAATGCATTCATGATAGATCTGGTAATGCATCCATGTACTGATTGTGGTTCTGATGCTATATGCAGGTATTGCTGGTGGTTCTGGTGATGTATTCATTTAAAGGGAACCTGTCACCCCCCTGGGCGTTTTTAACTAAAAGAGCCACCTTCAGCAGCACTAATGCTGCATTCTGTGAAGGTGGCTCTTCCATTTCTAATCCCAGTAACGCCAAAATATTAACTTTTATAAATAGGTCCTCATGCCTGTTATGCATCCCATAGGTATGGTGTGTCCCCCTGAAGCAGCCGCCTGCCCACCGTCAATCACGTCTTTGCAGCGTCTGGGTCCCGTCTCCCATAGACGTCCATCATGCCCCGGTGCTGCCGTCTGGGCCACACCTCCCATAGACGTCCATCATGCCCCTGTGCTGCCGTCTGTGCCCCGCCTCCTATAGCCATCCATCATGCCCCTGTTCTGCTTCTGTCCCCGCCTCCTCCTGTCTCCTATGACGGTGCCTGCTCTGTGAAAACAGTTCTCGGGCATGCGCAGTGCGCGCTGCCCATGAACTGACATCAGGCGTTCACGCCTGCATGTTGTGGAGACCCCAGATACCGCCCCGCAGTGTGAATACATCATAACACACACACTGCGGGCAGGATCTGGGGCCTCCACAACACGCAGGTGTGATCGCCTGATGTCAGTTCACGGGCAGCGTGCACTGCATATGCCCGAGAACGGTTTTCACAGAGCAGGCGCCACCATAGGAGACAGGAGGCAGGGCACAGACGGCAGCACAGGGGCATGATTGACGTCTATGGGAGGCGTGGCCCAGACGGCAGCACAGGGGCATGATGGACGGCTATGGGAGGCGGGGCCCAGACGCTGCAGAGACATGATTGACGGTGGGGAGGTGGCTGCTCCAGGGGGAGGCTCCATACCTATGGGACGCATAACAGGTATGAGGACCTATTTCTAAAAATTAATATTTCGGCGTTACTGGGGGTCAGAAACGGAAGAGCCACCTTCACAGAGTGCAGCCTTAGTGTTGCTGAAGGTGGCTCTTTTACTTGAAAACACCCGGGGGGGGGGGGGTGACAGGTTCCCTTTAAGGATGGCAGTTTTGGCGCTATATGCAGATACTAATCGTGGTTCTTGTGATGTTTTCATGTACAGACTTTGGTTCTATTCCTTATCTTGTCAGATGATGTGCTGCATGGCTACAGTATGCAGTATGACAAGTTAAGGATTAATTTATTTCTATTTATGCTAGTAGCATTAAAGTTTTATATTTGCTGGGGTTTAGAAAGATGAGTGCCCTTCATCCCTTTGCTCTACACGACTATTTAAATTTTATTCTATACCTGTAAATTCTGTAAACTCATTAAACACTTCTATTGCACCTACTACATTAGCTATAATAAAAGAGATATCACTGTGTAATATCTTTGATGTTGCACGTAATATCGACTTTATTATCTGAACTCGGAGCATTATCGCAATGTATTGTAGATGGTGTTACACAGGACTGCAGGTAATATCAAGTACATTGTACTGAGAGACTTATTTATGCGTTATCTAGGGTGTTACATAAGACTGCCAGTAACACTTGCTGCAATATCTTTGCTCTTATCGCTGTGTCTTATCTAAGGTGATACATAGAAAACCAGGTAATATTTACTAAATTATCTGCTATGTGGTATTGCTGTGTTACATAATGCTGCAGGAAACAACAACCACATTACCTTCAGGAAAATGTGCCTATAATTTTGGTTAATATTACTTAGAATATATGAGTGAAGTACAGCTTCACTCAAGCAAACAGGTAACCTGGGTAAAAATAAAATTACACTCCTGGCTGTAATAAATCAAAAAATATTTGAAATTCTAGTTACAGCTCTTAGCGACCTAAGATTCCCAGAATGAGCAAGATTAATTTGAATTGATAGTTGTCTGTTATCCTTCATGTTCATGGAGTTGAAATATTTCACTGTAAATAGTTTTTCTATGGCCGGATTGTACATATGAGGACTGCAATGTCTTGGAATATGCATATAAGAAGAACAAGGATGGCACTCACCATTCCAATGTAGAAAACTTTTATTCAAGGATAAAAATACATAGTCTGGGGAGCAATGTGTTGAGTATGGACAAAGGCCGTTTCGCACTCCTGCGCTTCAACGGGTCTTTAGGACCCGTTGAAGCGCAGGAGCGCGAAGCGGCCATTGTCCGTACTCAACACATGGCTACCGAGCCTATGTATTTTTATGGTAAAACAACAAGAGGAGAAAAAAGTGCGGATGGCACCGCTATTACTGTGGTGATTTCAGGTGGTATGGGGATAAGTGATGCTGTCTCGCCTGCAGCTACGGGTGCTCGTCGTGGAAAAAACCACAGCTGCATCCGAAATCGAAAAAAAGAAATGAAGGACCGCATTCACCGGGCTGTTGAAGAATTGCTACTGCTTTATTGAAACAAGCGTTACATGGTGGCTGGGGGAGTGAGATCGAGAGTGGACAGAGAGCTGACAACAGCCGTTTCGCGCTAAACTGGTGCTTCAGTGGGGCCCGGTGAATGCTGCGGTCCTTCATTTATTTTTTGGATTCCTATGTATTTTTATAATTGAATAAAAGTTTTCTAAATTGGAACAGTGAGTGCCATCCTTGTTCTTCTTATATGCATATTGGATTTTGTTTGTCTCGAAGGCTACAGCACCCGCTCCATGAGGGTTATAGCGTTAAATATGTGTGTGTGAATTGTACCTCTTGGCAAAACGTAGATATAGTGGTGGTGCAGCAGTGCCGAACCTATTTTTTCGCTCGTTGGATTCTATTCAGAATGTCTTGGAATAGTCACAGGTCTCTGGACCCAGACTAAACAGCCTCATATTTGCTAAGGCTATGTTCACATGATGGATTTTTGCTGCGTTTCAGAAATCTCATGCACACATTCTGTTTTTTTCTTCTTGACTGAACTGGAAAACTCCTGCTTTTTTGAAAACTGCATCATGTCACTTCTTTCAGCATTTTTGCAGCATTTTTTCACCCATAGAAAGCAATGAGTAGGTACCAAAATGTCTTGGTGTCCTCACATGAGCACGGCAGTGAGGATTAGTACAGCTGTTACGTATTTCTATTCTTTATAAGGCTATGTTCACGTGTCCAGTAAATATTTCTGTCTTGGATCCATTCTAGGATGACAGAAACAGAAACTATATGATCTATTATGGGATCCATCCATTTGAAAGGGGACAGAAATATTCTAAAATGCCTTCTATTTGGTTGCCATCAGTTTTTCAGCTGGATCAACACACGTAATCAGAAAATCTTTTTTTTTTCCAGCCAAAAAAACGCATAGAAATTAGATCAGATTTTTTTTGCAACACTGAAAACCATGGGAAATGAATTGCAACAAATGGTGATCTGTTTTTCATCCATTATTGCACCCGTCTATTAAGCACTGTGTATGCCCAGAACTCTACAGGGGTTCAAGGACAGTATTGTATTAAACAGATCCATTAAAAAGGTCAAAATGTGATGCAAAATGGGAACTAAAGCATGCATTTGTTTGTGCTCCATTTGATCACGCTTTTAACCCCCTTTCCTGCTAGACCAGTTTGCACTTTTGCTATTTTATTTTCCTTCTTGTAAGAGCCATAACCTTTTTTATATGAGAGCTTGCTTTTGTGTGTGCAACAAGTTGTAGTTTTGAATGGCGCTGTTCATTTTACCATTAAATGAACTGGAAAACGGAGGAAAAGTCCATATATGTTGAAATTGCACAAAATAAACAGGAATTCTGAAAACCTTTTTTTGGTTTTGGTCTTACGGTATTCATTGTATGGTAGAAATGACCTGTTAACTTGATTCTCCAAGTCAGTATGATTATGGCAATACAAAAGTTGCATAGTTTTTTTTTTTTAAAGTGGTGGAAAAAAATTGGAAGATTGGTAGCAAAAAAAAATTGCGTCACCATTTTACAAGAATTTTTCATTGTCCAGTCGATGTGAGGTCTTGTTTTTCCAAGCTGACATTTTTATTGTTACCATTTTTCAAAAAGATACGATTTGATCGTTTTTTTATTGCATTTATTTTTGAAGAGTTGCATGAACTGAAAAAACACAATTCTGGTAATTCGATTTTTTTTTTTTTTTTTTTATTTCGGCGCTTACCTATTCATTAATTTTATATTTTTATAAACCGGATGAGAAATATGCTTGCTTTTTATTTGTATTTCTTTACTTTTATTATTTTTTTTTTTATAAGGGGCTCTAGTGTCTTGAAATGAGTAGTACTTTGATATATTTACATTACAGCTACCTCTAAATAAAGGAGGTAACATCATCCAAGTGGAATTTTTCTGCTTTGTGATCCATCTGTGCCAAAAAGGTCCAAGACTGAACCGTGTGTTCTACACACACCTACTCTCACATTGATATTATTTTTATAGGGGAGAAAAAGAGGGTGATTTGAATTATTTTTTTTATAATATTTAAACTTTTTTTTTTACTTTTATTTTATTTTTTAGTTGCTTTAGGGGACCTTAACCTAAATGCTGCAATACAACAGTCTCCAATAAACTCCAGCCCTGCTCTTCATAGGAGCATAATCATGGCAGGCACAAGAATCTCGAGCAGATCTCGAATTGTTAAAGCAACCCATCATAATTTTGTCATTAGTGGGGTGCATGGAAAAGAGCACCCTTTGGTTTGTGTACCTTAATTGTCACTGGAAGAGATTGACTGAGGCATTTAAGTGGTTAACAGCAGCAGACAGAGCTCAGCTCCTGAGCCTGCTGTAAGAGATAGATGATGCCTGTGTAACACAGATATCTGTTGGTAAAGATTTGGGCTCAGCTCCTGAGCCTGCTGTAAGAGGCAAATGATGGCTGTGTGACACAGATATTATCTTTCGGTAAAGATGCGGGCTCAGCTCCTGAGCCTGCTGTAAGAGACAGATGATGGCTGTGTGACACAAATATTATTATCTGTCGGTAAAGATGCAAGCTCACCTCCTGAGCCTGCTGTATGAGACAGATTATGGCTGTGTAACACAGATATTATCTGTCGGTAAAGATGCTGGCTCAGCTTCTGAGCTTGCAACAAAAAAAGGAACCCGACATATAATGTATAAATACATCATATGTAGGGAAAGGGTTAATTTTGGATCCCTTACAAACAGATGACTACTGGACATGTGAACATAGGCTAATGATAGTCCTTGACATTGTTATTGAATCTTCTCTGGATATTATTATCAGATTTACAAGTAATAGGTATTTTCAGATTTATTTTGGTTAATATAGATTTTTTATTTATGACTTATAATATAGTTACCTTTATACTTTTGTGCTGTCTCTGATGTATACTACTGCAGATTGAGAATTAATCTGATTTAAGATCCAGTTTGTGTATTAATTATTTAGTGATCCTGTCTAATATTGAACTGTACCAGAGATTCATTAAGAAAGAAGCTATTGACACAGACTGGGTTCTTTGACACGGTGATTTTTTTCAGTTAGTTTATTGGGAAGTTGATTCTAAAATGCCGCGGGTTGGTAAGTTAGCTGGCAGAAGGTCATAGAAGAATGGCATATTGAAATTCAATGTCAGAATACAAGTGCCATTGTTAAAAGGGAATAGGCCACCAATATTGTATGATAAGTCATCAATATCAGATTGGTGGGGGGGCCAATACCTGGCACCCCCACCCAATATCTGCTATTAGCAGTGGCCAGACGTAAGCAGTGAGTAGAGCCGCCGCTGTGGGAATTGACAAGTACCGCACATTAGCTCCTATTCATGAAAAAAGGAGTGGGTGAGTAATCCTCAGCAGCGGCTGCTACATACTGAATACAACCCCATACAATATTTATATCTGAAGATAACAACTGATCCATGTGGATGCCTGATGTCTGACACCAGTGATCTGACATTTATTACTTATCCTAATGATGAATCATCCATATCAAAAGTACGAGATTTAGTTGAAATCAAGTAGATACCGAATCCAAGGGTTGCGATTCATCAAAACTTTTTCAGCAGATTTCTGTTAAAAAAAAAAAAAGCTTTGAAGTCACAATTTTTGTGCAATGTGAGGTTGCACAAAAAAGGGGTTTCTGGGCTTTTCACACCATTCTCTCGCCAATAAAGTGGGTGGAGCTAGGGCAGAGCAATGGGCGAGAAGAGGCATGGCAAACTCAGCTCGTCAAATTCAGGGGGGAGCAGCACATTCACTACGCCAGAAAACTTACTGAGAGAAGGGAACAGCAGAGTATAAGTCTGCTTAAGCAAAATAGGGTGATTCATCAAGACCGGCAAAAGAATCGTTGATCTTGATGAACACCCCTATGTCTTTTGACATGCACTGTTTGGCACTTTCAGTACTTAATCTGTGTGTTGAAAGATGTTACTAACAAGTGTATTGGGGCATGTTTACTTATGAAAAAAATGTGATTCATTCTTAAACAGGATCCAACACTCAATAAAAACTAATCCTTTATTGACACACTCAGTGCATTTCCCTTTTTTAAGAGCGTCCATGCATAATTCTGTTTTTATGGAATGCCGAACTCATGAAATAAATTTGTGACTTCTTCTTGAAGCGAGCAAGAGGTCCTGTGCACCCCCTATATAGAGAGATAGAGACCTACCTTCCTCAAACAGATTGCGCACTGTGCACTATTAAAATGTGTGTTTACTTGGTTAAGGCCTGAGTCGTACCTGATTGTTTAGAAGCACAGTCCACTGATTAGGGGCTTATCTTTGATTGACACCAATCATGTCACCGTCCTTTGTATGTAAGTGGTGCTTAGGGTACCAGATGACATTAGCTATAACCCCTAAATATGTCAAGTTCTTGATGAAACATGTTAGGAAGGATGTGGTGCCCTATTGAGCCTTTCAGAATGGGAGGTGGGCAGGTACCAATCCCCTCTGTATTGCTATTATTGTGACTTTCTGTAGTACCTAATTCTCTCCCACAAACCAATACCTAGCTAGTATTAGTATTAGGGTCCCCATCACATTTTTCACAAATTTCTTTTGTCTATATCAGTCTTCATGTAGTATAGTAGAGTGGCGGGCTAAGGCCTCTTTCACACATCAGGTTTTCGCCGTCAGGCGCGATCCGGCGCTTTTGACAAAAACCGGATCCGGCGAAATGCAATGCCGGATGCGGTTTCCCCCCCATTGACTTGCATTAGAGCCGGATCGAGCCGGATGGCCATGCGTTTCATCCGATTTTCGCCGGATCCGGCAATGTGACGCGATCCGGCGTCTGGAAAAAACGGCTACTGTAACGTTTTTTGTCTCCGGCGAAAAAGCCGGACACGCTGTATCCGGCGTGTCCGGCTTTTTCATACAATGAAAGCCTATGAGCGCCGGATCCGTTTTTTTTGGTCTGAGCATGCTCAGTAGCTCTGCCCACAAGACATATATAAAAGCAAGACAGTGGGACCCTCAGCCACACCCAACATGCCACCCAAGCCAAGAACCAGGAGCAGGAGAAGGCAGCAGACATCTGCAGCAGCACCATCAGCACCACCCCAAATGGAGCAGCATGCTGAACAACGGGAGGGGAGTCCAGCAGCAGATGAGAGACGGTAATTATCAAATCCCCCATTCCTCCAAACTAGGGCTATGGAATATCAAGATATTCATTGGCCCTTTGTTTCTCTTTATTCAACAGCCGCCCAATAGATGCAGCAGCAGCAGCAATGGCAGCAGCAGGAACACCACCCACAGCCATGGAGTCTGGCCATGAGGAAGACAGCACATCTTCTTCTGGGAGCCCTCCCTCGCATCGTCAGCGTTTGACGGTAAGTTTTTATTTCCAAAATCCATCATCTCTGTAATATATGTCTATTAATTGCCTTTTATTTCAAAACAGGAATCACAAGATGAAGAGGATCTCCCAGAAGAAGAAGGAAGGGGTGGACAGACACTTGGAGTGGGCTCACAATTGGTAAGTTTTTTGCATCAAACGCAGAAACACAACATCACACTACACACAACACATAGAAAACAATGTTCTGCAGACCACACACAGCAAACAAATGCCTACATCCAAAGACATAACATTTTTTGTTTTCTTCTCTAGTCTTCCCAATCTGGTGCTCGGCCAAGAGGTCCTCGCAGTGCCTCCCAGGGTCGTCGGCGACAGCAACGCGGCGGTCACCAGCGTGTAAGTATAAATATTTTTGCTTTGTTTTTTTTGCACTTTTTATTTCATTTCTTTTGTGGAGGCTAATTATGTTATTTTTGTCTTTTTCTTTAACAGCCTTCACATCGTGCTCCCGACTCTGATGGTGAGGATGGAGGGATTGATGTGGACCGCCTCATCGATCTCGTCAGAGAAAGGGAGCCGCTCTGGAATATGGCTGACCGCCACCACGCTGACCTTATCGTTACCCGACGACTCTGGGAGGAAATCTGTTCGCTCCTTGTGGACCGCTGGGAGGACCTCGAAGCTCGGGCCCAGATTAAAGAGCGTAAGTATATACAGTACCGGTTGCTTGATTTAAACCAGTGTTTCCCGAACTCCAGTCCTCGTGGTGGTCCCCACGGATTATGTGTTCAGGATTTCTATTTACTTTGGAAATCCTGAAAACATGACCCCTGGGGACCATGAGGACTGGAGTTTGGGAAACACTGATGTTGTATACTAACCACTTTGTCCTTTCAGGGGAGAGAATTGTGAAGCGGTGGCGGTCTGTGAGGGATCGTTTCAAGAAGGAGTTCAATAAAGAGATGCGGGCCCCGAGTGGATCTGGAGGACGCAGGAGCAAGTACAAGTACGCACGAGCCCTGTCGTTCCTCCGGGAGACAATGCTCACCAGAAGGTAAATATTACACACCACATGTGACAAAAAAATGTTTAGATGTAACTTTTTTTTTTCAGCCAGGGCCATACCATGTCACTATTTTAATTGGTTTTTTTTATCTTTATTCCACAGCACGGTGAGCAGCACTCGGGAGCCTGCACGATTGGACCCTTCTGAGGCAATCCCTGAGGAGACCGGCACCGAGGGACACTTTGACCGCCCCGGTACATCTGCACCTTCCCAGCCTTCCCACACATTCGACCCATCTGTCCCATCCACCAGCACAGGAGCATCGTGGCCGCCTACATTACATGAAGCTGCTGGTGAGGAGATCGCTTTCCCTTTACCCCACCCTTCTGCCCCTGCCACCTCTAGTACACCTGCGGGTACTGAGCGGCAGAGGGGTCAGGAAAAGAGTTATGCGCCAGAGTTCTTGCATCTGAATGCATCTTTCCAGAACTGTCTAAAAGTCTTGTCAGAGCAAATCTCCGCAGGCTTTCAGCAGATCAACTCCAGCATTCTGGAGGTGAAGACACTTCTGCAAACCATGCATTCAGAAGCAAGATCTTCGCCAAACCACACCTTTTTCAGGTCTGTTGTGGAGCGCATGGCAACACTATCTCCTACCCAGCAGATGCATGTAATGCATTCGTGCCACGGTGCTCTACAGCAGGTTACCTCCCAACCTCCACCTCCCACCACTGTAGTTCCTCCACCTGCACCCCCTCCAGCCACTTTCCATCCTCCCCCTCCTATTACATCTGCACCCCCTCCATCCACTTTCCATCCTCCCCCTCCTATTACATCTGCACCCCCTCCAGCCACTTTCCATCCTCCCCCTCCTATTACATACCAGCAACCTGGCCAGTACCAGCAACCTCCCCAGTACCAGCAACCTCCCCAGTACCAGACATCTCCCCACTTCCAGCAACCTGCCCCGTACCAAACTCCTTCCCCGTACCAAACTCCTTCCCCATACAACTTTCCATCAACATCATCTGCTCCTACAGTCCCTGCCCAACCCTCCACTCCACCGCCCATCACCTCTTCTGCCTCCCACATGTCCACCCATTCTGTAGCTTTTTCCACACCATCACCTCTAACTGTTCCTTCCCCACCACGATCCCAGTCCTCTCTCCACACTCCCATTGTCGAAGTGTCCCGCAGCCCCTCCAGCAGTATTTCCACCCCACACGACACAGATTTGTAATGTGTGTTTTGTAATAAAAATGCCCAGTTTTTTTTCAAACCTTTATTAAAAAAGTTTTTTTAACTTTAAAAACAGTTTACAAAAAAAAAATATTTTAAATAAAAGTTAAATTATTGTTTACACTGGTTGTCTGTCATTTCTTTCTGCGGCGAAATATGTTTAAAAAAAAGGTTAAATACAGGGTATTTAAAAGGTAAAAAGGTATTCAAAACCAGGTATATAACTGTGGGTAAATTTTAGCTTTTTGCCACAGTTGTGTTCCTGGTTGTGTTTGAAGCAAAGTATTTCACCTAAAAAGTTGTGTTTATTGTTGGTGATTTCCTAACAATGTACACAACTTTTGTTAAAAGGTGAAATACTTTGCATAAAACACAACCAGGTACACACCTGTGGCCTAAAGCTAAAAATAGAGACCATGACAAGATAGCCAACTTTGGTTGGCAAAGGTATATACTGTTGGTACAGAAGGTACACAAGTTTGGTTAGGGCACAAATCTTTCACACTCTGTCATCCTGCCAGTGTACTCTGCCTTGAGGTGACATAAAGTATAGTGCAAAATTGTCCCTCATTACTGAAACCGTCACAGAACTTCTAGTAGTAATGTCATGGTAATCTTGCAAGGTGGTTTCTTCAGAGGTGTCCTCAATGGAAATGGGTTCCTTGCAGATAACAAAATTGTGGAGTACCACGCAAGCTTTGATCACCTCGTCAACAGTTTCTGTCTTGAGGTTGATCGCAGTCAATAGGACCCGCCATTTGGCTGTCAGAATACCAAAGGTACATTCAACCATTCTTCTTGCTCTTGTGAGGCGGTAATTAAAAATGCGTTTTGGTCTTGTCAATCCTCTGCTAGAGTACGGTTTCAAAAGGTGTTCTGACAGCTGGAAGGCTTCATCCCCTACACAGACAAATGGCATAGGTGGACCAGATGTTTGCGGCAGCGGTCTAGGGGGTGGGAACTGGAAGGTGTTTCCATACAGTTTACGCCCCATGGCAGACAGTTTGAAAACTTGAGTCATTGGAGCGGCCATAGGCCCCAATATCAACAGCAATAAATTTGTATTCCGCGTCAGCGATGGCCATGAGGACAATTGAAAAATATTTCTTGTAATTGAAATATTCCGATCCCGATCCGGCTGGCTTTACAATGCGGATATGTTTCCCGTCCACAGCGCCCAAGCAGTTGGGAAACTGACATATCTGTTGAAACTTGTCAGCAATTTCAATCCACCTCTCTGTTGTGGGCTCTGGTAAAAACTCTTCAGCTAAGGAGTCCCACAGTGCACGGCATGTGTACTTCACTATTCCAGATATGGTGGAAATCCCGAGTCTGTACTGGAAATGCAGTGACGAAAGGGATTCTCCAGTTGCAAGAAATCTGTGGGGAATTAAAAAACAATAAATTAGTTTTAAATCACAGCATTACATACCAAAACTCAGCTATAACACTTGGAGATACAAACTACCACCAACAAGATTGCAGTGAAAGTGTGCTCTGATGCGATCACATCCAATAAACGTGGCTTACCTTAAAGTCACCATCAGACGCTCTGTGGGTGAAACAGAGAAGCGGCAATAGGTGTCCACTTTTCTTATGAGGTGTGCAATGCACTCCACCAAGTAATAAAAATTCTCCATTTTCATCCGAACATATCCAAAAAATTTATCCGGGTTTCGTCGAAGGTCCATGCAGAGTGTAGAATAGACCCCACGCGTCATTCTCTTGGCTGTGATGGGGTGGATCCACAAACGTCGTCTACGATGCCTGATGCGCTGCTGTCTCGCTCTCTCCTTCTCCAGAACAATCACCCTCAAACGATTCGCCTCCGCTATAAAATCCGCCAAATTCTTCAAAATATTTCCAATGACAACATCCATCTTCGCCAGTAACTTGCTCTTCTCTCCAACCTGCACTTTCTCCTCTACAACCTGTCAAAGAAGGGCTGTAGGAACACGCTATATATAGTTTTCCAGTAGCCAATCCCATTCGGAAGGCCACAAGGGTCAATTTTAAAAACCAGATCCGGCGTAATCCGTCGAAAAACGGATAGAAAAACGGATGAACCGGATGAGACGGATCCGGTTTTGTCTGTCAAGAACAAGACAGATCCGGCAGAAAAACGGATCCGGCACATCAGGTTTTACAAAACATTTGCCGGATCCGGTGTTCCGGCACGACGCTGGATCACGCCTGACGCCGAAAACCTGATGTGTGAAAGTAGCCTAAGGGGCCTGTGATGCCTTAACCCGTTCACTACCAAGGGTGGTTTGCACGTTAACTACCGGGCCAATTTTTACAATTCTGACCACTGTCCCTTTATGAGGTCATAACTCTGAAACGCTTCCGTGGATCCCGGTGATTCTGACATTGTTTTCTCGTGACATATTGTACTTCATGTTAGTGGTAAAATTTCATACATATAACTTGCGTTTATTTATGAGAAAAACGGAAATTTGGCGAAAATTTTGAAAATTCCGCAATTTTCCAACTTTGAATTTTTATGCCCTTAAATCACAGAGATATGGCACACAAAAAAGTTAATAAGTAACATTTGCCACATGTTTACTTTACATCAGCACAATTTTGGAACCAAAATGTTTATTTGTTAGCAAGATATAAGGGATATAAGGGTTAAAAGTTAATCAGCGATCTCTCATTTTTGCAACACCATTTTATTTTTACGGACCACATCACATTTGAAGCCACTTTGAGGGGTCTATATGATAGAAAATACCCAAAAGTGACACCATTCTAAAAACTGCACTCCTTAAGGTGCTTAAAACCACATTCAAGGAGTTTATTAACCCTTCAGGTGCGTCACAGGAATTTTTTGAATATTTAAAAAAAATTAACATTTAACTTTTTTTCACAAAAAAAATTACTTCAGGTTCAATTTTTTTTATTTTACCAAGTGTAACAGGAGAAATTGGACTGCAAAAATTATTGTGCAATTTGTCCTGAGCACGCTGATACCTGATATGTGGGGGGGAACCACTGTTTCGGCGCATGGCAGAGCTCAGAAGGGAAGGAGCGCCGTTTGACTTTTTCAATGCAAAATTGGCTGGAATTCTGATCGGACGCCATGTCGCGTTTGGAGAGTCCCTGATGTACCTAAACAGTGGAAACCCCCCACAAGTGACCCCATTTTTGAAACTAGACCCCCTAAGGAACTTATCTAGATATGTGGTGAGAACTTTGAACCCACAAGGGCTTCACAGAAGTTTATAATGCACAGCGGTACAATTAAAAAATCATATTTTTTCCACAAAATGATCTTTTCACCCCCAATTTTTATTTTCCCAAGGGTAACAGGACGCTAAAAGTTATTGTGCAATTTGTCCTGAGTACGCTGATACCCCATATGTGGGTGTAAATGACTATTTGGGCACATGGCAGAGCTCGGAAGGCAAGCAGCGCCATTTGACTTTTTTGGCTGGAATTGAGATCAGACACCATGTCGCGTTTGGAAAGCCCCTGATGTACCAAAACAGTGGAAACCCCCCACAAATAACCCCATTTTGGAAACTAGACCCCCCAAGGAACTTATCTAGATGTGTGGTGAGAACTTTGAACCCCCAAGTGCTTCACAGAAGTTTATAACGCCCAGGCGTGAAAATAACAAAAAAATTTTTTTCCACAAAAATGATATTTTTGCCCCAAAATTTTTATTTTCCTAAGGGCATCAGGAGAAATAGGACCCCAAAAGTTGTTTTGCAAATTGTCCTGATTAGGCTGATACCCCATATGAGGGGGTAAAACACTGTTTGGGTGCATGGCAGGGCTTGGAAGGGAAGGAGCACCATTTGACTTTTTCAATGCAGAATTGGCTGGAATTGAGATCAGATGCCATGTTGCGTTTGGAGAGCACCTGATGTGCGCAAATAGTGGAAACCCCCAATTCTAGCCCTAACCCTAACCCTAACCCTAGCCCTAGCCCTAACCCTAATGGGAAAATGGAAATAAATACATTTTTTTAATTTTATTATTTTTCCCTAACTAAGGGGGTGATAACGGGGGTTTGATTTACTATTTATGGCGGTTTTTATGTTTGACAGCTGTCGCACGCTAAAAGACGCTTTTTATTGTAAAAATAGTTTTTGCATCACCACATATTGAGAGCTATAATTTTTCCATATTTTGACCCACCGAGTCATGTGAGGTCTTATTTTTTGCGGGACGAGTTGACGCTTTTATTGGTATCATGTTCGGGCATGTGACATTTTTTGATCGCTTTTTATTTCGTTTTTTGGGACGCAGAATTTACAAAAAACAGCGTTTCATGAATTTCTTTTGGGTGGTGCGTTTACTCCGTTCCGGGTGCGGTAAAATTTATAAGGCGGTTTTATTCTTCGGGTCAGTATGGTTACAGCGATACCTCATTTAGGTCTTTTTTTATGTTTTGGCGCTTTTATGCAATGAAAACAATTTTATATAAAAAATAATTATTTTTGCATCACTTTATTCTGCGAGCTATAACTTTTTTATTTTTTCACTGATGATGCTGTATGGTGGCTCATTTTTTGTGGGACAAGATGACGTTTTCAGCGAGGAACCATGGATATTTATATGCGTCTTTTTGATCGCGCGTTATTGCACTTTTTGTTCGGCGGTATGATAATAAATCATTATTTTTTGCTTCGTTTTTTATTTTTATTTTTTAAGGGGTTCGCTTAAGGGGTTAACTATTGGGACAGTTTTATAGGGCGGGTCGTTGCGGACGCGGCGATACCAAATATGTGTACTTTTATTGTTTTTTTTTTTATTTCCAAAAAATGAATTTATTGGGGAATATTTTTTTTTTTTTTTAATTTATTTGGCGATTTTTTTTTTTAAATTATTTTTACATAGTAATATAGTTATTAAGGTTGAAGGGAGACTTTAAGTCCATCTAGTTCAACCCATATCCTATCCTAACTTGCCCTAACATGTTGATCCAGAGGAAGGCAAAAAAAACCCATGTGGCAACAAGTAAGCTTCACATTGGGGAAAAAAACTCCTTCCTGACTCCACATACGGCAATCAGACTTGCTCCCTGGATCAACGCAATATTAAGGAAACTAGTGTATATACCCTGTAATATTATACTTTTCAAGAAAGGCATCCAGTCCATTCTTAAATTTTAGTAGGGAATCACTCATTACAACATCATATGGCAGAGAGTTCCATAGTCTCACTGCTCTTACAGTAAAGAATCCGCGTCTGTGAGTATGCTTAAACCTTCTTTCCTCCAGACGTAGAGGATGCCCCCTTGTCCCCGTCACAGGTCTAAGAGTAAAAAGATCATTAGAAAGCTCTTGGGATTGTCCCCGCATATATTTATACATTGTAATAAGATCACCCCTAAGCCTTCGATTCTCCAAACTAAATAACCCCAAATGTAATAACCTGTCTTGGTATTGCAGACCCCCTAGTTCCCTAATAACCTTGGTCGCTCTTCTCTGCACCCGCTCCAGTTCAGCTATGTCTTTCTCATACACCGGAGACCAGAACTGTACACAGTATTCTAAGTGTGGTCGCTCTAGTGACTTATATAGAGGTAAAATTATGTTCTCCTCATGAGCATCTATGCCTCTTTTAATGCATCCCATTATTTTATTTGCCTTTGCAGCAGCTGCCTGACACTGGCCGCTAAATGTGAGTTTGTTTTCCACCCATACACCCAGGTCTTTTTCAGTGACTGTTTTGCCCAGTGTTTTACAATTAAGCACATAATTATACATCTTGTTCGTTCTACCCAAGTGCATGACCTTACATTTATCCCCATTAAAGCTCATTTGCCATTTATCAGCCCAAGCTTCTAGTTTACATAAATCCTCCTGTAATATAAAATTGTCCTCCTCTGTATTGATTACCCTGCAGAGTTTAGTGTCATCTGCAAATATTGAAATTCTACTCTCTATGCCCCCTACAAGGTCATTAATAAATATGTTAAAAAGAAGCGGGCCCAAAACTGACCCCTGTGGTGCCCCACTGCTAACCGTGACCCAGTCCGAGTGGGCTCCATTAATAACCACCCTTTGTTTCCTAGCCAGCTTCCTGCAGGCCCCCGGAGGTCCCCGTCGCCATATTGGATCCGGGGACCTGCAGGAAAGGAGTCCCCCGCAGCAGCGCTGCACATTGCGCTGCCGTGGGGGGCTCATGGAAGCACGGAGGGAGCCCCCTCCCTGCCGATGCTTCCCTTTAACCCCCGGTACACCGCGATCGTGTTTGATCGCGGTGTGCAAGGGGTTAACGTGTCGGGGGCGGTCCGTGACCGCCCCTGACACATTGTGCCGGGTGTCAGCTATGATAATTAGCTGACACTCGGCCGCGATCAGCGGCGCTCACCACGTGGGCGCCGCTGATCGCGATGACGTAATATTCCGTCCATGGTAATTAGGTCCATGGTCACATGGACGGAATATTATGTCAATTGTAGGTAAGGGGTTAATGCCATTGTGATCATAGCTCATTGCCAATAAACCATGACATTTTATTAAACCATGAACAATTCATTACACCTTGATGGCTTTTCTTTTCTCCATTGATTTTAGCAGGGAATTAATACGTGAAAATTTCGCTCTTAGAAATGTAAATTGCATGACTGTTAATTTGAAAGGTTAATATATTAGGAAAAAATCTTCTATCCAATTTGCCAAATCTTCTTAGCACCATATATATATAACTCAAAACCCCTAAATATCAGGGGAGAATTTCAATATAAGATTACTAGTGTTCCACAATTCACAATACTTGTTTCACTTTGTCTGCATACTTTTATTCACTCCTTCTAAAAACAAAGGATAAATAAACCAAAAATGTATTGCAAAAAGCAGTGTTTTTTATCCCAAATAGTCACAAAAATAATAATAAAAAGTCCTCATTAGTTTAAAAATCTATTTGGCATGATGCAGATTGTTAAGTCTCATATGCACAAGAAGAAGTCTATGTAGGCGAAACCATTGGACAGACATTCTGATGACTGTGCCATTTTATACACTGTAAAAATAACTTTTCCTAATATAGTAGTCTTTCAAGTCTATTATATTTATCAGAAACTTTTTTTTTGCTTTGTTTTTAACATGACTCTTATGGATATTTCTATACAAGCAGTCCAAGAAGCATTTACTAGCAGTGTTGCGCTTATGTGTGCACCTATTATAAAACGTAATATGATCTAGGACTTTACCATAAAAAGTATTACCTAAGTGTTGTTAAAATATCAGTGTAGGACTACAATATGCAGAGCAGTGACATGTTATGATGGAAAATATCAATGCTTATTGCCTCTTCAGAGAAAAAGAGGACTTGAACTCTATAGCGCCACCTGTTGGTAGTAGCGATCCTACAAGCCACAATTAACCCTTTAACGAGTCTTGTAATATGTCTTAGGATAAAAGCCCAATCAGAATCTCAATTTGCAGACACGGTGTTTCGGGCTATTGGCTCTCGTCAGTGCAAAGTATGAGAAATGATTTGGTTAGGTGAGAGGCTCTGGACTGAGGTCTAAGGGGTAAGGTTTCTCCTTGTGGAGAGTGGCATGCCAGCTCTGACTTGTAGGATCGCTACTACCAACAGGTGGCGCTGTAGAGTTCAAGTCCTCTTTTTCTCTGAAGAGACAATTTGCATATTATTTTCCCAGGGGAGCATTGCACAGCGAATAAGCCTCCTTACCTTGACAAGCCCGGAAAAAAATTCCTTCCCGACTCCACATACGGCAATCAGACTAGCTCCCTGGATCAACGCAATATTAAGGAAACTAGTATACAGCGTCGGACTGGCCCACCGGAGAACCGGTGGATTCTCCGGTGGGCCCTGGCATCTGGTGGGCCCTGGCACCTGCTGGCATACAGGGCCAGCAGTTGCCTAGGGCCCCCGCTGCTCCAGGGGCCCCCAGCCAGTGGTGTGTCGCACACCATGCAGCTGCTATGGGGGCCCCTGCCAGCGGAGCAGCAGCGGGTGTCAGGAGGCAGGAGCCCCTGTCCCCGCTGCTAAAGAGAAATGAATATTCACTGCGAAGCAGTGAATATCATTTCAGGTCTCCACCCCCAGAGGCCCCGCCCCCAGCCCAGTAAGCCGCTCTGCAGACTACAGCTGTAAATCAGGGCCGGCGCCGCCCTCAGTCCTCTCTGCTCCTGGCTCACAGCCAGTGCGCGATCATGTCACTACATCGCGCACCCGCTGTGTGTCTGGCAGAGGGGGCAGCTCCTGACACTGAAGCCGGGATCAGCGTGGGAGCGAGGAGGAGAGGTGAGTATTGTGTTTTGTTTTGTTTTTTATATCTCTCTAGCTCTCTCTATCTGTCTCTCTCTCTCTATCTATCTATCTATCTCTATATCTCTATATATCTCTCTCTATCTCTCTTTCTATCTCTATCTATTATCTATATCTATCTATTTCTATATCTATCTCTATCTATCGCTCTATCTTTATATCTATCTTTCTATCTCTACATCTATCTCTATATCTATCTATCTATCTCTATATCTTTCTATATATATCTCTATATCTATCTATTATGTCTATCCATCTATCTCTATATCTATCTTACTCTATCTATCTCTATATCTATTATCTCTATATTTATTCTCTATCTAGCTACCATCTATATCTATCTATCTTTATCTATATATATCTCTATCTAATATCTATATCTATCTATCTCTATACCTATCTATCTATTTATCTATCCGTTATCTATCTCTATATCTTTTCTCTGTATCTATCTATCTCTATATCTATATCTCTCGCTATCTATCGCTCTATCTTTATATCTATCTCTATATCTATCTTTATATCTATATCTATATATCTATCTCTATATCTATCTCTATATCTATCTCTATCTCTATCTCTATATCTATTTCTCTCTATATCTATCTCTATATCTCTCTCTATAGCTATCTATCTATATGTCTCTATATCTATCTCTCTGTATATCTATCGCTCTATCTCTATATCAATCTTTCTATCTCTATATCTATATATCTATCTATCTTTCTCTATCTATTTATCTCTATATCTTTTCTCTGTATCTATCTCTCTCTATATCTATATCTATCTATCTCTATATATATATCTATTATCTCTATATCTATATCTATTTCTCTCTATATCTCTCTCTATATCTATCTATCTATTTATCTCTATCTCTATATCTATCTCTCTGTATATCTATCTATCTTTCTATCTCTATATCTATCTCTATATCTATCTTTCTCTATCTATCTATCTATCTATTTATCTCTATCTATTATCTATATCTATCTCTATCTATCTATCGCTCTATCTCTATATCTATCTATCTCTACATCTATCTCTATATCTATCTTTCTATCTATCTCTATATCTATCTCTATCTATATCTATCTATTATGTCTATCTATCTAGCTATCTCTATTATCTATATCTACCTATCTCTATATCTTTCTATCTTACTCTATCTCTATATCTATCTGTTATCTCTATATTTATTATCTATCTTTATCTATCTATCGCTATCTATTATCTATATCTATATCTATCTCTCTATCTATTTATCGATCTCTGTATCTATCTCTCTCTATATCTATCTCTCTCTCTATCTACCGCTCTCTCTCTATCTTTATATCTATATCTATCTATTATCTCTATATCTATCTACCTATCTATCTCTATATCTATCTCTATATCTGTTTCTATCTATATCTATCTCTATATCTCTCTCTCTATAGCTATCTATATATTATCTCTATATCTATCTATCTATATATTATCTCTATATCTATCTATCTCTATATCCATCTATCTCTATATATATATCTATCTCCATATCTATCTGTTATCTCTATATCCATATCTATCTCTATATCCATATCTATCTCTATATCTATCTATCTCTATATCTATCTTTCTATCTAACACTATATCTCTATATCTATCTCTATATCTCATTATCTATCTCTATCTCTATCTCTATCTCTTTATCTATCTATCTATTGATCTATCCATCTATCTCTATATCTATCTATTATATCTATCTATTATCTCTATTATCTATATATATCTATCCATCTAGCTATCTCTATCTATCTCTATATCTCTCTCTATATCTATCTATCTTTCTAACTCTATATCTATCTATCTCTATACATATCTCTATATCTAGCTATTATCTCTATATATATCTCTATATCTATCTTTCTATATCTATCTGTCTCTATATCTATCTATCTATCTCTATATCTATCTATCTCTATGTATATCTCTATATCTATTTTTATTTATAGCCATCTATCTATATATATTTATCTCTATATCTATCTATATATGTCTATATTATTATTATTATTATATCTGTATATCTCTATCTATTATCTATCTCTATCTATATATCTTTCTATCTATAGCTATCTATCTCTATATCTATCTATCCATTATCTATTTTCTATCTATCTCTATATCTATCTACCTATCGATCTATCTATCTATCTATCTATATTTCTTTCTATATCTATCTTTATATCTATCTCTATCTATCTCTATCTATCTCTATGAATCTTTCTATCTATATCTATCCATTATCGACTTTCTATCCATTATCTACTATCTTTCTCTATATCTATCTATTTCTACATCTATCTTTCTATCTATATCTATCTAACTCTATATCTATATATCTATATAGCATTATACCCTATGAGGGGGTGCATTATTCCCTATGAGGGGGGCAGTATTATACCCTATGAGGGGGCAGCATTATACCCTATGAGGAGGCAGCATTATACCCTATGAGGAGGCAGCATTATACCCTATGAGGAGGGCAGCATTATTCCCTATGACGGGGTGCATTATCCCCTATGAGGGGGGCAGTATTATACCCTATGAGGGGGGCAGTATTATACCCTATGAGGAGGCAGCATTATTCCCTATGAGGAGGCAGCATTATACCCTATGAGGAGGGCAGCATTATCCCCTATGAGGGGGGCAGCATTATACCCTATGAGGGGGGCAGCATTATACCCTATGAGGGGGCAGCATTATACCCTATGAGGGGGTGCATTATTCCCTATGAGGGGGTGCATTATTCCCTATGAGGGGGGCAGTATTATACCCTATGAGGGGGGCAGTATTATACCCTATGAGGGGGTGCATTATACCCTATGAGGGGGTGCATTATTCCCTATGAGGGGGTTAGTATTATACTCTATGAGGGGGGCAGTATTATACCCTATGAGGGGGTGCATTATACCCTATGAGGGGGTGCATTATACCCTATGAGGGGGGCAGTATTATATTCTATGAGATGGCTGCATTATATTCTATGAGGGGTCTACATTATATTCTATGAGGGGTCTACATTATATTCTATGAGGGGGCTGCTTTATATTCTATGAGGGGGCTACCCCAACTCCTGCTACATAATTAAGACATGTACAACCTTATATTATACCCGGATATTAGTGTGTTTTACCGCACAAATTGTGGTCTGGTATTTAACTCTATGCAGCTACATAGTGGGCCCCAAGAATGATTTTCTCTGGTGGGCCCAAGGTGTTCCAGTCCGACGCTGCTAGTGTATATACCCTGTAATATTATACTTTTCAAGAAAGGCATCCAGTCCCTTCTGAAATATTAGTAGGGAATCACTCATTACAACATCATATGGCAGAGAGTTCCATAGTCTCACTGCTCTTACAGTAAAGAATCCGCGTCTGTGACTATGCTTAAACCTTCTTTCCTCCAGACGTAGAGGATGCCTCCTTGTCCCCATCACAGGTCTAAAAGTAAAAAGATCATTAGAAAGGTCTCTGTATTGTCCCCACATACAGCATCGGACTGGAGCACCTTGGGCCCACCAGAGAAAATCATTCTTGGGGACCACTATGTAGCTACATAGAGATAAATACAAGATCACCAATTGTGCGGTAAAACACACTAATATTGGGGTATAAGGTAGTACAAATCTTAATTATGTAGCAGGAGTTGGGGTAGCCTCCCTCATAGAATATAAAGCAGCCATCTCATATAGTATAATGCAGCCTCCTCATACAATATAATGTAGCCCCTCATAGAATGTAGCCCTCTCATAGAATATAGCCCTCTCATAGGGTATAATGCAGCCCCCTCATAGAATATAATGCAGCCATCTCATAGAATATAGCCCCCTCATAGGGTATAATGCTAGTTGGTCTAGGGGTATGATTCTCGCTTTGGGTGCGAGAGGTCCCTGGTTCAAATCCCGGACGAGCCCTTGCACGTGGAACGCTTTGCTGCAGGTCGGTGGTCTGGCGTGCTTCTCTCAGTGGCTGCTGCAGCCAAGCCCATCTGTTGCCTTGCTTTGTTCGCAACTGACTGCTGGGAAGGTGGCATGCTGCCCCCCAAACCTCCCCCTCCTCGGCAGGCTCTGCACCTTATTGCCACGTGCACAAGGTGCCCATTTGGAACCCATACGTATCTCCTCTTATTTTAACTGGTCTGCAAAACCTGTCTTATGAGGAAAGGTTGCAGGATTTGTGAATGTTTAGTTTGCAAAAGAGAAGACTGAGAGGAGACTTAATAGCTGTCTACAAATATCTAAAGGGCTGTCACATTGTAGAAGGATCAACTTTATTCTCATTTGCACAAGGAAAGACTAGAAGCAATGGGATAAAACTGAATGGGAGGAGACACAGATTAGATATTAGAAAAAACTTTTTGACAGTTAGAGTGATCAATGAGTGGAACAAGCTGCCACGAGAAGAGGTGAGTTCTCCTTCAATGGAAGTCTTCAAACAGAGGCTGGACTGACATCTGACTGGGATGATTTAGCGAATCCTGCTTTGAGCAGGGGGTTGGACCAGATGGCCCAGGAGGTCCCTTCCAACTCTGCGATACTATGATTCTATATAGAGTTAGTTAGATAGATATAGATAGAAAGATAGATGTAGAAATAGATAGATATAGAGACAGATAGTAGATAATGGATAGATAGATAGAGATAGATAGATAGATAGATAGATAGATAATAGATATAGATAGAAGTATAGATATAGAGATAGATCGATAGATATAGAGATAGATAGCTCTAGATAGAGATAGATAATAGATAGAGATAGATAATAGATAGAGATATAGTAATAATAATAATATAGAGATATATACTGTAGATATATATATAGAGATAGATAGCTACAGATATAGAGAGATAGATAGATATAGAGATAGATATAGAGATTATAGAGATAGATATAGAGATAGATAGATATAGAGTTAGATATAGATAGAAAGATAGATATATAGAAATACAGGCTGCAATGGTTAAACTCTTTAATATTGTGCTAAGTGCCAGCTACTTCCCTCGTACCTGGAATCAAGGCCTCATCACACCCATCCACAAGAATGGGGACAGGTATGACCCAGCAAACTACAGAGTCATATGTGTCAGCAGCAACCTGGGAATACTGTTCAACAGCATCCTGAACAAGAGGATCCTCAGTTTCCTCACTGAGCACAACGTCCTCAGCAAGAGCCAAGCAGGGTTCATGCCAAACCACCGCACTACCGACCACATCTACACCCTGCACAGCCTCATTCAGAGCCACGTCCACAATACAAAGAACGGGAAGATATACGCCTGTTTTGTGGACTTTAAAAAGGCCTTTGATTCGGTGTGGCACCCAGGCTTATTCCTGAAACTGCTGGAGAGCGGAATAGGAGGAAAGACCTACGATGTTATCAAAAGCTCCTACACCGAGAACCTCTGCAGTGTGAGTGTGAACGGCAGAAGAACGGCCTATTTCCAGCAGAGCCGGGGAGTCAGACAAGGCTGCAGCCTTAGCCCAACACTCTTCAACGTTTAAATCAACGAGCTGGCTACCGCTCTGGAATCTTCCACAGCACCAGGTCTCACCCTCCACGACGCGCAGGTGAAATTCCTGCTGTATGCAGATGACCTGCTGCTTCTGTCACCAACCGAGAAAGGCCTCCAAGACAACTTGAAAATCTTAGAGAAATTCAGCTCCACCTGGGCACTACCGGTCAACGTAAAGAAAACCAACATCATGGTGTTCCAGAAGAGAAAATCAGACCAGCACCCTTCATTTGTCCTCAACAACTGCGCCCTTACAGGAACGGACAAATATACCTACCTGGGTCTAGAGATTCACCGGTCAGGGCGCTTCAAACAAGCCATAGAGACTCTGAAAGACAAGGCATGCAAAACCCTCTATGCCATCCGAAGGAAACTCTACCATTTAAAGCCACCAGTGAGGGTCTGGTTAAAAATCTTCGACTCTATCATCGCCCCAATCCTCCTGTATGGCAGCGAAGTCTGGGGTCCTCACACCTACCCAGACTGGTCAAGGTGGGATTCAAGCCCAACAGAAATATTCCACCTGGAATTCTGCAAGCACCTTCTCCAAGTCCATCGGAGCACCTCCAACAGTGCCTGCCGGGCCAAGCTGAGCAGATTCCCTCTACACCTAACGGTTCTAAAGAGGGCACTGTCATTCCGGGCTCACCTACGTAGGAGCAATCCAAGCTCCCATCACCATAAAGCCCTGACACATGTAGGTGAAACAGAAAAACCAGGACCCTCGGAACAGCTCACCCAAACCCAACCTGACCAGAACACCAATCACAACAACCTGACAAAAGCCGGAATCAGGAAGATGGTAGACGAAGGCCAGGAGAGGTACGTAAGTGACTGTAAGAACGACATCATCAGCTCACAGAAACTGACCATGTACCGGAGTCTACAGAGAGACTACAGACTGGCCCCATATCTGGAGAAACTCCCGGACCCCAGAGACCGCAAGATCCTGAGCCGGTATAGACTCAGTGCCCACAGTCTGGCCATCGAATCCGGCCAACACAGGCAGAGCTACAAGCCCAGGGAGGAATGACTGTGCCAACACTGTGACCAGGAGGCCCTGGAGGATGAGACCCATTTCCTGCTACACTGCTTCAAATACTCAGCAGTGAGGGACACTCACTTCAGGAGACTCTCACATCTCTTCCCGGATTTCTTCACCATGAAGGAGGAAGAGAAAACATATATCCTGCTGGGGGAAGAAGAGAGCAGTGGAGATAGCAGCGCGGTATGTGAGCGAATGTCAGACTGCAAGAAAGAGAACTATGATATGCCATGGACTTCTATGGCCCCCACCCTGGATCTGCCCCATGCCCCCCATCCACCTTCCCTATGCCATGGACTTCTATAGCCCCATCCTGGATCTGCCCCATCCACCTTTCCTACAGCCCCTACCCAACATCCCTACAGTCCCTATCCCCATTCCCTTTTGTACACTTGCTTTGGCAAAACTAATGCGTATTTAATCCTGCCAATAAAGCTTCTTTGAATTTGAATTTGATAGAGCGATAGATAGAGATAGATATAGAGATAGAGCGATAGCTATAGAGATAGATAGAGATAGATATAGAAATAGAGAGATAAAGAGATAGATAGATAGAGATAGATATAGAGATAAATATAGAGATAGAGAGATATAGAGATAATAGATAGATATAGAGATAGATATAATAAATAGATATATGGATATAGAGAGAGATATAGAGATATAGAGATAGATATAGAGATAAAGAAATAGATAGATAGATATAGAGTTAGATAGATACAGATAGATAGAAAGATAGATAGATAGACAGATATAGATAGATAGAGCGATAGATAGATAGTTTTATATAGATATAGAGTTGGATATAGAGATATAGATATAGAGATAGATAGATAGATAGATAGATAGATAGATAGAGATAAATATAGAGATAATAGATAGATGGATAGATAGATATAATAGATAGATATAGAGAAAGATAGATATAGAGATAGATATAGCTAGATATAGATAGAAAGATAAATCAAGAAAAAAGGGCAGCACTACCAAAATAATACAGCAGGTGCAAAACCTATTCAGCTGTGTCCAAACAGCCAAAATAACAAAAGGAAAAAAAATAGGCAGCACTCAAATTAAATGTGAAAAAGTGGATACTTTACTGATCCTCAGATGGCAACGTTTCAACGGTGACCCGTCATTGCTTGACAAAGACGGGTCACCGTTGAAACGTTGCCATCTGAGGATCAGTAAAGTATCCACTTTTTCACATTTAATTTGAGTGCTGCCTATTTTTTTTCCTTTAGATAGAAGGATAGATATATAGATATATAGATATAGATAGATATAGAGATAGATATACTTAGAAAGATAGCTATAGAGATAGAGCGATAGATAGAAAGAGAGAGTTAGATATAGAGATAGATAGATAGATAGATAGATAATAGATGTAGAGATAGAGCGATAGATAGAGTTAGATATAGAGATAGAGCGATAGATAGAGTTAGATATAGAGATAGAGCGATAGATAGATAGAGATAGATATAGAGATAGATAGATAGAAAGATAGATATAGAGATAGATAGAGATAGATATAGAGATATATAGATAGATATAGAGAGAGATAGATATAGAGATAGAGATAGATATAGATAATAGAGATATATAGATAAATAGATAGCGATAGATAGATAGCTAGATAGAGAAATATAGATATAGAGATAGATAGATATAGATAATAGAGATAGATAGATAATAGATAGAGATAGATAGATATAGAGATAATAGATAGATATAGATAGCTATAGAGATAGATATAGATAGATATAGAGATAGATATAGATAGATATAGATAGAAAGATAGATATAGAGATAAAAGGAAAAAAAATAGGCAGCACTCAAATTAAATGTGAAAAAAGTGGATACTTTACTGATCCTCAGATGGCAACGTTTCAACGGTGACCCGTCTTTGTCAAGCATTTTGGCTGTTTGGACACTGCTGAATAGGTTTTGCACCTGCTGTATTATTTTGGTAGTGCTGCCCTTTTTTCTTCATTTAGATATAGAGATAGATATAGAGATAGATATAGATAGAAAGATAGAGATAGAGCGATAGATAGATAGAGATAGATATAGAGATAGTTATAGAGATAGAGCGATAGATTAATAGATATAGAGATAGATATAGAAAGAGAGATAGATATAGAAATAGATAGATATAGAAAGAGAGATAGATATAGAGATAGATAGAGAAAGATAGATATAGAGTTAGATAGATATAGATAATAGAGAGACAGATATATATATATATAGAGAGAGAGAGAGAGATAGCGATATATAGATATAGAGATAGATATCTAGATAGATAGAGAGAGACAGATAGAGAGAGAGAGAGCTAGAGATATAAAAAAAAAAAACACAATACTCAGCTCTCCTCGCTCCCACGCTGATTCCGGCAGCCGGCTTCTGTGTCAGGAGATGCCCCCTCTGCCAGACACACAGCGGGTGCGCGATGTAGTGACATCATCGCGCACTGGCTGTGAGTGAGGAGCAGAGGGGACTGAGGGCGGCGCCGGCCCTGATTTACAGATGCAGAGCGGCTAACTGGGCTGGGGGCGGGACATCTGGGGGTGGAGACTGTGAAATTATATTCACTGCTTCGCAGTGAATATTCATTTCTCTTTAGCAGCTGGGACAGGGGCTCCTGCCTCCTGTCACCGGCTGCTGCTCCACTGCTCCTCCTGGAGCAGCGGGGGCCCTAGGCAACTGCTGGCCCTGTATGCCAACAGGTGCCAGGGCCCACCAGATGCCAGGGCCCACCGGAGAATCCTCTGGTTCTCCGGTGGGCCAGTCGATTCTCCGGTGGGCCAGTCAAACGCTGCCCGCATATATTTATACATTGTAATAAGATCACCCATAAGGCTTCAATTTTCCATACTAAATAACCCCAAGTGTAATAACCTGTCTTGGTATTGCAGACCCCCTAGTTCCCTAATAACCTTGGTCGCTCTTCTCTGCACCCGCTCCAGTTCAGCTATGTCTTTCTTATACACCGGAGACCAGAACTGTACACAGTATTCTAAGTGTGGTCGCACTAGTGACTTATATAGAGGTAAAATTATGTTCTCCTCATGAGCATCTATGCCTCTTTTAATGTTAATAATAATTTTAATTTTAATAATCCCATTATTTTATTTGCCTTTGCAGCAGCTGCCTGACACTGGCCACTAAATGTGAGTTTGTCGTCCACCCATACACCCAGGTCTTTTTCAGTGACTGCTTTGCCCAGTGTTTTACAATTAAGCACATAATTATACATCTTGTTTGTTCTACCCAAGTGCATGACCTTACATTTATCCCCATTAAAGCTCATTTGCCATTTATCAGCCCAAGCTTCTAGTTTACATAAATCCTCCTGTAATATAAAATTGTCCTCCTCTGTATTGATTACCCTGCAGAGTTTTGTGTCATCTGCAAATAATGAAATTCTACTCTCTATGCCCCCTACAAGGTCATTAATAAATATGTTAAAAAGAAGCGTGCCCAAAACTGACCCCTGTGGTACCCCACTGCTAACTGTGACCCAGTCCGAGTGTGCTCCCTTAATAACCACCCTTTGTTTCCTATCCCTGAGCCAGCTCTTAACCCACCTACACATTTTCCCCTATCCCCATTGTTCTTATTTTATGTATCAACCTTTTGTGTGGCACCGTATCAAAAGCTTTTGAAAAGTCCATGTAAACCACGTCCACTGCATTCCCTTGGTCTAGTCCAGAACTTACCTCTTCATAAAAGCTTATCAGATTAGTCTGTCAGGAACGGTCCCTAGTAAACCCATGTTGATATTGGGTCATGAGGTTATTCTTCTCCAGATACTCCAGTATAGTATCTCTTAGAAAACCCTCCAGGATTTTATCCACAGTTGAGGTTAAACTTACTGGCCTATAATTTCCGAGTTCAGTTTTTGTCCCCTTTTTGAATATTGGCACCACATTTGCTATACGCCAGTGCTGTGGTACAGACCCTGTTATTATGGAATCTTTAAAGATTAAAAATAATGGTCTATCTATTACTGTGCTTAATTCCTGCAGTACTCGGGGGTGTATCCCATCCGGGCCCGGGGATTTGTCAATTTTAGTGATTTTTAGACGACGCCGTACTTCCTGCTGGGTTAAGCAGGTGACATTTAATGGACAATTTTTATCCCTGATCATGCTACCCGTCATGGGATTTTCTTGTGTAAATACTGTTGAAAAAAAGTCATTTAGCATATTGGCTTTTTCCTCATCCACCATTTCACAAAGACTATTTTTAAGGGACCAACACTATCATTTTTTAGCTTCTTACTATTTATGTAGTTAAAGAATATTTTGGGATTATTTTTACTTTCTTTGGCAATGAGTCTCTCTGTCTCAGTCTTTGCTGTCTTGATTTGCTTTTTACAGAATTTAATCTTCTGTATTTAGTTAATGCCTCATCACTACCTACTTGCTTTAATTCTCTAAATGCTTTATTTTTATCTCTTATTGCGCCCCTTACAGCTCTATTTAGCCATAGTGGTTTCCTCCTATTTCTTGCATGTTTATTCCCATACGGTATATATTGTGCACATTGTGTCCTATTCAGGATGCTAATAAACGTCTCCCATCTTCTTTGTGTATTTTTATGTCTCAGGATATCGTCCCAGTTAATTGCACCAAGATCATCTCTCATCCGTTGGAAATTTGCCTTCCTGAAGTTTAGTGTCCTTGTAACCCCTCTACTGCACATCTTATTAAAGGATACATGAAAACTTATTAATTTGTGATCACTTTTTACCCAAGTGATCCCCAACCCTTACATTTGATATGCGGTCTGGCCTGTTGGTTATTATTAGGTCTAGCAGTGCCCCCCCTCTTGTTGGGTCCTGAACCAGTTGTGAAAGGTAATTGTCTCTCATAGTTGTCAAAAACCTATTACCTTTGCTGGAACTGCAGGTTTCGGTTCCCCAATGTATTTCAGGGTAGTTGAAGTCCCCGATAATAATGACTTCTCCATGTCACTCTCCACAAGGAGAAACCTCACCCCTTAGACCTTAGAGGAAAATATCTAGTGTATGACTGGGACAATTCATTGAATGAATACAGCCTAAATGTTACAAAACAAATATTCTGTAGCATTAATCATACAATATATACAGTGGGGGTACATAAAACATTCAGACCCCTTTAAATTTTTCACTCTTTGCTTCATTGCAGCCATTTGGTAAATTCATAAAAAGTTCTTTTTTTTCTCATTAACCCCTTCCTGACATCCGACGTACTATCCCGTCCATGGGACCCGGGCCACTATGCCCATGGACGGGATAGTACGTCTACCGCGATCAGCGGCTCCCACGTGGTGAGTGCCGCTGATCGCGGCCGGGTGTCAGCTGATTATCACAGCTGACACCCGGCACAATGTGTCTGGGGCGGTCACGGACCGCCCCCGACACGTTAACCCCTTGCACACCGCGATCAAACATGATCGTGGTGTACCGGGGGTTAAAGGGAAGCATCGGCAGGGAGGGGGCTCCCTCCGTGCTTCCCTGAGCCCCCCACGGCAGCGCAAAGTGCAGCGCTGCTGCGGGGGGCTCCTTTCCTGCAGGCCCCCGAATCCAAGATGGCGACGGGGGCCTTCGGGGGCCTGCAGGGAGCTGTCTTCCTCAGTGTCTGCAAAGCGCAGGCATGAGGAAGCCTTCTGCACTGCCTGTGACAGATCGCTGATCTGTCACAGTGATCTGTGATGTGACAGATCAGCGATCTGTCACAGGACAGTGATGTCCCACCTGGGACTATGTAATAAACTAAAAAAAAAATAGTGTTAAAATAATCT
Organism: Dendrobates tinctorius; assembly: GCF_039654945.1. Taxonomy (NCBI): domain Eukaryota; kingdom Metazoa; phylum Chordata; class Amphibia; order Anura; family Dendrobatidae; genus Dendrobates; species Dendrobates tinctorius. The sequence goes on from NW_027361707.1 coordinate 53,583,809, forward strand.
AAAAAAAAAAAAAAATCGCCAAATAAATTAGAAAAAAAAAAAAAATATTCCCCCGATAAATCCATTTTTTGGAAATAAAAAAAAAAAACACAATAAAAGTACACATATTAGGTATCGCCGCGTCCGTAACGACCCGCCCTATAAAACTGCCCCATTAGTTAACCCCTTTAGCGAACCCCTTAAAAAATAAAAATAAAAAACAAAGCAAAAAATAATGATTTATCATACTGCCGAACATAAAGTGCAATAACGCGCGATCAAAAAAACGCATATAAATATCCATGGTACCGCTGAAAACGTCATCTTGTCCCGCAAAAAACGAGCCTCCATACAGCATCATCAGCGAAAAAATAAAAAAGTTATAGCTCGCAGACTAAAGCAATGCAAAAATAATTATTTTTTATATAAAATAGTTTTCATTGCAAAAAACCGACAAAACATAAAAAAAGACCTAAATGAGGTATCGCTGTAACCGTACTGACCCGAAGAATAAAACCGCTTTATCAATTTTACCGCACGCGGAAAGGTGTAAACGCACCCCCCCAAAAGAAATTCATGAAACGCTGGTTTTTGTTCATTCTGCGTCCCAAAAATCGGAATAAAAAGCGATCAAAAAATGTCACGTGCTCGAAAATGGTACCAATAAAAACGTCAACTCATCCCGCAAAAAATAAGACCTCACATGACTCGGTGGGTCAAAATACGGAAAAATTATAGCTCTCAATATGTGGTGATGCAAAAACTATTTTTACCATAAAAAGCGTCTTTTAGCGTGCGACAGCCGCCAAATATAAAAACCGCCATAAATAGTATATCAAACCCCCCGTTATCACCCCCTTAGTTAGGGAAAAATAATAAAATTAAAAAAATGTATTTATTTCCATTTTTGCTTTAGGGTTAGGGCTAGGGTTAGGTCCAGGGCTAGGGTTAGGGCTAGGGTTAGGGCTGAGATTAGGGTTAGGGGTGTGTTGGGGTTCGGGTTGGAGTTAGAATTGGGGGGTTTCCACTGTTTGGGCACATCAGGGGCTCTCCAAATGCAACATGGCGTCTGATCTCAATTCCAGCCAATTCTGAGTTGAAAAAGTCAAATGTTGCTCCTTCCCTTCCAAGCTCTGCCATGCGCCCAAACAGTGTTTTACCCCCACATGCAGGGTATCAGCCTACTCAGGACAAATTGCAAAACAATTTTTGGGGTCCAATTTCTCCTGTTACCCTTAGGAAAATAAAAAATTGGGGGAAAAAATATCATTTTTGTGGAAAAAAATGTTTCTTTTATTTTCACGTCCGAGCGTTATAAACTTCTGTGAAGCACTTGGGGGTTCAAAGTGCTCACCACACATCTAGATAAGTTCCATGGGGGGTCTAGTGTCCAAAATGGGGTCACTTGTGGGGAGTTTCAATAGTTTAGGTACATCAGGGGCTCTCCAAATGCACATGACACCCGCAGACCATTCCATCAAAGTCTACATTCCAAAACGTCACTACTTCCCTTCCGAGCCCCGACGTGTGTCCATACAGCAGTTTTCTCCCACATATGGGGTGTCAGCGTACTCATGACAAATTGGACAGCAACTTTTGGGGTCCAATTTCTCCTGTTACCCTTGGGAAAATGAAAAAATTGGGGACTAATTGATCATGTTTGTGGAAAAAATACGATTTTTTTATTTTCATGCCCGGGCATTATAAACTTCTGTGAAGCCCTTGGGGGTTCAAAGTTCTCACCACACATCTAGATAAGTTCCTTAGGGGGTCTGGTTTCCAAAATGGTGTCATTTGTTGGGGGGTTTCCTCTGTTTTGGTACATCAGGGGTTTTCCAATCGCGACATGGTGTCCGATCTCATTTCCAGCCAAAAACGTCAAATGGCGCTGCTTCCCTTCCGAGCTCTGCCATGCGCCCAAATAGTGGTTTACCCCCACATGTGGGGTATCAGCGTACTCAGGACAAATTGCACAATAACTTTTAGGGTCCTGTTACCCTTGGGAAAATAAAAATTGGGGTGAAAAGGTCATTTTTGTGGAAAAAATATGATTTTTTAATTGTACCGCTGTACGTTATAAACTTCTGTAAAGCCCTTGTGGGTTCAAAGTTCTCACCACATATCTAGATAAGTTCCTTGGGGGGTCTAGTTTCCAAAATGGGGTCACTTGTAGGGGGTTTCCACTGTTTAGGTACATCAGGGACTCTCCAAACGTGACATGGCGTCCGATCTGAATTCCAGCCAATTTTGCATTGAAAAAGTCAAACGGCGCTCCTTCCATTCTGAGCTCTGCCATGTGCCGAAACAGTCGTTCCCCCCCACATATCAGGTATCAGCGTGCTCAGGACAAATTGCACAATAACTTTTGCAGTCCAATGTCTCCTGTTACCCTTGGTAAAATAAAAAAAATTGAACCTGAAGTATTTTTTTTGTGAAAAAAAGTTAGATGTTCATTTTTTTTTTTAAATATTCAAAAAAATTCCTGTGACGCACCTAAAGGGTTAATAAACTTATTGAATGTGGTTTTGAGCACCTTAAGGGGTGCAGTTTTTAGAATGGTGTCACTTTTGGGTATTTTCTATCATATAGACCCCGCAAAGTGGCTTCAAATGTGATGTGGTCCGTAAAAATAAAATGGTGTTGTAAAAATGAGAAATCGCTGGTCAACTTTTAACCCTTATAACTTCCTAACAAAAAAAAATTTGGTTCCAAAATTGTGCTGATGTAAAGTAAACATGTGGGAAATGTTATTTATTAAGTTTATTGTGTGCCGTATCTCTGTGATTTAAGGGCATAAAAATTCAAAGTTGGAAAATTGCGAAATTTCCGTTTTTCTCACAAATAAACGCAAGTTATTTGAATGACATTTTACCACTAGCATGAAGTACAATATGTCACGAGAAAACAATGTCAGAATCACCGGGATCCATGGAAGCGTTCCAGAGTTATGACCTCATAAAGGTACAGTGGTCAGAATTGTAAAAATTGGCCCGGTCATGAACGTGCAAACCACCCTTGGGGGTGAAGGGGTTAATGTACACTCTGCACCCCATCATGACTGTAAAAAAACAAATGTAGAAATTTTTGCAAATTTAAAAAAAAGAAAAACTGAAATATTACATTGTCATAAGTATTCAGACCCTTTGCTCAGTATTGAGTAGAAGCACCCTTTTCAGCTAGTAGTCTTTTTGGGAATGATGCAAAAGTTTTTCACACCTGGATTTGGGGATCCTCTGCCATTCTTCCTTGCAGATCCTCTCCAGTTCTGTCAGGTTGGATGGTGAATGTTGGTGGGCAGCCATTTTCAGGTCTCTCCAGAGATGCTCAATTGGGTTTAGGTCAGGGCTCTGGCTGGGCCAGTCAAGAATGGTCACAGAGTTGTTCTGAAGCCACGCCTTTGCTATCTTAGCTGTGTGCTTAGGGTTATTGTCTTGTTGGAAGGTGAACCATCGGCCAAGTCTGAGGTCCAGAGCACTCTGGAAGAGGTTTTCATCCAGGATATCTCTGTACTTGGTCGCATTCATGTTTCCTCCAATGGCAACCAGTCATCCTGTCCCTGCAGCTGAAAAACACCCTCATAGCATGATGCTGCCACCACCATGTTTCACTGTTGGGATTGTATTGGGCAGGTGATGAGCAGTGCCTGGTTTTCTCTACACATACCACTTAGAATCATCACCAAAAAGTTCTATATTCGTCTCATCAGACCAGAAAATCTTATATCTCATAGTCATGGAGTCCTTCATATGTTTTTTAGCAAACTCTATGCAGGCTTTCATATGTCTGGTGCTGAGGAGAGGCTTATGTCGGGCCACTCTGCCATAAAGGCCTGACTGGTGGAGGTCTTCATTGATAGTTGACTTTGTGGAACTGTTTACAATCTTTCTACTGCATCTGTGGAGCTCAGCCACAGTGATCTTGGGGTTCTTCTTTACCTCTCTCATCAAGGCTCCTCTCCCACGATTGCTCAGTTCCGCTTTACGGCCAGGTCTAGGAAGATTTCTGGTGGTCCCAAACTTCTTCCATTTAAGGATTATGGAGGCCACTGTGCTCTTAGGAACCTTGAGTACATAAATTCTTTTGTAACCTTGGTCAGATCTGCGCCTTGCCACAATTCTGTCTCTGAGTTCCTTGTCCAGTTCATTTGACCTCATGATTCTCATTTGATGTGACATGCACTGTGATCTGTGAGGTTTTATATAGACAGGTGTGTGCCTTTACAAATCAAGTCCTAGCAGTTGACTTAAACACAGCTGGACTCCAATGAAGGAGCAGAATCAACTCAATGAGGATCACAAGGAAATGGACAGCATGTGGCTTAAATATGAGCGTCTGAGAAAAGGGTCTGAATACTTATGATCATGTGATATTTCAGTTTTTCTTTTTTACTAAATTTGCAAAAAAATTCTACATTTCTGTTTTTTTCAGTCAGAGTGTACATTAACCCCTTCACCCCCAAGGGTGGTTTGAACGTTCATGACCGGGCCAATTTTTACAATTCTGACCACTGTCCCTTTATGAGGTGATAACTCTGAAACGCTTACATGGATCCCGGTGATTCTGACATTGTTTTCTCGTGACATATTGTACTTCATGTTAGTCATAAAATTTCATTCAAATAACTTGCGTTTACTTGTGAAAAAAGCGTAAATTTGGCGAAAATTTTGAAAATTTTGCAATTTTCCAACTTTGAATTTTTATGCCCTTAAATCACAGAGATACGGCACACAAAAAACTTGATAAGTAACATTTCCCACATGTTTACTTTACATCAGCACAATTTTGGAACCAAAATTTCTTTTTGTTAGGAAGTTATAAGGGTTATAAATTGACCAGCGATTTCTCATTTTTGCAACACCATTTTATTTTTACGGACCACATCACATTTGAAGCCACTTTGAGGGGTCTATATGATAGAAAATACCCAAAAGTGACACCATTCTAAAAACTGCACCCCTTACGGTGCTCAAAACCACATTCAAGAAGTTTATTAACCCTTTAGGTGCGTCACAGGAATTTTTTGAATATTTTAAAAAAAAAATGAACATTTAACTTTTTTTCACAAAAAAAATACTTCAGGTTCAATTTTTTTTATTTTACCAAGGGTAACAGGAGAAATTGGACTGCAAAATTTATTGTGCAATTTGTCCTGAGTACGTTGATATCTGATATGTGGGGGGGAACCACTGTTTCGGCGCATGGCAGCGCTCAGAAGGGAAGGAGCGCCGTTTGACTTTTTCAATGCAACATTGTTTGGAATTCAGATCGGACGCCATGTCACGTTTGGAGAGCCCCTGATGTACCTAAACAGTGGAAAACACCCACAAGTGACCCCATTTTGGAAACTAGACCCCCCCAAGGAACTTATCTAGATATGTGGTAAGAACTTTGAACCCACAAGGGCTTCACAGAAGTTTATAACGTACAGCGGTACAATTAAAAAATCATATTTTTTCCACAAAAATGATCTTTTCACCTCCAACTTTTAATTTCCCAAGGGTAACAGGACCCTAAAAGTTATTGTGCAATTTGTCCTGAGTACGCTGATACCCCACATGTGGGGTAAACCACTATTTGGGCGCATGGCAGAGCTCGGAAGGGAAGCAGCGTCATTTGACGTTTTTGGCTGGAATTGAGATCGGACACCATGTCGCAATTGGAAAGCCCCTGATGTACCAAAACAGTGGAAACCCCCACAAATGACACCATTTTGGAAAATAGACCCCCCAAGGAACTTATCTAGATGTGTGGTGAGCACTTTGACCCCTCCAGTGCTTCACAGAAGTTTATAACGCCCTGAGTACGCTGATACCCCATATGTGGGAGAAAACTACTGCATGGGCACACGTCGGGTCTTGGAAGGGAAGTAGTGACGTTTTGGAATGCAGACTTTGATGGAATGGTCTGCGGGTGTCATGTTGCCTTTGGAGAGCCCCTGATATAGCTAAACAGTGGAAACCCCCCACAAGTGACCCCATTTTGGAAACTAGACCCCCTAAGGAACTTATCTAGTTGTGTGGTGAGCACTTTGAACCCCTAAGGGCTTCACAGAAGTTTATAACGACCGGGCGTGAAAATAAAAAAATCGTATTTTTTCCACAAACATGATCTTTTAGTCCCCAATTTTTTATTTTCCTAAGGGTAACAGGAGAAATTGGACCACAAAAGTTGTTTTGCAATTTGTCCTGAGTAGGCTGATATCCTATATGTGGGGGTAAAACACTGTTTGGGCGCATGGCAGAGCTTGGAAGGGAAGGACCACCATTTGACTTTTTCAACTCAGAATTGGCTGGAATTGAGATCAGACGCCATGTTGCATTTGGAGAGCACCTGATGTGCCCAAACAGTGGAAACCCCCAATTCTAACTCCAACCCTAACCCCAACACACCCCTAACCCTAATCTCAGCCCTAGCCCTGGCCCTAACCCTAGCCCTAACCCTAATGGGAAAATGGAAATAAATACATTTTCTTTTAGTTTTATTATTTTTCCCTAACTAAGGGGGTGATAACGGGGGGTTTGATCTACTATTTATGGCGGTTTTTAGGTTTGGCAGCTGTCACACGCTAAAAGACGCTTTTTATTGTAAAAATAGTTTTTGCATCACCACATATTGAGAGCTATAATTTTTCCGTATTTTGACCCACTGAGTCATGTGAGGTCTTATTTTTTGCGGGACGAGTTGACGTTTTTATTGGTACCATTTTCGGGCACGTGACATTTTTTGATCGCTTTTATTCCGATTTTTGGGCCGCAGAATGAACAAAAACCAGCGTTTCATGAATTTCTTTTGGAGGGGTGCGTTTACACCGTTCCGCGTGCGATAAAATTGATAAAGCGGTTTTATTCTTTGGGTCGGTACAGTTACAGCGATACCTCATTTAGGTCTTTTTTTATGTTTTGTCAGTTTTATGCAATGAAAACTATTTTATATATAATTTTTGCATCGCTTTATTCTGCGAGCTATAATTTTTTTATTTTTCGCTGATGATGCTGTGTGGCGGCTCGTTTTTTGCAGGACAAGATGACGTTTTCAGCGGTACCATGGATATTTATATGCGTCTTTTTGATCACGCGTTATTGCACTTTTTGTTCGGCGGTATGATAATAAATCATTATTTTTTGCTTTGTTTTTTATTTTTATTTTTTAAGGGGTTCGCTAAAGGGGTTAACTAATGGGACAGTTTTATAGGGCAGGTCGTTACGGATGCGGCGAAACCAAATATGTGTACTTTTATTGCTTTTTTTTTCATTTCCAAAAAATGAATTTATTGGGGGAATATTTTTTTTTTCTAATTTATTGGCGATTTTTAAAAAAAATTATTTTAACACTTTTTTTTTTTACTTTATTACATTGTCCCAGGTGGGACATCACTGTCCTGTGACAGATCGCTGATCTGTCACATCACAGATCACTGTGACAGATCAGCGATCTGTCACAGGCAGTGCAGAAGGCTTCCTCGTACCTGAGGAAGTCGGCTCCCTGCAGGCCCCCAAAGGTCCCCGTCACCATCTTGGATTCGGGGGCCTGCAGGGAAGGAGCCCCCCGCAGCAGCGCTGCACATTGCGCTGCCGTGGGGGGCTCAGGGAAGCACGGAGGGAGCCCCCTCCCTGCCGATGCTTCCCTTTAACCCCCGGTACACCGCGATCATGTTTGATCGCAGTGTGCAAGGGGTTAACGTGTCGGGGGCGGTCCGTGACCGCCCCTGACACATTGTGCCGGGTGTCAGCTGTGATAATCAGCTGACACCCAGCGCCGATCAACGGCGCTCACCACGTGGGCGCCGCTGATCGCTATGACGTACTATCCCGTCCCTGGGAATTAAGTCCCAGGGCACATGAACGGGATAGTACGTCATATGGGATTAAGGGGTTAATAAGAAAAAAATTGACTTTTTTGAATCTACCTAATGGCTGCAATGAAACAAAGAGTGAAAAATCTAAAGGGGTCTGAATACTTTCCATACCCACTGTATATAATAAAAGGAGAAACCTACACCTATATTTCCATATTTTCTGACCTATAGAATTAAATGTAAAAACAGTCAAATGCAATATTTATAGTGAAAGCCCAATAACATATAATGCAATTGGCTTCACACATATAGAAAATGCTTTTCTTTGGTCAAAGGGCATCTCATCTTGCATTTCATTAGCAAACATGTCAAGTATGGTATCATCAGCACTAATAGATTTCATGGCAATTTGTGAGATTTCTTTTATCTTATTATACATGGAAAGACAGAATGTATTTTTCAGAGTTATTGAGTTATGCCAAGGTCTATGTCTTTATAAAATCTAAAGCTATTTATACTGCATAACGTACACTGGCTTCTAAAAATAATCAAAAAGGTAAAGTAGCTGCTATTTGGTCATGTCACCTCCCTGTGACATCCGTGTCAGTGCCTGTCCTTTCTGTGCCGCGCTTTTTTTGTGGGCAACGCAGGGTGACAATTATAATCTTGATTTCTCCAGGACTTGAGGCTGTGAGCTTGATAGTTAGTCACATAGAGATGCACCAGCGATCCCGACAACGATACGACCTGGTAGGGATCGCTGATGCGTCGCTATATGGTCGCTAGTAAGCTGCCAAACAGGCAGATCTCTTCAACGACGCACCAGCGATCCCGATATCGATGCGACCTGGTAAGGATCGCTGGTGCGTTGTCACACATCAGCTATTCTGAACGATTCCAGCCTGCGTCCCTGAGATCTGCGTCACCAACAAGGTCGCTTGTCGGGGTCAAACATAGCAATGCATGCTGGCCAGCGGGACGCCGACGATGAAAAAATGGCCCAGGACATTCGAGCACAATCAGCGATATCCAGCAGGGGGGCCGGTTGCTGCTATGTGTCACATGTAGCGAGATCGCAGGCGAGATTCGCTGTTGCGTCACAAAAGCGGTGACGCATCAGCGATTTCGCTAGCGATCTCGCTATGTGAGACCGGGCCTTTATTTTCTGTTGTTTAACCTGAGTGGGGCTGCAAGCTATTTAACATCCCGATATCCTGCCCTCCACTGCCAGTTATAGATAATCTTGTCCTGGTTCAGTCCTCTGCTTTCAGCCCTCATTTTACTTGTTTGTCTTTCTGTTGTCTGACTTCAGCCTGTATTTTGACCATCCTCCAGTCTTGCGATTCTGTTCCTGATTTTGACCTCTAAGTTCAGATGTGGCTTCCTAATTACCCTCTAGCAGCTTGCTCCACTGGCCAAGGGTCTACTCCAGGGATCACAACCCAGGGACCCATGTGTAAGTCCAGATCCCTGTACATGGGTTTCAAGGTGAAGGCTAGGGCAACCCCTGGTATCTGGAGGAAGGAATGGCTAGAGCTAAGCTTGTCCGTGGAAGCACCCAATGGAGATTTGTTTTCCGAATTTATTAGTACATTATATGATAAAATGAACAGAATAATTCAAAACTAGAACTCATTGTGCAAAACATATGTAGGGGTGGCGGCGAGGGCGACAGGGCCCAGGCAAATTAGGTGGTGGTGCTGCTGCTGATGCTGATAGGCGGGGAAGGTGTGCTGTGCTTAGGTGGTGCTGATCCAACAGGCTGAGGGGGTGACCCACCTCTTGATGCAGACAGACTGGAGACAGAGACAGGAAAGCGTATTCAACAGGTCAGTATTTTATTCACCAACTCCTTTAACAACCTCCACAGACCATGACAGGACTTTTGGGAATTGCTTCTCACACAGACCCGGGTACCTTTACTTGTTCTGTGTGTCACCGTCATGGTGTCCCCTGTGGTTCTCTTCGCTGTGGTTGCCCTAGGCACCTTCACCACAGCGCTTCACCACCCAGAGTACACCATTATCCTCACCCTCAGGGTGTCACTGTCTGCTGCCACCGTCTATTGGGTCACCCCCGTGACCGTCTTCACTGTCAGGCTCTCTCTGAGGGCTCTCTGCTGCCTCTCTCCTAACAGCAGACCCTCCTTTCTTGTTAGCTCCCCTGGCTGACTGAAGCTTCTAGAAGCTTACCTCAGTCTTTATACTCACAGCCTAGGTAGCCCCGCCCACTGTCACCTGACAGTCACCTCTAACCAAAGACAGTGACCTCGACCTCTGGCAGTTACATAACCTCTCTCATGGCAGTTATATAACTACCCATTACAAGCTCCCCACTGCCCTCTAATGGTCACTCTCAATATGGCTCCCTCTTTCTTGATCTGAGTGCCTCTGTCAGGTCAACCTCCCCACACATAAGCCCTCAGAGAGCTATGTCAATGGAAAAAAAAAGCGATGATTCTTGGAAGAAGAGGAGGAAAAAAAAACAAAGCACGAAAAAATCGCCTGGTCCTTTAATTCATGTTATGATATTTTTTTTACTGCTACAGTTTTGTCAAGTAGGAAATCTACTGGATTCAACAGTTCAATCAAAGTGAAAGCAATTTTATGCAAATTCATGGCAACTGCATTTACAGACGATGTTGAACTGTGAATTTTTTTTCCCTATTGGCTTCTATGGAGAACCTAAAAAAAATGCATGTAAAAACGGCAGTATTTAAGTGCAGAATTCCAGTGTTTATATACTAAAAAAGTTGTTGTGTTTTTCACACAAGCAAAAAAACATGGTACCTGTGTCATCAGTGTTTTGGATCCACATGAAAGTTTTGGATCAGTGTGTCACCAGTAGTGTTGAGCATTCCGATACTGCAAATATCAGGTATCGGACGATATTCGCTGTATCGGAATTCTGATACCGAGTACCGATATTTTTACAATATCGGATACCGGAATCGGAAGTTCCCATAATGCAATGAGCCAGTGTTGTGGCTGTGATTGGCTGCTGAAATGATGTCATCATGATGCGTGGTTTGTGTGGGCCTGCCGGGGGTCTGTGCGGATCTGCCAGGGGTCTGTGCGGGCTGCCGGGGTTTTGTGCGGGCCGCCGGGGGTCTGTGCGGGCCTGCCGGGGGTCTGTGTGGGCCTGCCCGGGGTCTGTGCGGGCCTGCCCGGGGGTTGTGTGTGTGTGCAGGCATCGTCCGATGGGACTACAAGTCCCATCGGACTATGCCTGCTACAATGACAGTGATTGACACATTAGCCAATGATGGGACAGTAGTAGTCCCATCATCCGGCTAATGTGTTGAATGTAAAAAAAAACATACATACTACATACATTCTACATACATACTACATATATACAACATTCATACAACATACATACATACTACATACTGTGAGAATCATGTGGGAATAGTGGATGAGGGCAGGTATATCTCGCCCTGATACCTTTCCTATGTGACCTAGTCTGGTCAGTATATCACCTGGTTACTAATGAATAATGGGAGGCGGATATAAAAGGATGCCAGGTGGCTGTGCGAGTGTCTCAGCCTGGGGACACAGAGAGCATGTATGTGTGAGAGACACACGTGAATGAAAGCAGTGCCCACGGTAACTGTGGTTTGGCTGGACGGGAGAAGCCCGCCAGTTGGTAGTTAGGTTGTACCTTGATTAGTTAGTGCCGGACAGGCAAGGATTTGTTTTATGTTTTTATTTCCTTTATGCATTGCTTTCGCCTTTAATAAACCTGACCAAGTGTCAGTTATACCCGGACCCCGGCTGTGCGCCTGAGTTTTATGCTGAACGCACGTGACCTTTGACCCCAGCAAAGGCGATCCCGGAGTGTTTTATCACATTGTGGTGGAGAATGCGGGCATCACGTTGGAATCATGAGCATGGAGGACGTGGTGAAAGCGCTGGTACAGTCCACCGCCGTCCAGCAACAAGCTAATCGGGTGATGATGGCCCAGCTGAAGGAGTTGGTGGACATGACAGCTACCGATCGTTCGCTTCTCCAGCAGGTGGCGCAGCGCCTGGCAAGCTTACCTGAGGTTAACCTGGAAGCAGAGTCGAGAGTGATTCACGTGAGTCGGTACTGGCAGAAGATGACGACCGAAGATGACGTCGAGGCATACCTGACCACGTTTGAACGGACGGCGGTGCGAGAAAAATGGCCGAAGGCACAATGGGTCGGCCTGATTGCCCCGTTTCTTTCCGGTGAGGCCCAAAAGGCTTATTATGACTTAGAACCTGAAGCCGCGCAGGACTTTGACAAACTGAAAGCCGAGATCGTGGCCCGGCTGGGAGTGACGACCGCTGTCCGTGTACAGAGAGTACATCAATGGACTTATCAGCCGGACAAACCACCGCGGTCACAGATGTTCGACCTGATCCACGAAACGAAGAAGTGGCTACAACCCGAAGTGCTGACAGTGCCAGAGATAATCCAGAGAGTCATCATGGACAAGTACCTGAGAGCTCTCCCGCCAGCCCTGAGGAAGTGGGTAAGCCATGGAAATCCTACGACGGCAGATCAACTGGTGGATCTGGTTGAACGTTACTCCGTGGCGGAAGGACTCCGAGACGACGCTACCCCTCCTCGTTCTTCATCATCTCCACGTGGAACCGGTAAGACTATTCCAGGGAGTAAGGGAGAATGAAAAATCCCTAAGACAGTGGGGGAGGAAAACGGGACTGCCCGTACTGCGAGGCCGAGAGTAACGAACTATGGTCTAAGCAAGGGGCCCGTTAAGTGTTTCCGCTGCCAAGAGATGGGCCACATTGCTGCGAACTGTCCGGTCACTGCTGAACCCATGCAATGCGTCGTCACAGACTCTAAAAACCGCATGTCTATGGTTGCACGGGTAGTGAGTGTGAATGCCGGTCAAAAGGATGTGGAAAAACACTTGTGTGATTTAACTGTTGATGGCAAAAAAGTGGTGGCATTGTTAGACTCGGGAAGTGTGGTGACTCTGGTGAAGGCCAGTCTGGTGTCAGCCCTGACTGGACCATCAGACAAATTTTCTGTAACGTGTGTACATGGAGACACCTATTCGTACGTCACAACGGTCATATGCATTACTACTTCCTATGTGTCTGTGCAACATAAAGTGGGACTCGTCCCTGCGTTATTGCATGATATCTTGGGCCGGGATTTTCCCCACTTCTGGCAATTATGGGAGAATCAGTTGATGCCCCCGGGTAATAGTGTACATGGTTCTTCTCCCAGGGCGCGTGTGGGTCCAGAACCCCTGGAAGAGGTCCCCCCAGAAGACTCGGGGGAAGAGTCTGCTGGAAATGACCTGCAGTTCCCGTTTTCAGTCATGGCGGGTGATACGGAGGAGACTAGGGAAGAGGAGGAGGCGGTCAGCCGTCCACCTCCCCGTTTGCCGGATTTGGAAGTTTAGAAAGATGACTTCCAAAGTGAACAAATAAAGGATCCTACCCTTTCTCAGGCTAGGAGAAATGTAAAAGTGATAAATGGGATACCCGTAGAACCTGTCTCTATACTGGCATATCCTTACATGGTTCTGGAGAATGACTTACTATATCAGATAGAGAAAAAGGGGGAAGACACGGTGCAACTATTAGTCGTGCCAAAACCCTACCGGCGGCAGGTGCTGGACCTGGCCCACGGACATGTGATGGGAGGTCACCGGGGAGTCCAAAAAACCATCGAAAGAATATTACACTGTTTTGTTTGGCCAGGCATGCATCACGATATTCGTGTATATTGTGAGTCTTGTCCTGACTGCCAAGCCTCTGCGCCTAAGCCCCGGTTCTGTAGCCCTTTGGTACCCCTACCTATTATTGAGGTCCCGTTTGAGAGGATTGGGATGGATTTAGTTGGGCCCCTTCCACGGTCTGCACGTGGACACCAACATATCCTGGTCCTCTTGGATTATGCCACTCATTACCCGGAGACCATCCCTTTGCGTAACACGGCCACCAAGACGATTGCCAAGGAACTGGTGCATGTGTTTAGTCGGGTCGGTATACCAAAACAGATACTCACCGACCAGGGGACTCCCTTTATGTCCAGGGTAATGAAGGAGCTCTGCCGGTTGTTACAAATCGAACCATTGCGCACATCAGTGTATCACCCTCAAACAGACGGGTTGGTCGAACAGTTCAATAAAACTCTGAAGCAGATGCTGAGAAAGGCGATAGACAAGGATGGGAAAAACTGGGACTGTTTACTTCCGTATTTGCTTTTTGCCATCAGGGAAGTGCCCCAGTCTTCCACGGGGTTCTCGCCTTTTGAGTTATTGTACGCCCAACGTCCTCGCGGACTGTTAGATGTTGCCAAAGAATCCTGGGAGGGTCAGGACACTCCGTTTAAAACAGTGATAGATCTCGTATCCCAAATGCAGGATCGTATTGTGGCTGTTATGCCTATTGTCAAAGAACACATGATGCAGGCTCAAGGAGCCCAAAAAAGAATCTATGATAGGGGCGCCAAGATCCGTACGTTTGCATCCGTAGATAGGGTGTTGACCCTGGTCCCCACGGTGGACAGTAAGTTCCTGGCAAAGTGGCAGGGCCCCTTTGAGATTAAGGAAAGAGTTGGTGAAGTAAACTACAAAGTATACCAGGCAGGTAAACGGAAACCTGAACAGGTTTATCATGTAAATCTGATAAAGCCCTGGAAAGATCGGTCTGCCTTGTCAGCGGAGCTGGCCGGTCCAGTCTGCTCGCATTCCGTACCGGAGGTACATGTTGCAGAGACTCTTTCAGAGCGGCAAAAGACTGAGGTCAGGCAGTTTCTACTTCACAACCAAAAGTTTTTCTCAGAAAAACTCGGGCAGACTACGCTAATGAAACATGACATCATAACTGAACCTGGGGTCACTGTCCATGTGAAACCCTACAGAATTCCGGAAGCGCGCCGTGAAGCCGTTTCCCGAGAAGTGAAGGCAGTGTTAGAGTTAGGTGTCATTGAGGAATTGCACAGTGCTTGGTCCAGCCCGATTGTGTTAATTCCTAAACCGGACGGCACCATCCGGTTCTGCAATGACTTCAGGAAACTGAATGCGGTCTCAAAATTTGATGCTTACCCTATGCCCCGGGTCGACGAGTTAATAGATCGGTTAGGAAAAGCCCGGTATATTACGACCCTAGACCTAACAAAGGGGTATTGGCAGATCCCTCTGGTGGAGGCTGCCAGAGAAAAGACGGCATTTGCTACGCCGGAAGGTTTATTTCAGTATGTGTATATGCCGTTTGGACTGCACTGAGCACTGGCGACCTTCCAGAGACTGATGGATCGAGTCCTGAGGCCACATAGGCAGTACGCTTCGGCCTATTTGGATGACATTGTCATTTACAGATTGGACTGGGAGACTCATCTCCAGAAAGTACAAGCTGTGATTGATGACCTGTGGGGGACAGGTCTAACCGCGAACCCCAAGAAATGTCACATCGGGCTAGAAGAAGCCGGGATTTGGGGTATGTTATTGGGAGGGGTGTTGTTAAGCCCCAGGTCGATAAGATTCAAGCGGTTCAGGACTGGCCGCAACCTGTCAATAAGAAGCAGGTGCAAGCCTTTCTGGGGATCGCCGGCTATTATCGCCGGTTCATACCCAATTTTGCAGCCATCGCTACCCCCCCTGACGGATCTTACCAAAGGGAAAGACTCCGTCATGATTAAATGGAATTTAGCGGCTGAAGAAGCCTTCCATAGCCTAAAACGGGCACTTTGCTCTCAACCCGTACTGGTGACTCCGGACTTCTGCAGCGAGTTTGTGGTACAAACGGATGCCTCGGATACCGGTATTGGGGCCGTACTGTCACAAGTGAGGGACGGAGTGGAACACCCAGTCCTCTATCTCAGCAGGAAGCTGAATAAACATGAGCAAAAGTATGCAGTCGTAGAAAAAGAGTGCCTAGCCATTAAGTGGGCTCTAGAGGCCCTGAAATATTACCTGGTGGGCCAAAAGTTCAGGCTGATCACTGACCATGCCCCTCTCAAGTGGATGCACTTGCACAAGGAACGGAATAGCCGGGTGACCCGGTGGTTCCTTGCCCTGCAGGCCTACACTTTTATGGTGGAGCACCGCCCAGGGGTACAGATGGGGAATGCAGATGCCCTGTCCCGAGTGCACTGTTTGGCGGGTGTCATTGCTCGACCGGAGTGGTCTGAGCAGAGGGGGGGATATGTGAGAATCATGTGGGAATAGTGGATGAGGGCAGGTATATCTCGCCCAGATACCTTTCCTATGTGGCCTAGTCTGGTCAGTATATCACCTGGTTACTAATGAATAATGGGAGGCGGATATAAAAGGATGCCAGGTGGTTGTGTTTCAGCCTGGGGACACAGAGAGCCTGTCTGTGTGAGAGACACACGTGAATGAAAGCAGTGCCCACTGTAACTGTGGTTTGGCTGGACGGGAGAAGCCCGCCAGTTGGTAGTTAGGTTGTACCTTGTTTAGTTAGTGCCGGACAGGCAAGGATTTGTTTTATGTTTTTATTTCCTTTATGCATTGCTTTCATCTTTAATAAACCTGACCCAGTGTCAGTTATACCCGGACCCCGGCTGTGCGCCTGAGTTTTATGCTGAACGCACGTGACCTTTTACCCCAGCAAAGGCGATCCCGGAGTGTTTTAGCACAATACATACTACATATACACTACATTCATACAACATACTGTAAGGATTCGACTCGCTTAGGTGCAGCGGGAGACAGATATGAGGCACGTTCCGTTTAAATTTCACAGGGTTTATTACTCCATAAACCATAGACAGCACATAAACAGTCCTTAGCAGGGCTGTGTTCTCTCAGGTCCTGTGCACACAGGCCAGGGCAATGTCCAGAGCAGCGCTCTATCTGCAGCCGCAGACACAGGAAGGCTTCTCCTTCCTTGGAACCCAGATCACTTTCTGTAGTGTCCCACCTGGATACATGGAAGTCTGTCCACACTCTGCCAGACTCCCTCACAGTCTCTCTCACATGTGCTAAACACCTTAATTACATAGCCCTGTAACCACACCCATAGGTGAGGTATGGATCACATGAGCTGGTCACATGGTCAGGACTTCACCACAGGTCCTGAACATACACATATCTTCAGGCAAAATGTAGTACAGTCCGCACCCAGTGCACTAAATGACATCTTTAGTGCTCATGTACACTATAGGCAAAATACTCCGGGTTGCATCGCAGGGAGCATCCTTCCATGTGACATATCTTCCATTAACCACGCGATCACCTGTCACACCACATATCCCCCTCCTCTGCCTAAAGCCGTGGGGCTTGGCACTTTCTATTACTTGACCAGAGATCCTTCTCGGTCGTCTCTGCCAGTCAAATCGTCTATCAAAGTCACGCCCTGCTAGTGAACCCTTCAGTAGGCGTCCATTATCCGACTCTGACTTGTTCTTTGATAAAGATGGGCCCATGTCAGAACACCCACATTCCCGGCGGTCATTATGGTGTTGCGACTCCCTTGCCCCATACCTCTTGTCTGGACTGACTCTTTGTCACCACTTCTTCTACAGGGTCTCCCGCCTAGGTCACTCTGCTCTGAGCTAACTGAGACATCACTACTTCCTCTTCCATCAGGCCACCTATTGTCCTCTCTCTGCTGGCCATTTCTCCTAAGATCTATAAGGTCCCGAGAGCAGCCCTTCCATTTATCTCTATGTACTCTCTTTTCTGCAGCTTGAGGACTTCCAGTCTTTAGTGAACCTCTTTGCCTTTCTATACCGCGAATTGAAGGAGGCGGCCATCTTCTTTCCATTTCCTCCAGCTCTCTACTGATCTGCTTCCTCTCAAGTCTTAGCTGCTCTACTTCTTTCAGGTATGACACGCGATACTCCAGGAGCATCCGGATATTCCCAAGGCTCTCCATGGACCCAACAATGAGGAATGGAACCATCCCATCTTCACCCTTGTCCTGGGCTTCGTCATCAGCCGGAATTCTCACTCTCATCACGCCAGACCTGTTCACCATGTCCTGCATCACATCCCAAACCTTCCGATGACTTTCCTCATCAGACCTCCGGGCACTTGAATGATGTCTTCTGCCATGCCCTGTTGACTTTGAACTTTCCTCGCACACTCTAGACATCGAGCGGCTTCTTTTTTTTCCAACAGGATCATCTGCCTTGTGCGGCGGCATTGTAGATGCATATCCCTCAGGATAGTAACCCGCTTCCTTGTGACTTCCTTAGATGACAGTATGACCAGCTGCTTCGTCTCTGGTGCCCAGATCACACTACATGCTTCTATAGCCTTCCTAAAGGCCTCATGCACACCTTCCTCAGCACAGGCTTCCTGCATGTCTTCTGGTACATCAATTACAACCTTGAAGGTCGTGGACTTGCTCTCATCCTGGACAGATGGCTCTGGGTTCCCTATGGACACTTCCCTCAAGATATCTGTCACGATCGGATGACTGTCTTGTGCAGCCCTTGGCTCACCATCTTCCTGAGATTTACAGTCTTCCAAGATGGGCTTTGGCAGTTATGCCTTGCTATCAGTCGGGCACGGCCGCTGTACGTCTTCGCCCATCCACTTCTACAGCAGAAGACCTTTTACTACTCCACTGAGTTCTTGCAGAACTTTATCTCGCTCCTCTGCCAGGTAGCGACGCTCATCCTGTCTCCTGAGAATCTCCTGTTGATGCTTCTCTTGGGCCTCTCTGAGCACCTCCATATCTTCCAACAGGGTCTTGTTCATGGTTTTACAAGCTGACAGGTGACCTCTGAGCTCAGAGACTTCCTTCTCCAGCTCATCCACTCTGTGCTCAGTCACTTGTCTCAATGCCTTGCCTGCCAAGAGCTCGGACTCTAGGTGGTGCAACCGCTCCACCTGAGCGGAGTTGGCGACTTCCAGACTCGCCACCTTCAGACACTCCATCGCCAGCTGCTGACACATCTCTTCGCTCCCTTGCTCCAAGTCTCGTAGGTGCGCTTCTACCTGGTGCAAACTGTCATTACACTGGGTTCGTGCTTCTGTCTGACAAACACTGTCTTCAGCCCTAGTGGTTGCTACTGGCAATAACATATTACAGTCACTCCTGGTACCTGTGTCACACCCCACCGTATGGGAAACGCTCATGTTGCTCTCTGTTCGGGTGTCAGGTCCACTCTTTTTAATTACCACACCACTATCAGTCCCCCTGTGGTACCCGTCAGGTGACATCATGTCCGTAAGTGGGGCTGACGCACTATTCTCTCTGGTCATGCTTAACTTAGGCCTGTCAACTTTAGGAGGCGGACTTTTCACACCATTATCTCCCATACACATTATATCAACAGACACTTCTCCTTTTGTCCACCAGTCCCACAGGGCTTCTAAGTCCCGCCCTATTACCATAGTATACTGTAAGTCTGGGTCTACTGTCACTACATGGTACGTGGAACTCTCCGTCGTGTCAATGTAGAGGTATGCTGTCAAAAGTTCTTTATCGTACCCACCAAAGCCATTCACTCTTGCCACCATCCCAGGCGACACAGAATGTCCAGGAGTGGTTCTTAGCACAGATACCAGACTCCCAGGGTCTAACAATCCCATCACCCGTTCTCCATCCAGCCAGAAAGGGCACTGTAGTGTCGGTTCACTGACCGAGCTACTCACAGTCGTCTCATCTCCCAGCCCACCATCCGTCATGTCACGAGACGTCAGGTCCATAAGTTGGGCAGATGTCCTTCTCCTTCCGGTCAGTTCTACCTCTGACCTGTCCACGTCAGGAGCCGTCACTATCTCAGTGTCCGCTGGCCCCATAGTCGAAGCATCTCCATCGTCCGACCAAACGTCATCAAACAAAACAAAGTCCCGGCCCCTCTCCCAGGCATAGACTAAGTCCCATGGTATCCCTCTACCATGGCACTCACCACCTTTGGTCCCCTCAAACACTACTCTGTCTACTGCGTAGTCCACCGTGACCCCGTGTTTACAGCGAACCCTGACGTTTTTCTCGGTCAGAGAGAAAACGAGAGGAGTTCCTGTCAGAGTCACCTGACTTTCTGAGTCCAGCCGACCAAAGGCTCCTTCCCGGTGCAGCATCACTGTACACATCTGTGGCCTGTCATTACTACCCGGAAAGGATATTCCACATTCTGAAAAAGACCTGCACATACACTGCGGTACTCCAGACGTACCTACTGAGTCACCCAGTGCTGTCACTTCTTCAAACTTGGCCCCTTTCTGGACCACCACCCCGCTTTGGGTTGCCGCCCCCTCCCGGGACTCCACCCCTTTTTGGGTTACTACCCCAATTTGGGCCACCGCCCCCTTTTGGGACTCCACCCCTTTACGGGCTACCACCCTGATTTGGGCCACCGCTCCCTTTTGGGACTCCACCCCTTTATGGGCTACCACCCCGATTTGGGCCACCGCCCCCTTTTGGGACTCCACCCCTTTTCGGGATCTCCCCATGTCTGTCCTGCAGAACCTCTTAGGCCACAGTTCACAAAGTACAGTTTATGCCTTTTTCTGGAACTGGCCCTTAAAGCACGACACCACTTCCTTCTGGCACTGCCTCAGCTCCTGCCGTCGCTCACAAGCAGCTGCTGGTGTCTCTGCAGCTCCTGCTGCGCCGTCTTCGTGGACGCGCCGATCCACCGGAAGCCACTTGTCACCCTCAAAGATAAAAAACCACAAAAGTGCGCCCATAGGGCCTTACCAGTGCAGGTATAATGGGTATAACGACATAATACAGGGTACTCACCCTCAATAGTTGTGTAAAGCCACAACTACTGTATACGCTTAGTCATATGCAATAAAGCTGCAGCAGGATGGTGTAGACAGACAGCGTTTGCTACCAATTCTCAAATAGGAGATCCCAACAAGAAAAAACACCAGGTCCCCGCGCTGCGAGACCTTCGTGAGCACACTGAGCCACAGCAAGCACTTTTGGGGGTTTTTTTTTTCAGAGAAACGAGGAAAAGGGAAAAAAAAAACACAAGCACAGTCTCTCACTGACTCTGGTCAGTGCAACACGGATTCCTGTCCGTTACCTGCTGGTGTCAGCCACACAGGTTCTCGGGTACCTCTTCTCCTCATAGGCATCCCACAAATCTCCATACAGTCATTTCCTCTGATCTCGGTCAGTATTACTCACGATTTTTCAGACCGTCTGTGCTCCTGGGAATCGCTGCCCGCAGTCTGTCACCAATTGTAAGGATTCGACTCGCTTAGGTGCAGCGGGAGACAGACATGAGGCACGTTCCTTTAAAATTTCACATGGTTTATTACTCCATAAACCATAGACCGCACATAAACAGTCCTTAGCTGGGCTGTGTTCTCTCAGGTCCTGTGCACACAGGCCAGGGCAATGTCCAGAGCAGCGCTCTATCTGCAGCCGCAGACACAGGAAGGCTTCTCCTTCCTTGGAACCCAGATCACTTTCTGTAGTGTCCCACCTGGACACATGGAAGTCTGTCCACACTCTGCCAGACTCCCTCACAGTCTCTCTCACATGTGCTAAACACCTTAATTAGGCTGGTTTCACATTTGGGCTTTTGTGCGCAGCGCACCAGTGCGCATGCGCACTGCGCACCTATATTTAACATGACGTGCGCATGGTCTTGCGCATACTTGCGCTTTCGTGCGCATGCTTTTTTTGTCTTTCGTGCCAGGCACGTCAGACGCAACATGTTGCATTTTTGGTTCCGCCCTGTCTCGTCAAAAAAACGCATGCGCACGCTTGCACACGGAATGCGCAAAAACACCACATTGGAGCCTATGGGAGCGCATACGTGCGCATGGTCTTGCGCGCGCATGCGTTTTTAAGATAAACACGACTGAAATGTGGTCTAGACAGTAAAAAAAAAAATTAAACCAAGGTGATAAAATGGTGTGGGCACTGGGATTCCACAATACTTTAAGGATTGCTCACGAGTGGACACACAGCACAAGCTGCACCAATGTAAGTATGAAAAACCTAATGTCTGGCTGAAATTTCAATACATTTCTATGTACTTATGTCTCTTTTTTTATTGCAGCATGTCTTCATCTGGTGAGGAATATGTCCCCAGGACAGGGCAAGAGGCAGAAGAAGTGAGTACCATGCTTCCGTATGGATTGGAAAAAATAAACACATGTGGTTAATTTTTTTTGTTTAATTTTCAGACCTCATCCTCCATCACGCCACCACCACCGGAGGAACGGCAGGAGCAGCAAAGCCAAGTGCGGGCGGGAAGACGTGATGTAAGTACAGACGGACTGTTTTTTTTTTTTACTTAATTTCTATGCTGGTTTATTTTCTTTTTTTTTTGAACTGCATTGAAAATTCTTTCAGGTGTTTATTTTTTTTATGTTTTTGGTAAATTTTTATTAGTATTTTTTGGTAATTTTCCTTGTTTTTTTGCTGCTTTTTTGGTTACAGATTTTTTTTTAAACTTAATTTCTAGGCTGGTTTATTTTCTTTTTTTTTTTGGTATTTTATAAAGTATTTTTTTTAAATTTTCATGGTTGTTTTTTTCGATGTTTGTTGCTTTTTTGCATTTATTTTCATTTAGAACAAAAAAAATTTTCATGGCTTGTGTATCAATATCTAAAGCTCAAAGTGTGTATGTGTGTGTGTGTGTGTGTGTGTGTGTGTGTATGTTTGTTTGTTTGGGTATATGGGCACGGGACTATGGGATGGCGGATATGTATGATGGTATATGGGCACGGGACTATGGGATGGAGGATATGTATGACGGGTATATGGGCACAGGACTATGGGATGGCGAATATGTATGATGGGTATATGGGCACAAGACTATGGGATGGAGGATATATATGATGGGTATATGGGCACGGGACTATGGGATGGAGGATATGTATGACGGGTATATGGGCACAGGACTATGGGATGGCGAATATGTATGATGGGTATATGGGCACAGGACTATGGGATGGAGGATATATATGATGGGTATATGGGCATGGGACTATGGGATGGAGGATATGTATGATGGTATATGGGCACGGGACTATGGGATGGAGGATAATTATAATTTTCTATAACTAACCACAGTTAGTTACTATGCCCGGGCAGCGCCGGGCTCTTCAGCTAGTTTTTGAGATTTTTTATTTTAAAATCTTTCAAAGATTAATGTTTGTCTTTCTTTTCTAGGCTCCACAGCGGGAGGAGGACCTCGCCCTGGACAACGACGAGCTCATCCGTCTAGTCCAGGAGCGAGTCCCGTTGTGGGACACCCGTCACCAACTGCACTCGGACAACGTGGTGATCCGGCGGCTCTGGAACGAGGTGGCCGCATCGCTGATGGATGGCTGGGACAACGCCTCTCCCTGGGTCCGCAAGGATTTTCGTAAGTATTTAAATGCAGTGTGATGCAGCAGTGATCTTGGCCGGGATCACCCAACTGTGTGTGATGCTATTAACTCCATGGAGTTTCTATCATCACACACAGTTGGATGATCACAGCCTCCAGTGCATAGTCTTACTTTTTTTCTTTTTTTTTTTTTCCACCACAGTGAACAAAGTCAGAACCCGTTGGCGCTCGATGAAGGACCGCTTCAACAGGGATATCCGTCAGGAGAATCAGGTTCGCAGTGGTGCTGCGGCATGGACTGGCACGAAGTACAGATATCATCGTGCCTTGGCATTTTTAAGACCGGTCCTTGCCTCCCGAACGTAAGTATTTTCTAGTTGTATTGTGTTTTATTCTGTGCTTTTCTATTCCACAGGAGTTGGCGATTGTTAATTTATGGTAGTAATTTCTTTCTTTTCTTTTCACAGCACCTGGAGCAGCACCCTGCAACCTGGGCCCGAAGCGGTCCTTCATCAAGCTGCCCCGGACCCCTCCCAGCCATCCATCAGCGAGGAAGCACCTTGCAGGTCTGCACCACAGTCATCTGGAGACCAGGAAGCTGGTCGCTCAGGTGTTCCCCTGTCCCAGGTCTCTGCCACTGGTTTTGCGGGCACTTCCCGCCAGCAGCGGCAGAGGACCTCGGACAGGCCTCTGTGATGTTGTCACATCTCCTGCTGTTTGTGGGCTGTTGCCCTTGTTTGCATTCTTTGCCTAGTAACAGTGATGTAGGGGAGAGGAGGAGTCGGGGGAGGGATGTGGAGAGGAAGGAGGAAGTAAGGAATAAAGAAAAGCACGGCCTGGCAGCCAAGCACGAGCACATCCGTGTATGTCTCTGAATTCTTTATCGCCGACATCACGACACTACAACTGGCGACGAGGAAGCGTTCATTCATCAGCCACAGGTATTTCAGTCCCACGAACAGTCTACAAGGCTATCAGCACTCACTATGGCTTGTCTACCCGCATTTCCTGCTTTTGATGTGCATCAGTCCCAAGCAAACCTGGCAGTATCTTGGGATAAATGGCTAAAGCGATTCGAGATATTTCTGCAAGCCATGAATGTCTCTGATGATACCCGGAAAAAAGCCATGCTGTTACACTACGCAGGGGAGCAGGTTTACGATATATTCACTACTCTGCCGAATACAGGGGAGGACAAGGACTATGAGCTCAGCAAAGCTGCGTTAAGCAAACACTTCTCCCCTCACAGAAATCCGGCATTTGAAATTTTTAAGTTCAGGCAGTCAAAGCAGTCGCCAACAGAAAGCATGGCTGAGTATCATGTCCGGCTACGACACCTTGCAGCGCACTGTGAATTTGCGTAAGTAGACAAAGAAATTCAAATGCAGATCGTACAAGGATGTATTTCCTCCAAGTTAAGGAGACAAGCACTCAGAGACCCCACCATGACGTTAGCGAAGTTGCTAGATACAGCGCGTATAAATGATGCTGCAGACAAACAAGCTAAACTGATAGAGAACATCGAGCATGAGCCAGACGCGACATCTTCTATAGCAAAGCTTACACAGAAACCAAATGTGCCTCGCACGCAGGCAGTCACATGTTACAACTGCGGTGGATCGTATCCTCACCAGAATGTTTGCCCAGCAAAGGGAGGAACTTGTCATAATTGCGGAAAGCAAAATCATTTTGCAAGCCACAATCTCCTCATACCACCGCACAACCTAGGCCACCGAAGATCCAAATATAAAGTAGATATGACAGGCTCAAACCCCAACTTAGGTGCTCTGGGAAAAAACAAGACTAAAGTATAGGAGTAACCCCGGCACACTAATAACATGAAAGTAAAGTCTTCTCAACGACAGTCTTTAATTGTTGTGATTTTATTGATTGTGAAAAAAAAGGGTGGTGTTACAATCCAAAAAAGGGTGGTGTTACAATCCAACGTTTCAGCTCTACATCTCGAGCTTTCATCAGGGATATGACTAGATCCTTGGTTTTGAGGTGTGTGTATAAGTGGTATAGGTTTGCCTTTGTAGTCCAGCTGCTGGAACAGTACCTATAGTAACCACGATGTGTAGGGTCAGCACGTGACTCCCGTCCTTGTGTCCTAAATCTAGTCAGGTGTGGAGGAGGCCGGAAGTGACCGAAGATCCAAACACTGCAGATTAATGACGAGTCCCACAGCACCTATTTATTCTCCGTGACGGAAGAGGGATCTAATACTGTGCACGCAGTTACTAATCCAAAACGAGTAATCCTAGTGAATGGCAATCCAATAGAAGCCCTGGTGGACACGGGGGCATCAGTCAACGTCATCAGTCATACAGTCTACAACCAGCTCCTAAACAAACCTACTTTACAAAGTACTAATATAAAGATTTTTCCTCATGGCTCAGCAGCTGCACTGCCCCTGTGCGGAAAATTTCAGTCAAAAGTTGCAGCTGAAGGAAAGTCCATCACTGACACCTTTTATATGGTAGAATGCTCTGCGGACACACTTCTCAGCTGTACCAGTGCAATATCTCTGGGCCTTGTGAACCTTGTCAACAGCATTACAGGTCCTTCGGCCCACCACATTATGCAGAAGTACCCAAATCTCTTTAAAGGCCTAGGTAAGCTAAAGGATGTTCAAATAAAATTGCATATAGATCCGTCAGTACAGCCCTCTATTCAGCCCCACAGGCGCATTCCATTCCATGTCCGCAAGCTTGTGGAGCAAGAACTGCAAGACCTGGAGGCGTCCGATGTCGTCGAACGCGTTGAAGGCCCGACCCCCTGGGTTTCACCAATCGTTGTTGCACCTAAACCGAAGCAGCCAGGTAAAATCCGACTATGTGTGGATATGCGCCACGCCAATCGGGCGATCCAAAGAGAAAGGCACATCACGCCCACTATTGATGACATTCTCGCAGACCTGAATGGTGCGAAGGTATTTTAAAAAATTGACCTAAACTCAGGCTATCATCAACTTGAATTGCATCCAGACTCCAGGTACATTACAACTTTTAGCACGCATGTGGGCCTGCGCAGATTTAAGAGATTGAACTTTGGCATCTCATCGGCCGCAGAAATTTTTCAGAATATCGTCAGTCAGGTTCTGTCTGGCATTGCAGGAGTCCTCAACGTCAGTGATGACATTCTCATTTATGGCACAACCCAAGAGGAACATGACAATCGCCTAGAACAAGTGTTTCAAAGACTCCAAGCCTGCAATCTCACTGTCAATCCGTCGAAATGTGAATTTAACCAAAAATCATTAACTTTTTTTGGATACATCTTTTCTGAACAAGGAGTTTCAGCTGACCCACAGAAAGTGGCTGCCATAAAATCGGCTAGCCCACCGCAAAATGTGTCAGATGTTCGCAGCTTCCTAGGACTGGTCACATACTGTGGGCGATTTATACCTGACCTAGCCACTGTTTCAGAACCTCTGCGAAAGCTCACAAAGAAAGACTCTCCGTGGACATGGGGTACTGAGCAGCAAGCAGCTATTGACGCATTGAAAACCAACCTAACCAGCGACACTGTCATGGCCTATTTTGACCCGTCAAAACCCACACAGCTACTGGTGGATGCTAGTCCAGTAGGCCTAGGGGCAATTCTCACACAAGTGTCTAGCGCAGGCGACATATCCACAATCTCATATGCCAGCAAGACACTAACGGATACAGAGCAGCGATATTCACAAACTGAGAGAGAAGCCCTGGCAGTTGTGTGGGGGTGCCTTCATTTCCATTTATACCTTTTTGGACATCAATTCACAGTGATAACTGACCACAAGCCACTCGTTCCAATTTTCAATAAGCCCTCGTCAAAGCCTCCCCCGCGTCTTGAACGCTGGTTGCTCCGCTTACAGAAACTATCATCTCCAGTTGAGATACGAAGCGGGAGCTGGAAATCCCGCAGACTATTTCTCGAGACACCCAGCACCACAGCCCACCACAGACGACATCCCCGCGACGATGCTGGCGGAGGAGCATGTCAACTTTGTCGTCGCCCATTCGGTACCGAAAGCTATGACCATACAGGAAATTAAGCAAGCGCTGGATGCCGATCACCAACTTCAATTTGTGATAGAGACGGTTCGGTCCAAGAACTGGAGCAGTTTTCTTGCTGAGGCCCGCCGTCACCCTCCTGATCAGGCTGGGTACCTGGAGGTATTCTTTAACGCGAGACATTCACTATCAGTATCAGACTCAAATATGCTCTTAAGAGATAATCGCCTGGTGATACCTCAGAAACTTCAGAGCAGGGTACTGGATCTGGCGCATGAAGCTCATCAAGGGGTCGTGAAAACGAAGCAGCTACTTCGGGAGAAAGTGTGGTTTCCCGGACTTGACAAAAAGGTAGAGGCACTCGTTGAAACATGCATACCGTGCCAAGCCACTACAGTTGCCCATAGACGTGCACCATTACAAATGACACCCCTGCCAGCCGGCCCATGGATAGCTGTTAGCATCGATTTCTGCAGTTTACCAGATAGCTCCTATCTGCTGGTGATCATGGATGACTTTTCAAGGTTTCCAGTCATCGAACATGTTTCTACAACCTCGGCCAAGGCTGTTTTACCAAAATTAGACAAGATCTTCTCAGCATATGGCATACCTGAGATCGTGAAATCTGACAATGGACCGCCTTTCAATAGCACAGACTTTCAGTCCTTCGCAACCTACCTGGGTTTCACACACCGGAAAATAACTCCTTGCTGGCCTCAGGCCAACGGTGAAGTCGAACAATTCATGAAATCGCTCAACAAGACCCTAAGGATTGCTACCATGGAGCACAAGGACTTACAGCAAGAGTTGAATGCATTCCTCAGACAGTACAGGGCTACACCCCACTCTACAACGGGAATACCACCTGCAACGGCACTGTTCAACAGGCCCTTACGGGTCAAGCTTCCAAGCATTCCAGCAATTTCCGTCCAGACCCCGATTTCTATCAATGACTCCATATCAAAGGAAAAGATGAAACGGTATGCAGATAAGCGCAACCATAGAGGCAGACAGCCGGCAATACAGGTGGGCGATTGGGTCCTGGCACAAAGGTTAAAAGCGACTAGCAAGTTTGTGTCACCGTACTATCCGGAACCCTTTCAAGTTATAGATGTTAAGGGCACCATGGTTACTGCCCGGAATCAAAGTCGTCAGGTCACACGGAATGTGTCCCACTTTAAAAAACTCCGGGGCCACGTCCCAAAAACCACGCCTAGTGAGGAAGCGGAGAGCGACGACTCCCTGCCAGAGACTGGAGATGCCGTAAGCCTAACAGGGGATGTCTCCGGGGATACTCAGGGCTCATCTGGTGATGGGCTGTCTCACCGCTATCCGACTAGGACCTATCGAAGACCACCTGCCCACCTTACAGACTATGTTCTGCAGTGAGACTTAATGTTTGAACGACAATATTCTTCAAATGTTTCAGTTTTTTTTTTGTTGTGAGAAAAGAAGAGGTGTGATGTTGTCACATCTCCTGCTGTTTGTGGGCTGTTGCCCTTGTTTGCATTCTTTGCCTAGTAACAGTGATGTAGGGGAGAGGAGGAGTCGGGGGAGGGACGTGGAGAGGAAGGAGGAAGTAAGGAATAAAGAAAAGCACGGCCTGGCAGCCAAGCACGAGCACATCCGTGTATGTCTCTGAATTCTTTATCGCCGACATCACGACACTACAGCCTCTCATGCCCGAGTTCGTTGAATTGAGCTCGGTCTTTCAGAGTAGCCTCAAGGCACTCTCCGATAGACTTGAGAGTGGTTTCCTCCTTTTGGACCAACGCTACAAGTCTATCGAGGGTCGCCTTGAGCGCCTGGAAGTCGACCTCGCCAGACCAGCGCATCATTTTTATACCCAAATAGCTCGGGACACGGCGGAACACCTTACCCCTGACCTCCAGTTGACTGTCATGCAGGCCTGCAACAATGCTTTTATGCAGGCTATGCAGCAGAGTAGGATTATGCAGCAGTGAGCGGTGGCATTTCCACCGGTGCCACCCCTGACTCGTTTTACAGCATTACCTACTTCTGCTGCATATCACTGCACAGCCACCACACTTCCAAGCCTCGCCGGACACCAATATACCGCCCCAAGTCCGAGTGCAGCTGGACACTTACCCGCCAACACCATGCCAAGCGCTGCTCCTGCCTGGCCCACCACTGCTGCCGCCACCACCACTGGATGGCCCGTCGTCACCACCCCTGCCTGTAGCGCCGCCACCACCACCACCAGCGGGAGGACCACCCCGGTATGGACCGCCACAGCCACCACGCCTGCATGGACCGCCACCACCACCAGCACCACCACCTCGGAGCAGCATCAGCTGGGGGACCCGCATTCAATATTTACGGCCCCTGCCAGGACATCCACCACCACCAGCATGCCACAGCAGGTACAAGATCCTGGCAGGCGGTCCACAAGCGCCAGGCGGTCCCCCAGCTCCAGCCAGTCCACAGCCTCCAGGCGTTCCAGAGGCTCAAGGCAGTCCAGAGGCTCAAGGCGGTCCAGAGGCTCAAGGCGGTCCCCGGGGTCTAGCCAGTCCTCAGGCTCTAGCGAGGACAGCAGCAAGACGACGGGCCACTGTCATAAAAAAACAAAGAGGAGGACTCTGACCCTCCCTCCGCCCTCACCTCCCACTTCACAACTTTCCTTGCCTCGGCTCCCTTCCCCCACTTCTTTGGTTCCTCCTTCCCCTAGAACCCCTTACTCCACCCAAAGCCGTTCCTCATCCCTCCACACCCCCCAGTTTCCACCAACTAAAAAATAAGTAAAATAAATGTTATATTTTTATTTCAAAATAATGTTTGGTTATTGTGTCTTTCGCCGCCTGCACACACTGCGCCGTACACCATGGTTTGTTTTTCTTTAGTTTATACCGGATGGTCAGCCATCCAACTCTGAAAGGGATACTATATTTCATTTTTTTTTTTTATATATATATATAAAAATAAATATATATATATATATATATATATATATAAATAAAAAAAAAAGTGAAATATAGTATCCCTTTCAGAGTTGGATGGCTGACCATCCGGTATAAAGTAAAGAAAGGGAAACCACCATAAAAAAAAAATAATATATATATAAATATATATATATATATATATATATATATATATTATAAATATATATATATATAGAAATAAATAATATATATATATATATTTATATATATATATATATACTAGATTAAGGCCCGATGCTATCGCATCGAGAGGATAGTGACACACCTCTTGCCATGTTAACCCTCAATACACACACACCTCCTCAACACACACTCCTCTCACCTTTCACCATCTCCACTCACATCCACTCACTCTTTCACTCCACATACGACCCTTTCTCTCACTCCGTCTCTCATACTCACACTGTCATCGTCGCTGCTCCATGATCCCCGACATCTTCTTCCGCCGGTGCCATCCTGGATCCCGACGTTGTCCACGCCGGCGACATGTTCTTGCGGCCATGCCATCTTGAGTATTCTGAAATCCTGCGAGTGGACATTAGTGGAGATAGTGAAAGGTGAGAGGAGTGTATGTTGAGGAGTGGTGTGTTGAGGGTTAACATGGCAAGAGGTGTGCTGTGACGTCACCAGTTACAACTGGACGGAAGTTGTTACAACCCGGAAGCTGCTTAGCGCATTTATTATAGTAGATTAAGGCCCGATGCTATCGCATTGAGAGGATAGTGACACACCTCTTGCCATGTTAACCCTCAATACACACACACCTCCTCAACACACCACACCGCCTCAACACACACTCCTCTCACCTTTCACCATCTCCACTCACGTCCATTCACTCTTTCACTCCACATACGTCCCTTTCTCTCACTCCGTCTCTCATACTCACACCGTCATCGTCGCTGCTCCACGATCCCTGACATCTTCAGCCGGCGCAATCCTGGATCCCGACATTGTCCACGCCGGCGACATGTTCTTGCGGCCATGCCATCTTGAGTATTCTGAAATCCTGCGAGTGGACATTAGTGGCTCACCATTGTCATTTTGAAACACGACTGCTACTTCACTGACAGTGGGATTATTGTAGCGTCGAGGGTCTTGAGTACGATCTTGTTTAATAGCCATAGTGATGTTTGGCATGACAGTTCCGTTTTGTAGAGATTTAATTTTTTCTTGTTCTTCCACATCACGTAACATTTGATAAGCTTCCACAAAAGGATTAATAGTTTGGATTTGAAGGGCAATAATGTTCATCAATGTAGGATGACATTTTTGATTTTCTTTACCTCGTAAGCGTTGTTCGTTTGCGGTAGTGGTATCGAGAATGTAAAGTTGGGCAAATGCGCGTTGCTGGTCATCTGAGGGATGTAGTGTTTCAGTTCTATGATAGATCTGGCCATGTATGCGGAAACAGTATGGGCCATATCCAGGAGGTGGTGAAATATTTGCACCCATGGAGGCAAAAGCAAAGGAACTGTTAATACTTCGAATATTATCCATGAAATTTTTGCTAAATTCACTTTGCCCTTTCAGCAAACGTGTAAAGACATCAGGATATTGTAGTATGGGTACATGGACTTTACCCTTCTGACAGCAGAGCGTAAAGTTTTTATCAGAAGGTATCTCTGCTACAAAATGCAAAGCTTCGCAATGCTCACATACATGGGTCATGTCACCACAGCTGTGTTCGGTAATACTATTTTCATCATTAGTGAAAATGTGAGGTTGTAGTAGAAGTGCATGTCCAACCGATGGTGTGCGCCTAGTTTTGAGACCAACGTATATTTGTCTTGGTTGCACTTTCTGCGGGCTAACTGCAGCTTGTATGTGAAGAAACTGTGCGTTGGTATTGACTAATGGTGGTATTGATAGGGAAGAAACAGATTGCTGATTAGTTATGTCAGTGAACGGCATATAGGATGAAGTGTGGTAGTAACTTGTTCCACATGCTGATGTGGAAGCATCCTGTTGTGAGTCTACTAATAATGATGAGGAAGAAGCCGTCTGTTGTTGGCGGTGATGGCGTGTAGAGGCTTCTTCAGCCAATGTAATAGATTTAGAGTTAGGGGATTCGTGTGTGAGACGACGGCGTTTATAAGCCTTAATCTTGTCAAGTCGATGCTGTTTTTCCTCAGGAGTCTCATTAGCACGGCGTTGTTTTTGTCGTAGTGCTAAAGCTGCTTTCCTTTCACTGGCATTGGCATACTGTGCATCGGTATTGAATGGTGGTATTGATAGGGCAGAAACAGATTGCTGATTAGTTATGTCAGTGAACGGCATATGGGATGAAGTGTAGCAGTAAATTGTTCCACATGCTGATGTGGAAGCATCCTGTTGTGAGTCTAATAATAATGATGAGGAAGAGGCCGTCTGTTGTCGGCGGTGACGGCGTGCAGAGGCTTCTTCAGCCAATCTTATGGATTTAGAGTTAGGGGATTCGTGTGTGAGGCGACGGCGTTTATAAGCCTTAATCTTCTCAAGGCGATGGTGTTTTTCCTCAGGAGTCTCATTAGCACGGCGTTGTTTTTGTCGTAGTGCTAAAGCTGCTTTCCTTTCACTGGCATTGGCATACTTTTTGTTATGACTCATGTTGGCACAGGTAAAGGAGTCTATTTGGCAGTTATCTGGCAGTGAAGAAGGCGTCCTGGAGTATTGTAGAGTAAACAGATACTAATTGACCCTGTAATTGCCCAGCAGTAGTTATGAAGTGGTAGTGGCAAATTGGCCCTGTAGTTAGACACCAGCAGAGGAGCAAGGCAGCAGTAGTTATGGCGGTAGAGGCAAATTGGCCCTGTAATTAGACACCGGCAGAGGAGCAAGGCAGCAGTAGTTATGGTGGTAGAGGCAAATTGACCCTGTAATTAGACACCGGCAGGGGAGCAAGGCAGCAGTAGTTATGGCGGTAGAGGCAAATTGGCCCTGTAATTAGACACAGGCAGTGAACAGTCAGAGGAGCAAGGCAGCAGTACTTATGGCGGTAGAGGCAAATTGGCCCTGTAATTAGACACCGGCAGAGGAGCAAGGCAGCAGTAGTTATGGCGGTATTGGCAAATTGGCCCTGTAATTAGACACCAGCAGAGGAGCAATGCAGCAGTAGTTATGGCGGTAGAGGCAAATTGGCCCTGTAATTAGACACCGGCAGAGGAGCAAGGCAGCAGTAGTTATGGCGGTAGAGGCAAATTGGCCCTGTAATTAGACACCGGCAGAGGTGCAAGGTAGCAGTAGTTATGGCGGTAGAGGCAAATTAGCCCTGTAATTAGACACCGGCAGAGGAGCAAGGCAGCAGTAGTTATGGCGGTAGAGGCAAATTAGCCCTGTAATTAGACACCGGCAGAGGAGCAAGGCAGCAGTAGTTATGGCGGTAGAGGCAAATTGGCCTTGTAATTAGACACCGGCAGAGGAGCAAGGCAGCAGTAGTTATGGTGGTAGAGGCAAATTGGCCTTGTAATTAGACACCGGCAGTAAACAGGCAGATGACCAAAGCAGCAGTAGTTATGGCGATAGAGGCAAATTGGCCCTGTAATTAGACACTGGCAGAGGACAAAGGCAGCAGTAGTTATGGCAGTATAGGCAAATTGGCCCTGTAATTAGACACCGGCAGAGGACAAAGGCAGTAGTTATGGCGGTATAGGCAAATTGGTCCTGTAATTAGACACCGGCAGAGGAGCAAGGCAGCAGTAGTTATGGCGGTAGAGGCAAATTGGTCCAGTAATTAGACACCGGCAGTAAACAGGCATAGGACCAAGGCAGCAGTAGTTATGGTGGTATAGGCAATGCCAAGCGTCCGCACAGCAAGTCTGCGTGAGGTAAATGACTCAATTTCACGAATGCAAGATGGCGTCGGCGAAATACGTCGTTAACACCTCTTGCCATGTTAACCCTCAACACACCACACCGCCTCCACACTCCTCTCACCTTTCACCTCCACTCATGTCCACTCACTCTTTCACTCCACATACGTTCCTTTCTCTCACTCTGTTTCTCATACTCACACCGTCATCGTCGCTGCCCCGACATCTTCCTCCGCCGCCGCGATCCAGGATCCAGACGTTCTCCAGGCCGCCGACATGTTCTTGCGGGACGCCATCTTGGATTTCGTGAAATCCCGCGATATTCAAGATAGCGTCGCCGCAACAACATGTCGCTGGCGTGGACGACATCGGGATCCAAAAAGATGGCGTCGGCGAAATCTCGCGAGATTACGCCGACGCCATTTTGGATCCCGATGTCGCCCACGCCAGCGACATATTCTTGCGGGACGCCATCTTGGATGTCGTGAAGTCCCGCGATATTCAAGATGGCGTCGCCGCAACAACATGTCGCTGGCATGGGCGACATCAGGATCCAAAATGGCGTCGGCGTAATCTCACGAGATTTCGCCGACGCCATCTTTTTGGATCCCGATGTCGTCCACGCCAGCGACATATTGTTGCGGCGACGCCATCTTGAATCTCGCTGGATTTCACGACATCCAAGATGGCGTCCCGCAAGAACATGTCGGCGGCCTGGAGAACATCTGGATCCTGGATCGCGGCGGCGGAGGAAGATGTCGGGGCAGCGACGATGACGGTGTGAGTATGAGAAACGGAGTGAGAGAAAGGAACGTATGTGGAGTGAAAGAGTGAGTGGACATGAGTGGAGGTGAAAGGTGAGAGGAGTGTGTGTTGAGGCGGTGTGGTGTGTTGAGGATTAACATGTGCGTGTGTGGTGACGTCACCGGTTACAACTGGACGGAAGTTGTTACAACCGGAAGCTGGTTAGGGCATATATTTATATATATATATATATATATATATATATATATTTTTTTTTTTTTATGGTGGTTTCCCTTTCTTTACTTTAACCTGGGCAGGTGAGTAGTGGAGTTTATTAAGACACAGTACACTGGGTACAGGTATAAAAAAAACATGTATTTTATTTTTAACAAACAACAAAACTATTAAACCATTTGATCCTGCCATGCTACACGACCCACATCGGATAAAAAGAAGTCCGCAAATTGGTCCCTCATTTGGGCAACTTCGACTGAGGACCGAAGAGGGTGCTGAGTAAAATCTGGCAAAGGGTTGGCAGCAGGCTCATCCATGTCAAAGTTCGGCCGCTCCTTTGCCATAACAAAATTGTGCAGAACCACGCATGCCTTCACCACCTCATCCACTGTTTCCATTTTGAGATTGATGGCGGTGCTGAGAATTCGCCATCTGGACACTAGAATGCCAAAGGCGCACTCTACAGTCCTGCGAGCCCTCGTAAGCCTGTAGTTGAAAATTTTCTTGGGGTGGTCCAAGTCACGGCTGGAGTACGGCTTCAGCAGGTTTGGGTACATCTGAAATGCCTCATCCCCAACCACTACAAATGGCAGTGGTGGAGTTTGGGTTTGGGGAAGAGGCCGTGCCAGTGGAAAATTGAAATGGTTGCCGTACAACCTCCAGCCCATATCAGAGTTCTTAAAAGTCTGTGAATCGTTGCCCCGTCCGAATGCCCCTATGTCCACCGCCACAAACCGGCAGTCTGCATCCGCAATGGCCATTAGGACTGTGGAAAAGTACTTCTTGTAGTTGTAGTACTCCGAGCCACTTCTTGCAGGTTTTGTGATGCGGATGTGCTTCCCGTCCACCGCTCCTAGGCAGTTCGGGAAATTGCAGACTGCCCAGAATTTCTCCGATATTTGAAGCCACTTTTCGGCAGTGGGCAATGGCAGAAACTCCGGACACAGAACATCCCACAGAGCCCTGCAGGTGTCGGCAACAATCCCGGATAAAGTAGAGATTCCCAGCCGGTACTGGAAATGCAGGGATGAAAGACTCTCTCCAGTTGCCAGGAACCTGCCAAACATAAAAAGAAAAAATAATTATATTTCTGTCTTGGGTATTACTAAAAACACTGAAAATAAAAAAGTACATGGCCTAACTATTTTGCATGTTTTTTTAATACAACATAGCAAAAAAACATTTTATAAAGGCTTGGGATTAGTACATGCCAGAAGAAAAACCATTATGCAAAAAAGCAATTTCCCAAAAATAATGTTAAAATTCAATAGCCAAAAAAAACCCTAATTTTTTTGACCAAAAAAAAATGGAAAAAGCCAAAAAAATTATGCAAACATAACAACATACATACCGTAAGGTGACAAGGAGCCTTTCTTCGGGAGGAATGGCACGCCGGAGCTGAGTGTCCCGCCTCCGGATGTTTCCTTCATACCCAGCAAGTCAAGGAAGCTTTCCTGGGACATCCGTGTATAGTCAGCAAATTTCTCCGGGTTTTCCTGTAGCTCGCTGTACAGCGTGTGATATGCTCCACGGCTTGCCCGGAGTTCGATGATTGGATGCCTCCAAAACCGACGCCGCTGCCGTCTCTGCTGTCTCTCCCTCTCCCTTTCTTGCTGGCAACAAAAGGCATACGCCTGAGACAGCGCGATGTCAAGATCCAGCTTGAAGCGGAAATTATCCAGACGCAGGTCCATCTTGACACCGGAAACAGCAGCAAAATCTGATGAATTCAGCAGTACAGGGTCTATAAAACATTCCAATGACACACGCCCACTGGTGACCCATTGGTGTTCAAGGATTTTTCTATTGTGAAATGTCACACCTAAAAACGCATGCGCATAAAAAACGCAACCGCATGCAAAAACGCATGTAAAACGCAAGTAACGCTGCGTTATTTTGACGCATTAGCGTGCGCATGACGAAAAAAAACGCGCATTTGTTTTGCGTTTTTCTTTGCGTTTTTTATGCGCACGATGCGCTGCGCAAAAAAACGCTAATGTGAAACTAGCCTTAGATAGCCCTGTAACCACACCCATAGGTGAGGTATGGATCACATGAGCTGGTCACATGGTTAGGACTTCACCACAGGTCCTGAACATACACATATCTTCAGGCAAAACGGAGTACAGTCCGCACCCAGTGCCCTAAATGACATCTTTAGTGCTCATGTACACTATAGGCAAAATACTCCGGGTTGCATCGCAGGGAGCATCCCTCCATGTGACATATCTCCCATTAACCACGCGATCACATGTCACACCACAATACATGCATACATACATACTACATATACACTACATTCATACAACATACATACATACATACATACTACATACTACATATATACTACATTCATATAACATACATACTACATATATACTACATTCATACAACATACATACATACTACATATATACTACATACATACATACTACATTCATACAACATACATACATACATACTACATATATACTACATTCATACAACATACATACATAAATACTACATATATACTACATACATACTACATACATACTACATTCATACAACATACATACTACATATATACTATATTCATACAACATACATACATACATTCTACATACATACTACATACAATACAATCATACATTCATACAATACATACATACATACAGTGGGGAAAAAAAGTATTTAGTCAGTCAGCAATAGTGCAAGTTCCACCACTTAAAAAGATGAGAGGCGTCTGTAATTTACATCATAGGTAGACCTCAACTATGGGAGACAAACTGAGAAAAAAAAATCCAGAAAATCACATTGTCTGTTTTTTTTTCATTTTATTTGCATATTATGGTGGAAAATAAGTATTTGGTCAGAAACAAGCAATCAAGATTTCTGGCTCTCACAGACCTGTAACTTCTTCTTTAAGAGTCTCCTCTTTCCTCCACTCATTACCTGTAGTAATGGCACCTGTTTAAACTTGTTATCAGTATAAAAAGACACCTGTGCACACCCTCAAACAGTCTGACTCCAAACTCCACTAGGGTGAAGACCAAAGAGCTGTCAAAGGACACCAGAAACAAAATTGTAGCCCTGCACCAGGCTGGGAAGACTGAATCTGCAATAGCCAACCAGCTTGGAGTGAAGAAATCAACTGTGGGAGCAATAATTAGAAAATGGAAGACATACAAGACCACTGATAATCTCCCTCGATCTGGTGCTCCACGCAAAATCCCACCCCGTGGGGTCAGAATGATCACAAGAACGGTGAGCAAAAATCCCAGAACCACGCGGGGGGACCTAGTGAATGAACTGCAGAGAGCTGGGACCAATGTAACAAGGCCTACCATAAGTAACACACTACGCCACCATGGACTCAGATCCTGCAGTGCCAGACGTGTCCCACTGCTTAAGCCTGTACATGTCCGGGCCCGTCTGAAGTTTGCTAGAGAGCATTTGGATGATCCAGAGGAGTTTTGGGAGAATGTCCTATGGTCTGATGAAACCAAACTGGAACTGTTTGGTAGAAACACAACTTGTCGTGTTTGGAGGAAAAAGAATACTGAGTTGCATCCATCAAACACCATACCTACTGTAAAGCATGGTGGTGGAAACATCATGCTTTGGGGCTGTTTCTCTGCAAAGGGGCCAGGACGACTGATCCGGGTACATGAAAGAATGAATGGGGCCATGTATCGTGAGATTTTGAGTGCAAACCTCCTTCCATCAGCAAGGGCATTGAAGATGAAACGTGGCTGGGTCTTTCAACATGACAATGATCCAAAGAACACCGCCAGGGCAACGAAGGAGTGGCTTCGTAAGAAGCATTTCAAGGTCCTGGAGTGGCCTAGCCAGTCTCCAGATCTCAACCCTATAGAAAACCTTTGGAGGGAGTTGAAAGTCCGTGTTGCTAAGCGAAAAGCCAAAAACATCACTGCTCTAGAGGAGATCTGCATGGAGGAATGGGCCAACATACCAACAACAGTGTGTGGCAACCTTGTGAAGACTTACAGAAAACGTTTGACCTCTGTCATTGCCAACAAAGGATATATCGCAAAGTATTGAGATGAAATTTTGTTTCTGACCAAATACTTATTTTCCACCATAATATGCAAATAAAATGAAAAAAAAACAGACAATATGATTTTCTGGATTTTTTTTTCTCAGTTTGTCTCCCATAGTTGAGGTCTACCTATGATGTAAATTACAGACGCCTCTCATCTTTTTAAGTGGTGGAACTTGCACTATTGCTGACTGACTAAATACTTTTTTTCCCCACTGTATGTATGTTGTATGAATGTAGTATATATGAAGTATGTATGTAGTATGTATGTATGTTGTATGAATGTAGTATATATGAAGTATGTATGTAGTATGTATATATGTTGTGTGAATGTAGCATATATGTAGTATTTATGTAGTATGTTGGGTTTTTTTTTGGTTTTTTTTTACATTTAACACATTAGCTGGATGATGGGACTACTACTGTCCCATCATTGGCTAATGTGTCAATCACTGTCATTGTAGCAGGCATAGCCCGATGGGACTTGTAGTCCCATCGGACGATGCCTGCACACACAACCCCCGGCAGGCCCGCACAGACCCCCGGCAGGCCCGCACAGACCCCCAGCAGGCCCGCACAGACCCCCAGCAGGCCCACACAGACCCCCGGCAGGCCCGTACAGACACCCGGCAGCCAATACAGACCCCCAGCAGGCCCGCACAGACCCCCGGCAGGCCCGCACAGACCCCCGGCAGGCCCGCACAGAGCCCCGGCAGTCCCGCACAGACCCCCGGCAGTCCCGCACAGACCCCCGAGAGGCCCGCACAGACCCCCGAGAGGCCCGCACAGACCCCGCATGCACGCACAGTGTCCGCCCACACTCTTCCCCCCTCCCGAACTGGATGTACAAGTAAAGAAAGGGGTTTTTTTAATTCCGATATTTCTGTCCCATTGACTTGAATGGGGTTTCCGGTATCGGAATCGGCGATACCCGATACTTTTTGGGTATCGGTCCGATCCAATCCGATCCGATACTTCACGGTATCGGATGGTATCGCTCAACACTAGTCACCAGTGTTCGGTCCGTGTGTCTTTTTTTACCATCAGTCATCAGTGTTTTTCATGGATGGATAAATAAAAAAATAAATTAAAAAGCTTTGCCTATACTTTGCATTGTCAAATATAGACAGGACACGTGAGCTGTCCATGTTTTTCATAAATCCATAGACTTAGTGTGAAGTATCCACAATCAATGATGGTTTCGGGAGCCATGTCATTTTTTTTTACTGAGATGGAGATATATATCTCCTTTAGGATTCGGTTCTGCTGAGCTCAACCATGTATATATTATATTAAATTATATGTCTGGTATCTATACCATCTGGAATCTGATAAAGGGTTATTCCCCAAATAAATCAAGTTATCCCCAATCCCGATGGTAAAAACAGGACTCTGTAGCTCAGCCATGAATGGATTGGAGGGGTGCATGCTTGACTTCTGCTCTATTCATTGTCTATAAAACTGACGGAAAAATATTCAGGATTGAGAGTTCTCAGTGGTTGATACCTTTTAATGGCTAACTGAAAAGATGGTAACACATTGCAAGCTTTCAAGACTACTCAGGTCTCTTCATCAGGCTAGACTAATACAAAATCTGAAGTCACATATTTATGCACAATACAGCCTAGAAAAAATGCAATAGATAAGACAAGTGACGTGAAGCAGAACTATCAATATGGGAGAGGGAGAAACATAAATATAAACATTGGACCAGTTCATAGATAAGGAGTCCGGATGTTTTATGGTCCTCTGATTGGGGTCTAGTTCTGTGTTGTGATGCCCCCACAAGGTTTTAAAAGGAAATTCCATAATTGATGTAAAAAGACATAAATCCATGCGACACATTCATTCCAGCACTGAGAGTGTCAAAGGTCATCATAAATTTGTACTCCCAAACTCGTCTCTCTCTCTGAGAATTGAAGTTACCTTTCAATACCAAAAATATTCAGGATTGAGAGTCCTCAGTAGTTGATACCTTTTAATGGCTAACTGAAAAGATGGTAATACATTGCAAGCTTTCGAGACTACTCAGGTCTCTTCATCAGGCTAGACTAATACAAAATCTGAAGTCACATATTTATGCACAATACAGCCTAGAAAAAATGCAATAGATAAGACAAGTGACGTGAAGCAGAACTATCAATATGGGAGAGGGAGAAACATAAATATAAACATTGGACCAGTTCATAGATAAGGAGTCTGGATGTTTTATGGTCCTCTGATTGGGGTCTAGTTCTGTGTTGCCCTGCAAGGTTTTAAAAGGAAATTCCTTAATTGATGTAAAAAGACATAAATCCATGCGACACATTCATTCCAGCACTGAGAGTGTCAAAGTTCGTCATAAATTTGTACTCCCAAACTCGTCTCTCTATCTGAGATGTGAAGTTACCTTTCAATACCAGTAATTTCATATCCATGCTGCTGTGATCAGGGATACAGAAATGTTTTGCCACAGGTAGATCCATTCTTTTTTCTCTTATTGTGTGACGATGAGCATTCATCCTTGTTCTAAGCTTTTGCCCTGTCTCCCCCACATACAGACCCCCAGTTGGACATTTAGTACAAATAATTAAGTACACCACATTAGATGTAATGCAGGTGAAAGTACCTGGGATCTTGTAGTCCTGATGTGAGTTGGGGATCTTTATCTTGTCCGTGGTCATTATAAATGGACAGGTTTTACATTTTTTCTGGTTGCAAGGAAAGGTTCCTGCAGCTGTTGGAGAGGACAGGGAGCTTCTGACAATGATGCTTCTTAAATTTGGGGGCTGCCTAAAACACAGCAGTGGGGGGTCAGGAAAAATTGATTTTAATCGGGCATCTTTTTGTAGTAAAGGTTGTAATTTCCGTGCAGCTCCCCTTAGCACCTCCAGATTTGGGTTGTAGGTGACTACTAGAGGCACTCGGTTATTTTCTTCTTTAGCTTTGTAATGTAGCAGGTGATTCCTTGACAATCTGGTGGCTCTTGTAATTTGGTTTTCAATTGTTCTTGGATGGTAACCCTGATTCAAAAAGGTTTTTTTGAGGCGACCAAGGTGTTTGTCTCTATCCATGGGGTTGGAACATATACGATTGTATCTGATGGCTTGGCTATAGATAATAGAGTTCTTTATGTGTTTTGGATGGAAACTGTCCCATTTAAGGTATGTTGGACGGTCGATTGGCTTCTGATACAGGGATGTCTCTATTTCATTGTTTTTTAGCTTAATGATGGTGTCCAAAAAATTAATCTCGGTACTGGAGTAGTTGAGTGTTAAATTGATGGTGGGATGAAATTGATTAAACTGTTCGTGGAACGTCTTTAGCTGTTGCTCAGACTCCGTCCAGATGATTAAAATATCATCAATGAAGCGGTAGTAGGCCAGGGGCCTGATGGGGCATGAGGACAAAAAATCGCTTTCAAGCTTGGCCATGAAAAGATTTGCATACTGTGGAGCCATTTTACTTCCCATAGCTGTGCCAGTCTCCTGTAGATAGATCCTGTTGTCAAATTCAAAGTAATTGTGGGTGAGGATGAATTTTATAAGTTTCACCACGGCATCAGCATCAGTCACAGTATGCAAATCTTTTCATGGCCAAGCTTGAAAGCGATTTTTTGTCCTCATGCCCCATCAGGCCCCTGGCCTACTACCGCTTCATTGATGATATTTTAATCATCTGGACGGAGTCTGAGCAACAGCTAAAGACGTTCCACGAACAGTTTAATCAATTTCATCCCACCATCAATTTAACACTCAACTACTCCAGTACCAAGATTAATTTTTTGGACACCATCATTAAGCTAAAAAACAATGAAATAGAGACATCCCTGTATCAGAAGCCAATCGACCGTCCAACATACCTTAAATGGGACAGTTTCCATCCAAAACACATAAAGAACTCTATTATCTATAGCCAAGCCATCAGATACAATCGTATATGTTCCAACCCCATGGATAGAGACAAACACCTTGGTCGCCTCAAAAAAACCTTTTTGAATCAGGGTTACCATCCAAGAACAATTGAAAACCAAATTACAAGAGCCACCAGATTGTCAAGGAATCACCTGCTACATTACAAAGCTAAAGAAGAAAATAACCGAGTGCCTCTAGTAGTCACCTACAACCCAAATCTGGAGGTGCTAAGGGGAGCTGCACGGAAATTACAACCTTTACTACAAAAAGATGCCCGATTAAAATCAATTTTTCCTGACCCCCCACTGCTGTGTTTTAGGCAGCCCCCAAATTTAAGAAGCATCATTGTCAGAAGCTCCCTGTCCTCTCCAACAGCTGCAGGAACCTTTCCTTGCAACCAGAAAAAATGTAAAACCTGTCCATTTATAATGACCACGGACAAGATAAAGATCCCCAACTCACATCAGGACTACAAGATCCCAGGTACTTTCACCTGCATTACATCTAATGTGGTGTACTTAATTATTTGTACTAAATGTCCAACTGGGGGTCTGTATGTGGGGGAGACAGGGCAAAAGCTTAGAACAAGGATGAATGCTCATCGTCACACAATAAGAGAAAAAAGAATGGATCTACCTGTGGCAAAACATTTCTGTATCCCTGATCACAGCAGCATGGATATGAAATTACTGGTATTGAAAGGTAACTTCACATCTCAGATAGAGAGACGAGTTTGGGAGTACAAATTTATGACGAACTTTGACACTCTCAGTGCTGGAATGAATGTGTCGCATGGATTTATGTCTTTTTACATC
Organism: Dendrobates tinctorius; assembly: GCF_039654945.1. Lineage (NCBI taxonomy): Eukaryota > Metazoa > Chordata > Amphibia > Anura > Dendrobatidae > Dendrobates > Dendrobates tinctorius. The sequence goes on from NW_027361707.1 coordinate 53,627,282, forward strand.
AATTAAGGAATTTCCTTTTAAAACCTTGCAGGGCAACACAGAACTAGACCCCAATCAGAGGACCATAAAACATCCAGACTCCTTATCTATGAACTGGTCCAATGTTTATATTTATGTTTCTCCCTCTCCCATATTGATAGTTCTGCTTCACGTCACTTGTCTTATCTATTGCATTTTTTCTAGGCTGTATTGTGCATAAATATGTGACTTCAGATTTTGTATTAGTCTAGCCTGATGAAGAGACCTGAGTAGTCTCGAAAGCTTGCAATGTATTACCATCTTTTCAGTTAGCCATTAAAAGGTATCAACTACTGAGGACTCTCAATCCTGAATATTTTTCTATCTACTGGCTAACACGGTACAAAGATATACATCTTTCCTGTATCTTTCAATACCAGTAATTTCATATCCACGTTGCTGTGATCAGGGATACAGAAATGTTTTGCCACAGGTAGATCCATTCTTTTTTCTCTTAATGTGTGACGATGAGCATTCATCCTTGTTCTAAGTTTTTGCCCTGTCTCCCCCACATACAGACCCCCAGTTGGACATTTAGTACAAATAATTAAGTACACCACATTAGATGTAATGCAGGTGAAAGTACCTGGGATCTTATAGTCCTGATGTGAGTTGGGGATCTTTATCTTGTCCGTGGTCATTATAAATGGACAGGTTTTACATTTTTTCTGGTTGCAAGGAAAGGTTCCTGTAGCTGTTGGAAAGGATAGGGAGCTTCTGACAATGATGCTTCTTAAATTTGGGGGCTGCCTAAAACACAGCAGTGGGGGGTCTGTAAAAATGGATTTTAATCGGGCATCTTTTTGTAGTAAAGGTTGTAATTTCCGTGCAGCTCCCCTTAGCACCTCCAGATTTGGGTTGTAGGTGACTACTAGAGGCACTCGGTTATTTTCTTCTTTAGCTTTGTAATGTAGCAGGTGATTACTTGACAATCTGGTGGCTCTTGTAATTTGGTTTTCAATTGTTCTTGGATGGTAACCCTGATTCAAAAAGGTCTTTTTGAGGCGACCAAGGTGTTTGTCTCTATCCATGGGGTTGGAACATATACGATTGTATCTGATGGCTTGGCTATAGATACTAGAGTTCTTTATGTGTTTTGGTTGGAAACTGTCCCATTTAAGGTATGTTGGACGGTCGATTGGCTTCTGATACAGGGATGTCTCTATTTCATTGTTTTTTAGCTTAATGATGGTGTCCAAAAAATTAATCTTAGTACTGGAGTAGTTGAGTGTTAAATTGATGGTGGGATGAAATTGATTAAACTGTTCGTGGAACGTCTTTAGCTGTTGCTCAGACTCCGTCCAGATGATTAAAATATCATCAATGAAGCGGTAGTAGGCCAGGGGCCTGATGGGGCATGAGGACAAAAAGTCGCTTTCAAGCTTGGCCATGAAAAGATTTGCATACTGTGGAGCCATTTTACTTCCCATAGCTGTGCCAGTCTCAATCCTCAATCTCAATCCTGAATATTTTTCTATCTACTGGCTAACACGGTACAAAGATATACATCTTTCCTGTGTAAAACTGATGGTAATAGCCGAGTGCAATGCTCAGCAGCTCTATAGGTAATGACTAGAGCAGAGGCCGAGCATGCACAACTCTGCTCCCTCCAGGACGAGACTGCAGACCCCTGTTCTCAGAATCTCGGAGGGGTGGCAGTGGTTGGATCCTATGGATCAGAGATAACTTGATTATTTGGTGAATAACCCTTTAAATAGCCAGGTTGACTTTGCTATTCTTTACAATTACAATATCATAAATGAAACAAATATGTTCACACATACATACACACATGCATACATACACACAAACACATACATACACACACATAAACATATACACACATGCACAGACAGACTTTAACACATACCATGATTCATGATGCACAGATAGCAGATGGCACAGAAATATAGGTAAAATACAATGCCAAAAATGTAACTTACTTCTTACATTACATGAGTGATATCTACTGTAAATTCTACAATACCATACAGCAGAGAGGATTCAGGGGATCAACAGTCAACAGGTTTCAGGGTTTCAGTACCTGTACTATTAAAAGTAAATGGGATATTGATAAATGTACCCCACCAGTATAAACTGTCCTCAGCAGTGTACTCTTTACAAAAGTCAATTTACTCCTATATAGTCCTCCATACAGTATAATGAGCACCATATAGTGCTTCATACAGTATACTGAGCCCCATATATTATTCCTTACAGTATAATGAGCTTCTTACATTGGGCCATACAGTATAATGAGCCCATATAATACTCCATACAGTATAATGAGCCCCATATAGTTCTCCATACAGTATAATGGGGCCCATATATTACTCCATATAGAATAATGAGCTCCATGTATTACTCCATACAGTATAACGAGCCCCTTATACTGCTCCATACAGTATAATACGCTCCATACATTGTTCCATACAGTATAATGAGCCCCATATAATGATCCATACAAAATGGGCCCCATATTGTGCTCCATACTGAATGAGCCTCATATATACTCCATACAGAATGAGCCCCATATAATGCTCCATACAAAATGGGCTCCATATAATGCTCCATACAGAATGTGCCCCATATTGTGCTCCATACAGAATGGGTCCAATATTGTACTCCATACAGAATGGGCCCCATATAATGCTACATACAGAATGGGCCCCATATAATGCTCTATACAGAATATGCCCCATCTTGTGCTCCAAACCGAATGGGCCCATATAGTGCTCCATGCAGAATATGCCCCATATTGTGCTAACCTCTTCCTCTTCCCACTGCAGGGCCGGACTCCTTAGCATCTTCTGACTCCCTGAACTTTTCAGGGCAGAGGGCACAATGTAGTGACGTCATCGTGCCCTCTGCTCTGAGACATCAGAGAGTCGTAAGATGTGGAAGATATCAGACATGCAGGAGGGAGAGGTAAGTATAAGTGCCGGATTATGGACACGGCAGCAATGCATTTCAATGGTACCGCAAAAACAACGGTAGCTTGGCCAAACTTGGAGCACGTAGATATATGAGTTGGCACGGAGATGCCACACTGACAAATATGTGGCCTGTATTTTTTTCTTTTTCATGCTAAATAGTGCTGTATATAATGAGAGTGACAGAGGAAAACACTGGAATACCGGCCTATAATGGCCAAACTTGGACCACAAAGATATATGAGACCTGGCACGGAGATACCACACCGCCACATATGTGACCTGTTTTTTTTTAAAAAAAAGGCATAAATAGTGCTGTATATAACTAAAGTGACAGCAGACAACAAAAAAAATGGAATTTAGGCCTAAAATGCCCAATATTTTAGCAGACGGATGGATGAGGCGTGTCAGAGATATATCACACTGTAAAATATGTGTTTTTCGAAAAACTGACCGTCACATCCAAGTATAAACTAAATGTGAACAGGTGTTTAACCTAGAGTCACCAACTCATATATGCTCAAAAAAAAAGGAAGCACTCAGTAGCGCCATACCATGCACACATGAAATATGAAAAATGAACTGCATTACTGCATTAGAAATATGAAAAATTGAGAAAGCTTAACGCATAAAATGGCCAATTAATGTGTACCTGGAAGCCACGTTAAGGCGTTTCTCAGTTTCCAGGACCCTAACCTAATTCCAATCCTCACTTAGACCAAAGTCTTCATCTGTATGGGAACCTATGTAAATCCTCTCCTTAGACTGAAATCTATATTTCTGTGGAGGGGTGGTGGCCCTGCTGTGATTAAAAACGCCTGCAGGTAAGAGGTGGAGTGCTCAGTCAGAAGGTTAATGAATGCAAACTTCAAAAAACTGACAAATTTCAAAAAATTGAGAAAGCATAGCGCAGAAAATGGCCAATTTATGTGTACCTGGTAACCATGTTAAGGCATTTCTCATTTTCCAGGACCCTAACCTAACGCCAATCCTCACTTAGACAAAGTCTTCATGTGTATGGGAACCTATGAAAGTCCTCTCCTTAGACTGAAATCTATATCTCTGTGGAGGGGTGGTGGCCCTGCTGTGATTAAAAATTAATGAATACAAATTTAAAAAAACTGACCGTCACATCCAAGCATTAACTAAATGCGAACAGGTGCTTAACCTAGAGTTACGAACTCATATACACTCAAGCAAAAAAGGAACCACTCTGTAGCGCCATAGCATGCAAACATGAAAAATGAAATGCTTTACTGCATTAGAAATACAAAAAATTGAGAAAATTAACGCATAAAATGGCCAATTTATGTGTACCTGGAAGTCACGTTAAGGCATTTCTCTTTTTCCAAGACTATAACCTAAGATATATGAGCTGACACGGAGATACCACACTGACAAATAGGTGGCCTGTAGCTTTTTATTTTTTATGCTAAATAGTGCTGTATATAACTATATCTCAGGTGCCAGGGCCCTGAGCCAGTGGTGACACCGGCACCTGTCCTCCATAGTGCGCCGGTGTCCCGCCTGCTCACGACACCGGCACCTGGCCCCCAGCGACGAGAGGTGAGTATGTCGTTTTTTTTATTTGCAGCAGTATGTGGGGACTATTCTATGGAGCATCTTATGGGGCAGCATATGGGACCTATTCTATGGAGCATCTTATGGGGCATAATCTATGGAGCATCTTATGAGGGCATAATCTATGAAGCATCTTATGGGGGCATAATCTATGGAGCATCTTATGGGGCATAATCTATGGAGCATTTTATGGGGGCATAATCTATGGAGCATCATATGGAGCATAATCTATGGAGCATCTTATGGGGCATAATCTATGGAGCATCTTATGGGGCAGCATATGGGGCATAATCTATGGAGCATCATATGGGGCATAATCTATGGAGCATTTTATGGAGCATAATCTATGGAGCATCTTATGGGGCATATTCTATGGAACATCTTATGGGGCCATAACCTTTATGGAGCAGCATATGGGGCATATTATTCTATGGAGCTTCTTATTGGGCTATTATTAACGTTTGTGCAGCATTACATGGGGTGTATTTTGTATGGAGCATCTTATGGGGCCATCATGAACTTTATGAAGCATTATGTGGGGCTCCTGATTCAATATGGATATTCAAAAACATTTAACATACTGATGTCTCAATTAATTTTACTTTTATTGGTATCTATTTTTGAAATTAACCAGTAGCTGCTGCATTGCACACCCTCGGCTTAAACTCGAGTCAATAAGTTTTCCCAGTTTTTTTGTGGCAAAATTAGGGGGGTCGGCTTATACTCGGGTCGACTTATACACGAGTATATACTGTATGGTAGACCTGGGGCTAGGTATATATACGGTCAATATATTCTATAGGTAGCAGCAGCAACAGCAGTAGACAGTAAGGAAATGGACCCTCTTGATGTATGCAATGATATCTATATACAAACATACAGTGCCTGCAGGCCTTGCACTGATATGTAAACAGTGACGTACAATCCCCTTCCTACCTAACAGTGCAACCTATATACTCTGGAATTAGTCCTTAGAAGGACAGTTGGTTTAGCTGGATTTGAGTAGTTTATGATGGTAGACCCCACACTGACTAATAAATCCCCAATTTTGACCTTATCTCGGCAGCAGCTCTACCTACACTATGTCAATCCGGAGCTGAATGCGGCGAGCAGGGCAGCGTCCTGTCTCTTATACCCCTGATGATGCTGTGCGGCCAGCCAATCACTGCACGACCACAACAAAGATGGCTGCGGCGTTTCATTGCCTGGCAGACAATCTCTGCATCGTGATTGGATCTCTAAAGACCGCCAAAAGAGCTGGGTGGAAACCCGAGTTCTCGCCGAGTAATCCTGGAAATGCTCGGTGCTCTCTGAGTACACCGAGTACGGAGATACTCGGGTGAGTAACGAGTAGTGGTGAGCACAGCTTAAACAGGTAATGTCATTCATACGGGAAGCGTCTATGGAAATTATCTGATTCAATTACACTAATCCTCCTTACCTACTGGGGTTACTCAAGGAAAAGAACTTAGAAGCATTGCTTTATAGCATTATGTAATGTATAACTATATTTCTATTCATGTATTGCTCATACAGAGGGCATCAGCCGCCCCTGCTGAAGAGTATGACCACCACCCAAAGTTGGTGACTGCCATTATTCTGTACAGCAGTTTTATGTTCACAATTTAAAGGACTGCAAATATACTACAGTATATTTATAGCACTTTGGTTACTATATTTGTGCAGTGCATGATTCAGGGGCGGACATTGACAGCTTGGGGCGCCTGTGCAACAAATGTATCTGCCCCCCCTCATTTTATGGTGACAAAGATAGATAGATATATACTAGATGGAGGCTCGATGCTATCGCATCGGAAGGACGGTAGACCGGGGGGTTGCTGCACCCTCCTTTGACCTTGTTTTCCCTAGGCTATGCATGGTCCCCCTCACCCCCCTTCCAAAGAATTTGTGTTTGCAATCATTTTCAGGAAGAAACTGAGTATTATCTGACAGAATTGCAGGGGTGTCAATACTTTTGGCCACAACTGTACATAGTCTCCATTATTATGTAAATTTCCATCTCTCATACAGTGCCCTCTCTTGCTATGTACAGACCGTCCCTTACATATTGGATTATATAGAATGCAAACATATATTCCCAATAAAATAAAAATTTTTTATAAATATTAAAATTCACCAACCCAGTGTATACCAATAACACAAGCCAGCTTAGATATAACCTGTCCCATTACCTACAATAGTCGACTATCCCTTCCTGACAGTGGAGGTTCGCACCCTAAAAGATACGGTTATTTGGCACCCCCACTCCGCGACGGCTGTCCCCGACTAGCCCTAATAACCCCTAATGATCTACAGGTGGGAAAACAATAAACAATAGTATAGGAATGAATGGATAGAGCTTAATTAACAAGAATAAAATGCTGACAGGTTATAACATCAATAACTCTATTGTCTGTAGATACAAGTCAAAAAAATCCCCAGCCTAAGGGTATAATATCCAAATGAAAAAAAGCTGTATATCAGCACAAGCAAAGATATGCCCAATATATATACCACACATGAAATGGTAGTTACAAAGACAATCAATTAATGTAATAATAGTCCCCCCACTACACAAAGATCAATATGACCATGTGACAAGAGATAAGTAAACTTCAATGCAAGATTCACATAACGAATTGGTCAAAAAAGAAGATTAATTCATACTATTTCCCAATCCGGCATAAACAAAGAAAACATAGTGGGGATTTTAACCCCTACTTAGCTCCAGCCTCGACGCGTTTCCACATCTTAGCGGTTTATCTGGAAGCCCGATTAAGAACCTAGCAGTGCCACAGATATAAGGTGTCCAGATGAAGAGGCATAACTGACTAAAATTGTGTATGGCGAGATTTAAATATCCCACAAGAGAGTCCCCCAAAAACCAGTGAAGTGGGTGGAAAAAAGAAGGAATAGCTGTCCTAAATGAAACAAGCATATGTTATGGATTTGTTTAAACCCCATGGGGACAGTGATTGCATCCTAAAGATCCACTCAGCCTCCCGCTTTAAAATAGCCTTATCCAGATCACCCCCCCTGGGCTTTGGCTTAAATAGTTCAATTATAGAGAAGGAGATTTGATCTAGCTGGCCCCCATGCTGCTCATTCATGTAGCGGGCGATAGGGGTATCCCTTTTATGTCTGATATCCCCAAGATGATCCCCAACCATGACTCTCATTTCCCTCTTTGTTTTCCCAATATAGTCAAGAGGGCACGTACAGGTGGCCTTATATACCACTCCAAAGACCTATAATTACTAAAGTCCCGAATATAGAACTCTTTTCCGCTTGATGCAATGGAAAAACATTTGCATTGTGACATATACCGACATTTCGAACAATTTCCAAACTTTTAAAACCCTATTGGCTTTCTATCCAGCCATGTCCTTGCTTTTTGGGGCTTCTGTGCACCAGCCTATCCCCAATCAACCTGCCCCTCCTATAAGTGATGTTTGGTTTTGATGACACAAAATTCTTTAGGTTTGGATCTGCCAGTAAGATGTTCTAATGTTTTTCCATTGTCCAATAGACACTTTAAGCCTGATTGTCATAAGTGCCGATTAGTCTCACAGTATTTGAAACATCTTTCTGTGTATCTTTCTGCCTAAGGAGTGCAGATCTGTTTTTCTCACGGGCATTATTATATAATTTCACCAAAAAGTCGGTCGGGTATCCCCGCTCTCTGAATCTGTAGTGCAGATCCTTCGCTTGCTTTTTAAACATCTCATTATCCAAGCAGTTTCTCCTGATACGGAGAAATTGCCCCTTTAGTATCCTGTTATGAATGAGTCACCGAGGAGGAAAAAGCAAAAAGCAAGCTAAGCCCAGAAAACCGGAGAGGTTGGTAACTAGCGGATTGCAGACCCCTGATCCTATCCACAACAACTAGCAGTAGCCGTGGAGCGTGCCTACGGTGGTCCTAGATGCCTCGTCACGGCCGGAGAACTAAATAAGCCTAAAGAAAGAAAGGGAAAATCTAAACTGCCCCAGAGCAGACCCCAAAGCAATAGACAGCCCCCAACATGTATTGTCGGTGAAACAAGATGAAAACAGAGACACAGGTAGAAAGATAGGCTGAGCAAACGATGGGGCCCTCACTAACTAGAAAGGACAGGAAAGAAAAGCTGCTGTCTGCAATCACGCAAAAAACCCTGCCAAAAAGAATGTCCAACACATCTGATAGAAAAAATCACTATATCAGCACTCAGGTATATTCTGAAGACAGAGCAAAAGAGATCAACTGATCAGAGACAAAATGGGGATTCAGCCCAGTCCCAGCCAGGGCTGGCTGAACACAAAAACTAAGTAAACCAGGCAAAAACTCATATGAACAATAGCAGAGAAAACTTAGCTTTAGGAAGGCAGGAACCAAACTGGAAACCAGGAGCCACAGTCAGGAAAAATCACCAGCAAGAAACTAGGGAGTCGACTGCCTTAAATCCAATCAGAAACTCCTGATGTCCAATCGCAGTCCTCTTCCTCAGGTGGCCGATCTCTGCCATTTAGATCAGCTTCATTACCTCCCTTCTCCAACAGAGGGAGGCCAGATAGAGAACTCACTACTCCTCTGTCAGCACAGCCAGCTCCATAACCCTCACCAGAAGCCAGAGGCAAACCCGAAAATGAGCTCACAACAGTATTCCCCGTTTTAGGCTAGTTTCACACTTGCTTTTTTTTGCAGCGCGTTTTTCCCGCAAAAAAACGCATTAAAAAAACGCATACAAATGCATACAAACGCTGCGTTTTTTTCCAGCATTTTAATGCGCATGCAGGAAAAAAACGCAGCGTTTTTGCGCGTTTGTATGCGTTTTTTGTGCGTTTGCGTTTTTTTACAGATTTTGGAAAAACCCCACAAAAAAGAAAATACAACCATTCAACAACACACAAGACCAATGGGACTTCATTGTGGGTGTGGTATGTTAATATATATAGACCTTGTCTACAGTATTCTTCACATTTGCTTGATTCTTCTCGTGACCATGGATCTGCGCTGGAAGAGTTTTCACTTCAACTTGGATTTGGACATCGCGATGGCTCAGGCGTATGCAGTTGCTTGCCATGAACAAAGGAAGAGAGAGAGGCAGCGAAGACGGCGGCGTATGTGGATACATCCGATTGTTGAACTCCGGGAGAGCCGTGGGGCATACCACACCCTCTACAGCGAGCTACGTGCAAACCCGGAGAAATTTAATGATTATATCCGGATGTCCCACGAAAGTTTCATGGATTTGCTTGCTCGTGTCCAACAATCCATCCGGAGACAGGACACACAGCTCCGTCGTGCGATTCCTCCTGAGGAACGGCTACTGGTGACATTACGGTATGTTTTAAAAACAAAGGGGTGTGGTCTGATGTTTTTTTATGGAAATTTAGTATTCAAAACCTTGGGTAATTAGTTTTCGTGAATGTACTAATATCTTATTTTATAGTTTTTAAAAATAATATACATAAATATTAATTTAACTTCTTTGTCTGTTCACAGATTCCTGGCGACTGGAGAAACCCTATCCTCACTACACTTCCAGTACCGTATTGGAATCTCTACCTTGTCTGGAATTGTTGCTGACACCTGCCGGGCTCTCTGGAATGTTCTTTGCCCAGAATTTATGCCCCTGCCCACCGCTGAAAAGTGGATGGAAATTGCTGACAAATTCTGGACAGTATGCAATTTTCCCAACTGTTTGGGAGCTGTTGATGGGAAACACATACGGATCATCAAACCCCAAAGAACGGGATCTGAGTACTATAATTACAAAAAGTACTTTTCAATAGTACTCATTGCAATTGCGGATGCCGGATGTATGTTTGTAGCAGTGGACATTGGAGCATTTGGCCGTGGTAATGACTCGCAGGCTTTTAAAAACTCAGACATGGGCCGGAGGTTGTATGGCAACCAATTTAATTTCCCTATGCCACGGCCTCTTCCTCACACCGAAGCTCCGCCACTGCCCTTTGTAATGGTTGGCGATGAGGCTTTTCAAATGTGCGGAAACTTACTGAAACCCTACTCCAGCCGGGACTTGGACCACACCAAAAAAATATTTAATTACAGGCTGACCAGGGCCAGAAGAACTGTCGAGTGTGCTTTTGGGATTCTTGTTTCCAGATGGCGAATTCTGGGCACGGCCATTAATCTTAAACTTGAAACAGTCGATGAGGTGGTGAAGGCCTGTGTGGTTCTACATAACTTTGTGATGGCTAAAGAGCACCCGACCTTTGAACTGGACGATGATGCTCCTAACCCATTGCCTGAATTCACTCAGCACACTCTCAGGTCATCCGTTGAAGTTGGCCAAATGAGGGACAAATTTGCGGCCTACTTTATTTCTGATGTAGGACGGGTGCACTGGCAAGATGAAATGGTGTAATGTTGTTGTTTATGGTAATAAAAATCCTTATTTGATACCATTACTGAGTGCACTATATTTTTTAAACTCCAATTAATTAAAAAACTTCCCATGTATAACTGAATTTTTTTATGTTCACACACCTGGGCAGGTAAATACACATATGAGTTAAAATTCAGCATTGCTAGTCTGCGTGAAATATATTGGAATGAGCAAAGCTGCAGGCCATGAATCATGAAACAATTTTTTTTTCAATCGAAAATTGTGCAACTAGTTTAAAACAAAGTATGTGATTTTCTCAAAACACAACCCTCAAAACCCAACCCCAATGAAAGTCCATGGGGAATGCAAGTAAGTTACACTAGGCCTTGGAATGACTATACTAGGCCGTGGTATTTCAAATATGAGTATATTAGGCCTTGTGCCTACTAGTATATTCATATGTGAAATACCACGGCCTAGTATAGTCATAACAAGGCCACAAGGCCTACTCGATTTTGGCAAACTAGTATCTTGTTTCACAAAACTTGACAAGTTTCAACAGTTTGGTAAAACTAGAGTTATTACACTAGGCCTTGTAATGACTATACTAGGCCGTGGTATTTCAAATATGAGTATAGTAGGCCTTGGGGCTAGTAGTATAGTAATATGTGAAATACCACGGCCTAGTATAGTCATACCAAGGCCTACTGTAATAACTCGATTTTTAACAACTAGCATCTTGTTTCACAAAAAACAAACTGGTGAAACTAGAAAGAAACTTATTTTTTAGACAAGTTTCAACAGTTTGTTTTTCATGAAACCAGATTCTATTTGGTAAAAATAGAGTTATTACACTAGGCCTTGGAATGACTATACTAGGCCGTGGTATTTCAAATATGAGTATAGTAGGCCTTGGTGCTAGTAGTATAGTAATATGTGAAATACCACGGCCTAGTATAGTCATACCAAGGCCTACTGTAATAACTCGATTTTAAACAACTAGCATCTTTTTTCACAAAAAACAAACTGGTGAAACTAGAAATAAACTTATTTTTTAGACAAGTTTCAACAGTTTGTTTTTCATGAAACCAGATTATATTTGGTAAAACTAGAGTTATTACACTAGGCCTTGTAATGACTATACTAGGCCGTGGTATTTCAAATATGAGTATAGTAGGCCTTGGGGCTAGTAGTATAGTAATATGTGAAATACCACGGCCTAGTATAGTCATACCAAGGCCTACTGTAATAACTCGATTTTTAACAACTAGCATCTTGTTTCACAAAAAACAAACTGGTGAAACTAGAAAGAAACTTATTTTTTAGACAAGTTTCAACAGTTTGTTTTTCATGAAACCAGATTCTATTTGGTAAAAATAGAGTTATTACACTAGGCCTTGGAATGACTATACTAGGCCGTGGTATTTCACATATGACTATACTAGCCCTTGGGTTTGTTTTTAACATGTATTTACCCATCAGTGTGTGTGAGCGGCGCAAACAACATTAATGAAACTTATTAATGGTGAACCACAAATGTAAATTTATTTTTTATCACAAAAATAAAACTAAAAATTATTTTTTACGGCGTTTGGGGGCAGATGGTTTCAATTTGGGGGTGTGCAGGGAATATGCAACACTTGCAGTTGAAGACGGTGTTTGAGGGGAAGGGGCAACAAAACTTGTGGGGGAAGGTAGTCCAGTTAAGGGAATTAAAGTAGGAACACTTGTAGGAGAGGAAATCTGTTCAGGTACATTAGTTGTAATGGCATGTCGCCGTAGGCTTGTGTGCCTGGACCGACTTTGGCCCAATGCCCGCCTTGATTGATTTCGCCTTGAACTAGGGGCAAATATGGAATGCAGGTCCCCCGTCTGCTGGTATGGCTGCTGCTGCTGAGGTGGCGGCTGCTGCTGAGGTGGCGGCTGCTGCTGAGGTGGCTGCTGCTGCTGACGTGGCGGCTGCTGCTGAGGTGGCTGCTGCTGCTGAGGTTGCGGCTGCTGCTGAGGTGGCTGCTGCTGCTGAGGTGGTTGCTGCTGCTGCTGAGGTGGCGGCTGCTGCTGAGGTGGCTGCTGCTGAGGTGGCTGCTGCTGCTGAGGTGGCTGCTGCTGCTCTTCGTTGTCAGTGCTCGTCCTTGCAGGAGGACTGGTGGCGGCAGTGATGGTCCAGGTTTGCAGAGTGGTGGTGGCAGGGCTACTACATGTTGTTGTAGCGGCAGGGCTGTTCCATGTTTGCCTAGTGGTGGCTGAGCTCCACGCATGCATGGGATTGGCGGTGGTGCTCCAGACAGGAGCAGCGCTTGCCATGGTGGTGTCGGTGAAGTGACCAGCTGCACTCAGACTTGTGGTGGTGTAACGGTGGGTGTCCTGGCTTTGAAGAGAGGTGTCCGTGCAGTGGTATGCAGCACAAGTCGGTAGTGAGGTGAAGCGAGTCAATGGTGGCACAGGTGGAAAGGACACCACTGACTGCTGACCGTACCGATTATGCTGCATAGCCTGCAAGAAAGCATTGTTGCAGGCCTGCAGCACATTCAGCTGTTGATCAGGACTAAGGTGTTCCGCCATGCCCTTTTCAATCTTACTAAAAAAATGGTGTGCTGGTCTGTTGAGGTCGGCCTCCAGACGGTCAAGGCGCTGTTCTACAGAATTGAAGCGGTGTTCAAAGTGGTTAAAACCACGTTCCATCAGTGCAAAACCGCTTTCAACTCTGTCGGACAGTGACTTGAGGCTGGAATTAAATGTCTCGCTCAAATGCATAAACTCGGGCAAGACATTCCTGTCCAAGGCCCTCTGCCGCTGGCGGGTAGTGCCCGCATAACCAGTGGCAGAGACCTGGGACAGGGGAACACCTGATGGCCCAGCTTCCTGGTCACCAGCTGTGTGTGTGTGGGACCTGCAAGGTGCTTCCTGGCTGTCGGATGGCTGGGACGGGTCAGAGGACGTCCGAGGAAGGACCGCTCCAGGGCCAGGTTGCAGGGTGCTGCTCCAGGTGCTGTGGAAGAAAGGAAAATCATTACTACCATGCCTTTACAAGAAGCATCAGCTGTGGATTAGAAAAACACAGATTAATAAAAATAAAAACCCAAAATGTATAATACTTACGATCTTGTGGCAAGGACCGGTCTTAGGAACTGCAACGCGTGATAGTGACGGTATCTAGTTCTGGTCCTTGACGCAGATCCACTGCGAACCTGGCCCTCAGCACGAACATCACTGTTGAAGCGGTCCTTGATCGAACGCCAACGTGTTCGGACTTTGTCCACTGTTGATAAAAAAAAAAAACAGTGCCGTCAAGGACAACAGTCACTGCGGCACAATGTAGCAATACAATACTCAAAGCAGTCACTGTAGACCCCGACGACACTGTTGGGTTTCCTGCTAGAATACGCCTAGCACGAAACCCAACAGTGCCGTCAAGGACAACAGTCACTGCGGCACAATGTAGCAATACAATACTCAAAGCAGTCACTGTAGACCCCGATGACACTGTTGGGTTTCCTGCTCGAATACACCTAGCACGAAACCCAACAGTGCCGTCAAGGACAACAGTCACTGCGGCACAATGTAGCAATACAATACTCAAAGCAGTCACTGTAGACCCCGATGACACTGTTGGGTTTCCTGCTAGAATACGCCTAGCACGAAACCCAACAGTGCCGTCAAGGACAACAGTCACTGCGGCACAATGTAGCAATACAATACTCAAAGCAGTCACTGTAGACCCCGATGACACTGTTGGGTTTCCTGCTAGAATACGCCTAGCACGAAACCCAACAGTGCCGTCAAGGACAACAGTCACTGCGGCACAATGTAGCAATACAATACTCAAAGCAGTCACTGTAGACCCCGATGACACTGTTGGGTTTCCTGCTAGAATACGCCTAGCACGAAACCCAACAGTGCCGTCAAGGACAACAGTCACTGCGGCACAATGTAGCAATACAATACTCAAAGCAGTCACTGTAGACCCCGATGACACTGTTGGGTTTCCTGCTAGAATACGCCTAGCACGAAACCCAACAGTGCCGTCAAGGACAACAGTCACTGCGGCACAATGTAGCAATACAATACTCAAAGCAGTCACTGTAGACCCCGATGACACTGTTGGGTTTCCTGCTAGAATAAGCCTAGCACGAAACCCAACAGTGCCGTCAAGGACAACAGTCACTGCGGCACAATGTAGCAATACAATACTCAAAGCAGTCACTGTAGACCCCGATGACACTGTTGGGTTTCCTGCTAGAATACGCCTAGCACGAAACCCAACAGTGCCGTCAAGGACAACAGTCACTGCGGCACAATGTAGCAATACAATACTCAAAGCAGTCACTGTAGACCCCGATGACACTGTTGGGTTTCCTGCTAGAATAAGCCTAGCACGAAACCCAACAGTGCCGTCAAGGACAACAGTCACTGCGGCACAATGTAGCAATACAATACTCAAAGCAGTCACTGTAGACCCCGATGACACTGTTGGGTTTCCTGCTAGAATACACCTAGCACGAAACCCAACAGTGCCGTCAAGGACAACAGTCACTGCGTCACAATGTAGCAATACAACACTCAAAGCAGTCACTGTAGACCACGATGACACTGTTGGGTTTCCTGCTAGAATACGCCTAGCACGAAACCCAACAGTGCCGTCAAGGACAACAGTCACTGCGGCACAATACAGAGCAGGGAAATACTCACTAAACGCCTTTTTGGCGGATGCTGTGGCGCTGTCCCAGCCATCCATCAACGCTGCGGCCACCTCATTCCATAGCCGCCGGGTCACCACATTGTCCTTGTACAGCCGGTCACGGCTGTCCCACAACGGCGAACGCTCCTGGACCAGGCTGATGAGCTGCTCATTATCCAGGTAGACGTCTTCATCCCGTTGTGGAACCTAGACAAAACACATTCATTAGAATAATCAAATTTAAATTGACTAAAAAGTTACAAAAAAAGAAACAAAAAAAAGAGTAAAAATAGAAGATAAAAAAAAAATAAAGAACATTACAAATCATTTGATACTTACATTCCGTATCACCACCGGGACTTGGCTTCGCTGCTCCTGCTCTTCGCCCTCACTATTCCCGTCCACAGATGATGATGACGATGTCTGAAAGTTGAAAAAAACGTAAGAGATTTGGAGAAGCAGCAGATATACTTACCAGATGCACGAAAATAATCACCTCACGGTCTGCTTGCGCCAATTCCTGCCGCGATGGGGAATACTCAGATTCTGAAGACATACTGCATGTAAAAATAATAAAAATCATTAGTACATACATAATTTAAAAGGACAGGCATATAATGTAATATACTCACATTCTTCGCTGATATAATGGGTTCTTGGTTGAATGTCTGCTCTTCAATCTGTCTAGTGTAGTAGTGGCAGAGTTTTGGCAGGCACCTCCTTTATATAGACTTTTTTTTTTTGACTTTAGAAGATTCTAACTAGGATAAAAAGTGGACACCACCCAAAAAACGCAGCGCTAAAAAATCGCATACCTGCGCATGCCAGTGCGCACGTATGCGCATCCATAGGCTATAATGGCCATTTTTAGCGCAAAACGTGCGCATACGTGCGCATGCGATTTTTTCAAGGACCAAAAAATGCAACATGCAGCGTCTGGAAAATACCAACGCACACCCCAAAAAAACGCAGCGCATGAAAATCGCATACATGCGCTTACAAGCGCGCAGGTATGCGCACCCATGTTAAATATAGGGGAAAAATCGCATGCGCACGTATGCGTTTTTTTCCAGCGCTAAAAAACGCAAATGTGAAACCAGCCTAAGGGGTGTAGGGTGATGGCTCTTCCACTGCAAAAAACTATTTGTCGCAGTCAGCTTGCGATAAGTTCAAGTGTCTAGCCTTCCGTCAGAATATTTTATGATGATGAGATCCAAAAAGGTTATGCTGTTTTCCTGACATTCAGATGTAAATTTCATGCCTATGGTATTAATGTTTATTTTCACGAAGAATCTTCTGAAGCCCCCTCTGGGCCAGACCACAAAATCAATATATCATCAATGTATCTGGCATAGAGGGTGATCGAGGACTGCCACCATCTCTCCTCCTCACAGAAAATAATGTTTTCCTCCCACCAGCCCAGGAACAAATTAGCATACGTGGGAGCACAAGTCCTCCCCATTGCCATGCCCCCGAGCTGGTGGCAGTATTTCCCATTAACATAGTAACATAGTAACATAGTAATTAAGGTTGAAGGGAGACTTTAAGTCCATCTAGTTCAACCCATCCTATCCTAACTTGCCCTAACATGTTGATCCAGAGGAAGGCAAAAAAAAACCCCATGTGGCAAACAGTAAGCTTCACATTGGGGAAAAAAATTCCTTCCTGACTCCACATACGGCAATCAGACTAGCTCCCTGGATCAACGCAACACTAAGGAAACTAGTGTATATACCCTGTAATATTATACTTTTCAAGAAAGGCATCCAGTCCCTTCTTAAATTTTAGTAGGGAATCACTCATTACAACATCATAGAGTTCCATAGTCTCACTGCTCTTACAGTAAAGAATCCGCGTCTGTTAGTATGCTTAAACCTTCTTTCCTCCAGACGTAGAGGATGCCCCCTTGTCCCAGTCACAGGTCTAAGAGTAAAAAGATCATTAGATAGGTCTTAGTATTGTCCCCTCATATATTTATACATTGTAATAAGATCACCCCTAAGCCTTCGATTCTCCAAACTAAATAACCCCAAGTGTAATAACCTGTCTTGGTATTGCAGACCCCCCAGTTTCCTAATAACCTTGGTCGCTCTTCTCTGCACCCGCTCCAGTTCAGCTATGTCTTTCTTATACACCGGAGACCAGAACTGTACACAGTATTCTAAGTGTGGTCGCACTAGTGACTTATATAGAGGTAAAATTATGTTCTCCTCCTGAGCATCTATGCCTCTTTTAATGCATCCCATTATTTTATTTGCCTTTGCAGCAGCTGCCTGACACTGGCCACTAAATGTGAGTTTGTCGTCCACCCATACACCCAGGTCTTTTTCAGTGACAGTTTTGCCCAGTGTTTTACAATTAAGCACATAATTATACATCTTGTTCGTTCTACCCAAGTGCATGACCTTACATTTATCCCCATTAAAGCTCATTTGCCATTTATCAGCCCAAGCTTCTAGTTTACATAAATCCTCCTGTAATATAAAATTGTCCTCCTCTGAATTGATTACCCTGCAGAGTTTAGTGTCATCTGCAAATATTGAAATTCTACTCTCTATGCCCCCTACAAGGTCATTAATAAATATGTTAAAAAGCGGGCCCAAACTGACCCCTGTGGTACCCCACTGCTAACCGTGACCCAGTCCGAGTGTGCTCCATTAATAACCACCCTTTGTTTCCTATCCCTGAGCCAGCTCTTAACCCACCTACACATATTTTCCCCTATCCCCATTGTTCTCATTTTATGTATCAACCTTTTGTGTGGCACCGTATCAAAAGCTTTTGAAAAGTCCATATACACCACGTCCACTGCATTCCCTTGGTCCAGTCCGGAACTTACCTCTTCATAAAAGCTTATCAGATTAGTCTGACAGGAACGGTCCCTTGTAAACCCATGTTGATATTGGGTCATAAGTTTATTCTTCTCCAGATACTCCAGTATAGTATCTCTTAGAAAACCCTCTAGGATTTTAAAGTTAAAATAATTTCTGGTCAGAGTAAAGAGAAGCTGATTTACAAAATTGTTGTGTTCAGTACATTCCACAGCTCTAGTCTTTAGAAAATGGTTAACTGCCCGGATCCCAATCTCATGGGGAATGCTGCTGTATTGGGCCTCCACGTCAATAGATGCTAATTTAACATGAGGATCTACAATAATGTCTTCAAGAAGACCAAGTAAATGGGAAGCATCGCTTACATAGGATGGAAGTGACACCACAAATGATCTTAAGATTTGGTCAATATACAAGCCGACATTCTGGGAAAGAGAGTCAATGCCTGCCACAATTGGGCGGCCCTTCAGAGGTGTTAAGCCCTTATGGACTTTGGGGAGGGCTTAAAAAGATGGTGGAACCGGGGTACCTAGTGCCAAAAAGACAAACTCATTCTGTGAAATTAAGCCACTCTCCCTTGCTGGGTTCAAAATTTGTAGTAGTTCATCACAGAAAATCTTAGTGGGGTCTCCTGGTATTATCTCATAGGTCTCTTTGTCATCAAGGAGTAACCCACACATTTCAAGATATTTTGAGTGGTCCATTACTACCAGGTTCCCCCCTTTATCTGATGAATTGAAGATAAGCTCATTGTTTTTTTCAAGCCTATCCCAGTCCACATTGGGTGTTGGTGATTTTACACAAATCTGCTTCCACCAATTTGATAAATATATCAATACTTGTAACGTCCTTACATGGTGGCATTCTAGTACTCTTTTTTTTCAGATTCATGAAAGGCCCTTTGTCTATATTGTTTTCATTCTCTCTCAACAACCCAACCAAGGCTTGAAAACTCTCCAAGTCATCCTCTGTCAGTCCCTGTTCCTTACATTGTTTCAAATCATGTTGTTGAAAAAACAGTTTCCATTTAAGATTACGTCCAAACAAATTGACGTCCTTCACCCAATTGAAGCAGTTGAACGAATTTGTTGGGACGAAATTAAGCCTGTTATGATGAGTCACCGAAGGAGGAAAAAACAAAATACCAGCTAAGTCCAGAAAAACCAGAGAGGTTGGCAGCTATCGGATTGCAGACCCCTGAACCTATCCACAACAACTAGCAGTAGCAGTGGGGGGTTCCTACGGTGCCCTAGACCCCTCGAACACAGCCGGAGAACTATATAGCCTAAAGACAGAAAGGGGAAAAACTAAACTGCCCCAGAGCAGACCCCAAAGCAATAGGCAGCCCCCAACATATAATGACGGTGAAGCAAGATGAAAACACCAACACAGATAGAAAGATAGGTTGAGCAAACGATGGGGCCCAAGCTAACTACATAGGACAGGATAGGAAAGCCGCTGTCTGCCATCCGCAAAAACCCTATCAAAATGAGCCAACCGACTGATAGGAAAAACAGGCCCTGAAGTTGCTAGGCTTCAAAAGACTATATCAGCACTCAGGTATATTCTGAAGACAGAGCAAAATATCAACAGATCAGAGACAAAAATGGAGTTCAGCTCACCCCCGGCCGGGGATGGCAGAACTCCCAAAAAACAAGGCAACACAAAAACAAAACTGAAGAGTACAAAGAAGAGCAGAAAAACTTAGCTTTGAGATGCAGGAATCAGACTGGTCTCCAAGAATCCAGCAGGAAAATCACCAGCCAGGAAGAAGGGCGTCGGCAGCCTTATATCCAGTCCTCAATTCCAGCCACCCAGTCATCATCTAGCTGCCCAGGTGTTTGGCAATCAGCCTCACTACCTTCCTTCACCAGAGGAGGGAGTTCATCAGACCTCAATGGTGAAGGGAAAAATGAACTCACAACATAAGCCCTTTTTGTAGAAAGTACATAAGATGTTAAATTAATAATTTGGCCCTGTACTATTGTGGTCTCCTCAAGTCGTAATTCATAAAGGGTCTCCTGTCTAAAAAGACACTTGTGATGAAGACAATGAAGAAGGGGTAGTAGTAGTGCCAGATGCATCCTGGGTCCCCCTCCCTCCTCTTTGTCTGCATTGGTTTCTTGGTGTACGCCATCTATTGTTAGGGATTCTCCCACGATATGCGGTTAGACCCTGTTCAGATCGCTCAGTGTCTGAGGTGTCAATGTCGAATGAAGACACTTCTACAGTATTTTGGATCTGAAAATCGTACGCCTTATTATCTTTGAATTCACCTAGATCTCGTGTAAACTGTGAATGTTTCCTTTCCTTCAGTCTATTCTGAAACTTCTCTACAGATGTTTGTAAAAGGTTCTCACGTCTAGTAAAATCAGGATCTGATTTAAGTTTTTGCACTTGTTCAATCAATAGATTAAGTCTTTTACTGGATTCTTCAAAGAGTTTTTTCTCCTCTGTGAGCAGAATTTGCATAACGCGCACAGAGGAGTCTATTGACTCCTTGGTCCAGGTCGCCAACACAGTTGAATTTGTTGTCCGAGGGGAGGGTCTAATTGTTATGCGGAGACCTCTTGGCACTATCTTATTCTTAATATAGTTCTCCAATCCCTTGATCTACCACCAAGCCTTTATATTTTCTTTATAGCATAAATATATGTCTTTGAACAGGTGTTTTTAAAGATGGGTTTTCTGCACTTTCTAGGGGTGCTCCACTAGTTGAAAACACTATATTGGCATCTTGTGCCCACAGCTCAGTGTTGTTGGGTCCGATAGAAAACTCGCCATTCCAATTATTTCAAACCAAAAATTCAAAAAAAGTCCTCAAGGACTAGGGAAAAACCTTATATAGTGCGAACTTATATATGGCCCGCCACATGAATTAGCAGCATGGGGGACAGTTGGATCAAATCTCCTTCTCTATAATTGAACTAATTAAGCCAAACTCAGGGGGGGGGGTGATCTGGATAAGGCTATTTTAAAGTGGGAGGCTGTGTGGATCTTTAGGATGCAATCAGTGTCCCCACGGGGTTTAAACAAATACCTAACATATGCTTGTTTCATTTAGGACAGCTATTCCTTCTTTTTTCCACCCACTTCACTGGTTTTGGGGGACTATATAGTGCATTTCACCCGGGATCTTGATGAGGGACCCAAGGATAGTTTTCGTCTTCCTGATCATAATAATACATTATGTCCCAATTATGGTCTATTTATCTAGGTATCGTTTACTCCTCTAATTTAATTTGTGTCCAGACATTTTTTGTACCATAGATATGTCATGGTTTAATGAGAGTTCAGGGTAGGGTGTGTAAGGGTTAACTTGGAGAGCCTCTCTGTGGTTCCAGGGAGGGTTTTTATAGCCTCATGGTGGAGCCGTCCCCTGTCGTTTATACTCCTAGCTGAGTGTACCTGACCCTGTTCTGTCTGTGCTTCATGTCAATCGTTGTTTGTCTGTCTGGTGTTTGATTCGGTCCTGTGACGGTAAACGTCTCTTGTCTGCTTATCTTGTACCTCGCTGTCTGTCCTGTGTATGACCCTTGGCTACGTTACTGACCCCTCTTGGAATACCCCTCTTGTACCTCGCCGCCCGCCCTGTGTATGACCTGGTTGCTTGTAGTAGTGGTAGTGTTGAGCGATACCACCCGATATTGAAAAATATCAGATCGGATTGGATCGGCCGATATCCAAAAAGTATCGGGTATCGCCAATTCCGATCCCGGAAGTCCCATTCAAGTCAATGGGACAGAAATATCGGAATTAAAAAAAACCCTTTCTTTCCTTGTAGGTTAATTCTACATGAAGAAAAACAACTAATAATAATGTAGAATGTATTGTGGGAGGTGTAGGAGACATTAAAGCCATAGAGGTTTAGCCCAATCAAAAGGAATAGCAGGAATTTTTTTAAAGAAGTTCGGTGTTACAAAGATATTGACTATGTTAACCTCTTTTATATTTTGTCAGATATGTATGTTTCACTACTTCCATGCTCTTCACCTTCTTTTTTACTTCTCCCACACTTTCTCCTTCATCATCCTCAGCAGCAGCATATTTTTCATCAACTTCTTCTTCACCTTATTCACCTTCTTCTTCTTCACCTTCTTCCTATTATTCTTTTTTTTTTTACATTCTTCATATTCTTCTTATTCAATGATTATTCTTCTTCATATTCTACTTCTACATCTTCTTCCTATTCTTCTTCTTCATCATATTCTTATTTGTGACAGGCATTCCTGTAGTTGTTATCTATAAAAGTTTGAAGATTACACCCTCCGTTCTGCCTGTCATAAAAGATTTACAACAGGATTTGTCCGCGTTTAGTTTGGCCTGCAGCAGCAGGCATTTTCCAGGGGCACCACGAGGAGGAACGGACTCACCCCCATACACTGCTTAGTCTTCTTCTACTTATAATTTAGATAATATCATTTACTCTGATTAGTCTTATGCTTAATGTTCTTCTGCTTTTGTTTTTTCTGCTTCTTGGTCTTCTGTCTCTTGTTGTTCTGCATCTTGGTGGTTGTCTTCATGTTCTTTGTCCTCTTGGTCATCTTCTTCAGGGTCATCTTTTTGGTCTTCTTCGGTGTGGTCTTCAGGGTCGTCGTCTTCAGGGTCGTCGTCAGGGAGATCCAGAGTGAGAACCAAAAACCATTTCCACAAGCTCGAACTTGGAAAAGTAGCAGAAGGTACAAGAAAGCTGAGGAACTGCTGAGAACCAGCTGACGGTACTGGAACCCGGATGGTTAGCAGAAGGAACAAGAGCAAATGGAACTAGCGAGGACCAGCTGATGGTGCTGGAACCCGGAGGGGCAGCATAAGGAACAAGAGCCAATGGCACAACTGTGGACCAGCTGACGGTACTGGAACACGGATACTAAGCAGGAGGTACCTGTGCTAGAAAGCACTACCAAGGACCAGCAGACGTTGCTGGAACTCGGATACCGAGAAGGAGGCACCTAGGCCAAAGGCACTGCCGAGAACCAGCTGACGGTGCTGGAACCCGGATGGGTAGCAGAAGCTGCAAGAGCAAATGGAACTAGCGAGGACCAGCCGACGGTGCTGGAACCCAGAGGGGCAGCAGAAGGAACAAGAGCCAATGGCACAACCGTGGACCAGCTGAAGGTGCTGGAACACGGTTACTAAGCAGGAGGTACCTGTGCTACAAAGCACTACCAAGGACCAGCAGACGTTGCTGGAACTCGGATACCGAGAAGGAGGCACCTAGGCCAAAGGCACTGCCGAGAACCAGCTGATGGTGCTGGAACCCGGATGGGTAGCAGAACCTACAAGAGTCAATGGAACTACCGAGAACCAGCTGACGGTACTGGAACCCAGAGTGGCAGCAGAAGGAACAAGAGCCAATGGCACAACCGTGGACCAGCTAACGGTGCTGGAACACGGTTTCAAAGCAGGAGGTACCTGTGCTACAAAGCACTACCAAGAACCAGCAGACGTTGCTGGAACTCGGATACCGAGAAGGAGGCACCTCGGCAAAAGGCACTGCCGAGAACCAGCTGACGGTGCTGGAACTCGGATGGGTTGCAGAAGGTACCCATAATAAACAAAGTTGCAAGGCCGCAGTTAACGAAACCCACAGTCCTACAGGGGCTGCTTGTCCTATTGGCACTACGGAACCAGCCTTTATTACCAGAACCCGCAGCCCACATATGAAGCACCTAAACTGCAGGCACCATAGACTCGGCTAACCCGACCGCAGCACGACCGGACAATGAGTCGGTGGCAAAGTGACGTTGACACTACCCGGAAACAGCAGGCGTGCAGGAACCAGGCTGGGCAGGAGGGAGTACCCGTGCCAAAGACACTGCCGAGAACCAGCTGACGGTGCTGGAACCCGGATGGGTAGCAGAAGCTACAAGAGTCGATGGAACTACCGAGAACCAGCTGACGGTGCTGGAACCCAGAGTGGCAGCAGAAGGAACAGGAGCCAATGGCACAACCGTGGACCAGCTGATGGTGCTGGAACACGGTTTCTAAGCAGGAGGTACTTGTGCTACAAAGCACTACCAAGGACCAGCAGATGTTACTGGAACTCGGATACCGAGAAGGAGGCACCTCGGCCAAAGGCACTGCCGAGAACCAGCTGACGGTGCTGGAACCCGGATGGATAGCAGAAGGTACCCATGATAAAAAAGTTGCAAGGCCGCGAGCGGGCCGCAGTTACCGAAACCCACAGGGGGTACTTGTCCTATTGGCACTATGGAACCAGCCTTTATTACCAGAACCCGCAGCCCACATAGGAAGCACCTAAACTGCAGGCACCATAGACTCGGCTAACCCGACCGCAACACGACAGGACAACGTATTGGTGGCAAAGTGACATTGACACTCCCCGGAAACAGCAGGCGTGCTGAAAGCAGGATGGGCAGGAGGGAGTACCCATGCCAAAGACACTTCTGAGCAGCAACTGGCAATGTTGGAGCCCAGGGTCAATCAGGGTGTAGGCTGAGGTCTAATTTCATCAAGTTTAACATCTGTTGTAGACTACTACTGATTTTAAACGTGCTTCAACTAGGCCTCTAAGCAGCAACTGGCGGGGTTGGAGGCCAAGGGAAATACTAGAGACAGAGTGGAGCCAGAGTCCTAGTTGGAGCACATTTGAAATCAGTAGTAGTGTGAATGTGGAGACAGCAGGAGATATTGCCGTCCACACAGCAGGGGAGCAGCTGGCATTACTGACCCCACTAACACTGGAGCATGTGTTTCTCTCTGTGCAGATGGCACTTCCAAGCAACAACAGGCTGTGTTGAAGCCCAGGAACAGTCATGGAGCAGGCTGAGGTATAATTGCAGCAAGTTTTATAGGTGATGTCGTTTGAATGTGGAGGCAGCAGGAGATATTGCCGTCCACACAGCAGGGTAGCAGCTGGCATTACTGAACCCCACTACCACTGGAGCATGTGTTTCTCTCTGTGCAGACGGCACTTCCAAGCAACAACTGGCTGTATTGAAGCCCAGGAACAGTCATGGAGCAGGCTGAGGCCTAATTGCAGCAAGTTTTATAGGTGATGTAGTTTGAATGTGGAGGCAGCAGGAGATATTGCCGTCCACACAGCAGGGGAGCAGCTGGCATTACTGAACCCCACTAACACTAGAGCTAGTGTTTTTCTCTGTGCAGACAGCACTTCCGAGCGACAACTGGCTGTGTTGAAGCCCAGGATCAATCATGCAGCAGGCTGAGGCCTACTTGGAACAAGTAGAAAATCGGATGTTGTGTCAATGTGGAGGGAGCAGGAGACTTTGCTGTTGTGAGTTCATTTTCCCCTTCGTCACTGAGGTCTGGTGAACTCCCTATTCTGGTGAAGGAAGGTAGTGAGCCTGATTATCAGGCACCTGGGACTAATGAGGATGACTGGCTGAGTGGAGTCACTGACTGGATATAAGGCTGCCGACGCCCTTCTGCCCTGCGGGTGATTTCTCTGTGGACTCCTAGGACACCAGTCTGATTCCTGCTTTCCTAAAGCTAAGTTTTCTGTTTTGCCTTTTGCATTTATGTTTTGTTTTTGTTTTCCTTGCTTTTCTGGATTCTGCCATTCCCTGCTGGGGTGAGCTGAATCTCCTTTTGCCTGTTGCTCTGTCTTCAGAATATTCCTGAGTACTGACATAGCTTTTTTGAAGCCTAGAGTCTTCAGGGCCTTTTTCACTGTCAGTCTGTTGGCTCTTATTTTCATAGGGTTTTTCACGGATTGCAGACAGCAGCCTTCCTGTCCTTTCCTATCTAGGTAGTTTGGGCCCCGTCTTTGCTCAGTCTATCTTGCTGTCTGTGTTAGTGTTTTCATCTTGCTTCACCGTCATTATATGTTGGGGGCTGCCTATTGCTTTGGGGTCTGCTCTGGGGCAGTTTAGATTTCCCCTTTCTTTCTGTAGGCCTATTTAATTCTCCGGCTGTGATCGAGGGGTCTAGGGCATCGTAGGAACCCCCCACGGCTACTGTTAGTTGTTGTGATAGGATCAGGGGTCTGCAATCCGATAGCTGCCAACCGCTCTGGTTTTCTGGACTTAGCTAGCATTTTTGTTTTTGCCTCCTACGGTGACTCAATCATAACAGAATCACCCGCCATACCGCAGATCCTAGGGTACTCACTAGCAGGAAAGAATTGTGTTTAAAAAAAAAAAAAAAAAGTGTTTGTATATTCTTTCCTCTATATCTCTGAGGCCGTAGGGGGAATTTTTTTTCTCTCAATGGAGATAATGCAATTGTCTGATCGTGTGGAGCAGCTCGCTGCGGAAGTGCGGGGAGTTTCCGCCTACCTTGCTCGTTCGCATGCTGTTGAACCAAAGATCCCTACACCTGATGTATTTTTTGGGGATCAATCTAAGTTTTTGAGTTTCAAAAATAATTGCAAATTATTTTTTGCCTTGAAGCCTAACTCGTCAGGGAGCTCCGCGCAGCAGGTTAAAATTGTCATCTCTTTGCTGCGTGGCGATCCCCAGGATTGGGCGTTTTCTTTGAAACCAGATGATCCTATTCTGACTAATGTGAACGCATTCTTTCAAGCTTTGGGGTTGTTGTATGATGAACCTAATGCTATTGATCAGGCTGAAAAGACCCTGTTGGCATTAAACCAGAGTCGAGATTCTGCAGAGTTGTACTGTCAAAAGTTCCAAAAGTGGGCGGTCCTTACTACCTGGAATGATAATGCCTTGGCTGCTCTCTTTCGGAAGGGTTTGTCAGAAGCCGTAAAAGATACTATGGTGGGATTTCCTGTTCCCTCTGGTCTGGACGATTCTATGTCATTAGCCATTCAGGTTGATCGGCGTTTACGTGAACGCAGGATTGCACGAGAGGTGTTGCCACCGGTTGAACAGTCATCTGAACCTATGCAATGTGATAGAGTTTTGTCTAAGGCCCAACGTCAGGAGTTCAGAAGGCGTAATAAGCTGTGTTTTTTCTGTGGAGATGCCTCGCATATTATTTCTGTTTGTCCTAAACGAGAGAAACGCTTTGCACACACGTTTTCTGTTGGTGGTGTTCAACCTAAGTTTCTTCTGGCAATTACTCTGATCTGCTCCCTGTCCACATTTTCCGCCAAGGCTTTTGTGGATTCGGGAGCAGCGCTAAACCTAATGGACTTGGATTTTGCTAAACGTTGTGGATTTCCGATGACACCTCTGCAGACGCCTATCCCTTTGAGGGGGATTGATGCTACTCCTTTGGCTAAAATTAAACCTCAGTTTTGGACCCAGGTGGTCATGCGGGTCGCCCCAGACCATCAAGAAAATTGCAGATTTTTGGTATTGCATGGTCTGCATGATGCCGTTGTTCTGGGGTTTCCCTGGTTGCAAATTCATAATCCAGTTTTGGATTGGAAATCTGTGTCTGTGGTGAGTTGGGGTTGTCGGTGTGCCTTTAGTGAGGCTCCGGTTTTTTCCACCTCTCCTCAGTCGCATGATGTTCCTGACTATTTGGCGGACTTTTATGATGTATTTAGTGAGAATGAGTCTGCGTCCTTGCCTCCTCATAGGAGTTATGACTGTGCAATTGAACTAAGCCCCGGGTGTAAATTTCCCAAGGGTCGGCTCTTCAATTTATCTGTACCCGAGCACGAGGCTATGCGGTCCTATATTAAGGAGGCATTGGAGAAGGGTCATATTAGACCATCCTCTTCACCCTTAGGTGCCGGGTTTTTTTTTGTGGCCAAAAAGGATGGTTCTTTAAGGCCTTGTATTGATTATCGTGCCCTCAATAAAATTACTATTAAATATCAGTATCCGTTACCCCTGATTTCGGATCTATTCTCTAGAGTTAGAGGTGCTTGCTGGTTTACCAAGCTTGACCTCAGGGGGGCGTATAATCTTATCCGCATTAAGCAGGGGGATGAATGGAAGATGGCGTTTAATACTCCGGAGGGACATTTTGAGTACCTGGTGATGCCTTTTGGGCTCACTAATGCCCCTTCTGTCTTCCAGTGCTTCATGAACGATATTTTCCGAGACTTTGTCGATAAATTTTTGATTATCTATCTGGATGATATTTTGATCTTCTCCAAGGATTGGGATTCTCATGTGGAACATATTCGGACTGTGTTCCGGATCTTGAGGGAGAATTCCCTGTATGTGAAAGGATCGAAATGCCTTTTTGGAGTACAGAGGATTTCATTTTTGGGATTTATTTTGTCTCCGTCAACTATTGAAATGGACCCGGCCAAGGTACAGGCCATTTATGATTGGGTTCAGCCCACTTCTTTGAAGGCCCTCCAGAAGTTTTTGGGTTTGCTAACTTTTATCGGAAATTTATAGCAAAATTTTCTAGTATTGCCAAGCCATTGACTGATCTGACTAAGAAGGGTGCTGATGTGTTGAATTGGCTGTTGCTTCCTTTCAGGAGCTGAAGCGCAGATTTACCTCCGCCCCGGTTTTGCGGCAACCTGATGTCTCACTCCCGTTCCAGGTAGAGGTGGATGCTTCTGAGATTGGTGCAGGAGCTGTTTTGTCCCAAAAGGATCCTGTAACATCTAAAATGAATCCCTGTGCTTTCTTTTCCCGAAAGTTCTCTCCATCTGAACGTAACTATGATGTGGGGAATCGGGAACTGTTGGCCATGAAATGGGCATTTGAGGAGTGGAGACATTAGTTGGAGGGAGCTAAACATCAAGTTGTGGTCCTCACTGACCACAAGAATTTGATTTACCTAGAGTCGGCTAAACGCTTGAACCCTAGACAGGCTAGGTGGGCCTTGTTTTTTACACGTTTTGATTTTGTGGTCTCTTTTCTTCCTGGAACTAAGAATGTCAAGGCAGACGCCCTCTCTAGGACTTTCTTTGCTGATTCTCCTGTGGTGACCAAGCCTGCTACCATCTTAGGTGAGGGGGTAGTTCTTTCTGCCATCTCGCCCGATTTGAGACTTGCTCTGCAAGAGTTCCAGGAGGACAAACCTGAGCGTTGTCCCAGTGGAAAGTTGTATGTTCCTGACCAGTGGAAGAAGAGAGTGATGTCTGAAGTCCATTGCTCTGCATTGGCTGGTCATCCAGGTATTTTTGGTACTAAAGATCTGGTGAGTCGCTCTTTTTGGTGGCCCACCTTGTCTCATGATGTCAGGAATTTTGTGCAGTCCTGTGGGACTTGCTCCCGGTCTAAATCTTGTTCTCGCGCAAGTGGGTTGTTGATGCCTTTGCCGGTCCCCAGGAGGCCATGGACCCATATTTCAATGGATTTCATCTCTGATATGCCGGTCTCTCAAAGAATGACTGTTATTTGGGTGATTTGTGATAGGTTCTCTAAGATGGTTCATCTTGTACCACTCCCTAAGTTGCCATCTTCCTCTGAGTTGGTGCCCCTGTTTTTGCAATAGGTGGTTCGCTTGCACGGGATTCCTGAGAACATTGTATCTGACAGAGGAGTTCAGTTTGTGTCTAGATTTTGAAGGACGTTCTGTTCCAAGCTGGGAATTCAGTTGTCCTTCTCCTCTGCTTTTCACCCTCAGACCAATGGGCAGACAGAGAGAACAAACCAGACCTTGGAGTCGTATTTGAGATGTTTTATTTCCGCTGATCAGGATGATTGGGTTTCATTTTTGCCCTTGGCCGAATTTGCTTTAAATAATAGCGCTAGTTCTGCCACTTTGATGTCACCTTTTTTTTGTAACTTTGGGTTTCATCCTCGATTTTCTTCAGGGCAGGTGGAGCCTTCTGCCTGCCCAGGTGTTGACACTGTGGTGGAGAGAATGCACCAGATCTGGGACGAAGTGGTGGATAAGTTATCTCTCTCCCAGGAAAAGGTCCAGCGGTTTTCCAATCGACATAGGACCATTGGTCCCCAGTTTAAGATTGGTAATATGGTGTGGTTATCATCAAAAAATATTGCTATGAAGGTGGCTTCTCCTAAGTTTAAGCCTAGATTTATTGGACCTTACAAGATTTTGGAGATTATTAATCCGGTCTCTTTTCGTTTGGCTCTTGCTGTCACATTTAAAATCCATAATGTGTTCCATAAGTCCTTGTTGAAGAGGTTTGTTGAACCAGTTGTTCCTGGGGTGGCACCTCCAGACCCTGTATTGGTTGAAGGTAACATGGAATATGAGGTAGAGAAAATACTGGATTCCCGTCTGGCTAGACGGAGACTCCAGTATTTGGTTAAGTGGAAGGGTTATGGTCAGGAGGATAATTCCTGGGTCTCTGCCTCTGATATTCATGCCAAAAGATTGGTGCGTGCCTTTCATCGGGCTCACCCTGATCGCCCTGGTGGCGTGGTTGAGGGTTCGGTGACCCCTCCTCAACGAGGAGGTACTGTTGTGAATTCATTTTCCCCTTCGTCACTGAGGTCTGGTGAACTCCCTATTCTGGTGAAGGAAGGTAGTGAGCCTGATTATCAGGCACCTGGGACTAATGAGGATGACGGGCTGAGTGGAGTCACTGACTGGACATAAGGCTGCCGACGCCCTTCTGCCCTGCGGGTGATTTCTCTGTGGACTCCTAGGACACCAGTCTGATTCCTGCTTCCCTAAAGCTAAGTTTTCTGCTTTGCCTTTTGCATTTATGTTTTGTTTTTGTTTTCCTTGCTTTTCTGGATTCTGCCATTCCCTGCTGGGGTGAGCTGAATCTCCTTTTGCCTGTTGCTCTGTCTTCAGAATATTCCTGAGTACTGACATAGCTTTTTTGAAGCCTAGAGTCTTCAGGGCCTTTTTCACTGTCAGTCTGTTGGCTCTTATTTTCATAGGGTTTTTCATGGATTGCAGACAGCAGCCTTCCTGTCCTTTCCTATCTAGGTAGTTTGGGCCCCGTCTTTACTCAGTCTATCTTTCTGTCTGTGTTAGTGTTTCCATCTTGCTTCACCGTCATTATATGTTGGGGGCTGCCTATTGCTTTGGGGTCTGCTCTGGGGCAGTTTAGATTTCCCCTTTCTTTCTGTAGGCCTATTTAATTCTCCGGCTGTGATCGAGGGGTCTAGGGCATCGTAGGAACCCCCCACGGCTACTGTTAGTTGTTGTGATAGGATCAGGGGTCTGCAATCCGATAGCTGCCAACTGCTCTGGTTTTCTGGACTTAGCTAGCATTTTTGTTTTTGCCTCCTACGGTGACTCAATCATAACATTTTGCCATCCACACAGCAGGGGAGCAGATGGCGTTACTGAACCCCACTAACACAGGAGCTAGTGTTTTTCTCTGTGCGGACAGCACTTCTGAGCGACAACTGGCTGTGTTGAAGCCCAGGATCAATCATGCAGCAGGCTGAGGCCTACTTGAAACAAGTAGAAAATCGGATGTTGTGTCAATGTGGAGGGAGCAGGAGACTTTGCCGTCCACACAGCAGGGGAGCAGCTGGCGTGACTGAACCCCACTAACACAGGAGCGAGTGTTTTTCTCTGTGTGGACAGCACTTCCGAGCGACAACTGGCTGTGTTGAAGCCCAGGATCAATCATGCAGCAGGCTGAGGTCTACTTGGAACAAGTAGAAAATCGGACATTGTGTCAATGTGGAGGGAGCAGGAGACTTTGCCGTCCACACAGCAGGGGAGCAGCTGGCATTACTGAACCCCACTAACACAGGAGCTAGTGTTTTTCTCTGTGCGGACGGCACTCCCGACAACAACTGGCTGTGTTGAAGCCCAGGATCCATCATGCAGCAGGCGGAGGCCAACTTGCAGCAAGTTTTATATAGGTTGTAGACTACTACTGATGGTAACCGTGCTCCACTTAGGCCTCTGGCTCCACTGTCTATAGTATTTCCCCTGGCCTCCAACCCCGCCAGTTTCTGCTCAGAAGTGGCGTCTGCACAATCCACACTTGTTCCTGTGTTACTGGGGCTCAGTCACGTCAGTTGATCCCCTGATGTGTGTCCGGCAATGTCTCCTGCTCTGTCCACATTCCCATTACTACTAGTGGGAATGTGGACAGTGCAGGAGACATTGCCGGACACACATCAGGGGATCAACTGACGTGACTGAGCCCCAGGAACACAGGAACAAGTGTGGATTGTGCAGACGCCACTTCTGAGCAGAAACTAGCGGGGTTGCAGGCTAGGGGAAAAACTAGAGACAGTGGAGCCAGAGGCCTAAGTGGAGCATGGTTAAAAATCAGTAGTCGTCTGAATGTGGAGGGAGCAGGAGACTTTGCCGTCCACACAGCAGGGGAGCAGCTGGCGTTACTGAACCCCACTAACACAGGAGCTAGTGTTTTTCTCTGTGCGACAACTGGCTGTGTTGAAGCCCAGGGATTACAGTTCAGGTGGTAGAAACATGAACACAACAGGAGACCTGGATACTGTTGCCAACCAATTATTTATTCTGGAAGAGGACTGGCATATTCTGGCGAGATCCAGGCCTTGTTCATTTTCAGAAAAGTAAGCTGGTCAACGTTATCGGAGGATAGTCGCGTGCGACGGTCATTTAGTACACCACCTGTGGCACTAAAGACGTGTTCCGATAATACACTGGCAGCAGGGCAAGCAAGCACCTCCAATGCATACTGGCTAAGCTCTGGCCGTGTATCCAGCTTAGAGACCCAAAACTTGAAGGGGGATGAGCCGTCTGGGAGTACACTGACAGGGCAAGACATGTAGTCTGTCACCATCTGACAGAAACATTGCCTCCTGCTGACTGGAGCCGTCTGTGATGGTGTAGACATTTGTGGCGGATACACAAAACTTTGCCACATTTGGGCCATACTGGTCTTGCCTTGTGCTGATGCGCTGCCTCTGCTCCCTCTTTGTGCAGAGCTTCCTCCAATGCCTCAACGCACATCGCTGCTTTGTAAAGCACTAGCAGCACTGCTGTCGGGTGGAATGGAGAACATGATGGACTGCACCAGTGTGTCTTGGTACTCCCGCATTTTACGCTCTCGGTTCAACGGTGGTATGAGGCTTTGTAAGTTGTCCCGTAGTGAGGATCTAGGAGGGTGTACACTCAATAATCAGCCGTGTTGAGAATGTGGGCGATGCAGCGGTTGTTTCTCAGGCACTGCAGCATGAAATCAACCTTGTGCTGCAGACTCCCAACTGCCAAAGAAACGCTGTCCCCTGCTTGAGGCGTCATCTCTGCCTGCTCTGCATCACCCCACCCTCGCTGTACATACTGACTAGAGCACTGTGCACCTCCCTCCTCTGGAGAGATGTCTTCCTCCTCCATTGACTCCTCCTCATCCTCTTCACAAAGTGTCCCCTGCCTAGGCCTTTGTGAGGAACCACATAGCGCAGACTGTCCAGAAGCAGATGGCATTTGTGACTCCTCATCCTCCACCTCTTCCAAAACCTCCTCCCTTAGTGCTTGCAGTGTTTTTTAAAGCAGGCAGATAATGGGGACAGTCATGCTGACTAGTGCATCATCTGCACTCGCCATCCGCGTGGAATCATCGAAGGCACGCAAAACGAGGCAGATGTCCTTCATAGAGGCCCACTCAGTAGTGCTGAAGTGTGACCGGCGCACAGTGCGACTTGTTTGCGCCTGATGCAGCTGGTACTCCATTACTGCTGCCTGCTGCTCACACAACCGCTCCAACATATGTAACATTGATTTCCACCTGGTGGGTAGGTCACATACGATGCGATGTTCCGGAAGGCATAATCAGCGCTGCAGAGCAGCAAGGCGCAATCTTGCCGTACTGGAACGCCGCAAGTGAGCGAACTCTATGCGGACCTTGTGCAGCAGTGCATCAAGATCCGGATAGTCCCTCAGAAAGCTCTGCACGACCAAGTTCAGCACATGTGCCAGACATGGGATGTGAGTGAGGTTGCCTAGGCCCAGAGCTGCCACCAGATTTCGGCCATTGTCACACACTACCAAGCCTGGCTGGAGATTCGCTGGCAGAAACCACACGACGCTCTCCTGCTTGATGGCATTCCAGAGCTCCTGCGCTGTGTGGCTTTGATTCCCCAAAGAAATTAATTTCAGTACGGCCTGTTGACGGTTGGCCACGGCTGTGCTCATATCGGTCGTAACAGGCTCCTGCAGCGCTGTTTCTGAGGAACTTGAGTAGGAGGAGGAGTCAATGTGTACAGACTGGATTCCTGCAATCCGTGGAGTTGGCAGACCACGTACAGCGCCACTCTCCAGATCTGTACCCGGCTCCACAACATTGACCCAATGGCCAGTGAGGGAAAGGTATTGTCCCTGTCCATGGTTACGGGTCCACGCATCGGTGGTCAGGTGGACCTTGCTACTGACGGCGTTTAGTAGCGCATGTTTTATTTTTCCCTCCACATGCTTTTGCAGTGCAGGGACGGCTTGCCTGCTGAAATAAAAGCGGCTGGGCACGGTGTATTGTGGGACTGCCAATGCCATGAAGTTCCGGAAGGTGTCAGTCTCCACCAGCCTGAATGAGAGCATTTCAAGGGCCAGTAGTTTGGCAATGCCAGCATTCAGAGCCTGTGCTCGGGGATGGTTTGTCTTTTATCCCATGCCTGTGCTACCGATGGCTGTAGAGTGGCCTGGGAGTGTGAGGATGACTGGGAATGTGTTGCTGTGGGTGGAATGTCACTTGGTCTCCGGACAACAGTGCCAGAGGTTCTTCCTTGGTGATCCTGTGAGGAAGCCGAACCAGCTGTGTGTGAGCTGGAGGAAGAGGCCCCAACACGAGCTGAAGAGGTGGTAGGTGGTGCTGTATGTTGGCCTACGTCTTCAGTGAGTCTGTGTAACTCCAGCTCGTGCTTGGTCCGCACATGTTTCTACATATTTGTAGTATTGAAGTTGCTGACATTTTTCCCTCTTTTGACTTTCTGATGACACAGCTTGCATTTGACAAAGCAAATGTCATCTGCAACTGTGTCAAAAAAGCACCACGCACTGCAAGTCTTGGGAGCGCCCGTTTTGGCTTTTGGAAGAGGAATGCTCCTAACGGGTGCCGAGGTGGAGGCTACAGGCAACCAAGTCTGCCCCTCCCTCTCCCTCCTGTTTTGGCCGTTCGGGGAATCTCTTCCTCAGAGATGCTCCCACCACCTTCCCGTTCCTCACGCCATGATGGGTCAAGGACCTCATCATCTACACTCCCCTCTTCAAACACCTGCTTCTCCTGGGTTGTCTCGCCAGCACCGTACGCACCAGAAAGTGGCACCTGAGTCTCGTCATCATCTGATGCGAACTGAGGTGTGCTGACCATAGGCACTGGCCCACCCACCTCTTCAGATTCAGATGGACAAAGAAGTTGCGCATCACTGCATACTCCCTCTTCTTCACATTCTTGAATGCTGCTTGGCTGGCCCCCTCTTTCCAAGCCAACAGATTCAGAGAACAGAAGTAGAGACTGTGATGGCTCCTGTCCTGGGCAATTTGGCAGGTGGTGAAGAGACAGATGGTTGCTCTTTAGTGCTCTGGCCCTGAGAGGACGTGGAAGTCATTGAAGTCGATGCGTTAGCTGCCATCCATCCGACAATGGCTTCAATTTGTTCCTCCCCCAGCAGTGGGGTACGGCGATTTCCTACAAAGCTGCGCATAAAGGACTGTTGCCTGCTAAAACTGGGGGATGCTGACTCACTGGTGCCCGCAGCAGGCACAGAATCGCCACGTCCTCTCCCTGCAGAATCCCCACGTCCTCTCCCTGCAGAATCCCCACGTCCTCTCCCTGCTGAAACTCCACGCCCACGTGCCTTACTCCCTGCCTTCTTCATCTTGCTAGACTGATAAAGATAGGCAGAAAAGCACAAAGAGGGGGCTTAGTGTGCTTATTCCTGAACAGCTGCTAACAGGTATAAGAAACACTCATTTTATGAAGTGTGTGTAGACTACACTTTAATATGAGCTAATGTGGCCTACACAACTGTCAAATGGAGTGTTTGGTGAACTTTATTTTGGGTTGTTTTTTTTCAAAAAAACTAAAAGGATGTGACCAAAGATTTGAAAGCGATAGTATCACAAACTTTTTGGAGCTATTACAATGCAGGCAGGTAACCTACAATGCAAAAGATGAGGCTCCAAAAAATTTGGGTAATACTAATATGGCTGCAGCTGAAGGGCACAAGCCAGAAAAAAGGCTCCTCTATCTACTCCTATATAGTGTTTGCAACCAACCAATGTAGATGGATACGGATGGATGCACACTAATAGGAGAATGAAAAATGAGCTGCAATAAAAGAAAAATATGTGTGAGGCAGTGACGCACGCTGAGCGGCCTACAACCAGACGTAGCTGTAGGACACACTACAGCGTGAGATGCACTCACACACAGAGACCTCTCAGACAGCCGTGAACAGTGCAGATAAGTGGGCACTAGCACTGAAAGGCAGCAGAAAGGCTCCGCTGTCTACTCCTATAGTGTGTGCAACCAATGTATATGGATACGGATGGATGCACACTAATAGGAGAATAAAAAATGAGCTGCAATAAAAGAAAAATATGTGTGAGGCAGTGACGCATGCTGAGCAGCCTACAACCAGACGTAGCTGCAGGACACACTACTCAGCGTGAGATGCACTCACACACAGAGACCTCTCAGACAGCCGTGAACAGTGCAGCAAACTGGGCACTAGCACTGAAAGGCTGCAGAGAGGCTCCGCTGTCTACTCCTATAGTGTTTGCAACCAACGTATATGGATACGGATGGATGCACACTAATAGGAGAATGAAAAATGAGCAGCAAAAAAAGAAAAATATATATATGAGGCAGTGACACACGCTGTGCGGCCTACAACCAGACGTGGCTGCAGGACACACTACTCAGCGTGAGCTGCACTCACACAGACCTTGCAGACAGCTGGGAACACTGCTGCAAGGCAAAAGAAAGCTACAGTGGTGGATTATGTAGCCTGGGTAAAGCACACTATGATTGTGAAAATCGCTATCTCTAACTGTCCCTCACAGTCTTGAACAGCAGCCTGTCCCTAACTGAATTCACAGCAGAGTGAACCCAAAATGGCGGCGGCGGCTTTTATAGTGCATCATGACATCATTTCAGCAGCCAATCACAGCCATGCCATTAGTTAACATGCCTACATGCCTAACAGGATGTGCCCACACTTCTGATGATTGTCATTGGCTGAATCAAATTAAACTGGCTCATAGCATTATGGGAACTTCCGATTCCGGTATTCGATATGCTAAAAGTATCGGAACTCAGTATCGGAATTCCGATACAGTGAATATCGGCCGATACCCGATACTTGCGGTATCGGCTCAACACTAGTCAGTGGGTGACACTTTAATTGAGGTCAGTAGCGCCGTGTAGGATTATTAACACTCAACGCTATGAGAGGAGCTTGCGTTCCATGGTGGAACGCAACGTGATTCAACAGGAAGTTTCTTCTATGTCCGGTCTGCGCATGTCAAGTGACGTGTTACAGGAAGTATATGCGCTCCAGCATGGAACGCATGACGTGAATCTATCAAACGCTTGCAGGCCAAACCGGAAGTGCACTCCTTGGATTACAGTAAGTGCAGGGATCTTAGATCTGCACATAATCATCAGCTTTGATACTTATAAATATTGCTAATGCACCAGAGGGAGTGGGGTGCGGATTTGCTGTATGGATGATCAATATAAGGTATTAATGTCTGGACTACAATATCACCCGGTAAATATTGTGTTAAATGGGAGGGCCCTCACAGCCGGGCCTGATTGGTGTTTGTCTATATTGTGGGATATTTAAATCTCGCCATACACAAGTTTAGTCAGTTATGCCTCTTCATCTGGACACATCATATCTGTGGCACTGCTAGGTTCTTAATCGGGCTTCTTGATGAACCGCTAAGATGGGGAAACGCGTCGAGGCTGGAGCTAAGTAGGGGTTAAAATCCCCACTATGTTTTCTTTGTTTATGCCGGATTGGGAAATAATATGAATTAATCTTCTTTTTTGACCAATTCGTTATGTGAATCTTGCATTGAAGTTTACTTATCTCTTGTCACATGGTCATATTGATCTTTGTGTAGTGGGGGGACTATTATTACATTAAATGATTGTCTTTGTAACCACTATTTCATGTGTGGTATATATATTGGGCATATCTTTGCTTGTGCTGATATACATCTTTTTGCATTTGGGTATTATACCCTTAGGCTGGGGATTTTTTTGACCTGTATCTACAGACAATAGAGTTATTGATGTTATAACCTGTCAGCATTTTATTCTTGTTAATTAAGCTCTATCCATTCATTCCTATACTATTGTTTATTGTTTTCCCACCTGTAGATCATTAGGGGTTATTAGGGCTAGTCGGGAACAGCCGTCGCTGAGTGGGGGCGTCAAATAACCGTATCTTATAGGGTGCCAACCTCCACTACCAGGAAGGCATAGCAGACTATTGTAGGGAATTGGACAGGTTATAGCTATGCTGGCTTGTGTTATTGGTATACACTGAGTTGGTGAATTTTAATATTTATGAATAAAATTTCATTTATTGGGAATATATGTTCGCACTATATGAGGTTTTTCCCTAGTCCTTGAGGACTTTTTTGAATATTTGGATTATATAGAGCCCTGTTTTTTTTATTACATACCATCCTCTTGTTAGACATATAATGCAATGATGGCGGATGGAGCATGGGAAAGCTTCTTTTCTAATGGAGGCGTTAATGGACTGGTAGTCTGGTCACTGGCTCCTCCATCAGCAATCATTATATATCTAACAAGAGTGCGGACTATGTAATAAAAAAGGGCGCTGTGAATAACAAAATAACAAGAATACACTATGTAAGAGACAGCACTGTACATAACAGCAGAGGAAGCTATATAACAAGGGACGTCACCATATATAACTAGAAAGGATGGTACGTAATAAGGGATGGTGTTATACATAACAAAAGAGGAAACTATGTAACTAAGGATGGTGTTATACATAAGTGAGTACATTATATACAAAGGGACTGTGCTATAGATAATAAGTGAGTACACTATATACTAAGGGACTGTGTTATAGGGAACCTGTCACATGTTTTGGCCGCTATAATATGCGACCACTGCCTTATCTACAGCATTCTATAATGCTGTAGATAAGCCCCGATCCGACCTCAAAGATAAGACAAATAAGTTTTATTATACTCACCTGGGGGGCGGTCCGGTCTGATGGGTGTCGCAGGTCTGGGTCTGGTGCCTAACATCTTCTTGCGATGCCACGCTCCTGCGCAGGCATACTTATCTGCCCTGTTGAGGGCAGAGCAAAGTACTGCAGTGCGCAGGCGCCGGGAAAGGTCAGAGAGACCCAGCACCTGCGCACTGCAGTACTTTGCTCTGCCCTCAACAGGGCAGATAAGTACGTCTGTGCAGGTGCTCGATACCAGGGAGCCACGAGCCAAGCAGGAGGGTGGCATTGCAAGAAGATAGGAGGCGCTGGACCTGTGACACCCATCGAACTGGACCACCCCCCGGGTGAGTATAATAAAACTTATTTTTATTCACTTGCAGGTCGGATAAGGGGCTTATCTACAGCATTATAGAATGCTATTGATAAACCATGAAAGGCGGTGGCCGCATCTTATAGCAGCCAAAACAGGTGACAGGTTCCCTTTAAAAAT
The DNA here is from genome assembly GCF_039654945.1 of Dendrobates tinctorius. NCBI lineage: Eukaryota > Metazoa > Chordata > Amphibia > Anura > Dendrobatidae > Dendrobates > Dendrobates tinctorius. Next base: position 53,667,036 of record NW_027361707.1, read on the forward strand.
AAGCGATAATAATATCTTTCTCCACCTCCCTCTGTTCTTAAATCCATTATAAATCCCCCTTCCTCCCTTCCCAATCACCCACACCCCTCATTGTCCTCTCCCCCACCCCATCATTGCCCTTTCCACCACCACCATCATCATTTACTCCTCCCCATCACCCCCATCTTTGCCCTTTTCACCATCATTGTCCTTTCCACTTCCACTATCATTGCCTTTTCCCCACCACCCCCATTATTGTCCATTCCACCACCTCCATCATTTCTTCCTCCCCTACCCCCCACTATTGCCCTTTCCACCACGACCATCATTGCCTTTTCCCCACCACCTCCATCATTTTCTCCTCCCCACCATCCCCATTAATGCCTTTTCAAACACCTCCATCATTTTCCTTTCCACCACTTGCATCATTGCTTTCTCCCCCATCACCCCCATCACTGTGTTCTCTGCAATCACCCCCATCATTCCCCTCTCTTACACATACACACACACACTCACCTCTCTGCATGCTCTCCTGCAGCGTTACCTTGGCTGGCAGCTTCCTTTCTCTGGCACAGCCGTCAGCCGCGAGCTGAATGATGACGTCATCCAGCCGTGCCGCTGACTACTGTAAGAGACAGGAAGCGCGGCCAACAAGCAGGACTGATTGCTGCAGCTCCACTGACATTTTCTCTTGTAGGCAGTGGAGCTGCAGGGATCTCTCCCTGCCCACCGCACATGAGTGCAATCTGGCCAGGGGCCAGATGAACAGGCCATATTGCCCTCATTATTAGCCGCCTTGCAGGGGTCCCCTGGAGCCTCTGGGCCCCGCTGCAGCCACATGGTATGATGCATACTTATCAACATTTGTATCAGGCAGTGTAGGGGTTAATTTTCTTGGGTAGCCCCTTGAAAACATGTGGCATAGGGTTTTATATCAATACAGCAAGTAGTTTACAGCTCCAAAACAAAACATCCTTCCTTCAGTACAGTATGGATAAAAGTCATTTTCTTCAAGCAGAATGAAACAACATAAATGTATCTGCCTCACCAACCTCAGTACTCTCAGCTGCAGCTCACACTTATATTAAAATGTCTTCACCAAACAAAAACACTTCTCTGGCTCCAGCACACTCCTTTTTGCAGAGCAGACTAATTAGTAGTTTTGCCTGTCTTCTGTCTCAACAAACTCCAGATTGCTGAGCTAACGCAGCTGCTATTAATTGACCTATAAACCCCGAACTGGATCATAGGATAGACTTTTCACAGCCAAGTTCTGTTGATTACTCAAAAAAACAAGACCCCAACTCCAGTCACATTAAACCTTCTCAGTAACCTAGAGATGCCGATACAGCTTATGTTGCCAACACATATCTAACATCCAGAACCTTACCTCCTGCTTTCCTACAGGGGAATGGGACATTTAAGCCAGATCCCAAATTTACACATTAATCCCCCAAATTCTAACAGGAATATCCCTAATTTTGTCCAGACAGACCAATTTTGGGTGGAGGCTTATATAAACTCACTCATTTCTAACCTGAGATGGCCCAAATATGCCAGCACTGTTTCTAAAAATTTGGGGCAGTCCCTGCCAGTTCAGAATGCTTTGTAAGTATCATGGTGGTGACTGCATATTTATAGCAATATTATGGAGGAAAGTAGATGAAAGTGTACTTTGTCTACCATATGGCAATGTTTTGAGGCACCATATGGTGCTTCTAATTAAAAACTGTATGGCATGGCTATTTATAAATGATATGTGGCTATGCATCATATGGAGAGTGCCCCCAACAGAAGATATACAGCCATTGTGCCTGTGCATTAGGGAACCCATCACCAAGTTTCCCCAATCCCCTCTGCACAGTACAAAAAATAACTTTGTTAATCCCCCCATACAGTGTGGTCCAATGAGCATCACTGGTCTTGCTTTGGTACCTCCTCTCTCGTCGCAAGAGCCGTTGTCTTACTTGCTTCATGTGGATGACGCATGCCACCTCGTCCACACAGTGTCCCCCAATCGTGCTTCTGTGCAGGTGTAAGGGGGTACGGAGGCTAGTTCATGCCCCACTCTCCTTGATTACATCCCTGAGAAGCTGGTATATTTTATGTGTCTTACAATAGTGCCATGTTGTGTCATGTATTGTATAAATATATAAATATATATTCTTGCATTAAACAGATATAGGGAACGTGTAGGACTTAGATTTAGCCCACTAGGGGGCACAATAGAGTAAGATAGGAGTAGGTTAGACGAATAGGATTTACTTAGTTAGGAGGGGCCAACTGGGAGTAGTTGGGGAGCTTCCTGGAGTAAGCCAGTGAGGGCTGGGAGCCCTGACAGAACAGTTGTGTCCCACAACATTCAAGCTGGGGAGCCCAGCCATCCAGGGCCTGGGGCCGACAGTCTCATGGCAGAGGAGCAATAAAGGGCAGCATCAAGATGGTAGAAGCTAACTTCGTAGGAACAACCCTAAACGTCTGGGGTCTACGACCTAGCATGGAATGGAAGTGCCATATTTCAACTTCACCTTTGGAGATGGAAGCGGACGAGGGACTCCTGATGCAGGTTAGTCTGACCAGTCAGGAAGCTGCAGTACCAAAGATGACAGTATGACCCAGCGATATTCCTGGAGAAGTGAGGGACAGTACAGGGAACAGAATGGTAATATTTTGTGAAGAACCTTGTGCTGTTTCTGTGACTAAACTGGACGAGCTGAGTGAAGTTGTTTTGTTGAAACTGGATTTGGATTCTGACTGTCATTGTGTAGTGCTGAAGGAAAAGAAGGCCCAGCAGACCAGGGAGGATGCCACCTTACAAGTAAGTGCACTACAGAAGGGACAGTGTTTTTATATGACAGAGGGCCAGGGTGTGACAGAGCAGCCACCATTAGTCACAACTACCCCCCTGGCCTCCGTTTCACAGGTACACTTCTCTGAGGGCAAAGTACTGTAATGTGCAAGCACTTGCTTTACTACCAGGTCATCAAATCTGTTTGACCTCTCTAGGAGCATGCACCTTACAATACTGTGCTCTGCCCTTAGCAGGGCAGAATGAAGTATGCTTAAGCAGGAGCAACCATAAAAGTTTCATGGAAACACCCATTTGACAATTAATGACAGATGAAAAAAAGAGTAAACATTTAAGAGTCATTATTTATGTCGGAGACAGAAGATTGGGGCTTATGGAAGAACTGGAGACTCCAGAGTCTTCAATTCTTCCATTATAGGTCTGCGGCTGTGCAATAATCAGTTGTACCTACCACCCCCACTTCACCTACCAGGGTCCACTATGGATACTGTGCCATAATGTTTTGGCTTCTGATGAGGCCTTTCAATTAACATGTCACGTAATGAGGCTCTATCCCCGCAGAGGCCTGGACTACAGAATTTTTAAATTATGCCTATCCCGCGCAAGACGACTGGTTGAGTGTGCCTTTGGCACTCTTTGTGCCAAATGGCGTGTCCTGCAGACAGCCATATAGCTTAGTGAATCCAATGTAAAAGAGGTGATTAAACCGTGTGTGATCTGTTGTGAGTTCATTTTTCCCTTCACCGTTGAGGTCTGATGAGCTCCCTCTGGTGAAGGAAGGTAGTGAGGCTGATTACCAAACACCTGGGCATCTAGATGATGAGTGGGTGGCTGGAATTGAGGACTGGATATAAGGCAGCCGACGCCCTTCTGCCTTGCTGGTGATCCTGCTGGATTCTTGGAGACCAGTCTGATTCCTGCGTCTCAAAGCTAAGTTTTTCTGCTCTGCTTTGTACACTTCAGTTTTGTTTTTGTTTTGCCTTGTTTTTTGGGAGTTCTGCCATCCCTGACCGGGGGTGAGCTAAATTCCATTTTTGTCTCTGATCTGTTGATCTTTTGCTCTGTCTTCAGAATATACCTGCTGATTTAGTCTTTTGAAGCCTAGCGACTTCAGGGCCTGTTTTTCCTATCAGTCGGTTGGCACATTTTGGATAGGGTTTTTGCGGATGGCAGACAGCAGCTTTCCTATCCTGTCCTATTTTAGTTAGCTTGGGCCCCATCATTTGCTCAACCTATCTTTCTATCTGTGTTAGTGTTTTCATCTTGCTTCACCGTCATTATATGTTGGGGGCTGCCTATTGCTTTGGGGTCTGCTCTGGGGCAGTTTAGTTTTTCCCCTTTCTGTCTTTAGGCTATGTAGTTCTCCGGCTGTGATCGAAGGGTCTAGGGCACCGTAGGAACCCCCCACGGCTACTGCTAGTTGTTGTGGATAGGTTCAGGGGTCTGCAATCCGATAGCTGCCAACCTCTCTGGTTTTTCTGGACTTAGCTAGTTTTTTGTTTTTTCCTCCTTCGGTGACTCATCATAACAGTGATCCTTCATAACTTTACAAGAATACATGACTGCTCCTCATATGAAGGTGATGAAATTGTGTTGTCAAATGTTGTGAGGCCTATTACACATGTGATACCTCTCCATTGTCAGCCCTCTGGATTAAAAGTGCGGGATGTTTTTACTAATTATTTTGTTACCCTAGACGGAGCTACTCCATGGCAACACAATGCTATTTCTATGTTGTAACTTGGAATTATGTAGTGTATTTAAACTAATTTTTAGGGTTTCAAGTGTCTGTATTTTTTCCCTTATAATGTTGAAAATGTATAAATGCAAAGATTAACCATTTAGTCAGAACATTACACATTAGTCAGTTTGATTAAACTGTTTTTACTCAAAAAGTAGTCATAGTCAAAAGACAAAACAATATTAGCAGCATATTGTTTCTTTTCCCAATCAAAATGGGACGACTAACAATAAAAAAAACTATAAAAAGATAATTAAGAGTTTAAGATATAAAGAGTTTTTGCAATAAGTGTTCGTGACGCCACCTGTGGTATCTGGTCAGAGGTGACCAGCACTGCAGTGCAGATCCTCTTGGACTGATGGTGTGATGCAGCAGAGTTGGAATAGCTCTCCACAGGCAGAGCTTAGTCCCAGGCAAGTTGTAATAGATGTTGAGGAAGATGATGATATAGTGTGAAGCAAGGGATGTAGCAGTGCTGAGTAGGTGACGCAGGAAGAAGGCAGAAGACACAGCTGAATGCAGTTCCAATGCTTTACTCACAGTTCTGGTGCACACAGATGCCCGCTTAGTGCTATGTCCTCCAGGTGAGGGATCCAGCCAACTTCCAGGCAGATAGAGAACACCTTTCCAGAACTCCCTATGCTGATTTCCACCCTCCTGTCCAGCACCTTCACAAACAGTGTCCCAAGCCAGCAGACTCAGATCTTGGCGGGAATAACCTCTAGGTCCCTGGATCCTATGTGTCTGCCTTTTCAGCTATGTATTTGTGGATTTGGCTGCAGCACGTAGCCTCTGGTTGATCTAGCTGAGTCTGTTGTCCACTCCACTAGTTTTAGGGCCAGTCCCTATACCGCGACCGATCCCTCCACACGACGTCAGCCGGCGTAGAACAAGCCCCACGGACAGTATGGTCGCTGTACCGTGCCTCTAGAATCCCTTCCCTCTTCAGGGGGCTTCCTTCAGTCTTTTTCTTTCCCAGCTGCTCCTATGACCAGGAGCTGCTTCAGCACACATCTTTCCCCGTCTTCCCCTATGGGAAGACTGATCCTGACTTCCCTTCTATTCTCCCGCTCTAACCTTCAAACGCCACTCACCTTCCAACACTCCTTCCTAGCCAGCTGGGATAAAGGTGCACCTACTGCTAAGGTGTGTGGTGGATGCAGGTGCTGTGTCAGAGCCAGGTCAGATGTCTCCATCTTACCTGCAAGGTGGGATACTACTCCTCTGGTTGAGGTGCAGTACCTCTGTGGCGACTGGACCCTTAGGGGCACCACATTGTCACCTGAAGAACTCTTGCTATTTCTCTCAAGTCACACACATGGTCCGTGTGTAATCCTTTTTTTTCGCACCTATAGACTTGCATTGGCGAGTCTCGGTGGAATACGGTGCAAATTGCAGCATGCTGCAATTTCATCCGCACGTATAATATGGGCGAGAAAAAAAATCACATCATGGGAGCTGCCCCATAGATTAACATTGGTACGAGTGCTATGCAATTTTTTTCTCGCATAGCACTCATCCGTATTTCTCTCTAATGTGACTCTGGCCTTAAAGAACAGTAGAAAGTGTATTAGCAGTTCTTGTGGGGTAGACATCCTGTCAGACATTTTCTCAGGACGGGACGAATCACAGAGCAGGTGATGATGTCAACAACGGCTGGCATGACACTTATCTGATGGGGCTCTGAAGGTAACGCAGGTCCATCTTCTGGTGGCAGCAGTTGGTCTCCGGTACCTTCCGCTAAGCCCCTAGGCCATATGCTGATGTGGCCAGGGGAGTGCGGGCCATTACACTGTCTGTGCCCACCATGGTCCGGCGGTTATACACTGGGGAATTAGGGTGCAGATAATGGTCCTGCACCTGGTCTCTCTGAGGCGGCACGCGCACAGTACTCATGGGCCCACAGCGTTGTACGGATGCTCGAGGGCCGGAGCACTTGCTGGTCCCTGCTGCGCACTGTCTGATCCCGCCAGGTCTGCCTGTTTTTGCACACGCTGAGGTTGAAACCCCTTAACCACACCCCCTGCTTCAGCATGCCAGGATTGGTCCGGTCCCTTAAGCTTTACCCCTGGACAGCAAAGGAGACAGCCCCGACAGTTCCGGAACCGGCACAGAACAGGTATCTGCAGCACGGTCCTTCTTCTTACACTGACACCATATGTGCCTCACAGAATTTTATACAATTGAGCAGTGAAGAAAGAATAAATTACATTTTTGTCACTAAAATGTTGCTTTAGCCCCAAGTTTTTAATGTTTCATGGGTCTAATAGGATTTTTTTTACAACAAACTGAGGTCCATTTTTCCCTGAGTGCATCAATAACCTATATGTAATCGGGTAATATTTTTCAGGCTCAGTAGGCAAGGAGCGCCACATTTTACTGTTATGGTTTGCAGGTGCCATGACCCACTGGGAGAGCCAATGAGGTGCCAGAACAGCAGAACCCCCCATAAATGACCACATGTTACAAACTACCTCTCAATGAAATCATCTAGGAGTGCAGTGATCATATTGACACAATGGGTGTGTCACAGAATTTTAGACTATTGGGCAGTGAAGAAAAAAATAGCTACATTTTTACCACCAATATTTTGTTTTAGCCCCATATTTTACATTTTTACACAAGAAATGGGTAAAAATTGCACCATAATTTGTCCCACAATTTCTACTGAATGTGGCAATACCCCTTATATGGCTGTACAATACTACAAGTACTTAGCCATACGGTGAGACTCGGGAGGAACGGAGCGCTATTTGCCACCTGGAGCCCAGATTTCCTAGAACAGTTTGTGGACTCCATATACAGAATCCCTGATTGCTAGAAGAGCAGAATCGCCCCTCAAGTGACCCCATTTTGGAAATTATACCCCTTGGGGAATTTATCTACAGGTGTAGTGCTGATTTTGACTCCATGGATATTTTCCAGAAACAAGCAGCAATGAATGTTGCCGAGTAAAAATTGTAAACTGCCGTTGTAGTGTCCAGTACACTATAGTGACTAGTACATTGCAGTCACCAGTACATTATGCCCAGCTCATGCTGCTGGAGACATGCACTCGTAAGTTAGGTGGGCTCTCATCGCTTCAGATATGCCAAATATGTGGTTGCTATATGTGGTTTAGGTACAATGTGGGCATCAGAAGGGAGGAGGGCATTTGGATTGGGGAGCAGAGAATTTGCTGAATTTCTTTTGGAGGGTGAGGAGCCATTTTGCTTTTCCAGAGCCTTTGTTCTATCAGTAACGTGGAGGCCCCCTATATTTTCATTAACAGTTGACAGACCTGAGTCAAGAGTTCCTTTTTTTGTGGACTGAGTGGAAGCTTTTATTGGGAACATTTTACATAATGTTTGGGATCACATTTGTCCAACGCTCTACGCTGAGCACTTATCCATTCACTATAATGAGGCAGCAGAGTTTCTCTGGATTCCTTCTGGCCTCTGTTCAGCGATGTTCTTCTTTTCAGAAGTGCATAACACTGTGGACGACGGCAGTTTTATGCATTCCTAAATATACGGACACTACCTGTTCACAGGTCAGATGGTGTCCGCAGTGCCTCCATCGGCCTCATTATAGGGAATCTTCATTGAGGGTTCCATCTGAATCATGTATTTAAACATAAGCACCGGTATAAGCGCTCAATGCAGAGTTCAGGATAAATGTGTGTGGAGCACTACTGAGATCCTTGGGAAACAGAATTAAAAAATCAACATTAGCTGAAGAGTTGTTATTTTTTACTTTTTACGCCATTCCTCATGTGGTATAAGTGATTAGGCAACTTTATTCTTCGAGTTGGTGCGATTACAGAGATATCAGATTTATATTGGGTTTTTATGTTTGGTTGCTGCCACACACTAAAATACATTTTTTATGGCCATATTTGACTGATATAATTTTTCCATATTTTGCCACACACACTCATGTGAGGGCTTGTTTTTTGCAGGACGAGTTGACGTTTTTATAGGTACCATTTTAAGGCATATGACAATTTTTGATCGTTTTCTATTCTGATTTTTGGGAGACAGAATGAACAAAAACCAGCAATTCAGCAAATTTTTTTTGGGGGGTTTGTGTCATTCTCGGCGTGGTACAATTGATAAGGCAGTTTTATTTTTGGGGTCAGTACGATTACAGCGATAACCCGTTTATATCTTTATTTTCTATTTTGGCACTTTTATACAATAAAAACTATTTTATTGAAAAAATAATTATTTTTGCATTGCTTTATTCTAAGAGCAATAACTTTTTTATTTTTCCACTGATGGAGCCATATGATAGCTTGTTTTTTTTTTCCCAGAACAAGATGATGTTTTCAGCAGTACCATGCTTATTTACATACTTCTTTTTGATCGCGTTTTAGTCTACTTTTTGTTCAGCAGTGTGTTGATAAAGCATTGTTTTTTGCCTTGTTTTTTATTTTTTCATGGTGTTCACTAAAGGGTTTAACTAGTGGGATAGATTTATAGATCAGGTCGTTCTGGACCCAGCGATACCAAATATGTGTACTTTTTTTGTTTCTTTTATTTTTTCATACAAATATTTATGGGTACAATATCTTTTGATATTTTTATTTCATTTATTTCTTTTTTTAATATTTTTACAATTATTTAAAACATTTCTTTTTACTTTGTCCCACTATGGGACTATCATTCTTTGCCGGCTGATCGCTTGTATAGCATGGGGATGCAGCAGCAAGGATGTATTATTACTGAAAATGTCAGAAAGGGGTTAAAGACAGTGGTATCACTTACATAGTAACATAGTTTTGAGGGCTGAAGGAAGACCTTATGTCCATCTAGTTCAGCCTATTTTTAGTGCAGCTGTTCTGCATTGTTGATCCTGGGGAAGGCAAAAAACCCACAGAGTAGAAGCCAATTTTCTCCATAGGGAAAAAAATTCCTTCCCCTAAGCTGGGTCAACCATCTACCTATAATATTCTGTTATTCGTAACCTTCTATACTCTTACTCACAAGAAAAGCATCCATTCCTTTCTTAAATTCATTTAGTGAGTTGGCCATCACCACTTCCTCAGGAAGATAATTCCAGAGCCTCACTGCTCTTACTGTGAAGAACCCTCTTCTGTGCTGGTGCAGAAATTGTCTTTCCTCCAAACGACGAGAATGCCCCCTTGTTCTTGTCACAGTCCTTGGTACAAACAGTTCATTGGAGAGATCTCTGTATTGCCCTCGGATATACTTGTACATATATATTAAGTCTCCCATAAGTCTTCTCTTTTCTAGAGTAAATAGACCTAATTTTGATAACCTTTCTGGGTATTGTAGTGAACCAACTCCATTTATCATTTTAGTAGCCCGTCTTTGAACCCTTTCAAGTTCAGTAATGTCATTCTTGAGCACCGGCGTCCAAAACTGCACACAATACTCCAAGTGTGGTCTGACGAGTGATTTCATATTAATATTGGCAAAACCTGTTGACAGGTTTCCTTTAACATGCTGCCTGTACCACCATATATCATGTGCTGGTATGTAGCATATGTTAGTGTAGCCTTTATTCCTATACTCTAAGGACAACATGATACAGTAGCCCAGGAGGGAAGAGGGCCCACCTCTACCTCCAGAGCAGCAAGCAGCTTCTGCGCACAGTATTGGATTGCAAGGAGCCCATATACTGCTCTTGCACAGGGGTCCTCTTTTGCCTGTGTCCACCCCTGTTTTAACCCTGCATCAGTCTCCAGCCTGAGTTGATTTGCAGTCTGTGTAAGTATACAGCCGGTATCAGCGTAGAGAATCTGTGAGGTCACAGAATACTGCCGGGTGGAAAAAATCCACAGTAATGTAATGTATCAGTTAGAAAGACATTTGCAGGTACACTGAAGCCATCTGCTGTGTGTTCCTTCACCATATGCCAGCTGCTAAAATTAATGTGGTCTAAAATACCATCTGACCCAAAGCCCCAGATTAAAAAAAAAATTTATTTATGTGCATGCATTTAGTAAATTATGTCAGGAAAGACTTCTACAAGTCTTACTGTTATCTCTATAATATATCAATGCAGAATCTAAACTGATGTGTTTATAAATAATAGTAATAATATAGATATAAATATAATGTTGTGTTTTCGATAGTTCGTACTTAAAGGGAATCTGTCACCCATTTTTTGAGATATCGTGTAAAGATATCATTGAATTGTGTGTTATCTAAGTATTCTAGTCGTACTTTTGATCCCCCCCGTCCCAGCACCTTTGATGCATAAATACCTCTTTTATTACTCTTCCAATTTATGGAAATCGCCGCATTCTGGTCCGATGGGCGTGGCTTATTCCCCCCACACACACACACACACCTTGGCTTGCTGGACGTAATTTCTTCTGTGAATATCACAGATGCCGTTGTTTATTCACCCCTGTATATTGATAAGGCCGTTCACGCTTGCATATGAAGACTTCCGGGTCATAGACGCAGGGAAAAATACCGGCGCATGCGCAGTAGTGATTATATGCTTTGCCCACAGTTGGGCAAAGCATACTGCGCAAGCGCGAACGCCCTTATCAATGCGCAGGCGCGAATAAACAGCGGCATCTGTGATATTCGCAGAAGAAATTATGTTCAGCAAGCCAAGGTGGGGGGAAGGAGAATAAGCCACGCCCATCTGACTGGACTGCAGCGATTTTCATAAATCGGAAGAGTGATAAAAAAGGTATTTATGCATCAAAGGTGCAGGTGTAGTTACTTAGGTAACACACAATTCAATGATATCTTTACATGATATCTCAAAAAATGGGTGACAGATTCCCTTTAAGAGTTTCTCCGGCTGACTCTGTTTATTGAAGCTCTCTGTAGCCAACACTAGGGGGTGCACTACAGACAAATGTATACAGAGTCCATTCAATTCATTAGAAACTATAAATCCATACATATCTAGCTCCCTCTAGAGATGACTGTTTGCAGCCAAAATTATAGCACTCATCAAGTCAAAGAAATTGAGACTCCATATTAAGAAATAGAAAATAATTTATGGTTTATAACTTTGATAAAGGATTAGTAATTTTTGCTTATTTACCAACATATCAAATGCCTATTGATGGGATATTTTAATGATCTTCGTCAATTTGCCCAGAATGCTCTCAAAATCTCTCATAAGCTCAGTTTTATTACATTTGTCTAAGACTGCCAATCTTGCCTTTGGAAGTCAATTTGCAGGAATTTGCAGGATAATTGTGATGCTAGTCACAACCCACGGACAGGCCGTGAGTCAGCGAAGTCAGACGTTCCGTGGTCAATACCAAAAGAGCACGTAGTAAAACAAGGGAAAATATGAAGCCGTAAGTCAGGTCACATGCCGGGGTCAGATTACCAGAGAAATAGCGGATAAGCAAAGGGGCAATAACAAACCGGTAGTCTGAACACGGTCCAAAGGTCAGCAGCAGAATATCAGATGCAAAGGGGCAATAACAAACAGGTAGTCTGAACATGTTCCAAAGGTCAGCAGCAGGTCAGAACTTACAGCACAGTGAACAGGCGAACACACACCATGGAGCACAAGCTTTTGACTGGCAGTGATCTGGGCCAGACAGCTCACATAAATAGCAGGTCAATTACCAAGAACATGGAGCACCTGTGGAAATCTCTGCACCTTCCAGTCACAGATAGGTCATCCGAGCTGTCAATCAAAGCACCAACAGCTCAGCACGCCCCAGGATAGGATGACAGAGCTGTCCATCACTGAGTCCCTGACACTCTGAGCAGAGGAAACGTGAAAATAATTCTGCAAAATAAGGTGACGCCAATTCTGAGTTTTGCTACGAGTTACACTATAATTTCTGTGAACCACAGCAGCAACAGGTGTAACCAGGGACGGACTGGGACTGAAATTCAGTCCTGGTATTTAAAATCACACAGGCCCATGCTGTCAACGTCCTTGAGTACCAGATGGGATATATTACTAATATTACCCTGTCTGGAGGAAACCAAGATTTACTAAAAGACCAATATTTCTAATAATATCAATAATACCGCTATATAACATGGAATAATTATATCAAAATAATAACATTGCAATATTACAGACAAATATCAACAAACCATAACCAAATATTACCAGTATATACAAAATTGATAATACCACCATCCTGACTGTTAAAAGGGTTTTGGTTAAAGTCTATGTAACTTCAGACTACTGAATACTCACAGCACACACTGTGAGGATTCTCCGGTGCTGGTATTAGGAGCGGGCGGCTATCATGTCACCACAAGTATGCGATTTTCACACTTTCGGCCAAATTCCCACTAATTGTACTCAGCTTTGCTAATTTCACTTGTATTGAGCGAGGCCATGCACGTCTAGTTAGCAGGTGACCGCATGTATGCAAATCACATACTTGCTGTAACATGATCAGGGGCGTAACTACAGTAGGTGCGAGGCTTGCATAAAAATACCAATGCTATTGAAAACTTGCAATAATCAGCTGCTGCCCGAACTTTGTCCTTATGTTCAGTCTGTACGTAGGTGGAGACATTTATGCTGGCATGGATTGGGTACAGGGGTCACGTGTCCAACACTGCATGAGAGATCTGGGAAGAGCAAGTGCCGACATCATGGGTATAGCGCCAGAACGAGTAGTGAGGTTTTTTGTTTTTCTGGGGCCAAACATTTAGTTCAAGAAGGGGTTGTCATAGTAGTGGACAACCCCTTTAAAATGCGAGAGCTATTTGTGAAGTTCAAAGTAGGGACAGCAGAGTGTATTCAGTGATATAGCAGAACTGAGTTTCTTACAAAGTTCATTGCAGAGCTTAGTGTGGTATAACAGAGTACCCAGCAATGTAGCAGGGCTAGGTTTGTCACAGTGATTAAGACAGAATAGTCAGTAGTACAACAGAGTACCCAGTGATGCAGCAAGGTTGAGTTTGTCACAGAGTCCATACTAGAATGGCCATCACTATAGCAGAGTACCTGGAAATGTAGTATAACTGAGTTTGTCACGAGGTCCTACATCTTATGTGGTTTATGGTAGCACAATGGATGCTGACTACCCGAATACTCAGTCAATGAATTGCCTCCTGGGCCAGCCTGTTGGGTGTAGGACATGATTTGAGAGGTTTACACCAGTTTGCCATGGCAAAACTGCATGGAAAGGAACAGAGTTTCACGGGGTTACAGTGACAGAGCAGAGCCAGAAGACCGCAACATCTGATGGCTCCTGCTTCGCCGCTGAGAAGAAGCACTTCTCCGGTGTATTAAATGTGTTTGATTTCTTTTAGCGGGACAGGGGTTAATCGGCCATGTGGAAATCCTGGCATTCAGCTGTGCTCGATTAGCCAATCCTCTCTCCTATAAAAGCTAGGCCTTCTGGCCAGGTCTTTGTCTGAGTTAGCACTTGCTACATAGATCTGGAGAGGGAGAAGCTGGTGTTTGGAGAGCTGTAGGAGTTTTTTGTACGACTGTTGCTTGTTTTGTACGCTTGGAAATTCCTCATCCTTACCTGTCTTATTTTCTTCCTCCTTCCTTCTCACCCTGGTGAATACCTCTGTTATTTGTGAGAGTATGTTTTGTGTGAGTGGAATTTTCTTTTACCCTTGTCTTTGTTCCCCTGTCTGTTGGGTTGGTGTACTTCGGTACACGGTAGCACCTCTCTTCACCGCGTGGGGGAAGGGGACAGACACAGGGCTGCAGCTAGGAGACAGGGCCCGGCATTCTCGCCATCTGAGGTATCCCGGGGAACAGGGTGAGTTAGGGCGCCCCCTAGTGTTAGGGCCAGGAAAGGTGCCCCTGGTCCCAGTTTACTCGTCAGTCCAATCGTGACACAGAGTCTGCGGCAGGGGGAGAATGCAACTAGGAGAGGTGAGTAATACACTTTCTGCAGAAAATTCATGCAGTTAATCAATAAATAATCACACCAAGTCTCTGAATAATTCTGTACAAGTAAGGAAGGTAAACACTGTATGAGAAATTTATATGTACCAAATAACAACGTACGCTTACTGTATAATATATATCCCACTGGTCCGCTCCATATGCAACGTGCGGAGAATGTACTGATTAGCAGACTGGTCACTACACCAGGCCCATCAAATCATTCACAGGCAAGAAACACAGTATACTAATCAACATTGGCCAAGCCATCTTATCATCGATCAGATGAAGCTGACCTTGCTCTCCAAGATCTGAGGGAAAACAAGCTGCTTTGTGATCATTTTCCAGGGTCCATAAGCCATAAACACACTGTCCCATTCATTTTCTGAATAAATTGGGTCTCTTTTATTTTGCTATTCCTTTGTGTCTGCTCTTCTTCTGCTACATTTTATTATAAAGCACCCCCAATGCATGGACATCCATTGTGCACAATATACTGAAACTATTCGGATTTTCTGCAGCCACAGCAAAAGTACGGTAATCGCCTAGCCGATCCTAGGCAGACACTTTTCACAAATATCATGCTTCTCTCGGTTATTATCAGGAATGAGAAAAATAAATATTTGTAACAATAGGCTAATATAACTAAGGCATTACAAGTTCGCCAAAAGCGCTGGATTGTATTATTATCATCATTATGTACAAGGGAAAAAAAAAAAGGCTCTCGAGAGGCCAGATGCTACAGCGTCCTCTAAACAAGCAGAGACTGAGCGGGGCTGCGAGGTGGCTCAAAAGCCCATTAGAGCGGGGAGCGGAGCCGTATGAATACATTACACGTAATAAATGTGTCCAAACACTCCGCCAGCAGATTCAGTGTGAAGTGCTCTCACATTATTCCAGGGGGTGAGGCTAAAGCTGGAGAGAAACAAATAGTTAATAAAGCATTTCATCAGGGAATTAAACATAAGAGTATTGAGAAGGTTTAATTACTACTTTATTGCTGGTAAAATATAATCTTGCATTCACAGTCATGATTGCTATCCTTCAGTAAGACACCAGGGTGCTTTTACATTTGCATATATTGTGACAAAATACCGACTATCTACGCTAAATATTAATACCTTCATTTATAGCATTAGAAAATCTCCAGGTAAAAAAAAGCCTTTAACTCCTTTAAGACCTTCATGTCCACATCTCCCAGCCATGACTCGTCTTGGCACGATGATCGTCACAGCCCTAAAAATAACAAGGTCACATACATTGCATACATACAGGTGTCTCCACCGCACTGCGCCCCTGACTACAGATATGTACCCCACTGTTAATATACTATTAGCCACATACCAATCAAAATATAAAGCGATAAGCAGCATTGTTCCCTCTCTTAACGATAATCTCTGCCACACAATAAATATAAATTAGGCTAGGTTCACATTAGCGTTTCAGTCCACAGCGTGCTGCTGCAGACTTCTTTCCTTAAACTCCGCCTACTTCCACATGCGTCCTGCGTATCTATCTTTAACATTGTGTATGCAGGGACATGCGTTGTATGCGGATGCGCCGTTTAGATGTGCCCGCCTAACGCAACATGTTGCGTTCTGCGGGCACATCAAAAGGACGCACGCAGATATATCCGAATGCAAAGCATGTTGCCCACAAACACAAATCAGTGTTCTCTCCACCAGTCCAATAATTGTTCTCCCCCACCATCCCATCATTGTTCTACCCCAGCACTAGAGTTGAGCGAAACGGGTCGAAAAAATTCAAAAGTCGCCGACTTTCGCCAAAGTCGGGTTTCATAAAACGAAACCCGACCTTAGCGTGAGGTCGGCCATGAGGTCAGCGACTTTAGCGCCAAAGTCACATTTCAAAAGATGCTTTAGCGCCCTTTTTCAGCCAATCAGGAAGAACAGACACTGTGGGCAACGTGATGACATAGCGGTCACCACCATCTTGGAGAAGGGCATGCAAGTGATTGGCTTGCTTTGTGGGGCGTCACAGGGGGTGTAAAAGGGCGGGGACGCCGACCGCCATGTTAATCATGCTGATCTCAGAATAGGGAGAGCTGCTGCAGCTGCTGATTCTGTAGGGAGAGCGTTAGGAAGGCAAAAAGAAAAAAAAAACTGCTTCTGCTGATAGCGCTTTTCACTGTAGTTACTGTGCAGTGAAAGGTGAAGATTTTTGCTTCTGTGCAGCAGCACTGGTGGTGATTAGCCTGCCTTTTAAGGCAAGCTGCATTGCTGTGTGCACACTGGTGTTCAAACTGCTTTTTTCAAAGCAATCCAAATTTTATTGTTTTGTCCTGGTGAGGTAGTGAGTGTTCATTTTTTCACACACCGTACAGCGTTGTACGCTCCTCACACAGTACCGTGTAACGGCTATTATCACGGCCAAATTGAAGCTAAGATAAGATAAGATAGTCCTTTAATTGTCCCACCATGGGGAAATTCAGAGCATTACAGCAGCAAGGCAAGAACAAGTACAGATACAGATGCATAAAGGCATTACATTGACAGTAGGTAGGTACATATACGAAAAAAAAAAGATATAACCGGACTATCACAACTTTTAGATCTATCAGTTCACTGTTTGGGTCGTTCTCCGTTTTGGACAGTGCTGGTTATATAGCCTAACTGCAGCAGGAAGGAAGGACTTTCGATAGCGCTCCCTCTCACATTTAGGATGAAGTAGCCGGTCACTGACAATACTGCACATCTTTGTCACGGTCTCATGCATGGGATGGGGAATCATTCTGCACCATATAGCTCACATTGGTCAAGAAAAAAGAGGGGGAGAAGCCAGCGCTGCTTGTGGTCAGAACGTAATACATAAAGTGTGAAAACACACATTGGTTTCTATCTGTATTCAAAAATGAGACATTTAGCAAAAAATTGATCAATTGTTTGAGCTACCCCGCCACGTCAAGGCAGTCTCGTATGGGGAGTCCTACTCTACGTTTTTTATGTTCGCTGTGCCATTGCGGCCTCCTAAATGTATAAAAGCAAGACCTCATTACATGCACACTGTACCTCAAGCATTTCAAAATCGTTCCTATGGCACCAGAGGACAAGCGCAGATAAAGGTTAGCCAGGTCCATGCAGACATTTCAGGTCCAACCTCCACACTGCCTGACCAGCACCACAGATAAAGGACGATCCAGGCCCAGATACAGGTGCGTAATCAAATAAAGCCTAGGGCAGGGCAGGGCCGCTGTTAATGTGAACAGCAGCCTAGATCAATCACTAAGAAAACAGAAAGAATAGCGTACATGACCCAGCGCGCATTGGTCAGTATCCTCCTGTCGCCTACTTCCTGAACTGGATCAAGGGGGCATCCCAGGACAGAGCTGGCCCTTCTAATCAGTTTGTCCAGCCTATTCCTATCCCTGGTTGATATGCCACTACCCCAGCACGCCACACCAAAGAAGATGACTGATGCCACATCAGAGTTGAAGAAGGATGCAAGGAGTGCCCCCCTAACTCCGAAGGCTCTCAGCCTTCTGAGCAGATAAAGCCTACTTTGGCCCTTCCTGTACATTGCACAAGATTTCTCTTGCGCATCACCCCTACTCTGGAACTCTCTACCACAACATATCAGACTCTCACCTACCATCGAAACCTTCAAAAAGAGCCTGAAGACCCACCTCTTCCGACAAGCCTATAACCTGCAGTAACCACTGATCGACCAAACCGCTGCACGACCAGCTCTACCCTCGCCTACTGTATTATCACCCATCCCTTGAAGATTGTGAGCCCTCGCGGGCAGGGTCCTCTCTCCTCCTGTACCAGTTATGACTTGTATTGTTTAAGATTATTGTACTTGTTTTTATGTATACCGCTCCTCACATGTAATGCGCCATGGAATAAATGGCGCTATAACAATAAATAATAATAATAATAATTGCATCCAAGTGATGGGCCCAGTCAAGCTTATTATTGAGGATCACACCAAGGTACTTATAGGTGTCGACTATCTCAATGTCATTTCCCTGAATGTTCACCACTACTGGTGGATATTTCCCTTGCGAAAGTCCACCACCAATTCCTTGGTCTTCCCGGAATTAATCCTAAGGTGGTTCCTCTGACACCACTCCACAAAAGCTTGGTTAGTATCTCTGTACTCTCTTTCATCTCCTCCTGTGATGAGGCCTACTATTGCAGAGTCATCAGAATACTTCTGCAAGTAGCAGCTAGATGAGTTGCACTTAAAAACCGCAGTGTACAGTGTGAAGAGAAAAGGGGCAAGAACTGTACCTTGAGGTGCCCCTGTATTATTATTATTATTATTATTATTTATTGTTATAGCGCCATTTATTCCATGGCGCTTTACATGTGAGGAGGGGTATACATAAAAACAAGTACAATAATCTTAAACAATACAAGTCATAACTGGTACAGGAGGAGAGAGGACCCTGCCCGCGAGGGCTCACAATCTTCAAGGGATGGGTGATAATACAGTAGGCGAGGGTAGAGCTGGTCGTGCAGCGGTTTGGTCGATCGGTGGTTACTGCAGGTTATAGGCTTGTCGGAAGAGGTGGGTCTTCAGGCTCTTTTTGAAGGTTTCGATGGTAGGTGAGAGTCTGAAGTATTGCAGATCACCGTGTCTGACACACTGTCCCGAACCTTTACAAACTGAGGTCGGTTCGTGAGGTAGTTAAGGATCCAGGTGGAGAGTTGGAGGTCCATGAAAACGAGGCCCAGCTTGTCTCTCAGTAGACCTGGCTGTATGGTATTAAAAGCACTAGAGAAATCGAAGAACATTATTCTCACAGTGTTCCCAGGTTTCTCCAGGTGAGAGAGAGTCCTATCTAGAAGGTGGATAATGGCATCATCCACACCAATGCCTGGCCTGTAGGCAAACTGGAGAGGGTCCATATCCGAGCTCAGTAGAGGACGGAGACGTATGAGAACCAATCTCTCTAGTACCTTTATCAGGTGTGAAGTCAATGCTACAGGTCTATAGTCATTAAGGTCTTTCGGATAAGGTTTCTACGGAACTGGTACCACACACGATAATTTCCACAGCTATCTAAGTGTGTGACTCTGTAAGGAAAATCCGAGGAGTTTGTCCGTTCTTACAGACCTACACCTTATAGTTTTGCCCGTTTTTAAAACAGTTTAGTATATCTGCTGTTTGATTACATTCAAAACTAGAGAGAGACAGCGTGTGTCAGTCCGTATCCAAAAACACAGAGCTTGACAATTTTACATACACCATACAGCGGTGTACGTGTATGCTCCTCTCACAGTACTGTGTAACGGCTGTTATCACGGCCAAATTGAAGCTAAGTGTGTGACTCTGTAAGGAAAAGTCGAGGAGTTTGTCCGTTCTTACAGACCTACACCTTATAGTTTTGTCCGTTTTTCAAACAGTTTAGTATATCTGCTGTTTGATTACATTCAAAACTAGAGAGAGACAGCCTGTGTCAGTCCGTTTACCATTCTATTTGGTGGGTTGCTGTTATCTTGTGATATTTGCAGTATTTTCCAAATGCCAGATATTTTGGATATTTAGACCCAAAAAAATCTGTTCATGCTGCATTATGTATATTTTACATCTATGTTAAGGACATGTTTTCCTAACCAGGGGTTCCAGTGTCTTTCGTCTATAAATTTACCAGCTTAGTACATTAATTCCTTAGTGCTCATAAGGCCCCATTTCCCTATATATACCATTTATACTCAGCTTGTTGTGATTCTCTATGGGCAATCTCACGTTTTGCCTCTAGATATGTGCACATATTATCTGCAATGGTTGGATCTATTGCATCCAAATTAAAATTCTTTTTGGTACTATAGACTAGCTTGATTGATGGTTTTCCTATGGCTACTGGTTATTTTATCTTAGCGCATTATCTTGTGCATGCCTTTCAGTTTTTCTGCACTACAATTATGTGTATCACTTATTTTTCAAAAAAATATATATATTTTTTCAGTTGCTATCCACATTCCGTATTTACCGTCTTTTTACAGCCATTGCTTATATTAGCTTTATTTGTGGGCGTGGTTTTTAGCCCGCCTGCAATTTAATTAGCTGTATATTATTCTAGTTGTTCTCTACTACTCCACTTATGTCTGTGTGCAGACATTGCAGATTTATCCAGTGTTTTTTTTTTTTTCTTTGCGCTCATAGGGCTCTATTTCCTAATATGTACTATGTATACTCGGCTTGTTATGTTTCCCTATGTGCAATTTTACCTCTAGAAATATACACATATTATTCAGGTATGTGCACATATTATCTGCAATGGTTTTATTTATAATGGATCCACAATGGACCCATTGTATCAAAAATAAAAAATCCCTTCAGGTACTATAGACCTTTTTGATGTATGACTCCTTCATAGCTACTGGTCATATTATCATAGTGCACTATTTTGTACATACTTTCCAGCTCTTTTGCATTACATTTATGTGTGTTATTCATATTAAATTTGAATTTTCTTATTTGCCATCCATAACCTTTATCTATAGTCCTTTTGCAGCTATTGCTCATATCAGCTCATTGCAATATCTGTGTACATACTTATTAGCCCATCTGCAATATAATCAGCTGTACATTTACTTTAGTTGTCATCTAATATCCCATTCATAGTCTGTCTGCGGATATTGCGTGTATGTGCTTATTATGCCTCCTTTTTTGGGGGGCTTGTTTCACAGTCCTCTGTAATATAACCTTGTGTGTTATTCACATTGGGCATTTTGCGATTCACAATCCTTCTTGTCTCCATGACACTATGTGTTTTTTTTTTTTTACCACGTTCAGACTCCCGGGAGTCGCGCATGCGCATTATTGATTCTATCCTGCGTCTCATGCACCGCGCTGTTTTTCTCAGCGCATGTGCGTCTGACATTCTGAGCAGAGACGTCTGCCAGGTTTCAGCCTCTCGTGCTACTTCCCTTTCCTGGCCTGACATGCCTCCTCACAGGTGGCTGGATTAAGCGCTACACAAACAGGTATTTAAAGGCGTTTACAGCAATGCTATGCACACTTCCCCTGACGAATCCGTCTTGGTATGGCGACACGCGTTGGGCTTTTCCCTCTGTTACCCTGCTTGTACTGACGCCGTGGTATGGATCCTTCACATGCATTTTATCATATTTTGATCCACATGTGATCCTTTGCCCCTTGCAATTGGATGGCTTTATTACTCTATGCACTGGTGAGTTATGAGTATCCTTATTTGAGACACATCTTTTGTTGCCCTCCTTGTGTGACTTTTGACGTTCATAGTCTCCACTTGGCATGTGGAATTATGTTATTTTGGGTCATATGGTTGCACAATTAGTGCTTTCATTTGGGACAGGCTCCATTTTTGTCCTTGTCCCATCCATTGTCAAATCTCCAAGGGAGTGCTTCATGTGGTTATTGTGACAGACATATTATCTATTGCGATATCCTACCTAAAGGTGTTTTTTATTCATGAATCTATATTAAGGGGTGATTGTATCAGTATTACATTTTTTGTGCATGGCATAGTGATATGACCACATGTATCTTTGTGTATACACCTGATAGTGGATACTCTCCCCATTTATCAATTCATGTACATTGACATATTTATGTTATATGTATGAGACGCTATCTATATTTTTTGCACGGATCAGGGTTAACAGTGGGAATATGACTGTGCTTGTTTTTACTTGTTTTCAAATTGACATTGTTGTTAATAAAAGCATTTTTCCTTGTATTACATATATTGGTGGTGTACATTTCTCCTTCTGGTCCTGCTTTTTCTCTTCAGTCTTCAGTCCGTATACAAAAACACGGAGCTTGACAATTTTACATACACCATACAGCGGTGTACGTGTTGTACGCTCCTCTCACAGTACCGTGTAATGGCTGTTATCACTGCCAAATTGAAGCTATCTAAGTGTGTGACTCTGTAAGGAAAAGCCGAGGAGTTTGTCCCTTCTTACAGACCTACACCTTATAGTTTTGTCCATTTTTCAAACAGTTTAGTATATCTGCTGTTTGATTACATTCAAAACTAGAGAGACAACAGCGTGTGTCAGTCCGTACACAGAAACATGGAGCTTCACAATTTTACATACACCATACAGCGGTGTACGCTCCTCTCACAGTACTGTGTAACGGCTGTTGTCACGGCCAAATTGAAGCTATCTAAGTGTGTGACTCTGTAAGGAAAAGCCGAGGAGTTTGTCCGTTCTTACAGACCTACACTCTAGGGAGATTTCAATTCTGACCAATTCTATATACACCTTGTAGTTTGTCATACATTAGGCAATTTCTGCCTGTCACATTGTGGTGTAATATAAACAGGGCCTGACAGAATCCAACTGTGTCCTGAAGTCTAGAGAGATTCAAATTCTCCCCACTACTATATACACCTTTCTTACACCATCCAGAATCTGCCTGTCGCATTGCGGTGTAATATAAACTGGGCCTGACAGAATCCAACTGTGTCCTGAAGTCTAGAGAGATTCAAATTCTCCCCACTACTATATACATCTTTCTTACACTATCCAGAATCTGCCTGTCGCATTGCCGTGTAATATAAACTGGGCCTGACAGAATCCAACTGTGTCCTGAAGTCTAGAGAGATTCAAATTCTCCCCACTACTATATACACCTTTCTTACACCATCCAGAATCTGCCTGTCACATTTCGGTGTAATATAAACAGGGCCTGACAGAATCCAACTGTGTCCTGAAGTCTAGAGAGATTCAAATTCTCCCCACTACTATATACACCTTGTACCTTGTTTTATAGTACCATATAGTTGGTGTTTTTTTGGGTACATTTTCCCCAAAAATGAGGAAGTGTGGTAGAAGAGTCCGTGGAAGTGGGCGGGGGTTGGCAGCTGGTAATGATGGTGTTGGTGGTGGATCTGCTGGTATTGGCAAAAGCAAAATAGCACCTAATGCAGGAGGTGTTGAGCCTGCATCATCGTCTGGCTCAACAAGGCCTCGAAGGCTCCCTTTTCTGGGAGTAGGTAAACCGCTTTTAAAGCCGGAGCTTCAAGAACAAGTTTTGGCTTACATTGCTGACTCAGCCTCCAGCTCTATCGCCTCCTCTTCTGAAGTTTTAAAAAATAAAAGCACTGAGTCGTCATTGGAGGCTCATGGTCATGAACCACACCTTTCCTTGTGTCCTTCACCCCAACCAAAATTGAAGGATGCGGCAGGCCATACAACAAATTACGCCATGGAGCTGTTTTCACATACGATGCCTGGGTTATCAAGTCAAATCGTGAATTACCCAGGCCAAGATGAATCTGACATGGAGTGCACTGATGCACAGCCACTGATAGATGATTCTGCTGATATATTCACTCAGAGCACTACATTGTCCTCGCAGTGTACTGAGGTAGAATCTGACCCTGATGAAACTCAGGTGCCCCTTCCCGCATACTATACCACCATACACGGTGACACAGAGGAAGGTACACATGACATTGAAGAGGAGGTGATGGATGACCCAGTTGTTGAACCAGATTGGCATCCATTGGGGGAAGAGGGTGCCACTGCCAATAGCTCAGAAGAGGAGGAGGAGCATCCGCAGCGGGCATCGACATCACAACAGCTGTTATCTGGCAGGCCCGGAGCAGTCCAAAAACAGGTTACAAAAACCAAAAAGAGTTGCAGGACAGCTTGGCCAGATGGTCAAAATAGCACAGCGTGCAAGGCCTCAAAATGTCTTCCATAGTAGGAAGAGTGCAGTGTGGCACTTTTTTGAACAAAATCCTAATGATCAGGCAAAGGTTATCTGTATGAAGTGCGCAAAGACCTTTAGCCGAGGGAAAAATCTGAGAAATTTGAATACCAGTTGCATGCTAAGACATTTAACCACCATGCACTTGCAAGCGTGGACGAACTACCAAACCTCACGTACCACATGTGCAACTGCTCCCAAAGAAGGTAGTCAGCAACACTACATTGTATCCCCCACTGTAAGCCCACCGGTTAGGACACCACCAGCAGCAAATGTTGAATTGTCGTCACAAGGGCAAATCAGTCAGGGAATCACACTGTTATTGCAACGAAAGACTGAATCTAGGCCATCAGAAAGAACACCAACTCTATCAAAATCATCAACCCTCTCTCAGCCCACCATGTCCACTGCTAGTTCCACCATATGCAGCTCTCAAGTCCAGCTCACCCTACCAGAGACTATGAGTAGGACAAGAAAGTACTCATCCTCTCATCCGCGTACACTGGCTTTGAATGCCCACATTGCCAAACTAATCTCGTTAGAGATGATTCTCTATCGGTTGGTTGAAAGCGCAGCTTTCCGCGAACTCATGGCCTACGCAGTACCACGCTGTGACCTACCCAGTCGCCACTTCTTTTCTCGCAAAGCCATCCCAGCCCTCCACCTTCATGTGAAAGACCACATTGTACATGCACTCAAGCAATCAGTGAGTGGAAAGGTGCACCTCACAACTGAAGCATGGTCCAGTAGGCATGGCCAGGGCCGTTACGTGTCCATCACTGCGCACTGGGTTAATGTGGTGGATGCAGGGTCCACAGGGGACAGCGGTGGTGGGACAGTGCTGCCTAGCCCACGGTATAGGAAACAGTTGGCTGTAGGCGTTCGACCCTCCCCCTCCTCCTCCTCCTCCAGAAGCGAAAGCTCGTCCACAGAATGCAGTCACACGAGCACTCCATCCGCAGCTGCCAGTGTTGCACACAAGGTGTCCCCCTATCGATCAGCTAGTAGAAAGCGTCAGCAGGCTGTGTTGAAGATGATGTGTTTGGGCGACAGACACACCGGAGGTACTGGCCGACTACTTTCAGCGACAAACTGAGTCATGGCTGGGCAGTCTACATCTTGAGGCAGGCAAGGTAGTTAGTGATAACGGCCGGAATTTTGTGGCAGCCATAGCCCTTTCAAAACTCAGACACATACCTTGCTTGGCTCACACCTTGAACCTCATGGTGCAGTGCTCCCTCAATAATTATCCGGAGTTAACAAGCCTGCTCCAGAAGGTCCGAAGACTGTGCTCGCACACCCGCCGGTCGCCGGTACACTCCAGTCGTATGCAGAAGCTGCAGCGATTGCTCCACCTTCCCAAGCACCGCCTAATTATCGACGTTGCAACAAGGTGGAACTCCACCCTGCACATGGTTGAGCGGCTGTGCGAACAGAGGCAGGCCGTAATGCATTTGTAGGAGGATACACGGGCAGGCACTTTGAGGGCAGACATGGAGTTGACAGGTGTGCAGTGGTCGAAGCTGAAAGACCTCTGCAAAGTCGTTCAGTGTTTTGAGGAATGCACATGGCTGGTAAGCGCAGACGACGCCATCATAAGCATGAGCATCCCACTTATGCGTCTGCTCATGCAAACTTTGACGCACATTAAGGAGCAGGCGTCTGCAGCCGAGGATGATGAGGAAGAGGAGGAGGGAAGCCTTGATGACAGTCAGCCATTGTCTGCTCCGGGAACTCTCCTGGACAAGGTGGAGGAAGAAGAGGAGTAGGAGGATGATGATGGGGATGATTATTTAGGGGAGGAGGATGCTTCTCGTGGGGCAAGAGAAAATGTTGGCGTGGCAAGGTCTGGTACAGGGTTTGTGCATGACAGGAGGGATGTGGATTTGCCAGAAAGTGCTCCTCCACCCAGCACTCGCAGTGCATCATTGACACCGGGAACATTGACCCACATGTCAGATTATGCCTTGCAGATCCTAAAAAGGGACCCCTGCATTGCCAAAATGATGAACGATGACGACAACTGGTTGGCCAGCATCCTGGATCCACTCTATAAAGGCAAATTCCAAAACATCATGCAACAGGAGAACCTTGACCTAATATTGGCTAACAAACAAGCAACTCTGGTAAACCGGTTGGTTGAGGCATTCCCAGCACACAGCAGCGGTGATGGTTCTCACACGAGCCGTAGGGGCCGGGGGCAACTTGGAAGAGGTGTTGGTGGTGCACACATCAGAAGTGGCGTTGGAGACAGGGGTTTCATGACCATGTTGTGGACTGATTTTTCAAGTCCCGCTCACACGACTGGTAATACTGCATCGATTGAAAGTGACAGGAGACAGCACTTGTCAACTATGGTTACAAACTACTTCTCGTCCCATATTGATGTTCTCCCTCACAGGTCATTCCCATTTGACTATTGGGCCACTAAACTGGACACCTGGCCTGAATTGGCACAATATGCCTTACAGGAGCTCGCTTGCCCAGCTGCAAGTGTGCTATCGGAAAGAGTCTTCAGTGCTGCTGGATCAATCCTGACAGAAAAAAGGACCCGTCTCTCGACCCAAAATGTGGATGATCTAACCTTCATTAAAATGAACCATGCATGGGTTTCCAAGGATTTTGTCACACCTTACCCTGAAGACACATAGGTTGACAGAAAAATGGCTTTCTTTGGTCCTCCTCTTCCTGGGACTTGACCAATTTCGCCTTTAGCAGAAGGTGAATGTCCCACATCATCATATGCCATTTTGTAAACCTCCCTAACTGGGCTGCCTCCTCCCCCCATGGCCGGGGTCACCACCAAGCGCACGCAACCGTGCGAGTGCCGTTGCCCTGGACAGGTGGGTGGGCTGACTCTTGGGCGCGGGCACTGGCACAGGGTCCCTCATAGTGCAATCAAGTGTCTCTGACGGTGACGGTGGGGGTGCACACCCGCCATCAGACACACCGCCGTACTATGAGGGGCCCTGTGCCAGTACCGACGCCCACGAGTGGGCCCCCCTTGTTTGGGCAGGGCCCCAGCATTTGCAATGTTTACCTCTCCATGCTCCTCCGCTGTGTAGTCTGGGCTGTCAAATCCTTAACTGGGACTGCCACTACAAATTTGGTGAACTGATAGAAGATGATGGTTAAGACGTAGCTATGCCCTTGTTACGGCGGCGGAACACGCTTAAAAAAAATATAAATAAGCGTGTTCGCCACCCGGGGTCCACCGTGCGGCAGATGGAAAAACCGCTGCTACCAGAGGCAGAGCACTGCGGCGGTAGTGTGCACTGGGTATAACTGCACCCAATATGCACTGAGGCAAGCTCAGTTCACACACAGAGCTGCACGCACAGAGTATACAATAACGCTGAGTCTGTTCTATGTCACAGACTGACAGCAACACATATGGTATTTAAGGTCACAGGAGTAGCCTTAAACCGCAGGACTACTCCGTCTAGACCTACCGTAACAAAAGATGCGGAACGTCGCAACTGCGAACGTCCGACAGACTGCAACCGCAGCGCGGTGTGCACGGAGCCACAGAGGAATATCAGAGGAAAGGGGTTTCATAATAAGTCAGTCACCAGTCCAAGCATCCATCACCATACATACAGCAGCAGTATGAAAATACTAGCGCATGGCATAGCGGCCATGCGCACTTTTTACAGCGTATGGGACCTGCCGGAAATCTCCAGAGCCCTGAGCATAACCAATCAAATCAGCAGCAGGACCTGAGCACCTGACTCCTGAACTCCAATGAGAGCTAGTCCCGTGAGCATGCTCAGAAGCTGGGACAAAGGACTTAGTCTCTGGAGACAAATGTGTGAATCTGGATTCCCGCATAGGCATTATAGAACCCAGATTCCTAACATTACCCCCCCTCCTAGGGCCCCCTCCTCCCTGAACCCTCCGGTCCACCAACCTGTGCCCGACAGAAGTTCAGGTCTCAGACTCGTCAAAAGGCGAGCCTGATGTCCCGGTAGGTGAAACCGAAAAGCGGGACACACTGACGGTATCAGGAGAGGCCAGATCGCCAGGTCTCAGGAGAGATACCCGGGAGACAATGGGAGTTTTAGGAGATGGCCGTCGTGTAACGATGGGTGTAGCCACACTCCGTTCGGGAAGACTATCCCGAGCACATATGGTGCATACCCGAATAAATTTCTTTACGTCCCGAGCCCTGTGCGGCCACCAATACGCACCGGCCACCAATATGCACCGGCCAAAGACTTCGTGGTCTGCATATAGCCACGATGGCCGTCCGCATTGGGCGCGTGTGCCCACGCGAGGACTTTAGGCCGCTGGCAAGGAGGGACAAAGGTCTCGCTTACCGGCTCACAGTCAGAGCATTGCGGGAAACTGTCTTCCTGGGAAGCAGCTAGTAGGTGGTGACAACCGCATACAGGCTCTTGAACCGGACATGTCTCAGACATGGCGCGAGACACCTCCATGGGCTCGGGTGGCGGAACCTCTGGTTCAGACACCTCCAGAGTCTCAAAAAATGTGGGAGCTGGAGTACCTCTCCGTTTGGAGTATGCTCGCTCCAAACCACGCTCTGAAAAACGGAGGTCAATCCGCGAGGAGATTGATATTAACTCTTCGAGATTGGTAGGAATTTCTCTCGTGGAGAGGGCATCCTTTACATGCTCCGCTAATCGCCTCCAGAAGACAGGAATTAGAGCCTTGTCGGACCACTCCAACTCGGACGCCAGTGTCCGAAAACGAATGGCGTATTGACTGACCGAGAGTGATCCTTGGGACAAGGCGAGCAATTGCAGAGAGGTATCATGTGTGACCTGTGGACCCAGAAAGACCTGCATGATAGCAGTTAACAAATTAGCTGCGGTCCGGATATCCGGGTCACCACGCTCCCATAATGGCGTCACCCATTCCAGCGCCTTGCCCGAGAGTAGGGATATAATAAAGGCCACCTTGGCCCGCTCTGTAGGGAATTGCGCAGCCAGCAGCTCCAGGTGAATCGAGCACTGGCTGATAAAACCTCTACAGGAGGCGCCATCCCCAGAATATTTTTGGGGTAACGGGAGGTGGGTAACTGTCGGTGCAAGGGCGGAAATGGACATACGCCCAACCGCGTCCGTAAGGGCTTGAACAGCAGCATCTGTGGCCTGCGAAGCTGCGAGAGCTCTCTCAATGGTAGCAAGACGAGCCTCGAGCTCACGCACAAGCTGTAACAGCTGCTGCTGATCTGCCATCTTTAGCCAGACCCTGGCGCTAGTATTATGTTACGGCGGCGGAACACGCTTAAAAAAATATAAATAAGCGTGTTCACCGCCCGGGGTCCACTGTGCGGCAGATGGAAAAAACGCTGCTACCAGAGGCAGAGCACTACGGCGGTAGTGTGCACTGGGTATAACTGCACCCAATATGCACTGAGGCAAGCTCTGTTCACACACAGAGCTGCACGCACAGAGTATACAATAACGCTGAGTCTGTTCTATGTCACAGACTGACAGCAACACAGATACGGTATTTAAGGTCACAGGAGTAGCCTTAAACCGCAGGACTACTCCGGCTAGACCTACCGTAACAAAAGATGCGGAACGTCGCAACTGTGAACGTCCGACAGACTGCAACCGCAGAGCGGTGTGCACGGAGCCACAGAGGAGACACCGCAAACTCGCTGGCGCAATGCAGGACGCTAGCTGCTGGAAATGTATAGCTGGAGCGCGCTGATGCTAGCGCTGCTACTGGCGGCTGCCCAATCACTCACACAATCGTAATATCAGAGGAAAGGGGTTTCATAATAAGTCAGTCACCAGTCCAAGTATCCATCACCATACATACAGCAGCAGTATGAAAATACTAGCGCATGGCATAGCGGCCATGCGCACTTTTTATAGCGTACGGGACCTGCCGGAAATCTCAAGAGCCCTGAGCATAACCAATCAAATCAGGAGCAGGGCCTGAGCACCTGACTCCTGAACTCCAATGAGAGCTAGTCCCATGAGCCCCATGAGCCTCTGGAGACAAATGTGTGAATCTGGATTCCCGCATAGGCATTATAGAACCCAGATTCCTAACAGCCCTGTCCCGCTGGCCGGGCTCTAGCTTCAGATGATCAATGGCTTCCATTTCTTATGGATGTCGACTCACAATGAGATGCAGTGGTGGTTTCTCATCAGCTTTCACAGTTTTCCTACCCACAGACGTGTGACATTCCAGCGCACATTTTTAAATGTGCCCTCTCATGCCAATCCAATTGAATCACCTACGGCCTGTGGCTTCTGTGTTTTGCACTCCAAAGTTACGTGACAGATCATGATAGGCCGTGAGCACCATGTTTACATCTCTCCCTGTGATCAAAATTGGATGGATATGAGTAACGGCGATGGGATCAACGGTACTGCGATACAGCAACACTTTCTTCACAAAGAAAGGTTTTTGCTGTCACCACACACTAATTAATTGAGAGTCAGCATCGCCTCTGAGAATTGTGACGGAACTTTTTCCCGTGAATAGTAATTCCTAGATTTCTGCAATCACTAGACTTTATGTCAGTAATTGTATGCATCTCATTTCATCTTGCGGAGAGTCTGGACTGTCTTACTGAGACAGAAATATATATGAAGATTAAAAAATACCACCAAAAGTGTATACTGGTGTACGCTTCAAATACACTTCATTTTTTCTACTTTTTAGATTGTTGTCTAATCCATACTGAGAACACGGAGATTTTAAATGTTTAAACTATGCTATATATACCTGCTATCAAGTGATAATGTACCCTTTCTCAACTTTGTACAATCTGGTCAAATCCATACTGGACCTGAGAACGTCTGAGTCTGCCTCCTGATCTGTAGACATATATTTTTAATGTGTAAACTATGCTATACATACCTGTTATCCAGTGATATGGTAACCTTTGTCACCTTTTTTAAATCACGTCTAATTCATACTGGGCCTGAGACCGTCTGAGCCTGCCTCCTGATCTATAGACATAGGTTTTTAATGTGTAAACTATGCTACATATATACGTGTTATCCGGTGAAACTGTACCCTTTATCAACTTTCTAGAATCTTGTCGAATCCATACTGGGCCTCAGAACAGCTGCCGAGCTGTTAAGCAAGCTACAGCACCTGCGGTTTGGACACGTAATTTTTTGCATTTTTTCAGGAATGCTGGTTAGGCCTAATTCAGGAATTGCGGTTGACCTGCACTTACTGGGAAATCATCGTTCGCGGGGAATAATTGGAATCACAGATCCCCATCACTAACGGTGTTCAGCGGGTTAGCGGCACCTGTAAGCGACAAAAGCTGGTCCTTTCAGTGTAGCACGCATGCAGCCTCGGACATGTAAGGCCATGATAGACCTGTTATTGCTCGATTCCGCGTGCCAGAGCCTCGCGTATCCCTCTAGTAAGCTTGACGCTTACCACGGGGGCATGCCGGAGTCTCTTTCATTAACGGACTAAAGCTGACAAATCGCTAGCACAACTACAAACGGACATACCAAACCACACACAGATTCAACAAAACTTTCAATGTGTGCATCTTTTCTTGAGGTGGCATGGTTGTGGTTTCCCGGGTGGAGTCCAGCTAAACCGCAGGCTCCACTCCTGGTGGTGCCCTTTTGGACATTCCTTTATGGTTCAGCTTTGCCATCATACTGCCCCCGGAAAGCAAACACTTTGCCTTCATGGACGCTGTTTGGAGGTTCGTGGGAATAACGCCGCCCGATCGCCAGTTGGCATAACTTATTGGTGGGAAGTCCGACGGTATATGATCGTGTTCGATTTCAGAATTTTTTTTTTTTGGTTTGTATTTTACATTTTTATTCCAGTCTTTCTTGACTTCATAAGGGCATGACAAGCCTATATCTGTGTCTCCTCCACCTCCTCCTTTTACTCCTCCACCTCTTTTCTAAATGTAGTTGCCCTTTTCCATATGTTAATTTTTGTCTTCTGAGCATTTTTTCGGCTTTGGGACACCTTTTAAGGTGTTTTGTAATTGTTTTCTATGTGTTTGTATGTGATTGTGTTTGCCTACCATTGTTTTCAATGTGGTTTGACGAACATTCGGCGAACTTGCCTCCTGTGCGACGAACCAAAACACTAGCGGGGTGGCTCAACACTACTCCTGATATATAGACGTACATTGTTAATGTTTAAACTATGCTATATATACCTGCTATCTGATGATACTGTACACTTTGTCTACTTTTTATATTCTTGTCTAATCCATAGTGAGCCTGTGAGCGTCTCTGTGTGACTGATGGAATATATATGGAGATTGACAATTACCCTTTGACTGAATAGAGCTGTACGCTTCTGATACAGTGCCATATATCTGATGTTATTTTGTGTCTATTTTGTGCTAAATTTTGAAGTTTGGAAGAGGCTGCGGACGTGGGCGTGGGGGGGCCAGCTGGTGCTGATCGTGGTGGTGCATCTGCTGGTAGTGGCAAAAGCACAATAGCAGCTAAGGCAGGAGGTGTTGAGCCTGCGTCATGGTCTGGCTCTGGAACGCCTGGAAGGCTACCTTTTCTGGGAGTAGGTTAACCGCTTTTAAAGCCGGAGCATGAGGAACTGGTTTTGGTTTACATTGCAGAAACAGACTCCAGCAAATATGCCCTCCTCTTCTGAAGTTTCAAAAAATGCAAGCACTGAGTCGTCAAGTGCTGGCTCCTGGTCAGGAAGAACCCCTTTCCTTGTGTCCTGCACCCCCACCCAAAGTGAATGATGCAGCAGGCTACACTTCACATTAGTCCATGTAGCTCTTTCTATCCTACCATGCCTGGGTTATCAAGTCAAATCGTGAATTCCCCAGTCCAAGATGAATCTGACATGGAGTGTGGGTGGCCAGCCAGGGCAGTGGGGTTAATCGGTACCAGGCCGGTGTCTCACAGGGATGTGTCATGGTGGTGGTGACCCGTTCCATGGCCCTGGGCATCCATGCAAAGTGGTGAATTACGTTTATAGGTGAATGATAAGTGATGCCACCTGTGGTTTATGATTAGATTGACCAGCGCTGCAGTGTCGCTTCTCTGGGACAGATGTTGTGGTGCAGCTAAGATGTAGAAGCCCTGCACAGGTAGGGCCGTAGTCGCAGGGCAGATGAAAGAGTTGGTAGATGGTGTGCAGTGCAAGATGTAGCTGAGCCGTGTGCCAGGCGCTGGAGAAAGATGACAGACACAGTCGTGCAGTTCCTCTACCTGTACTTGGTAAGTGCCGTCCAGGACCCAGAGTACAGATGGAGAAAGAGTTGGTCAGCCTGGAAGCCAATTTGGAATTCTCTCTCTGCAGATAGGTAGTGTGGCCTCCGTTCTAGCGCTTATCTGAGGTACTCGCGGTGCTGAGTTCAATGAAGTTCCCCCTGTTGACTCTCTTTTGGAACTTTCTCGTATGGCAGGCAGCTGTAGCCTTTTCCTTCTGGCTCCCACATGTCGCTGCTGGGTGTCACATCTCCGTCAGATTTGGGGCCTGCTGTTCCGGTCGCAGCCACTAGGAGGCGCTGGACCGCCACTTCGCCGTCAGACGCGGGGACGGCTGTTCCTGCCTCGGCCACTGGGAGGCGCCGTGGTTCTATTACGTCACCATCAGACTCAGGGCCTATGGTCCCAGCTTTAGCCACTAGGAGGCGCCGGTCTGTCACGTCACCGTTGGATTCGAGGCCTGCTGTTCCGGTCACGGCCACTAGGAGGCGCCGGACCGCCACTTCACCATCAGATTCGGAGACGGCTGTTCCTGCCTCAGCCACTGGGAGGCTCCGTGGTCCACCCGTGAGTTATGGTGGTGACAGAGAAGTGGTTCCTGCTCAGGCATCTGGTGGGCGCAGGCTCCGCCCCTCTGTCAGTCATCAGGGGGTTACTGCATCACCGTCTGGCCTGGTCCTGGGGGCGGCCCTCATGACATCACCAGTCCAGGAACCTGTGAGGGATGACCTGATCCCTCAAATACCTTGGGACTGGTCTTGCAAGCCGCCGGATATATTCTTGGTTCCCCTGTGTGCTACTTAGTGATTGATTTCTGTTTGACTCTGACCTCAGCCTGGATTTCTGACCCCTCTTTTGCCTGACGATTGTGTACTTCTGCTACTCTCCTGGTTTGTGACCTTGGCCTGGATATTCTGACTCTGCTACTTCCTAACAATTCTGTACCTCTGCCACCCTCCTGGTTTTTGACTCTGACCTTGGCCTGAAATTGACTCTGCTGTTGCCTGCCGTTTTTGTACTTCACTCTGACGACCGTCCTGCTCTGGTCCGCTGCTCTTATTCAGACAGCTACCTCCTTGGCTCTGTTGTAAATCCAGATCCCTGTATAGGGGTAAAGGGTATCAGTGTTTCTCGGGGTGTTGCCTGGCTGCAGCCCAGAACCGCAGACGGACGTTACACTGGGGCCTCCGAGCCTTAGTTGGGTACAGAGCATTTACAACTGCTACTTCCTCCGGTTTCGGCTGCAGGAACGTCAGTGTCCCTACAAACTCGGAGACCGGAATCCGGACCATGCGCTCCAGCTAGGAGTGAGCCTTAACTCTGCTCATCCTCCAGCTCCCCTTCTCTCGTCCACACACTTCCCCTTCCCTTCACAGACTGCCCTAATTTACCTCCTCCCGACCACAGAGAGCAGCTCCTCAGCAGTCAGGTTCAGAGGTCTCCCTGCTGGCCTAGAGTGGGAAATGTGTTGTGTGTTGGTTTAACTGCTAGAGAGATCCTTCGTTGCTCCCAAGCATGACATCACACTCCCTAGGAGGAAGGTAATGCCACTGTGGCGACCGTACTCCTGGGGGCGCCACAAGTGCACTGATGCCCAGCCACTGCTAGATGATTCTGCTGGTACATTGACCCAGACCACTACATTCACCTCGCACTCTACACAGCCAGAATCTGACCCTGATGAAACTCAGGTTACCCTTCCCATATACTGTACCACCATAAACGGTGACAAAGAGGAAGGTGTAGATGAAAGTGCAGGTTCGGCCCACCCGCCGTCAGACACACCGCCGTACTATGAGGGGCCCTGTGCCAGTGCCATCGCCAATGAGTGGGCCCCCCCTGCTTGCTCAGGATCACAGCACTTGCAAAGTTGAAATACTTACCTCTCCCTGCTCCACCGCCATGATGTCTTCCGCTTTTCCTGACAGTGATATTCTGATCAGAGACATCACGTCTGTACGCCCAGACTAGTACAGGGATTCCCTAGTGAGGAGACTTATTTGAGAAGACTTATTTAGTTGTTTTCAATGTTGGGACAGCAATTTTTGGGGAGCACTATACTCTGGAGAATGGTATATGCGGTCCACCATACACTGGAGCATTCCAAAGGTGGACATCAGACACTTGAGCAGCATTTACAGGGCCCATTATACACTAGAGCAATAGAAATGGGGCCCATTATATATGGAGCATTATTTGGGCCCATAAGACAGTGCAGCTTCATCCATGGGGACCAACATATACTGTAGCATTATGTGGAGCTCATCATATTCTGTATGGAGAAATATATGGGCCTCATTACTCTGTATAGCGCACTATGCAGTGGCCATAATACTGTATGGAGTAATATACTGTCCGTTTTTGGAGCTATTGGAGAATTTAAAATGGATATCAGTCATGAGATGTAAAAAGTGAAGTATTTTTCATTGTACTATACCGCTATTTCTCTGCCGTATCGGAGCATCATGAGTTGTGCTATGTGTTAAAGGGGCGCTCTTTGGCCCAGGGCACATGAAAACCTGAAGCCAGCCCTACGCCCCCACAAATTTAGCCAAATAACCCCCATTTTTCAGTGCGTAACTAGTATTATGAAGTAAATTAAGGTTGAAATGCTTCAGTAATAAGAATTGATGTTTTTGGCATTCAAAAGGGCACTGTAGGTCTGTTTCCTGTCCTCCACTCCCTGCCGACTTTGCTTCCCCATTGACTTGCATTGGGTTTCGTGTTTCAGTTGGCCTTCGACTTTTCACAAAAATCGGCCGATTTCGTTCGACCCGACTTTTGCGAAAGTCGGGTTTCGTGAAACCCGACTCGACCCGAAAAAAGGCAAAGTCGCTCATCTCTACCCAGCAAAACTCCATATTCTCCCCACCAGCCCAAACATTGTTCTCCCCACCATTATAATTGTTCTCCCTCCACACCTCGGTGTCCTCTCCACCACCCTCATCATTGTTCTTTGCCACCACTTCTCAGTATCCTCTCCCCATTGCACTGCTTAAAAAAAAATCACACACCAACACTCACCTCTCTGTCCTTTCCCCCATAGTATCAATGTCGCAGTTTTCTCTCTGACTGAGGTAGAAAAAGAAAGCGCCAGGCAGGAAGCAGAGGACGGATCCCTGCAGCTCTGCTGTCATTTTTCCCTGTAGGCAGCGGAGTAGCAGGGATCACTCCGGTCATGACGGCAACCTGGCCATGGGCGCCACAGAGCCTTGGGCTCTGAGAATATGGATAGATAATGGATAATGGATGGATAGATAGATATCCCGCAGTTATTTAATGTCACAAGTGCCCTACTTATAATAAACTAGCACCCTTTACTGCCTTTCATGTGGCACTAAAGGGTGTTTAGCCTTATTAAACCTATTAAATAATTTAAAAAAGATACATTTTTGATAACCAGCTAAGGTACAGCAGACAGATGTGAGCTTATATGGCTATGAACAATATAATGTGACCGGGGTGAGTCACAAGGGGTGAATGCAGGGACCTGGTTGGTCCAGAGGGGAAGGTCCCATGAGCAGAGTTGTCTCCCGGCTTACAGCCTGTGGAGTGGCTGTGTGTAATGGCTGCCAGCGTCTGAGAGTCCCAGAGGAGAGAGTGGTTGTCTGTAGCATGGAGCAACAGCCATGAGGAAACCCTGACGTGGGTGAGATAATGATGAGGCTGAAGAGCCTTTGTATGCTGGACATTGCTAACAGAGAGAAACTCTGTAATGGACGCTATACTGGTGAAATGAACTGTCTGTTGCTGTGATGGTTTATGCTGCATAATAAACCGCATGGACTGCTATGTTTTGTTGGAAAACCTGTGCCAGATGTGATTTGTTCGCTGCCTAGCGAGAATCCCCTAACTAAATGACAGCGCTACCTCACATTACATATTTGGTATCTCTGAGTTCAGAAAGCCCCTGCTACTGGGGTTGTGGGAGAGGGACTTCTTTGTCGGATCGGCTGTCACTGATGGACCACGTCATCTTTTGGGAGCAGTACCTCAATGACATCTTCATGATCTGGTAGGGTTCATCTGATACCCTTGCTCATTTCATGTTGTCCCTAAATAACAATCACCTTAACATACATCTGACCTATCATGCAGATTCCAATACAATCGATTTTCTAGATGTAAAACTCAAACGGAATGGCACTGACATACTTCAAACCGAACTATACCGTAAGCCGACCTTGGTTACTACTGTACATGATTGCATGTCTCCTCCACTCATCCTTCTTTTATGGTCAATGCAATCCCTACTGGTCAATTCCTCCGTCTCTTCCGCATTTGCTCCTCTGAGGCAGATTTTACGAAGCAAGTTCAAGATCTCAAAATACGCCTACACGAACAGGGCTACAGCTGTCGGTCGGTTAAGAGGGCATATCATCGCGCTAAATATACATCCTGCCATCAGTTACTATACTCAGCCATACAGACACCTAACAATAACCAAATTTTATCACTAAACTCCACGCACAAACTGATACTATGCGAGAATGCCTCAACAAATCCTGGCCAATCTTACTTACCAATTCGACACTATCACTCTATCTTCCTACCAAACCACAGATTACATGCTGCAGTTCCAAAAATCTTCATGATAGTTTAGTCAAGACCTACTACAAATCCACCCCACCCACTACTTTCTTGGATAATTGTCCGCTGCCATCAGGTTGTTCACCGCTATGGCAGATGCATGGCATGCCCCAATGTAGAACGTGCTTGTAATGACACCGGTAGTGTCACTGAGGAAGCCTAGGGGGTGCTAGCAGAGGTCACGGGACCGAGCACAGGGAGTGTGGGAACTGAGGCGCACACAGTGCGCACAGGACCTGAGAATCAGCAGTCACGTGACCGCAGGGGGACGGACTCACCGCTCGTGAGGACGAGGAGGCATCTGAGAGAGTGGAATACAGGGCAAAAACGATAACGTAGTCAGTAGCAAGCCAAGGGTCAGAAACCAGCCGAGAGCGAAGTACCCAGGGGCAAGACAAAAGAGTAAACATAGACAAGACGAGGGGTCAGAGAACCCGGAAAGATAGAACAGTACCGAGCAGAAAACACTGGTAGTTTCTGGGTTCAAACACTATGTTTGACGAGTGTGACCAACCTGTCAATCAGTTTTCTACAGATCGCTTGGAAAACGCTAGCATTCTGCAAGCTAATTCCGCTTGCAAATCTCTAGCTTTTCTGCGGGAAATTCACGGGAATTTAAAATGCGGATTTCCCGCGGATTGGAATTCTGGAAATCCCGCGGAAATTTCCGCAGGAATTCCGTAACGTGTGCACATAGCCTCAGTGATTAACCTTGTGCTTTGTTTATAGTCATAGCAAATGGAAGTCGGATTGGGAACTGCAGACGCTTAAAATTGAAGGGCATGTCACTTGGTAGCAAAGGAATACGCAGAATGAAAACATTTGCTCCATTAGGCCGGGGTCACACTGCGGTTTAGGCAGTCCGTTGACGGACTGCGTTACACCGAGGTATAACGCAGTGTAACGCAGTCCGTTAACGCCGCAATTGAGCCCCATTGTCGAGCGCATCGCAGCGCATGCCGTAAAGCGGCACGCGTTCGCGATGTGCCGTCATTCGCTGACGGAGCCTCGGACGTGGCCTGCAGCATCTGAGGCTCCGTCATCGCTAGCGCACATGCTAAAACGTAATGTGAACCTAGCCTTAGAGTTTCCCATAAGAATAGTGGCTTCAATAACATTGGACATTAGACTCTTAATGCACAATATTGTGCTGTTACACATTTTTGGTGGGTCAAGGTTCCGAAGCAAAATTATTGTGGCTCCTATTTTTAAAGTGAGCTTATGCGGTGGCATTCTAGGAGGCTCCAAAGAATTCAGGAACTCCAATGGATACATTACGGCTTGTTCACTCTCCATGACTGAATCAGTGGACATGTATGTGGTCTCTAGACCAGGCAGCCTTCCCTGAATTATTAGATTTATGGAGCTGACACTATCATTCTTAGGCCGGTTTCACATTAGCGCATTTTATGCGCACGCACGGCCGGGGGTAGCTCCGCCCCCGAGCCGGCTCTCTGCCCGGCGTGCCCGCCCCTTCCTTGTAGCGCCGCCTCCTAGCGGACGGCGGCGCCTGCGATCGGCGCACCCTATCTTTAGCATAGGGTGCGCCGATCGTGCGCAGGCCGTGCGCTAGTTGCGCTTTGACCTGCGCTGCGCACTTTTGACGGTGCGCCGTGCGCGCCAAAATCGAACTTTTCGGATTTTGGCGCGCACGGCGCACCGTCATAAGTGCGCAGCGCAGGTCAAAGCGCAACTAGCGCACGACCTGCGCACGATCGGCGCACCCTATGCTAAAGATAGGGTGCGCCGATCGCAGGCGCCGCCGTCCGCTAGGAGGCGGCGCTACAGGCAAGGGGCGGGCACGCCGGGCAGAGAGCCGGCTCGGGGGCGGAGCTACCCCCGGCCGTG
Source organism: Dendrobates tinctorius (assembly GCF_039654945.1). Taxonomy (NCBI): domain Eukaryota; kingdom Metazoa; phylum Chordata; class Amphibia; order Anura; family Dendrobatidae; genus Dendrobates; species Dendrobates tinctorius. The sequence continues at coordinate 53,706,646 of NW_027361707.1, forward strand.
CGTGCGCATAAAATGCGCTAATGTGAAACCGGCCTTAGGCACAAGGATTGCACGTTCACAAAGCCACTGATGGTTGTTAAAATTGTCACAAATATCAGGGAAAACTTGGTCAATAAGTTCCATTACTGAAGATGTCAATTCACAAAAATCTTCCGGAAAGGAAATGAGACCAGTATTGGAATCAGTAGGGAATCTCTCATTTCCAAGGCATAGTAGCTGGTGTGTAAATTTGTCCGCAGTTGTATTTCTCATCAAATGAACCCGCATATTAGTAGTAAGAGTTTGCTTCTGAACATGTATCCACAGATAAGAAGATTTTAGACAGGCATTCAGCTCATCCGCAGGTGTTGCTCCCTTAAAAACAGGTAATGTCTGGCAGAAGTTGGCAGAAGTCACCTGCAAAAATTACAACAATTCCCTCCCATTAAACGATCAGTTCCCTGTAGATCTTTCAAGGTGCAATCAAGGGCCTTGACCGCTTTCTTGTGCGCCATTGTACATTCATCCCAAACAATTACTTTGCAAGTTTCAGACCGGCCTTATCTGATTCTTGTGAAGATGAAATTCCCGTTGCTCTGATGTCTCAGCTGCCGTATGTTTAGCCTGTCTCATCCGTTTCTTTTCAAGCCGCGAGTCGGGTTGCTCACTTGTCTCAGCTCAAAAAACCAGGGGAAGAGTCTTGAGGAGATCATTTGCATATTCCCAGTGCCTTCTGGGATAAGTGAAGAGTCTCCGCGAGCTCAACGATCACTGGGTTTTGGCGGTTGCAGCTGAAAAGAGGAAATCGGAAAACCAGGGGAAGAGTCTTGAGGAGATCATTTGCATATTCCCAGTGCCTTCTGGGATAAGTGAAGAGTCTCCGCGAGCTCAACGATCACTGGGTTTTGGCGGTTGCAGCTGAAAAGAGGAAATCGGAAAACCAGGGGAAGAGTCTTGAGGAGATCATTTGCATATTCCCAGTGCCTTCTGGGATAAGTGAAGAGTCTCCGCGAGCTCAACGATCACTGGGTTTTGGCGGTTGCAGCTGAAAAGAGGAAATCGGAAAAACCCGAGGAAATTTGGCTCATCTTTCATCGTTCTTAAGAAATCTCAAGATGGAAGAGGCCAGGAGCCATTTGGTGAGCTGCATTTCTTGCTACATGTTCACAGATTTACCAGTGGAAAAGCCAAACTTCACATGCCACAAATGCAAGCTTGTGTCCCTGTTGGAGGAAAAGTTGCAAAATCTCGAAGAGAGGTTAGCTACGTTGAAGATCATTAAGGAAGGTGAAGAGTTCTTGGACAGAGCAGAATTATCTCTTCATGTTACAGAAAGAGAAGAAATTCGAAGTGCACCTGAAGAAACAGAGGAATGGAGACATGTGACCCAGAGAAGCAGGAGGATCAGGAGGCAGTCAGCACCCATACTGCTCAGAAACCAGTACCAGGCTCTCACGCAGGAAAACGATGAAGAAATACATCAGGATAAGACTTTGCCAACAAACAGCAACCTTGTACGCCTTCAGAGTCCTCCTGGATGGAGAAAGAAAAATGTTGTGAAGAAGAAACGGAGAGTGGTGGTCATGGGGGATTCCCTGCTGAGAGGAACAGAGGCCGCTATCTGCAGACCGGATATAACTACAAGAGAAATGTGCTGTCTTCCAGGTGCAAAAATTAAAGATGTGTCTGACAGGATATCAGGACTCTTCAGACCTACAGATGACTACCCATTCCTGCTACTACATGTGGGGACAAATGACACCGCAAGAAACGACCTGGAAATCATCTGCAGAGACTTTGAAGACTTAGGCAAGAAAGTGAAAGAACTGGGAGCGCAGGTGGTCTTCTCTTCCATCCTCCCAGTGGATGGCCATGGAACAAGGAGGTGGAATAAGATTCTGCAGGTGAACAACTGGCTACGTCGATGGTGCCGTCAGCAACGATTTGGATTTCTGGATCACGGAGTGAACTACTCATACGATGGACTACTTGCTAGAGATGGGGTGCACCTTACGAAGACTGGAAAGCATGTATTTGGAAGTCGCCTTGCTACACTTGTAAGGAGAGCTTTAAACTAGAACAACATGGGAAGGGAAGCAAAAGACCAGAAAAAGCCATACACCTGACAAATGCTATTGAGAACTCTGCTATTAGAAGTGGAAAGGAAGAACAAAGACGAAAGAATCTAATTAATAAAAATATTGGAGAAAGAGAAACCAATCACAAACTAAAATGTTTCTATACTAATGCACAAAGCATGGGCAACAAACAAGGAGAATTGGAACTACTAACACAGGAACAGAAATATGATGTCATTGGAATCACTGAAACTTGGTGGGACAATACACATGATTGGAATACAAGACTAGAAGGATACAACTTATTTGCAAGAAACAGACTTGATAAACGAGGAGGAGGCGTCGCATTGTATGTTAGAAACGCGTATATCTGCACAGAGATTGAAGCTTCAGAGACTGGGAGTTCTGTGGAAACTGTTTGGGTAAGAATACAAGGACAGAACAATGGAAAGGACACCATTGTAGGCATTTACTACAGGCCGCCTGTGCAAGCCGAATATATAGATGAACTCTTTATGCATCAGATGGCCAAGTTCTCCAAAAAATATGACATAGTTGTCATGGGAGATTTCAACTATCCAGACATTTGTTGGGAATCTCTCTCAGGCAAAACTAACAGGTCAAGGAAATTCTTATCCTCTCTTGCTGACAACTTTATCTTCCAAAAGGTAAGGGAGAAAACAAGGGGAACTGCTACCTTGGATCTAATCCTTATAAACAGGGAGGAAATGGTTGAGGAGGTAAAAGTGGCTGGGACCCTAGGAGGTAGCGACCATGCTATTTTAGAATTTTGGATTACTAGAGGTGGAAGACCTGTGAAGACTCAGACGTCAAGGTTAGATTTCAGAAAGGCAGATTTTAAGGGATTCAGAAAGAGAATTGGAGGGATCCAATGGCTGGATATCCTTAAAGACAAAAATGTCCAGGAAGGATGGGAAATCTTGAAAAATGAAATTCTCAAAGCACAGTTGTTAACAATTCCAAAAAGAGGGAAGAATAGGAAGCATTTAAGGAAACCAGGATGGATGAACACAGAACTTAAGCACATGCTAAAAAGGAAGAAAAAAATGTTTATAAAATGGAAAGAGGGAGGCATATCTAAAGAAGAATATAATGCTGTCTGCAGAACCTGCAGGGCACAAATCAGATTATCTAAAGCTGAAAATGAACTGAGGCTTGCAAGAGATGTCAAAAGCAATAATAAAGGATTTTGGGGATATGTCAAAAGTAAAAGAAAAGTCAAAGATGCTATAGGATTTTTACAGGATGAAAATGATGAAATGGTAAGACAGGATGTTGAGAAGGCTGAACTTTTAAATTCCTATTTTGCATCTGTTTTCTCTCAGAAAGGAAATGCAACATCAACTGTTATTCACTGTCCTATTAAGGGAATAGAAGAATCCAGGATATCTATAAACAGAAAGATAGTGAGGAAACACTTAGCTAACCTAAATGAATTCAAGTCTCCAGGTCCAGATGAATTACACCCCAGAGTACTGAAGGAGATAGCAGAAGAAATTTTTGAACCCCTCTCCATAATCTTTGAAAATTCTTGGAGAACAGGAGAAGTGCCAGAAGACTGGAGAAGAGCAAATGTTGTTCCTATCTTCAAAAAGGGGAAGAAGGTGGACCCAGGCAACTATAGGCCGGTGAGTCTGACTTCTATACCAGGAAAGATCTTTGAACAAATTATTAAACAACATGTATGTCAATACCTGGATAAGAATGAAGTGATTAAACAGAGTCAGCATGGGTTTCTAACTAATAAGTCATGTCAGACTAACTTAATTTCCTTCTATGACGGTATCACTGATTGGGTGGATCAAGGAAATGCTGTAGATATAGTATATCTTGACTTCAGCAAAGCATTTGACAAAGTCTCTCATACAATCCTTATTGAAAAAATGACTAAGTATGGAATGGACAAGGCAACTGTTAGGTGGATTCATAACTGGCTTAGTGATCGGACCCAAAGAGTGGTCGTAAATGGCTGCACATCCAGTTGGAAGAATGTCTCAAGTGGGGTACCACAGGGCTCTGTCCTGGGCCCTGTATTGTTCAACATCTTTATCAACGATTTAGATGAAGGAATTGAGGGTAAACTGATTAAATTTGCTGATGACACAAAGCTAGGAGGGATAGCTAATACTAGAGAAGAGAGAGAGAGGATTCAAAAAGATTTAAATAAACTGGAGAAGTGGGCAGCAACTAACAGAATGGTTTTTAACAGGGAGAAATGCAAAGTACTACATCTGGGCAATAAAAATGAAAAAAGCATATATAGAATGGGAGGAATAGGGCTAAGTGACAGCACATGTGAAAAAGACTTGGGTATACTAATAGATCACAGACTGAATATGAGTCAACAGTGTGATGCAGCAGCAAAAAAGGCAAATGCAATTCTAGGATGTATTAACAGAAGCATACAGTCTAGATCACGTGAAGTCATTATTTCCCTCTACTCCTCTTTGGTCAGACCTCATCTGGAATATTGTGTCCAGTTTTGGGCACCACATTTTAAAAAAGACATCAACAAACTGGAGCAAGTTCAGAAAAGAGCGACCAGAATGGTGACCGGTCTGCAAACCCTGTCTTATGAGGAAAGGTTGCAGGATTTGGGAATGTTTAGTTTGCAAAAGAGAAGACTGAGAGGAGACTTAATAGCTGTCTACAAATATCTAAAGGGCTGTCACATTGTAGAAGGATCAACTTTATTCTCATTTGCACAAGGAAAGACTAGAAGCAATGGGATGAAACTGAATGGGAAGAGACACAGATTAGATATTAGAAAAAACTTTTTGACAGTTAGAGTGATCAATGAGTGGAACAGGCTGCCACGAGAAGTGGTGAGTTCTCCTTCAATGGAAGTCTTCAAACAGAGGCTGGACAGACATCTGACTGGGATGATTTAGCGAATCCTGCTTTGAGCAGGGGGTTGGACCAGATGGCCCAGGAGGTCCCTTCCAACTCTACGATTCTATGATTCTATGATACAATTTTGCTTTCTTTGCTTTTGGATGAACTTGCCCAATAGATGGTCATTTTTTGGGCGGCATTTTAAAAAACAGTCCTTAGTATTATGACCCTTTAGTATTCACCTGACACTGATAAGAGATGTAATAGGATGAATAGTAAATACAGAGCAGCCCTCACACAGTATTACTATGACCTGAAGGAGCTCACATCTCAGTAGTGAAAATCGCCTCACAGGCAGAGCTCAGCTTTCACTTTACCTCAGCAGCTTCTGTGATGAAAGCTCCCTGTATAGTAAGCAATAATGACAATCTTACTATGAGGCATTTTTCGCCTGACCAATATTGCTGCTCAGTAATGTTCGTCCGTGTGTGTAGGGTGCATCCATCTGAGTGTGTTTGCATGCGTGTGTGGTCTTTGCGTGCGTGTATGTGGAATCCATGGGGTGGTGTTGTGGTATTTGTGGGGTGGTGTTTGTGTTGTGAGTGTCTTGAGTGGTCTGGTGTTTGTGTGGTGTGTTGTGGCATTTGTGTGGTGTTGTGCTTGTTGGTTGGTGTACGAGTAATGTGTGCTGTCTGTGTGATGTTTGTATGGTGTTTGTGAAATGTTTCTGTGTTGTAGATGGTGGTGTGGCCCCTTTAGCAGCTACTCTTTGGCACTATCACTATAATCCATCCCTGTCAGTAACAACTGTTGTTTCTCCCTCCGCACTTTTACTTTCACCTTCACATTTCTCCATTTTATGTATAGGCCCAATCTTCGGGTGCCCCAATCTGATGACGGGGAAACGCTAGCGAGATTTAGCGTGCACAGTATTCGCTCCTGTATGTGGAGAGGGGGCGTGCCAAATTTCACCCAAATCGGGCGAGAACTGTGGATTTGTATAGAGCGGACTACTAGATTTCACAATTCCCCATTTTATGTATAGGGCCTAAATTCGGGGGCCCCAATCTCATGACAGAGGGGGGGATGCTAGTGAGATATCACATGCGCAGTATTCTGCTCCTGTGTGTGGAGAGGGGGCATGTCAAATTTCACTAGCTGAAGAACCCGGCGCTGCCCGGGCATAGTAACTAACTACGGTTAGTTATAACAAATTATGATGATTATATCTATCTATCTATCTATCTATCTATCTATCTATATATATATATAGATATGCTGAGTGTAGAGCCCCACCCACTCCGCATAGCCACATTCACTATAATATCCCACATCATCTCGTCAGCCATAGCTACCTGACTACTACCCCTAATATCCCACATTGTCCCGTCAAAGCCACTGGACTACTACCACTAATATCCCACATCATCCCGTTACAACCGCCGGACTACTACCCCTAATATCCCTCATCATCCCATCAGCCAGAGCCACAGGACTACTACCCCTAATATCCCACATCATCCCGTCAGTCTGGGGTCACAACCAGAGCACTGAGTGGAACGGTCCTAACTTCCATACCGGGGATCCCTTTAAGAGAGGCCTGGGGTCAGTTCCAAAGCGCAGAGTGGATTTGCCCTCACTTCCATTCTGGGGATCCCTTTAAGAGGGGCCTTGGGTCAGAACCAGAGCGCTGAGTGTATTTACCCCAACTTCCATACTGGGGATCCCTTTAAGAGTGCCTGGGATCAGAACCAGAGTGCTGAGTGGATTTGCCCTTGCATACCAATGATCCCTTTAATAGAACTCTGGGGTCAGAATCAGAGCGCTGAGGGATTTGCCCTATCTTCCATACAGGAGATCCCTTTAAGAGAGCCTGGGGGTCAGTACCAGAGCATTTGAAGGCAATTGCCCTGACTTCCATACGGGGATCCCTTTAAGAGAGGCCTGGGGTCAGAACCAAAGCACTGGATGGATTTACCTTGACTTCCATACCAGAGATCCCTTTAAGAAAGGCCTGGGGTCAGTACCAAAGCGCATTGTGGATTTGCCCTAACTTGCATACCAATGATCCCTTTAAGAGACCCTGGGGTCTCTCTCTCTCCTCTTTTCCAGAGTTCTGTTCCTTTAAATTTCAGACACTGGCTGCTCCGACGGATCCGTCCAAAAAGCGGATCTGGTGCATGAGTTTTTTGCAAATCTGCAACGGATCCGTTTTTTCACACTTTGACAGTTTGGTATGGAGGATGTGTGATGGGTATATAGGCACGGGAGGGGAGATTCATTTCTGTCATGTGCTCGCTGTTCCTTTCTGGGGGGCAGACAATGGCTGGGAGCTTATGTTCCCAAGGATGCTAGATTTCTCCCACCATGTCAGTGTCTGCTGAGGTGTTATCAGGTGGGAAAACTTGCTCATAGCAACCAATCACAGCTCAGCTTCTTTTAACCAGCTCTGGTGAAATGAGAGATGCTTAGTAATTGGTTGCGAGGAAAACTGTTGCTCATAGCATCCAATCACAGCTCAGCTTCTTTTGAGCAGCTCTGGTGAAATGAAAGATGCTTTGTGATTGGTTGGTGATACACACATACATACATTCAGTTTTATATATATAGACTAGAGGTGCGCCCGATGCTATCATATCGGGAGGGAAGTGTGTGTGTGTACATGTGTGTGTGTACATGTGTGTGTGTGTGTACATCTGTGTGTGAGTAAATGTGTGTGTGTGTCCTGCAGCTGCCTGCCCACCCACCTCCGTGCAGTCACAGCCAGCAGGAAAAAGGAGATGCTGGAGATGTGAGTACATGTGTGTGTGTGTGTGTTTGTATATGTGAGTACGTGTGTGTGTGTATATATGAGTACGTGTATGTGTATGTGAGTACGTGTGTGTGTGTGTATGTGAGTTTGTGTGTCTGTGTATATGTGAGTGTGTGTGTACGTGAGTGTGTGTGTATATGAGTACGTGTGTGTATACATGTGAGTACATGTGTGTGTATATGTGAGTACGTGAGTGTGTGTATGTGAGTGCGTGTGTGTGTATATGAGTACATGTGTGTGTACATGTGAGTGTGTGTATACGTGAGTACGTGTGTGTGTGTGTGTACAGTACATGTGAGTACGTGTGTGTGTATATGTGAGTACGTGTGTGTGTATGTGAGTGTGTGTGTATGTGAGTACGTGTGGCGGCGGAATCAGCAGCGGCGGTGGGGTCCGGTGGCGGCGGGGGGGTCCCGGCGGTGTCCCACTGGTGGTACTGTGGAAGGGCCTGGTACCACCAGCGGGTGCCATATTGGAATACCCATCACTTGGGTAGATTGCAGTTGTTCCTTTGGCTCATGTCGCTTATTGAATTTCCGTCCTGGTACCACTGTCGTGCTTATGCACCTCAAGAACCTACATCAATTAAAGATATTTTTTCCTCATACTCTCTCTTCCCCTACCCTCCCTGTGTATTGATGTTATTATACAGTGGGTACAGAAAGTATTCAGAGCCCTTTACATTTTTCACTCTTTGTTTGATTGCAGCCATTTGGTAAATTCAAAAAAGTTCATTTTTGTCTCATTAATGTACACTCTGCACCTCATTGTAGGAGGGAGAGTCCTCGCTGTGTAACCGGGCCGGAACAAAGGGGACTGTCACCAAGGTTCCTAGGGAGAATGTTTCCGGGGGGCACTGTTAGAGGATGGGCCGGAGAGAGTTCTAGAAGGAGTGGGGGCAGAGCCAATATAAAAGAAGCTGAGGACGCCAGCAGGGGGCACTTGACGGAGCGACGGAGAAGGAGCAGGAGGACTGGAGGGCGCCAGAGAGCCAGTGCCAGAGATAGGAGGGGGAGACTAGAGGGACTGGAGAGAGACAGCACCGAGCCGACCAACAGGGGATCCCGCCTGCACGACCGACTGCTTGACTCCATCCTGCGACTGCAGCCTGCCCGCTACCTCCCGCAGCCGCCACAGCCCGACTCCAACCCACGGCTGCGGCCTACCCGCAGCCGCCCACGGCCACCACAGTCCGACTTCAGCCCGCTGCTGTGGCTTACCCGCTGCCGTCCGCGGCCGCCACAGCCAGACTCCAACCCGCGGCTGCGGCCTACCCGCTACTGCCCGCGGCCACCACAGCCCGACTCCAACCCGCGGCTGCGGCCTGCCCGCTGCCACCTGCGGCCGCCGCTGCCCAAATCCAGCCTGCGATTGCGGCCTGCCCGTCGCCACCCAAGGCCGCCGCTGTCCGGCTCCAGTTCGCAGCTGCGGCCCACACGTCTCGGGCCCCGGCTGCCGCCCAGCGGCTGAGACGCAGAAGAGATAACGACCACCATTCTGCCGGACATCAGAGGAGGATAAGTGACACCTCGTAGTTGATAACCTGTAGTTATTGGACCCGTAGTCGGCCACACCACGGCCCCTATAGTCACCGGTTCCTACCGGGTAGTCGTGTTCAAGTTACCTGTGTATTATTGTTCTAATCCCTGCTAGGATAACTCTTGTTAGCTTTCTGGTTACTCAAGATAGCCTTAGAGATACAAACATACATTATATATAAAGGTTACATTTTAAGTTCACTCCGACTCCTGTCTCGTCACTGTATCCTGCGTACCTGCGATAACTACATCATCTCGACTGAAAAAAAAACAGAAATGCAGAAATTTGTGCAAATTTATTAAAAAAGAAAATTTGAAATATCACATGGCCATAAGTATTCAGACCCTTTGCTCAGACACTCATATTTAAGTCACATGATGTCATTTCCTTGTGATCCTCCTTGAGATGGTTCTACTCCTTCATTGGAGCTGTGTTTAATTAAACTGTTAGGACTTAATTTGTAAAGGCAGACAACTTTCTATATAAGACCTCACAGCTCACAGTGCATGTCAGACCAAATGAGAATCATGAGGTCAAAGGAACTGGCCAAGGAGCTCAGAGACATAATTCTGGCAAGGCACAGATCTGGCCAAGGTTACAAAAGAATTTCTGTACTCAAGGTTCCTAAGAGCACAGTGGCCTCCATAATTCTTAAATGGAAGAAGTTTGGGACCACCAGAAGTCTTCTTAGACCTGGCCGTCCAGTCAAACTGAGCAAACCTGGGAGAAGAGCCTTGATGAGAGAGGTAAAGAAGAACCCCAAGATCACTGTGGCTGAGCTCCACAGATGCAGTAGGGAGATGGGAGAAAGTTCCACAAAGTCAACTATCATTGCAGCCCTCCACCAGTTTGGCCTTTATGGCAGAGTGGCCCGGCGGAAGCCTCTCCTCAGTGCAAGATGTAACGAATGGACACTGAGGCACAGATGGTGAAGTGCACATTCGTTTATTGAAATTTTCATGGAACCAAGGGACCACTATCCGGGGGGCTCTGAAGGGGGCATGACTAAGTGAGCCCCAGACTCCCGTAGTAACACCCCTCGAACAGGGCCAGAATGGAAAGTTCAGGAGACAAAAGGTGCTACCCGAAATTCTACTGGTACAGTCTGGAAACGAACGGGCTCAATCAGGGCTCTGCCATCCACGGAGGTCACCAGTACAGGCTTCTGGAGGCGGCAGACAGGAATCCGGTAGGCGATTTACCAGGGCTTATTGAATGGAATTTTCGGCGGACCTGACTCGGAAAAATTGACAGTGCCAAAGGACAATTACACGGTCGTCAGCTGAGAAGGAGAGGAATGATCTTCACCTAGGGAAGCCTCTCCTACACACCCTAGGCTCAGGAGTTTCCCGGCTTCACCGGGCAAGATTGGATTGAATGCTCAGAACTGCCGCAGTAGAAACACCCTCCCTCCAAGCGGCGCTCCTCCTGGCGCTGCTTGACTACGCTCACTCTGTCTACCTGCATAGGCTCTAGGGAAGAAGCAGTGTTCAGAGAAACATCAGACCTCAGGGAACTGGGAGCCAGGCGAAAAGGTCTCTTCTCCCACTTAGTCTCCCTGGAGCGTTCTTGAAACCGGAGATCAATCCGGGTCGCCAAGAATATCAGATCATCCAATGACATAGGAATGTCCCAGCCTGCCAGTTCATCCTTGATTCTACCAGATATACTCTTCCAGAAGGCGGCCATCAACACCTTGTCATTCCAGGACAAAAGGACAACTCGGAGGAAAGGGTGCGGAACCGGATCGCATACTGAGCCGCTGTGAGATTCTCCTGACGAAGACGAAGAAGAGACGATGCTGTAGAAGTAGTACAACCTGGTTCATCAAAGGTCCTGCGGAAGACACCGAGGAAGGACTGGAGATCGTTGACTAGCTGATCCCCTCTCTCCCACAGAGGGTTCAGCCAGGCGAGAGCCTTTCCTGTGAGATGAGACATAATGAAGGCTACCTTAGCTTGATTGGAAGCAAACAGATGACCCAATAGTTCAAAGTGCAGCGTGCACTGATTAATGAACCCCCGACACTGCGCGGGATCTCCGTCGAAGCGGGTGGGTGCCGCCAGACAAGGTCCTTTACCAGACGTGAAGCCTGGTGCCTGGAGGCCAGCAGCTGAGGCAGTCACAGCCTGGACAGAGGCGGACGAGACCATAGATGTCGCAGAGTCCACACGAGCAGACAAGTTCTGTAGATACGTCGCAATCTTCTCCTGCTGGTCTCTCATGCGGGTGACTTCCTGATATAGCTCTGTGGCCGAAGGTGGTTGGGAGCCAGCAGGTTCTGTGGCATTAGCAATTTGTAACGAATGGACATGGAGGCACAGATGGTGAAGTGCACATTCGTTTATTGAAATTTTCCATGGGACCACTACCCGGGGGGCTCCGAAGGGGGCGTGATTAAGTGAGCCCTGGACTCCCGTAGTAAGACCCCTTCGAACAGGGCCAGAATGGAGAGTTCGGGAGACACAAGGTGCTACCTCCAGTTAGACCTCGGGCATGTGGAAGCTGACTCGGCGGGCGGGCAGGTACTGCAAGTAGCGGAGAACCAGGCAGTAGACAAATGGCTGAAGCGGGTAGCGGGCAGCAGCTGGCATGGAGAGAAGCATGTGGAGCTGTCATAGTCACAGAGGATACACTGAGGATACAAACCGGTATTAGCGAGATGCAAGCAGAGCACAAATAGGCAGGCACAGGGAACCTGAGAACTAGCAACAGGAAACACTTGTTGCTCAGGCACCTTGCTTAGGGCAGAGGTGCATGAAATAGTGCAAGCCACTCACCCATTGGATAAGACCCTAATTAGGAAATGGTGTGCTGTCTCTTTAAGAAACCGGGAGTGCACACGCACATGCCCTTAGAGCCGTACCAGGAGACCTGCGGGCCGTACACCAAGACCAGGAAGTGGCAGCAGAGGCAGGACACGAGGAACCCAGGACAGAGGCATCAGAGGAGAGCCCTGACAGGTAATGAGGAGAGAACCGGGCATAGGACGTATGGAGGTGTCCCTGCAGGGGACGGGGACCAAAACTATGCAGAGGTACCGGCGTTACAGAAGACATATGAAAGCCCGCATAGAGTTTGCTAAAAAAACACATGAAGGACTCCCAGACTATGAGAAATAAGATTCTCTGGTATGATGAGATGAAGGTAGAACTCTTTGGTGATAATTCTAAGTGGTATGTGTGGTTAAAACCAAGGACTGCTCATCACCTGCCCAATACAATCCCAACAGTGAAACATGGTGGTAGCAGCATCATGCTATGGGGTTGTTTTTCAGCTGCAGAGACAGGATGACTGGTTGCAAATGAAGGAAACATGAATGCGGCCAAGTACAGAGATATCCTGGATGAAAACCTCTTCCAGAGTGCTCTGGACCTCAGACTTGGCTGAAGGTTCACCTTCCAACAAGACAATGACCCTAAGCACACAGCTAAAATAACAAAGAAGTGGCTTCAGAACAACTCTATGACCATTCTTGACTGGCCCAGCCAGAGCCCTGACCTAAAGCCAACTGAGCATCTCTGGAGAGACCTGAAAATGGCTGTCCACCAACGTTCATCATCCAACCTGGTGGAACTGGAGAGGATCTGCAAGGAAGAATGGCAGAGGATCTCCAAATCCAGGTGTGAAAAACTTGTTGCATCATTCCCAAGAAGACTCATGGCTGTACTAGCTCAAAAGGGTGCGAGACGTGCGTCTACTCAATACTGAGTAAAGGGTCTGAATACTTATGACCATATGATATTTTAGTTTTTCTTTTTTAATAAATTTGCAAAAATTTCTACATTTCTGTTTTTTTTCAGTCAAGATGGGGTGCAGAGTGTACATTAATGAGAAAAGAGAGTTTCTCTCCATCAATCCAAGGAGAAGGCGCCATGCACGCGCACTCTGAAGTGTCTGGGTTTCCTTGCTGACTGCGCCTCTATGTCCTCGGTGATGTCTGGTCACATGACACCCCACATGGTCGCGGCGTCATCGTTTACATGACGCGGTTGCCATGGTTACTCACTCACATCAGCATGTGACACGCATCATTCCACGCCTCCTCCCTGTGATTGGATGACACCAATACACCCCCCTGCATACTCATTGGCCCATACTAGTACATATACCATGCCTATCCTTGATGACTCCACCCTCTAACGAAGGTGGACACCACTCAGATGAAGGAGTCCCTTTGACCGTCTAATTCATTTGTTCCTACAACTACCATCATATGGCTTACAATGTTAGGTGATTTACCATACTAGATTGATACCTTACCAGGAGCACTGTCTCCTGTCTTCGTCTACTGACACACCACGTCCATTTCTATGTACGTACAGACTACATATCTATTTACATATGGACTCTATGTATTATCGCTTTTCAGTTGTGATTATAGATTATATCACCTACTGCACTTGCTCTTTACCTATTTCTGTATAAACAAATCTATACTTGATAAATATGGCTCATCACGTTGTGCTTATTGTTATGCAATTTATATAATAAATGACTCTACTTTACTAGCCCTGTTGGTTCTCCTTCTAGGACAATTGTCCATATACGCTTCCAGGTTGTATGTTCCTGTGTTTATACTCCTTTAATGTTTTTTATTGTTTTATCATTGTTCTGTTACCGCCTTATCACCTGGGTCTAATAAAGCATTTCTTTATTATATATATATGTTTGGTATCAGTGTACTCATACTGACCTGGGGAATCATATTGCTAGGTCAGTTTTACCATATAATGAACATGATAAATGAAATTTAAAAAAAAGATTGTGGAATTGCACTTTTTTGCTATATTACCAAATTTTGAATTTTTTTCCTGCTTTCGAGTCACTGTGTGGTAAAGTGAATGGTGCCATTCAAAAGTACTACTCGTCGGGCATAAAACAAGCCCTCATATGGTTATGTGAGCAGAAAAATAAAAATTGTATGGCTCTTGGAAAAAGGGGAAGAAAAACATAAAATCGCCATGTCATGAAAGGGTTAATCAGTTCCTCCTCCTCCTCCGACTAAGGACCTTGATGGGGGTAGTACCTTGTACTATATATTCATTATCTATTTGGTTTTCCTGACGTGTAGTCTTTCGCAGGATTCGAAGTCGCACCCTTCTTGCATGATAGGTAGAAACTTTAGCTGTGAGCATAGGATCACATTGCCACAGAAACATGATTTTATCTGGCTGCATCTCAAAATGATGTTCTCCATTACAGGCACATTGTATAGATACATAGAGCATAGAGTTCTATATACCAGTACACCTCTATGTGCTAAGTAAATAACTAATAATTTTCTACAAATGTATAAAATGTTACATACATATAAATTATATATATATAGAGAGAGAGAGAGAAAAAGAATACAGCAGCATATGTAAATGAATCTAGGCCATGTGAAAACACAGAAAAACATTAAAACCATTCAATTTAGATAATCCTCAAAAATATTTTTTTCAAAATTTATTTATTTTTTTTTAAACTTGCAGTAAGATGAAAAAATGAAGGTTCTTAGTGCACAAATTGGCCAATTCATGTAAGCCCATCAACCACGGCAAGGTGACCTTCCCTGATGGGTCCCTGCTCTACCGTACATAAGCCACTTCTGGGCCACCAGCCTACAATTTTGGACAAACATGTCACTACCGGGCTAAGCCTACAATATATGGGCAGGTAGAGCTGATTGCGGCCACCTGGAAGGCCAATGGGAGGGGTGCAAGATCAGACTGGAGGCAGCTATCATCCAGCAACTAAATAGACAAAAAAAAATGACCAGCACCTCCTAGTGTGAACATGTGCAAGCTGCAAAAACTGCACAATATAGAGAAAAAGAATACAGCAGCACATGTACATGAATCTAGGCCACGTGAAAACACAGAAAAACATTAAAACCATTCAATTTAGATAATAATCCTGAAAAATATTTTTTTCCCTTCTCTACCGTACATAAGCCACTTCTGGGCCACCAGCCTACAATTTTGGACAAACATGTCACTACCGGGCTAAGCCTACAATATATGCATTTTACTTGTTAAAGACTAAACTTCAGACAGAAAGGCCCACAAACAAACAGCAGCTGAAAACCACCGCAGTGAAGGCCTGGCAGAGCATCAAAAAGGAGGAAACACAGCGTCTGGTGATGTCCATGAGTTCAAGACTTCAGGCAGTCATTGAGAACAAAGGGTTTTCAACCAAGTACTAGAAATGACCATTTTATTTACAATTATTTAATCTGTCCAATTACTTTTGGTCCCTTTAAAAACAGGGTGGCACATGTTAAGGGGCTGGAACTCCTAAACCCTTCATCCAATTTTAATGTGTATACCCTCAAATGAAAGCTGAAAGTCTGAACTTCAACTGCATCTGAATTGTTTTGTTTAAAATTCATTGTGGTAATGTCTAGAACCAAAATTAGAAAAATGTTGTCTCTGTCCAAATATATATGGACCTAACTGTATATATAATTGTTTGCCTATATATATATATAGATAGATTATATATTATATATCTATGTACATTTAATACATTATCTAAGAAGCTAATTTCAATAATCCTCAAGCAACAGCAGAACATGCACATATCATTTAAGCAGCCAAAGTCCAAACCGAAAGCCTGAGATGAGCTTATTCTGCTCATATCCAGGAATCAAGTGACCGTATTACTGAAAATGATGAATGTCCACAGCTTTCTAGTATTTATTCCCATTGAGATGTCTGTAAATCATAAATGTATAACTGGCACATCCTGATGTTCGACTATGCCTATTTTACAGAGAACTAGCGACAATAAATCATTGGTCACATTTTTCACATTTTTAAGTTCAATGTTTTATCCTTACATAAAAGTTAACTAAATTTTTGCAGCAGAGCAAATAGTCAAAAAATAGGAATAGGAGATCATAGGGGTATATGTAGGTATATACTGGATGTATTTTGGCCATAACGTGATTTGCAGTGCATGGGAGACACAATGTAGCTGGCACTTTACACATTGCCTGTCATTTTGAAGTGAAATATGAAGAAAACTTCCAATTCCACTTCACAAAGAGGTTCTGCATCAGCTGAGCTTTTAATAATAAGTAATAACACTGTATCTTCTGTTTCATACTACTAAAATATCAGATGATACATTAACCCCTTTCCAACATCAGGCGTAATAATATGCCAATGTCGGACACCCTCCCTTTCATTTGGTCTCCGGCGCTAAGCCCACATCTTTTCCGGGACTTGTCAGCTGTTAACTAGTTAAACGCCGCTGTCAAACTCTGACAGCAGCATTTAACACACGTTTCAGTCAAGCGCGCCGGAAATCACTCCCATCAGTGACCCCGTCACATGACCGCAGGTCGCGGATGGGTTGGCATGACAACCAGAGGTCTCAAGCAGACCTCTATGGTTGTCACTTCCGGATTGCTATGAGCACCGCCTGGTGGTCGGCGCTCGTAGCAAGTCAGCAATTCTGCTACATACAGGCGATCTGATCATCACCTGTATGTAGCAGATGTGATCGGGTTATGGCAGCTTTTAGTCTCCCATGGAGACTATTAAAGCATGCCAAAAAATAAAATATGTGAAAGTTCAAATCACCCCCAGTTCGCCCCATTCAAAATAAAACAATAAAAGAAATCAAATATACACATATTTGGTATGGCCGCGTTCAGAATCACCTGATCCATCAACATAAAAAAAAAATAACTCGATCGCTAAACGGTGTAACGAGAAAAAAAGCCAAAACGCCAGAATTACGTTTTTTTGATCGCCGCAATATTGCATTAAATTGCAATAATGGGCGATCAAAAGATCATATCTGCACCAAAATGGTATCATTACAAATGACAGCTCGGAGGGCAAAAATAATCCCTCAACTAACCCGAGAACACAAAAAATGAAGATGCTATGAGTATCGGAAAATGGCTTTTTTTTTTTTAAACAAACTTTGGAATTTACTTTCAACATTTAGATAGAAAACAACCTATACATGTTTGGTGTGTATGAGCTCATAATGACCTAGAGAATCATAGTGTCAGGGCAGTTTTAGCATTTAGTGAACACAAAAAGCAAAACAAAAACAATTGTGAAATTTTTTTGCAATTTCACAGCACTTGGAATTTTTTTCCCACTTTTCAGTACATGATATGTTAAAACCAATGGTGTCATTCAAAAGTACAACTTGTCCCACAAAAAACAAGCCCTTACAAGGCTATCTTGACAGAAAAGTAAAAACGTAATGGCTCTGGGAAGAAGGGGAGCAAAAAAACGAAAACACAATAACGAAAATACCTTCGATCATGAAGTGGTTAAATAACATTACATTAAGATTATTATATGTCCCCATCCTGGTGTATATGTTCCCTTTCTGCCATTGTTTTTTCACGCATACAAAAATAAATGATTGTGCTGATCTTCTTCAGCTCCCACAACGTGTAGCATCCTCTTCTATAACCTGCAGTCACAACTCTGTTGACGGGTGTTCCAGGACCAGAAGCCCCTTCCCTGTCCCGCCCCCAGTCTGTACCCTTCCCCCACTCAGGAAAGAGAGGAGTAGTAGTGTACCGTAATACACCAACCAGACAAACAAGGTAATATGAACAGGGATAACAAAAAAATAGCAAGACAATTATCACACACTTAAAACCTAGCAACAGTCACAGATAAATCCACGTCTTCTCCAATAATAACCACCAACTTAGTAACTTAGTTATTAAGGTTGAAGGAAGACTTTAAGTCCATCTAGTTCAACCCATATCCTATCCTAACTTGCCCTAACATGTTGATCCAGAGGAAGGCAAAAAAAACCCATGTGGCAAACAGTAAGCTTCACATTGGGGAAAAAAATTCCTTCCCGACTCCACATACGGCAATCTGACTAGCTCCCTGGATCAACGCAATCTTAAGGAAACTAGTGTACATACCCTGTAATATTATACTTTTCAAGAAAGGCATCCAGTCCCTTCTTAAATTTTAGTAGGGAATCACTCATTACAACATCATATGGCAGAGAGTTCCATAGTCTCACTGCTCTTACAGTAAAGAATCCGCGTCTGTGAGTATGCTTAAACCTTCTTTCCTCCAGACGTAGAGGATGCCCCCTTGTCCCCGTCACAGGTCTAAGAGTAAAAAGATCATTAGAAAGGTCTTTGCATTGTCCCCGCATATATTTATACATTGTAATAAGATCACCCCTAAGCCTTCGATTCTCCAAACTAAATAACCCCAAGTGTAATAACCTGTCTTGGTATTGCAGACCCCCCAGTTCCCTAATAACCTTGGTCACTCTTCTCTGCACCCGCTCCAGTTCAGCTATGTCTTTCTTATACACCGGAGACCAGAACTGTACACAGTATTCTAAGTGTGGTTGCACTAGTGACTTATATAGAGGTAAAATTATGTTCTCCTCATGAGCATCTATGCCTCCTTTAATGCATCCCATTATTTTATTTGCCTTTGCAGCAGCTGCCTAACACTGGCCATTAAATGTGAGTTTGTCATCCACCAACAACCTCCAGCGATGCAGCAAAAACTAACTCTGACAATGAGTGCTAGCCAGAACCAAGTTTTTATAGGAGATGGGAGTGGCTAACAGTGTACAGCTGAGAGCCAACACAGGAAAGCTTCCAGGAGCTCTCAACTGAGCAGATTAACCCCTGCTGTGTTAAAAGAAACTTACGCTATTTAATATGAAGGTGAAGTGCTTCTAAACAGTGCAGTAGTAGGAAAAATCAGACACTGTGGTCTTCTGGCTCCACTCTGTCATGATAAACCCATGATACCAGTGCAGCAACAAGTGACAAACAGTGCATGATCTCACTTCCATGCGTAGCCAGTGATTTGCACATTGACGTCAGCAGCTTGTATTGCGGTGCAGGACCCTGCAGGACCCGGCGGGTCTCAGCATTGCAATGCATTTCAGTTGATTGTGTATCCTTGGACACACATCCATCTGAAATATGTACTAGAGTCTGCGAGCCCCCTTCTCGCACGCACCTGGTCATATTCACACCCTTTGAGACTGTGATCATTACGCCCGTGCCCCTAGGTTAATGGATATTGAAAAGCTCTTCAGTAGTACGTAAGAAACTAAAGACATGAAATGGTCAAATGAACAACTTGCAATACTAATTACAGTTTGAAAGAAAAGAGAAAATGTGTTTCGATATTTCAGTTGAAAAGTGCACTACTTTGACAATGACATTCTGCGGTAATAACAAGGGTCATGCAGAGTGATTATTAAAGAAATTGCTGTGCATGATCCATAAATAAAATTACCTGCGTATATCATTGCCGAGCAAAAATGAAAAGTAAAGAGTAAATAATCTGTACACACAATACAGGCACAAAAATAGTACAATACAAGTGAAAAGGAGGCTATTATACAAATATAAAAATGGATTAGGGCAAGGCAGGGAGATACTGTATTTAATAGTGTAACATAATATATTTTCGAAAGTTGACTCCAACAGGGAACGCTGGTATTTAATTGAAAAATCTACCAGGCTTCTCTGTTTTTTAATACATGCTCCCTATTTCCCACTTTTTTAAGGTCATATATTTGTTCTATAACATAGAAAAATATATGCAGCACTGCTGTCATGATGTAAAATAAAATCTTTAGATGCCTGTTGTCATGACTCTGGAAAGGATGGTTCCGCCTCCATCCTGGTCAGGTCAGGGTTAATTCTAGTTTGCCTCTCTTTGGTTCTGAGGCGGCTAGTTAATGCTGGCAGTTCCTGGATTTGGTGTCGGTGATATTTCCGTATACTCGGTTTGTGGTTGCTGACCCAGGTTACTCGTCCGTAAAAGTTGTGCCTCTGTGCTTGTGTGCTTTGCTGTGTATGACCCAGTTTGTCCCCTGACTTTTGCATCTGTATCCAGTTTGTACTACACTGTCCTTCCTGGTTATCTGACCCCTTGGCTCGTCTCTGTTTACTCTCTGTCTTATCCCTAGGTACCACACTCTCTTCTGGCATTTGACCCTCGGCTATCCTTTGACTACGTTTACTTTCTGTGCCCAGTACTCCGCGCGCTCAGCTGCCTTCCCTGTCCTCAGGCACGGTGACTCTGCCCCCTGGTCAATGACTGCTTAGTTCCAGATCCTGTGATCACTGCTTAGTTTCAGGTCCTTGCGCACTGTGTGCCTTGTTCCTCCACTTCCTGCGCTCATTCACGTGCCCCCTGATAGCGCCCCCTAGGCTACCTGTGACATGTTTTTGTTAGTGCCTCTGATGTCACTCTAGTGTTCTCTGATGCGGACTTAAAGTTTGTGTGTAGTGCACGCCCCATATTTTAATTTACAACTGGTGCATTGATAAAATCATAGAATGTTACAGTTCGAAGGGACCTCCAAGGTCATCATGTCCAACCCCCTGTTCTATGCAGGATTCACTAAACGATCTCAGAAAGATGTCTGTGCAGCCTCTGTTTGAAGACTTCCATCGAAGGAGAACTCACCAGCATGTTCCACTCATTGATGACCCTTATTTTCAAAAAGTTTTTGCAATATCTAATCTGTATCTTCCCCCTTTCAGTTTCATTCCATTGCTTCTCATGTTTCCTGTGCACGGAGAATAAGGATGATCCCACTACACTGTGACATCCCTTTAGATATTTGTAGACAGCTATTAAGTCTCCTCTCAGCCTTCTCTTTTGCAAACTAAACATTGCCAGATCCTTTAACTATTCTTTGTAGAACATACTTTGCAGTCCGCTCACCATCCTGATAGCTCTTCTCTGAACTTGCTCCAGTTTTTTTATTTATGTTTTAAAATGTGGTGCACAGAACTGGACACAATATTCCAGATGAGGTCTGACCAAGGATGAGTAGTCCTAGACTTTATGCTTCTCTTAATACATTCCCTTAACTGTGGTTGCCTTTTTCACTGCTGCATCACACTGTTGACTTTTGCCAAATGTCTCATTTTGAATCCAGTTAGATGTTAATATGTGCATATGCACCTCATGTTATGCGTTCTAACCACAAGCAGCCCTGGCTTCTCTTTTTTTGTTGCATATTGGTTTGTGGTTGACCACCACTGTTGCCGTGCGCGCTGGGTTACGTTCGCCATTTTTGCTGTGTTCATTGTGATGGATCTAGGCTACTGTGCACACACACAGCAGCCCCGCCCTGCCCCAGGCTTTGTTTAATTTGTGCATCTGTGTCTGAGCCTGCATCGCCCTTCATCTGTGTTTGCTGGTCAGGCAATGTGTGGAGGTCAAACCTGAGATGTCTATGTTCAGACCTGGTTGGCCTTTATCTGCACTTGCTTCATCTGGCTGCACGGGAGTGATGCAAAATATGCCTCAGGTACGGATTGTATTTGATATGGTCTTGCTTTTAAAATATCTATGAGGCCATAATAGCACAGTGAATAATAAAAATGTAGAGTAGGACCCCCCCACATGAGATTGCCTTGGCGCGGCGGGGTGGCTCAATTTATTGATCAATATTTTGCCAAATGTCTCATTTTGAATCCAGTTAGATGTTAATATGTACATATGCACCTCATGTTAAGCGTTCTAACCACAAGCAGCGCTGGCTTCTCTCTTTTTTTGATCCCACTACACTGTGACATCCCTTTAGATATTTGTAGACAGCTATTAAGTCTCCTCTCAGCCTTCTCTTTTGCAAACTAAACATTGCCAGATCCTTTAACTATTCTTTGTAGAACATACTTTGCAGTATGTTCTACATAAGGTTGTACATGTCTTAATTATGTAGCAGGAGTTGGGGTAGCCCCCTCATAGAATATAAAGCAGCCCCCTCACATAGTATAATGCAGCCATCTCATAGAATATAATGCAGCCATCTCATAGAATATAATACTGCCCCCCTCATAGGGAATAATGCACCCCCTCATAGGGAATAATGCACCCCCTCATAGGGTATAATACTGCCCCCCTCATAGGGTATAATACTGCCCCCCTCATAGGGAATAATGCACCCCCTCATAGGGAATAATGCACCCCCTCATAGGGAATAATGCTGCCCTCCTCATAGGGTATAATGCTGCCTCCTCATAGGGTATAATGCTGCCTCCTCATAGGGTATAATGCTGCCTCCTCATAGCGTATAATGCTGCCCCCTCATAGGGTATAATACTGCCCCCTCATAGGGAATAATGCACCCCCTCATAGGGAATAATGCACCCCCTCATAGGGTATAATGCTGCCTCCTCATAGGGTATAATGCTGCCTCCTCATAGGGTATAATACTGCCCCCCTCATAGGGAATAATGCACCCCCTCATAGGGTATAATGCTGCCCTCCTCATAGGGTATAATGCTGCCTCCTCATAGGGTATAATGCTGCCTCCTCATAGGGTATAATACTGCCCCCCTCATAGGGTATAATGCTGCCTCCTCATAGGGTATAATACTGCCCCCCTCATAGGGAATAATGCACCCCCTCATAGGTTATAATGCTGCCCTCCTCATAGGGTATAATGCTGCCTCCTCATAGGGTATAATGCTGCCTCCTCATAGGGTATAATGCTGCCTCCTCATAGGGTATAATGCTGCCCCCTCATAGGGTATAATGCTGCCCCCCTCATAGGGTATAATGCACCCCCTCATAGGGTATAATACTGCCCCCCTCATAGGGTATAATACTGCCCCCCTCATAGGGTATAATACTGCCCCCCTCATAGGGAATAATGCACCCCTTCATAGGGAATAATGCACCCCCTCATAGGGTATAATGCTGCCCCCTCATAGGGTATAATACTGCCCCCCTCATAGGGTATAATACTGCCCCCCTCATAGGGAATAATGCTGCCCTCCTCATAGGGTATAATGCTGCCCCCTCATAGGGTATAATGCTGCCTCCTCATAGGGTATAATGCTGCCTCCTCATAGGGTATAATGCTGCCTCCTCATAGGGTATAATACTGCCCCCCTCATAGGGTATAATGCTATATAGATATGTAGATATAGAGTTAGATAGATATAGATAGAAAGATAGATGTAGAAATAGATAGATATAGAGATAGATAGTAGATAATGGATAGAAAGTAGATAATGGATAGATATAGATAGAAAGATTCATAGAGAT
Organism: Dendrobates tinctorius; assembly: GCF_039654945.1. NCBI lineage: Eukaryota > Metazoa > Chordata > Amphibia > Anura > Dendrobatidae > Dendrobates > Dendrobates tinctorius. The sequence continues at coordinate 53,729,943 of NW_027361707.1, forward strand.
AGATAGAGATAGATATAAAGATAGATATAGAAAGAAATATAGATAGATAGATCGATAG